>NC_079507.1:74269727-75669837 GCF_030052815.1 Hevea brasiliensis | reverse complement strand
ACCTGTGATAGATAATCAAGAAATTGGACTTAATTAACTTAAACCTAGAAATAGGCTAAGGATTAAGAGGATTCACAGATTAATTAAAGAACTTAATGGGTCTTAATTAACTCTAAGTCCACGAAAGTAGGATTAGATTGATTAAGGCACTCTTTGTCTCACTCGAAATGGAATTCAAAGGATTTAAGAAATAATCTCCTTAAAACCCATAAGTTTCATAAGATTGGATAACCAATTTAAAATCCCAAAATAGCTCGAATATGAAATCCCGAACTCCGGAATCGCCTTTTTATCATTGCTAATTTTCAATTGAATTTAATTGCTTGCCATTTTAAATCTTGCCATATTTGAACTTGCTTATTTCAATTTGATGAAATTTTAGTTTAGTTAATACATCGTTAGATAGATTATTCATTTTGCACATATAGATTTCATACTCCAATACCCATTCAATCTATTGTTTTAATTTTGAAATTAGTTCAATTTAGTCAACTTTTTATATCAAAAATTCAATCATTAACACAACTCCTCGTGGGAACGATATCTTTACTATATTACTTGTACGACCCGTGCACTTGCGGTTGGGCCACATCAAGTTTTTGGCGCCGTTGTCGGAGTTGTTTGTTTAAGATTGAATTCTTGATTATTTTAGTTGTTTTTAGTTTTATTTTGTTATCTTTTCATTTTGTGTTTGTTTGTTCTTTTTCAGGTACTTTTAATCTTTTATGAGAAGAGCTAGAAGCACAAGTGACACATCCTTATTGTTCAATCCTGAAATTGAGAAATTTTGTAAAGCCAACAAGAAAGAAACCAGAAAAAGGAAAGAAGCCTTGAGAGAAACCGAAATTGAAGCAGACATGGCTGATGAAAGAATTAGAATTGGTGTTGGTAATGCTGGAAATGATCGAAACAATGAAAATGCAGCCCAAGGGGAAGAAGTTGTTAATGCAAACGTGCCTAGGGGAAGTATGATGGATCATGCTTTTCCTCGTTTTGATGACTTGAGAGAGAGCATAGCAAGACCAAGAATTGATGCAAATAGCTACAAGATGGATTTTGGAGTTCTTCAAATGATTCAGAATTCTCAATTTGGAGGACATCCTTCAAAATCCACACACATCTCAAGAAGTTTGCTATGATTTGTGATATGCAAAAACAACCTGGAGTGTCGATGATGCAGCAAGATTGAAGCAATTCCCATTCTCTTTGACAGATAGAGCATTGGATTGGCTTGACTCTTTACCTCACAACTCCATTACAAATTTGGAGCAACTCATCGATGCATTTCTTGCACAATATTTTCCACTGAAAACTCAAGAATTGAGGAATCAAATGACAGCTTTTGCACCAGAGAGGATTAAACTCTTTATGAATCATGGATGAGATGGAAGTATTTATAGTGACTATGCCCACATCATGCCATTCCGAAATGGATAATACACCAGAATTTTTACACAAATGTCACTCCTACAATTAGAGGGATTATTGATGCTCAAACAGAGGAGAATTTATTATGAAGCATGAAGATGAAGCTTATGAGCTATTGGAGAAAATTGCAAAGAATACTCATCTTTGGAGTAGTCCAAGAGGACCACCCAACTCAAAAGAGGCAAGTCTTTGGGATGTATGATCTTGATCCGCTCAACATGATTAATGCAAAGTTTGATGCACTTACAAATGTTTTGGCTAAGAAGATGGAAGATTTGAGTATGTTAGTTAGTTCATCATCATCATCCGAAGTTCACAACAAGTGGCTTATGCGTAAGGAACTACCAATGTGGAGTAGATTATGGAGAACAAGCTGCATATGTTAGTAATTATGAAAACAAGCAAATGGGGAATCCTTATTCTCAAACTTACAATCCAACTTGGAGGAATCATCCCAACTTTTCATGGGGAAATCAGCAAAGTCAAGTTCCAAATCAGAATTTTCAACCACAACAGCAGCAAGGAATTCCATATCAGCAAAATAGGCAACCATTGCCTAATTTTCAGCAGAAAAATATGAATCCTCCTCCAAAACAGCAAGAACAAAGTTCCACCACAGAAGCTTTATTACAACAGATTCTTGCTAACCAAAATAAGCATGATGAGGAGATGAGAGAGATGAAAGCAAGGCTAGAACAGATGCAAACACATAACAGAATGCTGGAAAATCAGATTGCACAACAAGCATCTTCCTCAAGTGCCAAGTCTCTTGGAAAACTACCAAGTCAACCAGAAAACCCAAGAGAGCAGTGTCAAGCTATTACTTTAAGAAGTGGGAAAGTTGTAAATGATGAGAAGAGTGAAAATAGTGAGAAGAGAGAAAATGAGAAAGAAACTGATGAGAGAGAAAAACAAGAGAGTGCAGAAAAATGTAAGGAGAAAATTGAAGAGAAGGAAGAGAAGTATATACCTCCTGAGCCCTACAAGCCACAGCTTCCCTTCCCACAAAGATTTCAAAAAGCCAAGCTTGATAAGCAATTTGGGAAGTTCTTAGAGGTTTTGAAGAAGCTATATATAAATGTGCCTTTTATTGATGCTCTTTCACAAATGCCCTCTTATGCCAAATTCTTGAAAGAAATTCTCTCAAACAAGAGGAAACTTGAAGACCATGAGACTGTAGCCTTAACTGAAGAATGTAGTGCTATCCTCCAAAGGAAACTTCCTCCAAATCTCAAGGATCCAGGGAGTTTTTCAATTCCATGCCACATTGGGGAATCATGTTCTACAAAAGCTTTATGTGATCTAGGGGCTAGTGTTAGCCTTATGCCCCTCTCCATTTATGAAAAGCTTAATATGGGAGATCTTAAGCCAACCCACATTTCTCTTCAGTTAGCTGACAGATCAATCAAGTATCCTGAAGGGATTTTGGAGAATGTGCCTCTGAAGGTTGGAAAGTTCTATATACCTGTTGACTTGGATGAGTTTTTCTTGGATGAACAACTTTTCTCTCTTGTTGCTAAACTACCTTGGCATGCAGACTTTGTGAATTATCTATCTTGTGGAGTTTTACCTCTAGGTATGAAATGGCAACAAAAGAAAAAGTTTTTGCATGAGGTGAAGTTTTATAGATGGGATGACCCTTTACTCTTTAGGAGATGCTGTGATGGTTTAATAAGGAGATGTATTCCTGAAGAGGAGATACAGAGTATTATGCATCATTGCCATGCTTCTGATTATGGAGGACATTTTGGAATCTCTAAAACAGCTAGTAAAATTTTGCAAGCTGGTTTCTTTTGGCCAAATCTTTTTAAGGATGTGAGGAAATTTGTGTTGGAATGTGATAAATGCCAAAGGAGTGGAAATTTGTCAAAAAGAGATCAAATGCCCCTAAATAATATTCTTGAAGTGGAATTATTTGATGTTTGGGGAATAGATTTTATGGGGCCATTTCCTCCTTCATTTGGTAATAAATACATCCTAGTTGGAGTTGACTATGTGTCAAAGTGGGTGGAAGCTATTGCAACTCCAACTAATGATGCTAGAGTGGTAGTGAAATTCTTGAAGAAATTTGTCTTGAGCAGATTTGGAGCTCCTAGGGCTGTAATTAGTGATGGGGGTTCCCATTTTTGTAATAAGCAATTTGAGAGCTTAATGAGGAAGTATGGTGTAGTGCACAAGATAGCTACCCCATACCACCCTCAAACTTCAGGACAAGTTGAAATTTCTAACAGAGAGCTCAAACATATCTTGGAGAAAACAGTGAACAATTCTCGGAAAGATTGGTCTATCAAACTAGATGATGCTTTATGGGCATATAGGACTGCCTACAAAACCCCTATAGGAACTACTCCCTTTAGGTTGGTGTATGGTAAGTCTTGTCATTTACCTGTGGAGCTAGAACATAGAGCATATTGGGCCATTCAGACCTTGAATTTTGATCTTAAGCAAGCTGGTGAGAAAAGGTTATTACAACTTAATGAGCTTGAAGAACTGAGGATGGATGCTTATGAAAATGCCCGTATTTACAAAGAAAGAACTAAAGTTTGGCATGATAAGCATCTTAGGAAAAAGGAATTCAAAGAAGGTGATTTAGTTTTGTTGTTCAACTCTAGATTGAAATTGTTCCCTGGAAAACTTAAGTCAAGGTGGACTGGTCCTTATAGAGTTTCTAAGGTTTTCCCTTATGGAGCAATTGAAGTTTGGAGTGAAAAATCTGGGAATTTTAAGTTCAATGGGCATAGATTGAAGCATTACATAACTGGAGACCCAATAAAGGGAGCAAGCTGTTATAAGCTCTCCAATCCCTCACCTCTTTTTCACTGAAATTCATGAAGAGTCCAGTTAAGGACTATAAATTAGCCCTCTTGGGAGGCATCCCTAGTCCTTTTATTTTGCTTTTGCTGATTTACTTTCATTTTCATTGATTTTGTTTTTATCTTAAATCTCCCCAAATTCAATTTTTGACATTGTTAAATTTTGTCCCTTGTAGATGTATTTCAATGAAGAAAGGCTGGTGAACTGTTGGGGAAGTGATTCTTAACTTGAAAATTTTGTCTTTCAAACTCTCCCAAAAATTGATTGATTTTTGCTGCATAACCTGTGCAGGAGCTGCTATCTGGTTTATGCAGAGGAAAAGTGAAATCTGCAGTAAGGAAAAGTCTGCAGCAGATAGATTCTGTCCTTGGGCTGCAATCTGGTTTATGCAGAGGAAAAATAAAATCTGCAGCAAATAGGGTGTCTGCAGCAAATGGCTTGTGTTCTTGGTGAGGTTGGGTGTGTAACTTTTAAGTAAATGTGCTTTTAATGTTAATATGGTGGTAAGTGAGCCATTTTTGCAGTTATGAAATTATTTGGGTTGTAGAATTCAAGGTGGACAATATTGCATTTTTCTTGGCATGACTTGGGGAGTTCATCATTTGTGAATAGATACAACTTTATGCAGATTTTATTGAGTTTTAATGTGCTAAATGTTGATTTGCAGAATTTGAGTTAAAATGGCATGGGTCACAAATGCCTTTTATGCAGGATCCATCTTCTACAAGCTTGTGTGATGCATTTTTGATGAACTTTGTATATATTGATGTGTTTTTGGTGAAAATTTTTCATGATTTATGCTTTATAGAATTACATTTCTTCATTTTAGGGTATTTTTCACACTTGCAAATCATGTTCCATTGCAATCTTAATCTTGTTGAATTGTGCATAAGCAACTGCATAGCTTATGCAATCCTGCATAACCACAATTTTTGCCATTTTCATCCCTATTGCAAAGTGCATGAGAAGAGTGCATAGCTTATGCAACTCTGCATAGCCTAATTTTGTCAAATTTCATATCTTTAGAAACTTGCATAAGCAGAGTGCATGACCTATGCACATTTGCATAACTTCAAATTCTTCAAATTCTTCATTTTCTCTCTCTGCCGAAGTCTGCATAAGCAGAGTGCATAACTTATGCACTTCTGCATGACCAGAAACTCCAAAAATTCAAACCTGCCGAGGGGTGCATAAGCAGAGTGCATGACTTATGCACTTCTGCATGACCAGAAACTCCAAAAATTCAAACTTGCCGAGACCTGCATAAGCAGAGTGCATAACCTATGCACTTCTGCATAACCACCTTCCACAAAAATCAGAACCCACCGAAACATGCATAAGCAGAGTGCATGACTTATGCACAACTGCATAACCACATTTTCCAAACATCAAAACCCACCGAAATGTGCATAAGGAGAGTGCATGACTTATGCACAACTACATGACCACCAACCCAAGATTTCAAAACTTGCCGAACAGTGCATAAGGACAGTGCATGACTTATGCACTTGTGCATGAGCTATTTCTGTAACACCTCCGTTGTATAGCCTAGTATATTTTACTATTCCGGTGACCGGTGTCGGTCCGGACAATTAATGGGATTAGGGCCACACTTAAGACAACTTGAGAAGCCATAAACGCAAATAATTAGTAATGTTTAATTAGTTAACTATAAATAAGAAAAACAGAACATAAGAGGTTTAACGAGCCGAGAGTCACAGCGATGAGTGACCTCCTGAACGATCACTAAGTCGCTTTAAACTCAAATTTCAACCGTAAAAGTGACGCCGCGGTCCTTAGGACCCTTATGAACACAAAGTGGAAAAGAGAAAATCATGAAAAAGAACTGTTAAGTCGGTCAAATAATTAGGTCGAGGAACCGAAGAAATATGGGATTATTTGCAAACCGGATGAACTACGAGGGCAATTTGGTCAATTGACCCCAGAGTGACTCGACCTAATCACAAATAAAATCGGAGAAAAGAAAATTTCGGAATCGAAAATTAAATTAAAGAACTAATAGAAAAAAAAATAAATAGAAAAAAAAAAGAAAAAGAAAAGAAAGAAGTTAGAAAAGTCAAAGATGATGTCATAAAAGATTAATTAAGTTATTTTATTAATTTGGGAATTTTGGTCTTCAAAAATGGATAAAAATAAAAATTCAAAAACATTTTTTTTTGCTTCTTCTTTTGCTTTTCCCGTAGCTCTCTCCTCTCCCTCTCTTCTTATGTTGTTCCACCATTTTTAAGCAAGAAAAGCTTGGAATTCTTGGTTCCTTTCCATAAATCCTCTAAATCCCAACCTAGAAATTTTATTTACCAACCATAATAACTCTCATAAGGACTTCTTTAAAGCTTGTTATTACTACTTAAGAAGGAGATTTCAAGAAGAAAGAAGAGCAAAGGTTAGGGTTTTGAAGCTTTAAGTGAGGTTAGCATATCAAACCCTTTATTTTTCCATTTAAATGCATGTTTAGGTAATTAAGTGAGCTTAGAACTTGATTTAAATGAAACAAATATGGGAGAGGGACCAAACTGAAATTTGGGCAGCTTGATAGGAGTATGATTTACATGAAATTGATGCATTAGAATGAGTTTAAAAGCTTTGATTAGTTGAATGGTTAAGGTTAAGTGCACTAGTTATGGTTAAATGCAAGAGTTAGTGAGTTTAGGGTTTCAATGCAAGGGTTTATGAATCAAAAATTGAAGAAATGCATAAATGGCATATTTGACCTATTGTGAAATGAAATAATGATCAATTAGGACCAAATAAATTGTATGGGAATGGTGGAAAATTTAGTTAAATTCGTAGGTCAATGGTCATCTTCTGGCAGCATGACCAAACCCACTTTGAAGGACCAAAACTCAAATTTTACAAGCCTAATGGATATGCCACCAATTGGAGATGAAAATAGACATAAAAGAGCACAACTTTCATTAAGGAACCATGACCAAAAACTGACTAAAACTTGGTGAAACAATTGACCAAAGTGAGTTGATAGCAGGCTGCCCTGCACCAAACTGACCAAATGAACAGTAACTGTTCATTTGGTCATAACTCGAGCTAGGTAGGTCAAATTGACCTGAAATTTTACCATCAATTAGATATGATATAGACCTAAAACTTTCATGAAGAACACCAACCCAAATTAGGCCATTAACTCATTCAAATCATTGAGCAAAGTTAAAATTACTGTACTGAAACTCTGCAGAATTTTCAGTGGAGCAGCAATGTTTGGATGGCTATAACTCTCTCTAGAAAACTCGGATTTAGGCGATTCTTGAATCGATGGAAACCTAAGACATAGTAGAACATTTCATCTGAAGAAAGTTAGACCAAATTATGAACTTAACTTGATCAAATTACTGACCAAAGTTGGACTAAAAATCTGCCAGCACCTAAATTGCAGTATGAACAGTGCACGTGAACAGTAAACTTATTTTGGCCATAACTTGAGCTACAAAACTCCGATTGGGGTGATCCAAAAATGAGAATACCCTTAAGACAATAAGGAATATTTTCTATGAAGGAAGTTTTGTCAAATTCTAACAGTAGATCGACCAATGGAATAGTGCAACTTCGGATCACAAAACCGAAAATTGGCAATTTTGCCAAAAATGACCTATGCTTTGAAAAAGTGACCAAAACCAACAAGTTTAATGAACAAAATGTGGTATGTGGGTGAAGTTGGAGTTCCCATACCTATTAATCCTTAGAAAGTCAATTATTTGACTTAAATAGTGCAGTGAATAGTAACCCGAAACACAAAATTTCGAGAACGTTGAATTTAACACGTTAGAAATAGGTAAATGCGAAGTTAAAATTTATTTTGGGATTTATGTTAAGTTCTAGTACTGAAACATTGTAAAATTTTGTGTTTCAGTTGAAAAGAATATCGGGAAGGAACCCGAGGAAACGAGTCGAGGCTAAGGGACGACTCGCTTGAGGTTTGTGCACAATAAACCCTATTTAAGCATTTTACTCTTGAAAAATTGATTTAGCATGCATTATGAACATATGAACTTTTGTGTTGCCACCTTGTGATCAAATTATAACTTTGGAAATTGATTTGATTTTTGTATGCAATATTTGAATGAAATGTTTGAAATGGATTTTATGTTCACACTTAGCATTACAGTATCACATTTCCTCCTCCATTTATGGGGTTGAGATCGTTTATTTTCCTCCCTCTCTGGCTTGCCAGTTGAGGTTGTAGATCGGATAAGTACTCATTAGCTAGCTAGCCACCTCCCTCCTTGGTTTCGATTAATGGGGTTGAGATTGCTTTGTCATGGTGTACAACACGGCATTGATCGGAAATTTTGTGTCATGGCTTAAGTTGTGTACGACTTTGGCAACACTGTGTTTACGCAATTGTTTGACTAAACTGTTGTTTAATATATTATTTGACAAAATGAGTTGTTATGAGCTTTGATATTTGTGAAATGTGATTGTGAAGTATTCAAATTATGTTTCATCAATAAATGATTTATGTATCGCATTTTAAAGTTTTATTGTGCACCACTGAGTATGTTTATACTCAGCGATAGTTTAATTTATCGTGCAGATAAGAGCAAGGAAAAAAGCAGAGTGAGTACTCGAGTTGAAGATCACATCAAGCTTTTATGCGGGTATTGTTTTATACCCTTATGGTTATTTTGATGTAAATCAGTAATGTCATAAGTATCAATGTAAATTGAGCGATTGTAAATAAATTGTAATAATATTATTTTGGGTTTGTTTCTGTAAATTTAATATTTGTAAACATGAATTTTCTACTTTATGTTTTGTAAATGAAGATATTAAATACTTTGAGATGAGAAATCTTGATTTGTATTGTGAAATTATTTGAAGTGCCTTGATTGAGTTGATTTGAGAATTATTGGTGGTTGGGAGTTGTGAAATATGTTTGGAAGTGCTTTTTACAGGTATTTGAAGAACTGGTTTCTCAAAATACAGAGGGAACTCTGTCAAAATTTTTATAAAATTTATGCAAAATTTAAATGCACAAAAATTTTTACTAGTCCTTAAGCTTTGAATAAATGGTTTTTAATTCCTACCAAAATGCTCACCACTTCCAAAATGTAAGAAAATTGTTTTAAAATCCCTTGTAGGGTACTTAATGAGTTATCGGTAGGTGAAGTTCGGTAGTTCATTAAGTATTCTACGGGATCATGTTATGCCTTACGGAGGGGTAAGGTGTGACAATTTCTCTGAAGTTCAAATCATTCTGAAACATGTATAAAAGAGTGCACAGGTTATGCATATATCACTTTTCACTTATGCAGTTTCTACACAAACCCGATTCAAATCAAATTTCTTTTCGGCAATTCTCTCTTCCCTCCTCCACCTCCCGATATCCCTGCTCACCCCTTTTCCCCCACGACCTCAATTCCGGCATACCCTTTTTCTCCACTCGCATTTTCGTCGGATAAACCCTAACTTCTCCCTGCATTCTCATTTCCGCCCTCATCTCCTCCATCTTCACTATCAAGAACCATGGAGTCGCCTCCCCATTCCCGTCCAGCTTCTCCTCTCGAGGTCTCGCCATTGTTAACGATACCTCCCAATCCCGATTCCCCTCCACAAGCGACACCCCCACCACCTCCCATAACCACCTATAAGCGGAAAGTTAGGTCGAAATCTGTGCGAGCAATGTCCTCTGCCCCTCCTCTATCCAAACGCAAAGAACCACCTACCCCATTGTCGGAACCACCACCCAAAAAGCCAAAAACTCCAGCCTCCACACCCTCTTCCAGCAAAAAGACAATTTCAGTAGCTTCACAAGTATCAAAGCTACCTTGGCCTCTTCCTGATACAATTCAAAAAGCAGCTTTTAAGAGACTCAAGGATAGGAGGGTACAACCCACTAGGTATATTTCTGCCGATTCTCTACAATCTCTTGGTTTATTTGACAATGTAGTTGCATATCTTGATGGTATGGGTTGGATGGAATTTGTGCATAAGCAGGAGATAGTTTATCCAACTCTAGTTTTGGAGTTTATTTCTTCATTCTCTGCTACCCTCAAATTGCATGATGTAGACCATAAGCCAATTATGAAATTTAGATGTTTGGGGCAAAATAGAGAGCTGTCATTGGACCAATTTCATAGCATTTTTGGTGTTGCAATTGATGGGTTATTTCGTGCCACATCTTTGGAGTAGAGGTAGCCAACAAGGGTATTTGGAATCTGCACACTCGAGAATCATCACAAACCAACCTCGGACTTTCTCTCTGGGAGATCCAAAACTTCTCAAATACTAGACCACTGCACTTAGGTTTATTCATAGGTGATTGCTAGCACCATATTGGGCGAGAGGGACTAGTTCTCGTCTTTGTGGGGAAATCAATTATTTATGTTATGGTGTGCATTTCACAAGGTCAAGGTTTCTCCTGGTTATTTCTTTTGTGAGCATGTGTTGCATATTGCCACTAAATCCATAGGTGATATTGTCCTGGGTGGGCTTATAACAGTTATAGCTAAGCATTTTGGTTTTAATCCTGAAGAGCACCCAATACCAGCACTTGTGGACACTTTATATTTTGATATCGCACACCTATCCAAAAGCGATTCGGTTGCCACATTCGACATTGCACAACCTGCAGTGGCCCGAGCCCATTGCACAACCGAAGCCCAACCTTTCCATCACCCCCATAGCACTCCACCAACCTATCCCACCCCCTCGGCACAGACACCCCAAGACCTCTGCTCAGCCCATACCTCCTACAGCTGAACCTTCCTCATCCACAGCCCCTCCTGCATTCAACACTAAAGCCTTATTCACCTATCTTGAAAGGCTTAGTGATGACATATACTTTGTGGATAGGAAGCTTGACACTGGTCTTGATACACTTAAGGATCGTCATGATCAACTATTTGACCTTGTCATGGAAACCAGGGACAAGCAGAAAGAATTGAAGGAGATGGTGAAGCAACTCATGATCTTTCTGGGAATGCCACCTCCACCTCCATCACCTCCTCCAGCACCATCATTTCGACAGCAACCAGTAGCTACCAGCCCCTTAGCAACATCCTTGGACAAGGGCAAAATAATAGAACTAGATTAGTTTTTGTTTTACTTTTGTTCCAACTTGTAGGACTTTTCCTTTGTAAATATGTTCAAACATTTATAGTTTGTTTTGAATTATGTTAGTTTGTTTTGAATTAGTTTGTTTTAAATTCTGTTTTTCTTGAAGTTTCATTGGATAGCTATTACATTAGTTTTCTTTGATTTTCATTGCACTTATTGCCCTTCTGTACATATTTGCCCATACTCTGTATATATTTCAATGCTTTTACTGCTGGTTGTACATTTCCCCTTGCTAATCATCATGCAGCAGCTTTTGTATACACTGCACAGGCTATGAATTTCCTTATGCAGATATTTTGCACAGCCTGTGCAACCCTTTCTGCTACTTATGCATAACTGCACAGGCTGTATTCCCCTTATGTAAATGTCCTGCATAGCCTATGCAACCCATATTGCCACTCATGCAGAACCGCACGGCTTATGCACATGTTCTGGACAGCACTTAACTCTGCATAACCTGTGCAGCTTCTTATGCATCCCTTTATATCTTGAATTCTCCTTTGCCCCATACCAGGTAACTCTTTCTTTTTGCTCTTAATTTTTACAATTCCTAGTCAATATTATTTGCTTTGAGTTTTGGTTATCTACTACTTGAGACATTGAGGACAATGTCCAATTTTGAGTTTGGGGGTGCACATTTTGATTTTTGGCTTTATTTTTCACATTTTGAGTATAGGAGCATCTCATCCCATTCCATTTACATATATTGTAAATATTTACATACACATCCATACATACATATACATAACACATTTACACACACATTATACATCACTTAGAAATTGTACACATTGCATACAAATAGACTTCCTCCATTTAGTTAATGCATTACTCATTTTTAGGAATCATGCATCATGCATTAAATTCTTTTGCCAAATCCCTTGAGTATTGAAAATGTGCATATGAGAGTGATTTGACCCACCTTTTAGTTGGGTTTGTGGATTGAAAGTTTCCTAAAAGGTGCAAGGTTTTGAAGTGTCTATCCCTTGCCTATATCTTCTTAGCCAAAAAGCCACCCAACTAGTCATTTGGAGATGGAAGTGTTTAGAGGGAGTTATTGGATATAAGGTAGTCAAATGATGTCTCACCAATCCTAGAACAAATTTTCTAAACCTTTTAAGGCGAAATACCAGCTTATACTTGAAAAGAGAGATGATTAGGCATTCTTTGATTTAAAACCTTCTCATTTTAAACCTTTGGCCCTTTTTCCTAATTAAAATTTACCCTTGCAAACCCCTTTGAGCCTTTTTATTCCTAATTTTTCTTGAAATCCTTATTGTTACCTAGCCAATGAACCAAACACTCCAACCCTTTTCATGAGAATAATATTGAATATTAGGTACACTTTCTAAAAAAATAATAAAAATAAAAATTAAAAAAAATATATATATATACAATAAAAGGGAGAAGAAGTGCTTGTCATCTTGTAAAAGTGCTAGTATATGTGCTTTTCACCATTGTCATTCAAAATGAAAGAAATCCACCCAAAGTATTAAAAGAAATGAGTTTGGGGGTGGCAAATTTTAGGGACAAGCATCAAAAGAAAATGCAAAATACAAGTTTAAAGTATTAAAATGTCCCTCCATTTTATGTGTTTTGTAAAATATGCTAGCACTTGACAATCCTCATTGTGTATTTCTCTCTCCTATATAAAAAAAAGAGAGAAAAAGAAAAAAAATATATAATAAAGTGTACCTTATGTTTCAAAATTGAAAATATTCTCATGCTTTGAATCCTTTTTACCCATCTTTCTTCTTAGCTTCATTTTGAACCCCATGGCCCCATTACACCCCTAAAAAGACCTTTGATCTCTTGATAGTGCTTGCTACATTAGTGGAGATAGGAGTAGGGAATTTGCCTATGGGATTGGGAAAATTATCCATTCATTCATTTAATTCCATCATTCTATATAGAGACACTTTGGTTATTGATGGTCCTAGAATTCCTTTTGAGCATGACTCTCTCTCTTTTGATTGGTTGGTTTGGGGATTTTGAATGATAATTGACTTGATGGCTAAGCGGTGAAAGCTTGGATAAGCATTAGATTCTTTGCATTTTGAAGGATGGGTATATGGATTGTTGGTATGGCTAAAGGTGTGTTTAGTTACTTTAATAGGTAATTTTCATAGCTCTTTGGATAAGGCACCCCTAAAAATTTTGCATTACATTTTAAAGTTTGCTTGGGGACAAGCAAAAGCTTGAGTTTGGGGGTATTTGATGCATACATTTTGCATAATCATTTAGGTTTAATTTTATAGCCATTTTATTTGATTATTAGTCATTTTTAGCTAATTTCATTAGTTAATTAGTTAGTTTTTCATAATTGTCGATTTTGGATTAATTTGCAATTTTTACTTTGTTTTGTAGGAAAAATGGTGTTTTTGAAGGACTGAAGAGAAATTTTGCTATTGAGGAGTGACTTCTACAGCCAAAGATATCAAAAACAAGTTTTCAAGCTGAAATATGCATTGACCAAATTGTGCATAACTTGCCGCATAAGCTATGCAGATCTGCATAAGGAGAAAAATCACTGTTCCAATACCTGCCGAAATGTGCATAAGGAGACTGCATAGCTTATGCACATTCACGCCTCCCTTATGCACTCTCACGGAATTGTGCATAACCTATGCACCAAGTCATGCAGTTTCGCATAAGTGAACCAGAACCAGCCGAAAACTGCATAAGGGACTGCATAACTTATGAAGTCCACTTATGCAGTCCCATAAAGAGTTCATTAATGAGCTGGCAGAAGATTCCTTCAGATAATTCCTCCTAGAACACACCATTTTAGGGCTCCATGTCAGAAAAATGCTATAAATAGTCTCATTTTCCCATTTTAGAAAAGGGGAGACAAGGAGCAGAAAAGGAAAGGAGAAGAGAGGCAGAATTTGAGGAGTCACTTTCACCTTCCACACCATTTTCAACCAAGATTTGCAGATTTCTTTCTTCCCTTATATTTTTCTACATTTCTAGTGTTTAATTTCTTATTTCTTAGCTTAGATTAAAGCTTTATTTCCATTTAAACTCAATATATCTTGAAAGCATTATGGATAGTGAGTAGTTTACTTTTGATTATGGAGTAAGGGTTGTAATATTTGAGATATTTTGAGGATTTTGATTGGGTAATCCATATTTTGTGGTCTTAATGAGTTTTATTCATTTCTTGTGTGCTTAATGACATGCTTAGTGTAGGATCCCATTAAGTGATGTTCTTAATCCATGGTTGAAGCACCGAAAGGAGAAGACCCTATGATAGATAATCAAGAAATTGGACTTAATTAACTTAGACCTAGAAATAGGCTAAGGATTAAGAGGATTCACAGATTAATTAAAGAACTTAATGGGTCTTAATTAACTCTAAGTCCACGAAAGTAGGATTAGATTGATTAAGGCACTCTTTGTCTCACTCGAAATGGAATTCAAAGGATTTAAGAATTAATCTCCTTAAAACCCATAAGTTTCATAAGATTGGATAACCAATTTAAAATTCCAAAATAGCTCGAATATGAAATCCCGAACTCCGGAATCGCCTTTTTATCATTGCTAATTTTCAATTGAATTTAATTGCTTGCCATTTTAAATCTTGCCATATTTGAACTTGCTTATTTCAATTTGATGAAATTTTAGTTTAGTTAATACATCGTTAGATAAATTATTCATTTTGCACATATAGATTTCATACTCCAATACCTATTCAATCTATTATTTTAATTTTGAAATTAGTTCAATTTAGTCAACTTTTTATATCAAAAATTCAATCATTAACACAACTCCTCGTGAGAACGATATCTTTACTATATTACTCGTACAACCCGTGCACTTGCGGTTGGGCCACATCACTTACCCAATTGTCTTCTGTGTTAGTCTAGTTATTCAACTTTACTATTTTCCTGACTTATTATTCAGACCTTCTATTATTTTAAAGAAACGCTTAAGATACAGTTACCTACATTTTATCCAACTACTTATACGCTACTCGGGACTAGAACTCTTGCATTTAGAAGTAACAAAGATTAACAAAAGAATGGACTGATTAACAAAGAAGTAAACTTGAGAATAACCTTATTCGCGTTTTTTTTTTAACGCAATATAAACTTGGTGAAAATTACAAACATAAAAATAAAGGAAATACGTAAAATAAAACGAGCACTTGATAAAGCAGCGATATAAGCACTCACCTGTAGGGAGCCGAATCTACTGAACTAACTACGGAATCACAAAACGTAATAGGACTGCGGGCTGATAGCCTGAGGACTAAGGTTCGCCTTAAAATGAAGGATACTTTACTAAAATGCAGTCAGGTCAAAATAATAACCGAGTTTGAATAAAGTTGAGCTTGGACAACGGGAGTGGAAATAAAGATAACAAAGACAGAAAGTGAGAGTGTCACAGGAGAATGAACGAACTGAAAATGGAGAGTTTTAGTATTCAAAAATCCTTTTGCAAGAAAATACTTCAGAAAACTGGTTTCAAAAGTTTTTCTTATGAAAGCTCAAAAATAACAGAGTAACGAACTGAATTAAGTTTCAGAGTCCTTCCGCTATAGTCACTACCCTCTTTTTTTCGTCCCCCTTGAACTGTTTTCATGCAGGTATTTATAGGAACCGGGTGATCCCCATGAAAGGTCAGGATTTATTTTGAAAGAGATAGAGGGTTAGGATTTTAAAGGACATGATCTGAGGCTCGGGAATTAAAGAGAATCATAACGACCGACTGAGATCCCTTTCAGAATATTTGTCCTTTCTCTCTTCTAATCTGACGACCCAAAATTTTCTTGTTAAGGGCGATCCGAGGGCTAGGAGTGAAAGGCGCTGGTCTTGTCATCTACTTCTTTGATCCAAGGGCTTCGGGCTCGTCCTTACAAGTAAGATCAATGGTGGAGATTGGGATGTACAGCACTGTCATGACATACTCTGGCACATGTTAGTAATGCGGGCGATTTTGGGGCATGCGGTGGAGATTTCGTTTGCGATGCTTTAACTACCTCGGCTCTGATTATGACGACAGTTAGCGGGAGTTATCTTATTCCCTTTGTTTTCCGACCTTCCCTATCTTCTAGTCTTTCTAACACGATCCTTTTCCGATCTCTCATGCTGGGCTCCGCTCTTCCGACCTCTCCAACTCCGATCTTCTCCTTCATCCGTTCCGGTTCAGTCAAAGCATTTATTCCTTCGATTTCCAAGGCATCTGCTTCATTTTCTGCTCGCAATAAATGCTCGGATATTCCCTCTATATATACCTTCAACCGGGAAGCCCCCCCCCGCATTTGATTTTCTCCTCTTCCTTCTCACATTTCCTGTTCTAACTGCTTCGGTAGTAGTCCCGGCCATGATAGTGGTTTTTGATCTTTTTCCAATTGTTCTTTTTATTCCCTGACTGAAAATTTACGATCCCGGTTATCGAGAAATTATGATAACCTCATTAGATGACAGTGAGAGAACCGGACTAACTTACCGACCTGGATCGAGGACTTCGATCGTGTCGATCTCAAATCGTTCGACCGATATATTCGGCGAACTGACTTCGGGTGAGAAGACTGCTAATATTCCCCTTAACATTGGTGACTGCGCCTTGAAGTTCATTTGGCTTCTCACCACATTGGGTGTCCCGACAGTGGCTCGGTTCCGAGCAATAACATTGATGATGACCTCTCTCATCTTCTTGAGAGTCATAATCCCCCCATCTGAGCTGTACATCTGTCTGATGTCGATGGCTGGCCTAACACATCTTTTGATTCAGCCACGAGATTAGGCTTTGACATAGGTCTTTATTAGATGGGATGTACTGCCGATCTCTAGAGATCGCCCAAATGATGTAATTTGACTTTCAATGTAATCCGATCTCTAGAGATCGCCCAAATAATGTAATCCGACCTTTAATGTAACCCGATCTCTGGAGATCACCCAACTGATGTAATTTGACCTTTTATAAATAAAATTTATTTTGTCAATTATCATTTTTATTATTATTGCATTGATTATTTTTCGATCTCTGATGTGTTTATCCGATCCGATTCCTAACTGAACAACCTTTAACCGATCTACCTTAATTCACCGATCTGTAATTAGCCGATCTCTTTTATTATGGAATTTCTGAAATATTCGTGAGACGTGTCAGAAAAGCTAGCGAGTCCCGCTAACCGATGCACCGCCTGGAATGCTGTGAGCATTAAATGCTCAGACAGGTATAAATAGGGGATGGGTCAGCCAGTTGCTCTCTTATGTCATTTTCAGCATCCCGCGAGCGATTCCAAAATTCTCTCGATTTCTCAAGTTCTTCCGACACCGATCAAGCTCCGGTAAGAGTTTTGATCCTTCTTTTAGTTTAAATTCTCTATTTCCTTTGAAAATGAGAGACGCCGAGGGTCAGAGAGCGGCAAGCCCCCCTTCCGTTCAGATCTTGTGGTCGTCTGATGAAGTGGAGGTGGTCGGACCAAGTGTGCGACCTGAACCTCCTAGGGCCTCTGTTCCAGCTCGAGGGTAAGGAGCACCAACAAGGCATGTACATTCTTCAGGGAGAGAAAATCTTCCCATGGACGAACTGCCATCAATCCTTCAAGAAACTGACCTGCAGTCATTCAGCCAAGAGTATAACATTCGGCCTGATTTATACGAGCTGATTAAGTGTCACGGCGATCTTTATGCCGATCACTTCTTCGAGGAGAACGATATGATCATGGTATACGAAGAAAAATTAAAAGCCGGGCTGCGGTTCCCTCTTGATGACTTCTTCAAGGAAGTTTTAAAATTTCACCAAGTGTGCATCGCCCAAGTTCACCCGAACTCGTGGCGGATCCTAGAAGCCTTCAGAGGCCTCTGCCGAGCTAAGGGACTCAGTCCTACAACTAAGGTATTCGCCGAACTACATAGGTTAACTCATTGAAAGGACGATGAGTATTGGTTCTTCCAGGCGAAGCCACATTGTGGGCTTTTTACCGATCTGCCCTCCTCCCTGAAGAATTGGAAGAATCGCTTTTTTATTCTGAAGAGCAAAATTTCAAACGGCTTTGAGGGTTTCCCTCGCAGCTGGCTGCACCAGGGCCCCTTACTTTCGAAGTGCATCACCCTGAATAGGGAAGAAGGCCTGATGGTGATGGAACTGAAAGATCAGGCGGCCAGAGAGAAGTTCTCTTATTTGGATGCAGTGATAGCCGAACTGCATCACTGGACAATGGAGTTGATTACTGGCGAAGATCGCAGGCTTCAGCTCTCTGACCTAGGCATTGGTATTTTCTATATCTCTAATCTTTGGGCCCTAGCGATCTCACTGACCTCTTCTTTGTGCAGGTATGGCAAGCGGCGAGGCTTCCAAGGAGAGCCAAAAGCAGAAGAGGGAGGTCTCCCGGAAAGTGCGGGAGATGAAGCGTTCCAAGCTGCTTCAAACGCCTAGTCATGATCCCGTGGAGATGCAAGGAGGCTCGTCTCAACCCTCGGGACCGCCGGTCATAGAAGTGGTCTGATCTCCTCCTCGCCAAGAAGAGCCGCCTCCACCTCCTCCAGTAGCTTCGAGTGCAGAAGTGGGTCCTTCCCAACCTCTTGTGAGGACCCTTTCCCGTAGCGCTCAAGTTCTGATCCACTCGCTGGAGAAGAACCGGACTGTTCGGGAAAATCCGGGCTTACCCAAGGTCTTGGGGGCCTCGATCTGCCTTCAAGAGGATCGGGATAGGTTATCCCCGAATAATCTTGATGACATCCTGACCCGGACAATGAGCCTGAACGTGGAGAGTTTGGTGAACCAGCACATAGTCCGGGAGAAGGCTCACCGTCTCAGTAAGGAGGTGGAAAAGATTGGTCACGAAGTGGCTTCCTCCGATCCCAACTTTCATCCGCTCAGAACTACATATCTGAAATTGAGGGGCGAATGAAGTTCT
Organism: Hevea brasiliensis; assembly: GCF_030052815.1. Taxonomy (NCBI): domain Eukaryota; kingdom Viridiplantae; phylum Streptophyta; class Magnoliopsida; order Malpighiales; family Euphorbiaceae; genus Hevea; species Hevea brasiliensis. The sequence continues at coordinate 75,650,633 of NC_079507.1, read as the reverse complement.
ACGAGGATAAGCTGGCCGAGCAAGCTCAAGTTCTGGCCGAGCGAGCTCATGTCCTTGAAGAAGTTCGGGCGCTCCAAGCCTGTGAAGTTGCTCACCTCATTGAGGAGCTCAAAGCTAAAAAAGAAGAGGCGGTGACAAGGGAGGCCGGCGCTTATGTGAACGCTCATAGGGATCTCTTAGCCGAGCTCAAGAAGCGATATCCCGAGGAGGACTTCTCTTGGATGGTAGATCTGGCTCCCCAGGACGAAGGTGAGGATAGTGAGGAGGAGGCTGAAGGTGAGAGAGGGAGCGACCAAAATGTAGATCAGGCTGGGGGTGATCCCCCAGCCGAATGACCTGTATAAATTTTAATATGAAATGAAATGAAATTCCCTTTTTGTTCAACGATTGGATGTGATCGGAAAGTCTCTAAATTGTATAAGCACTTGATTGTCTGAGCATATTAGAACAACATCTAAAAGTGATTATTAATCTAAATGTAAGAGGTCGAAAAACACAATAAGCATGAGATCGGCTGGGAACCAACGCTAAACGGGACTTGATTAAAATTGGAAATTTGACTTGAACACTTAAGATCGGGATCATCATTGAACCGTATCGAAACCTTAACTTTATTATTCCCAAACTTTTAAATGAGAGATCGACAATAAGACTGGTGGCACGAAGGCCTAATGTTGGTTCAATCTCGTTTGACAAGAAAAATCGGAAATATAATTGACTGATCAGGGGACTTGACAATTGGTTTGAGAGATCGGTGAGGCTTTAAATGATATGTGGACTTAGTATTGATTAGATTCCTTTTGAGGAGAGATCGGAAATGTGGTTATTTGGCAAAGGGAGACTCAGTGTTAGGGATTGGTTTCAAAGTTTATTGATTTCATGGATCGGCCAAAATATGGTGTCGACAATCCTAATTTTAGCCATGTAACACTCGAAGTTCCCATCATGTTTTAATCATGAAAATACTGTTCAGTTTTTTTTTTTTTTTTTTTTTTTTTTAAAGTACTTGCTAAGAATAGATGGAACCTTGATCCCAAAATTTGTTTCTTCAGAAAAAATATGGACGCCATAAAGAATCTATTGGGCAGCAAACAGCTGGAAATCCTGCAAAAGAAAACAAAGATAGTATGATACCACAGGATAGACGGTTGCACCAGTGTATATATATCACCCTTTAGTCACCCATATTTCTTCACTGAAGGGACAACTACAAAGCAACCAAATCCTAATCCTTTCTCCTATTGGATCATTTTCAACTCCTAAGGTAACATGGGTGTTGTTTCCTACGAATTGATTGTCACCTCCCCCATCCCGCCGGCTAAGCTGTACAAAGCCTTGGTCCTTGATTCCGATATTCTCCTACCAAAGATTGTGCCACAGGCCATTAAGAGTGTTGAAATCCTAGAAGGAGATGGAGGCCCTGGAACCATAAAAAAAGTTACTTTTGGAGAAGGCATGATCATCGATTTATTAAACTTGCTTTCCTTTAGATAGCATCACAGCCAATTCAAGTACTGAATGTTAAATATTTATGTGCAGGTAGCCAATTCAAGTACTCGAAGAATAAGATAGAAGCGATTGATAAAGAGAACTTAAAATTCAGCCATAGTGTGATTGAAGGCGACATGTTAATGAATGGGATTGAAAAAATCACTTACGATATCAAGTTCCAGCAATCCCCTGATGGAGGATGCATCTGCAAGGAGAGCAGCAATTACTATACCATTAGTGACTTTGAGCTTAACAAAGACCAACTTAAGGCCGGCAAAGAGAAGGCCTTAGGAATGTTCAAGGCTGTCGAAGCCTACCTTTTGGCTAATCCTGATGCCTGCTAAAACTGCTGCCACTTTTCTGCTGAAGTAGTCCTTTACATATGCTTGTAAGCAAAAAACTGCCTTTGGTTTGCAAATAAAAGTCTGCTGAAAGAGAAACCTGTTATTTTCTACGTGGCAAAGAAAAATGAATGATATGAATCCCTTTTTTTCTTTCAATAAATGCGCTAGATTTATCATGCAATCAAATTATATTAGTTGCTTTGTTTTTTTTTTTTTTTAGTAATTTGATTATTCTTTGTGTTGATGATATATATATAATTGATCTCAAGACACACATATACATATATATATATATATACACACATTAAATTTCTAAATCGCACCTTTCAATGTGATTTTCAAGAAATGTTCCCCGCACAAAGAGATAAAAAAAAAAAAGAAATCTTATAAATCAATTGATAATGTTCCCCTTCAAATTTTCTTGTCGATAATGTACTAATAGTCTGATCGAGTCTTTGTCTAATTATGCTTGTCAAGTTAGTCAGTGGCTGATTCAGAAAAATTTTTTTTTTTGAAGTCATTATATAAATAAATTATATAATATATTTCGTGTGTTAAAAAATAATATATTTAATATTTATATAAAAATAATTAAGCCTTAAATTTTAAAAATAAGATCTAAATCATATATTATAAGTATACAATAATTTGTTTACTCAATTAAATTTTAAAAATAATATTTAAATTTATGAAGAATTAATTTAAATAGATATATAAATAAATAAAAATAATTAAAAAAAAAAAAGAGTGAATTGACCCTTCTTTTATCCAAGTGGATCCGCTTCTGAATGTAGTTACAGATCAGGTTCTTTCTTTTGTCTTTTCTTTCCCAATGCAAACATAAATAGAAATATTATAAATAAAATATAAAATTATAAAATTAATATAAATTATATTTAAAATAGCTTCGATGTTTTCAGTTTTCCAATAATGAAAAAAAATCAGTTATTGAAATTGAAAAAGCAATATTTCGAGAGAAAAACTTTTTAAAATACAAAAATATATAATTACAATATATATAAAATATAAAATTTCCCGGCGGCCTTCCTCGCTTGACTCACCTCCCATTCGTTACTGTCCTGAATATATTTTTTGTGAATGCTGCCATGAATTTTCCTCCTTTTTTAGTCAAATAAAATTGACATTAACAATGACTAATTATAGCCTCAATCAAAGCTATTGACGCTTGAATAATATTTTGAGAAGTCTGATTTGATGCTGTCAAAAAAAGCAAGGCATCACTGCATTTGTCCAATGAAAAAAACTGAACAGGACAAAAGAATAACATAAGATAATTGTGCTAATGGTGATTACATAATATTGAATTTGAATGATGAGCATTCAGAGCATTGCATTAAAAAGCCCGAGGGCCATCAGCATACAAAACAGCCATAACTTCCGAAGGCATGGCTGTAAGCCAACAATGAAAATATGAAGAAGTACATTCCAACATTTCTGAAAGAAAATTCTTGTTTATTTATTATGAGCTTAACTAGGGATTAATTATACTCCTTAATCCACTGGTAGAGAAACCAAAGAACACGATTTCAATCTTTTATTATCGAGCCAAAAGTGGCTTCGCCAGCCATCCAAATAATAACACAATTTTGATTAATTAGTTATAAGCATCAGGATTTGCCAAGAGATAAGCTTCAACAGCCTTAAACAATGCCAGGGCCTTCTCTGCTCCAATCTTGATCTGGTCTTCATCGATCTCACCATTTTCCTTTGGGTAGTGTTTGGTGGTGGTCTTGATAATGGATCCTCCATCAGAAGAAGACACCATTTTGATCTCATAGGAAACTTTCTCCAGTGCGTCCATCCATGGATCGCCTCCGATAGCACTGTAGCAGTGCGTGAAATTGTCTTTGTCTGTTGCATCAATCTGGGTCTTAATATACTTCACTTCCCTATCTAAAAACATGCATAAAAACACAACATATTTTAGTTGATAATCATAATTTTATTATAATTTGATACACTGATTAACCTTTTTATTGCAAAGGGTGTAATTCAACTAATTAATTGTTACCTTCTGCAAAGGAAGTCTTCTTAATGGTTCCAGGCCCTCCATTTCCTTCAATAATCTCCACATTCTTAACGACCTGAGGCAGAATCTTAGGGATAGCAGTGTCAGCTTCAAGGACGAAGACCTTGAACATCTTGGTTGGGGGGATAGCGGTAGCCATTTCCCTCTCAAAAGTTAAAACACCCATGATGGCCTTTGAAAAAGATTAAATGGAAGGTAAATATATAAAGAAGGAAGATGCTATATAGAGAATAGTAGGATGAATATGTATCTATTGTGTGGCGAAATGCAGGAGCAGAAGGAGGTATTTATAGAATAAGCTTCAAGGTTTTGCGTCAAAATATTCCTTGTAAAGACCAAAACGATTTTGCATTTAGGTCAGAAAGAGCATGTAATGAAAAAGGGCGTGCTGCTACATGTTGATGACTCCTAATATATACTTCTATTAGATATTGTTCCTTTCGAAAATTTAATTGATCAAGTACATACATACCAATCTCTTTCTTTTTTTTTTCCTCTCTAAAAAAATATTTAAGATTTTAAAGGGAATTTGGACTTAATTAACAAGGATTATCTTTTCTATAATACTATGGAGAATTGTTTGATTTATCTTGAAATTCTTTTACCTTCTGAGCTATTTTAACTTTCCATTCATATACCTTAAATATATAGTCAATATTCTACATCGCATTAATTGTCCTAATATGAAATATGATAGTTTTTTCCATGGTCAATCTAGTGCAACAAAGATGCCTGCCTGCTTGGACGGGGTAGAAGACTTTTCATATTTTTAGTTAATTGAAAATATTTTTTTTTTTACGAAAATTGAAAATAATACTTGAATAATACTGATATATATATAATTCTTTTATGTTAGGAATAAATTATTTTGTTTATTGTTATTTTGATTTGGTGATGAGTTATTGAATTTATTAATAAAATTTAATTAATTGATATTAGAGTCGTTTTGAATATTATTGTTGAAGTCAACACTAATTTAATTCCAAGATTTAGCCACATGGTTAAAATCCTCCAATATCTTTCAATTAGATCTTTTGTTAGACTTTCTTGGATTTTCATTAAATGCAATGGGACCTTTATGTGCCTATAAATAGCCAAGCTCCTTCAAGGTTTTGGGCATGGAAAGTGAAGTGAGGTGAGAGATAGAATTCCCATCCAAAGGAGAGTAGAGAAAATGGTAGAGTGTGAGAGTGTTGTAATTAAGAAATTAGTATAATTTAAAGTATATTCTGTACTTGCCACGTTAATGGATCTTGTATATAAGAAATTATTATACTTTTGCTATTATCTTGTTAAAATTAATAAAAATATATTTAGAGTGTATTTTTTTTAAAAAAAATATGCCTAAATTTTCTAGCAAGTGGTATGAGAGCGGGAGGTCAGGGACCAATGTATGCTTGAAGAAAGTGTGTAGTCCAGGATTCTGAAGTTAATGTCAGGGACAAAACTAACTTGGCTTGTTGGGTATAGTTTATATAATATATTATGCTATTAATTGCATGTCTAGGAAAATTCTGTCTAAGGAGATTGAAATTTAAGTGGACCATTGTGACCCTCCAATCTTTCCTGGGAATTTTCCTAGTTTAATTTTTTGGTACAATTGTTCATATACTATTTACAACACTGTCAAGTCACTATGGCAGATCTAACAAGTTCATCTAGTTCGATTGAGAAGCTCAACCATAACAACTATAGTACATGGAGTATTCTCATGCAGTACTATTTGTTGGGGGAAAGATTTATGGAGTATCGTTAAGGGAAGTGATACTACACCACCAATTGATGATGAGGAGGCTCGAAAGTGGAGAATTAAAGCTGGGAAAGCTATGTACACATTATCAATCATAGTGGAGGATGAGTTATTACATCACATTAAAGATGCCAAAGTACCAAAGGAAGCATGGCACACTCTAGTAGAATTGTTCACACGAATAAATGAAGCAAAATTATAGTGACTTGAGAATGAACTCAGGTTGGTCTTATAAGTGAACTTGACAATTAGCTAGTACTTTACCAAAGTGAAGTTCATTGACATCGACATTTCAAAGCTTGATTCCGAGAATAAGATTAGTGACTTAAGAGTAAGAAGAATTATCATTCATGGTCTAAGACCAGAATATGCTGCTCTAGTTGCTACCACTCGAGGATGGGCTAAAGAACCAACTTTAATAGAGTTGGAGAATCTGTTAGCCAATCAAGAGGCTTTAAACAAGTAGATGTCTAGAGTTACAATCAAAGATGAGGAAAAAGCCCTTTTTAGCAACAAGAAGAAGAATTTTAAAGAAAAGTTCAAGAATGGAGAAGGTAAGTAAAGGAAAAAGCAAGGAGATTGGCAGAAAGGTCGCCTGTAATACCCCCGTTGTATAGCCTGGTATATTTCACTGTTCCGGTGACCGGTGTCGGTCCGGACAATTAATGGGATTAGGGCCACACTTAAGACAATTTGAGAAGCTATAAACACAAATAATTAGTAATGTTTAATTAGTTAACTATAAATAAGAAAAACAGAACATAAGAGGTTAAACGAGCCAAGAGTCACAGCGATGAGTGACCTCCTCGGGAACGACTGCGAAGTCGTTTTAAACTCAAATTTCGAACCGTAAAAAGTGATGCTGCGGTCCTTAGGACCCTTATGAACACAGTGGAAAAGAGAAAATCATGAAAAAGAACTGTTAAGCCAGTCAAATAATTAGGTCAGGGAGCCGGAAGATATATTGGATTATTTGCAAACCGGGATGAACCGGCAAGAGGCAATTTGGTCAATTGACCTCGAGAGCTGACTCCTAACCTAACTGTCAAATAAAATCGGAGAAAATAAAATTTCGGAATCGAGAATTAAATTAAAGAACTAATAGAAAGAAAAATAAATAGAAAAAAAGAAAAGGAAAGAGGTTGGAAAAGTCAAAGGGATGACATCATGTATGATGTCATAAAGGTTTAATTTAATTATTTTATTAATTTGGGAATTTTGGTCTTCAAAAAGGGATAAAGATGAAAAAAAAAAAAGAAAAGAAAAACAAAAAAATCACTTCTTCTTCCATGTTGTGCCGCCCCACCTTCTCCCTCTCTTCTTCATGAAAATTTCTTCCATTAAGCTTACACTTAAGCTTAATTTGCTCCACTTAATCTTCATAAATCCCATAAAAACCTTGTTAGACCTTGCAATCTCAACTTAAGCACAAGAAAGAAAGAAGAAAGAAGGAGAGAAATTGGAGAATTGGCATTAAAGTTGAGGTTAGTATGCTAACTTACTATTCTTCCATTCAAATGCATGTTTAAGTAATTAAGTGAGCTTAGAACTTGATTTAAATGAAACAAATATGGGGGAAGAATTAAATTGAATTTTCGGGCAGCTTGAGAGGAGTATGTTTTGCATGAATATGATGCAATTGAATGAGTTTAGAAACCTTACTTAGTTAAATGATTAACATTAAAATCATTAGAAGTAGTTAAATGCATGAAAGTGATGAGTTAGGGTTTTGAATGCTAGGGTTTGTGAACCAAATTTGGAGAAATGCATAAATGATATCTTTGATCAATTGTGGACTGAAAAATGGTCAATAATGACCAAAAGAGATGTGTGGGAATTGTTGGAATGAGAACCAAATTCGTAGGTCCAATGGTCATGCTGCTGGCACCATGACCAAACCCACTTTGAAGGACCAAAACTCAAATTTTACAAGTCCCATTGATATGCCACCAATTGGAGATGAAAATAGACATAAAAGAGCACAATTTTCATGAAGGAACCATGGCCAAAAACTGACCAAAACTTGGTGAAACAATTGACCAAAGTGAATTGATTGCTGGCTGCCACTGCACCAAACTGACCAAATGAACAGTAACTGTTCATTTGGTCATAACTCGAGCTAGGTAGGTCAAATTGACCTGAAATTTTACCAGAAATTAGATATGATATAGACCTAAAACTTTCATGAAGAACACTAACCCAAATTAAGCCATTAACTCATTCAAATCATTGAGCAAAGTTAAATTTACTGTACTGAGATTCTGCAGAATTTTCATTGAGCAGCAATGTTTGGATGGTTATAACTCTCTCTAGAAAACTCGGATTTAGGCGATTCTTGAACCGATGGAAACATAAGACATAGTAGAACATTTCATATGAAGAAAGTTAGACCAAATTATGGACTTAACTTGATCAAATTACTGAGCAAAGTTGGATAAAAAATTTGCCAGCATAAAAATTACAGCATGAACAGTGCACGTGAACAGTAATTTTATTTTGGCCATAACTTGAGCTACAAAACTCCGATTGGGGTGATCCAAAAATCAGAATACACTTAAGACAATAAGGAACATTTTCTATGAAGGAAGTTTTGTCAAATTCCAACAGTAGATCGACCAATGGAACAGTGCAACTTCGGAGAATCAAAACCGAAAATTGGCAATTTTGCCAAAATGACCTAAGCTTTGAGAAAATGACCAAAACCAACAAGTTTAATGACCAAAATGTAGTATGTGGGTGAAGTTAGAGTTCCCATACCTAGTAAGCCTTAAAAAGTCAACTATTTGACTGGAATAGTGCAGTGAATAGTAACCCGAAACACAAAATTTCGAGAACGTCGAATTTAACACGTTAGAGCTAGGTAAATGTGGAGCTAAGTTTATTTTGGATTTATTTTAAGTTATAGTACTGAAACATGGTAAAATTGCGTGTTTCAGTGAAAAAGAATACCGGGACAGAACCTGAGGAGTAGAGTCAAGGCCAACAGGCGACTCGTTTGAGGTTTGTGCATAACATATACTTTTATAATCATCTTTTGCATAATGTTTTGAATAATGTGAAATATTGGATTATAGCATTTTTATGATGTTTGATTTAAATTGTGAAAGTTATTGTGTATATTTGAAATGACAATGTTTAGCAAATTGTTAAGATAAGTTTTGAAACCACAGTGTCATGACCATATATTTGAACACCTCACTAGCACGACTAGTGGGGGTAATTAGTTTCGAATTTTGATTCCTTCTCTAGAGAAGTGTTGAGGTGTGCCAGTAGAAGAGGATGTGAATGGATATCCATATATTTGAGCTAGCTAGCCTGTGATATGATTTCTCTTTAGCCTCTGGCTATTGAGATTCATGTGATTTCTCTTTAGCCTCTGGCTATTGAGATTCTATTTGTTTCGAATGGCGTGATCTAACTGTGGGTTTTATGAAATGTGTTTGATACTTTGAAATGAACTTGGTTTACATGAAAAATCTTACAATGCATGATTGTATTTAATTTTCATGTTTAGCCAAATTTTTGAATGAATGTGCTTTAAGTTTTGCATAAAGATTATTTTAGTATATTGTGCACCACTGAGTCCTAGTACTCAGCGATAGCTTTATTATTGCCGCAGATACAGAGATTAGAGGAGCAGCAGATCGAGCCTTGAGGTGTGTGGAGTTATCAGCTTGAAGTCTTCGGGTATAATTTATACCCTAACTGTAAATACTTCTTTTGATGTATATATTGCACATGAATGTATGGGCATGTAAAAGTGGGTCTTGAGCAGTTTGTATAAAATTTGTATAAGTTGTAATATATATTGTGGTTTTAAAACTCTCTTAATATAAATGTTGTAATAATGTATCTAAATTGTTTTGTTTCAACTGAAATATGAATGATATTGATTGACAGTATTTTGAGAATTATTGAACTTGTGAATTTGAGAAATTGGTTGAGATTGAGTATGAATTTGAAGCAGTGGTTAGAAAATTATTGGAAGTGCTTTTATTTCAGGTATTTGAAGAACTGGTTTCTCAAAATACAGAGGGAACTCTGTCAAAATTTTTATAAAATTTGCGTAAAAATAAAATGGGCCAAAAATATTAACTAGTTTTAGTTTAACTACATGTTTTAAGTACTTATCAGAAAATGCTCACCACTTATCAAAAAAATAAGAAAATTGTTTTAAAATCCCTTGTAGGGTACTTAATGAGTTATCGGTAGGTGAAGTGCGGTAGTTCATTAGGTATTCTACGGGATCATGTGATGCCTTACAGAGGGGTAAGGTGTGACATCGCCAAAATTGAAGCTCTCAATAAGGGGGAGCAAAACGGGGCACTCACAATAATAATGAACGAGATGACCAAAGGAACTACAGAAGGAATGATGAATGCTACAATTGTGGCAAGAAAGGTCATTTTGCTCGGGATTGTTAGTATAAGAAGGAAGAAGGCAATGTTGCTGCATCAACTTCAAATGGCAGTGAAGTAGAATGAGACCTGCAGGCCTCTATTACAATTGAAGAAGAAGTAGACTTATGTCAATTGTCAGAATGTAAAGAGGAAATGGCTCTTGCAACTGCTTGTAATGAAGTAGTAAACTATAAAGATGATTGGATCGTTGATTCTGGGTGTTCTAATCATATGACTGGAGACACTGGCAAGCTTTCAGATATGTTGGAGTATAAGGGAAGTAGAGATGTGGTGACTGCTGACAATTCAAAGTTACTAATTACTCACATCGGTAATACCATAGTTGTACCTCAATTCAACTCACAACAAGTACAACTACAAAATGTTGATCATGTGCCTGGTATGAAGAAGAATCTATTGTTAGTATCATAGTTGACAGCCTCTGGTAATTTTATGGTGTTCAAACCACATGATGTCAAGGTGTACAGAAGTTTGAAAGCTACAAGTGAGCTAATTATGGAAGGCAAATGGTTTGAGTTAGTCTATTTGATGACTGCTCAAACTGCATATGTTGATAAAACAAGAAAGAATGAGACAGTTGATTTGTGGCATGCTCGGCTAGGACATGTTAGTTATCAAAAATTGGAAGTGATGATGAAGAAGTCAATGTTGAAAGGACTTCCCTAACTAGAAGTTCAAGAGGACATTGTGTGTGCTGGATGTTAGTATGGTAAGGCACAGCAACTACCATATAAAAAGTCCAAATTCAGAGCCAAGGTGCCATTAGAGCTAGTTCACTTAGATGTGTTTGGTCCAATTAAACAATCATCAGTAAGTGGTTTTCAGTACATGATAACCTTTATTGCTGATTTCTCAAGATATATTTGGGTAGATTTTCTCAAAGAAAAGTCACAATTTTTGAGCAAATTCAAAGAGTTTAAAGAGAAAGTTGAAAAAGAACTAGATCAAAACATACAATGTTTGCGTACAGACAATGGGGGAGAATACATATCAACAGAGTTTGTACAATTCTTGCAACAATGCAAAACAAAGTGGCAACTGACTTGTCCAAGCACACCGCAACATAATGGAGTTGCTGAAGAAAGAATAGGCATTTAGCAGAGATATGCAGGAGCATGTTGCTTGCCAAAAATGTGCCACCTCACTTTTGGGTAAAATGTATGAAAACAACAGCTTATGTCATCAACAGACTTCCTCAGGCTACATTGGGGTTTGAATCTCCATTTGAGAAGGTAAGGAAAGAGAAGCCACTTGTTAGCCACTTTCGCGTATTTGGTTGCATATGTTACGTTTTCATACCAGACCATCTACGTGGAAAGTTTAATAAAAAGGCAATCTGACGCATATTTATTAGGTATGATGATCAACGTAAAGGTTAGAGATGTTGTAATCCAACAACTGGACGGTGCTATGTGTCAAAAAACATAGTGTTCGATGAATCATCATCTTGGTGGTCATTACAAGCAGTCTTATCGCCAGACTCCAAGGAGATTGAAGAAAAGCTGTAAGAAAGACTAGAAGAGTAGAAAACAGATAAAAATGCTCAACTAGATGAAGATATTGTTGAATTAGAAAATGACAACAATGAAGAAAGTCCTTCGTCAAAGATGAAGAGTCCATGGCAAACAGGAGTATGTCAAAAAGAAGAAGAAAGGCCAAGTCAAATGGAAGACTATCACATGGAGGCTTTGGCAGATGGATGTCAAAAATGCATTCTTACATGGTGAGCTAGATTGAGACATCTACATGGAGTAAACAAAAGGTTTCACAAACAAGTCTCATGCAGAGTATGTTTGCAAACTAAAAGAGGCTCTATACAAGCTAAAACAAGCACCACAAGCATGGTATAGCAAGTTTGCTGAATTTCTAGTATACAGTGTCTATATTGTATCTACAGCAGATTCAAATTTTTTCATAAACGCTAAAAATGGACAAATGGCTGTTGTACTTGTATATATTGATGATCTCATTGCCACTGAAAATGACTCAGAAGAAATCCAACAAGTACGAAGAAATTTAGGTGTGCAGTTTTAAATGAAAGAACTTAGAGAGTTGAAGCATTTTCTTGGTCTAGAAGTGGAACGATCAAGAGATGGATTATTATTATGTCAGCATAAGTATGTGAAGAATTTGCTGCAAAAGTTTAGGTTACTTGATTGCAAGCCCATCTCAACTCCTATGGAGGTCAATGCCAAGCTATGTTCAACTCAAGGCAAAGACTTGGAAGATGCAACAATGTACAGACAACTAGTTGGTAGTTTAATCTGCCTTACTATAACACGATTGGATATTTCATATGCTGTAAGTGTTATTAGTAGGTTTATGCAAAAGCCAAAGATGCCTCATTTGGATGCTGCTAGGCGAATTTTGCCATCTATTAAAGTAATTGTTGATTATGATGTCTTCTACACAATCTCAAGACAGTTTAGTAAAACTCATTATCATTTCATTTAACTTAATTTACATAAACAAGTCTCAATTTACAAAAAGAAATAAAAAATAATATTATTACAGACTTTAATGTACAACTGCTCAATTAATTACATAGATACATATGAACAAAATAATATTTATATCAATTAATTTACAAGGGTATAAAGTAATACCCGTACAAAAATTCTCAATGAAGCTTCCCAGACAAACTTAGTAGCTCACTCTGCTACTTTATCTTTCCCCTTACGACAGCAAATAAAAGCTATCGCTGAGTAATTTTTACTCAGTGGTGCATAATAAAAATTTAAAGATGTTGAATATTAAAACATATATTAAGAAGCACAAATTTAAATCATTTCACAATGATAATTCATGAGATTGAAGTCAACTTTTATAATACCATTTTGTCAAATAATTTATAAATTACAGTGTTGCCAATCCATACACAACTTAGGTCATGACACAAAATTTCCGATCAATGTTGTGTTGTACACCATGACAAAGCAATTTCAACACCACTAATCACAATCAATGAGGGAGGTGGCTAGCTAGCTATATGAGTACTCATCCGATCTCAACCTTAACTGGTAAGCTAGAGAGGGAGGAAAATAGTCTATCTCAACCCCGTAAACGGAGGAGGAATACAGTGATACTATAATGCTAAGTGTGAATCTAAAACCAATTCAAAATCAAGTTATTCAAACATTTCATTCAAACATTAAGCAAATTTTTATTTTGAATTTCAATTCACAATTAGGCAATACAATATTTCTCAAAACCCATAATTAATACAAATAGTTCAAAATGCACATATAAACAAGTTTTCAATTAGAAAATAATAAATCAAAATTTATTGTGCACAAACCTCGTATGAGTCTCCTCTAGGCCTTGACTCACGCTTCTCCTATCTTCCTTCTCAGTCTCTTTTTCGACTGAAACACACAATTTACAGTGTTTTAGTATCATGTCTCATAATTAATCCAACAAGTAATTTCATACATACTCGATTGTACCTTTAAATTTGCTTAAAATGGAATTCCTTGAATTTGGAAAATTGGGTTTACTATTCATTATAGTATTCAAGTCAAAATGTTGACTTTTTCATATTTAATAGGTATGTTAATTCTAATTACACCCACATACCTCATTTTGAGTGTGAAATTTGTTGACATTAATTGCCAATTCAACTTCTAATCTCCCCAAGTAAAATTTCAAAATTCAATTTTGGGTCACTAGCTTATACTGTTTCATTAGCTTTTTTACAATAGAAATTTGGCTAAATATCCTTCATCAAAGTTGTTCCTTATTATGTCTAATTTATTTCCCTTTTTGAATCACTCCATTTGGAGTTTTGTACCTCAAGTTATGCTATTTCTAAGGTGGCTGGCCAGATTGGTGCAAAACCCAGAAATTCTGGGCAACTAGGGTTCTGGCAGTTTTGAGCAACCAACTTTGATTGACAATTTGACTTGGTTATGGGCAGAATTTGGGTTTTTCATGAAAGTTGTAGTACTATGTTATAGCTTTCCAATGGTGTAAAAATCAGATCATTTGGACCTTTTTACACCAAGTTATGATCATTGGAACAAGTACTATTCATATGGTCATTTCTGTACAGGGGTAGTGTGCCTAATCTGGATTTAACCAAAATTTACACTAGCTTATGGTCATTTTCAAGGCAAGTTTTGCACATAAAAATTGTTTCATTATGTCTTAATTTTCATCTCCAATTGGCCTCACACCAATTGGAGTAACAGAATTTCAATTTTGGTCCTTTGAATGGACCATGGTCAGGCTGTCCAGAATTGGACCCTTACCAACCAGCATTCTCTTCCAATTCTCACCATTCAAATACACTCTAATTCCCACCAATTGACCAAATTGAGTCTCAATTAGGTCAAATTGCTTCAATTTCAAAAACTCCCAAAATTTTCCCGGAAGGTCAAGAACCCTAATTCTTCATTTGGTTCAATTCATGCAATTAAAGTGCATACTTCACATCTATACACTTATTCAAGCTCATCTACACCTTTAATTCCAACAAATTCTATTAAATCCCTAATTAATTACTTGCTGGCTGAATTCCATGAAGTTTCATACATGAGTAGTTTCTTGATTTTTTTTTTATGCAATTTCCCACTTATTCAAGTTAATTCCTATGCATTTTATTCAAATTAAGTTGGAAAGAGGGACTTATTTGTTGAGCAGAATTTTATCTCTAATTTTCCTCAATTTTCTTCAATTTTTCTCCTTTTAATCTTTCTCTTGAGGTTCAACTTGAGGTTTCTGTTATCTTTCACAAAGAATTTATGGTTTAATTTGGGTTTAGAAAGCTTGATGATAAGCTTTCATGGTGGAAAATGTAAGAGAGGGAGAGGAGAGAGAAGGCTCACGGCAAAGGAGGAAGAAAGCAATAAAATTTTTGCTTTTTAATTTGTGTATTTGACTTTTAATTGGTATATATTTATCCACAATTTTCATTATTAATAATTATGATTATCGTGTCATGCTTATGTCACTCTAGTGATATCATAAAAAGTTATTTTAATTTTTTTTCTTTTTTTTCTTTTCTTTCTTTTTCCATAACTTCTTCAATTTAAATCTATATTTCAAAATTTTAATTTCTCACATTTTATTAGAAATTTAGGCCAAGAGTCACCTCTAAGGGTGAATTGATCAATTTGCCCCTCGCCGGTCTGATCCGGTTTACCAATAACACTGTATTTCTTCCTGAACCCTGATCTAATTATTTGACCTGATTCTCAACTCTTTTCTTTGGTTTTCTCATTTTCACTAGCTTTGCAAAAACTCTTAGGACTGCAGTGTCACAATTTCCCGTACGAAATTAGGATTACAACTGACCTCGCAGTCACTTCTCAGTACGGTCACCCATCACTGTGACCCCCGGCTCATTTAACCTTTTATACTTTGTTTTCTAAGTTTTCATTTCATCATCATATAATGGCTATTTATTTTCATTCATAGCTTTTCTAGATGACTTAAACATGGTCCTAATCCTCTTAATTGTCCGGTTCGACACCGATCATAAGAACAGTGAAATGCACAGGACTATGAATGTAGGGGTGTTACAAGTCCAGTTCATGTTGTACCCAAGAAAGGGGGCATCACAGTAGTGAAAAATGAAAATGACGAACTAATACCTACTAGGACTGTAACTGGATGGAGAATGTGTATAGATTATAGAAAATTAAACAATGCCACTAGAAAAAAGACCATTTTCCATTATCATTTATAGATCAGATGCTTGAGAGATTAGCTAATCATTCTTATTTTTGTTATTTGGATGGCTACTCAGGGTTCTTTCAAATTCCTATTCGCCCGGATGATCAAGATAAAACCACCTTCTCATGCCCCTATGGTACCTTTGCATATCGAAGGATGCCATTTGGATTATGTAATGCCCTAGTTATATTTCAGAGATGTATGATGTCCATATTTTCTGCTTTTATTGAGAATATTATGGAATTATTCATGGATGATTTTTCTATGTATGGTAAATCTTTTGATGAATGCTTATCTAACTTGTCTCAAGTTTTGCAGAGATGTTAAGAGTTTAATTTAGTTTTGAATTGGGAAAAGTGTCATTTTATGGTACAAGAAGGAATTATTTTGGGACATCTTGTGTCAAACAGGGGTATTGAGGTGGACAAAGCAAAGGTAAAAATTATTGAGAAAATGCCACCCCCAACATCTATAAAAGGAGTGAGGAGTTTCTTGGGGGATGCTTGATTTTACAAGAGATTCATCAAGGTTTTTTCTAAGATTTCTAAACCTCTTACTAATTTATTGAGTAAAGATGTGGAATTTCATTTTGATACTGATTGCATGAATGCTTTTTGTAGGATAAAAGATGCTTTGATATCTGCTCTTATTATGCAACCGCCTGATTAGTCATTACCTTTTAAGTGGATGTGTGATGCAAGTGACTATGCCATTGGGGCTGTTTTAGGACAAAGGAAAGATAAGAAGGTGTATGCAATTTATTATACAAGTAGGACCTTAGATGATGCTAAAATAAATTACTCTACTATAGAGAAAGAGTTTTTGACAATGGTATTTGCAGTAGATAAATTCAGGTCCTATCTTGTGGGGTCTAAAGTAATAGTGTACACAAATCATGCAGCTATCAAGTATCTTCTTCAGAAAAAAGAGGCTAAACCTAGGTTGATAAGGTGGGTATTACTCCTTCAAGAGTTTGATTTGGAAATTAAGGGCAAGAAAGGAGTAGAAAATGTAGTAGCAGATCATTTGTCTAGATTGAGGTAAGAACAAGGAGATAATTTAAGGAAAGAGCTTCCAATAGATGATTATTTTTCTAATGAGCAGTTGTTGGCAACCATTAGTGCAAAAATCCCTTGGTATACAGATTTTGTGAACTATTTAGTATGTGGAATCCTTCCACCTGATTTGACATGGCAACAAAAGAAGAAATTTCTTTTTGATGTAAGGGATTATGATTGGGAAGAGCCATTTTTGTTCAAGAGGTATGGAGATGGACTGATTAGGAGATGTTTAGTTGATGAGGAGATACGGGATGTCATTAGATATTGCCATTCTTCACCTTATGGGGGTGATATGAGTGTTACAAAGACTATAGAAAAAGTTCTTCAAACAGGGTTCTTTTGGCCACATATGTTTAGAGATGTAAGAAAGTTTGTAAATGCATGTGATAGGTGTCAAAGGATAGAAAATATCTCAAAAAGAGATGAGATGCCCCTCCAAAACATATTGGAAGTGGAACTATTTGATGTGTGGGGCATTGACTTTATGGGACCCTTTCCATCATCATTTGGACACAAGTACATCTTAGGTGGAGTAGATTATATGAGCAAATGATTTGAAGCTATACCATCTCCAACTAATGATATTCGAGTTGTGGTTAAATTTCTTAAGAAGTTCATTTTTACAAGATTTGGAGCTCCACGTGCCATTATAAGTGATGGGGGTTCTCACTTTTGCAACCATCAATTTGAGAGACTATTACAAAAATATGGAGTTAAGCATAAGGTTGCAAAACCCTACCATCCACAAACTAGTGGTCAAGTGGAAATTTCAAATAGAGAGCTGAAAAGGATTCTTGAAAAAACAGTGAACAGTTCAAGGAAAAATTGGTCATTAAAGTTGGATGATACTCTCTGGGCTTATAGGACAGCTTTTAAAACTCCCATTGGCACCACCCCTTTTAGATTGGTTTATGGGAAAGCTTGTCATTTACCTTTGGAGTTGGAACATAGAGCATATTGGGCCACAAAAACTTGATTTATCACAACCGCAAGTGCACGGGTCATACAAGTAATATAGAAAAAATATCGTTCTCTCGAAGAGTTGTGTCAATGATTGAATTTTTGATATAAAAATTGACTAATTTAAACTAATTTTGAAATTTAAGTGATAGATTGATAGAATTTGAGGTGAGAAATCTATATATGCAAAATTTAAAAATCTAATTACTAATATGAAGATTCAACTAAATTTGCAGTAAATTAAAATGAGCAAATTGAAATATGGTAAGAATTAAAATGACAAGCAATTAAATTTGATTAAAAATTAATAATGATAAAAGGGCGATTCCGAAGTTTGGAAATTCATATTCAAGCTATTTTGGAATTTTTAAATTGGTTATCCAATCTTATGCAAATTATAGGTTTTAAGGAGATTAATTCTTAAATCCTTTGAATACCCTTTCGAGTGAGACAAAGAATGCCTTAATTAACTTAATCCTACTTTCGTATAGTTAAGATTAATCAAGACCCATTAGGTTCCTTAATTAATCTATAAATCCTCTTAATCCTTAGCCTATTTCTAGATCTAAGTTAATTAAGTCCAATTTCTTGATTATCTATCACAGGATTTTCTCCTTTTAGTGCTTCAATCATGGATTAAGAACAATACTTAATGGGATGCTACATCAAGCATGTCATTAAATACACAAGAAATGGATAAAACCTCATAAAAATCACAAAATATAGATTACCCAATCAAAATTCATAAAATGTCTCAAATATTACATTCCATCTCCAGAATCTATGAAAAACTACTCACTATCCATAATTATTACAAGAGATTCTAAGTAAATATGAAAATAAAACTTGAAACTATATTAAGAACTAAGAAACCTAATACAAGAAATGTAGAAAATAGTGAAAAGAATAAGAAGAATCCAAATCTAGTCCAGAAAAGGGAAGTGACACCTCTTGCTCTGCTTTCTAATATTTCCTTTGCTTCTCCCCTTTTCTTGTTCTTTCTTTCTTCCCCTCTGCCAAAATGAGATAAGGACACTATTTATATTCTTTTGATAAGAAACCTTAAAATGGTGTGTTTGAGGTGAAATTCACGTGTGAGAATCTTTCTGCCAGCTCATTATGAAAAATTGCACAAGTTGTGCAAACTTCTTATGCAGATTCTATGCAAATTTGGTGGTTCTAGGTACTTCCCGTGATGTTGCATAAGTTATACAGGCTGGTTGTGTAGATTTTTCATGCTTTGGAGTCCTTAGTGAAATTGCATAAGTGGACTACATAAGTTATACAGCTGGTTATGTAGTTTTCGACAGATTTTGGTGCTCTTTCTGTGATGCTGTATAAGTGGATAGTGAAACTACATAAGTTATGCAGTAAGTCATGCAAGTTTCGGCTAAAGCAGTTATTCCCTCCGTGAAGCTGTATAAGCAAGGCGTGAGACTGTATAAGTTATGTGGCAAGCTATGCAGGTTTCTGTGAAGCTGCATAAGAAAGGAGTGAATCTGCATAAGTCATGCAGTAACTTATGCAGGTTTCGGCAGGCTCACAAATTGTTTCTTCTTCCTGTGCAGAACTGCACAACTTGTGCAGCAGGTTATGCAGACTTTGGCAATTTTGCATTCTTCAACCTTCAAGCTTTATTTTGACATTTTTGGCTATGGGAATCACTCCTCACTAGCACAATTTCTTTTTAGTCCCTCAAAAATACCATTTTACCTACAAAACAAAGCAATATTACAAATTAACCCAAAAATTGAAAATTATGAAAAATTATCTAAATAACTAATAAAATTAGCTAAAAGTGACTAATAAATAAATGAAATGGCCATGAAATTTAACCTAAATGACTATGCAAAATACATTTATCATAAGGGCACTGAATTTTGACTTAAAGACTGCAGAAGGAAAGAGAATGTTGCAATTAAATGAACTTGAGGAACTTAGACTTGATGCTTTTGACAATGTCACGCTTTACAAGGAAAGAACTAAGAGATGGCATGATAAGCACATTAGGAGAAAAGAATTTCAATAGGGAGATGTTGTTCTCTTATATAATTCTAGGTTAAGATTATTTCCTGAAAAATTGAAGTCATGATGGTCAGGGCCTTACACAATTACAAAGGTATATCCATATGGAGCTGTGGAGATAGGGAATGAAACCTTAGGTACTTTTAAAGTTAATGGGCAAAAATTAAAGCACTATATTGTTGAAGAGCCTATACAAAAGGTTGTAGAGGTTTCATGGCTTAGTTCCTCAATTGGGGATATTTAGGTGACTTAGAATGGAAGGTCAAGCTTAAGGCCTTAAACAAGCACTTCTTGGGGGGCAACCTAAGCGTATCATTCTATAGTTTATTGATTTTCTATTTCATCTCATTTTAGTTTTTACCCTTATTAAACTCAAAAGTGACATTTGTTTATCTTTTGTAGGTCATTCATGAAGATTGGGCAAATTAAGACTTGTACCAAAAAGGAAAAAAATTGAGAGGGAGCAAGTATAAAGCAAATTCTTGCATTTATCTAGTCTCTGTGAATAGTAACAGTTTTTAAAACTTGTGCTAATTTGCTGATTTAGAAAATCTATTTGGGAGCACATGTTTAAAGATGTGTCTTGTGTAAATTTTGTGAAATGCAATTTGAATGAGGATCAATTTTGATATTTAGGGCTGATGTGAGCTTTATTGAAGTGTAAAAATGGTGTTTGTTGAGTTTTACCTTTTAGTGTGTATATAGTTTTTATATTTTATTAGAATTTGCATAATTTTATTTAAGTTACTGTTCATGTTGCTTGAGAAGTCAATTTCTATGTCTTTTCAACAATTTCTGAGTGTTTAGAATTTGTCTCAAATTCTGCTGAAAATGTGCTTTGGGTATAAGCTTAGGAATGAGTCCATTTCATTAAGTTTTCAAGTGTAATCTATAATTTGTGCCTGATTTGAGCTATTTGTCTCTCAATTCTCACATGCTTATATCATGCTTCATAAGTTTTTGAGAGATGATGAGCCTGAATTCTTAGATTTTCTGGTGTTTATGTGCATTTGATAATTGCTGAGGGTCATGATAGCATTCCATAGCATTTGGACTGTTTTTAGTAAGTGAAATCACAATTTTTTTCAAAACCTGCTGAAATTTATTGATGATATTGCTTACCCAAAGTTGTACCCTATGTAAATCCTGCCCTAAGCAAATTTGTGTAGACCCTAAGCATTTCCAGAATCTTTAGTTCAGTAATTGCTACATGCTTACCCTAAGCTGTACCTTATGCAAATCATGCTTAACCTTAAGCAATTTTGTGCTTACCCCAAGCATTACCCCAAGCCATCAGTTGTTTGGCCCAAATTTTAAAGTCCTAAGTTTCCACCACTTTTATCCCATTTTCTCACCCGAAAAAACCAAAGCACACTACCACTCTCTCTACCGTTCCTTCAGGCACTTCTTGGGAAGTTAAAGAGATTATTTCTATTTATTTGATGGTGAAACTAAGGTTTGGTCTACCCACAAACCCGAAAAATAAAAAAATTTTGCTAAATTGAAAATGGCAAACCCATCTTCACCTTCTGCTAGCCCTAAACATAACCTAAACCCACCACCGCCACCACAATTACCACCACATTCACCACCACTAGCCCAAGACCAAACGCCTTCCCTCATTCCACCGGTACCTCTCACATCACAACAAGAAGTCGCCATAGAAACCCTCATCCTTGCCCCTGCCATCGAAACCCCTATTGAAACACCCACTACCGAAACCCAAGTTTAAGAACCAATGCCTAAACCTGTGCTAACTCAAGCCAAACCTAAAACCAAAACCAAAATGGCTGCAGGTAGAACCAAGAAAGCCTTTATTACGAAAAGGAAAGGGTCATCCCCTATTCTTATGGACTTAGAATCTTCACTTAGGGTTTCCTCAGAGCTAGTCAGTAAGAGAACAAGGTCAACATCATTAATTTCATCACCAGTTGCTCCAATCCCTGTATTTCAGTCACCCTTGACATCTTCTCAGCCTGTCAGTGCCTTAGCAGCACCTTCAGCATCTATAGATGTAACACCCCCGTTTGCATAGCCTGGTAGATTTCACTGTTCCGGTGACCGGTGTCGGTCCGGACAATTAAGGGGATTAGAACCACACTTAAGACAACTAGAGAAACTATAAACACAAATAATTAGTAATGTTCAATTAGTTAAGTATAAATAAGAAAAACAGAACATAAGAAGTTAAATGAGCCGAGAGGCACAGTGATGGGTGACCTCCTCGGGAACGACTGCGAAGTCGTTTTAAACTCAAATTTCGAACCGTAAAAAGTGACGCTGCTGTCCTTAGAACCCTTATGAACACAGTGGAAAAGAGAAAATCACGAAAAAGAACTGTTAAGCCAGTCAAATAATTAGGTCAGGGAGCCGGAAGAAATATGGAATTATTTGCAAACCGGGATGAACCGGCGAGGGGCAATTTAGTCAAATAAAATCAGAGAAAAGAAAACTTCGGGATCGAGAATTAAATTAAAGAACTAATAGAAAAAAATAAATAGAAAAAAAAAAAGAAAAGAAGAAGATGGAAACCTAAGACATAGTAGAACATTTCGTATGAAGGAAATTAGACCAAATTATGGACTTAACTTGATCAAATTATTGAACGAAGTTGGATAAAAAATCTGCGAGAACCTAAATTGCAGCATGAACAGTGCACGTGAATAGTCATTGTATTTTGGCCATAACTTGAGCTACAAAACTCCATTTGGGGTGAACCAAAAATGAGAATACACTTAAGACAATAAGGAACATTTTCTATGAAGGAAGTTTTGCCAAATTCTAACAGTAGATGGACCAATAAAACAGTGCAATTTAGAACTCCAAAATCGAAAATTGACAATTTTGCCTAAAAGATCTAAGCTTTGAGAAAATGGCCAAAACCAACAAGTTTAGTGACCAAAATGTGGTATGTGGGTGAAGTTGGAATTCCCATACCTATTAAGCCTTAGAAAGTCAACTATTTGATTTGAATAGTGCAGTGAATAGTAACCCGAAACACAAAATTTAAAGAACATCGAATTTAGCACATTAGAGCTAGGTAATTGTGAAGCTAAATTTATTTTGGATTTATGTTAAGTTCTAGTACTGAAACATTGTAAAATTGTGTGTTTCAGTTGAAAAGAATATCGGGAAGGAACCCGAGGAACAGAGTCTAGGCTAAGGGACGACTCGTTTGAGGTTTGTGCACAATAAACCCTATTTAAGCATTTTATCCTTGAAAAATTGATTTAGTACGCATTATGAATTTATGAACTTTTGTGTTGCCACCTTGTGACCAAATTGTAACTTTGGAAATTGATTTGATTTTTGTATGCAATATTTGAATGAAATGTTTGAAATGGATTTTTTTAATTCACACTTAGCATGACAGTTACTTATTATTCCTCCTCCATTTATGGGGTTGAGATCGTTTATTTTCCTCCCTCTCTGGCTTGCCAGTTAAGGTTATAGATCGAATGAGTACTCATTAGCTAGCTAGCCACCTCCCTCATTGATTTTCATTAATGGGGTTGAGATTGCTTTGTCGTGGTGTACAACACGGCATTGATCGGAAATTTTGTGTCATGGCTTAAGTTGTGTATGACTTTGGCAACACTGTGTTTATGAAATTGTTTGACTAAACTGTATTTAATAGATTATTTGACAAAATGGTGTTATTAGGAACTTTGATAATTGTTGAAATGTGTTTGAGAAATATTTGAATTGTGTTTGGCAATGAATGATTTAATTATTGCATTTTAAATTTTTATTGTGCACCACTGAGTATTTTTATACTCTCAATGATAGCTTATTTTGTCATGCAGATAAGAGCAAGGGGAAAGCAGCAGAGTGAGCTGCTGTTGAATCGAGGACTACTCTGACCATTTTGTACAGGTATTATTTTATACCCTTGTAGATAATCTTGATGTAAATATAGAAATGTTATTTGTATCAATGTAAGTTGAGTAGTTGTAAATAAATTGTAATAATATTATTTTGGATTATCTTCTGTAAATTTAATATTTGTTCATATGAATTTTCTGCTTTATGCTTTGTGAATGAAAATATTAAATATTTTGAGATGATTGAGTCATTGAAGGTTGGGAGTTGTGAAATATTTTTGGAAGTGCTTTTTACAGGTCTTTGAAGAATTGGTTTCTCAAAATACAGAGGGAACTCTGTCAAAATTTTTATAAAAATTGCTGCAAAATTAAAATGGACAAAATTTTTTATTAGTATTTAAACTTGAATAAATGATTTTAAATTTTTATCAAAATGCTCACCACTTCCAAAATGTAAGAAAATTGTTTTAAAATCCCTTGTAGGGTACTTAATGAGTTATCGGTAAGTGAAGTTCGGTAGTTCATTAAGTATTCTACGGGATCATGTTATGCCTTACAGAGGGGTAATGTGTGACAATAGATGACATAGAGGAGGTAACTTCTCCATTACCTTGGACTTTTAAAGACATAGATATGAAAAATGCATATGAGAGTTTAGCCTCCAAACCCATTTCAGCAAATAAATATATGGATGAGCAAATTTTAAGAGAATTGGGAATATATGATGCTGTGTTTGCTTATTTAGATGCTATCAATTACACTGAGTTTGCCAGGAATAAGGAACCAGTGTATAAAGACTTAACTTTGGAGTTTTTGAGTTCCCTAAGGTTGAATTTCAAACCTAATGTCCTTGGCCATAGAGATGTAATTTGCTTTAGATGTGCTAGTGTAGATAGAGAGTTAGATATGGGCACTATGAGTGCAATCTTTGGTTTTCAAGAAGCTGGATATAAGAGCATTGAGTGGCAACAAACCATCTATGATCCTATTAAGTTCTAGAAGGAAATTGCCCCTTATGGAGGTTATTATAGGTAGAGGATAGCAAAGGCAACCGGGATTGTGGATCCTGTGTTGAAATATTTGCATAGATTTATCTCTTATACTATCTTAGGCAGAGGGCACAGTAATAGCATTGTGGGTGTTGGAGACTTATTTTTCTTATGGTGTGTGAAGGAGAGAAAACTAGTTAGCATAGCCTACTTCTTAACTACTCATTGGCACCAAAATGTCACAAGGTACACCATAGGTAGCATAGTTTTTGGAGGTTATATAACTTCCATAGCCAATTCATTTGGCTTTGATGCTAGTTTATATAAGCTTGTGCTAGTTTCTGGTGAGTCATCTTTAGATAGCATACTGTTACTTCACATGGATATTTGTGAGAAGAAACGACACACTTATGTGTTATTACAACAACATAGTGATGCTAGTGATTTTGCAACACCAGGTGCTTATGCACCAGCAGAACCTCAAGCACCTCAAGCAGCTACTGAATAGCAGTTTTCACTAGAAATTCTATCCCTTTTGAGATCCTTAGAATCTAAAAAAGCCAGCTTCACTGCCCAACCATCTATTCCTCTAATTGAAATCATAAAAATTCTTGAAGTCTTGAAGGGATTAGAAGTTAAAATTGATGCTTTGGGTCAGCAACAGGTCAAACAGCAAAAGAAGCTAGAAAAGAGGCTTAAAAAGAGATTTTCATCTCTTAAAAGGAAACAAAAGTAGCAGGAAATTCAAATGTTGGAGCTCTACAACAAATTGGCCCAATCTTTCAATAACCTCTATCATTGGGGCCAAGACATGCTCCAACAGATGAAAGATCTCACAGAAAACTTGGAGATAGCCTCTGAAGCTCCAGATCACCAAGAAGCTCCTGCAGAACCTGAAGCAGACCCTGATGCAACAACTCCTGTGCCACTTGCAGACCCAGCAGCAGCAACAAAGCCTTGACAGCAACAGCAGTAACAACAGTTTCTTTAGTTTGGCAGTAGTTTGGGCTTTGTTACAGATTTAGTTTTTATTTCAGTTTTAAGTTTATGTCTTGGATTTACTTTTGTAATTTTTTTGTTGAATTCCAAACTTTGGTCACAGTTGTAGTTTCTTTCATTTTATGATTGTGCTTGCACTTTACAAATTTCCTTTAGCTTACTTTTATCTTACTTTTATCTTACTTTATTCTATAATATGCTTTTGCAGTAGTGAATGCTCTTTGGTTTGATTCTTGCTTTAACTGTTAGATCTCATTTCATTCTACTTTTTCATTTTCTTGCACATTATTTTTGTATTTTATCTTTTATTCAGTTCTAATTTTATCGATATTGATGAGTGACACAGTTTACCTTTAGCCAAATATGTTTAATTTCATAATGAGGTACTGGCTTACTTGCAGTTCTTTATATTTTTAGCATATTACCAGTGCCTAAGGCCTTGCTTAACTATATGCAAATCTCGCTTAACCCTAAGCAACAGGTTAAGCAACATCTTAAGCAGAGTAAATTCATACATTTGGGATACTTTTTCACTTTTTTTTCTCTCTAAAACTTCATTGTTAATATCATTTTGAAATTGATTTTGGAATTCTTGAGCAAATATTAATTTAATTCCCAGTTGTATATACTTCATTAATTGATTAGCTCACACAATTTTGCCCATCTTTGCATTCATTTTAGACATTGAGGACAATGTCTCATTTAAGTTTGGGGGTGAGGGCAAAATTTTTACAAAATTTTTAAAATTTTCATTCATTAATTTATTGCATTTCATTCATTCATATATAGTTAATCCATACACTTATACTTATACCACACATATGTCTATATTCATACACATACACTTGCATATAGTTTTCATATAGATTACGCTTAGTTTTAATTTGATTTATGCATTCATTTTAGGATTATGCATATCATAAAAATAAAATTTTATCTTGTCCTTAGAGGATTGAGAATTGCTTTGAAGGGTAATTGAGCTTACTTTTAGAAGGGTTCAATGGATTGAAAGTTTTGGATAGGTGCAAGGCTATGAGATTCTTGCCTTAGTTTTTATCTTCTTAGCCAAGGGCCACCCAATCAATTGCATTGACTTTGAGTGCCTAGAGAAAACTCTAGGGTAAGAAGTAGCTAATTGATATCTCACCAATCCTAGAACAATCCTTATAAACCTTTCAAGGCGAAATCATAGCATGTACTTGAGAAAGAAATGATCTAGGCATTCTTTGAATTTTAAACCCATATTTTAACTTTAGCCAACCTCACTTTAAATTTTCCCTTTGGAATCAATTTGAGCCTACATTTATCCCTTTCATTTCTTTGGAATCCACATTAATGCCTAGCCATAAACCCAAACACTTACCTACCCTTCATGAGCATAATTCTTTAAGTAATAAATACACTAAATATATATATATATATATATATATAATAAAATAAAAAAAGGAAAAAAATATAAAAAAAGAGAAAAAAATATATAATAATTAGTTGGGAGAAGTGACTAAAGTAAAAAAGCTAGCAAATTCAATTATGGTATGTAAAGTAATTTACCGCCCAAGTACACAAAGAAATGAGTTTGGTGGTGAATAAAAAGGCACAATTGTAATTGAAAGTCAATGTTATTTATGTAGTCCCTCCAAAAACTTCAAAATTATATGCTAGCATTGGTTAATAGTTGTAAAGTTTTCTCTCCCATTTGATTCAAAAAAAAAAAAAAGGGTTGTGTGTCTTGATCTTTTAATAATTTGATTATTCTCATGTTTTGTTACCTTTATCATTTCTTTGTTAGCCATATTATCACCCCCTTAGCCCCATTACAACCCTTAAAAGTCCTTTTGATCTTTTGATGTGTTTTGTTACATTAGTGGAGATTGGAATAGAAGAATTGCCTATGGGATTGGGATATCATTCATCCATTCATTTACTTTCATTATTATTTTAGACACTTTAGTTTATGGATTGCTTTAGAGTCTATTTAGGCATTGTCACAAAGGTTTTTACAGTCGCCTGGACGAGTTCTCACCGAAGTGGGAAAAGTGAGGAGTCGCCACTTTAATTTTGAGAGAAATTAAAGAAAACCATTTGTAAAGGTAAATTAAAAAGCAACCACTTCAAAAACAGAGATTCTAGGTTCGAGGTTCGTATACGGGTGGGGAAGGTGTTAGGCACCCCACCTCGTCCCTCAACGAGGGTAAACAGATTTAATGTTATGCTCTTCATAAGTTAAAAAGATAATTAGAAGGTCGGGATGATAATGTTAATCCTTTGTATGGATAAAAGGAATATTTGATATTTAACTATTCAGGGTTGCCCAAGAACATGAGTGCATGAGATGACCCTTAGTGAGTAGGCGTCAAGTAGCGGATCTTTGTTTGGGGGTTACTTTGTATATTATGATATCTTAATTCGGGCTTTAGTTAAGAGAATTCGAGTAAGGACTTTTTCCCGATCTCTTAACGTATTTCGTTTAGAGTTTTTAAGCGAAGGATTTCGGATAAGAACTCTCCTCCGATCTCCATATATTTTATTAAAACTTTGGTTCAGAATCAGGTAAGAACTCTCCCCTGATCTCTTAAAGTATGTTCGTTAAAAATTTAAGCGAAGGATCTCGGATAAGAACTCTCCTCCGATCTCCACATATTTTGTTAAAAATTTTGGTTGAGAATCAGGTAAGAACTCTCCCTGATCTCTTAAAATATGTTCGTTAAAAATTTAAGCGAAGGATCTCGGATAAGAACTCTCCTCCGATCTCCATATATTTTGTTAAAAATTTTGGTTGAGAATTAGGTAAGAACTCTCCCCCGATCTCTTAAAGTATGTTCGTTAAAAATTTAAGTGAAGGATATCGGATAAGAACTCTCCTCCGATCTCCACAAATTTTGTTAAAAATTTTGGTAGAGAATTAGGTAAGAATTCTCCCCCCGATCTCTTAAAATATTTGTTAGGATTGCACATCGTAAGGACTTTGAACTAAAGATTCTGGCCGAGCGGTGGCACAATAAATCGGTGCAGAGCTTCTCCTAACCCATAGAGCCTTATAACTAGAGGGTGAATATAAGGCCGAACTTGTCATCGATCTCCTATGTGATCGCTTTATTAGAACTCTTTGATTGGCAATAATTGATCTCTTTTAGTTACTAGACCGGGGCCCTATCCTATCTCGGTTCCCGCTCTATTATGTTATCTCCTGGGCTCGTTTCGTAGCCTGACCTCATAACTTATTCCTCTGATCTACTATTTGGCCTTTTGTTATTTTTATTTGTTCGAAAACTTTCACATTAAGATACATCTACCAATATATTTTTTAAGTTACCTACAATTTGCCCACAACCAGAACACCTATTTTCGAAGGAAATGAAAACTAAGAAGAAAAAAAAAATAAAGCTTACGAATGAATAGAAGAAATAGACTCAGGAAATAACTATCGGCCTGAATAATCTACGTTGGGATTTTAGTGCTACTGAACATAATAGAATTTTCAAGAACAAGAACAGGTAAAATAAAACACGAGCATTCGACAAAATGACAATCTAGACACTTACCTGTGGGAGGTTAAGGCTATTGAATTAACTCTGGAACCACAAATATTGTAGAGTTGAAAGCTGATGGTCGAAGAACTAACGCTTACTTTGAAGTAACGAGAACCAGGTCGGAATGCAGTTGAGCCAAAGAGACGGTAACTGGGTCGGAATGGAGTTAAGGTTGGAGAATAATATGCTGACGTTAGGGTGATGAAGACGAAACTGAACAAAAAAAAAAATGGTCTCACAGAGTAATGAACCGACACTGAAAATGAAGAATTTCAGGGTCCAAAACTCCTTCAATGGAGATACTTAAGAAAACTGGTTTCTAAAGTTTCTTGATTCTATGAAAGCTTAGAATGGCAAAGTAGCAAGACTGAATCAAATTTCAGAGCCTTTCCACTATAATCACCACCACCTTTTTTGTCCGTCCCTTCTATAGTATTGCATGCAGGTATTTATAGGGAGCGGGTGCTCTTAATGAAGGGTCAGGATCTCCGCAGGGGAGACGGAGGGTTTAGATTCAAAGGTACATGATCCAATGTCTGAGAATTAAAGAGAATCAAAATGGACGGCTGGGTTCCTATTCAGAAAATCCATCCTTTCTCTTCTTAATCCAACAACTCAGGGTCTTGCCTTACAAGATGGATCCGAGGGCTGGGAATAAAAAGCACGGGACCTGTCGTCTGCTTTATGATCCAAGGGCTCCGGGTTCGTCCTTAGAAGTATGATCAATGGTGGAGATCAAGGTGTACAGGACTGTCGTAACTGTTTTGGCTTCTGTCAGCTAAGTGGGCTTTTCTGCAGATGAGGCGTGTGGTGAAGATTTGATCCTCCTGCAACGTATTAACTAACTCGGCACTGATTATGAAGAGAGTTGATTGGAAGTCATTTTATCCTCTTCGTGCTTTCGGATCTCTATTCCTTCCGATCTCTCTATTATGACCCTCTCCCTTTCCGATCTTTCTCATATCGGGTCCCTCATCGCTTCCCATTCTCTCCCATTCTAGATTTTTCCTCTTTATCTGACCTGCCTTAGTCAAAGCAATTAATTCTTCGGTTACCGATACATCTGCTTCGGTTTCTGTATGCAATAAATGCTTAGGCCCTATATATATGCACTAGCGAGAAAGCTCCTTCACACTTCACTTCTCCTCCTTCCGTTTCTCCATTTCTCCTATTCTAGCTTCTCTGGTAACAATTCTGACTATGGTGACTGCTTTTGATCTTTTTTCGACTGTTTTCTTTGCCCTTCACCTAAAAATTTACGATTCTGGTGATCGGAGAACCATGAGGACAACATCCGATGATAGTGAGGGAACCGGACTAATTCATCGATCAAGATTGAAAGTGACGTTCATGCCGATCTCGAATCGGTCTACCGATATAATCGGTGAATCAACCTCGGGCAAGAGGACTGCTAATTTCAATCTTAATGTCGGTGACCGCCTCTTGAAGTTCATTTGGCCCCTCACCACATCGGGCGTCCCAACTGCAGCTCGGTTCTGGTTGATGACATTGACGATGATTCTGCTCACCATCATGAGAGTCATAGTTACCCTATCTGAGTTGCACATCTATCCAATACTTGTTGCTGGCTTTCTGATCAAACACATCTTTTGATTCAGCCACAAGACTAGGCTTTGACATAGGCCATTATTAGGTAAGATGTAGTGCTGATCTTTAGAGATCACCCAAATGATGTAATCCGATATTTAAAGATTTCCCTAATGATGTAATCCGATCTCTTGAGATCGCCCAAATGATGTAATCCGATCTTTTGAAAATGAAATGATATTTTATTTGAAGATTTTTGTTTTATTATTGTGTTAGTTACTTTTTCGATCTCTGATATGCATATCCGATCTGATCCCTAAATGAATCGCCATTAGTCGATCTATGGTTTTGAAAGTTTGCTCAATCCGATAACCCTAGCTAACCGATCTCTTTAATTTGATTTTATTATTGTGTTTCTGGAATCTTCCTTAGACGTGTCAGGAAAGCAAGCCGATTCCGCTAATCGATGCACTGCTTGGGACTTCGTGAGCATTAAATGCTCAAACGGGTATAAATAGGGGGAGGATAAGTTAATTGCATCCTTTTGTCATTTTCAGAACCTCTCTTAGCAATCTCAGCATTTTCTCTCGTTTCTTCAAGTTTTTTGGCACCGATCATATTTTGGTAAGGGTTTTGATTCTCTTCTTGGTTAATTCCTTTTGTTTTCCCTGAAAATGAGCAGTGCTGAGGGTCAGTGCCGAGGGTTAGAGAGCTACTAGCCCGCCTTTCATTCACATCTCGTGGACATCGAACAAAGTTGAGGTAATTAGGCCAAGTGGACAACCTGAACCTTCTGCAACCTCTATCCCAGCTCGTGGTCAGGTGGCTCAATCCAAACGGGCCTCTACTTCGGGGAAAGAAAATCTTCCCATGGATGAGTTGTCATCGGTCCTCAAAGAAACCGACCTGTAGTCCATTAGTCAAGAGGATAACCTTCGAATCGACTCTTTTGAGCTTATACGATGCAAAGGCAATCTCCAAGCCGATCATTTCTTTAAAGAAAATGATGTGATCATGGTGTATGAGGAGCAATTGAAGGTCGTACTTTGGTTTCCCTTGGATGATTTCTTTAAGGCGGTTCTGAAGCTTCATCATGTAAACGTAGCCCAAGTGCACCCTAATTCATGGCTGATCCTAGTGGCTTTCAGAGGGTTATGCCGAACAAAAAAACTCTAGCCTACAGCGAAGGTTTTTGCTGAGTTGCATAGGCTTACTCGCAGGAAGGATGACGAGTATTGATTTTTCCAAGCCAAGTCACACTGTAGGCTTTTTACTGACCTCCCCTCTTCGCTGAAGAACAGGAAGAATCGGTTCTTTATATTGAGGAACAAGATCTCGAATGGCTTCGAAGGTTTCCCATGGAGTTGGTTGTATCTGGTCCCCTCGACTCTAAAAAAGGTCACTTTGAATAGAGACGAGGACACTATGGTAAAGGAATTGAAGGAACAGGCGGCCACCCAAAAGTATTCTTGCCCATATGCTGTAATGGCCGAACTGAAGTGGTAGCTTATGAGGGTGATCGCCAATAAAGATTATGAACTGCAGCTCTCTGACCTCGGACTCGGGATTAGTATAACCTAAACCTTTAGCCTTCTGACTCAGGTGATCTCACTAACTTGTTTTTTATGTAGGAATGGCTGGAGGCGAAGGTGCAAAAGAGAGCCGGAAGTGAAAAAGAGAGGTCTCCCGGAAGGTGCGAGAAATGAAGATCGCCGTGGCATCCCAGACGCTAAGGCGAGATTCGGGTGAAGTGCCGGGCTCTTCGTCCCGTCCTTCGGAATAACCGATCCCAGAGGTGGAGATTGCTCCTTCCCCTCCTCGATAAGAAGAACCGCCACCTCCGCCTGTTTCCTCAAATGCCGAGGGAGGATCTTCTCAACCTACTGTAAGGACCCTTTCTCATGGCGCCCAGGTCCTCATTCACTCCCTCGAGAAGAACCGCTCAGTTCGGGGGAATCCAGGCTTGGCCAAAGTTCTGGGTGCCACCATATGCCTTTAGGATGATCGGAACAGGCTGACCCCGGATAACCTCGATAATCTCTTGGCTCAGATGATGAGCTTGAGCGTAGAGAGCCTGGTGAACCAACACATAATCAGGGAAAAGGCTCATCTCCTGAGCCAAGAGATTCTGAGGGCAGTCCAGGACGCAGCTTTCGCCCGAGCCCAACTTTCGTTCGCTTAGGACTATATCACTGAGATTGAAGGTCGGAAAAAATCTTATGAGGACAAGATAGCCAAACTGGAGCGTGAACTAGAAGAAGCTCGGGCCTGCAGAACTGCCGATATCGCTTGCCTCATTGAGGAGATTAGAGCGAAAGAAGAGGAGGTCGTGACAAAGGAAGCTGGCGCTTATGTGAATGCACATGGAAATCTTTTGACCGAGCTTGAAAGGCGTTATCCTAGGGAAGACTTCTCCTGGATGGTTGATCTTGCTCCTAGAGATGAAGAGGGGAGCAAGGAGGAGCCCGAGAGAGAGAGAGAGAGAATGAGAGAATTGATAATGTATTAGGAGAGCAGGCTGGGGGAGACCCTCCAACCGAATGACTTGTAAATTTTTATTTTGAAATGAAGTGAAGTCCTATCTTTTTGTTCAATTTCTTGATGAGATCGGAAAGCGTCCCAATTGTATGAGTACTTGATTGTTTGAATGTATTAGAACATCAAACTTAAAAGCAAGTATTAACTTAAGTATAAGAGGTCGGAAAAACATTGTAAGTATGAGATCAGACTAAGCCATGACCAAAGACCATGTAAAACTTTAGAACATTAGAATTGGAAAGACTTGATTTGAATTCTTAAGATCGGAATCATCATTAGACCGGACAGAAACCTTAACTTTATTTGAAGGAATATTTGGGACATACAAGTGAGGAACCCGATTTTAGCATTTGCTAAATGACTTTCCACAATATTTGTAAAGAGAGATCGAGGGGCAAGACTGGATGGTCCGGAGACCTGACATTGGTTCAAACCCCTCTGATAAGAGATCGGAAAAGAATTAACTAAGTGTGGGATCGGTTTATTTCATGATCGAGCAATCGATGTGTTCGGAAAAGTCATTTGTGATCGAAGGACGTCGGCTGGGAGTTGATTTTAAAGTCCCTTGACTTCGGTGATTGACCAAAATATGGTGTTGACAGCTGCCCCTCTTTACATAATTTCTATCGAAGGGAATAAAATTTCCCTTATAGGAATTATGTAAAGATTCAAACTCATATTATGGCGGTCGGAGTATGGAAAATTAGAATGTCGAGAATCAAAATCAATCTTGGATCTGGGAACCAAAGGTTGAGGACAGGAAATTAAAAAGCAGAAAATTAAAAATCAACTTGGATCAAGGAACCAGAGGTTGATGATGTGAAAATTGAAATCAACTTAGATCAAGGAACCAGAGATTGATAACAAAAAATTAAAATGCTGAAAATTAAAATCAACTTGGATCAAGAAACCAGAGGTTGATATCAAGAAATTAAAATGTTTGTCGACACCATATTTTGTCCGATCCCCAGAATTAATAAACTTTGAAACCGATCCCCAGTACTAAGTCTCCCTTTGACAGCTAACCACATTTCCGATCTCTCTTTGCTAGATAACCACATTTCCGATCTCTCTTTGCTAGATAACCACATTTCCGATCTCTCCTCACAAGGAATTGAATCAATACTAAGTCCTCACATCAGTCAAAGCCTTACCGGTCTATTAAATCACTCACCGATCTCTCAAACCCATTATCGAATCTCCTGACCAGTCAAGTATATTCCTGATCTCTGTTGACAAACGAAATTGAACTGACACTAGATCTTTGTTACCATTTTCGTTGTCGATCTCCCTTTCAAAAGTTTAAGAATAATCAAAGGTTCCGTTCCGATTTAATGATGATCCCGATCTTAAATGTTCAACCCAAATTTCTAATTTTAATCAAGTCCCGTTTAGCGTTGGTTCCCTACCGATCTCATGCTCATTGTGTTTTCCGATCTCTCACACTTAGGTTAATAATCACTTTCAGTTATTTCAACATACTCAGACAATCAAGTGTTTAAATAATTTAGAAATTTTCCGATCACAACCATTCATCGAATAAAAGAGGTATTCCATTTCATTTCATTTCAAAAATTTGTACAAGTTATTCAGCTGGAGGATCACCCCCAGCCTGATCTACATTTTGTCCATCTCCCCTCTCACCCTCAGCCTCCTCACTCTCCTCACCTTCATCCTTGGGAGCCAGGTTGGCCATCCAGGAGAAGTCCTCCTCAGGGTAACGCTTCTTGAGCTCAGCCAGGAGATCTCTGTGGGCATTTACATAAGCGCCGGCCACTCCAGTCACCATCTCTTCCTCTTTCGCCTTGAGCTCCTCAGCAAGGTGAGCAAGTTGAGCAGCTTCATCGGCCCGGAGCGCTTGCACTTCCTCAAGAGCATGATCCCGCTCAGCCAGAACATGAGCTTGCTCGGCCAGCTTGTCCTCGTAATACTTCGATCGCCCCTCAAGTTGAGATATGTAGTCCCGAGCGGATGATAGTTGGGATTGGAGGGAAGCTGCTTCATGACCTATCCTCTCGACCTCTTTACCCAGCCGATGCGCCTTCTCCCGGATCATATGCTGATTCACCAAACACTCAACGTTCAAGCTCATAGATTTGGTCAAGATATCATCAAGGCTATCCGGAGACAGCCTATCCCGATCTTCTCGAAGGCAGATAGAGGACGCCAGCATCTTGGCGAAACCAGGATTCTCCCGAACCGTGCGATTTTTCTCCAGTGAATGGACCAAGACTGGCACCGCGAGAAAGGGGCCTCACCGTTGTTGGGAAGGACCCCTTCCGCGCCGGAATAATCGGAGGAGGCGAGGCGCTCTTCCTCCGAGGAGGAGATCGGATCACTTCCACCTCGTAGATCGGCGGTCCCAAGGTTGAGACGAGCCTTCTCGTATTTCCCCGCTCGTGATGAGGTGTCCGCATCTCCTCGCCCGCTTCATCTCCCGTACCTTCCGAGATCTCCCTCTTCGCCTCCGGCCTCCTTGAGGCTTGCCATACCTGCACAAAGAAGAGGTCAGTGAGATCGCTAAGGTCCTGAGATCTGAGATGTAGAAAATACCGATGCCGAGGTCAGAGAGCTGAAGCCCGCGATCTTTGCCGGTTATCAATTCCATAGTCCAATGGTGCAGCTAGGCAGTCACCGCATCCGAGCAATGTAACTTCTCGCCGCCGCTTCTTTCAAATCCATCACCATTGCGCCCTCTTCCCTATTCAGGGCAAGGTGCCTAGGAATTAATGGACCCTGGTGCAGCCAACTACGTGGGAAACCCTCAAAACCGTTTGGGATTTTGCTTCTCAGGATAAAAAAACGGTTCTTCCAATTCTTAAAGGAGGACAGCAGATCAGTAAAAAGCCCGCAGTGGGGTTTCGCCTGGAAAAACCAATACTCGTCGTCCTTTCGACGAGTTAACCTGTGAAGGTCGGCGAACACCTTGGCAGTAGGACTAATTCCCTTAGCTCGGCACAGGCCACGGAAGGCCACAAGGATCCGCCACGAGTTCGGGTGAACTTGGGCGATGCATACTTGGTGAAATTTCAGAACTTCTTTGAAGAAGTCGTCTAAAGGGAACCGCAAACGCTTTTAATCGCTTCAGACACCATGATCATGTCATTCCCCTCAAAGAAGTGATCGGCTCGAAGATCGCCGTGACACTTAATGAGTTCGAATAAGTCAGGGTGAATGTTGTATTCTTAGCTGAAAGACTGTAGGTCGGTTTCTTTAAGAAAGGACGGTAGCTCGTCCATGGGGAGGTTTTCTCTCCCTGAAGAATGTGTTCGCTTCGAAGATGTCGCCTGCCCCTGAATTGGGGCGGAGGCCCTAACAGGTTCAGTCCGAACGCTCGGTCCGACCACCTCTACCTCATCGGATGACCACGAGACCTGAACGGAAGGGGGGCTTGCCGCCTCTCGACTTCTGACCGCTCATTTTCAAAGGAAATAAAGAATTTAAACTAAAAGAAAGATCAAAGCCCTTACCGGAGTCTGATCGGCGTCGGAAGAACTTGAGAAAACAAGAGAATTTTGAAGTTGTGAGCGAGAGATTGAAAATGACATACGGGAGCAATTGGCTAACCCCACCCCTATTTATACTCGTCCGAGCATTTAATGCTCACGATGTTCCAGGCACTGCATCAGTTAGCGGGACTCGCCAGCTGTTCTGACACATCTCACGAATATTCCAAAATTCCATAAGGAGGGATCGGATAGTTAGGGATCGGCTAATTAAAAACGATGTTTAGAAGTATGGATCGGATAAAGACTGTTCAGTTGGGAACCAGATCGGACAAACACTTCAGAGATCGGAAGCAACAATAATAAAATGATAACTGTCAAAATAAAATTTTATTTCCAGAAGCCAGATTACATCATTTGGGCGATCCCAAGAGATCGGATTACATTTCCAAAAGTCAGATTACATCATTTGGGCGATTTCAAGAGATCGGATTACATTTAAGGACCTGACTACATCAAAAGCCGATCTCTAGCGATCAGCGGAACATCCCATCTAAAGGGCCTATGTCAAAGCTCAGCCGTGGATCGATCCAAAGGATCTGTTCGACCAGAAGACCGGCCGACGACATCGGATAAATGTACAGCTTAGATGGCGGTGACAACGACTCTCATGAGAATGA
Source organism: Hevea brasiliensis (assembly GCF_030052815.1). Lineage (NCBI taxonomy): Eukaryota > Viridiplantae > Streptophyta > Magnoliopsida > Malpighiales > Euphorbiaceae > Hevea > Hevea brasiliensis. The sequence goes on along the minus strand of NC_079507.1, from coordinate 75,613,301 downwards.
GAGAGATCGTCACCGGTATTACAGCTCGGAACCGAGCCGCTGTCGGAACATCCAATGCGGTGAGAAGCCGAATAAACTTGGAAGGGCAACCGCCAAGGGTCGGCGGAACATTAGCAGTTTTCTCGGCCAAAATCGGTTCGCCGGTTATACCGATCGAATAGCTCGAGATCGGCACAATCAAGGTCCTCGACCCGGATCGGTTAGTTAGTCCAGTTCTCTCACCATCATCAGATAAGGTCATCATAATTCCTCGATCACCGGGATCGTAAATTTTTATTCGGGGAATAAAGAGGTCCATCGAAAAAGGATCAAAAGCCACAATCGTGGTCGGAACTTCTGCCGGAGCAGCTAGAACTGGAAAGTAAGAAGGAAGAGAGGAAAATCGAATGAGGAAAGTCTCTTCCGTCAAGGGTATATATAGGGGAAAATCGAGCAATTATTGCTAAGTAGAAAACGAAGCGGACGCTTCGGGAATCGAGGGGAATTAATGCTTTGACCGGACCGGGCCTGATTAAGGGAAATATTGGAATAATAGAGATTGGAAGAGGGGAGATCGGTATGAAAGATCGGAGAAGGATCATGTTAAGAAGATCGGAAAGGAAGAGAGAGCAGAAAACAAAATGAATAAGGCGCCTGCCGCCATCGCCATGATCAGAGCCGAGGTAGTTAAAGCGTTGCAGGTAAAATCTCAACCGCACGCCAGATCGCCCGCAGACATCGACAGTGCGAATATGTCATGACAGCAGTACCTCCCAATCTCCACCGTTGATCCAACTTGTAAGGACGAGCCCAGGGCCCTTGGATCAAAGAAGAAGACGACAAAACCAGCGCCTTTCACTCCTAGCCCTTGGATCGTCCCAGACAAGAGAATTTGGGACCGTCAGATTAGAGGAGGAAAAAGACAAATATTCTGAAGTGGATCTCGGCCGTCTATTCTGATTCTCTTTAATTCTTGAGCTTAGGATTATGTCCTTTGAAATCTTGACCCTCCATCTCTCTCAAGATAGATCCTGACCCTTCAAGGGGAACACCCGGTCCCTATAAATACCTGCATGAAAAACTGTTTAAAGGACGGACAAAAAAGGAGGAAGTTACTATAGCGGAAGAACTCTGAAATTTAATTCAGATCGTTACTCTGCTTTCATAAGAAGAACTTTTGGAACCAGTTCAAGTGTTTCTTAAAAGATTTTGAACACCTAAACTCTCCATTTTCAGCTCGTTCATTATCCCGTAGCGTTCACATTTTTCAGTTCCTTGTTATCTTTATTTTCACTTCCATCGCCCATGCTCAATCTCATTTAAACTCGAGTATAATTCTGACTCGATTGCATTTAGTGAAGCACTCTTTGTTCCAAGGAGAACCTTAGTCTCCCGGCTATCAACTTGCAATCTTATTGCGTTTTGTGATTCTCGGTTAGTTCACTAGAATCGACTCCTTACAGGTCAGTATTCATGTTGCCATTTTATTAAGTTTAGTTCTTGTTTTAAGCATTTTCATTCTTCTTTCTTTACGTATGTTATTTTCTTTAAGTTCATATCACACTAGAAAGATACAGAGAAATGTTGTGCTCTAGTTTATTTCCGTGTCAATACCTTTGTTAATCTTTATTATTTCTGAGCGTAAGTCATCTAGTTCTAAGCGATACATAAGTGGTTGGATGAGATGTGGGTAACGGCAACTTAAGAGTCCTTTTGAAATAATGAAAGGTCTGAATAATAAGCCTGGAAAATGGTAAAGCTGAGTCACTAGAATGACTCAGTAGGTCATAGGGCAAGACGTCATAAGACAGAGTAAAACCAAACCCTGGATAACTAAATGGAATAGATCGGCTACCAAAAAATGCTGGTGAGGCGACCATATAGGAAGGTCGGAGGATTCGGTTTGGCATCCCCGCCACCCTAAGGTACCAATAAGTTAAAGAAGTCTTGCGCAGACCCCCTGACACCTTTGAACGTCAGAACCCTTAGCCTTAGGCCCTCTCGATAGGTAAAATTTAGAGAGATCGAAAAAATCCTTATCCGACTACCATTTAATTAAAAGAGGTCGGAGGAGGGTTCTTATCCGATTCTCAATCTAAAATTTTAACAAATATTTTAAAGGAGATCGGAGAAGAGTTCTTATCCGGTTCTCAAGCTTAAAAATTTTAATAAATATTAAAAGAGATCGGAGGAGGGTTCTTATCCGGTTCTCAAGCTTAAAAATTTTAATAAATATTAAAAGAGATCGGAGGAGGGTTCTTATCCGGTTCTCAAGCTTAAAAATTTTAATAAATATTAAAAGAGATCGGAGGAGGGTTCTTATCCGGTTCTCAAGCTTAAAAATTTTAATAAATATTAAAAGAGATCGGAGGAGAGTTCTTATCCGATTCTCAAGCTTAAAAAATTTTAATAAATATTAAAAGAGTTCGGAGGAGAGTTCTCATCCGATTCACAATCCAAAAATTTTAATAAATATTAAAAGAAATCGGAGGAGAGTTCTTATCCGGTTCTCAACCTAAAATTTAAATGAATATTAAAAGAGATCGGAGGAGAGTTCTTATCCGGTTCTCAACCTAAAATTTAAATGAATATTAAAAGAGATCGGAGGAGAGTTCTTATCCGGTTCTCAATCTAAAATTTAAATAAATATTTAAAAGAGATCGGAGGAGAGTTCTCATCCAATTTCAAAAATTGGATTCTAATAAAATAGCCATTCAAACAAAACTAACATACAACAGTAACTCACTAAGGTTGTCTCATTTACTTATGTATCTGGGTAATCCGAATTAGTGAAAAATCAAATATTCCTTTTGTCAAAAGGATTAACATTTCCATTCAAGTCCTCCTAACTAATTTATAAAGAGTGCGAAGTTAAATCTACTTACCCTAATTAAGGGACGAGGTGGGGTGCCTAACACCTTCCCCACCCGTTTACGGACCCCGAACTTAGAATCTCTGTTTTAAAGTGGTTTTATTTCAATTTATCTTCACAAATGGTTTTCTTTAGTTTCCCTTAAAACTAAAGTGGCGACTCCTCCTTCTTTTCCACTTCGGTGAGGGTTCGTTCAGGCGACCGCAAAACACCTTGCGACAGCTTAGCGACTCCATTGGGGATAGTGTTTCAACTCAACCCCGGTCTAGAGGTCCAAAAGTAGATTTAATTTTTCAATCAAATTATAGTTAGGTGGGCTCACCCGGTAGTATTTTATGTGTTAATTTTTGTTTATTCCTACTAACTGTTCCGCTTATTTTGCTTGTTTTACTCCTTGCAGTGCTTTTCGTTTGAAAAAAAAAAAGAAAAAAAGAAAAATGGGAAAAATAAAATCCCCCTGAATTGGGAAGAGGTAAAGATGTCCCTTTACACACTGAACACTCACACGATGTCCTCACACACTTCAGCCCTATACCCGGGTTTTCTTACCCTTTTAGGAAAGTAGGAAGGGGTCATGTAGCGGTACCCGTGGGTTCTACCCCGTTAGTATCCGTGAAGGCTTCTGCTCAAATTGAAACTCGTTCTATTCACTGTGATATCCGTGGAATTTTCTCGACAATATCATGGGGATAGAATGAGGCTCTACTGTTTACAGTAGGGGCAATTTGGGGACCTGTGGCTCTTAGAAAACTAAATCCTGAGCTAAACTATCACGATAGCTGGAAGCCGCAGTAAGCTACCTTATAAGATAGAACTATCCAATTAGGTAGCACTCATCCGGTATCAGGAGTCTCCCTATCCTAGGACAAAAGGGACATACTTACTCTTACCCTATTCTGTTTATTTTATTTTGTTCTTATTTTTAAGGGTAATCTTGAATCATATTGTTAAGAAAACCTACACATTTTCCTACTTTGATAAATGTGTAGGTACCACTCTGCCAACAATATAATACAAGATTACCTGAATTTATCCTGCTAACGAGTTTTTCCGCAGGCATCACCAAACCAAAAGTCTGTAAAAAGGATAGGCATCATTTTTATCATGGCATCCTCGAGTCAGTCGGCAGAAGAAGTTCAGAATGCTAAACTTTGGTCCAAATCAGCTCATACTTCGGTACCCCCGCAAAATGATGTTTCCAAGGCACATGCTAGCTTACTACCTTCATTGGATCTGAATAAAATTGAGGTCAGAATGAACAGCCTTGAGGGTCTGTCTAATGGTTGGAGGTCACTTCCCGATCAGGTCAAGGCACGATTTGAGAAGAAGTACGGGAGGATTGCAACCCTAATGCGAGTCAAGGTCCAAATCCCGGCATTAAAGGCCATGCTGTCGGTCTGGAGTCCTAAGTACGGAGTATTCTCTTTCAATGATATTGATACAGTTCCCACTATGGAAGAATATCAGACATTACTAGAGATTCCTTACCTGACGCAAAATCGGATCTACCTTCATCTTGAGCATAGGCAGGCTTGGAAACGATTGGCACATATGATGGGTACTTCCCCAGAAGAAGTAAAGTCAAAAGAAACTGTTAAAGGAAACACGCATGGTTGGTATTGGACACATCTCAAGAAGTGGTTAGATCAATACATCCAAGAGAAACAGTGGGATCGAGCTTCAGTGACACACGCCTTGGGAATCTATGGCCTGATTTTGTTCCCGGGACCATCGGGAATCATAACTTGCAGCACGGTGGAAGTATTCTGGGCAGTAGAAAAGCAGGAGGTCAATCCGATACTGGCAATTCTTGCAGAGACCTTATTAACCCTTACTTACTGTAGACAACAGGGCAAATGGTCCATTAAGTGTTGTTCTCAATTGTTGTACCTCTAGATTATCAGTCACATGTGTCCTGTGGAGACAAAAGAATTGACTTGGTACCTTGACCAGCCTCCCATTGAGAAGATGACCCGGTTGGTAATCAGTCCAAAGAATGAACAGCAGTGGCGGAAACGGATTTTGAGTTTCAATAGCCATGATTATTGTTAGAGGAAACTGTGGGCGTCAGGCCAATCCGTTTTGATCAGCACGGGAGGTAATTAGTCTGTATCCCTAATCGGAGTGACCGGATACACAAGTTACATTCCGGCATTGGTAATGAGGCAGTTTGGCTCAACACAGTCCAGAATTAACATTGGAAAATACCACCAAGGTCATTTCTACCATGAGCTCAAAGAAGAGGAAGGGTTGAAAATGGCTCGCAAATCTTGGGAAAACACCTCTCTGATGGAAAGGTCGCCTAAAGGTCCAAGTGCCATACACGATTATCTTGAATGGAGGGTTGACAGGGACTAAGAACACTCAACTGCAGAATTCAAAGACAGCGACCCTCGCCGAAACGTCCTATTAGAAGAAGCTGATAATCGTCTGGCTGACTCACTATGAAAGGCAAATACCGAGAACTCACAATTGCAAGAACAAATAAAACAGTTGGAGGACCAACAGCAGAACCTTAAAAGAAAGGTGAGAAGACTCAGGGAAGAGGCAAGGGCCGAAAAGATAGGGTTCGAAGAGCAAGAGGAACGATGGGAAAAGGAAAAAGACTCTCTCCAAGCTGTGGTAAAAGAAGTCGAAATACAAAATAGTAAGCTTCAGGAAAAAATGAAATACCAAGAAATACTCGTTGAAGAGTATGAACAAGAAAACAAAAAGGAGAAGCTCGAATTGAAAGAACAAGCACTACTCATCAACGATATCTTGAAAGAATGTGCTAAGGAAAGGAAGGAGAAAGAAAGACAAGCTGCTCTTTATCAAGAGCTGAAAGAGAATGTTGACCAGCTGGAGAGAACGATAGCACAGGGAAAACAAGAACTATTACCTGAATCCGAGTATGCTCTGAAATCATTCGACCCTGCCAAACAAGAAGAAAGGTTATATGAGTATCTCAGAAAATGTCATCTCATTATAAAGAACCTCCCAGAGCCTAGGTCGATGTAAAGAATCTAGTGTACAAATTATTCAGTTAATAAAATGATTTTTGGACCATTGTTTAGCAAAATTGTGAATGAATAGTATGACTCCCGTAGAAACTCCCTCGCTAGGGTTATGTGCAAAAATTGAATGCGCTATATGGACAGGTATCATAAATGCGCATTCAATCCAGTCATTCACAGTCAGACTATCGAACGATGCCATAATAAAGTTGATGCAATCATCCTTTCGCAGATTTCATTCTGGCTCACAAATGCCACTGTATCCTTCGTCCGGACTAGGACTTTTAGTTTTTTTTTTACAAAATTTGAAATTCATTAAAAACCTTTTTCGACTCCTTACAAAAAATCAACATTGCTTCAAACAAGGCAAGTCTGACCAAGCACACGGTTCAACCCAAGCGAGTGTACTTAACAAGATCTCGAACAAAGAAGATAATGGAAGATCAGGAACAAATACAGAACCTACAAGGGCAAGTTTCCGAATTGAAGGATCAGGTCTCAGAACTTATGAGACTAATGAGGGAAATGTCCCAGGAGAAACCTACTTCAGAACCTAACTTACCACTACCTCCTCCACCTCCTACAACAATGGATCCTCACCAAGCTTCAACTTCTTTTACCTTTCAGTCGCCTATTCCGGACCCGACAATCACTGTCAATCCGGCTACCATGAATAATGACCTACCTTACTCTCATTACCCAATCGTTTCAAACACCGACCCATACCCTTCAATTCTAATCCCTCCAGTTCACTCCACCCCTCATCTCCCAACTGGGGGAGTATTTCATGCAGTGGGAAGAGAAAATAAGACGAGAGAAAACGAGAAACTATTTGCTCTAGAAGAGAGATTGAGAGCGATCGAAGGACTGAATATGTATGGTTCAGTCGATGTGGCATCGCTCAGATTGGTTCCTGATGTGGTGGTGCCGCCCAAGTTCAAAGTCCCTGATTTCGACAAGTACACTGGGAATTCATACCCTCGCATTCACTTGGCCACCTATATTGCCAAGATGTCAGCTCTGACAGATGATGACAGACTGCTAGTCCACTTCTTTCATGAGAGCCTCTCCGGGGCAGCCCTGAGGTGGTGCATTCAGTTGGACAGGAGCAAACTGCGCTCCTGGAAGGATTTAGCTGATGCCTTCTTAAGACAATACAAATTTAATTGCGATGTGGCCCCTACAAGGAGGGACCTCCAGAACCTGGTGCAGAAAGACAGGGAAAGCTTCAAGGAGTATGCCCAGAGATGCAGAGAAAAGGCGGCAGAAGTACAACACCTGGTGACCGACAATGAGCTATGCTCTCTGTTCATCGAGACTTTGAAAGCTCCTTACTTCAACTTGATGATTGGAAACACTTCCAACAGCTTCTCCGACATCATCCAAAGCCGTGAAAGAATAGAGGCCAACTTAAGAATGGGACGATCGCAGAGTTGGCCGAGAACCCCGCAAAGAAGACTGCCAATTTTGGCAAGAAAAGGAGGGTGATGTGCATTCCATCACCCTGGAATAATTACTCCCCACTTCCCCAAAATAACTACCGCCATATCCTTCCTCATGGCCAAACCATCGCAAACATTCGCCTCCTTTCTCGAATTATCCACACCCGCGCCACAGTATCCCCACCTACAAATTACCAACCTAGACCACCTCCTCCTCCCGCTCAACCGAGACCACCACAAAACAACCCAAGACCCCCAAGAAACCCCTCGATCCACCTCTTCCTCCCGCTGAAATATACCGATACCTTGTCGGTATAAACCAGATTGTACCAGCCTCTTAGTCCCAATTCAGCCTCCATATCCTGTGGTATGATGCCACCGCCTGCCAGAGTATCATGGAGGGGCACAAGGGCATTCAATCGACAATCATGAGCACTCGGGAGAGTACACGCCTAATCCGAACGGTGGCTGAAAATTAAGGGAAATGGTTCCCTCCCCAATGTTACATCAAACCCATTGCCTAACCATAATGCGGGCAATGGTGTAAATATGATAGAGCCTGACGGAGAAAGGTCGACACCAGAGGTAGAGGAGCTGATTCCTCACTTTGAGGAAATTTTTACTGTAGCAATGAAGGAAGGCTACCTTTGCCCTCGTGTATCGTGGTCGAAAGGATACGGGATGTCCTTACCATGGAGGGGCAGCTGATCATGAGCTGCGGGGCTGTGAGGGATTCAAGCAAGAGGTTCAGAACTTGCTATCCCTTAAAGTTCTGAGATGCCAGACAAGGTCGAAGACGGAAGGGGGAGTGAACACAACTAGATACAGCCGGAATGCTTCTACCCCTAAACCCAGAATCACCTTTTCACCGCTAGTTAGGGGTGTGCAGTTTTCGGTTTAAACCAAAAAATCGAACCGAACCGATTAATTCAGTTCAATCGGTTCGATTTTAAAATTTAATCGGTTCGGTTCGGTTTATAATTTTGATAATTTCGGTTAATCGATTCGGTTCGGTTATTTTCATAAAAAAATCAAAAAAACCGAACCAAACCGAAATTATTAATATATATAGGAAATAAAAAAAAATCGAATCAAATTGAATCGAACCAAACCGAAATCAAAGAAAACCGAACCGAACCTAAAGATTTTTTAGTTTTGATTTCTAATTTTTTTGTTTTTATGTTTTTATTATTTAGATTTAATGTTAAAAATATGAAATTTTATAAATTTCGGTTTGATCGGTTTAAAACCAAACCGAACCAAAATTTATCGGTTCGATTCGATTTTCTCTTATCAATCGGTTCGGTTCGGTTTTTAAAATTTTCGATTTTTCGTTTTCGGTTTTATCGATTCGGTTCGGTTCGGAACCGAACCGACCGTTTGCACACCCCTACCGCCAGTAGCCTCACCGCCAGTAACCATTATCTGAACTCCGCCTCCGCTCCCTGTCACCAATACTCACGCTATGCCTTGGAACTATAATTTCCAAGTTTTCACTCAAGGAGCGTCAAGCAGTACATCAGCTCCTAATCTTGCCTTGCCTCCGGCACCACCAAAACCATGTTTTACTCCTCATGAGCATTTTAAAATGACTTATGCCGGACCTACCACCGATTACTCCTGTGTTAATCTTTCACTCGTGGCCACAAAATCCTCCTCGCTTGAGAAAGAGGTCGAGTTCATAACTCGAAGTGGGAGGTGTTACGGGAACGAAGAGAAAGAAAAGAGAAAAGGGAAAGTAAAAATGGGAGAGTCACTGAAGAATACAGAAGAGGAGGTTGAGAAAACGGAGGAAGTAGAACCTGCCGGACATAAAGAAGAGGAAGAACTGCTGCTCCAAATAATGAAACAGAGTGACTACGATGTGGTGGAGCAGTTGAGAAAGACACCTGCCCGAATTTCACTGTTATCGCTGATCCTGAGCTCAGAAGTGCGCCGACAAGCCTTGCAGAGAATCCTGGATCAGGCCTTTGTAAACCCCGATATCACTCCGGGGCAGTTTGAGAAGATAGTGGGACAAATCCAGGCATCCAGCTTTGTTACTTTCTCGGAAGACGAGATAGACCCAGCGGGTTTAAGGCACACTAAAGCTCTGCATGTAACAGTGAAATGTAAGGGTTGTATAGTAGCTAAGGTACTTATTGATAACGGATCAGCTCTCAATGTACTGCCCAGTGCTACCTTAGCTAGATTGCCAGTTGACCAATCAGATATACGTCAAAGTGCTATGGTGGTAAGAGCCTTTGACGGTACCAGAAGAGAAGTGTTGGGAGATATTGATTTACCACTCCAAATTGGCGCATGTACCTTTAACGTCACATTCCAGGTGATGAATATTGAACCGGCCTACACTATGTTCTTTGGAGGCCGTGGATCCATTCTGCGAACGCCGTTCCCTCAACTCTGCACCAGAAGATAAAATACATTATGGACGGCAAAATCATCACTGTAAGAGGAGAAGAAGCCATTTTGGTCACCAAGCCACAATCACTCCCTTATGTGGAAGCGGCTGAGGAGTCGTTGGAAAGCTCCTTCCAGGCCCTTGAGTTACAAGAAACCAGAAATGAAGGGGCTATGGCTATGGTAGCCAAGATAATGTCGAGGAGTGGATACAAAGAAGGCAAAGGCCTAGGCGCCACATTACAGGGAATCGTGGAACCCATACCGGCTATCCAGAAGGTAGGCCATTGTGGTTTGGGATATGAGGAAGATGCCCTTATGGATGGGCGATTCTGGATGAGGAAAATGCTTCGGGATCAAAGATTTGACCAAAAAATGGGAAAAAGGAAGGTAGTCCCGAGAATCGCAGAGATCTTCACTAAACCGATCATTGAAAATCCGGCAGATGTGGAAGAATCACCTGATGAACCATCCATTGATGTCGTCCACCTGGATTCCTTGTATGAGGCTCTGGTCTCGCCAATAGCTGAGGGGCAAGAGCTAGACAACTGGACAGCAGAGGACATCCCTGTACTCAATCTCGAGTAAAGTACCTTTGATTATCTACACTTGATCATTTTGTCCATGGTGGCAAGTGTAACTCTGTAAATGGACCTTTTTCTTATGGCATAAATATTAATGAATTAATAGCGCATTTTAAATCCAATTCTCTCTTTCTTTCCTTTTGAATTCCATCCTTATAATATGTTCTATTTTCATTCATTCAGGACCATTCATCAATTAACACCTAATAATTCAATAGACTCAGAAATTCCTCTGGTTAATTTTGAAATCCCCATGACTGCCATTACTTCAAGTGAATCTGAGGAAGATCTTACAGAAGTAAGAGGTGAAAAGGATGAACCTTCCCTAGTGCCTTGTGGAAACAAAACACGCACCATAAACTTAGGCACTGAAGAAGTAAAAAGAGAGCTTAAGATAGTGGAGAGTGAAGAATCGGGAGACATGATCAGTTTGCTTAGAGAATTCCTGGACGTATTTTCCTGGAGCTATGATGATATGGTTGGTTTAGACCCCCAGATAGTGACGCACAAAATCCCCCTTATTCCGGGGACAATCCCTGTGAAGCAGAAACTAAGAAGAATGAATCCTGACACACTACTCAAAGTTTGGGATGAAGTCAAGAAACAGTATGATGCTGGGTTCCTGGAAGTAGTCAAATATCCCCAATGGATAGCTAACGTTGTCCCGTTAATGAAGAAGGACGGGAGAGTTAGGGTGTGCATTAATTACAGGGATCTTAATAGAGCAAGCTTGAAGGATGATTTCCCTCTCCCCCACATTGATGTGTTAGTAGACAATGCTGTGGGATTGGGCAGGTGTTCATGCATTGATGGGGCATCTGGGTACAGTCAAATCCCAATGGATGAGGAAGACAAAGAGAAAACTGCTTTTATCACTCAATGGGGAGTATTTTGCTATCGGGTCATGCCTTTCGGGTTGAAGAATGCCGGTGCTACCTATCAATGCGCTATGGTCACATTATTCCACGATATGATGCATAAAGAAGTAGAGGTGTACGTGGATGATATAATCATCAAATCTAGGGGAGAAGAGAGCCACGTGCAGGTGATGAGGAAAGTATTTGAGAGACTCAGGAAATATCAGTTGAAACTGAACCCTGCCAAATGCATATTCAGAGCTAGGTCAGGGAAATTGTTGGGATTCATAGTGAGCGAGAAGGGAATAGAGGTAGATCCAGACAAGGTTCGAGCTATTCCAGAAATGCCATCCCCAAGAACAGAAAGGGAGGTGCGCAGTTTCCTGGGAAAATTGAACTACATATCAAGGTTTATTTCCAATCTCACTGCTAAGGCCGAGCCTATTTTTAGACTGCTCCGAAAGAACGACACCACTCAATGGGATTCAGTTTGTCAAGAGGCTTTTGAGACAATCAAGCGATTCATCAAGCCCACCGTATTGGTTCCACAGTGGCGGGAGGCCTCCGATCTCGTATATGTGATCCAACAGAACTCGATGGGATGTGTTTTGGGACAAAATGATGATACTGGCCGAAAAGAGAGGGTTATTTATTATCTGAGCAAAAAGTTCAATGATTGCGAGTCGAGGTACTCTTTCCTAGAGAAAACTTGCTGCGCGTTAACCTGGACGGCAAATCGCCTCAAACACTACATGTTGAATCACAAGACATGGCTCATCTCCAGGATGGATCCTATCAAATATGTATTCGAAAGCTCATTCGTGCCAGGCAGGATAGCCAAGTGGCAGGTCATACTCTCCCAAATATGACATAGTTTATATGACCCGAAAGGCGGTGAAAGGTAGCGTGATCGCCGACCTCCTAGCAGAAAATCCTATCCAGGATTATGAAGCTCTGGATTTTGAGTTCCCTAATGAGCATATTAATGAAGTAGACTGCGAAGAAAAGGGGCCAGCCGATGTATGGGAAATGTATTTCGACGGAGTTGTCAATTTGTCCGGCAATGGAGTTGGGGCCGTATTGATATCCCCGGATGGAAAACACTTTCCGATAGCTGTCAAGTTGAGATTTGACTGCACCAACAACGTCACAAAATACGAAGCTTGTGTGATGGGTCTACAGGCTGCCATCGAAATGAAAATCAGGAAGTTAGAAGTATACGGAGACTCAGCCCTGATTATTTATCAGGTCAAGGGAGAATGGCAAACTAAGGATCCGAAGCTGATCCCTTATCAGAAATACTTACTGGAGCTGATTAAGAAATTCGAAGAAATCTCTTTCACTCATCTCAGCAGAGACAAGAATCAATTTACTGATGCCTTAGCTACTCTAGCTGTTATGGCTCAAATCGAAGAAGGGCAGATGACTCAGATATTAAAGATTAAGACAAGGAATGAGCCAGCTTATTGCTTCATGATTGAAGAAGAACCTGATGGTAAACCTTGGTATCATGACATCCTGTTTTACTGCAAAACCAGAGGATTCCCTTCGGGGGCGAGCAAAAACGAAAGGAGGATGATTCGGAGATTAGCATTGGAATACTTCCCCAGTGGAGAAACCCTATACAAGAGGAGCCCCAACGGCGAATTGTTGAGATGTGTGGATGCAAAAGAGGCGAAGAAGATCCTTTTTGAGACTCATGAGGGAAATTGTGCAACCCATGCCAATGGGCACATGATGGCTAAGCAAATCATGCGACGTGGGTATTTTTGGACTACAATGGAAAAGGATTGCATCGAGTATTTCCGAAAGTGCCATAAGTGTCAGATTTATGCAGATCCGATAAATGTGCCACCTCACAAGTTGTTCAACCTTATCTCACCATGGCCCTTCGCAATGTGGGGCATCGATGTGATTGGTCCCATCAACCCTAAGGCATCCAATGGGCACAGGTTTATCCTGGTAGCAATTGACTATTTTTCTAAATGGGTCGAAGCCACGTCATACGCCCATATTACACAGAACACGTTTCTTAAATTCCTCAGAAACAATATCATCTGCCGGCATGGTCTCCCCAATGAAATCGTCACTGACAACGCCAAGAATCTCAATGGTCCAAAGATTCAGAGATTGTGTGATCAATACAAAATCCGACATCTCAATTCCTCCCCATACCGTCCCCAGATGAATGGAGCGGTGGAAGCCGCAAACAAAAATCTCAAGAGGATAATCCGGAAAATGATGGTCACATATAGGGATTGGCATGATATGCTTCCCTACGCTCTTCACGCATACCGGACTTCTATAAGAACCTCAACCGGGGCAACTCCATACTCACTGGTTTACGGGATGGAAGCAGTATTACCTATTGAAGTTGAAATTCCTTCCCTAAGGATTCTGAAGGAATCCGGGATTGATGAGTCAGAATGGATCCAGTCAAGGTTGGATCAGTTAAACTTGCTGGATGAGAAAAGGTTAACAGCAGCATGTCATGGGCAATTATACCAGAGGAGAATGGCTAGGGCATTTGACAAAAGCGTTCGCCCACGCGAATTCCAACCCGGGGACCTGATTCTGAAGAAAGTGCTGTCGAATCAAAACGATCCCCGGGGCAAATGGTCACCAACCTACGAGGGACCCTATGTGGTTAAAAAGGCATTTTCTGGAGTAGCCTTGATCTTGACCCACATGGATGGTGAAGAATTGCCAAGACCTGTGAATGCTGACACCGTCAAGAGATACTATGCCCAAAAAAAAAAAGGGGGTAGAAGTGAAAACCCGAAAGGACGCTCCCAGCAAAATGTGTGAAAGAAGGCGAAAACCCCGAAGAGGCGCTTTCTGTAAAATGAGTGAAGGATGAAAACCCGAAAGGGCGTCCTCAAAGAGCGAGCCTAAAAAAAAAAAAAAAAAAAAAAAAAAGGGGGGGGGGCTAGGGGTGAAAACCCGAAAGGGAGTCCCAAGAACCAAAATGGAGAAATAAGGAATGGGGCATGAAACCGAGGATGGAGAAGAAACCGTCATGACATAAGGCTTCAGAGAACTTGAAATAATGGCAGTTAAGGGATTTCAAAGCCAGCCACAAGGAATATGTGAGATCTATCCTTGTACCCTTTTCCTTTGAAACTCTATCTTTGTTTTTATTAAAGCTATAATAAAGTCATACTTCGTTCCCTATGTTTTTATCTTCCCTTTATACTCACTCTTTAACATTATCTTTCTGCAATCTCGTTATTTAATGCGCTATTAATCTGTTAAAATTTTTTGCCATAAGATTAAGATTTGACAATTGATAACCTCACATACTTTACTATGAGATTTGCAGGAAATGACCTGGAAGAAAAAGGGGGGGTAGGAGTGAAAACCCGAAAGGGCGCTCCTAGCAAAATGTGTGAAAGAAGGCGAAAACCCCAAAGGGGCGCTTTCTGTAAAATGAGTGAAGGATGAAAACCCGGAAGGGCGTCCTGAAAAGAGCGAGCAAAAAAAAAAAAAAAAAAAAAAGAAGGAGAAAACTAGAGGTGAAAACCTGGAAGGGCGCTTCTAGTCATATAGACGAAGGGGAAGTGAAAACCCGCAAGGGCGCTTTTCGGGAGAAAGTCAAAAAAACAGAAATGGGGCATTTGAAGAAATGAGGCCATAGGTCAAGTCTTACAACTCGTCCTCCATTCATCATTGGCCTTCGGGATTCTGTTAAGTACACTTCATTGGGGAAGAACTTCTTGTGTCCGGATTAGGCTTGCTTTGTAAGTGCAATTTACATTTCCTGTTATCAACCTCTGGTTCCTTGATCTAAGTTGATTTTAATTTCCTGCAATTTACATTTCCTGTTATCAACCTCTGGTTCCTTGATCTAAGTTGATTTTAATTTCCTGCAATTTACATTTTCTGTTATCAACCTCTGGTTCCTTGATCTAAGTTGATTTTAATTTCCTGCAATTTACATTTCCTGTTATCAACCTCTGGTTCCTTGATCTAAGTTGATTTTAATTTCCTGCAATTTACATTTCCTGTTATCAACCTCTGGTTCCTTGATCTAAGTTGATTTTAATTTCCTGCATTTACATTTCCTGTTATCAACCTCTGGTTCCTTGATCTAAGTTGATTTTAATTTCATGCATTTACATTTCCCGTTATCAACCTCTGGTTCCTTGATCCAAGTTGATTTTAATTTAACTTATGTTGCCGATCTCTAGGTCACTAACTTAGGTATGCTTTAGTTCCCTAACTTCGAACACCTAATCGTCCAAAATATGGGTCTAAATCTTTACATAATTTCTACACGGGAAAATTTTTCCCTTTAATAGAAATTATGTGAAGAAGGGCAGCTGTCGACACCATATTTTGGCCGATCCCCAGAATTAATAAACTTTGAAACCGATCCCCAGTACTAAGTCTCCCTTTGACAGCTAACCACATTTCCGATCTCTCTTTGCTAGATAACCATATTTCCGATCTCTCCTCACAAGGAATTGAATCAATACTAAGTCCTCACATCAGTCAAAGCCTTACCGGTCTATTAAATCACTCACCGATCTCTCAAACCCATTGTCGAATCTCCTGACCAGTCAAGTATATTCCTGATCTCTGTTGACAAACGAAATTGAACTGACACTAGATCTTTGTTACCATTTTTGTTGCCGATCTCCCTTTCAAAAGTTTAAGAATAATCAAAGGTTCCGTTCCGGTTTAATGATGATCCCGATTTTAAATGTTCAAGCCAAAATTTTAATTTTAATCAAGTCTCGTTTAGCGTTGGTTCCCTACCGATCTCATGCTCATTGTGTTTTTCGATCTCTCACACTTAGGTTAATAATCATTTTCAGTTATTTCAACATACTCAAACAATCAAGTGTTTAAATAATTTAGAAATTTTCCGATCACAACCATTCATCGAATAAAAGAGGTATTCCATTTCATTTCATTTCAAAAATTTGTACAAGTTATTCAGCTGGAGGATCACCCCCAGCCTGATCTACATTTTGTCCGTCTCCCCCCTCACCCTCAGCCTCCTCACTCTCCTCGCCTTCATCCTCGGGAGCCAGGTTGGCCATCCAGGAGAAGTCCTCCTCAGGGTAACGCTTCTTGAGCTCAGCCAGGAGATCTCTGTGGGCATTTACATAAGCGCCGGCCACTCTAGTCACCATCTCTTCCTCTTTTGCCTTGAGCTCCTCAGTAAGGTGAGCAAGTTGAGCAGCTTCATCGGCCCGAAGCGCTTGCACTTCCTCAAGAGCATGATCCCGCTCAGCCAGAACATGAGCTTGCTCGGCCAGCTTGTCCTCGTAATACTTCGATCGCCCCTCAAGTTGAGATATGTAGTCCCGAGCGGATGATAGTTGGGATTGGAGGGAAGCTGCTTCATGACCTATCCTCTCGACCTCTTTACCCAGCCGATGCGCCTTCTCCCGGATCATATGCTGATTCACCAAACACTCAACGTTCAAGCTCATAGATCTGGTCAAGATATCATCAAGGCAATCTGGAGACAGCCTATCCCGATCTTCTCGAAGGCAGATAGAGGACGCCAGCACCTTGGCGAAACCAGGATTCTCCCGAACCGTGCGATTTTTCTCCAGTGAATGGACCAAGACCTGGGCACCGCGAGAAAGGGGCCTCACCTGTTGTTGGGAAGGACCCCCTTCCTCGCCCGGAATAACTGGAGGAGGTGGAGGCGGCTCTTCCCTCCGAAGAGGAGATCGGATCACTTCCACCTCGGAGATCGGTGGTCCTGAAGGTTGAAACGAGCCTTCTCGTATTTCCCCGGGCTTGTGATGAGGTGTCTGCATCTCCTCGGCCCGCTTCATCTCCCGTACCTTCAGGGAGATCTCCCTCTTTCGCTTCCGGCTCTCCTTGGAGGCTTCGTCGCTTGCCATACCTGCACAAAGAATAGGTCAGTGAGATCGCTAAGGTCTTGAGATTTGAGATGTAGAAAATACCGATGCCGAGGTCAGAGAGCTGAAGCCCGCGATCTTTGCCGGTGATTAATTCCATAGTCCAATGGTGCAGCTCGGCAGTCACCGCATCCAGGCAAGAGAACTTCTCTCTGCTCGCCTGCTCTTTCAAATCCATCACCATTGCGCCCTCTTCCCTATTCAGGGCAAGGTGCCTCGGAATTAATGGACCCTGGTGCAGGCAACTGCGTGGGAAACCCTCAAAACCGTTTGGGATTTTGCTTCTCAGGATAGAAAAGCGGTTCTTCCAATTCTTAAGGGAAGACGGCAGATCGGTAAAAAGCCCGCAGTGGGGTTTCGCATGGAAAAACCAATACTCGTCGTCCTTTCGACGAGTTAACCTATGAAGGTCGGCGAATACCTTGGCAGTAGGACTAATTCTCTTAGCTCGGCATAGGCCACGGAAGGCCACAAGGATCCGCCACGAGTTCGGGTGAACTTGGGCGATGCATACTTGGTGAAATTTCAGAACTTCTTTGAAGAAGTCGTCTAAAGGGAACCGCAGCTCGGCTTTTAACTGCTCTTCGTACACCATGATCATGTCATTCCCTTCAAAGAAGTGATCGGCTCGAAGATCGCCGTGACACTTAATGAGTTCGAATAAGTCAGGGTGAATGTTGTATTCTTGGTGAGCAGTGTAGTCGGTTTCTTTAAGAATGGACGGTAGCTCGTCCATGGGGAGGTTTTCTCTCCCTGAAGAATGTGTTCGTTTCGAAGATGTCGCTTGCCCCTGGTGGGCGAGGCCTGCGAGTTCAGTCCGAACGCTCGGTCCGACCACCTCTACCTCATCGGATGACCACGAGACCTGAACGGAAGGGGAGCTTGCCGCTCTCTGACCCTCGACACCGCTCATTTTCAAAGGAAATAAAGAAATTAAACTAAAAGAAAGATCAAAGCCCTTACCGGAGTCTGATCGGCGTCGGAAGAACTTGAGAAAACGAGAGAATTTTGAAGTTGTGAGCGAGAGACTGAAAATGACATATGGGAGCAATTGGCTAACCCCACCCCTATTTATACTCGTCCGAGCATTTAATGCTCACGATGTTCCAGGCACTGCATTGGTTAGCGGGACTCGCCAGCTATTCTGACACATCTCACGAATATTCTAAAATTCCATAAGGAGGGACCGGATAGTTAGGGATCGGCTAATTAAAAACGATGTTTGGAAGTATGGATCGGATAAAGACTGTTAAGTTGGGAACCAGATCGGACAAACACTTCAGAGATCAGAAGCAACAATAATAAAATGATAACTGTCAAAATAAAATTTTATTTCCAAAAGCCAGATTACATCATTTGGGCGATCCCAAGAGATCGGATTACATTTCCAAAAGTCAGATTACATCATTTGGGCGATTTCAAGAGATCGGATTACATTTAAGGACCTGACTACATCAAAAGCCGATCTCTAGCGATCAGCGGAACATCCCATCTAAAGGGCCTATGTCAAAGCCAGCCGTGGATCGATCCAAAGGATGTGTTCGACCAGAAGACCGGCCGACGACATCGGATATATGTACAGCTTAGATGGTGGTGACAACGACTCTCATGAGAATGAGAGAGATCGTCACCGGTATTACCGCTCGGAACCAAGCCACTGTCGGAACACCCAGTGTGGAGGAAAGTCGCTGTCGGAACACCCAATGCGGTGAGAAGCCGAATAAACTTGGAAGGGCAACCGCCAAGGGTCGGCGGAACATTAGCAGTTTTCTCGGCCAAAATCGGTTCGCCGGTTATACCGATTGAACAGCTCGAGATCGACACGATCAAGGTCCTCGACCCGGATCGGTTAGTTAGTCCAGTTCTCTCACCATCATCAGATAAGGTCATCATAATTCCTCGATCATCGGGATCGTAAATTTTCAGTCGGGGAATAAAGAGGTCCATCGAAAAAGGATCAAAAACCACAATCGTGGGTTTAACTTCACTGGAGCAATAGAATCGAAAGTAAGAAGGAAGAGAGGAAAATCGAATGAGGAAAGTCTCTTCCGTCAGGGGTATATATAGGGGAAAATCGAGCATTTATTGCTAAGCAGAAAATGAAGCGGACGCTTCAAGAATCGAGGGGAATTAATACTTTGACCGGATCGGGCTTGATTAAGGGAAATATTGAAATAATAGAGATCGGAAGAGGGGAGACCGGTATGAAAGATCGGAGAATCATCATGTTAAGAAGATCGGAAAGGAAGAGAGAGCAGAAAACAAAAAGAATAAGGCGCCTACCGCCGTCGCCATGATCAGAGACGAGGTAGTTAAAGCGTTGCAGGTAAAATCTTAACCGCACGCCCCAGAATCGCCCGCATTACTGACAGGTGCCAGAATATGTCATGACAGCGCTGTACCTTCCAATCTCCACCGTTGATCCAACTTGTAAGGACGAGCCCAGGGCCCTTGGATCAAAGAAGAATACGACAAAACCAGCGCCTTTCACTCCTAGCCCTTGGATCGCCCAAGACAAGAGAATTTGGGACCGTCAGATTAGAGGAGGAAAAAGACAAATATTCTGAAGTGGATCTCGGCCGTCTATTCTGATTCTCTTTAATTCTTGAGCTTAGGATTATGTCCTTTGAAATCTTGACCCTCCATCTCCCTCAAGATAGATCCTGACCCTTCAAGGGGAATACCCGATCCCTATAAATACCTGTATGAAAAACTGTTTAAAGGACGGACAAAAAAGGAGGAAGTTACTATAGCAGAAGAACTCTGAAATTTAATTCAGATCGTTACTCTGCTTTCATAAGAAGAACTTTTGGAACCAGTTTTCTGAAGTGTTTCCTTAAAAGATTTTGAACACTGAAACTCTCCATTTTCAGCTCGTTCATTATCCTGTAGCGTTCACATTTTTCAGTTCCTTGTTATCTTTATTTTCACTTCCATCGCCCATGCTCAATCTCATTTAAACTCGGGTATAATTCTGACTCGATTGCATTTAGTGAAGCACTCTTTTTTCCAAGGCGAACCTTAGTCTCCCGGCTATCAACTTGCAATCTTATTGCGTTTTGTGATTCTCGGTTAGTTCACTAGAATCGACTCCTTACAGGTTAGTATTCATGTTGCCATTTTATTAAGTTTAGTTCTTGTTTTACGCATTTCCATTCTTCTTTCTTTACGTATGTTATTTTCTTTAAGTTCATATCACACTAGAAAGATACAGGGAAAGGTTGTGCTCTAGTTTATTTCCGTGTCGATACCTTTGTTAATCTTTATTATTTCTGAGCGTAAGTCATTTAGTTCCAAGCGATACATAAGTGGTTGGATGAGATGTGGGTAACGGCAACTTAAGAGTCCTTTTGAAATAATGAAAGGTCTGAATAATAAGCCTGGAAAATGGTAAAGCTGAGTCACTAGAATGACTCAGTAGGTCATAGGGCAAGACGTCATAAGACAGAGTAAAACCAAACCCTAGATAACTAAATGGAATAGATCGGCTACCAAAAAATGCTGGTGAGGCGACCATATAGGAAGGTCGGAGGATTCGGTTTGGCATCCCCTACCCAGTCCTAAGGTACCAATAAGTTAAAGAAGTCTTACGCAGACCCCCTGACACCTTTGAACGTCAGAACCCTTAGCCTTAGGCCCTCTCGATAGGTAAAATTTAGAGAGATCGAAAAAATCCTTATCCGACTACCATTTAATTAAAAGAGGTCGGAGGAGGGTTCTTATCTGATTCTCAATCTAAAATTTTAACAAATATTTTAAAGGAGATCGGAGGAGAGTTCTTATCCGGTTCTCAAGCTTAAAAATTTTAATAAATATTAAAAGAGATCGGAGGAGGGTTCTTATCCGGTTCTCAAGCTAAAAAATTTTAATAAATATTAAAAGAGATCGGAGGAGCGTTCTTATCCGGTTCTCAAGCTTAAAAATTTTAATAAATATTAAAAGAGATCGGAGGAGGGTTCTTATCCGGTTCTCAAGCTTAAAAATTTTAATAAATATTAAAAGAGATCGGAGGAGGGTTCTTATCCGGTTCTCAAGCTTAAAAATTTTAATAAATATTAAAAGAGATTGGAGGAGAGTTCTTATTCGGTTCTCAAGCTTAAAAAATTTTAATAAATATTAAAAGAGATTGGAGGAGAGTTCTCATTCGATTCTCAATCCAAAAATTTTAATAAATATTAAAAGAGTTCGGAGGAGAGTTCTTATCCGGTTTTCAACCTAAAATTTAAATGAATATTAAAAGAGATCGGAGGAGAGTTCTTATCCGGTTCTCAACCTAAAATTAAAATGAATATTAAAAGAGATCAGAGGAGAGTTCTTATCCGGTTCTCAATCTAAAATTTAAATAAATATTTAAAAGAGATCGGAGGAGAGTTCTCATCCAATTTCAAAAATTGGATTCTAATAAAATAGCCCTTCAAACAAAACTAACATACAACAGTAACTCACTAAGGTTGTCTCATTTACTTATGTATCTGGGTAATCCGAATTAGTGAAAAATCAAATATTCCTTTTGTCAAAAGGATTAACATTTCCATTCAAGTCCTCTTAACTAATTTATAAAGAGTGCGAAGTTAAATCTACTTACCCTAATTAAGGGACGAGGTGGGGTGCCTAACACCTTCCCCACCCGTTTACGGACCCCGAACTTAGAATCTCTGTTTTGAAGTGGTTTTATTTCAATTTATCTTCACAAATGGTTTTCTTTAGTTTCCCTCAAAACTAAAGTGGCGACTCCTCCTCCTTTTCCACTTCGGTGAGGGTTCGTTCAGGTGACCGCAAAACACCTTGCGACAATGTTGTAAATTAAAATCAACTTAGATTAAGGAACCAGAGATTGATATCAAGAAATTAAAATGTTGAAAATTAAAATCAGCTTAGATCAAGGAACCAGAGGTTGATGACAGGAAATTAAGATGCTGAAAATTAAAATCAACTTAGATCAAGGAACTAGAGGTTGATAACAGGAAATTAAAATTCTAAAAATTAAAATCAACTTAGATTTTAGAACCAGAGGTTGATGATAGGAAATTAAAATGCTGAAAATTAAAATCAACTTAGATCAAAGAACCAGAGGTTGATGACAGGAAATTAAAATGCTGAAACTTAAAATCAACTTGGATCAAGGAACCAGAGATTGATGACAGGAAATTAAAATGCTGAAAATTAAAATCAACTTAGATCAAGGAACCAGAGGTTGATAGTAAGAAATTAAAATGCTGAAAATTAAAATCAACTTGGATCAAGGAACCAGAGGTTGATAGCAAAAAATTAAAATACTGAAAATTAAAATCAACTTAGATCAAGGAACCAGAGGTTGATGACAGAAAATTAAAATGCTGAAACTTAAGATAAACTTAGATCAAGGAACCAGAGGTTGATGATAGGAAATTAAAATGCTGAAAATTAAAATCAACTTGGATCAAGGAACCAGAGGTTGATAGCAAGAAATTAAAATCAACTTGGATCAAGGAACCAGAGGTTGGTAGCAAGAAATTAAAATGCTGAAAATTAAAATCAACTTGGATTAAGGAACCAGAGGTTGATGACAGGAAATTAAAATGCTGAAAAATAATGCTGACAAAGCAAGGCCAACCTGTCACAAGAAGTTCTTCGGCATCGAAGTGTACTTAACAAGATTTCGAAGATAAATGATTAATGGAGGACGAGTCCCAAGACTTGACCTATACTTTTGTTTCTCTTACTCACTTCCAGGATGCCCTTTCTATTCTCGACTCTTTTCTTATTTTGCGAAAAGCGCTCTTGTGGATTCCCACTTTCTCATCTGCATATTTTACTAGGAGCGCCCTTTCAGGTTTTCATCCCTAGTTTTTTTTTTGTTTTTTTGTTTTTTTTAGGCTCGCTTTTTTAGGATGCCTTTTCGGATTTTTATCCTTCACTCATTTTGCAGAAAGCGCCCTTGCGGGTTTTCGCCCTCTTTCGCACATTTGCTAGAAGCGCCATTTCGGGTTTTCACTCCTATTATTATTATTATTATTATTATTATTATTATTATTATTATTATTATTATTATTATTATTATTATTAGGCATAATATCTTTTGACAGCATCTCCATTCACGGGTCTTGGGAATTCTTCGCCGTCCATGCGAGTCAAGATTAGTGCACCACCAGAAAATGCCTTTTTAACTATATAGGGTTCCTCATAAGTTGACGACCATTTGCCCCGGGCATCATTTGATTTGGAAGAATCTTTTTCAAGACTAGATCTCCCGGTTGGAATTCGCGCGGGTGAACGCCTTTGTTAAATGCCTTAGCCATTCTCCTTTGGTATAATTGCCCATGACACGCTATTGCTAGCCTTTTTTCGTCCAGCAAGTTCAATTGGTCCAACATTGATTGGATCCATTCTGACTCATTGATTTCTGATTCTTTCAGAATTCTTAGGGAGGGAATTTCTACCTCGATAGGCAGAACAGCCTCCATTCTATAAACCAATGAATATAGAGTTGCCCCAGTTGATGTTCTTACGGAGGTCTAATACGCATGAAGAGCATAGGGAAGCATATCATACCAATCTCTATAGATGACAGTCATTTTCCGGATTATCCTCTTAAAGTTTTTGTTAGCGGCTTCTACTGCTCCATTCATCTGGGGACGTTATGGTGAAGGATTGAGATGCCGGATTTTGTACTGGTCACATAAGCTTCGGATCTTTGGACCATTCAAATTTTTGGTGTTGTCAGTGACGATTTCTCTGGGGAGGCTGTGTTGACAGATGACATTATTTCGGAGAAATTTGAGGAACGTATTCTACGTGATGTGGGCATATGACGTCGCTTCGACCCATTTGAAAAAGTAATCAATAGCTACCAAAATGAACCTATGCCCATTGGATGCCTTGGGATTAATGGGACCGATCACATCGATTCCCCACATTGCAAAAGGCCAAGGTGAGATAAGATTGAACAATTGATGAGGTGGGACATTTATCGAATCTGCATAGATTTGACATTCATGAAACTTTCGAAAGTACTCGATGCAGTCTTTTTCCATAGTAGTCCAGAAGTATACTCGTCTCATGATTTGCTTGGCCATCATATGCCCATTGGTGTGGGTTGAGCAATTTCCCTCATGAGTCTCAAAAAGGATTCTCCTTACTTCTTTTGCATCTACACACCTTAACAATTTGCCATTGGAGCTCCTTTTGTCTAGAATTTCACCGCTGGGGAAGTATCCCAAAGCTAATATTCTGATCATTCTCCTTTCGTTTCTGCTTGCCCCCGGAGGGTATTCCTTGGTTTTGATGTAGATCTGGATATCATGATACCAGGGTTTGCCATCGATTTCTTCCTTGACCATGAAACAATAAGCTGGCTCACCCCTTGCTTGGTTTTGCAATACCTGAGTCGTTCCATTTGAGCCATGATAGCCAGAGTGGCTAAGGCATCTGCGAATTGATTCTTGTCCCTGTTGAGGTGAGTGAAAGAAATCTCTTCAAATTTCTTAATCAATTCCAGTAGGTACTTCTGATATGGGATCAACTTCGGGTCCTTGGTTTGCCATTCTCCCTTGACTTGATAAATGATCAAGGCTGAATCTCCATATCAAATATTAACTTGACAGCTATCGGAAAGTGTTTTCCGTCAGGGGATACTAACATAGCTCCGATCCCATTACCAGACAAATTGACTACTCCGTCAAAATACATTTCTCATGCATCAGTCGATTCCTTATGCTCGCTGTTGACTTCATTAACATGCTCATCAGGGAATTTGAAATCCAAGGCTTCATAATCTTGGATCGGATCTTCTGCTAGGAGATCAATAATTACGCTCCCTTTTACTGCTTTTCTGGTCATATAGATAATGTCATATTGAGAAAGTATGACTTTCCATTTTGCTATCCTCCCTGGCACGAATAGGCTTTCAAATACATACTTGATGGGATCCATCCGGGAGATGAGCCATGTCTTATGATTCAACATGTAGTGTTTAAGCCGATTTGCCATCCAGGCCAATGTGCAACAAGTCTTCTCTAGGAATGAGTACCTTGACTCGCAATCATTGAATTTCTTGCTCAAGTAATAAATGGCCCTCTCCTTTCCTGTGTCATCATGCTGCCCCAGAACACACCCCATCGAGCTCTATTGAACTACCATGTACAGAATCAACGGCCTTCCTACCACTGAAGGGACCAATATTGGCGGATTTGACAGATACTGCTTAATTTTCTCGAAAGCCTCTTGACAAACTGGATCCCATTGAGTGGTGTTGTTCTTTCTGAGTAGCTTAAAGATGGGTTCAGCTTTAGCAGAGAGGTTGGAAAAGAATCTTGAGATATAGTTTAGTTTTCCCAGGAAACTGCGTACCTCCCTTTCTGTTTTTGGGGATGACATTTCTTGAATGGCTCGAACTTTGTCTGGTTCCACTTCTATTCCCTTCTCACTCACTATGAATCCCAATAGCTTTCCAGATATAGCCCCAAACACACACTTGGAAGGGTTCAATTTCAACTGATACTTCCTGAGCCTTTCGAATACTTTTCTCAACACTTGCACATGACTTTCACCCTTTCTGGACTTGATGATCATATCATCCACATACACCTTTACTTCTTTATGCATCATGTCATAGAATAATGTGATCATAGTGCGTTGATAAGTAGCCCCAGCATTCTTTAACCCAAATGGCATGACCCGATAACAGAATACCCCCCATTGAGTGATAAAAGCGGTCTTATCTTTGTCTTCTTCATCCATGGGGATTTGGTTGTACTCGAACGCTCCGTCAATGCACGAACATCTACCCAATCCTGTAGCGTTATCGACTAGCACGTCTATATGTGAGAGAGGGAAATCATCCTTCAAGTTCGCTTTATTAAGATCTCTGTAATCAACGCATACCCTGACTCTCCCTTCCTTCTTCATTACCGGGACAACATTAGCTATCCACTGAGGGTACTTGACTACTTCTAAAAATCCAGCATCGTACTGCTTTTTGACTTCATCCCTAACTTTGAGCAGGGTGTCGGGATTCATTCTTCTTAACTTCTGCTTTACTGGAATTGTCCTGGGAACTAGGGGAATCTTGTGTGTCACTATCTGAGGATCCAATCCAGGCATATCATCATATCTCCGTGAGAATACATCGATGAATTCCTTGAGCAAGCTGACCATACTCTCCAACTCTCTGCTTTCCACAACCCTAAGTTCCCTCTTTATTTCTTCAGTGCCTAGATTTATGGTGTGCGTTTCATCCCCATAGGGCACCAGGGAAGGTTCATCTCTTTCACCCCTTTCTTCTATAAGTTCTTCTTCAGAATCACTTAAAGTAATGGCAGTTATAGGAATTTCAAAATTAAGATGAGGAATTTTTGAGTCAATTGAATTATTAGGCATGAATTGGTGAATGGTCCTGAAGAAATGAAAGTGGAGTATATTATAAGAATGGATTTTTAAGGAAAAAATAAGTGGATGCAAAATGCGCTATTAATTCATTAATTAATTTATCATAAAAAAGGGTCCATTTACAGCACTACACTTGTCACCATGGACAAAATGATCAAGTGTAGATAACAAAATATACTTTACTCGAGATTGAGCACAGGAATGTCTTCTACTACCCAATTTTCCAGCTCTTGCCCCTCAGCAATTGGTAAGATCAGGGCCTTGGACAGGGAGTCCAGTTGTATGACATCAATAGAGGGTTCTAAAGGATACTCTTTGCTTTCATCCCCAGGCTCTATCATATTCACGCCAATGCCTGTACCATGATTGAGCAATGGGTTTGAAGTGACATTGGGGAGAGAACTGTTTCCTTCAATTTTTAACCAGCCGTTTCTGATAAGGGCCTGTACTCTTCCCCTAAGAGCTCCGCAGTTATTAGTCGAGTGCCCCAGTGCCCCTCCATGATATTCACATCGGGCATCGGCGTCATACCACCTGGGATATGGTGGCTGAATTGGGTCCAGAGGAATAGGCACTATCTTATTTATACCAAGGAAGTATCAGTATATTTCACTAAGTGGAAGGGGGAGAG
Source organism: Hevea brasiliensis (assembly GCF_030052815.1). Classification (NCBI taxonomy): domain Eukaryota; kingdom Viridiplantae; phylum Streptophyta; class Magnoliopsida; order Malpighiales; family Euphorbiaceae; genus Hevea; species Hevea brasiliensis. The sequence goes on along the minus strand of NC_079507.1, from coordinate 75,586,289 downwards.
GTGGATCAGGGTTTCTCTGTGGTCTAGGATTATTTTGGGGAGGAGGTGGTTTTGATGGAACTGGCTGGGCAAGCGGTCTGGGGTTGTAAGCTGTTTGAGGTGGATATTGTGGGCGAGGGTGAGGATAATTTGAAAAAGGAGATGGAACATTAGCTATTGTCGGACCTTGAGCAGGAGGGTATGACCGAAAATTATTCTGAGAGAATGGAGGTTGGTTTTGTCGGGTGATGGAGTGCACATCACCTTCTTTCTTCTTACCAAAACTGGCGGTCTTCTTTGCAGGATTCTCAGTCAACTCCAATAACCGTCCTAACCTTAATTTAGCTTCAATTCTTTCACCAGCTTAGATGATATCTGAAAAGTTGTTGGAGGTGTTTCCAATCATCAAATTGAAATACGGGGCTTTTAACATTTCAATAAACAGGGAGCAGAGTTCATTATCAGTAATTGGAGGATACACCTCCGCTGCTTTCTCTTTCCATCTCTGGGCATACTCCTTAAAGCTTTCCCTTTCTCTCTGTACCTGATTTTGGAGGTCTCTCCTAAGGAAGGCGTTGGCCAAATCTTTCCAGGAGCGCAGTTTTCTCCTATCTAATTGAATGCACCATTGTAAGGCTACCCCGGAGAGACTCTCGTGGAAGAAGTGGACCAGGAGTCTATCATCTTCTGTAAGGGTGGACATCTTGGCGATGTAAGTAGCCAGGTGAATACGAGGGTCTGAAGTTCTGGTGTATTTGTTAAAGTCCGAAACTTTGAATTTAGGTGGCACCACCACATCTGGCACAAATCTTAGTGATGACACATCTACCAAACCGTACATATTCAGGCCCTCTATTGCCCTTAATCTTTCTTCAAGAGCAGAAAGCTTCTCATTCTCTCTTGCTCTGCTCTCTCCTACTGCATGAGCTATTCCCCCTGTTGGGAGATAAGGGCCAGGGTGAACTAGAGGGATCGAGATAGAAGGGTGTAGCTCGACATTTGAGACAGCCGGGTAATAGGGGAAAGGTAAGTCATTATTTAGGAGGGTCGGATTGACAGTGATTATCTGATCCGTAATTGGTTGTTGAAAAGTAAAAAAGGCTGAAGCTTGGTGAGAATCAATCATTGTAGGAAGTGGGGGAGGTAATGGCAAATTTGGTTCTGATGCAGGCTTTTTTTGGGGTATCTCCTTCATCAGTTTCATGAGCTCTGAGACTTTATCTCTCAATTCGGAGACTTGTCCCTGTAGGTTCTGGACTTGCTCCTGATCTTCTATTATCTTCTTCGTTTATGATCTTGTTAAGTACACTCGTCTCTGTTGAACTGCTTGTTTGGTCAGGCTTGCTTTGCTTGGAGTAATGTTGTTGATTTCCTGTGGGAGAAATCATTAAATGAATTTCAAATTTTCTTAAAAAAAAAATCAAAGGTCCTAACTTGGACAAATGATACGGTGGCGTATGAAAGCCAAGAATGGAATCTATAAAAGGATAATTGCGTCAATTTTATCATGGCATCGCTCGATAGTCTAACGGTGAATGACTGGATTGAATGCATGTCTATGATACTTGTCCATATGGCACATTCGTCTTTTCATATAACCCTAACGAGGATAGTTCCTACGGGAGTCATACTATTCATTCACAATTTTGCTAAACAATGGCCCAAAGTGATTTTATTAATCGAATAGTTTATATATATGTTTTTTCACATTTGCCTTGGCTCAGGGAGACTTTTTAGAATGCAATGGCATCTTTTGAGGTATTCGTAAAGTTATTCTTCTTGTCAGGCGGAGTTGAATGTTTTCAAAGCGTATTCAGATTCTGGCAGGAGCTCTTATTTTCCTTGCGTAATCATTCTTTCTAGCTGGTCAACATTTTCTCTCAGCTCTTGATGGAGGGTAGCTTGTCTTTCTTTTTCTTTTCTTTCTTTAGCACACTCCTTCAAAATGTCATTGATAAGCTGTGCTTGCTCCTTTAGTTCAAGCTTCTTCTTTTTGCCCTCTTGTTTATACTCTTCCATGAGTATCTCCTGGTATTCCATTTTCTCTTGCAACTCATCATTCCGAACTCTTGCCTTCCTTATTGCGCCTTGGAGGGAGATCTTTTCCTTTTCCAACCGCTTTTCTTATTTTTCAAATTGCGCCTTTTCTGTCATTGCTTCTTTCCTGAGCCTTTTTACCTCCCTTTTGAGGATTGCTATTGGTCCTCCAACTGCCTTATTTGTTTTAGTAATTGCTGGTTCTCAGTATCCGATCTTTGTAGAGAGTTGACCAAATGAGCATTATCTTCTTCTGAAAGAATTTTTTGATGAGGGGAGCTACCTTCAGGTTCTGTTGGCTAGGTAGTTGGGTATCCTTGATCTCTGCTGGCCCTCCATCTAAGGTAATCTTCGGTGGCGCCCGGCCCTTTAGGTGATCTTTCAATCATACTGATGCTCTCCCAGGATTTGTGGAATACTTTCAATTCTTCCTCGTGGCCGAGCTCATGATAGAAATGAACTTGATGGTATTTTTCAACACCGAGCGAGGATTGGGTTGAACCGAACTGCCTCATTACCAAAGCTGGGGCATAACTCATGTATCCGGTCACTCCGATCAAAGATATCGAATGATTACTCCCTGTACTGAAAAAAATAGGCTGATCCAACGTCCACAATTTCCTCCAGCTGTAGTTGTAACTGTTGAAGCTTAGAATCTGCTCTTGCCACTGCAGCTCGTCCTTTGGACTAATTGCTAATTTAGCCATTTTCTCAATAAGCGGCTGATCAGGATACCACATTAACCCCATAGTCTCCAGAGGACACATGTGACTGAGGATCCAAAGATGTAGCAATTGAGAACAACACTTAATAGTTCCCCTGCCTTGTCATCGACAATAAGTAAGAGTCAATAGGGTCTCTGCAAGGATTGCCGGTATTGGGTTGACCTTTTGCTTTTCTACTGCCCAGAACATCTCCGTGACACTGTAGGTTATAATTCCCAAAGGCCCGGGGAATAAGATCAGGCCGTAGATCCCCAAAGCCAGCACCAACGAAGCTTGCTCCCATTGTTTGTTCTGGATTTACAGATCCAACTGCTTTTTGAGGTAGGTCCAATACCAACCATGTGTGTTCCCTTTGACAGTTTCTCTTGCCTTTGCTTCCTCTGCGGGGACCCTTAACACATGCGCAAACCGTTTCCAAGTCTGTCTATGCTCAAGGTATAGGTAGATCCGATTCTGTGCCACATAAGGAATCTCTAGCAGCGCCTAATATTCTTCCATAGTGGGGGTCATGTTGATGTTGTTGAAGGAGAACACCCCATATTTGGGATTTCAAATTGACAGCATGGCTTTTAGTGCCGGAACTTGGACTCTGACCCATATCAAGGTTGCAATCTTTCCATATTTTTCCTCGAACTTTGCCTTGATATGATCGGGAAGTGATTTCCAAATGCTAGATAGCTCCGCAAGACCGGTCATTTTGACTTCGACCCTACTCGGATCTAATAGAGGTAATAGGCCAGTGTCTGCCCCGGTGGCATTACTCTAAGGGGACTCTAAACTATAAAGCGGTTTGGACCATGGTCTAGCGTTCTGTTCTTGTCTAGGAACTTCTTCCGTCGACTGACTCGAGGATGCCATGTTAAAGTTTCTGTTTTACCCTTTTCAGACTCCAATTCACAACTCCTGTGGAGAAAATTGTTAACGGAATAAATTCAGGTAATTTTGAATTATACTGCTGATGTGGTAATATCTATACACCTATCAAAGTAGGAAGGTGTTTATATCATTCTGACAGTATGATTCAAAATTACCCCCTTTTTTTTTTTTAAAAAAAATACAAACAGAGTAAGGTAAAAGTATGTCCCTTTTTATCCTAAAATAAGGAGAGTCCTAGTACCGGGTAAATACTATCTAATTGGATAGTTCTATCTTACGAGGTAGTTTGCTATGGCTTTCAGCTAATGTGATAGTTTAGCTCAAGGTCTAATTTTCTAAAAGCCACAGGTCCCCAAATCGTCCCTACTGTAAACAGTAGAGCCCCATTCCACCACCATGATACTAACAGGAGAATTCCATTGGTATCACAGTAGATGGAACAAGTTCCAATCTAAGCAGAAGCCTTCACGGATACTAACGGGGTAAAAACCACGGGTACCACTACATGACTCCCTCCTATTTCCTAAGAGGGTGAGAAAGCCCGGGTATAGGGCTGAAGTGTGTGAGGTCATTGTGCGAGTGTTCAGTGTGTGAAGGGACACATTTACCTCTTCCCTGTACAGGGGAATTTTTTTCGACGAAAGTTACTGTGGGAAATAAGACAATCGAAATAAGCAAAAATGGTTAGAAAGAATAATAACAAATCAATATATCAAGATTTTTAATTTTTGCAAAATTAAACCCTCCCCTAATTACGATTTCAATTTATATGAGCATAAAACTAAATTTGTTCTTGGACCTCTAAACTAGGGTATTAAAAAAGATTTCCCAGTGGAGTCGCCAAGCTGTCGCAAAGGTTTTTGCGGTCGCCTGGACGAGTTCTCATAGAAGTGGGAAAAGTGAGGAGTCACCACTTTAATTTTGAGGGAAATTAAAGAAAACCATTTGTGAAGGTAAATTAAAAAGCAACCACTTCGAAAACAGAGATTCTAGATTTAGGGTCCGTATACGGGTGGGGAAGGTGTTAGGCACCCCACCTCGTCCCTCAACGAGGGTAAACAGATTTAATGTTATGCTCTTCGTAAGTTAAAAAGATAATTAAAGGGTCGGGATGACAATGTTAATCCTTTGTATGGATAAAAGGAATGTTTGATATTTCACTATTCAGGGCTGCCCAAGAACATGAGTGCATGAGATGACCCTTAGTGAGTAGGCATCAGGTAGCAGATATTTGTTTGGGGGTTACTTTGTATATTATGATATCTTAATTCGGGCTTTAGTTAAGAGAATTCGGGTAAGGACTTTCTCCCGATCTCTTAACATATTTCATTTAGAGTTTTTAAGCGAAGGATTTCGGATAAGAACTCTCTTCCGATCTCCACATATTTTATTAAAACTTTGGTTGAGAATCAGGTAAGAACTCTCCTCCGATCTCTTAAAGTATGTTCGTTAAAAATTTAAGCGAAGGATCTCGAATAAGAACTCTCCTCCGATCTCCACATATTTTGTTAAAAATTTTGGTTGAGAATCAGGTAAGAACTCTCCCCCGATCTCTTAAAGTATGTTCGTTAAAAATTTAAGCGAAGGATCTCGATTAAGAACTCTCCTCCGATCTTCACATATTTTGTTAAAAATTTTGGTTGAGAATCAGGCAAGAACTCTCCCCCGATCTCTTAAAGTATGTTCGTTAAAAATTTAAGTGAAGGATCTCGGATAAGAACTCTCCTCCGATCTCCACAAATTTTGTTAAAAATTTTGGTTGAGAATTAGATAAGAATTCTCCCCTCGATCTCTTAAAATATTTCATATCGTAAGGACTTTGAACTAAAGATTCTAGCCGAGCAGTGGCACAAGAAACCGGTGCAGAGCTTCTCCTAACCCACAGAGCCTTATAACTAGAGGGTGAATACAAGACCGAACTTCTCAATGATCTCCTATGTGATCGCTTTATCAGAACTCTTTGGTTGACAATATCTGATCTCTTTTAGGTACTAGACCGGGGCCCAATCCTATCTCGATTCCTGCTCTATTATGTTATCTCCTGGGCTCGTTTCATAGCCTGACCTCATAACTTATTCCTCTGATCTACTATTCAGCCTTTTGTTATTTTTATTTGTTTGAAAACTTTCACGTTAAGATACTTCTACCAATATATTTTTTAAGTTACCTAAAAGTTGCCTATAACCAGAACACCTATTTTCGAAGGAAATGAAAACTAAGAAGAAAAAAAATAAATAAAGCTTATGAATGAATAGAAGAAATAGACTTGGGAAATAACTATCGACCTGAATAATCTACATTGGGATTTTAGTGCGACTGAACATAATAGAATTTTCAAGAACAAGAACAGGTAAAATAAAACACTAACATTCGGTAAAATAACAGTCTAAACACTTACCTGTGGGAGGTTGAGGCTATTGAATTAACTCTGGAACCACAAATATTATAGAGTTGAAAGCTGATGGTCGAAGAACTAACGCTTACTTCGAAGTAGCGAGAAACAGGTCGGAATGTTGAGCCGAAGCGACTGTAACTGGGTCGGAATAGAGTCAAGCTTGGAGAATAATATGCTGACGTTAGGGCGATGAAGACGAAAATGAACAAAAAAAAAATGGTCTCTCAGAGTAATGAACCGACACTAAAAATGAAGAATTTTAGGGTCCAAAACTCCTTCAATGGAGATACTTAAGAAAACTAGTTTCTGAAGTTTCTCGATTCTATGAAAGCTTAGAATGGCAAAGTAGCAAGACTGAATCAAATTTCAGAGCCTTTCCACTATAATCACCGCCACCTTTTTTATCCGTCCCTTCTACAGTATTGCATGCAGGTATTTATAGGGAGCGGGTGCTCTTAATGAAGGGTCAGGATCTCCGCAGGGGAGACGAAGGGTTTAGATTCAAAGGGACATGATCCGATATCTGAGAATTAAAGAGAATCAAAATGGACGGCTAGGATACTATTCAGAATATCTGTCCTTTCTCTTCTTAATCTAATGGCTTAGGGTCTTGCCTTACAAGATGGATGCGAGGGCTGGGAATAAAAAGCGTCGTACCTGTTGTCTGCTTTTTAATCCAAGGGCTCTGGGTTCGTCCTTACAAGTATGATCAATGGTGGAGATCAAGGTACAGGACTGTCGTAACTTTTTTGGCGTCTGTCAGCTAGGTGGGCTTTTCTGCAGATAAGGTGTGCGGTGAAGATTTGATCCTCCTGCAACGCATTAACTAACTCGGCACTGATTATGAAGAGAGTTGATTGGAAGTCATTTTATCCTCTTCGTGCTTTCGGATCTCTATTCCTTCCGATCTCTCTATTATGACCCTCTCCCTTTCCGATCTTTCTCATATCGGGTCCCTCATCGCTTCCCGTTCTCTCCCATTCTAGATTTTTCCTCTTTATTCGACCTGCCTTAGTCAAAGCAATTAATTCTTTGGTTACCGATACATCCGCTTTGGTTTCTGTATGCAATAATTGCTTAGGCCCTATATATATGCACCAGCGAGAAAGCTCCTTCACACTTCACTTCTCCTCCTTCTGTTTCTCCATTTCTCCTATTCTAGCTTCTCCGGTAACAATTCTGACTATGGTGACTGCTTTTGATCTTTTTTCCATTGTTTTCTTTGCCTTTCGCCTGAAAATTTACGATCCCAGCGATCGGAGAACCATGAGGACAACATCTGATGACAGTGAGGGAACTAGACTAATTTATTGATCAAGATCAAAAGTGACGATAGTGCCGATCTCGAATCGGTCTACCAATATAATCGATGAACCGACCTCGGGCACGAGGACTGCTAATTTTAATCTTAATGTCGGTGACCACCTCTTGAAGTTTATTTGGCCCCTTACCACATCGGGCATCCCGACTGCAGCTCGGTTCTCGTCGATGACATCGACGATGACTTCGCTCACCATCATGAGAGTCATAGTCACCCTATCTGAAGTGCATATCTATCCAATACTTGTGGCTAGCTTTCTGATCAAACACATCTTTTGATTCAGCCATAAGACTAGGCTTTGACATAGGCCATTATTAGGCAAGATGTAGTGCTAATCTTTAGAGATAGCCCAAATGATGTAATCCGATATTTAAAGATTTCCCAAATGATGTAATCCGATCTCTTGAGATCGCCCAAATGATTTAATCCGATCTCTTGAGATCGCCCAAATGATGTAATCCGATCTTTTGAAAATGAAATGATATTTTATTTGAAGATTTTTGTTTTATTATTGTGTTAGTTACTTTTCCAATCTCTAATATACATATCCGATCTGATCCCTAAACGAATCGCCATTAACCAATCCGTGGTTTTGAAAGTTTGCTCAATCTGACAACCCTAGCTAACCGATCTCTTTAATTTGATTTTATTATTGCATTTCTGGAATCTTCCCTCGACGTGTCAGGAAAGCGAGCTGATTCAGCTAACCGATGCGTTGCTTGGGACTTCGTGAGCATTAAATGCTCAAACGGGTATAAATAGGGGGAGGGTAAGTCAATTGCGTCCTTATGTCATTTTTAGAACCTCTCTTAGCAATCCCAGCGTTTTCTCTCGTTTCTTCAAGTTTTTTGGTACCGATCAGATTCTGGTAAGGGTTTTGATTCTCTTATTGGTTAATTTCTTTTGTTTTCCCTGAAAATGAGCAGTGTTGAGGGTCAGAGAGCTGCTAGCCTTCCTTTCATTCACATCTCGTGGACATCAGACAAAGTTGAGGTAATTAGGCCAAGTGGATGACTTGAACCTTCTGCAACCTCAGTCCCAGCTCGTGGTCGGGTGGCTCAATCCAAATGGGCCTCTAGTTTGGGGAAAGAAAATCTTCCCATGGATGAGTTACCATCGGTCCTCAAAGAAATCGACCTGCAGTCCATTAGTTAAGAGTATAAACTCTGAACCAACTCTTTTGAGCTTATACGATGCAAAGGCGATCTCCGAACCGATCATTTCTTTGAAGAAAATGACGTGATCATGGTGTATGAGTAGCAATTGAAGGTCATACTTCGGTTTTGCTTGGACGATTTCTTTAAGGCAGTTCTGAAGCTTCATCATGCAAGCATAGCCCAAATGCACCCTAATTCATGGCAGATCCTGGTGGCTTTCAGAGGGTTATCCCGAGCAAAAAAACTCGAGCCTACAGCGAAGGTTTTTGCTGAGTTGCATAGGCTTACTCGCCAGAAGGACGACGAGTACTGGCTCTTCCAAGCCAAGCCGCACTATAGGCTTTTTACAGACCTTTGCTCTTCGCTGAAGAATTGGAAGAACTGGTTCTTTATATTGAGGAACAAGATCCCGAATGGCTTTGAAGGTTTCCCATGGAGTTGGCAGTACCTGGTCCCCTCGGCTCCAAAAAAGGTCACTTTGAATAGAGACGAGGACGCCATGGTAAAGGAATTGAAGGAGCAGGCGGCCCCCCAAAAGTATTCTTGCCCATATGCCGTAATGGTCGAACTGAAGTGGTGGCTTATGAGGGTGATCGTCAATGAAGATTATGAACTGCAGCTCTCTGACCTCGGACCCGGGATCGGTATACCCTAAACCTTTAGCCTCTTGACTCAGGTGATCTCACTAACTTGTTTTTCGTGTAGGAATGGCTGGAGGTGAAGGCGCAAAGGAGAGCCACAAGCGAAAAGAAAGGTCTCCCGGAAGGTGTGAGAAATGAAGATCATCGCGGCATCCCAGACGCCAGGTGAGATTCGGGTGAAGTGCCGGGCTCTTCATCCCGTGTAACACCCTCCCTGTAGCAACTTCGTATATTCTACTGTTTCGGTGACCAGTGTCGGTCTGGACAGCTAGAACATTCGAAAAAATATTTAAACTAAAGTGAGTAACCATAATTAACTCAAATATTAATAAGAAAAATTTAGAAAAAATTTTAGAAATAAAATACAACTAAGTTAAATGAGCCGGTGCCTTAGCGATGGGTAACCCAGTGGGAAGTTGCGGTTCTCGCAACTAGGAGACCTAGACCTAGGGGAAAATTCATAAAATAATTTTTGGGACTCCAGAGAAGAGTCATTGAGGTTTTTATAGCATTAGAATGCCAAGAAAAGGTTTAGAAAAATTTTTCAATCGGTATAGACAATTTTAGTCTGTTAAGCCAAACGGAGGGCATTTTGGTCATTTCGTCTTCAGAGATGATTTTTGGCCAACTTTTCCAGTTAAGTAAATAATTATTATGACATAAAATGTGAATAAATATTGCTAAAAATTAAATTGAAATTTAGTAGACAAGAAAAGGAAAGAAAATTAAAGAATTGGAATTATGACATCATTATGATGTCATTAAAAATCCTCCCACCCATTCAAACTTTGACACATGGCATTAACTTATTTAAAATGACTTAATGGGTAGAAAAAAAGAAAGAAAAATCAGTTGCTTCTTCAACCTTTGGGTCAGCAAAAAACGTGGAGAGAGAGAGAGAGGAAAGAAAACCTCCATGAAAGCTATCCCAAGCTCTCAACCTCACCAAATCTCACCCCAAAACCCTAGCCTTCTTCACAAAAAATTAACCTAGCAACTTGAACATCCTCAAGGCAGCCAAAAGAGGAAGAAAAAAAGAAGTTTGGGTAGCTTGAAATTCTTCTCCATTCAAGGTTAGTGTCCAATCCTTGTTCCTTTTGCTTTAATTCATGTTTAAGGGCATGAATTGTGTAGGAAATATAAGAAAATAAAACAAACAAGTGTGTGTGTGCACCCTACAATTTTGGCAGCTAGGGTTAGCTAGGGTTTGATGATTTTGCTTAGTAGAAAAAATGGTTATGAGCAGCCTTTGATAGTGGATGAGGGATTGAACATAATTGAGTAAATGAAATGCAAGAATTGTGCATGTGTGAAATGAAAAAAATTGGACACTTGAACAATTCTAGGGTTTGCTCATGTGATGGTTTATTAACCTTGTAATGGTTAATTAGTGACCATTTGAATGTGTGTGAGGAGGAAATGAAGTGAGTTGTAGCTTGGGATTTGAGTTTGGTGGGCTGCCTTGTGTGACCTGCAGGTCTGGATGTGAGTCCAGCCTGTTTGGGCAGCCATAACTTGGTTTGTGTAGGTTCAATTGGTGCAAGGCTAATTGGACATGAAAATAGACACATAATGGCACAACTTTAGTGAAGAAACCATGCCCAGAAAACCAAACCAAGTTGACTAAAAGTTTGCCCAAATCCGAGTGACCTGCAGTCTGCCTGGGCAAAATGACCAAATGAACAGTGTTTGGTCATTTGGCCATAACTTAGTGTAGAAAGGTCCAATTTACCTGAAATTTTACCAGAAACAAGCTGAGATATAGACCAACAACTTTTATGAAGAAACCTAACCCAAATTATGATCAGAACATATTCAAAAAGTGAGTTGCAGTCACTGTTCCTAACACTATAGATTTGGTCAGTCTAGAAATTCTGGAAAAATTTCAATCCGGCCAATTATGGTTTTTGGGCCATAACTTGAGCTAAAAAACTCCAAATGGAGTGATTCAAAAAAGGAAATTCAACTAGACAAAATAAGGAACAACTTTCATGTTAATCATTTTATCAAATTTTCACTGCAAAAATGACCAATAGAACAGTAAATACAAAGCATAAAAACTGAAAATTCTACCCAATTAACATTAAGCTTAGAAATGGTATTGGCAACCAATACCAACAAATTTTGAATGCAAAATATGGTATGTTGGGAGTATTAGAACCAATGTACCTATTGCCTAAGCAAAAGTCAACATTTTTGTTGACTAATGAATGGAATAGTAACACTAAAATTTAAATTTCAAAAATTGTGAAACTTAAAAATGTTAAATGCCCTAGTAGGCTTAATGTGATTGGTTTGGATAGGTTGGCATGCCAATAGGGTTCAATTAGCAGTACTGCACATGGCATTATGCCATTCTGTGATTTCATGGCTTTTAGCCATTCTGACATTGTGTTGATACTTGACCTTGTGCCTAATGTTATTACAGCTTATTAGCTGTTCTGTTGCACACCGGGAGATGTATATGTGACCGATGGTGTGACGGCCCGAGGTACTAGATACCCAGTGCCAGTTTACCCATTTATCCAGTCCAGTCATCCAGTACAGGTTACTTGGGCACCCAAAAATGAAAGTGAACAAATTTAATGAAATAATGAATAGAACAAGTACATAATAAATAAGATTACCAATAATGATAAAAAAAAAATTGTCTACATAAGACATCAAAACATGCACTGCATATTTACTTCCTGTTATTTCTTTTTATTTTATTATTGGCACCATTAAGCATTATTGCTTAGCGCATTGCTTTTGCCACGCGTGAGTTACGGAGATCTTGTGAGAGCCCAGTAGACCACGGTGGGTGAGACCTCCTGCAGCTCTGCATAGTGTCCGTGTCACCTCACCATCTTCAGTGCATTGGTAGGACACTAGGTTTCATTTTGGTATTTTATAACTAACTTTTATTTTCTCTTGTGTAATTGAGACTTATGTAATGTATTTTGATATTAATGTAAATAGTGAAAATTGTGTTTATGAATGGAAAATTGAGTATTTATTTATTGCTTATATATGAATACCATGAGAAATGAATGATTGAGAAATGGAAATGTTGTTGAAAAATATTGAGATTTTGATGATTATTGGAGTTTGAGAATGATTGGAAATGATTATTGGAAGTGTTTTTCACAAGTTCCGAAGAACTGTTTTCTCCATTTTTAGCCGGTACTCTGCCGAATTTTCTATAAAATTTTCAGAACCTCAAATAAATTATAATTTCAATAAATGACTTAAATGAATTATATTTCACAAATTATATTCAAAACTATGATAAAAATAAATTAAGGAAGAATAAAAATGATTGAGATAAAATAGAGTGTTTCGGTGCACTGTGTGACATATCTTACTCGGATATACTGTAGACGGGTAAGGGGTGTCACATCCCGTCCTTTGAAGCAACCAATCCCAGAGGTGGAGATTGCTCCTTCCCCTCCTCAATAGGAAGAACCGTCACCTCCGCCTGTTTCCTCAAGTGCCGAGGGAGGATCTTCTCAACCTGCTGTAAGGACCCTTTCTCGTAGTGCCTAGGTCCTCATTCACTCTCTCGAGAAGAACCGCTCAGTTCGGGGGAATCCGGGCTTGGCCAAAGTTCTGGGTGCCACCATATGCCTTCAGGATGATAGGAATAGGCTGGCCCCGAATAACCTTGATAATCTCTTGGCTTAGACGATGAGCTTGAGCGTAGAGAGCTTAGTGAACCAACACATAATCAGGGAAAAGGCTCATCTCCTGAGGCAAGAGATTCTGAAGGCAGTCCAGGACGCCGCTTCTGCCCGAGCCCAACTTTTGTCCGCTCAAGACTATATCACCGAGATTGAGGGTTGGACAAAATCTTATGAGGACAAGATAGCCGAACTGGAGCATGAACTAGAAGAAGCTCGGGCCTGCCAAACTGCCGATGTCGCTCGCCTCACTGAGGAGATCAGAGCGAAATAAGAGGAGGCCGTGACAAGGGAAGCTGTCACTTATGTGAATGCACATGGCGATCTTCTGGCCGAGCTTAAAAGGTGTTATCCTAGGGAAGACTTCTCCTGGATGGTTGATGTTGTTTAAAGAGATGAAGAGGGGAGCGAGGAGGAGCCCGAGAGAGAGAGAGAGAAAATGGGAGAATTGATAATGTATCAGGGGAGCAGGCTGGGGGGAGACCCTCCAGCCGAATGACTTATAAATTTTTATTTTGAAATGAAGTGAAGTCCTCTCTTTTTTTTCAATTTCTTGATGAGATCGGAAAGCGTCCCAATTGTATGAGTACTTGATTGTTTAAATGTATTAGAACATCAAACTTAAAAGCAACTATTAAGCTAAGTATAAGAGGTCAAAAAAACATTGTAAGCATGAGATCGGACTAAGCCATGACTAAACACCAGGTAAAACTTTAGAACATTAGAATTGGAAAGACTTGATTCGAATTCTTAAGATCGGAATCATCATTATACCGGACAGAAACCTTAACTTTATTTTAAGGAATATCTGGGACATACAAGTGAGGAACCCGATTCTATCATTAGCTAAATGACTTTCCACAATATTCGTAAAGAGAGATCGGGAGGCAAGACTTGATGGTCCAGAGACCTGACATTGGTTCGAACCCCTCTGATAAGAGATCGAAAAACAATTAACTAAGTGTGGGATCGGTTTATTTCATGATCGAGCAATCGATGTGTTCGAAAAAATCATTTGTGATCGAAGGACGTCGGCTGGGAGTCGATTTTAAAGTCCCTTGACTTCGATGATTGGCCAAAATATGGTGTCGATAGGCATGATTATTCTTGATGATTGATTGGTTTGGGCTTGATGATATGGATAATTTGACCCAAGGCTAAGTGGGTATAACTTTAGTAAGGATTGAATTCTTTGTATATTGAAAGTAGATATATGGTTTGTTGGTGGCTAAAGGTAAGCTTGAGAGCTTGGATAAGTAATTTTCATGAATTTAAGGAAAGGTACCCCAATTACATTAATTGTTTTTTATTTACTTGAGGACAAGCAAAGGTTTGAGATTGGGGGAATTTATTGCACTCATTTTATATAGGCATTTTATGATAGTTTTGCATTCATTTTGCCCTTATATTTTAGTATACTTTATGCTTTAAGCTTTATTTTAGCTTATTTGTTAACTTTAGTTACTTTATATTTGATTTTTGTAATTTTGTTATTTTTAATAGTTTTTTGTGGCAAATTGAAGGTCAATGAATGCATTAGGAAGTGATTTGAAGATATTTGGAGCCCTTTAAGTATGGAGGAAAGTTAAAGAAATCAAGCCTTGGAAGATTAAGTTGGCCTAATTTTGCTTGAGACTTTGCTTATGATATTGCTTAAGGTATGTCATATTGCTTAACCTTAAGCCTGGGTAAGCCGCAAGTCAAGCACAGCTTAAATCCAACACATTCAAGCTTTCGTCCCAAAGATTTTGCTTAGGGTCCTACTTGAGATCCTGCTTAGGATAAGCAGCAGTGCTTAAGGTGCAACTCAGGCCAAGCTGGAAGTTAAGCATAAGTAGAAAAACTCATTTTATTCTAAACCTGCCGAGATTTGCTGAGAGTCTGCTTAACCTTAAGCAGACAGTGCATGCAGAGGTTGAAAATTACTGAAGATGTTGCTTAGGATAAGCAGTACTCTAAGCAGATTACCCAGAACATGAATAACTTTGCTGACCTGGATATTTTTATACCTCATTTCCTATTCACTCCTTAGCTCTTATCTATTTTTAGGGCAACTTTTGTGAACCATATAAAAGCATCATTTTCTAGTTTTTGCCACAAGAGGTAACAATAAGAAACAAAAGAAAGAAAAAAAAAATACAAATATAGAAGGGAGGAGGACGCCATCAATTTTGAAGAAGAGGAGCTGCTAAAGCCATTTCTGGAGGCCCCAGAAATCAAAGTTTTTGGTTCTTCTACCTACGTTTTTCTATTCTTAGTCCTCTTATCATGTTTTTCTTTACTTTTTCATCCATCTCTTTTGTAAATACCAACATGAGTGAGTAAACTCTTTGGATTTCAGAGTTGAAAAATATATTTTAGATTAATTTGTGGATTTGGATTGGTTATTTCCATATTTTATGCAAATATAAGTTTTGATTCTTTCCTTGTGTGCCTAATTTACTTGCCTAATGTTGGTACCCATTGGGTATTGTGTTAATCTTTAATTGAATGATCCAAAGGTGAAGATTATTGATAGATAATTAAGGATTAGAAACTAAAATCACCTAGATTTAGAAATAAACTAGGGTTTTAAGAGGATTTAATGATTGGTTACAAAATTTAATGGGTTTTAAATTAATCAAATATTGTATGAAAGTAGGTTTGGCTATTTTAAAACACACTTTGGTTTGCTTGAAAAAGATATCAAAGGAATTTAAAATCAATCACCTTCAAACTCTATTTTCCTTTAAAATTGGAATAACTAAGACAAATCCCAATTAATTTATACATGAATCCCTAACTCTGGAATCATTTTTATCATAATTAGACTTTGATTTAAATTACGCGTTATTAATTTAGTTAAATTGCATCTAGATTTAGAATTTATTTACTTACTCTTTACTCATTCTAATTAGATTTATCAATTTACTTTGCTCATTTACATTCACCGTTTATCATCAATCATTAGCCCAAATAATCTCTTCATTCATAGTTTGGTACTTAAACGGTAAATCCTCGTAGAAACGATACTTAACTTATCACTTTATTACATGACACGACCCGTATACTTGCGGACACACGCATCAATATGTTTATAACTTATATTAATCAAAAAATTGTTAGTTGTTACTAAAAAGAAAGCTAAGCCCCCAAGTTGACAATTGTTTGAAATTTTAATTAGTTTTTAAACCACATTATTGTTTCCTAGCAAATTAGTTTTTAATCCATAAAATTGTTTCTTAGTAAATTAAAGAAAAGGACAGCATTTGGAGTCAGCTATGCATTAAGCATCTGTCTCAAAAGTTGCTTTCTTCTTCTGTTTCCAAGCCTTCATACGAACACCAATGAATTTTAAATCAGTGATATGAGAGTCATTTTCAAATATGTGACGTTTCATGTTTAAATCACAAATGAAACCAAATAAAAATAGAAAACAACAGACTCAATATCCCCAACAAACATCAATCTATAAATACATCTAATTACACACATTTTCTCACATCAGAACCGACTATTAATCAATCAATCCTCCTCCTCCCCCACCGGCCTGCTCCTTTCTGTGCTTCCTTTTCTTGCTATTTTCTAGGATCATGGGAGTGGTCACTTATGAACTGAAGGTTGCCTCACATGTCCCTCCAGCCAAGCTGTTCAAGGCTTTTGTCCTTGACACTGAAAATCTCATCCAAAAGGTTATTCCCCAGGCCATCAGCAACGTTGAAATCCTGGAAGGAGATGGAAGGCCTGGAACCGTCAGAAAGTCACTTTCGGGGAAGGCAAGTATATTACAAAAAGAATTAGAAGATATATATTTGACCCTCCAATTTGTGTAACAATAGTCAATATATGCATCTGAAGAATCCATCCTTTGCAGATAGCCAGTTCAAGTATGTGAAGCACAGGATTGAAGAAATTGACAAAGAAAATCTTATATACAAATATAGTGTGATTGAAGGCGATGCCTTGATGAATGTGCTTGAGAAAATCTCTAACGAGATCAAGTTTGAGGCATCTGCAGATGGAGGATCGATTTCAAGAACAACAGCACCTACTTTACTGTTGGAGACTTGGAGCTCGAGCAAGAGCAGATTAAGGCTGGCAAAGAAAAGTCCTTGGAAATTTTCAAGGCTGTTGAAGCCTACCTCTTGGAAAATCCCGATACCTATAACTAGATATTCTACTGTGCCTGTTGGAGCTGTAGCTTTGATGTTTTTGTTTTTGTCATCCTGCAGGAAACTACCTTTTCACTAGCTCCTAATAAATTTCTGTTGTAAGCGTCAGTTCAATTTTGGCTTCTTAGTTTCATTGGAAAGGAGTCAATTGGACCAGACTTTCAATAAATATACCTGAATTATCAGTTCCTGGCCAAATATGACTATATGATAATATTATTAGTATTATAGTAATACTTTTAGAATCATGGTTTCATTGTGTTGAAGTTGATAACAAGGACAATTTCTTTATAAAATAATTAAAAGGAAAAAAAAAAAAACACAAGGTTGAACTTTACATCTGGAAGTAATAAATGTCCAAAGTATTTCCATATGAAATTTCATTTTCCTGAATTTCCACTATGCAATCCCTGCTCCAGTTTGGGTGGGAATAAAATGTTGAACTTCTATTAAATATTTCATGGTCCTTACCATTGAAAACCATTTCACAATTTACAGGTAAATTTCACTTATTATTAATGCAAATCATCATTTGAAATTTAATTTATAACTTAAAACTAATTCACTATAGTCTTCTTTTTTTTTTTTTTCAAGTTACCACCACACATCTATATTTTTAAGCGGACCATTATTAGCATCTTTCTCATTATTTTTTTTATTATAAGTTAGAACCTATTAGCCACATCATCTGTCTGCAGCCATGTCTGCACCTGACTGCCACATCAGCCCCTCTCTCATAAGACCATCACCTGAAAATCATTAGCATAGCATCCTCTTCATTCCCCTGTTTATAGACGACCTTGAAATCTGGAGAATGACAGAGAGTTGAAGTCCTTGTGGAAACTAACGTATATAATGTGAAGATTTTCACAAAAAGGGTGAATTTTTTAAATTTCCTGGCACGTTAAAGCTCTTAGGACATCAAAACTTTGATGCTCCAACCTTATGAAGTGTGAGACTCTGACAATAAATGTGTGATTAAAAAAAGAAAAATTAATCAATGATATTTAATTGAATAATATTAGAGTTGTTTTCAGGACTATAAAGTTTTGAGTTCAAGTACTAAATAAATTAAAAAGAAGAATTAAGATAAATAAAATATTGATCCTAATTTTAGCCATGTAACACTAGAAGTTGCCATGAAGTTTTAATCATGAAAATACTGTTCAGTTTTTTTTTAATTACTTGGTAAGAATAGATGGAACCTTGATCCCAAAATTTGTTTCTTCAGGAAAAATATGGACTTCATAAAGAATCTATTGGGCAGCAAACAGCTGGAAATCCTGCAAAAGAAAACAAAGATAGTATGATACCACAGGATAGACAGTTGCACCAGTGTATATATATCACCCTTTAGTCACCCATACTTCTTCACTCAAGGGACAACTACAAAGCAACCAAATCCTAATCCTTTCTCCTATTGGATCATTTTCAACTCCTAAGGTAACATGGGTGTTGTTTCCTCCGAATTGATTGTCACCTCCCCCATCCGCCGGCTAAGCTGTACAAAGCCTTGGTCCTTGATTCCGATGTTCTCCTACCCATAGATTGTGCCACAGGCCATTAAGAGCGTTGAAATCCTTGAAGGAGATGGAGGCCCTGGAACCATAAAAAAAGTTACTTTTGGGGAAAGCATGATCATCGATTTATTAAACTTGCTTTCCTTTAGATATTATCATAGCCAATTCAAGTACTGAATGTTGAAACTAATTGTACTGAATGTTAAATATTTATGTGCAGGTAGCCAATTCAAGTACTCGAAGCATAAGATTGAAGCGATTGATAAAGAGAACTTAAAATTCAGCCATAGTGTGATTGAAGGCGACATGTTAATGAATGTGATTGAAAAAATAACTTACTATATCAAGTTCCAGCAATCCCCTGATGGAGGATGCATCTGCAAGGAGAGCAGCAATTACCATACCATTGGTGACTTTAAGCTCAACAAAGACCAACTTAAGGCTGGCAAAGAGAAGGCCTTAGGAATGTTCAAGGCTGTTGAAGCTTACCTTTTGGCTAATCCTGATGCCTGCTAAAACTGCTGCTGCTTTTCTGCTGCAATAGTCTCTTATATATGCTTGTGAGCAAAAAAATGCCATTGGTTTGCAAATAAAAGTTTGCAGTTGTACGGGTCAAGAGTTAAGAAACTTGTTATTTTCTACGTCGCAAAGAAAATGAATGATATGAATCCCTTGTTTCTTTCAATAAATGCACAAGAATTATCATATGATCAAGTTATATTAGTTGCTTTTTTTATGTAATTTGATCATTCTTTGTGTTGATGATATATATAATTGATCTCAAGACCCATACATATTTTTTTTAAAATTTCTAAATCCCACCTTTTAATATGTTCAAAAAATATTTTTCCCCACAAGAAGGGGGAAAAAAAACTTATCAATCAATTGATTATTTTTCCCTTTCATATTTTCTTTTTGATAATGTACTAATAGATTTTTCGGGTCTTTGTGTCCGATTATACTCGTCAAGCTACTCGCATATTAGGTTCTTTCTTTTGTCTTTCCTTTGTCAATACAAACATAAATAGGAATATTATAAGTATAATGTAAAATTACAAAATTAATATAAATTATATTTAAAATAGTTTCTACGTCAAAATCAGTTTTTCAATAATGAAAAAAAAATCAGTTTTTGAAATTGAAAAAGCAATATTTCAAGAGAAAAACTTTTAGATTTTGTATTAAAATTTTGTAAATGTATTATAAATCTAATAATGCAATATAAAATTTTTTTTATTAAATATAAAAATATATAATTACAATATATATAAAATATAAAATTTCCCGGCGGCCTTCCTCGCTTGACTCACCTCTCATGCGTTACGGCCATGAATATATTTTTTATGAATTCTGCCTTGAATTTTCCTCCTTCATTTTTAGTCAAATAAAATTGACATTAACAATGACTAATTATAGCCTCAATCAAAGCTATTGACGTTTGAATAATATTTTGAAAAGTCTGATTTGATGCTGTCAAAAAAGCAAGGCATCACTGTATTTGTCCAATGAAAAAAACTGAACAGGACAAAAGAATAACATAAGATAATTGTGCTAATGGTGATTACATAATATTGAATTTGAATGATGAACATTCAGAGCATTGCATTAAAAAGCGCGAGGGCCATCAGCATACATAACAGCCTTAAGTTCTGAAGGAATGCCTGTAAGCCAACAATGAAAATATGAAGAAGTACATTCCAACATTTCTGAAAGAAAATTCTTGTTTATTTATTATGAGCTTAATTAGGGATTAATTATAATCCTTAATCCACTGGTAGAGAAACCAAAGAACGCGATTACAATCTTTTATTATCGACCCGAAAGTGGCTTCGCCTGCCATCCAAATAATAACAAAGTGTAAACTAAACACAATTTTAATTAATTAGTTATAAGCATCAGGATTTGCCAAGAGATAAGCTTCAACAGCCTTGAACAATGCCAGGGCCTTCTCTGCTCCAATCTTGATCTGGTCTTCATTGATCTCACCGTTTGCCTTTGGGTAGTATTTAGTGGTGGTCTTGATAATGGATCCTCCATCAGAAGAAGACACCATTTTGATCTCATAGGAAACTTTCTCCAGTGCGTCCATCCATGGATCGCCTCCAATAGCGCTGTAGCAGTGCGTGAAATTGTCTTTGTCTGTTGCATCAATCTGGGTCTGAACATACTTCACTTCCCTACCTAAAAACATGCATAAAAACACAACATATTTTAGTTGATAATCATAATTTTATTATAATTTGAAACACTGATTAACCTTTTTATTGCAAAGGGTGTAATTCAACTAATTAATTGTTACCTTCTGCAAAGGAAGTCTTCTTAATGGTTCCAGGCCCTCCATTTCCTTCAATAATCTCCACATTCTTAACGACCTGAGGCAGAATCTTGGGGATAGCAGTGTCAGATTCAAGGACGAACACCTTGAACATCTTGGTTGGAGGGATAGTGGCAGCCATTTCCCTCTCAAAAGTCAAAACACCCATGATGGCCTTTGAAAAGATTAAATGGAAGGTAAATATATGAACAAGGAAGATGCTATATAGAGACTAGTAGGATAAATATGTATCTATTGGGTGGGGAAATGCAGGAGCAGAAGGAGGTATTTATCGAATAAGCTTCAAGGTTTTGCGTCAAAATATTCCTTGTAAAGACCAAGACGATTTTGCATTTAGGTCAGAAAGAGCATGTAATGAAAAAGGGCGTGCTGCTACATGTTGATGACTCCTAATCTATACTTCTATTAGATATTGTTCCTTTTGAAAATTTAATTGATCAAGTACGCACATATTGCTCTTTCTTTTTTTTTCCTCTAAAAAAAAATTAAGATTTTAAAGGGAATTTGGACTTAATTAACAAGGATTATCTTTTCTATAGTACTACGGAGAATTGTTTGATTTATCTTGAAATTCTTTTAGCTTCTGAGCTATTTTAATTTTCCATTCATATACCTTAAATATATAGTCAATATTCTACATGGCATTAATTGTCCTAATATGAAATATGATAGTTTTTTCCGTGGTCAATCTAGTGCAACAAAAATGCCTGCCTGCTTGGACGGGGTAGAAGACTTTTCATATTTTTAGTTCATCGAAAACAATATATATATATATATATATATATATATATATATATATATATATATATTACGAAAATTGAAAATAATACTGATAGAAACGACAAAGTCTTCAATGAGAAGGATACTTCAACTTTTGACTTGTGTGCCATTATTCTTCATCGTCTTTCTCTTTGGATGAAGGCACTCGACGCAAATTTTCTGTTCACAGCAACAGACTATTGATTACATCTGAATCCATAAGGTCTTGAACTAATCCTCCCAAGAACAGGCTTGTGTCTCCATCGGTTTCCCCTCCCCTATCTAGCTTCAAATGGAACGTTGATGGCTTTTCTCTAGGAAAGTCTGGTATTAGCGCGATTGGTGGAGTTCTTCGGGACTCAATAGGGGCTTTCAAGTGTATATTTTCTTGTCCAATTGGAATTATAGACTCTAATGCTACAGAACAATTAGCCATCCACAAGGCTCTGGAAGCTCACTTCAGTCATTAATGAAATTTCCAATCTCCTGAATGCTCTCCCTCCTGTAGTGATAAGTCATATTTTCCATGAGGCAAACTCTGTTGTAGACTCGTTGGCCAAGCAAGGTTTTACCTGAGATTTAGACCTTATCGCCACCTTTTGATCTCATTTCGGCTGTATCTTTGAGTTTTTTTGATGAATTGTGGCTTTCAAATTGGGAGATTTTTGTTGTTGCAGCTTCTTTGTTTTGGTTAGTTATAAATTAGGATATTCTTAGAACTTTGTTTTGTTGGTTCATGTCTTGCCTTGGCTGCTTTTGATGTGTAATCTAGATTTCCTTTGCCGTTTTCAGATTTTCTTGTTTTGGTAGTATCTTTTTTACGTTTTGTACCTGCTTTTTAAGTTTTTCCACTTAATATGCCATTATTTAGGTTTTAGGGTATCAAGAAGACCTATCGGCTTGGTATGACGATGACCATGTTAAATTTTTCATAGATTTTATTTAATTTTAATAAAATTTCATTATAAAAAAAAAGTTTGATTCATTTTGCCACACTAAGTAAGATGTATGTAAAATTATTGTATCTGGGTGCATCCATATAAGGAAATTTAATTAAAGATGACTAAAAATACTATTTTTAGTTCATAATATTTTTATTCATCATTAAAAGCCAATAGATGATTCAATCAAAAGTAATCTGATTAAGTTTTCAATGCGTAGTGAACAAGTCTCGAATTTTAATTTCACCATTTATCCATTCATAAATTTATCACCTTTTTAGAGATTTATCACTCTTATATGGAGAGAAATTAAAGGTAGAATGTAAGCATTGTTTCCAGGAAGTTACTTCCTTTACTTCTTAGGAAGCGGAATAGAAATGTTAATTAAACAAGCTGAATTTGTTAACTTTTTGATATGTTAAAATTTTTTAATGAACTTACCCCAGCTAAACAAGGCCATAACCTTTCATAGTAGCCTATCACTTCTTATTTCATCTTCATTTAAAAAAAAAAATGCATTACACATATGGATAACTCTAAAGGAAAAATCCAAAAAAGAGATTACTTGTAGGACCCAACATTAGGAGCCTTCAAGGGAGAATATGTTTATAACTTATATTAATCAAAAAATTGTTAGTTGTTACTAAAAAGAAAGCCAAGCCCCCAAGTTGACAATTGTTTGAAATTTTAATTAGTTTTTAAACCACATCATTGTTTCCTAGCAAATTAGTTTTTAATCCATAAAATTGTTTCTTAGTAAATTAAAGAAAAGGACAGCATTTGGAATCAGCTATGCATTAAGCATCTTTCTCAAAAGTTGCTTTCTTCTTCTGTTTCCAAGCCTTCATGCGAACACCAATGAGTTTTAAAACAGTGATATGAGAGTCATTTTCAAATATGTGACGTTTCATGTTTAAATCACAAACGAAACCAAATAAAAATAGAAAACAACAGACTCAATATCCCCAACAAAGTCAAGAAATTGCAGGTGATATTTCCTATAATCATTAGTTAGCATCAATCTATAAATACATCTAATTACACACATTTTCTCACATCAGAACCGACTATTAATCAGTCAATCCTCCTCCTCCGCCACCGGCCTGCTCCTTTCTGTGCTTCCTTTTCTTGCTATTTTCTAGGATCATGGGAGTGGTCACTTATGAACTGGAGGTTGCCTCCCCTGTCCCCCCAGCCAAGCTATTCTAGGCTTTTGTCCTTGACAGTGACAATCTCATCCAAAAGGTTATTCCCAAGGCCATCAGCAACGTTGAAATCCTGGAAGGAGATGGAAGGCCTGGAACCGTCAGAAAGTCACTTTCGGGGAAGGCAAGTATATTACAAAAAGAACTAGAAGATATATATTTGACCCTCCAATTTGTGTAACAGTAGTCAATTTATGCATCTGAACAATCCATCCTTTGCAGGTAGCCAATTCAAGTAAGTGAAGCACAGGATTGAAGAAATTGACAAACAAAATCTTATATACAAATAAAGTGTGATTGAAGGCGATGCCTTGATGAATGTGTTTGAGAAAATCTCTAACGAGATCAAGTTTGAAGCATCTGCAGCTGGAGGATCGTTTTTCAAGAAAACAGCACCTACTTTACTGTTGGAGACTTGGAGCTCGAGCAAGAGCAGATTAAGGCTGGCAAAGAAAAGTCCTTGGAAATTTTCAAGGCAATCCTGATACCTATAACTAGATATTCTACCGTGCGTGCTGTTACACTCATTTCATATAGGCATTTTAGGGTAGTTTTGCATCCATTTTGCCCTTATATTTTAGTATATTTTATGTTTTTAGCTTTATTTTAGCTTATTTGTTAAATTTAAATACTTTATATGTGATTTTTGTAATTTTGTTGTTTTTGATAGGATTTTGTGGCAAATCGAAGATCAATGAGTGCAATAGGAAGTGATTTGAAGAAATTTGGAGTTCTTTAAGCATGGAGGAAAGTTAAAGAAATCAAACCTTGAAAAAGCAAACCAGCCGAAATTTGCTTGAGGCTTTGCTTAAGATCATGCTTAGGGTAAAGCGGCAGTGCTTAAGGTGCAGCACAAGTCAAGCATGAGCAGAAAAGTCTATTTTACTCTAAGTCTGCCGAGATTTGCTGAAGGTCTGCTTAACCTTAAGCAGACAGTGCGACCAGAAGCTGAAATCTGCTAAAAAGCTGCTTAGGGTTAAGCCGAACCCTAAGCGGTGCCCTAACGTGAATAGTCTTTGACTTGGATAATTTTACACCTCATTTCCTATCCACTCCTTGTCTTTTATTTACTTTTAGGGCAACTTTTAGGGACCATATAAATTCATCATTTCCTTATTTTTGCCACAAGAGGAAGGGGAGGAAAAACAAAAAGGAAAGAAAATTATATAGAAAGAGGGAGAGAAGACGCCATTCTCTCTAGGAAGAGGAGCTGCTGCACAAGTTTGGAGCTCCAGAAACCAGAGACCTTGGTTCTTCCACCTGGGTTTTCCCATTTCAGTCCTTTTATCATGTTTTTCTATATTCTTCCATCAATATTTCTTGTAAATACCATCATGAGTGAGTAATTTCTTTAGATTTCAGAGTTGGGAAATATGTCTTAGATTAATTTGTGGATTTGGACTGGGTATTTCCTTATTTTATATGAATATGAGTTTTGATTCCTTCATTGTGTGCTTGATTTACTTGCCTAATGTTGGTACCCATTGGGTATTGTGTTAATCTTTGATTGAAGGACCGAAAGGTAAAAGTCATTGATGGGTAATCATGGATTGGAACTTAAAATCACCTAGATTTAGAAATAAACTAGGACTTTAAGAGGAATTAATTATTGGTTACAAAACTTAATGGGTTTTAAAATAATCAAATACATACGAAAGTAGGTTTGGTTATTTTAGAATACGCTTTGATTTGCTTGAAAAAGATATCAAAGGGATTTAGAATCAATTTCCTTCAAACTCTATTTTTCCCTAAAAATTGGAATGCCCAAGACAAATCCCAACTAATTTATGCATAAACCCCCAACTCTGGAATCACTTTTACCATAATTAGACTTTTGCTTAAATTACCCATTGTTAATTTTAGTTTAATTGCGAACTAGAATTAGAATTTATTTGTTTGCTCTTTACCCATTTCAATTGGATTAATCAATTTACCTTGCTCATTTACATTTACCATTTATTCATTAATCATTAGCCCAAATAATCGCTTCATTCATAGTTTAGTAATCAAACAGCAAATCCTCGTGGGAACGATACTTGATTCATCACTTTATTACTTGAGACGACCCGTATACTTGCGGATAAGTCACATCAAGTTTTTGGCGCCGTTGCCGGGGATTTGATTTTTTGTTTGATATTAAACAATTGTTTGTTTGGTTAATTTGGGCATTTTATTTTATTTCTTTTTATCATTTTACTTTGAGAATTTGTTTATTTTTGTTTTTCAGGTGCTTTATTTTATGAGAAGGATAAAAAGTGAAGAAATCAATTTATTCTTTGACCCAGAAATAGAGAAGACAGCAAAAGCTTTAAGAGCAGAATCTAAGAGGAGAAAAGCTGAAATTAAGGCTCAACAACAACAAGAAAGAGCACAAGAGCAAGAGGAATTACAAGAAGAAATGGCTAACAACAACAACAATAACAATAACAACTGCTCTGTGAAGGATCATGCCTATCCTAACATTGGAGATTTCATGCCAAGTATCACAAGACCAAGAGTAGAAGCCAATAATTTTGAACTGAAGCCTGCACTCTGTCAAATGGTACAACAAGCACAATTTGGAGGAAATCCAAGTGAAAGTCCACATGTGCATCTAGCACACTTTCTTGAGATCAGTGATATGTTGAAGATAAATGGAGTTTCTGATGATGCAATTCGACTCAGATTATTTCCTTTTTCTTTGAAGGACCGACCTAGAGAGTGGTTACATTCTTTGCCACCGGGTTCTATCACAACATGGGATGAACTTTCTCAAGCATTTTTAGCTCAATATTTTCCACCAAGCAAGACAGCTAAGCTGAGAAATGAGCTGACTTCTTTTAAACCTAGAGATGATGAGAGCTTGTATGAAGCATGGGAGAGGTACAAGGATTTGCAAAGGAGATGTCACACCTTACCCCTCTGTAAGGCATCACATGATCCCGTAGAATACCTAATGAACTACCGCACTTCACCTACCGATAACTCATTAAGTACCCTACAAGGGATTTTAAAACAATTTTCCTATTTTTGATAAGTGGTGAGCATTTCAAATAAGTATTTAAAACATTTAGTTGAAATTAAAACTAATTAATATTTTTGGCCATTTTAGTTTTCCGCAAATTTTATAAAAATTTTGACAGAGTTTCCTCTGTATTTTGAGAAAACCGTTCTTCGAATACCTGTAAAAAGCACTTCTAAAAGTTTTTCTCAACCACTACTTCAATTTCAAACTCAATCTCAATCATGCATTGTAAGGTTTTACATGTAAACCAAGTTCGTTTCAAAGTATCAAAACACATTTCATAAAACCCACAGCTAGATCATGCCATTCGAAACAAATAGAATCTCAATAGCCAGAGGCTAAAGAGAAATCACATGAATCTCAATAGCCAGAGGCTAAAGAGAAATCATATCACAAGGCTAGCTAGCTCAAATATATGGATATCCATTCACATCCTCTTCTACTGGCACACCTCAACACTTCTCCAGAGAAGGAATCAAAATTCGAAACTAATTACCCCTACTAGTCGTGCTAGTGAGGTGTTCAAATATATGGTCATGACACTGTGGTTTCAAAACTTATCTTAACAATTTGCTAAACATTGTCATTTCAAATATACACAATAACTTTCACAATTTAAATCAAACATCATAAGAATGCCATAATCCAATATTTCACATTATTCAAAACAATATGCAAAAGATGATTATAAAATTATACGTTGTGCACAAACCTCAAACGAGTCGTCCTTTAGCCTCGACTCGGTTCCTCGGGTTCCTTCCCGATATTCTTTTCAACTGAAACACATAATTTTACAATGTTTCAATACTAGAACTTAAAATAAATCCAAAATAAACTTAACTTCACATTTAGTTAGCTCTAACGTGTTAAATTCGACGTTCTCGAAATTTTGTGTTTCGGATTACTATTCACTGCACTATTCAAGTCAAATTATTGACTTTCTAAGGCTTAATAGGTATGGGAACTTCAACTTCACCCACATACCACATTTTGGTCACCAAACTTGTTGGTTTTGGTCATTTGTTTAAAGCTTAGGTCAAATTGGCAAAATTGCCAATTTTCGGTTTTGGTTCTCCGAAGTTGCACTATTCCATTGGTCTATCTACTGTTGGAATTTGACAAAACTTCCTTCATAGAAAATGTTCCTTATTGTCTTAAGTGTATTCTCATTTTTGGATCACCTCAATCGGAGTTTTGTAGCTCAAGTTATGGCCAAAATAAGTTTCTTGTTCACATGCAATCGTCATACCGCAATTTAGGTCTTTGGCAGATTTTTGGTCCAACTTTGGTCAATTGTTTGATCAAGTTAAGTTCATAATTTGGTCTCACTTTCTTCATATGAAATGTTGTACTATGTCTTAGGTTTCCATCGGTTCAAGAATCGCCTAAATCCGAGTTTTCTAGAGAGAGTTATAGCTATCCAAACATTGCTGCTCAACTAAAAATCTGCAAAATTTCAGTACATAAATTTTAACTTTGCTCAATGATTTGAATGAGTTAATGGCCTAATTTGGGTTGGTGTTCTTCATGAAAGTTTTAGGTCTATATCATATATAATTGCTGGTAAAATTTCAGGTCAATTTGACCTACCTAGCTCGAGTTATGACCAAATGAACAGTCTGTTCATTTGGTCAGTTTGGTGCAGGGCAGCCTGCTATCAACTCACTTTGGTCAATTGTTTCACCAAGTTTTAGTCAGTTTTTGGTCATGGTTCCTTAATGAAAGTTGTGCTCTTTTATGTCTATTTTCATCTCCAATTGGTGGCATATCCATTAGGCTTGTAAAATTTGAGTTTTGGTCCTTCAAAGTAGGTTTGGTCATGCTGCCAGCAGCATGACCATTGACCTACGAATTTAGCTAAATTTTCCACCATTCCCACACAATTCATTTGGTCATTATTGACCATTTTTCAGTCCACAATTGGTCAAAAATATCATTTATGCATTTCTCCAATTTTTTTGGTTCACAAACCCTAATATTCAAACGCTAACTACACTAAAATGTTGCATTTACTCCCATTTATGCATTTCCAACTTACTACCATTCTCATGCAAGCTTACTAACACATTTAATTCATTCAAAATACATCAAACTCTCCCACATCCATGGCTGGCTGAAATTCTAGTTTGTCCTTCCCCCATATTTTTATTTCATTTCCTTAATCCTAAGTTCATTTCAACCATTAATCATGCATTTAAGTGAAGAAATAAGAAGTTTAACATACTAACCTTAACTTTAAATGCCAATTCTTCACTTTCTCTCTTCCTTTCCTCTTTCTTTCTTGTTCCTAGGTTGAGATTGCAAGGTCTAATGAAGTTTCTAGGGGAGTGATGTTGATTGGATGAAGAAATTCAAGCTTAAAGTAAGCTTAAGTGGAAGAAGCTTTCATGGAGTTTCATGGAGGAGTGGGGCGGCACTTGATGGAAGAAGAAGAGCTTTCTAATAAATTTCTTTTTTCTTTTCTTTCCTTATACGTTTTTTGCTTTGGAAGACCATAAATATCAATTTTAATAAGTATTTAACAAATTTGTTTATGACATCATTAGTGATGTCTCAACTTTGACTTTTCCAACCTCTTTCCTTTTCTCTTTTTTTTTTTTTTTTTTCTATTAGTTATTTAATTTAATTATATATTACAAAATTTTCTTTTATACGATTTTATTTGTGATTAGGTCAGAGTCGACTCTGGTCAATTGACCAAATTGCCCCTCGCCGGTTCATCCCGGTTTGCAAATAATCTAATATTTCTTCCGGCTCCCTGACCTAATTATTTGACTGACTTAACAGTTCTTTTTCGTGATTTTCTCTTTTCCACTGTGTTCATAAGGGTCCTAAGGACCGCAGCGTCACTTTTTACGGTTCGAAATTTGAGTTTAAAAGCGACTTCATGATGCGTCCCGAGGAGGTCACTCATCGCTGTGACTCTCGGCTCGTTTAACCTCTTATGTTCTATTTTTCTTATTTATAGTTAACTAATTAAACATTACTAATTATTTGTGTTTATGGCTTCTCATGTTGTCTTAAGTGTGGCTCTAATCTCTTTATTTGTCCGGACCGACACCGGTCACCGGAACAGTGAAATATACCAGGCTATACAACGGGGGTGTTACAGGAGATGTCCACATCATGGGATTCCTAAGTGGATGCTTGTTCAACACTTTTACAATGGAGTTTCACCAGCTATTAGAAGTACAATTGATGCATCTTCTGGAGGTGACCTTATGGAGAAATCTGAAGATGAAGCTTTTTCCGCTCTTGATAAAATTGCTTATAACAACTACCAATGGAGTTGTGAGAGGAATGAGATCAAGAAACCAGCTGGTATGTTTGAGCTTGATGCCATGAATATGATTAATGCTAAGTTTGATGCTTTGACAAGGAAGATGGACAAGCTGAGCATGAAAGTAGATTCTTCAGCCGGAGGTTCTAGTAATTCAGTAGAAGTTGGAGCTGCAAATGTCAATTGTGCAGCAGATTTTTCTGCACTTAATCAAGATTTTTCAAGTGAGCAAGTGGATTATGTGGGGAACTACAATCAAAGGCCAGGTGGTAACCCATTTTCTGCGACTTATGATCCAGCATGGAGAAACCACCCCAATTTCTCTTGGGGAGGTAGACAAGGGCAAAATCAGAATTTTCAGCAACCTTCTGGATATCAACAAAATCAGAATTTTCAGCAGAATAGAGGCCCCCCTCCTGGAATTTCTAAACCTCAAAATGCACCTGCTCCACCTCTACCACAACAAGCACAACTAGACAAGACAGCTAGATTGGAATCTATGATTGAAACTCTACTTGTGAGCCATCAAAGTCAACAAGAAATGATTTCTCAATTAGCATCTAAAGTGGATCAAATGGCAACACACAACAAGATGTTAGAGAATCAAATAGCTCAACAAGCTAGCTCTTCAAGTAACAAAGCATTTGGGAAGCTTCCTAGCCAACCAGAAAATTCAAGGGAGCATTGCAAGGCTATTACATTGAGAAGTGGAAAAATATTGAAGAATGGAGATAAAAAGATTGAAGAGGAAGTTGAAGAAAAGAAAAGCAGAGAAGGAGATGAACAAACTGAAGTTGAAGTTAGAATTGAAGCTGAAAAAGAAAATTCAGTGGAAGAAAAGGAAGTAAGGAGAGGGAGAGCAAAGAGGAAGAACCTAAATATGTTGCACCTAAAGCCTACATGCCACCTTTACCATTCCCACAAAGGTTTCAGAAAGCGAAATTGGATAAACAATTTGGGAAGTTTTTGGAGGTATTGAAGTCTTTGCATGTGACTATTCCTTTCACTGATGCCTTAGCACAAATGCCTTCATATGCCAAATTTTTGAAGGAAATTTTATCTAACAAGAAGAAATTGGAGGAATTTGAGACTGTAGCTCTCACGGAAGAAAGCAGTGCTATTTTGCAAAATAAGCTTCCACCCAAGCGAAGGATCTGGAAGTTTCTCCATACCATGTCACATTGGGGATATCAGTATAGATAAGGCTTTATGCGATCTTGGAGCCAGTGTTAGTCTGATGCCATTGTCTATCTATGAGAAAATGAAGATTGGAGAAATGAAGTCTACTACCATATCACTACAGTTAGCAGATAGGTCTATTAAATTTCCAATTGGGATAGTTGAGAATGTTCCTCTGAAAGTTGGAAAATTTTTCATACCAGTGGATTTTGTGGTATTGGAGATGGAGGAGGATGTACACATTCCTATTATTCTTGGTAGACCTTTCCTTGCTCTTCTTTGCTGTGATTGATGTAAAAAATGGGAGACTTACATTAGAAGTTGGGGAAGAGAAAGTTGAATTTAATTTGTTTCAAGCAATGAAAAAGAAAGATGATTCAAACTCATGCTTGAGAGTTGATGTGATAGATGAAGAGGTTAGAGAAGTGCTTAAAAAGCAACATCCTAAAGATCCCTTAGAAGCTTGTTTGGTTCATAACATCAAAAAAGGGGATGAGATTGAGGAAGCTGCAGAATATGCTACAATTTTGGAAGGAAATCCACCATTGCCTATGGTTGATATTGAAAAAATTGGGGACTTGAAGCAAGAAACAACTTCATCATCAAAGCTTGAGAAAAGTGAAGCACCAAAGGTAGAGTTGAAACCTCTTCCAACAAATCTCAGGTATGCTTTTCTAGGTCAAAATTCTACATATCCTGTGATTGTTAGTGCTAAATTGACTGATTGTGAAGTTGAAAAATTATTGAGAGTTCTTAGGAAGCATAGAAGGATAATTGGTTATACCATTGATGATATTAAAGGAATACATCCTTCTGTGTGCATGCATAGAATTTTGTTGGAAAATGACCATAAAGCCTCTCGAGAATCACAAAGGAGATTGAATCCAAACATGAAAGAGGTTGTGAAAAAGGAGATCTTGAAATTGCTTGATGCAGGTATCATTTACCCTGTTTCTGACAGCAATTGGGTAAGTCCAGTTCATGTTGTACCTAAGAAAGGGGGCATCACAGTAGTGAAAAATGAAAATGATGAACTAATACCTACAAGAACTGTAACTGGATGGAGAATGTGTATAGACTATAGAAAATTGAATAAGGCAACTAGAAAGGACCATTTTCCATTACCATTTATAGATCAAATGCTTGAGAGACTAGCTCATCATTCTTATTTTTGCTATTTGGATGGCTATTCAGGGTTCTTTCAGATCCCTATTCACCCAGATGATCAGGATAAAACTACCTTCACATGTCCTTATGGTACCTTTGCATATCGAAGGATGCCATTTGGACTATGTAATGCCCCTGCTACATTTCAACGATGTATGATGTCCATATTTTCTGACATGATTGAGGATATTATGGAAGTGTTCATGGATGATTTTTCTGTGTATGGTAAATCTTTTGATGAATGCTTATCTAATTTGTCTAAGGTTTTGCAGAGATGTGAAGAGTTCAATTTAGTTTTGAATTGGGAAAAGTGCCATTTTATGGTGCAAGAAGGAATTGTTTTGGGACATCTTGTGTCAAACAGGGGTATTGAGGTGGACAAAGCAAAGGTAGAAATTATTGAGAAAATGCCACCCCCAACATCTGTGAAGGGAGTGAGGAGTTTCTTGGGGCATCTTTGGATTTTACAGGAGATTTATCAAGGATTTCTCTAAGATTTCTAAACCTCTTACCAATTTATTGAGTAAAGATGTGGAATTTAATTTTGATACTAATTGTATGAATGCTTTTTGCAGGATAAAGGAAGCTTTGATATCTGCTCCTATTATGCAGCCACCCGATTGGTCATTACCTTTTGAGTTAATGTGCGATGCTAGTGATTATGCCATTGGGGCTGTTTTGGGACAAAGGAAAGATAAGAAAGTGTATGCAATATAGTATGCAAGTAGGACCTTAGATGATGCTCAAATAAATTACTCTACTACAGAGAAAGAGTTTTTGGCAGTAGTATTTGCAGTAGACAAATTCAGGTCCTATCTTGTGGGATCTAAGGTCATAGTATACACAGATCATGCAGCTATCAAGTATCTCCTTCAGAAAAAAGAGGCTAAACCTAGATTGATAAGGTGGGTGTTACTCCTTCAAGAGTTTGACTTGGAAATTAAAGATAAGAAAGGAGTAGAAAATGTGGTAGCGGATCATCTATCTAGATTGAGGCAAGAACAAGGAGACAATTTGGGAAAAGAGCCCCCAATAGATGATTATTTTCCTGATGAGCAACTGTTAGTAATCATGAATGCAAAAACACCTTGGTATGCAGATTTTGTGAACTATCTAGTGTGTGGAATCCTTCCACCTGATTTAACATGGCAGCAAAAGAAGAAATTTCTTTTTGATGTGAAGGATTATGATTGGGAGGAACCATTTTTGTTCAAGAGATGTGGAGATGGGCTGATTAGAAGATGTTTAGCTGATGAGGAGATAGGGAATGTTATCAAAGATTGCCATTCTTCACTTTATGGGGGTCATATGAGTGTGACAAAGACTGCAGAAAAAGTTCTTCAAGCAGGGTTCTTTTGGCCACACATGTTTAAGGATGTGAGGAAGTTTGTAAATGCATGTGATAGGTGTCAAAGGATGGGTAATATCTCAAAGAGAGATGAAATGCCCCTCCAAAATATATTGGAAGTGGAATTATTTGATGTGTGGGGCATTGATTTCATGGGATCTTTTCCATCGTCTTTGGGACACAAATACATTTTAGTTGGAGTAGATTATGTGAGCAAATGGGTTGAAGCTATACCATCTCCAACTAATGATGTAAGAGTTGTGATTAAATTCCTTAAAAAGTTCATTTTTACAAGATTTGGAACTCCACGTGCCATTATAAGTGATGGAGGTTCTCATTTTTGCAACCATCAATTTGAAAGATTATTGCAAAAATATGGAGTGAAGCATAAGGTTGCAACACCATACCATCCACAAACTAGTGGTCAAGTGGAGATCTCCAATAGAGAGCTGAAAAGAATTCTTGAGAAAACAGTGAATTGTTCAAGGAAAGATTGGTCACTAAAGTTAGATGATGCTCTTTGGGCCTATAGAACAGCTTTTAAAACTCCTATCGGAACTACCCCATTTAGATTGGTTTATGGGAAAGCTTGTCATTTACCTTTGGAGTTGGAGCATAGAGCATATTGGGCCATAAGGATACTGAACTTTGACTTAAAAACTGCAGGAGAAAAAAGAATGCTGCAACTAAATGAACTTGAGGAGCTTAGATTGGATGCTTATGAAAATGCCAAGCTTTACAAGGAAAGAACTAAGAGATGGCATGATAAGCATATTAGGAGGAAAGAATTTCAAGAAGGTGATGTTGTTCTCCTATATAACTCTAGGTTAAGGTTATTTCCAGGAAAATTGAAGACAAGATGGTCAGGGCCCTACACTGTTATAAAAGTATACCCCTATGGAGCTGTTGAGTTAGGCAATGAGACCTCAGGGACTTTCAAAGTTAATGGGCAGAGATTAAAACACTATATTGTTGGAGAACCCACGCAAAAGTTTGTAGAGGTTTCATGGCTTGGTTCTCCAGTCAGGGATACTTAGGAGAATTGGAGTGGAAGGTCAAGCTTAAGACCTTAAACAAGCGCTTCTTGGGAGGCAACCCAAGCGTATCCTTTTATAGTAATTAATTTCCATTTAATTTCATTTCAGTTTTCACCCCCATTAATCTCAAAAGTGACATTTGTTTATCTTTTGTAGGTCATTCATGAAGATGGGGCAAGTTTACACTTGTGGCAAAAACAAAGAATTGAAGGGAAGCAAGTATAAGCAAAATTCTGCACTTTATGCAGTGCCTGTGAACAGTAACACCTTTAAACTTGTGCTAAATTGCTGATATTGCAATCTACTTGATAGCACATGTTTGATTTTGTGTTTT
This sequence comes from Hevea brasiliensis, assembly GCF_030052815.1. Classification (NCBI taxonomy): domain Eukaryota; kingdom Viridiplantae; phylum Streptophyta; class Magnoliopsida; order Malpighiales; family Euphorbiaceae; genus Hevea; species Hevea brasiliensis. The sequence goes on along the minus strand of NC_079507.1, from coordinate 75,551,236 downwards.
GTGTAAATTCTGTGAAATGCAACTTGAATGAGGATCAATTTTGATATTTAGGACTGATGAGAGCTTTATTGAAGTGCAAAAATAATGTTTGTTAAGTTTCACCTTTTAGTGTATATATAATTTTGTAGTCTGATAGGAATTTGCATGCTTTTGTTTGGAATTGCTGCTAATTTTTGAATTCTGCAGATTTTGGTTATCGTATACGCTACTGTTCATGCTGCTAAAAAGGTCAATTTCTACATCTTTTCTGCAATTCTTGATTGATTGGAACTTATCCAAAATGCTGCTGAAAATGTGCTTTTGGTATAAGTAAAGAAATGAGACCATTTCATTAAATGTGTACAAAGGTAGTTAAAATAGATGCCTAAATTGAAAAAAAAGCTTGCATGAGGTAAATGAAAATATATGGTGTTTGATGAGTTTTAAGAGATTATGAATTTAAATCCCTCAATTTTATGGTGTTTGTGTGTATTTGGTAATTGCTGAGAGTCAAAATAGCATTCCATAGCTCTTGGACTGATTTTGGTAAGCAAAACCACGATTTTTCCCAAAACCTGCCGAAACTTGCTAATGACATTGCTTGTCAAGCAGAGTCTTAAGCAAATTCTACTGAACCTTATACCTAACCCTAAGCATGGCCCAGAATACCACATGTCTACCCCACATTTTAAAAGGCCCAGCACTTCCGCCAATTTTCCAAAAGCTTCACCCACACTCCCGATAACCTCATCGACTCCTTTCTCACGCCATTTTCTTCCGGCAATTTTTACAGAAAGCCGAAAGGTTTCTTCCTTTTCATTAAAATGGTAAGAACTAAAATGTGGTCTTCCCACAAACCCAAACTCAGTGGACTTCGACATTCTGTCAAATCAAAAATGGGTATTCCATCCTCATTACCCACAAACCCTAACCCCAGCCCCAGTCCGCCGCTCCCTCAGTCACCGCCACCACAAACGCCGCCATTACCTCAATCGCCACCACCTCAGTCACCGCCACCACCCCCAAGCCAAATACCACCTTTCATTCCACCGACTCCCCTCTCGCCGCAATCCGAGCCACAAAATGAAACACCAATTCCCGACACCCATTCCCCAGAACCAGCGCCTGAACCTGTGCCTACTCAAACGAGAACCCAAGGCAAAACAAAAAAAGCTGCAAGTAAACTTAAGAAAACCCCTGTCAGAAAACGGAAATGAGTACCCTCTGTTCCTTTCGACCTGAATTCTCCACCTCAGCCATCCTCTGAACCAGTTAGCAAAAGGACCAGGTCTTCCTCACAAACTCCAGCACCAGTGACCCAAACACCAGTATCTCAGTCTTCCTTGCAAACTCCAGCACCTGCGTCATCTGCAGATACTATAGAGGAGGTAATTTCTCCATTACCTTGGGCTTTTAGGGATATGGATATGAAAAAGGCCTATGAGAAATTAGTTTCTAAAACTATTTTGGCAAAAAAGTATATGGATGAGCAAATTTTGAAAGAATTAGGCATTTATGACTCTGTATTTGCCTATTTGAATGCTGTTAGCTGGACTGACTTTGCTAAAATTAGGGAACCAGTGTACAAGGATCTAACCCTCGAATTTTTGAGTTCCCTAAGGTTGAGTTTCAAACCAACAGTGCCTGAACATAAAGATATGATATATTTTGATGTCTTTGGAATTGATAGGGAATTAGACATGGTTGCTATGAATGCAATTTTTGGTTTTCAGGATTCGGGATATAAAAACATTGAGTGGCGACAAGCTGTTTATGACTGTTCAGTGCGGAAGGATATTGCACCTTTTGGGGTTATTATACACAGGACTGCAAAAGCCTCTAGGATAGTTGACCATGTATTGAAATACCTCCATAGGTTCATTACTTACACTTTGTTTTAGGAAGGGGACACGATATGATATTGTGGGTCTTTGAGGATTTGTTTCTCTTGTGGTGCATGAAGGAGAGAAAACAAGTAAGCACAGCCCATTTCATAGCTACTCATTGGCACCAAATTGTCACAAAGCATACTAAAGGTAGTATTGTTTTTGGGGGGTATATAACTGCTATAGCAAACTCATTTAGCTTTGATGCTAGTTTATATAAATTGCTGCCAGTTTCTGGGGAATCATATATAGACAGCACAATGTTGCTGCATATGGATGTTTGTGAGAAAGTAGGCCATACCTATACTCTGTTATAGCAGCATCCTGATACCACTGGTACTGCAGACCCCACCACTTTTGCACCAGCAGAACCACAACCAACCTTTACCCCCACGGTTTTGTGGACATTTTATCCCTCTTAAGATCCTTGGAATCCAGAATAGCAAGTTTCACTGTCCAATCATCTGTTCCCTCACCTGACACCACAGAAATTCTTGCTACCTTGAAGAGCTTAGAAATCAAACATGGGTCAGGAGCAGGTTAACCAAAAGAAGAAGCTAGAAAAGAAACTTAAAAAGAGACTTTTATCTCTTAAAAAGAAACAGAAGCAACATCAACTTCAAATGCTAGAGCTTTACAACAAACTGGCCCAATCCTACAACAATTTATATCATTGGGGCCAAGCCATGTTTCAAGAAATGAAAGACTTAACAGAAAACTTGGAACCGCTCAAGCTTGGATCACAATGAACCTCTTGCAGAACATGAAGCACACCACAGTGCGTGCAAAGAAGAAAGCCTTGACAAAGAAAGCTTGATCAGTAGCAATAGTACTAATTTCTGTTTTAGGTTTATTTTGTAATCTGTTTATTTTAATTTTCAAACTTTGGTCATGGTTGTAATACTTTGGTAATTAGTTTTTAAGATTATACCTGCACTTCCTTCTTTTCGTTTACTCTATTTTATTTTCTGCTATGGACATAGATACTCTGTAAATGCTTTTTGGTTTAATTTTTGATTTAACTATTAGATTTTATTTCTTTACACTTTTCCATTTTCTTGCACATTATTTTTGCACTTTATCTTTTCTTCAATCCTAATTTTGTTGACATTGATGAGTTGCACAAATTTTCTTTGAGCAGCAACTGTTCCACATCAGTTGGAGGTAACAGCTTCCCTTACACCAGTTAAGCCTATGGTATGTTGCCAATGCTTATGCTTTCGCTTTACCCTACGCAACAGGTTAAGCAACATCTTAAGCAATGTAAATTCATACATTTGGGATACTTTTTCACATTTTTCTCTCTAAAGCTTCATTGTTAATATCATTTTGAGCTAATTTTGAAATACTTGAGCTTACATTGATTTAATCCCCAATTATATATATTTCATTAATTGATTAGTTCACACAATTTTGCCCATCTTTGCATTCATTTTAGACATTGAGGACAATGTTTCATTTGAGTTTGGGGGTGAGGGCAAAATTTTTGCAAAATTTTTAAATTTTTCATTCATTCATTTATTGCATTTCATTCATCCATATATAGATAATCCATACACTTTTACATATACCACACACATGTCTATACCCATATACAAACATTTGCATATAGTTTTCATATAGATTACACTTAGTTTTAATTCAATTTATGCATTCATTTTAGGATCATGCATATCATAAAAATAAATTTTTACCTTGTCCTTAAAGGATTGAGAGTTGCTTTGAAGAGCAATTAAGCTTATTTTTAGAAAGGTTTGATGGATTGAAAGTTCTGGATAGGTGCAAAGTTATTAGATTCTTGCTTTAGTTTATATCTTCTTAGCCAAGGGCCACCCAATCAATTGCATTGACTTTGAGTGCTTAGAGAAAACTCTAAGGTGAGAAGTAGCTAATTGATGTCTCACCAATCCTAGAACAATCTTCCTAAACCTTTCAAGGCGAAATCATAGCATACACTTGAAAAAGAAATGATCTAGGCATTCTTTGAATTTTAAACCCATATTTTAGCCTTAGCCAACCTCACTTAAAAATTTCCCTTTGGAACCAATTTGAGCCTACATTTATCCTTCTTATTCCTTTGGAATCCACATTACTACCTAGCCATAAACCCAAACACTTACCTACCCTCCATGAGAATAATCCTTTAAGTGATAGATACACATAAAAAAAAAGAAAAAGAAAAAAAATATATGTATAACAATTAGTTGGGAGAAGTGACTAAAGTAAAAAGGCTAGCAAATTCAATTATGGTATGTAAAGTAATTCACCACTCAAGCATACAAAGAAATGAGTTTGGGGGTGAATTGAAAGGGACAATTGTAATTCAAAGTCAATATTATTTATATAGTCCCTCTAAAAGCTTCAAAATTATATGCTAGCATTGGTGAATAGTTGTAAAGTTCCTTCTTCCAAATGATTCAAAAAAAAAAAGAAAAAAAAAATTTGTGTGTCTTGATCTTTTAATAATTTGATTATTCTCATATTTTGTTACCCTTATCCCTTTCTTGTTAGCCACATTATCACCCCCTTAGCCCCATTACGACCCTTGAAAGTCCTTTTGATCTTTTGATGGTGTTTTGCTACATTAGTGGAGATTGGAATAGGAGAATTGCCTATGGGATTGGGATATCATTAAATCCATCCATTTACTTCCATCATTATTTGAGACACTTTAGTTTATGGATTACCCTATAGTCTATTTAGGCATGATTATTCTTTGTGATTGATTGGTTTGGGCTTGATGATATGGATAATTGACCCAAGGCTAAGCGGTGATAACTTTGGTAAGGATTGAATTCTTTGCATCTTGAAAGTGGGTATATGGTTTGTTGGTGGCTAAAAGTAAGCTTGAGAGTTTGGATAAGTAATTTTCATAAATTTAAGGTAAGGTACCCCAAATTGCATTAATTGTTTTAAATTTGCTTGAGGACAAGCAAAGGTTTGAGTTTGGGGGAATTTGTTACACTCATTTCATATAGGCATTTTAGGGTAGTTGTGCATCCATTTTGCCCTTATATTTTGGTATATTTTATGTTTTTAGCTTTATTTTAGCTTATTTGTTAAATTTAAATACTTTATATGTGATTTTTGTAATTTTGTTGTTTTTGATAGGATTTTGTGGCAAATCGAAGATCAATGAGTGCAATAGGAAGTGATTTGAAGAAATTTGGAGTTCTTTAAGCATGGAGGAAAGTTAAAGAAATCAAACCTTGAAAAAGCAAACCAGCCGAAATTTGCTTGAGGCTTTGCATAAGATCATGCTTAGGGTAAAGCGGCAGTGCTTAAGGTGCAGCACAAGTCAAGCATGAGCAGAAAAGTCTATTTTACTCTAAGTCTGCCGAGATTTGCTGAAGGTCTGCTTAACCTTAAGTAGACAGTGCGACCAGAAGCTGAAATCTGCTAAAAAGCTGCTTAGAGTTAAGCCGAACCCTAAGCAGACTGCCCAGAACGTGAATAGTGCTGCTGACTTGGATAATTTTACACCTCATTTCCTATCAACTCCTTGTCTTTTATTTACTTTTAGGGCAACTTTTAGGGACCATATAAATTCATCATTTCCTTATTTTTGCCACAAGAGGAAGGGGAGGAAAAACAAAAAGGAAAGAAAATTATATAGAAAGAGGAAGAGAAGACGCCATTCTCTCTAGGAAGAGGAGCTGCTGCACGAGTTTGGAGCTCCAGAAACCAGAGACCTTGGTTCTTCCACCTGGGTTTTCCCATTTCAGTCCTTTTATCATGTTTTTCTATATTTTTCCATCAATATTTCTTGTAAATACCATCATGAGTGAGTAATTTCTTTAGATTTCAGAGTTGGGAAATATGTCTTAGATTAATTTGTGGATTTGGACTGGGTATTTCCTTATTTTATATGAATATGAGTTTTGATTCCTTCCTTGTGTGCTTGATTTACTTGCCTAATGTTGGTACCCATTGGGTATTGTGTTAATCTTTGATTGAAGGACCGAAAGGTGAAAGTCATTAATGGGTAATCATGGATTGGAACTTAAAATCACCTAGATTTAGAAATAAACTAGGACTTTAAGAGGAATTAATTATTGGTTACAAAACTTAATGAGTTTTAAAATAATCAAATACATACGAAAGTAGGTTTGGTTATTTTAGAATACGCTTTGATTTGCTTGAAAAAGATATCAAAGGGATTTAGAATCAATTTCCTTCAAACTCTATTTTTCCCTAAAAATTGGAATGCCCAAGACAAATCCCAACTAATTTATTCATAAACCCCCAACTCTGGAATCACTTTTACCATAATTAGACTTTTGCTTAAATTACCTATTGTTAATTTTAGTTTAATTGCGAACTAAAATTAGAATTTATTTGTTTGCTCTTTACCCATTTCAATTGGATTAATCAATTTACCTTGCTCATTTACATTTACCATTTATTCATTAATCATTAGCCCAAATAATCGCTTCATTCATAGTTTAGTAATCAAACAGCAAATCCTCGTGGGAACGATACTTGATTCATCACTTTATTACTTGAGACGACCCGTATACTTGCGGATAAGTCACATCACGTGCTGGAGCTGTGGCTTTGATGTTTTTGTTTTTCTCATCCTGCGGGATACTACCTTTTCACTTGCTCCTAATAAATTTCTGTTGTGAGCGTCAGTTCAATTGTGGCTTGATATTTTCATTGGAAAGGAGTCAATTGGACCAGACTTTGAATAAATATACCTGAATTATCAGTTCCTGGCCACATATGACTATATGATAATATTACTAGTATTATAGTAATGCTTTCAGAATCATGGTTTCATTGTGTTGACGTTGATAACAAGGACAATTTCTTTATAAAATAATTAAAAGGAAAAAAAAACCCAAGGTCGAACTTTACATCTGGAAGTAATAAATGTCCAAAGTATTTCCATATGAAATTTCATTTTCCTGAATTTCCACCCTGCAATGCCTGCTCCAGTTTGGGTGGGAAACAAATGTAGAACTTCTATTAAATATTTCATGGTCCTTACCATTGCAAACCATTGCACAATTTACAGGAAAATTTCACTTATTATTAATGCAAATCATCATTTGAAATTTTAATTTATAACTTAAAACTAATTCACTGTACGTCTTCTTTTTTTTTTTTTAAAGTTACCACCACACATCTATATTTTTAAGCGGACTACAATTCCTTTAGCATTATTAGCATCTTTCTCATTAATTTTTTTTAATATAAGTTAGAACCTATTAGCCACATCATCTGTCTGCAGCCATGTCAGCACCTGACTGCCACAGCAGCCCCTCTCTCATAAGACCATCACCTGAAAATCATTAGCATAGCATCCTCTTCATTCCCCTGTTTATAGACCACTTTGAAATCTGGAGAATGACAGAGAGTTGAAGTCCTTGTGGAAACTAACCTATATAATGTGAAGATTTTCACAAAAAGGGTGAATTTTTTAAATTTCCTGGCACGTTAAAGCTCTTAGGACATTAAAACTTTGATGCTGCAACCTTCTGAAGTGTGAGACTCTGACAATAAATGCGTGATTAAAAAAAGAAAAATTAATCAATGATATTCAATTGAATAGTATTAGAGTTGTTTACAGGACTATAAAGTTTCAAGTTCAAGTACTAAATAAATTAAAAAGAAAAATTAAGACAAATAAAATATTGATCCTAATTTTAGCCAAGTAACACTAGAAGTTCCCATGAAGTTTTAATCATGAAAATACTGTTCAGTTTTTTTTTAATGACTTGCTAAGAATAGATGGAACCTTGATCCCAAAATTTGTTTCTTCAGGAAAAATATGGACGCCATAAAGAATCTATTGGGCAGCAAACAGCCGGAAATCCTGCAAAAGAAAACAAAGATAGTATGATACCACAGGATAGACAGTTGCACCAGTGTATACATATCACCCTTTAGTCACCCATACTTCTTCACTCAAGGGACAACTACAAAGCAACCAAATCCTAATCCTTTCTCCTATTGGATCATTTTCAACTCCTAAGGTAACATGGGTGTTGTTTCCTACGAATTGATTGTCACCTCCCCCATCCCGCCTGCTAAGCTGTACAAAGCCTTGGTCCTTGATTCCGATATTCTCCTACCAAAGATTGTGCCACAGGCCATTAAGAGTGTTGAAATCCTTGAAGGAGATGGAGGCCCTGGAACCATCAAAAAAGTTACTTTTGGAGAAGGCATGATCATCGATTTATTAAACTTGCTTTCCTTTAGATATTATCATAGCCAATTCAAGTACTAAATGTTGAAACTAATTGCACTGAATGTTAAATATTTATGTGCAGGTAGCCAATTCAAGTACTCGAAGCATAAGATCGAAGCGATTGATAAAGAGAACTTAAAATTCAGCCATAGTGTGATTGAAGGCGACATGTTAATGAATGTGATTGAAAAAATCACTTACGATATCAAGTTCCAGCAATCCCCTGATGGAGGATGCATCTGCAAGGAGAGCAGCAATTACCATACCATTGGTGACTTTGAGCTTAACAAAGACCAACTTAAGGCTGGCAAAGAGAAGGCCTTAGGAATGTTCAAGGCTGTTGAAGCTTACCTTTTGGCTAATCCAGATGCCTGCTAAAACTGCTGCTGCTTTTCTGCTGAAATAGTCTCTTATATATGCTTGTGAGCAAAAAACTGCCTTTGGTTTGCAAATAAAAGTTTGCAGTTGTACGGGTCAAGAGTTAAGAAACTTGTTATTTTCTACGTCGCAAAGAAAATGAATGATATGAATCCCTTGTTTCTTTCAATAAATGCACAAGAATTATCATATGATCAAGTTATATTAGTTGCTTTTTTTATGTAATTTGATCATTCTTTGTGTTGATGATATATATAATTGATCTCAAGACCCATACATATTTTTTTTTAAATTTCTAAATCCCACCTTTTAATATGTTCAAAAAATATTTTTCCCCACAAGAAGGGGAAAAAAAAACTTATCAATCAATTGATTATTTTTCCCTTTCATATTTTCTTTTTGATAATGTACTAATAGATTTTTCGGGTCTTTGTGTCCGATTATACTCGTCAAACTACTCGCATATTAGGTTCTTTCTTTTGTCTTTCCTTTCTCAATACAAACATAAATAGGAATATTATAAGTATAATGTAAAATTATAAAATTAATATAAATTATATTTAAAATAGTTTCTATGTCAACATCAGTTTTTGAAATTGAAAAAGCAATATTTCAAGAGAACAACTTTTAGATTTTGTTTTAAAATTTTGTAAATGTATTATAAATCTAATAATGCAATATAAAATTATTTTTATCAAATATAAAAATATATAATTACAATAGATATAAAATATAAAATTTCCCGGCGGCCTTCCTTGCTTGACTCACATCTCATTCGTTACGGCCATGAATATATTTTTTATGAATTCTGCCTTGAATTTTCCTCCTTCATTTTTAGTCAAATAAAATTGACATTAACAATGACTAATTATAGCCTCAATCAAAGCTATTGACGCTTGAATAATATTTTGAAAAGTCTGATTTGATGCTGTCAAAAAAAGCAAGGCATCACTGCATTTGTCCAATGAAAAAAACTGAACAAGACAAAAGAATAACATAAGATAATTGTGCTAATGGTGATTACATAATATTGAATTTGAATGATGAACATTCAGAGCATTGCATTAAAAAGCGCGATGGCCATCAGCATACAAAACAGCCATAAGTTCTGAAGGAATGCCTGCAAGCCAACAATGAAAATATGAAGAAGTACATTCCAACATTTCTGAAAGAAAATTCTTGTTTATTTATTATGAGCTTTATTAGGGATTAATTATAATCCTTAATCCACTGGTAGAGAAACCAAAGAACGCGATTACAATCTTTTATTATCGACCCAAAAGTGGCTTCGCCAGCCATCCAAATAATAACAAAGTGTAAACTGAACACAATTTTAATTAATTAGTTATAAGCATCAGGATTTGCCAAGAGATAAGCTTCAACAGCCTTGAACAATGCCAGGGCCTTCTCTGCTCCAATCTTGATCTGGTCTTCATTGATCTCACCGTTTTCCTTTGGGTAGTATTTGGTGGTGGTCTTGATAATGGATCCTCCATCAGAAGAAGACACCATTTTGATCTCATAGGAAACTTTCTCCAGTGCGTCCATCCATGGATCGCCTCCAATAGCGCTGTAGCAGTGCGTGAAATTGTCTTTGTCTGTTGCATCAATCTGGGTCTGAACATACTTCACTTCCCTACCTAAAAACATGCATAAAAACACAACATATTTTAGTTGATAATCATAATTTTATTATAATTTGAAACACTGATTAACCTTTTTATTGCAAAGGGTGTAATTCAACTAATTAATTGTTACCTTCTGCAAAGGAAGTCTTCTTAATGGTTCCAGGCCCTCCATTTCCTTCAAGAATCTCCACATTCTTAACGACCTGAGGCAGAATCTTAGGGATAGCAGTGTCAGCTTCAAGGACGAAGACCTTGAACATCTTGGTTGGGGGGATAGTGGTAGCCATTTCCCTCTCAAAAGTCAAAACACCCATGATGGCCTTTGAAAAAGATTAAATGGAAGGTAAATATATGAACAAGGAAGATGCTATATAGAGACTAGTAGGATAAATATGTATCTATTGGGTGGGGAAATGCAGGAGCAGAAGGAGGTATTTATAGAATAAGCTTCAAGGTTTTGCGTCAAAATATTCCTTGTAAAGACCAAGACGATTTTGCATTTAGGTCAGAAAGAGCATGCAATGAAAAAGGGCGTGCTGCTACATGTTGATGACTCCTAATGTATACTTCTATTAGATATTGTTCCTTTTGAAAATTTAATTGATCAAGTACGCACATACCAATCTCTTTCTTTTTTTTTTTCTCTAAAAAAAAAAATAGGATTTTAAAGGGAATTTGGACTTAATTAACAAGGATTATCTTTTCTATAATACTACGGAGAATTGTTTGATTTATCTTGAAATTCTTTTAGCTTCTGAGCTATTTTAATTTTCCATTCATATACCTTAAATATATAGTCAATATTCTACATGGCATTAATTGTCCTAACATGAAATATGATAGTTTTTTCCATGGTCAATCTAGTGCAACAAAGATGCCTGCCTGCTCGGACGGGGTAGAAGACTTTTCATATTTTAAGTTCATTGAAAACAATATATATATATATATATTACGAAAATTGAAAATAATACTTGAATAATACTGATAGAAACGACAAAGTCTTCAATGAGAAGGATACTTCAACTTTTGACTTGTGTGCCATTATTCTTCATCGTCTTTCTCTTTGGATGATGGCACTCGACGCAAATTTTCTGTTCACAGCAACAGACTATTGATTACATCTGAATCCAAAAGGTCTTGAACTAATCCTCCCAAGAACAGGCTTGTGTCTCCATGGGTTGCCCCTCCCCTATCTAGCTTCAAATGGAACGTTGATGGCTTTTCTCAATAATGTTTTAGTTTGTGTTTGGTGGATTGATAGATTTTAATTGTTCTTAGCAATTAATTGGGTTTCAATTGAATTTTGAGTGAAATTTCTGTGCAAATTGTGTTTTGGGTTTGGTTTTAGTGTGTTTTGGATCACATTTCTAGGATTTTCATCAAGTCATTTAACACTAGGTTCAACATGATGTATGCTGGGGTAGTGTCACCACCAGAACCTGTTCTGAGCACTTTAAACTGCTGAAAATGTAAAACCTGCTGAGAGTTTCAAGGGGTCCAACATGCCTCATGTAGCACTTCATGTAAAATCACACGGGGCATGTCATTTTTCCCTTTTATTCCAACATGCCTCATGTTATTCATCTTACACCAATCACACAGGGCATGTCACCCTTCACTATTCTCACTATTCTCAACATGCCTCATGTTAGACACTAGGTATAACATCACTTAAACCTTCACCCTAGCCATTTTATCATATTTCACCTCATCAGCCGCACAACCTAAGCCTTCACTGTTTCTTCCATGGTGTGCACCAAACAGCCATCCACTCACATACCCAAGCTGTGAGCCATGAAAATGGCTGTCAATAGTAACTCTTCAAACCCAACACCAAACCCTGCACCTCCTAATGCTCAACCCAAAACACCCATTTCGTCCCCAAATCCCCAAATTCCTGATACGAACCCTAGCTCTCCACCTCGCCAATCCTCTCAACCCACCCCTAATCCTGACAATGCCACCCAATACGCCACACCTCCCTTCCAACAACCCAACAAAGACACCTCTTCAGCAGTATATGAAATGCGAAAAAGAAAGAAATCAACTCTTCCCTCATCTGCTCCACCGAAACAACCTAAAGTTGACTCCCCAAGAACAGTTAGCGCCAGAACCCGCTCTACTGCCCAAAATCCTGTCTCACCGCAAGGTTCTTCTGCTCTAATTAGGGTCCAATCACCCCCGCATCATTCACCAACAATGTCTCAAACCGCTCTAGCTATCCCTCCATCTGGAAATCAGGTAACCTCATCTTACCCATGGACTTTTAGGGATTTTAAAATGAGGAAAAATTATGAGGCCCTTGCTAAAAAGAAAATTTTAGCCACTAAGTACATTGATGCACACAGCCTCAGGGAGATAGGACTCTATGAATCTGTTAGTGAATATTTGGAAAATATAGGTTGGAGTGATTTTGCTAGGATTCAAGAACCTACTTATAGGGAATTGACAATTGAATTTTTAAGCTCATTGCAATTGGACTTCCAGCCTATGCAAAGTAACCATAGGGACACCATTTTCTTTAGGTGTTTGGGTCAGGATAGAGAACTTGACACTGTTCAAGTAAATACTCTATTTGGTTTTTGTAATGATGGAGAAAAAGTGATAGAGTGGCAACGAACCATCTATGATCCCCCTACGTTTTGGAAGTCCATTGCACCATATGGGAGATACTACAACCCTAGTTCTGCTAAGGCCTTAGCTATTCAAGACCCTGCCTTGAGATACTTGCAAAGATTTATATCTTACACTATACTAGGTAGAGGGCACAGTAATGGGGTTGTAGGAAAGAATGATTTATTCTTTTTATGGTGCATGAAAGAGAAGAAAAAAATAAATGGTGCTTATTTTCTTTGCTCTCATATGGAACATATAGTCTCAAAGCATTCAGCTGGCAGTATAGTTATTGGAGGGATGGTGACTGTAATTGCAAAATCATTTGGTTTTAACCCTGACCAATATGCTAGGGTGTCTATAGTTGGTCAGTCTTTTCTAGATAGAATTATTATGACTCAAATGAAAATTTGTGTAAAGAGGGGTGATGTTTATGTGCTGGTAAATGGGGAACATGAGGGTACAGAGCAACAGCAGCCATAGTGTATAGGACAGCATACTGATGCTAATCCTTCTAGCTCACATCCACCTACTACTGGACAATCAGACTTACTTGTTTTTTTCAAGGATTTGGAAGCAAAAATTGATAGAATGAGTGCAGCACAGCAGCCTGTTTCTGATGCTAATTCTGATATTGTGGTTGCTTTAAAAGCTTTAGAAGTTAAGATTGATACCCTTGGTCAGAAGCAAGCCAAGCTTGAGAAAAAGATTAAAAAGAAGTTTTCTGCATTCAGGAAAAAGCAGAAAATCCATGACAAAGAAATGATTCACATTTACAACAAGCTGGCAGCCTCTTTTAACTAGCTGTACAATTGAGGCCAAGACATTTTTAAAGAAATGAAGGCTATGGTAGAAAACCTGGATACTGCTTCTGAGAAATCTACTGAGCAAGTACCACCAACAGCAAATGAGCAAGGGTTATCCACTGATGAAGAAGACCAACCAGCTATCTAGTTTTAGAATTTGTTTTTGTTAATTTCAGTTAGTTTCTGCAACTTTAGTTTTTAATTGCGCACATTGGTCAGTTTGCTTTATTTTTCCAACTGTTAATTTCCCTGGTTATTGGAACTTTTATATGTTTTATATATTTGTAAAGGATTTAATTTTTGTTTCTTTTAATTCTGTTTGTTTCATGAATTTTACATTGACTTGTTCATTGTTGCTGGCTGCTTTGGTTTCTTCTGCTGTGATACTAGCACTATCTTTGTTATCCAGATTCCTATTGAATTGATCACTCTCTTTAATTTCAGTTTCACTTGGGTATTGTAATAGCATTAGTGATATTGCTTTTTAATAGTCATATGATTGAATTATTGACAATACAACAGCTGCTCTTCCCTTAGCCTTCTCAATTCTGCCTCTAAGGTAACTTCTCGACATTCATATGCCACATGCTGATACTGCTTTACTTCAACATGCCTCATGCTAAAGACCATGCTCTCCTATGAGCTATTTGCACTGGTTCAAATTTTCAAAATTTTTGAACCCACCGAAATTTTCATAGAGCATGACATGCCCCATGTTGATACCCCATATCAGTTCCTTAGCAGTTGGCACAGGGCATGCTAATTTACCTTTACTTCAACATGCCTTATGCTTTTTTATTAACATGCCTCATGCTCCCAATACTTATAATTCACATGCCTCATGTACATATTCTGATCATTCAGCACTAGGCTTGTATGTTCTACATGGTAACTCTGTTCCACTCCTTCTTAGTTTATATCTCTCCAAGTTATCATTTATTGATTTCATTGATATTTCTGCCACTTCGATTAAGCCAATGAGGACATTGTCTAATTTGAGTTTGGGGGAGGGAAAAATTTTTGCAAAATTTTTCTTTTTATTGACATTACTTAAATTGCATTTCATTTATACTTAGTTACTTAGTTCACATACACCATACACCTACACCATGTAAATATATACACTTGCATACAGATATCATATAGATCATGTATAGTTTTTATTTCAATTTTTTTCTATTTAATTTTTGCATTCATTTTAGGAATCATGCATACATAAAAAAAATATAAATAAATAAATAAATTTTTATCATGCATACATAAAAAAAAATATAAATAAATAAATTTTTACCTAATTCTTAGAAGATTGAGAATCATTTTGAAAAGCAATTGAGCTTGCCTCTAGATAGGTTTGATGGATTGAAAGTTCCGGATTGGTATGAGGTTATGAGATTCTTATCTAGGTTTATATCTTCTTAACCAAGGGCCACCCAATTAATTACATTGAGTTTTGAGTGCTTAGAGAAAACTCTAGAATAAGAAATAACTAATTGTATCTCACAAATCCTAGAATAAGCCTTCTAGACCTTTCGAGGTGAAATTTTAGCATTCACTTGAAAAGAGAAATGATTAAGGCAATCTTCGAATTTTAAACCCATATTTTTAGCCTTAACCAACCTCACTTTAAAAATTTCCCTTTAAAACCAATTTGAGCCTTCATTTATACCCTTTATTTCTTTGGTACCCATAATCTACCTAGCCATAAACCTAAACACTTGCCTACTATTTATGAGAATAATTTGTTTAAGTGATAGATACTTAAAAAAAAAAAAAAAAAAAAAAAAAGAGGATAAAAAGTATAATAATTAAATGGGAGAAGTATTAATGTAAAATTGGCTAGCAATCATATCATGTTACGAAAAACAAATTATTTACCACCCAAGTATATAAAGAAATAAGTTTGGGGGTGGATTAAAAAGGGACAATTGCAATGCAAAATTTAATGTTATTTATGTAGTCCCTAAAAGGGTTGCAAAAATTTTATGATAGCATTGGTGATTTATTGTAAAGTTCTTCCTCTCATTTGATTTTTTAATAAAAAATAAAAAATAATAATAAAAAAAAGAAAAGAAAAGTGTATCTTGATCTTTTTAATAATTTAATTATTTTCATGTTTTGCTTCCCTTTTGCATTTTCTTTGTTAGCCACATTATTACTTCTTAGCCCCATTACAACCATTAAAAGTCATTTTGATCTCTTGATTGTGTTTTGCTTCATTAGTGGAGATTGGATTAGTTGGTTTGCCTATGGGATTGGCACATTATTCATCCATTTAAACTATTTCCATCATCATTTGAGACGCTTTAGTTTATGGATTGTTTTAGAGCCTATTTTAGCATGATTTCTCTATGTAATTGATTGGTTTGGGTTTGATGGAATGAATAATTAACCCAAGGCTAAGCGGTGATAACTTTGGTGAGAATTGAATTCCTTATACCTTGAAGGTGGGTACATGGTTTGTTGGTGGCTAGAGGTAAGTTTGAAAGCTTGAATGAGTGATTTTCATGAATTTAAGAAAAAGGTACCCCAATTGCATATAATCATTTTTAATTTGCTTGAGGACAAGCAAAGATTTGAGTTTGGGAAAATTTGATAAACCCATTTTATATAGATATTTTAGGGTAATTTTGCATCCATTTTGCCTTTCTAGTTTAGTAATTTTATGCTTTTAATGCTTATTTTATTTAATTTGTTAATTTTAGTTTCATTATATTTTGATTTTCAGAATTTTAATGTTTTTTATAAGTTTTAACAAGGTTTAAAGGTAAAAAGGTCCATATAGAAGAAATTCAAAGTGATTTGGAAGCTTAAAGTAGAGTGAAAAGTGAAGAAAATTTGCTTAAAGGAGAAGACCAGCCGAGACTTTCAAGGACCTCCACATGCCCCGTGTTGAAGGTCATGTGAAAATAAGAGTTACCCAGTAAAAATCAACATAAGGTATGTAAAATTCACACTGGGTCATGTAAACAGAGACTTCGGAACAAAACACGCTGAAAGTTTCATGGGCCTCCACATGCCCCATGTGCCCGGTCGTGTAAACAGACATTTTGGAGAAAACACGCCAAGACTTTCAGGGACTCCCACATGCCCCGTGTAGCTGGTCATGCAGAATCTAAAGGCTCCTCCTCCGAATCAACATGAGGCATGTGGAAAATAGCCTAAATCAACATGAGGCATGTGGGATGGCACTGGCAGATTTGCTGACATACAAAAATTTTCTCTTTTCACACCTTTTGTTCTTATCCCTTTAGAGACCATTTTTAGGGCAATCCTTGAGGGGATATAAAAGCATCATATTCTCATTTTTACCATAAGGAGAAAGAGAGAGAAAAATCAATAGAGAAAGGAAAGAGGGAATACGCCATTTCTAGGAGGAAGAACACCTGCAGAGTGACGTTTTCCAGCTTCCATTTTTAGAGATTTGGATCTTCTTCTTCTGGGTTCTTTTATTTTTAGTTTTATTTTCATGTTTTCTTGCTCTATTTCATATTTTCTACTTGTAAATACAAGCATGAGTGAGTAGATACTTAAAATTTCAAAGTTGGGTGCAATGATTTAAGTTTTATTTGCGGATTTGGACTGGTTTTAACCAGATTTTAGAATATATAAGCTTTGATTATTATCTTGTGTGCTTATTTACATACCCATTATTGGTACCCTTTGGATTTTGTTCTTAATCTTAGATTGAAGGACCGAGAGGTAAAAATCTATGATAGATAATCAAGATAATGAACTTAATCACCTAGTGTTAGAAATAAACTAGTAGGTTAAGAGGAATTTTAAGTTGATTAAAATGCTTAAAAGGTTTTTGGGTAATTAAACATCGCATGAGAATGGGGTTTAGTTTCCTTTAAAACACTCTTTAGTTTGCTTGAAAGAGAAATTAAAGAAAATCAAAATCAACTTCCTTCAAACTTATATTTTCCTTAATCTTGGCTTTGCCTATCCAAGTCCCAATAAAATTTACTTCATGAACCTCAACTCTGGAATCAATTTTTACCATTAATTAATTAAATTTTTTGTTACTTCCTGAAATTTTAGTAAATTAGTATAGTGCTTAGAATTTTAATTGCTTAATTCATTATAATTTCCTTATTTTCCAATTTAATTTGCTGCATCTCTTACTCTATTTTTGGCACAAATTATCGATAGCCCAAATAATCATAACTTTTATAGTTTGGTACTCAAACAATAAATATCTATGGGACGATATCTTTTCTTTACTACTTGAACGACCCGTATACTTAAGAAGTTCACAAACAGTGTTCCAGCATCAAACCTCAAGGAGTTTCAGAGCATCAAATCAAGCTTTGAGCTTTCCCTTTCTCACTAGAAGACACAACTAAGGATTGGTTGTATTACCTTCCTTCTGGATCTGTCAACTCATGGAATGGGATAAAGCAGATATTTCTGGAGAAGTATTTTCCTACTTCCTGTGCTGCCAATATAAGAAAAGAAATTTGTGGCATCCGGTAGTACAATGAAGAGAGCTTGTATGAGTATTGGAAGCGATTTAAGAAGCTGTGTGCAAGCTATTCCCATCATCAAATAAGTGAGCAGCTATTGATTCAGTATTTCTATGAGGGATTTCTACCAATGGACCGTAGTATGATAGATGCTGCCAGTGGAGGAGCTTTGGTTGATAAGGCACCAGAAGAAGCAAGGAGGCTGATTACTAACATGGCAGCAAACTCTCAGCAGTTTGGAATGAGAATGGATTACACACCCATGAAGGTTAATGAGGTAAGTACATCTAACCTTGAGAAACAGATTTCTAATTTAACTTCTTTGATGAGGCAATTGGCTATAGAGAACATGCAGACTATTAAGGTATGTGGGATTTATTCAGGTTCGGGTCATGCTACTGACATGTGTTCTGCATTACAAGAGGATGAATCAGTGCAACATGTTAATGTAGTAGGAAATTATGGACAACCACAACACAGGTATGATCCCTTTTCCAATACTTATAATCCAGGATGGCGAGATCATCCCAATCTAAGTTATGGGAATCAACCTGTGCAAAACCGACACCAGCAGCAGAGACAAGTGAATCAACCACCTCCACCTCCCTCAAATCAAGGTATGTCACTTGATGAAATTGTTAAGGCTTTGGCTAACAATACACAACAGTTTCAATAAGAGACCAGAAATAGCATTCAAAACATAGAGAGGCAGATTGGTCAGTTAGCTTCATTTGTGAGCAAACTGGAAGCTCAAGGTTCTGGAAAGCTCCCATCACAAACAGTCATGAATCCTAGAGAAAATGAAAGTACTATACTGTTGCGGAGTGGGAAAGAAGTTGATAACCAAACTCCACATGAGTCAATAAGAAAGGAGAAGCAAGGAGAAATAGAGTCTGAAGTTCTTAAAGTTGAGGTAAATACTGAACCTAAATTGAATAAGGTTAATAATTCTGTTCTTCCTCCATTCCCCTACAGGTTGGCCAAGATGAAGAAAGAAGAACAAGAGAAAGAAATTTTGGAGACTTTCAGGAAGGTAGAGGTTAATATATCTTTACTTGATGCGATCAAACAAATTCCCAGGTATGCTAAATTTCTTAAGGAATTATGCACTACAAAGCGCAAGTTGAGGAATAGTGAGAGGATCAGTGTGGGGGAAAATGTGTCGGCATTAATTCAGCAGAAATTACCCCCTAAGTGTAAGGATCCAGTTTCATTTTCTATTCCCTGCAGAATAGGTGATTCTAAATTTGAATGTGCAATGGCAGATTAGGAGCATCTATTAATGTCATGTCATATTCAGTTTTTCAAACTTTGAATTTGGGTCCTTTGAAAGAAACCAGTGTCATTATTCAGTTAGCTGATTTTTCTAATGCTTACCCATTGGGAGTTGTTGAGGATGTGTTGGTGTAGGTTGGAGGATTGATTTTTCCTGCAGATTTTTACATTCTGGATATGGAGGATGATAGTGCTCTCTCATCAAATTCAGCTTTGATTTTTTTTGGAAGACCTTTCCTAAAAACTACCAAGACAAAAATTGATGTGGATGAGGGTCCTTAACCATGGAGTTTGATGGAGAGACTGTCAAATTTAATATCTTTGATTCCATGAAGTATCCTACTAATGATCATTCCATCTTTTCTGTCTTTTATATTGATGTTGTTGATACATTTGTGCAGGATATTTTTGAGTTAAGCATGGAGGATGAGTTAGAAAGAAAATCACAATTGCATAAATTAGAGGAAATTCGCCTTAAGGCTTATGAGAATTCTAGGATCTGTAAAGAAAAGAAAAAGGCATTCCATGACAAACTAAGGAAGTAGTTTGTGGTTGGACAAAAAGTTTTATTGTATAATTGCATATTGAAGCTGATACCCACTAAGTTGCGTTCTCGTTGGATTGGACCCTTTGTTGTTACTAATGTATTTCTTTATGGTGCAGTTAAAATTCAAAGTTTAGGAACTAACAAAGTGTTTAAGGTCAACGGTCATGAACTCAAGCCATTTTATGTGGGGTTTCAGGAGCATTCAATGGATTAAGGAGCTTTGCCATTTCGAGCTAACGATGATAAACAAAAGCGCTTCTTGGGAGGGAATCCATGAGTGGCTTGTTAGCCACAATCAAATTTGTTTTCTTTCCTTTATTTTATTTTATTTTCAAGCATTTTTTTTTCTTTTCTTTTCTTTTTCATTTGGGCTTTACATTAGGGACAATGTAAGTTTTAAGTGTGGGAGATGAGAAATTTGTTGCTGCAATCTTTTTTATTGATTAAAAAAAATAATAATAAATAAATAAATAATAAATAAATAAATAAATAATAAAAAAAAAATTTGTTCTTATAAGCTTTATTCATGATTCTATATTAACTCTCGGAGAGAAGTGCTTTGTCCTTGAAATGACTTTTCTATTTTAGATTGAATTTTTGAGATTTTAGGCAAGGTAATAGTAACTTTAATGATGGATTTTCCTTCTTCTCCATACCATAGAGCAATTTTTTTTTTCCTGCATAAATCATTTAGGCTTGATTTAATGGTGAAATGATTAGTTATGTGTGCTTTAAACTAGCGTCATGCATATTTCATAACTTTATTTAATCTATCAGGGTACTTTATAATATGTAGATGCATAAATTGGGGGAAATAAAAGATTGAACTTGAAAATTATTCTGCTATTTTAGTTAAGCAAACTAACCAGGGGTCTTCATGAACCCCATGTCGATTCTCAGGCCAAAAGCTAGCTAGGATATGAGCAAGGTACTTTTCTGAAGGTGACGGTTGAAATTAAAAAAAAAAAAAACTGTGACAAGAGAGAAGTACTAATTTCAAATATAAAAAAAAGGCATTTCTATCTCTCCTAAGATTTGCAAAGAGCTATAATTGTTGTACCTTGATAAATTAGCCTTGTGTTTTGGTGTGTATTAATTTAAATTTTTATGAAATTTTAATTGTGTGAGCTTAATTGATTTCAAGCCTTTTGTTTTGTATTGAAAAATTATTGATATATTGGTATGGTGTTGATGGAATTTGTTGTGATGGTTATTACCTTACTTGCCTCTTCTTTCAAGCTTTTAATCTTTTGTTAGAGAATGTTGTGATAGGGTGAAGTTAAGGAATTTCTAAGTGGAGTTCATTGAGAGTTTAAGTCATGCTTGAGGACAAGCATGGAATAAGTGTGGGGAAATTTGATAAGTGCATAATTTATTAATTTTACTCTCATCACATTTAGTGTTTTTAGTGTGTTAAATGGAATAACTGTGTTAAATGGATAAATTTTCAGCATTTGACCTTTGCTGTATTTTTTAGGTGTTTCTAAAGTTGTGGGTCTCCAGATTGAGTGCCGTTTAATCCATTGAAAAGCTAAGATAGAGCACCACAAATAATAAAGAGGGACCAAAGCCCAAATCAGTCTTTAAGGTTGACAAAATGAGCTATGGATCTATTGCAAAAGCCCAGACTTGATGTGTCACGACCAGTTTCAGTATTTATTTTGTCTCTGGAGTTCTAGACGTCAAAATGAAGCAAGCCTAAGCCCAATTGAACCTTAAGAGCTACCTCTATAACTTTTATAAAGGGCTGGACAAGAGATGAGGCCATTTTAATTGTGAAAAATGGCAATGAAGTCGTCACTATGGGCTGGACAATCTGTCTGAACCAGTCCCGATTTTTGAGCCATAACTTGGGCTGTAGACCTCGGATTTGGGCAATTGAGTACCCGTTGGAAAGCTAAGAAATAAGGCTACAACGTTCCTGAAGAGAGCAGAGGCAGATTCGGAAAGAAAGTCACTTAAAATTGGTCTTGATTTTAGAGACGCGAAAGCAGGCTGAAAATCTATCTTTTGAATTTCAAAACTTTTCCTAGTTTGGTTTCTATCTTTGGGATTAGGTTTTTTATTATAAATGCATCTTTGGGCAGTAGCTAAAACACCATTCAGCAGCCTCTCAATCTCAAAATACCTTCATTCTCCATTCCTTTTTTTTTTAGATTTCTTCTTCAATTTTCTATAAGCCATGAACATGAGTGGCAAAGTTTTTAATTCAGTTTAAGGGATTCAAGTTCTTTTGCTTGATTTGTGAGATCAGGTTTTTAATTTAATTTATGTCTTTTTGAATATCTATTGTTTTCTGATTTCATTATCTTTGATCTATTGAATGATTTGCTAAAAATGCCTATTAGTTAATTGTTTGATGTGATCAATTGCTAGTTCATCTTCATAATCTATAATTATTGTGTAAGATTGAACATGGGTAGCAATTAGGTTTTATTGATTATGATCCCAGTTTTCGACAATAACCTAAGGAAACAATAGGGTGAATTAAATGATTTATGCTTTATAAATTGTTGTTCAGTTTAACTACTTCCTATTCTTAAAGCAGTTATTAATTTGATGAGAATTGCTTAATACTAATTCAGTTAATAATTAGAGTCAACAAGAGTGCTGGGCTCGAATTGATGAGTATAGAAAAGTCAAGGGTTTACCTCACTGTTTGGTAAATCTACGTTAAGTATTCAATGAGAAATAATTGTATTTCTTTTGTCTATGATCGAATCAATGCATTGAAATGAGAATTACCTTGGACTGAAGTTTGTTTAATTTGAGAGTTTCATATTTAATTTTAGTTCTTAATTTTTTATTTCTGATTTCTTTTTTAGACTGCGAATTACACACAACCCCCCCCCCCCCCCCCCGCTCCCAACCTTTGTTTCTTTCTTTTTCTATTATACAAGTGCATGAAATTTTAATAATTCAGTCTCTAGGGTTCGACATAGATTTATAACTTGCTGCAGAAAATATTTTATAGCTGATAATTTTAGTTAATTTAAATTTTAGTGGATTCGACAACCATCAGCTATTAAAGGCATAATGTAACCCTTGTTTCCAGCAAGTTACTTCCTAGGAAGCGGAATCAAAATGTCAACTAAATAAGTTGGATTTGTTAACTTTTTGATAAGTCGAAATTTTTTAATGAACTTACCCCAGCTAAACAAGGCCATAACCTTTCATAGTAGCCTATCACTTCTTTTTTGATCTTCATTAAAAAGGCACTACACATATGGATAACTCTTAACGGAAAAATCCAAAAAAGAGAATATTTGTAGGACCCAACATTAGGAGCCTTCAAGGGAGAATATGTTTATAACTTATATTAATAAAAAAATTGTTAGTTGTTACTAAAAAGAAAGCGAAGCCCCCACGTTGACAATTGTTTGAAATTTTAATTAGTTTTTAAACCACATCATTGTTTCCTAGCAAATTAGTTTTTAATCCATAAAATTATTTCTTAGTAAATTAAAGAACAGTACAGCATTTGGAATCAGCTATGCATTAAGCATCTGTCTCAAAAGTTGCTTTCTTCTTCTGTTTCCAAGTCTTCATACGAACACCAATGAATTTTAAATCAGTGATATGAGAGTCATTTTCAAATATGTGATGTTTCATGTTTAAATCACAAACGAAACCAAATAAAAATAGAAAACAACAGACTCAATATCCCCAACAAGTCAAGAAATTGCAGGTGATATTTCCCATAATCATTAGTTAGCATCAACCTATAAATACATCTAATTACACACATTTTCTCACATCAGAACCAACTATTAATCAGTCAATCCTCCTCATCCGCCACCGGCCTGCTCCTTTCTGTGCTTCCTTTTCTTGCTATTTTCTAGGATCATGGGAGTGGTCACTTATGAACTGGAGGTTGCCTCCCCTGTCCCTCCAGCCAAGCTGTTCAAGGCTTTTGTCCTTGACAGTGACAATCTCATCCAAAAGGTTGTTCCCAAGGCCATCAGCAACGTTGAAATCCTGGAAGGAGATGGAAGGCCTGGAACCGTCAGAAAGTCACTTTCGAGGAAGGCAAGTATATTACAAAAAGAACAAGAAGATATATATTTTACCCTCCAATTTGTGTAACAGTAGTCAATATATGCATCTGAACAATCCATCCTTTGCAGGTAGCCAATTCAAGTAAGTGAAGCACAGGATTGAAGAAATTGACAAAGAAAATCTTATATACAAATACAGTGTGATTGAAGGCGATGCCTTGATGAATGTGCTTGAGCAAATCTCTAACGAGACCAAGTTTGAGGCATCTGCAGCTGGAGGATCGATTTTCAAGAACAACAGCACCTACTTTACTGTTGGAGACTTGGAGCTCGAGCAAGAGCAGATTAAGGCTGGCAAAGAAAAGTCCTTGGAAATTTTCAAGGCAATCCTGATACCTATAACTAGATATTCTACTGTGCATGTTGGAGCTGTGGCTTTGATGTTTTTGTTTTTCTCATCCTGCAGGAAACTACCTTTTCACTTGCTCCTAATAAATTTCTGTTGTAAGCGTCAGTTCAATTGTGGCTTGTTATTTTCATTGGAAAGGAGTCAATTGGACCAGACTTTGAATAAATATACCTGAATTATCAGTTCCTGGCCACATATGACTATATGATAATATTACTAGTATTATAGTAATGCTTTCAGAATCATGGTTTCATTGTGTTGAAGTTGATAACAAGGACAATTTCTTTATAAAATAATTAAAAGGAAAAAAAAAACACAAGGTCGAACTTTACATCTGGAAGTAATAAATGTCCAAAGTATTTCCATATGAAATTTCATTTTCCTGAATTTCCACTATGCAATGCCTGCTCCAGTTTGGGTGGGAATAAAATGTTGAACTTCTATTAAATATTTCATGGTCCTTACCATTGCAAACCATTTCACAATTTACAGGTAAATTTCACTTATTATTAATGCAAATCATCATTTGAAATTTTAATATATAACTTAAAACTCTTTTTTTTTTTTTTTCAAGTTACCACCTCAACTCAACTCAACTCAACTCAACTCAACTAAGCCTTTATCCCAAAAATTTGGGGTCGGCTATATGGATTCGCTTTTTCCACTCTGAACGATTTTGGGTTAAATCCTCAGAAATGTGTAATGCTTCTAAGTCATGCTGTACTACTCTCCTCCAAGTCAATTTAGGTCTACCCCTTTTTTTCTTTCTATCATCTAGCCTAATGTGTTCTACTTGTCTAACTGGAGCCTCCGTATGTCTACGCTTCACATGACCAAACCACCTCAATCTCCCTTCTCTCAACTTATCTTCAATTGGCACCACTCATACCTTTTCTCTAATACTTTCATTACGGACTTTATCTAGTCTAGTATGACCACTCATCCACCTTAACATTCTCATCTCTGCAACTCTTATCTTAGATGCATACGACTCTTTCAGTGCCCAACACTCACTACCATATAGCATAGCCGTCGTATGGTCATGCGGTAAAATTTCCCTTTTAATTTATTGGGAATCTTACGATCACATAAAACTCCCGTGGCACGTCTCCACTTCAACCATCCGGCTTTAATCCTATGACTAACATCCTCCTCACATCCCCCATCTACTTGAAGGACTGAGCCTAGATATTTAAAGTGATTACTTTGGGACAGTGCCACTCCATTCAAACTAACTCCTTCCCTATCACCAGTTTGGCCTTCACTGAACTTGCAATGCATGTATTCTGTCTTCGTTCTACTTAACTTAAAACCCTTTGACTCTAGAGTACTTTTCCAAAGTTCTAGCTTCCTATTGACTCCTTCTCGTGTCTCATCTATCAGAACAATATCATCCGCAAACATCATGCACCAAGGAATACTCTCTTGTATATGTTTCGTCAATTCATCTAAAACTAATGTAAAAAGGTAAGGGCTTATGGCTGATCCTTGGTGTAATCCAATTGAGATCGGAAAATCTCTTGTGTCCCCTCCCACTGTGCGCACAATAGTAGTTGCTTCTTCATACATATCTTTCAATACTTGTATATACCTAATAGATACCCTCTTTTATTCTAACGCATTCCATAAGACCTCTCTTGGAACACTATCATAAGCCTTCTCCAAATCAATAAAAACCATGTGTAGATCTTTCTTCCCATCTCTATATTTCTCCATCAAGCTTCTAATGAGAAAGATCGCTTCCATAGTTGAACGACCAGGCATGAAACCAAATTGATTGAGAGAGATAGAAGTATCATGACGTAGTCGATGCTCCACAACTCTCTCCCACAACTTCATAGTATGGCTCATGAGTTTAATTCCCCTATAGTTTGAGCAACTCTGTATGTCTCCCTTATTTTTAAAAATAGGTACTAAAATACTCTTCCTCCGTTCATCAGGCATTTTCTTTGAGTTTAGAATCTTATTAAATAATTTAGTTAACCATGCCACTCCCATATCTCCCAAATACTTCCACACTTCAATTGGTATTTCATCGGGTCCACAGGCTTTACCTACTTTCATTCTCTTAAGTGCTTCCTTTACTTCTAAAGATCTAATCCTTCTAGTATAATTTACATTCTTTTCTATTGTTCTATAATATATATTCACGCTATTTCCATTTTGACTATTATTAAAGAGATCATTAAAATAATTTCTCCATCTTTCTTTAATGTCCTCATCTTTCACCAACACTTTTCCTTCTTTATCCTTAATGCACCTAACTTGATTGAGATCTTGACATTTCCTTTCTCTACTTCTTGCTAATCTATAAATATCTTTCTCCCCTTCTTTAGTTCCAAGTTTCTCATATAACTTTTGATGTGACTAATCCGCAAGTATACGGGTCGTCTCAAGTAATAAAGTGATGAATCAAGTATCGTTCCCACGAGGATTTGCTGTTTGATTACTAAATTATGAATGAAGCGATTATTTGGGCTAATGATTAATGAATAAATGGTAAATGTGAATGAGCAAGGTAAATTGATTAATCTAGTTGAAATGGGTAAAGAGTAAACAAATAAATTCTAATTCTAGTTTGCAATTAAACTGAAGTTGACAATGGGTAATTTAAACGAAAGTCTAATTATGGTAAAAGTGATCCCAGAGTTGGGGGTTTATGCATAAATCAATTGGGATTTGTCTTGGGCATTCCAATTTTTAGGGAAAAATAGAGTTTGAAGGAAATTGATTCTAAATCCCTTTAATATCTTTTTCAAGCATATCAAAGTGTATTCTAAAATAACCAAACCTACTTTCGTATGTATTTGATTACTTTAAAACCCATTAAGTTTTGTAACCAATAATTAATTCCTCTTAAAGTCCTAGTTTATTTCTAAATCTAGGTGATTTTAAGTTCCAATCCTTGATTAACTATCAATGACTTTCACCTTTCGGTCCTTCAATCAAAGATTAACACAATACCCAATGGGTACCAACATTAGGCAAGTAAATCAAGCACACAAGGAAGGAATCAAAACTCATATTCATATAAAATAAGGAAATACCCAATCCAAATCCACTAATTAATCTAAAACATATTTCCCAACTCTGAAATCTAAGGAAATTACTCACTCATTATGGTATTTACAAGAAATATAGATGGAAGAATAAGGAAAAACATGATAAAAGGACTGAAATAGGAAAACCCAGGTGGAAGAACCAAGGTCTCTGGTTTCTGGAGCTCCAAATGCGTGCTGCAGCTCCTCTTCCCAGAGAAAAATGGCGCCTCCTCTTCTTTCTATTTAATTTTCTTTCCTTTTTTGTTTTTCTTCTCCTTCCTCTTGTGGCAAAAATAAGGAAAATGATGAATTTATATGGTCCCTAAAAGTTACCCTAAAAGTAAATAAAAGACAAGGAGTGGATAGGAAATGAGGTGTAAAATTATCCAAGTCAGCAGCACTTTCACGTTCTGGGCATTCTGCTTATGGTTCGGCTTAACCCTAAGCGGCTTCTTAGCAAATTTAGCCTCTGACGCACCGTCGCTTAAGGTTGCTGCACCTTCAGAAATCTCGGCAGACTTATAGTAAAATGGACTTTTCTGCTCATGCTTGACTTGTGTTGCACCTTAAGCATTGCCGCTTTACCCTGAGCATGACCTTAAGCAAGGTCTCAAGCAAATTTCGGCTGGTTTGCTCTTTCAAGGCTTGATTTCTTCAACTTTCCTCTGTGCTTAAAGAACTCCAAATTTCTTCAAATCACTTCCTAATGCACTCATTGGTCTTCGATTTGCCACAAAATCCTATCAAAAATAACAAAATTACAAAAATCAAATATAAAGTATCTAAAGTTAACAAATAAGCTAAAATAAAGCTAAAAACATAAAATATACTAAAATATAAGGGCAAAATGGATGCAAAACTACCCTAAAATGCCTATATGAAATGAGTGTAACAAATTCCCCCAAACTCAAACCTTTGCTTGTCCTCAAGCAAATTAAAAAAAAACAATTAATGCAATTTGGGGTACCTTACCTTAAATTTATGAAAATTACTTATCCGAACTCTCAAACTTACCTTTAGCCACCAACACACCATATACCCACTTTCAAGGTGCCAAGAATTTAATCCTTACCAAAGTTATCACCGCTTAGCCTTGGGTCAATTATCCATATTATCAAGCCCAAACCAATCAATCACAAAGAATAATTATGCCTAAATAGACTATAGGGTAATCCATAAGCTAAAGTATCTCAAATAATGATGGAAGTAAATGAATGGATTAATGATATCACAATCCCATAGGCAATTTTCCTATTCCAATCTCCACTAATGTAGCAAAACACCATCAAAAGATCAAAAGGACTTTCAAGGGTTGTAATGGGGCTAAGGGGGTAGTAATGTGGCTAACAAGAAAAGGATAAAGGTAACAAAATATGAGAATAATCAAATTATTAAAAGATCAAGACACACAATTTTTTTTTTTTTTTTTTTTTTTTATATATCAAATGGGAGAAGGAACTTTACAACTATTCACCAATGCTAGCATATAATTTTGAAGCTTTTAGAGGGACTACATAAAAACATTGACTTTGAATTATAATTGTCCCTTTCAATTCACCCCCAAACTCATTTCTTTGTGTATTTGAGTGGTGAATTACTTTACATACCATAATTGAATTTGCTAGCTTTTTTACTTTAGCCACTTCTCCCAACTAATTGTTATTATTATTATTATTTATTATTTTTTTATATTTATTTTTTTTATGTGTATCTATCACTCAAAGAATTATTCTCATGGAGGGTAGGTAAGTGTTTGAGTTTATGGCTAGGTAGTAATGTGGGTTCCAAAGGAATAAGAGGGATAAATGTAGGCTCAAATTGGTTCCAAAGGGAAATTTTTAAGTGAGGTTGGCTAAGGCTAAAATATGGGTTTAAAATTCAAAGAATGCCTAGATCATTTCTTTTTCAAGTGTATGCTATGATTTCGCCTTGAAAGGTTTAGGAAGATTGTTCTAGGATTGGTGAGACATCAATTAGCTACTTCTCACCCTAGAGTTTTCTCTAAGCACTCAAAGTCAATGCAATAGATTGGGTGGCCCTTGGCTAAGAAGATATAAACTCAAGCAAGAATTTAATAACTTTGCACCTATCCAGGACTTTCAATCCATCAAACCCTTCTAAAAGTAAGCTTAATTGCTCTTCAAAGCAACTCTCAATCCTCTAAGGACAAGGTAAAAATTTGTTTTTATGATATGCATGATCCTAAAATGAATGCATAAATCAGATTAAAACTAAGTGTAATCTATATGAAGACTATATGCAAATGTATGTATATGGGTATAGACATGTGTGTGGTATATGTATAAGTGTATGGATTATCTATATATGAATGAATGAAATGCAATAAATGAATGAAAAAAAATTTTAAAAATTTTGCAAAAATTTTGCCCTCACCCCCAAACTCAAATGAAACATTGTCCTCAATGTCTAAAATGAATGCAAAGATGGGCAAAATTATGTGAACTTATCAATTAATGAAATATATACAATTGGGGATTAAATCAATATAAGCTCAAGTATTTCAAAATTAGCTCAAAATGATATTAACAATGAAGCTTTAGAGAGAAAAATGTGAAAAAGTATCCCAAATGTATGAATTTACACTGCTTAAGATGTTGCTTAACCTGTTGCGTAGGGTAAAGCGAAAGCATAAGCATTGGCAACATACCATGAGCATAAATGGTAAAAGGGAAACTGTTACCTCCAACTGATGTGAAACAATTGTGGCTCAAAGAAAATTATGCAACTCATCAATGTCAGCAAAATTAGGATTGAAGAAAAGATAAAGTGCAAAAATAATGGTCAAGAAAATGAAATAGTGAAAAGAAATAAAATGTAACAGTTAAATCAAAAAATTAAACTAAGAAACATTCACAGAGTATTTATGTCTATATCAGAAGATAAAATAAAATAAAGTAAACTAAAGGAAAAAAAAAAAAAAAGTGCAGAGATAATAATAAAAACTAAGTACCAAAATATTACAACCATGACCAAAGTTTGAAAATTAAAATAAACAGATTACAAAATAAACCTAAAACAGAAACTAAAACTGCTGCTACTGATCAAGTTCTGCTATCAAGCCTTTGTTGTCGCATCGTGGTCCGTGAGGTTCCGCAAAGAGGTTCATTATGATCCAAGCTTCGTAAGGCCTTCAAGTTTTCTGTTAAGTCTTTCATTTCTTGAAACATGGCTTGGCCCCAATGATATAAATTGTTGTAGGATTGGGCCAATTTGTTGTAAAGCTCCAGCATTTGAAGTTGATGTTGCTTCTGTTTCTTTTTAAGAGATAAAAATCTCTTTTTAAGTTTCTTTTCTAGCTTCTTCTTTTGGTTAACCTGCTCTTGACCCATGGCTTCAATTTTGATTTCTAAGTTTTTCAAGGAAGCAAGAATTTCTGTGGTATCAGGTGAGGGAGCAGATGGTTGGACAGTGAAATTTGTTATCCTGGATTCCAAGGATTTTAAGATGGATAACATGTCTGCTGAGAAGTGTGGGGTAGAGGTTGGTTGTGGTTCAGCAGTTGCAAAAGTGGTGGGGTGTTCAGTGAGTGGGGTATCAGTCTTGAATGTAGAGTATATGTATGGCCTATTTTCTCACAAACATCCATATGCAAAGAACATGGTGCAGTCTATGTATGATTCCCTAAACTGGCAAAGAATTTATATAGACTAGCATCAAAGCTAAATGATTTTGCTATGGCTTATATACCCCCAAAAACAATACTACCTTTAGTATGCTTGGTGACAATTTGGTGCCAATGAGTAGCTATGAAATGGGTCAGACTTACTTGTTTTCTCTCCTTCATGCACCACAATAGGAACAAATCCTCAAAGACCCACAATATCATATCGTGTCCCCTTCCTAAAACAAAGGTAAGTAATGAATCTATGGAGGTATTTCAATACATGGTCAACTATCCTAGAGGCTTTGCAAATCCTGCCTATAATAACCTCCAAATGGTGCAATATCTTTCCGCACTGAACAGGTCATAAACAGCTTGTCGCCACTCAATGTTTCTATACCTAACTCAAAACCAAAAATGGCATTCAAAGCACCTATATCTAACTCCTCACAATTCCAAAGACATCGAAAATAAATCATATCTCTATGGTCAGGCACTGTTGGTTTGAAACTCAACTTTAGGGAACTCAAAAATTCGAGGGTTAGATCCTTGTATACTGGTTCCCTAATTTTAGCAAAATCAGTCCAGCTAACAACATCCAAATAGGCAAAGACAGAATTATAAATACCTAATTCTTTCAAAATCTGCTCATCCATATACTTGTTTGCCAAAATGGTTTTAGAAAGTAATTTCTCATAGGCCTTTTTCATATCCATATCCCTAAAAGCCCAAGGCAATGGAGAAATTACCTCCTCTATAGTATCCGCAGATGACGCAGGTGCTGGAGAATGTAAGGGAGACTGGGTTACTGGTGTTTGCACCGCTGGTGCTGGGGTTTGCGAAGAGGACCTGGTCCTTTTGCTAACTGGCTCAGAGGACTGAGGTGGAGAGTTTAAGTCGAAAGGGACAGAGGGTACTCGTTTCCTTTTTCCGACAAGGGTTTCTTTGAGTCTACCAATGCCCTTTTTGTTTTCCCTTTTGTTTTTGTTTGGGTAGGAACAGGTCGCGTTGGTTCTGGGAATGGGTGTCGAATTGGTGTTTCATTTGGCGGCTCGGATTGCGGCGAGAGGAGTCGGCGGGATGAGAGGTGGTATTTGGCTTGGAGGCGGGGCGGTGGACCGAGGTGGTGGTGATTGTGGTAATGGCGGCGTTTGTGGCGGTGGGGACCGAGGTAATGGCGACTGGGTCAAGTTAGGGTTTGTGGGTAATGAGGATGGAGTGCCCATTTTAGATTTGGATGTAATGTCAAGTCCTCTGAGTTTAGGTTTGTGAGATAACCACATATTGTTTCTTTTCATTTTAATGAAAAGGATGAAACCTTTCGCTTCTGTAAAAATTTTGCCGGAAAAAATGGCGTGAGGAAGGAAGTCGACGAGGTTTATCGGAGTGTTGGCGAGGTTTTTGGAAAATTGGCGAAATGTCGGGCCTTTTAAAATGTGGGGTAGACATGTGGTAATTTGGGTCATGCTTAGGTTAGGCATAAGGTTCAGCAGGTTGCTTAAGACTTTGCTTGACAAGCAATGTCATCAAGAAGTTTCGGTGTTCTGGGCAAAATTGTGGTTTTGCTTACCAAAATCAGTCCAAAAGTTATGGAATGCCATTGCAACCCTCAGCAGTTACCAAATACACACAAACACCATAAAATTTAGGGATTTCAGTTCATCTCTCTCAGAACTTACTAAGCATAGCACATGTTCATTTAGCTTTTGCAATCATTGTCCATTTTAGGCACCAATTGTGATTATCATTTTTGCACATTTAAATGAAATGGTCTCCTTCCTAAACTTACACCAAAAGCATATTTTCAAAAGATTTCATAAGTTCCAATCAACCAAGAATTTCTAAAAATGTAGAAATTGACCTTTTTAGCAAAGATGAACAAGAGCATGAACAAGAGCAAAAATCATAGATTGCAGAAATTAGCAGCAATTCCAACAAAAGCATGCAAATTCCTATCAGACTACAAAATTATATATACACTAAAAGGTAAAACTTAACAAACACTATTTTTGCACTTCAATAAAGCTCTCATCAGTCCTAAATATCAAAATTGATCCTCATTCAAGTTGCATTTCACAGAATTTACACAAAACACAAAATCAAACATGTGCTATCAAGTAGACTGCAATTTGAGCAATTTAGCACAAGTTTAAAGGTGTTACTGTTCACAGGTACTGCATAAAGTGCAGAATGTTGCTTATACTTGCTTCCCTTTAATTCTTTGTTTTTGCAACAAGTGTAAACTTGCCCAATCTTCATGAATTACCTACAAAAGATAAACAAATGTCACTTTTGAGATTAATGAGGGTGAAAACTGAAAGTGAAATGAAATGGAAAATTAATGAACTATAAAAGGATACGCTTGGGTTGCCTCCCAAGAAGCGCTTGTTTAAGGTCTTAAGCTTGACCTTCCACTCCAATTCTCCTAAGTATCCTCGATCGAGAACCAAGCCATGAAACCTCTACAAACTTTTGCGTGGGTTCTCCTACAATATATTGTTTTAATCTCTGCACTTTAACTTTGAAAGTCCCTGAGGTCTGATTGCTTATCTCAACAGCTCCAGAGGGGTTTACTTTTATAACAGGGTAGGGCCCGGACCATCTTGACTTCAATTTTCCTGGAAATAACCTTAACCTAGAATTGTATAGGAGAACAACATCACCTTCTTGAAATTCTTTCCTCCTAATATGCTTATCATGCCATCTCTTAGTTCTTTCCTTGTAAAGCTTGGCATTTTCATAAGCATCCAATCTAAGCTCCTCAAGTTCATTTAGTTGCAGCATTCTTTTTCTCCCGCAGCTTTTAAGTCAAAGTTCAGTGTCCTTATGGCCCAATATGCTCTATGCTCCAACTCCAAAGGTAAATGACAAGCCTTCCCATAAACCAATCTAAATGGGGTAGTTCCGATAGGGGTTTTAAAGGCTGTTCTATAGGCCCAAAGAGCATCATCTAACTTTAGTGACCAATCTTTCCTCGAACAATTCACTGTTTTCTCAAGAATTCTTTTCAGCTCTCTATTGGAAATCTCCACTTGACCACTAGTTTGTGGATGGTAGGGTGTTGCAACCTTATGTTTCACACCATATTTTTGCAATAATCTTTCAAATTGATGGTTGCAAAAATGAGATCCTCCATCACTTATAATGGCACGTGGAGTTCCAAATCTTGTAAAAATGAACTTTTTAAGGAATTTAATCACAACTCTTACATCATTAGTTGGAGATGGTATAGCTTCAACCCATTTGCTCACATAATCTACTCCAACTAAAATGTATTTGTGTCCCAAGGATGATGGAAAGGGTCCCATGAAATCAATGCCCCACACATCAAATAATTCCACTTCCAATATAGTTTGGAGGGGCATTTCATCTCTCTTTGAGATATTACCCATCCTTTGACACCTATCACATGCATTTACAAACTTCCTCACATCCTTAAACATGTGTGGCCAAAAGAACCCTGCTTGAAGAACTTTTTCTGCAGTCTTTGTCACACTCATATGACCCCCATAAAGTGAAGAATGGCAATCTTTGATAACATTCCCTATCTCCTCATCAGCTAAACATCTTCTAATCAGCCCATCTCCACATTTCTTGAACAAAAATGGTTCTTCCCAATCATAATCCTTCACATCAAAGAGAAATTTCTTCTTTTGCTGCCATGTTAAATCAGGTGGAAGGATTCCACACACTAGATAGTTCACAAAATCTGCATACCAAGGGGTTTTTGCATTCATGATTACTAACAATTGCTCATCAGGAAAATAATCATCTATTGGGGGCTCTTTTCCCAGATTGTCTCCTTGTTCTTGCCTCAATCTAGACAGGTGATCCGCTACCACATTTTCTACTCCTTTCTTATCTTTAATTTCCAAGTCAAACTCTTGAAGGAGTAACACCCACCTTATCAATCTAGGTTTAGCCTCTTTTTTCTGAAGGAGATACTTGATAGCTGCATGATCCGTGTACACTATTACCTTAGACCCCACAAGATAGGACTGAATTTGTCATCGCAAATACTACTGCCAAAAACTCTTTCTCTGTAGTAGAGTAATTTATTTGAGCATCATCTAAGGTCCTACTTGCATAGTATATTGCATACACCTTCTTATCTTTCCTTTGTCCCAAAACAGCCCCAATGGCATAATCACTAGCATCGCACATTAACTCAAAAGGTAATGACCAATCGGGTGGCTGCATAATAGGAGCAGATATCAAAGCTTCCTTTATCCTGCAAAAAGCATTCATACAATTAGTATCAAAATTAAATTCCACATCTTTACTCAATAAATTGGTAAGAGGTTTAGAAATCTTAGAAAAATCCTTGATGAATCTCCTATAAAATCCAGCATGCCCCAAGAAACTCCTCACTCCCTTCACAGATGTTGGGGGTGGCATTTTCTCAATAACTTCTACCTTTGATTTATCCACCTCAATACCCCTGTTTGACACAAGATGTCCCAAAACAATTCCTTCTTGTACCATAAAATGGCACTTTTCCCAATTCAAAACTAAATTGAACTCTTCACATCTCTGCAAAACCTTAGACAAGTTAGATAAGCATTCATCAAAAGATTTACCATACACAGAAAAATCATCCATGAACACTTCCATAATACCCTCAATCATGTCAGAAAATATGGACATCATACATCGTTGAAATGTAGCAGGGGCATTACATAGTCCAAATGGCATCCTTCGATATGCAAAGGTACCATAAGGACATGTGAAGGTAGTTTTATCCTGATCATCTGGGTGAATAGGGATCTGAAAGAACCCTGAATAGCCATCCAAGTAGCAAAAATAAGAATGATGAGCTAGTCTCTCAAGCATTTGATCTATAAATGGTAATGGAAAATGGTCCTTTCTAGTTGCCTTATTCAATTTCCTATAATCTATACACATTCTCCATCCAGTTACAGTTCTTGTAGGTATTAGTTCATCATTTTCATTTTTAACTACTGTGATGCCCCCTTTCTTAGGTACAACATGAACTGGACTTACCCAATTGCTGTCAGAAACAGGGTAAATGATACCTGCATCAAGCAATTTCAAGATCTCCTTTTTCACAACCTCTTTCATGTTCGGATTCAGTCTCCTTTGTGATTCTCGAGAGGCTTTATGGTCATTTTCCAACAAAATTCTATGCATGCACACGTATGATGTATTCCTTTAATATCATCAATGGTATAACCAATTATCCTTCTATGCTTCCTAAGAACTCTCAATAATTTCTCAACCTCACAATCAGTCAATTTAGCACTAACAATCACAGGATATGTAGAATATTGCCCTAGAAAAGCATACCTGAGATTTGTTGGAAGAGGCTTCAACTCTACCTTAGGTGTTTCACCTTTTTCAAACTTTGATGATGAAGTCGTTTCTCGCTTCAAGTCCCCAATCTTTTCAATATCAGCCATAGGCAATGGTGGATTTCCTTCCAAAATTGTAACATATTCTGCAGCTTCCTCAATTTCATCCCCTTTTTTGATGTTATGAACCAAACAAGCTTCTAAGGGGTCTTTAGGATGTTGCTTTTTAAGCACTTCTCTAACCTCTTCATCTATCACATCTACTCTCAAGCATGAGTTTGAATCATCTTTCTTTTTCATTGCTTGAAACAAATTAAATTCAACTTTCTCTTCCCCAACTTCTAATGTAAGCCTCCCATTTTTTACATCAATCACAGCTCCAGAAGTAGCAAGGAAAGGTCTACCAAGAATAATAGGAATGTGTACATCCTCCTCCATCTCCAATACCACAAAATCCACTGGTATGAAAAATTTCCCAACTTTCAGAGGAACATTCTCAACTATCCCAATTGGAAATTTAATAGATCTATCTGCTAACTGCAGTGATATGGTAGTAGGCTTCATTTCTCCAATCTTCATTTTCTCATAGATAGACAATGGCATCAGACTAACACTGGCTCCAAGATCGCATAAAGCCTTATCTATACTAATATCCCCAATGTGACATGGTATGGAGAAACTCCCAGGATCTTTCAGTTTGGGTGGAAGCTTATTTTGCAAAATGGCACTGCTTTCTTCCGTGAGAGCTACAGTCTCAAATTCCTCCAATTTCTTCTTGTTAGATAAAATCTCCTTCAAAAATTTGGCATATGAAGGCATTTGTGCTAAGGCGTCAGTGAAAGGAATAGTCACATGCAAAGACTTCAATACCTCCAAAAACTTCCCAAATTGTTTATCCAATTTTGCTTTCTGAAACCTTTGTGGGAATGGTAAAGGTGGCATGTAGGCTTTAGGTGCAACATATTTGGGCTCCTCTTCTTTGCTCTCCCTCTCCTTACTTCCTTTTTCTTCCACTGAATTTTCTTTCTCAGCTTCAATTCTAACTTCAACTTCAGTTTGTTCATCTCCTTCTCTCGCTTTTCTTTTCTTCAACTTTCCTTCAATATTTTTATCCCCATTCTCCAATATTTTTCCACTTC
Organism: Hevea brasiliensis; assembly: GCF_030052815.1. Lineage (NCBI taxonomy): Eukaryota > Viridiplantae > Streptophyta > Magnoliopsida > Malpighiales > Euphorbiaceae > Hevea > Hevea brasiliensis. The sequence goes on along the minus strand of NC_079507.1, from coordinate 75,513,941 downwards.
TCAATGTAATAGCCTTGCAATGCTCCCTTGAATTTTCTCGGTTGGCTAGGAAGCTTCCCAAATGCTTTGTTACTTGAAGAGCTAGCTTGTTGAGCTATTTGATTCTCTAATATCTTGTTGTGTGTTGCCATTTGATCCACTTTAGATGCTAATTGAGAAATCATTTCTTGTTGACCTTGATGGCTCACAAGTAGAGTTTCAATCATAGATTCCAATCTAGCTGTCTTGTCTAGTTGTGCTTGTTGTGGTAGAGGTGGAGCAGGTGCATTTTGTGGTTTAGAAATTCCAGAGGAGGCCCTCTATTCTCACTGAAAATTCGATGTTGTTGATATCCGTAAGGTTGCCGAAAATTCGATTTTGCCCTTGTCTACCTCCCCAAGAGAAATTTGGGTGGTTTCTCCATGCGGATCATAAGTTGCGTAAAATGGGTTACCACCGATCTTTGATTGTAGTTCCCACATAATCCACTTGCTCACTTGAAAATCTTGATTAAGTGCAGAAAAATCACGCACAATTGACATTTGCAGCCCAATTTCTAGTGTATTACCGTAACCTCCTATCAAGAATCTACTTTCATACTTAACTTGTCCATCTTCTTTGTCAAAGCATCAAACTTAGCATTGATCATATTCATGGCGTCAAGCTCAAACATACCAGCTGGTTTCTTGATCTCATTCCTCTCACAACTCCATTGGTAGTTGTTATAAGCAATTTTATCAAGAGCGTAAAAGCTTCATCTTCGATTTCTCCATAAGGTCACCTCCAGAAGATGCATCAATTGTACTCCTAATAGCTGGTGAAACTCCATTATAAAAGTGTTGAACAAGCATCCACTTAGGAATCCCATGATGTGGACATCTCCTTTGCAAATCCTTGTACCTCTCCCATGCTTCATACAAGCTCTCATCATCTCTAGGTTTAAAAGAAGTCAGCTCATTTCTCAGCTTAGCTGTCTTGCTTGGTGGAAAATATTGAGCCAAAAATGCTTGAGAAAGTTCATCCCATGTTGTGATAGAACCCGGTGGCAAAGAATGTAGCCACTCTCTAGCTCGGTCCTTCAGAGAAAAAGGAAATAATCTGAGTCGAATTGCATCATCAGAAACTCCATTTATCTTCAACATATCACTGATCTCAAGAAAGTGTGCCAGATGCACATGTGGACTTTCACTTGGATTTCCTCCAAATTGTGCTTGTTGTACCATTTGACAAAGTGCAGGCTTCAATTCAAAATTATTAGCTTCTACCCTTGGTCTTGTGATACTTGGCATGAAATCTCCAATGTTAGGATAGGCATGATCCTTCACAGAGCGGTTGTTATTATTGTTGTTATTGTCAGCCATTTCTTCTTGTACTTGCTCTTGCTCTTGTGCTCTTTCTTGTTGTTGTTGAGCTTTAATTTCAGCTTTTCTCCTTTTAGATTCTGCTCTTAAAGCCTTTCTTTGTCTTCTCTATTTCTGGGTCAAAGAATAGATTGATTTCTTCACTTTTTGACCTTCTCATAAAATAAAGCACCTGAAAAACAAAAATAAACAAACTCTCAAAGTAAAATGGTAAAAAGAAAATAAAATAAAATGCCCAAATTAACCAAACAAACAATCGTTTAATATCAAACAAAAATCAAATCCCCGGCAACGGCGCCAAAAACTTGATGTGACTAATCCGCAAGTATACGGGTCGTCTCAAGTAATAAAGTGATGAATCAAGTATCGTTCCCACGAGGATTTGCTGTTTGATTACTAAATTATGAATGAAGCGATTATTTGGGCTAATGATTAATGAATAAATGGTAAATGTGAATGAGCAAGGTAAATTGATTAATCTAGTTGAAATGGGTAAAGAGTAAACAAATAAATTCTAATTCTAGTTTGCAATTAAACTGAAGTTGACAATGGGTAATTTAAACGAAAGTCTAATTATGGTAAAAGTGATCCCAGAGTTGGGGGTTTATGCATAAATCAATTGGGATTTGTCTTGGGCATTCCAATTTTTAGGGAAAAATAGAGTTTGAAGGAAATTGATTCTAAATCCCTTTAATATCTTTTTCAAGCATATCAAAGTGTATTCTAAAATAACCAAACCTACTTTCGTATGTATTTGATTACTTTAAAACCCATTAAGTTTTGTAACCAATAATTAATTCCTCTTAAAGTCCTAGTTTATTTCTAAATCTAGGTGATTTTAAGTTCCAATCCTTGATTAACTATCAATGACTTTCACCTTTCGGTCCTTCAATCAAAGATTAACACAATACCCAATGGGTACCAACATTAGGCAAGTAAATCAAGCACACAAGGAAGGAATCAAAACTCATATTCATATAAAATAAGGAAATACCCAATCCAAATCCACTAATTAATCTAAAACATATTTCCCAACTCAAATCTAAGGAAATTACTCACTCATTATGGTATTTACAAGAAATATAGATGGAAGAATAAGGAAAAACATGATAAAAGGACTGAAATAGGAAAACCCAGGTGGAAGAACCAAGGTCTCTGGTTTCTGGAGCTCCAAATGCGTGCTGCAGCTCCTCTTCCCAGAGAAAAATGGCGCCTCCTCTTCTTTCTATTTAATTTTCTTTCCTTTTTGTTTTTCCTCCCTTCCTCTTGTGGCAAAAATAAGGAAAATGATGAATTTATATGGTCTCTAAAAGTTACCCTAAAAGTAAATAAAAGACAAGGAGTGGATAGGAAATGAGGTGTAAAATTATCCAAGTCAGCAGCACTTTCACGTTCTGGGCATTCTGCTTAGGGTTCGGCTTAACCCTAAGCGGCTTCTTAGCAAATTTAGCCTCTGACGACCGTCGCTTAAGGTTGCTGCACCTTCAGAAATCTCGCAGACTTATAGTAAAATGGACTTTTCTGCTCATGCTTGACTTGTGTTGCACCTTAAGCATTGCCGCTTTACCCTGAGCATGACCTTAAGCAAGGTCTCAAGCAAATTTCGGCTGGTTTGCTCTTTCAAGGCTTGATTTCTTCAACTTTCCTCTGTGCTTAAAGAACTCCAAATTTCTTCAAATCACTTCCTAATGCACTCATTGGTCTTCGATTTGCCACAAAATCCTATCAAAAATAACAAAATTACAAAAATCAAATATAAAGTATCTAAAGTTAACAAATAAGCTAAAATAAAGCTAAAAACATAAAATATACTAAAATATAAGGGCAAAATGGATGCAAAACTACCCTAAAATGCCTATATGAAATGAGTGTAACAACTTTTCAAAGGCCTGTGCTCTTGCTTGGCTAACTGCCTTTTTTGCCTCTTTCTTTGCTATCTTGTACTGTTCATATGCCTCATTATTATCACATTTAGGTAATTTCTTATACCATTCCCTTTTTCTCTTCACTGCCTTTTGTACTTCCTCATTCCACCACCATCTCTCTTTTGAGGGTGGTCCATGTCCTTTAGACTCCCCAAGTACTTTTCTAGCTACTTCTCTAATCTTTGATGCCATCTGTATCCACATATCATTGGCCTCCATATCTAGCTTCCATACTTCAGACTCAAGAAGCTCATTTTTGAACTTCACTTGCTTTACTCCTTTGAACTCCCACCACTTTGTTCGAGCTACACTATTTCTTCTGACCTTACTTGAATTGTTCCTAAACTTGACATCCAAGACCACCAACCTATGTTGACTTGTTAAAGCCTCTCCTGGAATGACCTTGCAATCCTTGCATAGAGCTCTATTTGTCTTCCTGGTTAAGAGGAAGTCGATTTGGCTTCTATGTTGCCCACTTTTGAAAGTCACTAAATGTGACTCTCTTTTTATAAAGTAGGTATTTGCTAGTATTAGGTCGTATGCCATAGCAAAATCCAGGATGCTTTTTCCCTCCTCATTTCGACTGCCAAAACCAAAACCTCCATGAACATTCTCATAACCTTGCCTATCACTTCCTACATGTCCATTCAAATCTCCACCAATGAAAACATTCTCTTCATTCGGTATGCTTTGCATTAAATCATCCATATCTTTCCAAAATCTTTGTTTACTCTCACTGTCTAGTCCTATTTGTGGGGCATAAGCACTAACTATATTTATTGTTTCTCTGTCTAGTACTAGCTTTACTAGTATAATTCTATCTCCTACTCTTTTCACAGCTACTACTGCGTCTTTCAATGTCCTGTCTATGATTATACCCACTCCGTTCTTGTTTCTCTCCTTTCCGGTAAACCACAATTTATACCCCGAATTACCCACTTCCTTACTTTTCTCTCCTACCCATTTAGTCTCCTGAATGCAAGCAATATTCACCCTTCTCCTTTCCAAGGTATCCACAAGCTCCATTAATTTTCCTGTAAGTGATCCAACATTCCAAGTACCAACCCTGATCCTCCTCCTATCCTGCTCCTTCCTAATTGGTCTCCTTCTATGATATCTTCTATTATTTTCTATGTCTATCTTGTGTTCTGTTCCACTATTTGTTCTATTATCTGTCTTATGGACTAACTTCTTTACCCACACCCGTCCATGATGTGGGAACCCTTGCTCACTTAACACCACACCCGGGCGCGGCATGGCGTCGCTTTCGGTGAACGCCCTACACCCTTGCATATTTATCACTACACCCGGGCTCCGATGTAGCGCGTCGTTAGTAGAGGACGCCCCAACGTTTATATCATTTGAATCCATATCATAGGGTGTGACGAAATTTTTACGCTGGTTGTCACCTACCGCAACCCTCCTCCTTTATCCGGGCATGGGACCGGCTAAGCACAAACTACTTAGGCTAAGCACAAACTATATTTTTAAGCGGACTACAGTTCCTTTAGCATTATTAGCATCTTTCTCATTATTTTTTTTAATATAAGTTAGAACCTATTAGCCACATCATCTGTCTGTAGCCATGTCAGCACCTGACTGCCACATCAGCCCCTCTCTCATAAGACCATCGCCTGAAAATCATTAGTATAGCATCCTCTTCATTCCCCTGTTTATAGACGACCTTGCAATCTGGAGAATAACAGAGAGTTGAAGTCCTTATGGAAACTAAGGTATATAATGTGAAGATTTTCGCAAAAAGGGTGAATTTTTTAAATTTCCTGGCACGTTAAAGCTCTTAGGACATTAAAACTTTGATGCTGCAACCTTCTGAAGTGTGAGACTCTGACAATAAATGTGTGATTTAAAAAAGAAAAATTAATCAATGATATTCAACTGAATAGTATTAGAGTTGTTTTCATAACTATAATGTTTGGAGTTCAAGTACAAAATAAATTAAAAAGAAGAATTGAGACAAATAAAATATTGATCCTAATTTTAGCCATGTAACACTAGAAGTTCCCATGAAGTTTTAATCATGAAAATACTGTTCAGTTTTTTTTTAATTACTTGGTAAGAATAGATGGAACCTTGATCCGAAAATTTGTTTCTTCAGGAAAAATATGGACGCCATAAAGAATCTATTGGGCAGCAAACAGCGGGAAATCCTGCAAAAGAAAACAAAGATAGTATGATACCACAGGATAGACAGTTGCACCAGTGTATATATATCACCCTTTAGTCACCCATACTTCTTCACTCAAGGGACAACTACAAAGCAACCAAATCCTAATCCTTTCTCCTATTGGATCATTTTCTACTCCTAAGGTAACATGGGTGTTGTTTCCTACGAATTGATTGTCACCTCCCCCATCCCGCCGGCTAAGCTGTACAAAGCCTTGGTCCTTGATTCCGATATTCTCCTACCAAAGATTGTGCCACAGGCCATTAAGAGCGTTGAAATCCTTGAAGGAGATGGAGGCCCTGGAACCGTAAAAAAAGTTACTTTTGGAGAAGGCATGATCATCGATTTATTAAACTTGCTTTCCTTTAGATAGTATCATAGCCAATTCAAGTACTGAATGTTGAAACTAATTGCACTGAATGTTAAATATTTATGTGCAGGTAGCCAATTCAAGTACTCGAAGCATAAGATCGAAGCGATTGATAAAAAGAACTTAAAATTCAGCCATAGTGTGATTGAAGGCGACATGTTAATGAATGTGATTGAAAAAATAACTTACTATATCAAGTTCCAGCAATCCCCTGATGGAGGATGCATCTGCAAGGAGAGCAGCAATTACCATACCATTGGTGACTTTAAGCTTAACAAAGACCAACTTAAGGCTGGCAAAGAGAAGGCCTTAGGAATGTTCAAGGCTGTTGAAGCTTACCTTTTGGCTAATCCTGATGCCTGCTAAAACTGCTGCTGCTTTTCTGCTGCAATAGTCTCTTATATATGCTTGTGAGCAAAAAAATGCCACTGGTTTGCAAATAAAAGTTTGCAGTTGTACGGGTCAAGAGTTAAGAAACTTGTTATTTTCTACGTCGCAAAGAAAATGAATGATATGAATCCCTTGTTTCTTTCAATAAATGCACAAGAATTATCACATGATCAAGTTATATTAGTTGCTTTTTTTTATGTAATTTGATCATTCTTTGTGTTGATGATATATATAATTGATATCGAGACCCATATATATATTTTTTTAAATTTCTAAATCCCACCTTTTAATATGATTTTCAAGAAATATTTTTCCCCACAAGAAGGGGAAAAATAACTTATCAATCAATTGATTATTTTTCCCTTTCATATTTTCTTTTTGATAATGTACTAATAGTTTTTTCGGGTCTTTGTGTCCGATTATACTCGTCAAGCTACTCGCATATTAGGTTCTTTCTTTTGTCTTTCCTTTGTCAATACAAACATAAATAGGAATATTATAAGTATAATGTAAAATTACAAAATTAATATAAATTATATTTAAAATAGTTTCTATGTCAAGATCAGTTTTTCAATAATGAAAAAAAAATCAGTTTTTGAAATTGAAAAAGCAATATTTCAAGAGAAAAACTTTTAGATTTTGTATTAAAATTTTGTAAATGTATTATAAATCTAATAATGCAATATAAAATTATTTTTATTAAATATAAAAATATATAATTACAATATGTATAAAATATAAAATTTCCCGGAGGCCTTCCTCGCTTGACTCACCTCTCATTCGTAACGGCCATGAATATATTTTTTGTGAACTCTGCCTTGAATTTTCCTCCTTCATTTTTAGTCAAATAAAATTGACATTAACAATGACTAATATTTTGAAAAATCTGATTTGATACTGTCAAAAAAACAAAGGCATCACTGCATTTGTCCAATTAAAAAACTGAACAGGACAAAAGAATAACATAAGATAATTGTGCTAATGGTGATTACATAATATTGAATTTGAATGATGAACATTCAGAGCATTGCATTAAAAAGCCCGAGGGCCATCAGCATACAAAACAGCCATAACTTCTGAAGGCATGGCTGTAAGCCAACAATGAAAATATGAAGAAGTACATTCCAACATTTCTGAAAGAAAATTCTTGTTTATTTATTATGAGCTTAATTAATTAGGGATTAATTATACTCCTTAATCCACTGGTAGAGAAACCAAAGAACACGATTACAATCTTTTATTATCGACCCAAAAGTGGCTTCGCCAGCCATCCAAATAATAACACAATTTTAATTAATTAGTTATAAGCATCAGGATTTGCCAAGAGATAAGCTTCAACAGCCTTAAACAATGCCAGGCCCTTCTCTGCTCCAATCTTGATCTGGTCTTCATTGATCTCACCGTTTTCCTTTGGGTAGTATTTGGTGGTGGTCTTGATAATGGATCCTCCATCAGAAGAAGACACCATTTTGATCTCATAGGAAACTTTCTCCAGTGCGTCCATCCATGGATCGCCTCCGATAGCACTGTAGCAGTGCGTGAAATTGTCTTTGTCTGTTGCATCAATCTGGGTCTTAATATACTTCACTTCCCTACCTAAAAACATGCATAAAAACACAACATATTTTAGTTGATAATCATAATTTTATTATAATTTGATACACTCATTAACCTTTTTATTGCAAAGGGTGTAATTCAACTAATTAATTATTACCTTCTGCAAAGGAAGTCTTCTTAATGGTTCCAGGCCCTCCATTTCCTTCAATAATCTCCACATTCTTAACGACCTGAGGCAGAATCTTAGGGATAGCAGTGTCAGCTTCAAGGACAAAGACCTTGAACATCTTGGTTGGGGGGATAGCGGCAGCCATTTCCCTCTCAAAAGTCAAAACACCCATGATGGCCTTTGAAAAAGATTAAATGGAAGGTAAATATATGAACAAGGAAGATGCTATATAGAAAGTAATAGGATAAATATGTATCTATTGTGTGGCGAAATACAGGAGCAGAAGGAGGTATTTATAGAATAAGCTTCAAGGTTTTGCGTCAAAATATTCCTTGTTAAGACCAAAACGATTTGCATTTAGGTCTGAAAGAGCATGCAATGAAAAAGGGTGTGCCGCTACATATTGATGACTCCTAATTTGTACTTCTACTAGATATTGTTCCTTCTGAAAGTAACTGTTGCCCATGAAACATTAGTTAATCAAATACCTACATATATACCGATCTCTTTCCCTTTTTTAATTTCCCACCATAAAATATATTTATAGTCATATTCTATATGGCATTAATTGTCCTAATGTACGAATATGATAGTTTTTTCCACGGTCAATCCAGTGCAACAAAGACGCTGCCTTAGTGGACGGGGTAGAAGTAGCGATGGAGACGGATGGGGTATCCGAGAAAACCACTGTATTTGAATTCGAACCCAATTAATATTATTAAAATCTGAACATATCATCTTAATTATCCAAACCTGTCTCGAACCCGATTATTATTACTCGAAAAAATTTAGACCCATTTAATTTTATATATTTTAATTAATATTTTACATTAAAAATTATTTTGATTAATAATTTATAACAGATACTCAATATATAAAATTCGAACTCGACCTGAACTCATTATGGGTATTATTTTTTAAATCAAAATCCGTCTCAAACCTGTCCTATTAAAATTTGATCGGATCAAGTACTCACAAAAATCTGACCGTTGTCATCCCTTGACAGAAGGCTTCTCATATTTTTAGTTAATTGAAAATAATACTAATTGAATAATTTATGTTAGGAAAACATAAATTATATTGTTTACTATTATTTTGATGAGGTGATCAGTTAATGAAATTATTAATGTTTTTTTACACTACAAGAAAAGTTAAAAATAACTACGAAAATTACCGACTACAAAATTTCGTGGGTAATTTACCGACGAATTACCGACGCTTTACCGATGAAAAGAGAAATAAAATTTAAATTAATTTTTACCGACGAAATTACCGACTAATTACCGACTAAAAGTTTACCGACGATGTAATTTCGTAGGTAAAAGTGGTGTCTAACATTAGCGGCAAAAGTAGCGACCAAATAATAAAAATAACGACCAAATGTTTCGTCGGTAATTACCAACGAAATGCTTTTCGTAGGTAATAGTAAGAAAAAAATAGAAAATAAAATTTAAAAAAAAATACCTACGAAAAATTTTTCGTCGGTAATTACCAACGAAAAGTTTTTCGTAGGTAATATTAAGAACAAAATAGAGAAGAAAATTTTTAAAAAGCTAAAAAATTTTACCTACGAATTTTTTTTGTCGGTAATTACCAACGAAATGTTTTTCGTAGGTAATATTAAGGAGAAAATAGAGAAGAAAAAAATCTAAAAAGCTTGAAAAAATTTTAGCTACGAATTTTTTTCGTCGGTAATTACCAACGAAACGCTTTTCGTAGGTAATATTAAGGAGAAAATAGAAAATAATTTTTTTTAAAAAAATACCTATGAAAAATTTGTCGTCGGTAATTACCAACGAAAAAATTTTCGTAGGTAATATTAAGACAAAATAGAGAAGAAAATTTCTTAAAAACTAAAAAAAATACCTACGAAAAATTTTTCATCAGTAATTACCAACAAAAAGCTTTTCGTAGGTAATATTAAGGAGAAAATAGGAAAAAAAATTTACCTACGAAAAAATTTTAGTCTGTAATTACCAACGAAAAGCTTTTCGTAGGTAATATTTAGGAGAAAATAGAGAAAAAAAAAATTCTAAAAAACTAAAAAAATTTTACCTACGAAAGGTATTTAGTCGGTAATTACCAACGAAATACTTTTCGTAGGTAATATTAAGGAGAAAATAGGAAAAAAATTCTAAAAAACTAAAAAAATTTTACCTACGAAAAAATTTTAGTCGGTAATTACTAACGAAAAGCTTTTCGTAGGTAATATTTAGGAGAAAATAGAGAAAAAAAATTCTAAAAAACAAAAAAAATTTTACTTACGAAAAGTATTTAGTCGGCAATTACCAACGAAATACTTTTCGTAGGTAATATTAAGGAGAAAATAGGAAAAAAATTCTAAAAAACTTAAAAAATTTTAGTACGAATTGTTTTCGTCGGTAATTACCAACGAAACGATTTTCGTAGGTAATATTAATGAGAAATTGAAAATAAAATTTTAAAAAAATACCTACGAAATATATTTAGTCGGTAATTCGTCGGTAAATCACAAAAAATGTGAAATTCCCACATCGTTTGAGAATAGATTTGAGGGTAGTGAGTTTGTCTATAAAAGGAGAACTACCCTCCAACATAGAGCAATTGTGGCATAGTCACATATATGGGGTCTATGTTGGGCTCCACTAGTAATTTTTTTCAAGTCAATTAAATCTTAAAAAATTATAAATTAAAATAATTAATAATTAATATTTAATTTAAAAATTAAAAAATTAAAAAATTAATTTGAAAATTTTAAATTAAATTAAATTAAATTAAATTAAAATTTAAATTACATTTTAAATTAAATTAAATTTAAAAGTTAATTTAAATTAAAAAAAATAAAAATTAAATTAAATTAAAAATTAATGATTAAATTAAAAAATATTAAATAAAAATTAGCTACGAAAATTTGTTTTCGTCGGTAATTACCAACGAAAAATTTTGTCGGTAAATTGTCGGTAATTTATAAGAGCAAAATCTCCTACGAAATTACCTACAAAAAAATTTAAATTTACCTACTAAATAATTTGTCGGTAAATTTAGCGACAACATTTTTTTCGTCGGTAAAAATTACCTACGCTAGTATTTGTGGACGAAAAAATTTCGTCGGTAATTTGTCGGTAATCACTGATTACCTACGAAATTTCAATATATTTGATCGGTAATTTTTGTAGCTATTTTTTTAATTTCTTGTAGTGTTTAACAATGAAATGTTAATCAATAAAAGTTAATTAAGTCATAAATTTTTTTTGAAAATTTTTTCATTATTTAATTAAATAATAGCTTTTTTTTATTAATAATAGTCAAGTCTCTTTTGAGACTTTAAACCAAAATGTACCCTGAAAGAAAAAGAAAATGCAACAAAAGCCTCAATCAATGACTGATGACTGCGCATTCGATTCCTTTATGTTATCCCGTAATGGCCGTCATCACAATATATATAAAACTCAATTAATTACAATATAAAACTCAACTAATAATATAATAATAGACTCGGTAATTAAGATGTTCCATCTCTATAATATAAATTATAATGTTTGTCCGACGGTGACATGTAGTATTTCTATATGGTCATAAATGGATAATTATATGTTAATGAAAATTTAAATATTAATTGTTTGGCTTGTTCTAATAGATTACTAACTATATGCTTAAATGTAAGAGAGGCTTCAACGGCCTTTAAAAATTCCAATGCCTTCTCTGATCCACCGTTGACTTGATATCTTCAATGATGTCATAATTTTATTTGTGGGGCAGTACCTGCTGCTAGCTAGTCTTCATGATGCATCCTCATTAGTAGAAGGAGAAATTATATACCATGATAAATAATCCATGTAGCACGGTTTATATAAATAATAAATTAATGATAAATAAATAAGTATATGGATAAATTTCAAAAAATTATAATTATTAAATAATTTTTTTAAATTTATAAATATATTTATATATGTGTTAATTTATTATTGACTTGTTATCTCATATCACATGTAGGCACCTCTCTGGTATTGTATAAAACTTTCTCAAGCACGTCCATCCATTGATGGCCTCCAACAACACTATATTGCAATGCCTCAAATTATCTTTGTCCATTGCTTTAATGACTTTGGTCTTAATATACTTGAATTCGCTACCTGCTTCATGTATATATGTACTTCTTAATCTACGTGACAAAAACATTTATTTGGGACTTTGGAACAGTTAATTAATCTCATATTAATTAATTGATTATTAATTAAGCGTGTAAATCTTATTACTAACCTCCTACCGGCAAATTAATAATTTGCCCCTCCTGCCAAGTTGATCTTCCTGATGGTTTTTAGGCCTTCCATTTCATTTCAGGCTTGCAACCACACTCAACTACCATCTCATTCAAAATCAAAACTGAATTGATCTAATCTGAAATTAAAATCAGTCAAAATTAAATTAATGAAAATGGATCATGAATCGGGTTTGAATCCATTGATTTGGTTCTTTGGGACCGCGTTATCAGCTTCCAGCACAAAAAACTTGTTTCGCAGTAGTAATTTCCTGTCGAAAGTTACAACACCCATAATGGCTAACAGTCAAGAAATGCATCTATATATCATATATTAGTAAAGAATATAGCAGTATACTAAATACAACATTATATTTATTATGATATTGGAAAATACTAGAACACTAGCAATCTTTACAGTACAAGCTAAGCACAAACTCTTATTGTAAGGCCAAAACTAGTCTGGCCTTTCACACCCTTATTAAAAAGATAACTAATTTTTAACTTCTGGCGATACTTAGTTATAGGCATCAGGATTTGCCAAGAGATAGGCTTCCACAGCCTTAAAGATCTGCCAGGTCTTCTCTGCTCTAGCCTTGGCTTTTTCTTTATCCAGTTCAGCGTTTCCCTTTGGGAAGAACTTGCTGGTGCACTTGATAATTGATCCTCCATCAGGAGAAGCCACTATTTTGTTCTCATACGAAATTTTTTCTAGCAAATCTGACCATGGATCACCTCCAATAACACTGTAGCACTGTGTCAAAGTATCTTTGTCCACAACCTCAACCTTGGATTTCATATACTTGAAATCGCCACCTACAAATAATGAGCTTTAGTTTAATGCTATTAAATCATCCTAAAAACAATATATTTATATATTAAGATTTTTCTTATCTAAATATAATTTATTATAAACTCAAGATACAAGATATATATCAATAATATAAATTTCACATGTTTATATAACGAGTTTAGAATGGACCAATTTAGGCAAAAATTTCTATTTTATTTACTTTCTCAAGCTGTTTGCAATGCATGTTTGTTAATTAATTAAGAGGCCCTTTAAAACAAACCTTCTCCAAAGGTAACCTTCTTAATGGTTCCAGGCCCTCCATTTCCTTCAATGATTTCCACAGTCTTGACAGCCTGAGGCAGAATACTAGGGATAGCAGTGTCAGATTCAAGTACAAAGACCTTGAACGTCTTGGCTGGAGGGATTGCAACAGTAATTTCCTTCTCAAGAGTCACAACACCCATGATGGCCTTGAAAAAATATCAGATGGAAGCTAGACTAGAGAGTATATGTATAGATGAAAGTGGTGATGTTAAATGAAGAAGCAAAGGGAGGTATTTATAGGAGGAGCTTTCCCAGAATTTAGGATTTAATTATTTGCATTTGTGTCGAGAAGGCATTGCTTGAGACCTCGAAAATAATTAATCTCATATAATTAAAATGAATGTCCAATTATATATTAATTCGTTTTATTTAATAATATCAAATTCGTTTTTAAAATTATGTTTATAAATTCATAAATCAAGCTTTTATTTTTCAAATAGCGTCCTATATATATAGTCATTCTATAAAATATAATGATTCATACATCTTCTAGATATGGACTCCGCTGACAATAATTCATATGGCAGTATTGTAAATAATATATATATATATATATATATATATATATATATATATATATATATATATATATAATTATTTGATGATTATAAATTTAACACACAAAATAATTTATGAATTTCATCAAAGATTTTACATCTTAAATTTATAGTGTTTAAACAAAAAATTTTCCAATTAATTATATAATTTTTTTCACCCTAATTATATAAATTTATAGAGTCAACAATGCTTGCTATTGGATAAGGTTTAAGATTTTCCCGTTTGTTTTTAGAATGGCAAGATTTTCAATTATTTAATTAAATAGAAATGAATAATTACAATAGTCAAGTCTTGTGTTTGGGAAAAACCCACAAGCAACCATGGCAGCTGACATTAATTGTTATTGAATTTGAAGGAGTAGATTATTATTATTATTATTATTATTATTATTATTATTATTATTATTATTATTATTATTATTATTATTGATTTTGTTTTTATAAAAATGGAAGAAAATTCCATTAATTAGAAATAATAAAAAGTAAGAAAAAATACAAATAAATATATTATATATTTTTACATAAATAAAACTAATTGATTGTACAAAAAATAATATAAACAATTTAAAAATTTTGATAATATTAATAGAGCATATAAATTAACTAATAGACAGATTATGCATTACAATCTTTGATTCCATAATTTGTTTATGAGTCCTATTAAATAACTTTCAAATTTAGATCTCTTATTAAAAGAATGATTTGTATCTCGTAGAGTACTCTTTTAATAAAAAAAGAAAATATTTCAAAAAATAAAATATATAAAAATTTCATTAAATGAGAGAAAAAAAAAACATTATAAAAGTTCAAGATTTATTAATAAGAATAGATCTAAGATTTATTTATTTAAAATCTATTAATAATAATAAATTTAAAGTGATATTTTTAAAACTTTTCTCAAATGAATAGAGATATGAGACTTATATTAAAAAAATAACAAAAAAGAAAGTGAGGGGTTGCTAAGGAAAAATATTTATTAATGGCCATCCAAATAAGAGATAAAAGAAAGAAAAAAAATAAGAAAAATAAAAAAAAATTAAAGAGAAAGCAGAACCCATATAATAAGATCCAACAGCTATTAATTAATGTTATAGCCTAAATTAATATGTTTGGTCAACTGCGGAAAAATATTGTCTATGACATTATAATTAATCAACATTGATGATGATTTATATAGCAATTGGTATATAATATTATTTAATTAATTATGATAAAATTTAAGATATTTTATAAAATGTCTTAAGTGGATTGGCAAAACTATGGACATGTTCTCATTTTTAATTTAGATAATAATTTGATCATT
The DNA here is from genome assembly GCF_030052815.1 of Hevea brasiliensis. Classification (NCBI taxonomy): domain Eukaryota; kingdom Viridiplantae; phylum Streptophyta; class Magnoliopsida; order Malpighiales; family Euphorbiaceae; genus Hevea; species Hevea brasiliensis. The sequence continues at coordinate 75,498,791 of NC_079507.1, read as the reverse complement.
CAATAATTAATAATTTAATTTTCAAATTCATCAATAATTATATATTTTATTTAAATTATATATACAAAAATTATCCTTAATGACAAAAAATAAAATGTAGAAGATAATTTTAAATAAATAAATGATTTAGTTTATAAGATTTGTCAACAATAATAAATTAAGTCCATCCAGCAAACAATTGTTTCTAACATTTGGAAAAGCATACAATAATCAAGAAATGTATGCAGCATATAATTATGAAGAAAATTATAGTATATTTATTATGATAATCTTTGGAAAGAAGTTTTTATTTAGACTCGCTCTATTATAGATTTAAACTATAAATATATAAAATTCATATATTTAATATGTAAGTTACATCTTGCATTTTATATATTGAATCCATGATGAACTGAATTAATATAAGAAAAATCCCTTAATTTAGTTCATTATAAAGTGCAAGCCATCTTCTCAATACAAATACAAACTTTTTTTTTTATAAGCAACAACTACAAACTTTTATTGCCAGGGCCAGGGCCAGAAGTAGAATGGCCTTCCAAACTCAAAAAAGAAAAGTAAAAGAGAAAGCACGATATATAGCCATGCACTTTTTTAAACTTCGGGGACGATCGATATTTAGTTATAAGCATCAGGATTTGCCAAGAGATAGGCTTCAACAGCTTTAAACAATCCCAAGGCCTTCTCTGCTCCAGTCTTGACTTGTTCTTCATTGATCTGACTGTTTCCCTTTGGGAAGTACTTGCTGGTGCTCTTAATAATGGATCCTCCATCAGGAGAAGCCACTATTTCGATCTCATATGAAATTTTCTCTATCACATCCAACTTTGGCTCAGCTTCAATGATACTGTAGCTGTTCTTGAAATTATCTTTGTCCACCGCCTCAACCTTGGTCTTAATATACTTGTATTCTTTACCTGCATGTGCAATATAAACATTTATTAATTATGACTTAGGAACAATTAATAATAAACGTCCTTTGTGTTAGCAATTAAGGGTCTAATTAAATTAACAAACCTTCTGCAAAGGTAGTTTTCTTAATGGTTCCAGGTCCTCCATTTCCTTCAATAATCTCCACGCTCTTAACAGCCTGAGGCACAATGCTAGGGATAGCAGTGTCAGCTTCAAGGACAAAGACCTTGAACATCTTGGCTGGGGGGATTGCAGTAGCTGTTTCCTTCTGAAAAGTTAAAACACCCATGATGGCTTTTGGAAAATATATATCAAAATGGGAAGCTAGAGAGTGTACAGATGAGTGTGGTGTGATGAAATGAAGTAGCAAAGAGAGGTATTTATATACTTCACAGAATAAGCTACCAAGTTTTCGTGTCAAATTTTTGTAGAGATGAAGTTGAACGCAATTGCATTTGAGTCAGAGAAGTCATGCTTGATAATGGAAATAATTCTCAGTGTCCTACTAAATTCTAATGACTTGTCCTTCTAGATGTGGTCACTTGTTTGACAGTAAGCTATACGGCAGCATTCTAATACAGGAATTGCCGCCCAAGAATGACTAGAAAAATAATATAATCATGAAGATAATATAAATTATTTTATTTATATTATCTTCATCATTATATAATTTTGAAAATAATTAATGATCTATGTTTTTGTATTTAATATTTAGTCAATGAATTGTAATTTAATAATATTATAATTATTTTTAAACTTCAAGTTGGATTTTTAATAAAGCTCAAAGAAAAAACTCTATATATATTTAGTCAATTGTTTAGTCAATGTTCTGCGTAGCATCCCTTATAATTTTCTCGCCCGAATATGAAATATGATAGCTTGATGAAAGAGACTTGCTTGCTCCTATGGTTGAAGATTTTTCAATAATCTATATTAATAAAATAAATAATTATAATAGTTAATTCTTATTTTTTTTAACAAATTAAGAAACATTCTTTTTATATTTTAAAATTTGTTTATAAAAAAAATTATTAAAATTTTTTAATCCCTAATCTCATAGTTTTACATATTATAAAATAAACATTTAATCATTAAACTATCAATTAATATTTTTTGTATAAAAAATTAAATATTTCATTTATTAATAAAATTATATTTGATTTATAAATTATAAAAAAAAACTTTATTTTTAACAACAAATTGAAATTCACAAATAACTTTGTAAAATATTTTCTTGGAGAAATTACGTTTAGAGTTGAAATTGAAAATATAAAAAAAAAATAGAAAAATATTATTCTAAATGTTGAAGAAATTATTCAATAATTTTATAATTAAAATTAATTTAAAATTTTAATTTTAAATTAATATTAAATATTTTTTAATTTATATATATTTTTCAATAATAATAATAATAATAATAATAATAATATAAATCCCTTAAAATCCAACAAAAAGAGTAGTCTAGAAGGAAAGCAACATTTAACAATGGGTAATTGGCTTAGAATTCCGATGAAGTCAAAAAAATTTTATTTAGTCAATCAACCGACCAACCGAAAAAATACCCTTTTATTTTCTATTTAGAATTTGTCTTCTCACGCACATGAGAAATCAAAGGGAGCAACGCCAGCCAATAAAGACTACAAGGTTTTCTCCGGATTTGGAGAAATTATATGGCATATTAAAAGATTCCTTGTTTAATTTATAATATAGTTAAATCGATTTATAAATTTTAAAAGTAAATTAATTTATTTATTTTTAATAATTAAAAAAAATCAATTGAGAGAATTTAATTTTTTTTATTTTAGTGTTTATAAATTATGTATTTATAAATTAATTTAATTAAATATTTTATTATATTATTTTTATTTAATTTTTAAAATTTTATTATAAATCTCATTTTATATATTTTAATTATTTTATAATAAATATATTTATAAATTAATTTTTATTAAATATATTAATTATTTATCAATTATTAATAAGTGATTTAACAAAATATATATTGGGCTGTTGGACCCGGGTCCCACACTGGTCTAGCTGGAGTTCACCGGTTCTCAAACGCAGGCTAAAATTCAATTTTAAAAAAATCATTTTTTTTAATTCTAAAGTCTAAAATAATGCATTTTCTTTTAAAAAAATTGTTTTAAGCTTTACCCATATCAATTATCGCTGTTGAATTTTTTTTTATTTGATATTAGTTTGATATTAGTCTAAAATAAATTTTATATTTTCTATTAATTATATATATATATATTATATAGTTATTTAATATTTTTTTATGTTATCTCTCTCTGTATATATAAATATATATATATATATATATATATGTATATTAAATGAGAAATTAACATATATATATATTAAATGAGAAATTAACTAAGTATGGGCCAGAAGTTGAGGCTGCCTTGTGGCTTCTGGAAATGGGTGAGGTGGATGTCTATAGCAGTGAAAGCAGAGGTTTTCCTTGAACACAAATCAGATGGAGCCACTCATTCTCAGAAAACACAGGTAGTGTTTGTGAAGGAGAAATTAAGTTGTTCTTGGAGATAAATGGGATAGGATACTCGGTTGATGCAAATGAAACTGGAAATCTAGCAGGCACCATTTAGCTACCAGCTGAATTCCTTTGTCTCCTTTCTCTGTTTCTATTTCCTCTTCCTCGTTTGACCCGCCTCTCATTTGTCCTGTAAATGCAAAATAAGACACAATCTCCACCTTGATTTTCCCTCTCCTTTTTTTCCCGGAAAGCAGAACTTTGCCTTCATTTCTTTGTTGTTACTGTAAATTGTTTACTATAAAATAAAGAGGAATTCTACTAAATGTAAAGCAGCAAACTAAGACAGGAAAACCGTCATGGGTAATATCAATTGCTGCATTCTAAACAAGCCTCGTAGGTATTGGAGCCGGCGCAGTCTCCACGCAGTCTGGATACACCGCGACTCCTGAACCTGTGCCTTACGGCCTGTACTTGGGGGTTTATCCACTACCTTCGCTAGTCCCACAAGGTGAGCATAAGCCCCTTAATCCCTTGCCTTTACCTGGATGCAGCAACCTCTATGGACCTAGGAAGTTGCTGAAGGAGCCTTGCATAGAACACCGGAAAGTTTCCACGTTGAGAAATTTTATTAATTTAAGAAAGAAAACTTTAAGACTGGAATTGGATGAGGAGCATCCAGAGATGTTTCTTGTGTCGTTTAAATTTGATGCTTCTGCGGATGGAAGCATCACTATCATTTTCTTCGCAAAAGAAGGCAAGGATGGCCCCCTGACAGCAATGGAGGAGAAGCTCCTTCCTTCAGTGACAGTAAATTTCCAGCAAGGTATGAGCAAGAAGTTCAGACAGCCTTCTGGAACAGGAATTAACCTTACAATGTTTGAGAAGACAGAGTTGCTGAAAGTAACTCGTACCTATGGCTACCCTCTAGCAGTGAAGGCAAAGACATTTCCTAATAAACAAAGTGGATCATGTGGGAGAACCAGCGATTTTCAGGTGATGCTGGCCGTGTCACTTTGACTTTGACGAGAACAAAAGTGAGTACCGGACAAGGATAGTGAGTCGAGCACTGTGGAAGAACGGAGTGAAGCGTGACCTGCAAGAGATATATCAGATTGAAAATTCTGTTGAAGAAGATGTGGTTGTGCATAAAAATGGACATTTATGCGTCATTTGCCTATCAGAACCACAGGACACAGTTGTTCTCGCTTGCCGACACGTGTTTATGTAGCAGATGTGCACAGGTTCTTAGGTTTCAAACCAATCGGTGCCCAATTTGCAGTCAACCTGCTGAGATGCTTTTGGAGATGATCAAGGACTAAAAGGGATTTGACAAATGAGGAATTCGAGAAGAGTATATATGCTTCTGCTTTTCTCTTGCTTAGTAGTTTATGTTCTTTTTTTGGGTTTCAGCCACTAATTTACAGCATTTCCAGCGTCCTCCTCTTTTACTAATCAAACAGGATAGTATGATATGATCAATTACAGCATGTCAAGGATAATATGCTACCTAAAATTTAGAAAGAAAGGAAAAAAAAAAAAAAAAAAGAAGAAAGAAAAAAAGAGAACCGGACTAAATTAATTTTATAAAGAATTTTAACCAAAAAAAAAACAAAAGAAAAGGAGGTTGAGTACCTAATAATAATATGGCTCATGAACAGATGGCCGACTCGCTCACTGTTCTTAGTCTTTATAAATATTCAAATGGACATCAGTTTTTGATAAACTTTTGCAAACTTCTGCCTTAATGATCTAGTCAAATTGAAGTTTTCTTGTCCGGCCATGACATGATAACTTGGACAATCTATCCCCACCTTTTGCATAGACAACGACATTTCAAGAAATTATTAGATGTACTCAATGTATATACATTATCTCTTACAATTATTTAGGATTCACTTTCCATACTATACAGAGTGCTCACTTTTCTATGAGAGAAGAAATACTATTTTTTAGTGCTCTCAGTGTATCTTATAATCAGTCTGACATTTCTTAAGAAAATATACAGATAGTGGTGTAATTTTTTTTTAAAATAATAGTGATGTATTTAATCGCAGCTGCAATAAATAATTATAGATTTGAGAAATTTTTAATTAGAATAATTCTTATTTACTCCGACTATAAATGTCCTTTAATTCTAATTTTAATTAAAATCATAATGAGTCTCGTTAATTAAGCATTTAAAAATTTCCTTTTAATTATATGTTGTTTAGCTGCATATTGTCTGAAACTTACAAGCTCTTAGGATTTGAAAAAATAATATGCAAAAAAAATAATGAATGCATCCATCAATTATGAAGGAAAAGAAGTTTTAGTATTATAAATTTATTTATTTTGAGTTCATCATAGCATTACTCACTAATGGTACAATACAAGCCATCCATTCAACACACAACTTCAAACTTTTATTACCAAGCCAAATGCAATTTTGGCCGCGAAAAGAAAATAAAAGCGAAAACATGATAGCCAGTTTAAGTTGTAGCAAAAGTAGGAAACAACAAAACTATCTTAGCAAGTTATAGGCATCAGGATTCGCCAAGACGTGGGCTTCAATAGCCTTGAACAATCCACTGGCTTTCTGTTGCCCTGAAAAGAAAATAAAAGAGAAAACATGATAGCCAGTTTTAAGTAGTTGCAAAAGTAGGAAACAAGAAAACTATCTTAGCACACTGATAATTTAGTTATAGGCATCAGGATTCGCCAAGACGTGGGCTTCAACAGCCTTGAACAATCCACTGGCTTTCAGTTCGCCCTCCTTGATTTTGTCTACATCGATCTTGCTATCGCCCTTTGGGTAGTACTTGGTGGTGCACTTGCTGATGGAACCCCCATCAGGAGAAGGAACTATCTGGGTCTCATAAGAAACTTTCTCTAGTCCTTCCAACCATGGATCAGCTTCAATAGCAGTGTAGTTGTAAATGAAGTTGTCTTTATCTACGAAATCAACCTTGTGCTTTATATATTTGATATCTTTCCCTGCAGCGTGTGCAAAAAAACACATAAAAATTCATCCAAAATCTTTATATATATATATATATATATATATATATATATATATGTTTAATAAGGTGCAAAAGTGAAACTAAACTGATCACCTTCAGCAAATGTTGTCTTCTTAATACTTCCAGACCCTCCATCTCCTTCAATGATCTCAATACTTTTAATGGCCTGAGGCACAATCTTAGGGATAGTTTTGTGGGCATCAAGGAGAAAGACCTTGAACAACTTGGCTGGGGGAATTGCAGAAGGAAACTCGGTCTGATTAGTAACAACGCCCATGATATAGCCTTTGGAAAAGATGAAGGAAGAAGATATAAATGAAGATTAGTAGAAGATGTGTATATATCTTTTGGTGTGGCGAAATGCAAGAGCTAAGGGGGTTACTTATAGATACAACGAGCTAGAAGGTTTTGTGTGAAAGTGGAAGTGAGAGTATTCCTGTTAGAGAGAGATCATTTAAGGTCAAAGAATGCAAGCACTGAATTTATTTATATATAATAATTCCAGCCTTATCACAAATGGTGTCCTATTTCCTTGATTTCTTCCTAGTTTTATCAAAAGATGCTTGTAGCTAGTCACACAAGTGCTAATTACACTACATCAGGATTGCTTCCGACAGTTGAATTAAAATGAAAAATCGTGCCATAAATTAATATATCTCCGCATTTTTCTAATTGCAACTTTTTTACTTTCTGGTTTCATGTTTGGCAGAAAGAGAAATCGGGAAATTCATACGGCTTCTAGATGGTCCATTTTGACGGTAATTAAACAATATATATTGTGTGGTGTAAGATGGTATTCACTTGTTCTAACGGACGGAGATGATGGTGATCGTAGCATCTATGTTGTAAGCACTTGAGCTGAGAATGAATCCTTCAACTTGCAAAATGGCAAAGAAGTGACGTTGGTCTTGGTCGTGGCACTTCCCAGTTTGATAGTTTCCACCAACTTGTTTATTCACTACTGAACCATGTCTCCAACGGGTCATTGATTAAACTATCTATTACAACAAACTGGGGCTAAAGTCACACTATTAGCCTCTCTAAATCAAAATGTGGCCAACCTAGACCGATATCTAATGAGAGAAAGCCCCATAACAGATGAGAGAAAGCCCTTTATTGATTAAAGAAAACAACTTCTCCAATCTCATATATTCTTTTTTTTTTTTTTTTCATAAAAGATAGAAAAGGGAACTCAAATTTGAGATCAATCCAAACATGAAAGATGTATTTACGATAAGCTAAGCTTGTGGTGTTCAGAATCTGATATTCATGTAGATTGGACTATATATGCAACATTTCTATAGGATGAAGAATTATAATCTCCTCTTCTAACTCTCAAGGCACTTCACTAAAATACATTTCTAAAATCGTTTTTCTTGTGATCTAACTTTGAGGAGTCCAGTCTTTCATTCCTAGAATAATAATAAGTTGATGGTACCAATTAAGAACAATATCTTTAGGCATTAATCAAGCTACGCTATTGGTTAAGAATTTCATTGGTATGTTAAACATTCCTATGCGCAAGCATATACTAATTGAGCCAAACTCCAATTGGTCTCATAAATTTAAGAAAAAAAAAATGTCAACCTTTGCAAAATGATTTTTTTTTTAAATTAAATTTAAAATTTTATAATTTTAAAAATGACTTTAGTATTATTTAACATAAATATTTCTCATCAAAAAGAGAACATCTAAATAGGGGGAAAAAAAAAGCAAATAGATTTTTATGGTTTTCACCATTAGCCTCTCTAAATCAAAATGTGGCCAACCTAGACCGATATCTAATGAGAGAAAGCCCCATAACAAATGAGAGAAAGCCCTTTATTGATTAAAGAAAACAACTTCTCCAATCTCATATATTCTTTTTTTTTTTTTCATAAAAGATAGAAAAGGGAACTCGAATTTGAGATCAATCCAAACTTGAAAGATGTATTTACGATAAGCTAAGCTTGTGGTATTCAGAATCTGATATTCATGTAGATTGGACTATATGCAACATTTCTATAGGATGAAGAATTATAATCTCCTCTTCTAACTCTCAAGGCACTTCACTAAAATACATTTCTAAAATCGTTTTTCTTGTGATCTAACTTTGAGGAGTCCAGTCTTTCATTCCTAGAATAATAATAAGTTGATGAAACCAATTAAGAACAATATCTTTAGGCATTAATCAAGCTACGCTATTGGTTAAGAATTTCATTGGTATGTTAAACATTCCTATGCGCAAGCATATACTAATTGAGACAAGCTCCAATTGGTCTCATAAATTTAAGAAAAAAAATGTCAACCTTTGCAAAATGATTTTTTTTAAAAAAATTAAATTTAAATTTTTATAATTTTAAAAATGACTTTAGTATTATTTAACATAAATATTTCTCATCAAAAAGAGAACATCTAAATAGGAAAAAAAAAAACAAATAAATTTTTATGGTTTTCATTTCTACCATGAAACAGAAAAATCTTGAGTGAGATTATTCCAAGATTTTTTTTTTTTTAGAAGGAATTACTATTAGACAAATGATTTATATATAAGTTCTCTTTAGGATTTTTCTTATTTAAATTCGATTCATCATAAACGCAAAACATAAAATATATAATAAGATACACATATTAAATATATGAGTCTCATATATTTTTATATTTTAATTTTATGATGGATTAAGTTTGGACAAAAATCTTCAATTTTTCTAATTATTTTATTACCAATATTTTCATGTACTTGTAGTGAGTTGTAAATAAGGATTTCTTTAAAAAAATTTATTAATAAACTATAGATCTTAATTAGCATATAAATAGCTATAATCAATTAGGAGTTTTGCATATTTTTCAATCATTGGCTGGAATGGCTGAATGGCGACTCCCAATTTCCTCTCAAGGGTGTTTTGCTTTTGAGGTTTTAGCCTTTCATCTTTGCTGTCAACTACAGTTGCCCCTACTCCCTCCAAGCAGGGGTCGCTTTCCCCCTCTTCAAAGTGTGGTTTTTCCCTCCCTATCTGCAGGCAGGGTTGTAAATAATTTTTAGTTTGTTTTGTGGCCAATCAAGCTTATCGAAGATGTTTTTTTTTCCAAGAGGAGAACCACTTTCTATCTTTAGCTTGTTTGTTGATGCAAGCCAGCTATAAGTGGATCTGCATGTTCTCATTTGAAGAGTTTGAGTGGTCTTTCTAGGGGTTAGCTGTTGGCTTTTCCCACAGCAAATTCACAAAGAAAACAGAGGTTCTCTACCTCACACAACAGAAGGATAAAATTGCAAAATTCACACACACACATTTCATTAAATTAGGTTTCTTATATAGCAGCAAAAGTAGTACAAAAAGCAAGATTCATAGCCACTACAACAAGTTTCAACTTCTTTCTAATCAATCTCCTTAAATCAAGGAAAGACATATACTTACACCTAATAAGTTTGACAACAGAATTTGAGGATTACAAAATGCAAAGAAAAAGATCTTCATATCTTCTAGAAAAATCTCAATACCGCAACACTCTTTCTTCTTGAGATTTTTCTTGAAGAATCTAAACTTTACTTTTAACTCTTTAAATTTGAATTCAGATCAACCAGCTCCACAAAAATAATTCTTCTTAGCTTCTTTGATTAGATGAAACTTCTCTTGCTTGATTCTCCCATGCTTTGTATGAATTCCTGCAACTGAAACAAAATAATTTTTGCTGCTAGAAGTATAACAAATTTCAGTTTGCTTTGCTAAATTCTTCTTGGACTAAATAACTTGATTTGTTTTTGAGGCAGCAACCATTCTTCTACCCTTGTCATTTGGAAATTTTGCAGCTGGTTTAATCTTCTTAGACTCCTTCTTGATTTATCAAAAATTCTAATTTTGAGCCTTTAATATCAAAAATTGCATCAGAAACAGCTACTTTGCATTGCCCTTCTTTTGTTTCAACACCCATAGAATCACTTTTCTTTACTAAAGTTTTCTTTTTATTTTCACCATTATAACAATTAGATATTTCATTAGCTTCAGCACTAAATGCATCAGATTTCAAATTTAAAACAAAGCTATTGTTCTCCAATCTTGCTTCAGCAACCTTGTAATCGTGTGAATCATAAATGGAACACAAATCCCTTTTAAATACCACGTAGTATCCCTTCTTTATCATTTGTGCAACACTAAGAAGATTTTGATCAAGCTTTGAATAAACAATACATCAGAAATGAGCTTCATATCTTTCTTTGTCTGAAGTGAAATTGAACATCTTCCTTCAGCTTCTACAATTTCTGCATTTCCCATTCTCACTTTAGTCTTGACAGATCTATCCAAAAAGTTGAAAAAACTTGCATCATTGGCCATGTGATTTGTACAGCCACTGTCAACATTCCAAATATACTTCTCTGGTGACTCACAAACTTGAGATGCAAAAAATAAGAATTCTTCAGCCTCTTGTTGATCTTCACTGAAATTTGCTTGTTGAGCAGGTTGCTATTGAGATTGATTTTGCTTTGCTTTAAAAAATCTTTCAATGTGACCTTGCTTTTTGCAAAAATTGCATTGAACCCTTTTCCAGCATCTATCTTCACTATGAATTGTCTTCCCACAAGTGCCACAAGGTGGAAATTTTCTTTTCTCACTACCATCTCTATTTTTAGCTTCATTTTCCTTTGTGCTTGATGAAGCTTTTCCTTTATTCTTGGCTTAGAAAGCTTGGAAGGCTCCTTCAATAATTTCTTCATTTCTTATTGAAGTTCTTTGCTCTTGAGCCTGAAGTTTGCTAATTAACTCTGCAATTATGAGTCTCTTCAAGTCACATGACTCTTTAGTTGCAGAAATTTTTGCTTCAAACTTATCTGCAAAGAAATCATGATCTTCTCCATAACTTTTCCATCTGGAAAATCTTCTCCAAAAAGCCTCATTTGATTCACAATCTCCATTAGTTTGGTAGAGTAATTTTTTACTGATTCACCATCCTTCATTTTGACCATCTCGAATTCCCTTTTAAGAGTGAGCAACCTGACTGATCTCACCCTCTCACTCCCTTAGAACTCTTCTTTGAGCTTGTCCCAAGCTTCCTTGGCTATTTGGGCACCAACTATTCTTAGAAAAATTGAATCTGAAACAGCTTGATGAATGAAAGTTAAAGCCTTGTTGATGTGCTAGCTGTGAAGTAGCTTCCGCAAGTGCACGAGTCACAGTAGTATAGTTTTAAAAATAATATCGTTCCCATAGGGAATTATGCTTAAATTGGAAATAAAGGATAAGCTAATTAGAATGGTAAAATTTAAAGATATCAAAAATGAAATTTAAAATTAAAATTGGTATTTGAGGAATTTAAACTAAATCGAACAATTAACTAAATTAATTAAACTAGATTATCAAAATTTAAATTGAAATTGCTAATTATGAAATTGGGAGGAATTAAATCTAAATTCAATAAAAATTAAAGTGATTACAGAGATAGGGTTTTCAATATTGTTTGCATGTGGTTTATCCCTAATTTAGCCAAACACATGAGAATTGCAATTTTGAGGGAAATCAATTCTTAGTTCTTTGAAACCTTTTTCAAGCATTTCAAAGTTGGTATTCATTAAATCAAACCCTGTTTTCACGGTATTTCAAACCTAACAAAAACCCAATTAAAGCTCTAATTGATTTTAGAAAGTCCCCTTAATCCTCTTAGCTTATCTCTAACACTAAGAAAACTAAGTTTATTGCAAGGTTATCTATCCCAAACACTCACTTTTCAGTCCATCTGTCAAAGATTAAAACTTAACTTAATGAGGGCCCATTCATCAAGCAAGGCAACAAGCTCACAAGAAATAAATTAAAATGCAGCAAATCTCATTTAAATGACTAAATCAGTTCAAAAACCACAATACAAGGCCCATTCATCAAGCAAGGCAACAAGCTCACAAGAAATAAATTAAAATGCAGCAAATCTCATTTAAATGACTAAATCAGTTCAAAAACCACAATACAAAGCAATATTTACAAACCCATCTCTAGAATCTCAAAGATCTACTCACAAATCATGGTTTCAAGACAAACCCAAGTATAGAAATGAAGAAATAATGAAAATCTAAGCTAAGGAACAGAAAAACCCAGTAAAATGATGAAGAATCTGCCGCTGAAGAGTTGCAGAAAATGTCCTCTGCTGCTGCTGCAAAATTGTCTCACGTGCTTCTCTTCCTCTCTCCCTTTCTTGCCAAAAATCTCTCCCTCTTTCTCCTTGTGGAAAGAAAGATAAAAAGAAGCTTTTATATGGTTCAGAGGTCTGCCTTAGAATGGGTAAAAAGGTAGAAGATTCTGAAGAAAGTGATGTATTAAATCAGAGGAACGAAAGTGCCACATCAGCCATTTTCAGTAAAATGACACAAGCTGAATCGGTTGTGTCACGCCTTGTGTCGCAGGTTATGAAACAGTCTACCCGAGAAAAACTGCATATTTGACAGTCGACACAACCTATGACACAAGCTGTGTCACAGGTTGTGTAACTTTCGGCCCCTTTAACTCAACTTCAAAATTTTGCAATTCAACTCTAATTTCTTCCAAATGGATGCTCTGATCAAAATATACCAAAATTCTCCAAATTTAACCTATAAAACAAATAAATTCCAAAAATTAAACTAAGAAGTGTAAAAAGGCAAAATTGACTAAATATATGCTAATATCTATGGTAATAGCTATGAACAATGGTAAATTATGTGCAAAAATTATACTTAAATGATGATATAAAATGCATGCATCAAATTCCCCCATACTCAAACTATTGCTTGTCCCCAAGCAAAATTTCATTAAAACTTATTTGGAAGGGAATAGAATCAGTCTTTGAAAACACAAAAATCATTAATCTAAACCAACAATTTACCCTAAGCCACCAACATTCCAAATTCCCACCAGCAAAGCACAAAGAATGAAGCAATCACTCTCAATAATTACATAATAGCTAAGAATTAACTAATCAAACCAAGCAACAAATACCAACCAGCTACAAGAGTCAATTGTGCCTAAACAAATCTAAATGAAATAGATAACCAATGTGTCTCAAATAGATGGTGAGTAATGTATGGAAGATTATATTGCTAAACCCATATGCAAGCATAAAAGATCTAACTCCACTAATGTAACAAGCATTTTTCAAAAAATCATTAGGTCTTTAAAAGGGTTGTAATTGGGTCAAATAGGGTAAAATTATAGTTAACAAAGAAAGGGAATAAGGTAAACAAAATATGAGAATAATATTAATCATGAAACTCAAAGTGCATCCAATATTCTCTTTTTTTTTCATTTTTTTTAATTTTTTTTTATAATAATTTTTTTTTCTATCAAGAGGAAAGAAATTCACAATGAATCTCAAGTGCTATCACAATGATTATATAAAGGAACTACTTTTTATACTCTTTTGATTTTGTGCTTGTCCCTATTTCATGTCACACCCAAAATTACCTTTGGGATATTTTGGTGACTCTTTTTTTTATTATTATTATTTTTTTTATCAGCTTTTTACAATTACTCTAGCACTTTTCAAGATGTTTCAATCCTCCAAGTTTTTTTTTTCTTTTTTATTTTATTTTATTATTATTATTATTTATGCACTTAATTGCTAAAATATTATTCTCATAAATAGGTGGTAGTGTTTAGGTTTTACGGCTAGGTAGATGATTTGGGTTCCAAAGAAATTAGAGAATTAAGGTTCAAGGGGGGTTTGCAATGGTTGAAATGAAATTAAGGTAGGTTAAGGCTAAATATGAGGTTTAAAATATGAAGGAATGCCTAAATCATATTCTTATCAAATGCAAGTTAAAAATTTCGCTTTGAAAGATCTAATATACTTGTTCTAGGAATGGTGAGACGATAATGACCATTTTCTTCCTTAAAGGCTTATCCAAACACTCAAAAACTCAAAATAACTAATCAAAATCTGCATCCCTGGATGAATATATTAATTTTCAGCTATTAAGTAAGAGAAAGAATAATGCTTAAGACTTTATACCCAACTGGAAACTTTCATTCCACTAACCATCTAAAGGCAAATTAGATTACTTGAATAAGCAACTTCTGGAATTCAAAGACTGGTTTAAAAATCCAAAAATTTTAAATGAATAAATGAAACGCATGAATGTATAAATGTATAATCAACCTATATGTAACTAAGTATGCATAACTAAGTGTATGAAGCTATATGCAGTGTATATAAGTGAATATGTACAAGTATGAAGTAATGAATGAGTATGTCACTATATGCAAATGAAAAGGAAAAATAATTTTTGCAAAAAAATTTACCCTCTCCCCCATACTCAGATTGGACATTGTCCTCAATGTTAAAAGATTGCAAGGAATGGGATAATTTGGCTATAAATTCAATGGGTTCTCTCAAATACTATGCAAAAAATAAGTGGCTAATATGTGCATAAAGAATGGATATGTAAGCCTAAAGTGGATAAGGGATACCCTGTTTCATAAGTGGTAGCACAACTTGTGCTGAAAATGACACAAGCTGAGATAAGAATTGTTACCTCATTGAAGGTGCAGCCAATTTAATTAAATAAAATTTGGACAGCTGCTGCACTCATTGCAAAAGAAACAGTGGAATGGAATCCATTAAAGCAATTAAATTCAAAAAGTTGAAATAGGGAGGTTAAGCTCAAAAATATAACCATGAGATATCCACTCATCAAGTGAAATTCTGAAGTAGCATATAAAAGCAAGTGAGCAAAGCATTAAAGATTCAAAAGAAAAATGTGCTTATGAGTAACTAAAAAAAAAATACTGAATAAGCAAAAGTTTCAAGTAAAAGAAAAGCAACACAAGCAAAATATTAACTAAACAAGTCGCTAAAAGCACTAATTAATGAAGCAACTAAAATAAAAACGTGAAATATGTAAACTGAAACTAAAAGCTGGTCAATCACGAAAGATAACTCCTTTACCTTTGCCATCTGGTGGAGGTGGTGGTGCTTTTGGAATGGGTTTGGTTTAGTTAGTTAGTGGTTTTTTTTTTTATATATATATATATCATGGGTTAGTGGGCTTTTTAGCATGGGGCTAGTCGCGGGCCCATTTTGGTGGATTGGGTTGTTTACCTACAAAATCAAATAAACGACACAAGTTAGAACACAGGGATAGAAGTTGTGTCGTAGGTTGTGAAATATTCTGCCCAAATTGCGCCCAGTGAACACAAGCTACGACACAACCAAAATCGATTGTGCCGCAGGTTGTGAAATCTGCTGCCCAAATTTGATAAAATTACACAATACTTGAAAAATTGAAACAAATTAGATTTTAAGTGATTAGACCTTCATAACATGAATTCTAATTGCTAAACCTGCTATGTTCATCAAATACTCATTAATTTTTTTTTTCAAAGCACCAATTCACACATCCACATTCAAATAATTTTCTTTTTAAATCAAGATGACAGAGTTTGAAAAAACTTCCTCTTAAAATTAACAAAAAGAGCAAGGAGTCCTGCAAGATCCACCAGCAAATATTCAACAATAGAAAGATGAAAAGCATAAGTGAACAAATTTAAAACTAGAATTTAAAGTTAAAATTTAAAACTAGAACTAAAACAGAATTTTTAATGCTTATTTGCTTGCAATGAATTGTATCCCATCTGCATAAGAAAATTAGAACAATGTCAAACTCTGAATAAAGAGTATAAAAAAAATTAAAACAAATATATGAAAGAAATAAAGAATCAATGAAAAATTGTGAGTTATGCCCAAAAATGCTAAGTTTAGGTCTTTAGCTTGACCTTACTCAATCAAAATTTTATGGAGAATGAGAGATAGAGCAGGTTGCTATCTTCTCAATTGGCTCACCAATTGAATAATGCCTCAATCTTTACCCATTTACCTTGAAATTATCAGATTTTTGACCAAAGATTCCCACAGCACCATGAGGGAAAACTGTCACAACTTTAAATGGACCTGACTACCTTGATTTTAATTTTCCTGGGAAAAATTTCAACCTTGAATTGAATAAGAGCACCAAATCTCCTTCTTTAAAGTCCTTTTTCTTGATATGCCATTATTTAGTTCTTTCTTTATAGATCCTAGCATTCTCATAAGCATCAAGTCTCAATTCTTCTAACTCATCAAGTTGCAAAAATCTTTTGTGTCCAGCAGCTTGTAAATCAAAATTGATTACTCTTATAGCCCAATAAGCTTTATGTTCTAACTCTACGCGCAAATGGCATGATTTCCCAAAAACTAACCTATAAGGTGTAGTTCCTATGGGGGTTTTAAAGGCTGTTCTATATGCCCAAAGAGTGTCTCTAATTTAAGGGACCAACCTTTTCTAGACTTGTTGACAGTTTTCTCCAAGATTTGCTTAATTTTCTATTTGTGATTTCTACTTAGCCATTTGTTTGAGAGTGATATGGTGCGGCAATCCTATGCTTTACCCCATATTTTCTCATCAATTTTTCAAATTGGTGATTACAAAAATGGCTACCACCATCACTGATTATGGCACGTGGGGCACCAAATCTGGTCAAAACAAATTTTTTCAGAAATTTCACCACAACTTTTGCATCATTGGTAGGTGTAGCAATAGCTTCTACCCATTTAGATACATAGTCCACCCCTACCAAGATATATTTATTCCCATAAGAGGATGGAAATGGCCTCATGAAATCAATTCCCCACACATCAAACAATTCAACTTCTAATATGGACTATTGGGGCATCTCATCTCTCTTGAAAATATTGCCTACCCTTTGACACCTATCACACTTGCTTACAAAGTTTCTCACATGTTTAGACATATTAGGCCAATAGAAACCTGATGTCAAGACTTTTTCAACAGTTTTTGAGACACTACAATGACCACCATATTTAGAGGAATGACAATGGTAAATAACATCATTTATTTCTTCCTCTGGTATACATCTCCTAATTATTCCATCATTACATCTCCTAAATAAAAGAGGCTCTTCCCAAGAATAAAATTTAACATCATGCAAGAATCTTTTCTTTTGCTGCCAAGATAAATCAGGTGGCAAGACACCACAAGACAAATAATTCACAATATCAGCAAACCATGGAAGTGCAGATTTCAGCACATACAACTGCTCATTCATATCATCATCTTTATTTTCAGTTTTTATCCTAGAAAGGTGATCAGCCACCACATTCTCAACACCTTTTTTTATCTCTTATTTCTAAATCAAATTCTTGAAGTAACAAAATCCATCTAATCAACCTAGATTTAGCTTCTTTCTTGCTCATTAAATACCTTATTGCTGTATGATCAGTGAAAACTATTACCTTTGAGTTGACCAAAAGAACGGAATTTATTGAGTGCAAATACTACCGCAAGGAACTCCTTTTCAATTGTAGCATAATTAACTTGAGCTTCATCAAGGGTTCGGCTTGCATAGTAAATGGCATAAGGTTTTCTATCTTTTCGCTGGCCAAGGACAGCTCCAACAGCAAACTCGCTTGCATCACACATGATTTCGAATGGCAAAGTCCAATCCAGGGGTTGCATGATAGGAGCTGTTGTTAATGCCATCTTTAACCTGCAAAAAGCAACTATACAATCCTAATTAAAATCAAATTTAACATCATGATTCAAAAGATTTGTTAAGGGTTTAGCAAGTTTAGAAAAATCCTGAATAAATCGCCGGTAAAATCCGGCATGTCCAAGAAAACTCCGCACTCCTTTGACAGTGGTTGGAGGGGGCATTTTTTCAATAATTTCTATTTTGGCTCTATCTACTTCTATTCCTCTGTTTGAGATCAAATGCCCTAAAATGATCCCCTCTTGGACTATAAAGTGGCATTTCTCCCAATTCAACACCAGATCATTATCAGCACACCTCTGCAAGATTTTAGACAAATTAGTCAAGCATGAATCAAAGTTAGTACCATATACTGAAAAGTCATCCATAAAGACCTCCATAATTTCTTCAATAAAATCAGAAAAAATGGCCATCATGCACCGTTGAAAGGTGGCAGGCGCGTTACACAATCCGAATGGCATCCTTCGATAGGCAAAGGTGCCATAGGGATAGGTAAAGGTAGTTTTTTCTTGGTCATCAGAATGGATTGGAATTTGAAAGAAACCAGAATATCCATCTAAGTAACAAAAGTAAGAATGCTTGGCTAATCTCTCTAACTTTTGATCCATGAAAGGAAGGGGAAAATGGTCTTTTCTTGTAGCATTGTTTAACTTCCTATAGTCTATGCACATTCTCCAGCCTGTAACAATTCTAGTGGGTATCAATTCATTATTCTCATTTTTAACAACTGTCACCCCACCTTTTTTTGGTACAACATGCACAGGACTCACCTACTCACTGTCAGAAATGAGATAAATAATTCTAGCAGCTAGTAATTTCAAGATTTCCTTTTTCACAACATCCTTCATTGTAGGATTCAATCTTCTTTGGTGTTCAATGGAAGGTTTACTATTTGGCTTTAGGAAAATCCTATGCATACAGACTGTTGGACTAATTCCCTTTATATCATCAATTGCATAACCCAAAACTCTCTTGTATTCTCTGAAAACTCTCAACAATTTTTCATTCTCAATATTAGTCAAAGATGCATTAATTATAACAGGATATATTCCATTGGGTCTAAGAAAAGCATACTTGAGGTTGGAAGGAAGAGGTTTAAGATCTACCTTTGGGGCATCCTCTACCTTTAATGATGGTGGTTTAATCTCTAAAGTTTGAACTTCTTCAAGCTGAAAAATTGTGGCTTCAAGAAGTGGTGGAGAGCTCTCCAAGTGTTGTGCGAAAGCAGCTATGTTGTGATTGTCATCATCAATGCTCCCACCATGGGCTAAGCAATTTTCAAGTGGGTCTTGTGGATAGCTTTTTCTGAAATGCTCTTGAACAATCTCATCAATAATGTCTACCCGTAAACAAGACTCAACTTCTTCATGTTTCCTTTTCATGGCTGGATTGATGTTGAATATCATTTGATCATCTCCCACTCTAAGTGTCAATTTCTCACCCTTTATATCAATTAATGTACCAGCTGTTGCCAAAAAGGGTCTTCCCAATAAGATAGGAATTTTTGTGTCTTCTTCCATATCTAAAATGACAAAGTCCACCGGAATGTAGAATTTCCCAACCTTGATAGGCACATTTTCTAGAATGCCTTCTGAATACTTAATTGAATGGTCAGCCAATGAAAGATACATGTTTGTGGGCTTCAACTCTCCCATATTCAACTTCTCATATATTGAAAGTGGCATTAGGCTGAAACTAGCTCCAAGGTCACATAAGGCATTTGCCACACAATTATCACCTATATGACAAGGGATGGAAAACACACCCGGATCTTTGAGTTTGGGAGGTAACTTCTTCTGAATTATAGCACTGCATCGCTCTCCCAAGTTGATGGTGTCATAATCTTCTAGCCTTCTCTTGTTAGTAAGAATCTCCTTCAAAAACTTGGCATAACTTGGCATTTGGGATAGTGCCTCAGTGAATGGCACATTGATATACAACTTCTTTAGCACTTCAAAGAATTTGCCAAATTTTTTATCTAGCTTATGCTTGATGAATCTTTGAGGGTGGGGAAGGGTGGGCTTGTAAGGCTTAGGTGGGATGTATGGTTTCTCTCCCTCATCTTGCTCACTTTTGCTTTCTTCTTCTTTTTCATTTTTCTTGCTCTCAATTGAATTTTCTTCTTTTGTGCTCTCTTTTTCTTCTCTCTTGTTTTCACTCTCTTGACCATCTTTCTTATCACTTCTCAAGGTCACAACCTTACATTGTTCATGAGGGTTTTATGGTTGGCTAGGTAGTTTGCCATAGGATTTACTTCCTGATGAGCTTGCTTATTGAGCCAATTGAGTCTCCAACAAACAATTGTGGGTTTGTACTAGATCCATGGTTTGTCTCATGTGTTGCATTTCTTCCTCCAATTTGCTATTCATCTTGCTTTGTTCAGAAAAAAATTTCTCCATCATGCTTTTCAAGGTTGGCTTTGGTTCATGAGGTGGAAGAGATTGTTGTGCTCTTGCTTGATATCCAGGTTGTGGCTACCTTGTGGGGTAAAATTGAGACTGAAATTGAGGCCTATTCTGCTGCATATACTGCTGGTTATGAGCATAATTTGAGCTTTGACCTTGTTGAGCAAAAGTTGCTTGTGGTCTCCATGTTGAGTTGTTCACATTAGAGTAAGAATTTCCCATAGGTTTTTGTTGATAACCTCCTGCATAAGTAGCTTGTTCTTGCAAATAATCATCACCATAAGAAGAGTAATCAACTCCACAACTTTGGGTTCCATCTGTATAGGCAACTTGTTGCATAGTTATAGGAGTTGAGGTTGTTACCTTTGTGCAAAAATCACTAAAAAGCTGAGTTAACTGATCAAATCTTGCATTCATGTAGCTAATTGAGTCAAGTTCATAAATCCCAGCCTTCTTTGGCTCAATTATTCTTGGATTTCCCCACAAATGGGTATTATGAGCAATCTTCTCTAATAAATCATAGCATTCTTCACTTGTCATTCTCATGAAATCTCCTCCTGCTTGTGAATCAATTGTGTTTCTTATGACTGGAGTAACTCTGGTGTAGAAATTCTGAACAATCATCCATTTGGGTATTTCATGATGAGGACATTGCCTTTCAAGCTCCTTAAATCTCATCCAAGATTCATACAAAGTTTCATCATCCTTTGGCTTAAAAGCTACCATCAAATTCCTCAAATGAGTGGTCTTCCCAGGTGGGAAAAATTGAGATAGAAAAGCTTGAGATAGCTGCTCCCAAGTAGCTATAATAGCTTGTGGAAGTGAGTCATACCACTCTAATGCTGAATCCCGAAGAGAGAATGGAAATAAGGTGAGCCGAATCACTTCATCTGAAACTCTAGGTTGTCTTTATGTACCACATATCATCAAAAATTTCTTCAAATGAGAATGAGGATTTTCAAGTGGACTACCTCCAAATTGTGAATTCTGAACCATTTGAATAAGACCAGTCTTTAACTCAAATTAATTAGCTCCAATAATAGGTCTGTTATCTCTCACGTCTGCACATCTAGGAAAAGCATAATCTAACATGGATCTTCTCTGAGGATCATTTTGATTAACAACTTCATTTTGCATGTTTTGCTCATTTCCTCCATTGTCTCCACCAATAGCTCTATTTTGATTCTCCATATTTTCAGTTGTCTCCTCTTGCTCAAATCTTTGTTATTCTTCTTTTCTGCTTCCTTTCTTCTCTTGTATTCCTTTTTATTGGCTCGACAGAATTTTTCAATTTTAGGGTTGAACAACAATTCAGTATCACTTGTGCTTTTCGATCGTCTCATAAACAAGAAAAGTACCTGAAAAACACAAAGAACAGCAGTGAAAATAAAAGAAAATAAAAATTCTAATCAGCTTAAAACAATTAAAATCCAACTTAAAAACAAATAATTCCCCAGCAATGGCGCCAAAAAACTTGATGTGCTAGCTGTGAAGTAGCTTCCGCAAGTACACAGGTCACAGTAGTATAGTTTTAAAAATAATATCATTTCCACAGGGAATTATGCTTAAATTGGAAATAAAATGATAAGCTAATTAGAATGGTAAAATTTAAAGATATTAAAAATGAAATTTAAAGTTAAAATTGGTATTTGAGGAATTTAAACTAAATCAAACAATTAACTAAATTAATTAAACTAGATAACCAAAATTTAAATTGAAATTGCTAATTATGAAATTGGGAGGAATTAAATCTAAATTCAATAAAAATTAGAGTGATTCTAGAGATAGGGTTTTCAATATTGTTTGCATGTGTTTATCCCTAATTTAGCCAAACACATGAGAATTGCAATTTTGAGGGAAATCAATTCTTAGTTCTTTGAAACCTTTTTCAAGCATTTCAAAGTTGGTATTCATTAAATCAAACTTTGTTTTCACGGTATTTCAAACCTAACAAAAACCCAATTAAAGCTCTAATTGATTTTGGAAAGTCCCCTTAATCCTCTTAGCTTATCTCTAACACTAAGAAAACTAAGTTTATTGCAAGGTTATCTATCCCAAACATTCACTTTTTAGTCCATCTGTCAAGGATTAAAACTTAACTTAATGAGGGCCCATTCATCAAGCAAGGCAACAAGCTCACAAGCAATAAATCAAAATGCAACAAATCTCATTTAAATGACTAAATCAGTTCAAAAACCACAATACAAAGCAATATTTACAAACCCATCTCTAGAATCTCAAAGTTCTCTTCACAAATCATGGTTTCAAGACAAACCCAAGTATAGAAATGAAGAATTAATGAAAATCTAAGCTAAGGAACAAAAAAACCTAGTAAAATGATGAAGAATCTGCTGCTGGAGAGTTGCAGAAAATGTCTTCTGTTGCTGCTGCAAAATGGTCTCACGTGCTCCTCTTCCTCTCTCCCTTTCTTGCCAAAAATCTCTCCCTCTTTCTCCTTGTGGAAAGAAAGATAAAAAGAAGTTTTTATATGGTTCAAAGGTCTGCCCTAGAATGGGTAAAAAGGTAGAAGATTCTGGAGAAAGTGATGTATTAAATCAGAGGAACGAAAATGCCAGGTCAGCCATTTTTAGTAAAATGACACAAGCTGAATCGGTTGTGTCACGCCTTGTGTCGCAGGTTGTGAAACAGTCTGCCCGAGAAAAACTGCATATTTGACAGTCGACACAACCTGTGACACAAGCTATGTTGCAAGTTGTGTAACTTTCGGCCCATTTAACTCAACTTCAAAATTTTGCAATTCAACTCTAATTTCTTCCAAATGGCTGCTCTGATCAAAATACACCAAAATTCTCCAAATTTAACCTACAAAACAAATAAATTCCAAAAATTAAACTAAGAAGTGTAAAAAGGCAAAATTGACTAAATATATGCTAATATCTATGGTAATAGCTATGAACAAGGGTAAATTATGCGCAAAAATTATACCTAAATGTTGATATAAAATGCATGCATCACTTGTATTTCTTAGCACATTCATCACTATGATATTTGATTTGTGCCAAGGTTGGATTTGGTGGCAAAGGTGCTGGATCTCTTCAAATATCTACTACATCCCACAAGTCATGAGCTCTAAAAAATGCTGTCATTTTTACACTGCAAAAATAGGTGGAGCAGGAAATGAACCACTGCTGAAAGACATTTTGTAGATAACTTCTCAAATTTTTTAAGAAACAACTCTTAAATCTCTCTTAAAACTCACAAGGCCCCTTAAGATGAAAGCTTTGATACCATTTGTTGGCTTTTCCCACAGCAAATTCACAAAGAAAACAGAGGTTCTCTACCTCACACAACACAAGGATAAAATTGTAAAATTCACACACACACATTTCATTAAATTAGGCTGCTTATATAGCAGCAGAAGTAGTATAAAAAGCATGGTTCATAGCCACTACAACAAGTTTCAACTTATTTCTAATCAATCTCCTTAAATCAAGGAAAGACATACACTTACACCTAATAAGTTTGACAGCGGAATTTGAGGATTACAAAATGCAAAGAAAAAGATCATCATATCTTCTAAAAAAATCTCAATACTGCAACATTAGCAAAACTTTGTTCAGATATGGCTATGGAAAGGCGAGAGGGAGTAGAAGTCAAGTGGGTGGTACCTCTTGGGATTGTGCCGATAGTCCAAATGGCTGGCCGGAAGGCACGAGTGAGTCACCAAAGAGCTCTGCCATCTCCTCCTTCTACCAGTTAATGCCATGATTTGTTGCCCTACCAACCTAAGGTTTTGTGTGCTTTCTTTTTGGGTGCCTGATATAGCCTTCTTCTCTTCCTAGGGTTGATATAGTAGATGACTCTTTTATCTGACCTGTGGCTTGTATGTTCCTCTTGTACTTCTTTATGTGTTGGACTCCTCATAGGCTATTATTGGAGATGCCAATAAAATTTGTGGCCTGTTATAGTGCTGATGGCGGCATTCTTGCTGCTTTGGCAGTCTCTTCCAACCTAGTTTAGGATTTTCTTATTCCTTGGCTTGGGCTTAGCATTCATCTTCTAGTGGCTAGGTTTGGTTGTATTTGAATTAGGATCTTTTTTAATCCTTAAGCTTGGTTTGCTCTATCTGCTTGTAATGGGCTCTTTGCCTTCTATTTAATTCTCAGCAATATAGTTGACCTTTGAAGAAAATAAAATATATTGACTGCAATGAGGGAAGAGAGAGAACTATAGGTAATGGTTACCTAATCATGAATCAAATATGAAAAGTGGAAACTAGGAGTTCATGCAACAAAACTACTGGCCAAATAAAAAAGAGTCTGATATCCATTCACATGTGAATCATTCAGAGGAGGTAGTCTTTATAGTCTGAGCCTATAAATACTAGCTCTACTTCTCACATCTCCTCACCCAAAACCATTCTACAAATCAACAATTTCTCCTTCTTGTCATTCAAAATCCTATGCTAAAATGGTGTTTTTGCTTATGAAGAGGAAATGACTAGCACTGTACCTGCTCATAGGCTGTTTAAGGCTATAGCCCTTGAATCTGACATCATTATCCCTAAAGCTGCACCACATGCCATCAAGAGCTCTGAGATTATTGAAGGAGATGGTGGTCCAGGAAGTATCAAGAAGATTACATTCGTTGAAGGTCAGTATATATATATATGTGTGTGTGTGTGTGTGTATAAAGAAGAGAGGGGTAGATATATTTTGAAATTTGAATATTCCTGCAGGCAGCCAATTCAAGTTTGTGAAACACAAGATTGAAGTACTTGACAAAGAGAACTTCACCTACGGCTACACCATAATTGAAGGCTGTGCTTTGATGCACACACTTGAGAAGATCAGCTATCACACCAAGTTTGTGCCAACTCCTGATGGAGGATGTATCTTCAAGGCCATCCGTAAATATTACACAAAGGGTGATATTGAGATCAAGAAAGACGACCTCAAGACTGGCAAAGAAAAGGCCAGGGGAATTTTCAAGGCTATTGAAGCCTACCTGTTGGCAAATCCTGATGCCTAAAAATGGTCATCATCAGTTAAAAAGGTGTGATTTTCATATATAGTTTTTTTTTTTTTTTTTTTTTGGGGGGGGGGGGGGGGAGGTGGGGGGCTTGCGGCGCGTCTAGCCCTTTGCTTGATAATGAGTGCTTGTGGGATGATGATCATTTGTTCCTTTGCGTTGCTGCTCGAATTGGAAAGTGAAAGTTGCCTTGTTATCAGTATCTATATGATAATAAAATTACTTCGGATATTACAGCATAGACAAATTAATTTGTTCTTGTAAGCTTTGCATCTAATCAAAATCTTAATATCGACACTATCTCCAAAATTATCTAGAAATCCTGAGTTTTGCATTTTATTTACTATTTCCCAGTGCAGTAGCAAGTAGCAAATTGGGTAGAATAGTTTAATTAGAACAAAGCTATCTCAGCTATCCACATCAAAATTATATAATTACCAAGTGTCAATAATAATAAAGAAGCACTTGTTAAAAATTTTTTAAAAATCAGTTTTATTATATTTATATAGATTATTGATTTATCAAAATTTTATCACTTTCTTACTCTATGAACTAACTTGTCCAAATTTCATAGAATTTTGATTAAGTTTTTTTAAAATTTAAGAAGTAAAAAGGTCTCCTATCCTATGCCAGTAAGCTTTGGCGGTGATACTGTAGAAGTATCTTCCGTTTGCTTTAAACACATCCCAACAGCAAAGGTCTGGAATTTTTATCAAGATGCATCAAATTCAAATTTTGTTGAATGGAATGACATACATATATATATATATATATATATATATATATATATATATATATATATATATATATATATATATATATATATATATATATATATATATATATATATATATATATATATATATATATATATTCTTAAAGAAGCAAAACTTCCTTGATCGTATATTAGTTGACTCAAGCTATCTTCAGGAAAAAAAAAAAAAAAATCTTTACGTAGTTATTTTATGGAGTTTGTTAAAATGTCCATGGTATACATGAAATGAAAATGACTAATTAAATATGAAAGTAATGAGGACGGAAGACCAAGTCCTTTAAGCCAATAATATATGGGATTTTTTTTTTTTTTTAAAAGTCATTTTATTAATTAAAAAAATAAATAAAAACTTAACATCATAAGCCAAATTAAAACGATAGTCAGATAGACCATCCCAAAAACTCAACTCTGTGGCTTAGAATGTTAAGTAAAAAAAAAATCTAAAAATTAAACTAAGTCAGAGAAACATCATATAATCAATGAGATCACAACCAGATCAGCTAAAAGAAAACCCAGGCTGCACACTATGATCCAAAACAAAAACCCATCCAAAAGGAGAAACAAAAAGAGAGAAACAGAGCTCATTGGTCTCCAACTCAAACAATTAGCTATCCACAATATCCCTTCAGCCACAGTATCCGTGCACAATCAGATGGAGTTTGCTCACATTCACCAATCATAGCCAACCAAATAATATATGGGAATTGATAAGTAAAAATGGAAATTTAATTATCTGATTTGAAAATTAAAAAAAAAAAAAAAAAGCTAGCTAACCCATCCTATTCATCGATTTATAAATCTTTAAATTAATTAGTTTCATGTATCAAATTTTACCATCCAACCTCTCCGATTAATTATCTATTTCGTAAGCCACAGTTTTGACGTATAAGCCATCACTCTACGCATGATTTTCATGCATATTTTAAATTCAAGAAAAATGCAAATGTCAATAAATCAATTTTCTAAGAAAACCCTTTTCTCCTTTTACCTAAAATAAACACATTTTCTAACTTTTTTTTTTTTTTTGAAATTCTTCACTGGTATGCATACACTAGAGGTTTTCGATTCTCAAAGACTTGGCTGGCTCTTTAAATATTCCACCGCATATGAACCTCCGGTGACTTCAAGCATCTTTAATGTGCCGGCCAAACCTAAGCTTGAAAGGCTCTTCAATGAATCAAGATTAGCGATCGCCAACTATTTCGGCTATTAAAGAAAGGAAGTTATGCCATGTTTTCGGCAATAAAAGAATTACGAGTTCGTCCAAGCTAATTAGAAGATACCTGCAACTGAAACCACACACTAACATGCCACGACAAGTTTGAGCAAGATTGGCCAATCCATATTCTATATAAATTGATCTCTTTTTCTACGGGACTGAATTTTGGCACCGACTATTTATGATCATCTTATTAATTAAAGTGGAGCAATAGCATAGGGCAAACCAAGACATGGTCCAGTTCGGATCAGAATTGATGTCTGGATTGACAAAAGAATTTTGGTGTATTTATACATGAGTCACAGGACATATAATTTTGTTGGTGCAGGAAGAGACTTTTGATGTTGAATTAATATAGCCGTCCTAGTAGGAGAAAAATAACAATGCTGTTAGTTTTTATTATGCCATTATTAGTTACCTATGTAGTTGAAGCAATAAGATTATTAGGAATCACTACCATTATCCTCAACTTATATATATATATATATATATATATATATATATATATATATATTGTCTCACCACCACCAACAGCAAAACTATTACGATTTTCAATTGTTCTGTATTCATCTCTTCACTTTTAGATTGGGAAAAAAGAAACAGTAGAAAAATAATTATGGCTGTTGTCACATTCACTGATGAGTTCACTAGCTCTGTCCCTGCCAAAAAACTATTCACAGCCTTGATACTTGATGCTGACAATCTGATTCCCAAGCTGATGCCTCAGGCTTTTAAGAGCATCGAAACCATCCAGGGCAATGGAGGTCCTGGGAGCATCAAGAAAATGACCTTTGCTGAAGGTCAGTGTACTTAATTTCACTAGCACAATTTTTTTTTTTAATTTGAAAATTAATTTGCAGAAATGTTATTTATTATTATGCAGGTGCTGGGCCTGGATTGACGCATGTGAAGCATAGGATTGATGCATTAGACGAAGAGAAAATGACATACAGCTACACGTTGATTGAGGGTGATGTGTTGATGGATAAAATTGAATCCATAGCTTATGAGATTAAGTTTGAGGCCACACCTGATGGAGGCTGTAAGGGGATCAGTGTTAGCAAATTCCATCCAAAGGCAGGTGTTGAGATCGAGGAAGAGCAAGTTCAGGAAGGCAAGCAAAAGGCTATGGCTGTTTTCAAGGTTGTGGAAGCCTACCTCATTGCTAATCCTCAGGCTTATGCTTAATCACTACACTAGACTACCTTACTTACACACTGTTAGGCCTGCTACTTCATTATCTAGCTTCTGTATTTGCCCATCTGTGGCCTCGTAGTCAATAAAATTAATAAAGTTTCTATCTCTTTTCCATTCTCGTAAAACAAATATGAAATGAAATTTATAATATATCAAATTGAAGATAGAATTCTTCCTGAGTTCCTGTCATATATTTCCCTGGGTCCTAATTTTCAATGAAAATTTATAAAATCTGCCCATTTCTATAGAAAGTGGATAAAGCATAGAAGGAACAGCAGATTGCACAAGAAAATGAGGGAGGCACAATATCAATGGAATCAAAAGGGATCTGGAAAATAGCATCAGGGAATATACCAAATACCACAGAGGTGGAATTGGCCTGTTTCATCTTTCCAAAAGTTCAATCAGATAGAGACAAGTTAATAATCCTTGAATTCTCCGACCAAAATACATATAAAACAGCTTTTTTTTTTTAATACCATTAAAAATAAAAGAACTCTTATCATTCTCTATAATTTCTAGGTCCTATGCAGTTATTATGGAAAAATTATATAGTACCTCTGTGATTCCAATTAACACTATAGGAATAACAAACTAATTAAATATTAGCATTTGGAGAGAGAATTAAGATATGTTGAATTATGGGTAGTTATAGGTAATTTTAGAGAGAGAAAATAATTTTTGTATAGAGAGAAAAAATATTAAACACAATTAACTAAAGAATGGAATAACAATTTTTCTGTATAATTGCTCGTTATTATCACCTATGTAACCGACTCTGCAGTTTCTCTTTTTTGTTTCTATTGGCATGGTTGTGGCATTTGTCATCAGAGTCTGATTAGTTTTGGGACTTTGATACCCAGAATTTTGTTTTTCTCGTTTGTACTAACAAACTTAGGAATAATGGATGTGATCAATAAGACCCTTTAAAAACCTAATGGATTTTGTTCCATTACTCCATAGCTCTCTATTCATTGGAGATACAATCTTATAAAATGAAATAATGATTTCAGGACAAAGCCCAACTTCTTGCTATTAGGAGACAAATTT
Source organism: Hevea brasiliensis (assembly GCF_030052815.1). Classification (NCBI taxonomy): domain Eukaryota; kingdom Viridiplantae; phylum Streptophyta; class Magnoliopsida; order Malpighiales; family Euphorbiaceae; genus Hevea; species Hevea brasiliensis. The sequence goes on along the minus strand of NC_079507.1, from coordinate 75,469,265 downwards.
TCAGATAAATTAACGTCCTTCCTCCCACCTATAAATATTACCCCTAATCCTCTCCACCACCAAGTTCAAATTCGTCCTCACTGGTTAATTAGTCTCTTCTCCTCTACATTGTGTAGGAAATCATGGGTGTGTTCATTTACAGTGATGAGTACACTTCTCCAATTTCCCCTGCAAGACTGTTCAAGGCTTTGGTTCTTGACTCTAATAACCTTATCCCAAAACTCATGCCACAGGTTGTTAAAAGCGTTGAATTTGTTCAAGGTGATGGAGGGGTTGGCAGCATCAGGCAGATTAATTTCCAAGAAGGCACATTGTCTACATATATAAATCCACTACTGTATACACATACATGCTTTTATACTCGATAATTATCCACTAAACAATATTATTTTTGCAGGTCACCAAGTGAAGCACGTTAAAAATCGCATAGATGCAATTGACCCAGAGAATTTCTCATACACATACAGCTTGGTTGATGGTCATGGATTGCTGGATAAGCTTGAGACTGTTCTGTACGAGGTACAGTTCTTGCCTGGTCCTGATGGTGGCAGCATAAATAAAATGAAGAGTACCTACCACACCAAGGGTGATATTGTGCTCAGCGACGAGGAAATTAAGGCTGGCAAAGAAAAGGCTCTGGGAATGTACAAAGCTGTAGAAGGCTATCTCCGGCAAAACCCTGATGCCTATGCTTAATCGCCTTTAATTGTTATTAATGGCTTTTTGCATGTCTGTCCTGGCTATATGCTCATCCTTGGCTTTGTTAAATAAGGATGGATTTTCTTCCATTGTGGTTGTGGATTGATTGTAATGTTTTTCCTTATATTGACATGTTTTTGTTTTCCTCAATTTCAGTTTAACCCTTTATTACTAAATTGTTGTCGTCAATTATAATGTCTACACCTGGCTAGAGTACGATTTAGGCTATGAATTGAATTAGGCCCGACTCATATTCTGAATTCTACAAGTTTGATTCTGGTCAACGTTTCATGAACTTGAGCTGGCCTTAAACTTTATCAGGAGTCTATTTCGATTCTCTCCTAGCTCTGAACTGAAATTAATCAGAATCAATTTAATTCAATTTGAACCGTATGTGAATCGAATAAAACCAAATTGCTCAAAAATTGAAAATGTAAATCACCTCAAACTGGAATCGTCATTGTATCAGACTGAACTTAACTGTGAACCGTCTTGAATCGACATCAATTAGAACCATCTAGATCTGTCCGATTTCAGTTTGTTCTCTTTTTCATTCCTGAATAGTCATTCTGATCAAAATCAGACCAGTGGCCAAGGGCCCATGGCGTTTGAATCTTTGATAGGGATGAAGCCCATGGTCTAGAAAGGTCCAAGGTAGTTAGCGCCGCCTATGTGTACGCCGGCATGCTTTTTGATATTCTCTGCAACGTGTAAAATCTTTGAAGTTTGAAACAAGACAAGTCTGTCTAGCAGCCAGCGCAGGTTGAGGACTTTGAAATTTTGTAATTTCGCCGTTGGAATTCTAATTGTTCAGTTTTACTATCTCCCTTATTATGTATAAAGATATAAAAGCAGCCTTTGCTTCTTACAAATCTACAAAACCCAATTTCTAATCAAGTTGTAAGGATCATAAGCCATGGTTGTCTCTACCTTCACACAAGAATACACTTCTCCAGTTGCCCCATCACGTATGTTCAAGGCCTTAATTCTCGACTCCAACATTTTGATTCCAAAGCTCTTACCCCAATTCATCAAAAGCGTGGATGTAATCCAAGGTAGTGAAGGGACTGGGACCATTGAACAAGTCAACTTCACTGAAGGTTAGCAATTTCACTCACGTATTTACCCTCTTTTTTTATTTTTTATAGTTTGTCTGACATTGTTGTTGGAGATGCAGCAAGCGACTTGAAATATGTGAAGAATCGGATTGAAGAGCTAGATAAAGACAATCTTGTGTGCAAGTATACTCTGATTGAGGGAGATCCTCTGGGGGACAAGCTTGATTCTATTGCTTATGAGGTCAAGTTTGAGGCAGCAAGTGATGGAGGCTCAATTTGCAAGATCACAAGCAATTATATTACTATCGGAGATTTTACCATAGAAGAAGAAGCCATTAAGGATGGCAAGGACAAAGCTCTAGGAATATACAAAGTTGTTGAAGCCTACCTCTTGGAGAATCCTCATGTCTATGCTTAATACTTTCTTTTACCATGTGATTCATTATATTTATACATTCCCCTCAACTTTTGCCAGGGCAAAAATATAACTTTACATCCATATGGTTGTAATTGTGACGAAAAATAAGAAATTATTCCATTAAAAATCATTATATTAAACCATCTACGCATTCATTACATATTGCCATTTTATTCCAATCAAAATAATTATGGTACAAATTGCATTTATCAGTAATTAATAAGATTAATAACTAAACTAGAACTCGTTGAGGATAAACTTATAATGAAATTGAATTTCTTGATCATGCCAAGTAGGGTGTGATCACTGGTTTTGGATAGACTGATTGCTGGGATTACGATTTAAGTTTTGGAGAATCAAAACTGAACTATAAGATTTTTTTTCAGTTTTAATTTTAATTTTGATCCCAATTTCTTTTTAGTTCAGTTTTAATTTAAACCGATTTCCAGTTTTTTTTTTTTTTTCTCGAAGATATTAGTAATTCATTGAAGCTGCCTTAAGGAGGCAGAGAGTGATCTACAAAGTTCACTTGAGAATACAAATTAAATCTGAAAAGAAGTATATAAAGGAACTTTGACTGATGGGTTTAAAAGAGCGCATTTGCTTTACAAAGAGGCTATAAATATGAATAATAAATCTTACTTGCACTCGGGTGTATACATGTTTATTTAAAATTATGATGGTCTTATCTAAAATTATGGTAGGATCTATCTAAAATTATAATTTATTAAATTTCTATTCATTTGTCGTATGGTGCATATAAAAATTTTCTAAATATGAATAGTCTGTTTCATATTATAATAGTCTGTTTCATATTATAATTTCAATTCATTTTTTGAAAATATACAATTTTAGGTGTCATTAATAAAAGAAATTTAAAATTAACTACTATTTTAGACTTTATATGATTAAATTATGTTAAATTTATCTTGAAACTAAATTTCAATAAACTTTAAATAATTTATTTAAAAGTAATGAGGAGCTCAAACAATAACCAGAAATGAACTCAAAAAGGGTACACAGGAAGGCGGCAGGCAGATTTTGCAATGGGCCAGAATAAAATTGGAGAAGTGCTCTCCTTCATTTTCAGATTGTTTTGTCAAGAGATGCCTGTGTGGACCATATCCATGACCAAAACAAAGGAAAGCAAATCATGCGTACCCAATTAGCTATCAGCCAGGCTGTATATTCCTCAGCACACTTACATGACGTCCCAAGAAATTGAGATCATGCCCAGTTTTATTTGCCCTCATTTGACAGGTATGCTTGAGCTATATAAGGGCAGGAACCCAATCAGACCATTAGATTGATGCTTCAATCATTGGTGAATTTTCGTTTTAGAAATAATCTCAAGTGACATTATGGAAATTTACCTTGTTTTGGTCTTGAGGATAGAAAAGATTGCAGGCACAGTGACAGTAGCATTCATTATTATCACATCCTACTTTCAGACCAAAACTTCTCTTTAGCTCAGTAAAGATGCAAATGGCAATGACATATATTCCCCTTTAACTCTTCCAGGATTGAAGAGGATAGGGTTATTAACTTATTATCATTGGTGAGAATGAGATCCAGAGTGCAAGCAAACTCAAGCAGACTTCAAGAAGTTCAATATTTATATAGCTTGATTCCTCTAGAATTTGCCTTCTAACATATAAATAAATGGAGTATAGAAGATAATTTAGTCTTTAAATGTTCAAAGGATATTTGGCTGGTGCTTGATGGTTACGACTAGTCAGCCTGGTCCTGCCTAAAGGGCTTGCCCACATTAAAGAACTTCTGCCCTTGATTTAATAGGCAATACTATTTTTTCCGTTTGGCATGATGTTACCCTTAATCAGTAATTAACAACTGAATAAGTAAATTTTAGCCGCCAAGTATTATGCTTAACAATACACTGTCGTAAGAGTTTAACCCAACTCTTCCACCCTGTCACGACCCAAAATTTTGTGTCATGACCGGCGCATAATTTAAGTATTTTTAAATCATGCAAACCTTATCAAAGTATCTTGAATAAATATATTGTCATTTACTAACCTAAAAAAATAGATAAAATCCAAATAAACAAAACACTGAATAAATAATCTAAATATCCCATAAGTAAACTGTGGAGTCTCTATAGATTTCAAATAAAATCTTAAACTGTTCAATAAACTAAACTAATTATTAGTCTGAGGAAACATGAATTCGGGCATACCATGAGAACAAATCAAAGATTTTCCGTCTCCAGAAAATGGACTGAATATTTAGATTAGCTACAGAATTCTACTGATCTAAAATAGATAACAAATAGAGAAAACGTTGTTTGAGTTAATGTTCAGTGAATGATAATTATAGCACACAACGGAATAGGAACAGGCAGACGCTTGATCAATTTTATAATAAATTTTCTATTCAATAAAATCATACTCATGCTGTCAAAATCATTAATAAAATAATTTCATAAAACATATATATAAAAGAAATTCATTCAATAAAAATTTTATGATACATTGCACCAGGGCGATGATACCCTACATCACCAAAGGCCAGATGGTAAGCGCACTACCAGATATTAAATACATTTCTCCTCTTTCACAGATATCAATGCATATGATACTAATGCAAACCATAAACTACAATGATGCATGACTCGATAATACAACCTAATACCGTGATAGTCCACACGGTGAGGCCAAATAACAGAAACAGATACTGGGCATAGGTACAAATTCAAAACAGAAAATCAATTTGTACAAATCAATCAAAATCAACAAAAAATTTCAGATAGCAAAAATAATAACTAATAGTGCAATTCCAATAGTTCATTTCAATAATTTCAGAAAGTCAATAAAATCAAATCAATCTCAAATAAATTCAGTGTAACACATCAGTAAATTTTATAGTCAAATATCAATCAATATAAAGACACTAAAGGCCTGTTTCCGGAATCCTAATGGTTCTAATGCAGAGATAATTGACAAAATTAATTATTTAATCAAAATCAAAATAAAATTCAATAATAAAATAAAACTCTAGAAATTCACATGTAAAATAATCGTTAAATTATTGATTTAAAATTTCATTTAATAAAAAATTTTAAAATGAACTAAAATGGTGCCATGTACTATAACTACCACTCACCTGGAACCTTCAAGAAAATAGTTATTTTCAATGGAAGGGAGACAATTTCAATTGACAGATTGAATATATAAATCTCCTACACACTCAAAATATTAAAGAAAAATATCAAATAATAATAAAATAAAATAACTTATATATATAAGTATGAGGAAATCTTTTGTACATTTTCCTCTTTTTTTTTATAAAAATCAGCTATTGTCCAATAGTAATTATGATCAACCAAATTCAATACCAATGATCAAAGAAAAAAAAATGAATTTCTATAGTAGTTGTAACAAATCAAAGAAAGAAAATAAAATCAGATTCACCCATTATCGAACAAAGAACGATAATTTTTACCTTGAAAACAGAATTAAAGGTGATGAATAGATAAGTAAAAATTTAGGGATTCTCTGAGCACATCAGATTATAAATCGTATATATATATATATATAACAATAAATAAAAGATGATGAAAAATACATATTGAGAGTATTTGGTATACAAGGAGATAATAAATAGGCTTTTAGAGTAAAGTTTAGCAGAAATAGATGATTAGAGTATATATATTTCAAGAATTCTATTAGGTATAGAGTGAGATAAGAGTTATTATTGTACTGGATTGTTTAAATTATATATATATATATATATTTTTTAATTTTAAAAATAATATATATATATATAAATAAATAAACAGGCCATCAAATAAAATATTCTTTCTTTATTTTATTTTTTTTTCTAGATAAATATTGTAAATTATTGTTAGATAATTAAAATAAATAAATAATTAAATAGATAATTATTAGATTTCCACACACCCACTCCCATCAAATGTAAATGAAGTAATTAAACTACTCTAATCTCATTATTTACGATAAAAAATTGATTGATAGGTCTCTCGATTTTAGTTCAGTCTGATTTTAATTTGATATTAAATTGGTTGATTTCAATTAAATTCAAAGTTAATTTCACTCAAATCAATTCAGACGGTTTCAATTGGATCGTGGATTCAAATCGGACCAAGGCTAGGCATAGATTGGAAGGAATTGTCAAGGTGCAATCAGAGAATTATATATTGCCACATTAAGTCTTAAGCACCTCTAAGACAAAGAAGAGAATCTTTTCTCAATCTCCATCAACCTTTATGACAAAAATTAAAGGCAGGTTTGTGCTTTCCAACTCTAATAAACAACTCACACGGCAAATAAACGCCACCCCATTGTCATTTTTGTTTGCTGTTAATCATCTTTTCTTGTGACTAAAGGATTCCTTGATAGTGGATATCCTTCCACCTTAAAAAAGCTACTTTGATAATTTTGACCAATCGATGAACCCATTAAAAGAAAATCTACCGCTCTCACTTCAATTCTTTTCTATGGCCGGTTTTGGATATCCTAACTGCACACACACACCTCCCCAATTGCAGAGATGGACATCCATCCTAAAGCAAATTCTCTTTGGCTCACCATTTTCAATCCAAAGGTTCTTGAAAGAAAACCGACCCTTTTCTTGAACCCACCACCTACTCCTTGAAGTTTAATCAAAACAGCAACATCATATCAAACATCCTCCGTTCTCTTTCAGAAGGGAAAAAGAGATTCCTTCCATGCCCTACACCTTTTGCCTTTCAAATATTCCCTCATTGTGTACAAATAAATGCCACCTATTGATTCTTCTTTTATGCTCTCACCCTCTCCATCCCTTGGCGTCTCATCTCCTTCCTCTCGACAATGGTTCCAGAGTTAGAGGTACAGCTCCAACCAGAGCTCATCTCCTGTGTTTTTATATCAAGAATAACTAATATTATAGTGATTATTTCAGGGCATTTAGCATCTAACCACGTTTTCTCCTCAAATGCAGAAACCTCGAGTTACAGAGATACAAGTCCGAATGGATTGTAATGGATGCGTGCAGAAGATCAAGAAGGCACTGCATGGAATTAATGGTAAGCAATTAGCAAGTGACTTAATGGTATTCCCCATCGTTCTAACATTATCATCCTGAAAATTTAACATATTCTGATATCTAAATTCTCCTTTTCAACAGGTATATATGATCTCTATATTGACATCTCCCAACAGAAGTTGACAGTAATTGGGTGGGCAGATCCAGAAAAAATAGTGAAAGCCATTAGGAAAACTAGAAAGATTGCCACTATATGTTCCCACACAGAGCCACCAGATCAGACGGCTGCTCAGCCAACGGAACCACCACAACAACAACCTGAAGGTGGTGCACCACCACCACCAAACAACGAAGCAGCAAACCCTTCCCTAGCAGCTCCACCGGCTGAATCATCACAGCCAGCAGAGCCACCAAAAGACCCACCACCACCTGAGAATCCACCACCAGAAGAGAAACCATCACCGTCACCGTCACCTGTTGCTACAGAATCCAATGCAAACCAGCCTGCAGGCCCCGCACAAGCCCCTGGACCAAAAGATGTAGGAGAGGTTCACGTCATATACCATCACCCACCTGACTATGGGTACAGATATAGCTATGGTCATAGTTATGGTGGTCCGTGGAACAGATACCCAAGCAGCCATGAACTTCCACCAGAGCCCAGATACCCTACTAGCCATGGACTTCCACCAGAGCCTAGATACCCAACTAGCCATGGACTTCCATCAGAGCCCAGATACCCTACTAGCCATGGACTTCCGCCAGAGCCTAGATACCCAACTAGCCATGGGCTTCCACCAGAGCCAAGATACCCTAATGGCCATGGACTACCACGAGGACCACCACAGCCAATCTACGTGACTCACAGCTACAACACATACAGGCCATCAGCATATGTCACAGAATATGAGTACATCCGCTCTCCACCTCGCCACACAATTTACAGTAGGATGGATCATTACAGTGAGGATTATCATGAAAATACTCGCAATGGAAACATCACATCCATCTTCAGTGATGAAAATCCAAATGCGTGTAGGATAATGTGAAACTTTCAGGAAGATTGCAAGAGAAATGGGGCACTGTCTTACGCCTCTGGAAAAGATCAGAGAACGTGATGGAGAATAAAAAAAAAAAAATCTGGCGGCACTAAGATTTCCAAATAAGAATGAAAATGTTTGAGGGAAGAATGAGATTCTAAGCTTGTAATTGCCGGAAGAATTGATTCTGTATTCCACTTCTGATTGGGCTGATAATACATACTGCCTGCTATTAAATTCTTGTAGAAGAATCCGATGAAAGAATTAATTATATTCTAAAACTATGCTTCCCAAACTTCCATTTTTGACAAACCAACCCGCCTGTTTTTTACATTATATATAGAATTCTGTTCCTAAACATCGACCCTAGAAAGTTGAAATGAGTTTTCTTCAAAAGCCTTTGCCAATACAAAGTAGCCAAGAAAGTATGCTTTTCTACAATGAATATTAGTTTCTTTAGTGCTCGCCTAATTAACTTCGAAGTGAGGAAGGCTCTCAAAAGTTTCTCTCTATCTATCGTGTAGAGAGAGATTGTCCTCTCGTCCAATTCCTTCCCTTTGAGGCACCTGATTTCAAGACTCTTCTCCTTTGTCCTAGAAATGGGTGTGCCTCCCTACTTATGGTCAGGGTTGTGTGCATAAATAAGTTTTATGTTTTCTTTTATGGTGGATTGGTGCAGATGAGGGAGGATTTGGGTAAATCCACTGTCGATGGTTCTCTTGGTTTGTTTGGAGTGTTACATGCAATCTGTGTCTTCAAAAGGGAATAATTTTACTCGAATCGGTTTGCAGTTTGTGCTGAGTGAAAAAGTATTTGTTGATGGCTAGCATTTGTGTTTTGTCATTTCAGGGGTGTGAGCGTCTTTTCTATGCTCGTTGACGGCCGGAAGGGTATAGCGTCACTGGGACGCTTGTTAATCGGAGTTATCATCGCCCTCTAAGTGCTAATGTTGCGGATTGCTCCTCTTGAGTTCCCAACCTCTGGTTTTGGCCTTCTTGGCCTTAGCACACTTATAGGTCTCTATTTCTGTTGGTTGTCTTGGATTATAGTCTAATAGGTTTATCACTGTGGATAGCTGCTATAAGTCTCAGCCCACTTCTATGGACTGGACTGGTACTAGGATTTGGACTAGCATAAAATCTTCAAAACTCGTAGTAAATCTTATTATTTTCAAATCTATGAACAGACTCAATTTCAAGGACTAAATGTATTATAAATTAATTTGAGCTAACTCAACTCAACAACTATTATAAATACACAATTAGGAAAGCTCAGCTTGACTCTGATACTAAGTATGTATAAACTATTTAATATCATTAATTTTTTATTAATTAATATAATATATTTATACGTTGGTGTTATAGCGAAATTATAATGATTAAACAAATAGATAAATAAATAAATAATCATAATAAAAACTATTAATTGATAAGCACCGTAACTTACGAATTAAAAAGCAAGTTAGAACTAAAATAAACTTGTGATAACAGGAATAAGCGTTCAATTGAAAAAGTTTAGATATTGATTACATACACAATTTCTATAACTATCTAAAACTAATATAATTCTATCATGAAATACACATCAAACGCATATAATTGAAGGAGCGGAAGCATGAAAAACATAAGTTTAGATCATTGAATTCAAAATTTTTCTTCTAGGGTTTCATGCATCATGCAAGATTCATTATTTATCTATTTAATTTCAATGATAAACAGTATATTAAAATACTTTTAATATATTTTTGGATCTACATTTGCCATTTAAAATTTTAGAATTAACAGATTAATTTATTAGACTCCTAGATTAAATTAATAACAAGTGCACTAACCTTTTGATGCACTGCAGTTGTATTTGGCACCTTTAGGATGCACCTAGGACACCAGATGTTGTCCCTCTAGCTTGTCCACACTAAGATCACCAATGGCAGCCCCTTGAACAGCTTCTCAAGCCTTTTCAATTAATTAGAAAATCAGATTTTGCCTTTTGAGATATTACAGATGTATATTGGATACTAGAAACGATTTCTAGTATTTTTAATTCAAGAGAATGTTGGCAATTCTCTTTGAATTAGTGAGAGATGAAAAAGAAGAGAGGAAGAGAACTCCTTGGGTGGCGGCACAAAAGAAATAAACTGCAGCTTGTATTTTTTCTTTTCATCATTTCCCTTATATAGCTAGATCACCACTTAAAACTCTTGCCACATGTCACCTTCTGATTGACTCTTAGTTTAATTGACCCAATCACATTGTACCAAGTGTCAAACTTATATTTAATCTTGTCTTTAATCATCTTACACGATTAAAAGACAAATGACAAGCTTATGTATAGTGTCATGTGTCACTATCTCATGGTGCTACATGTCACCCTGTGAAATGATCAAAATACCCTTGTGTCTTAATTTTGAGTTCTCAACCCAAAATAATTATTTCTCTTCTTCTAATCAATTTATATCAAATATAAATTAATTAATTAATCTCTATTAATTAATTTCTCATAATTAAATTCATATTTAAACACTTTAAATATAAATTTAACTTATATTATACATCCAATAACCTAGATTTGATTTCAAGCCATGCTAGGGACTTTGCAATCTAATTACAAACCAAACCTATTTAATTAATCAATTAAACTCTTTAACTAATTAATTAAATCACATTTAACTTGGTGATTACTTGTGTATGTGTGTGACTCACTAAGCTCATCACTAATTGGTAATGAGATATGATATCAACTCTTAATATCATCAGAACTCTTTCTTACCATAAATAATTTCTCTAAATCATTTTATACAGCTCATACACTATGGTTAACACCTAGCATAGTATGCCATAGCCACCCAATTAGTAATAAGGTTTACCTTAAATGAACCTATAATCATATGTTACCATGCACTAGAATCTCTCTGTTCGAACTGGAGTCATGGTTTATGTCAAACCCCATTTGCTATGAATATTATATTCTCTTTTAATTCTAGTTCTTGATTAAAAGATTTTCTCATCAGAAACTATTTTCTGATTAAATCTATCTGTCCTGACCAGGAACTTGAAACATCAAGAATAATTAAATGAACATAGGATTTTATCCCTATCTACTTAGGGTAACAGATTCCATCTTGATCAATACGTACCTCCATATATAACTAGTAGGAGCTAACACATACCCATATACCCATACACAGTACAAGTATGAAAACAGTATCAAATTCAAACCACCTATATACAAGATAACTGTGCTATCTCAGGTCTAAAGATTATATGCACTGATATGATTTATGACAATACAATGACAAGAGTAAACTCAATGTGCTTGTCATAAATGTCACTGGTTCGGGCTACTTATCATGTATAATTGCCTATCATGTTTGTTATATGGCATGAGACTCACAATTTCATCTTATTTACATCTCATACAAATAACTTCGGAACAAACATGATTACAATCTTTCTGGATAAGTCATGTCCTTATTGTGAAGTATCCTCGATTGTGAACTAATTTATGATACTTTGTGCTAGAAATACTGTCACTCATATTCTTAACAACTTAAGAATAGAATTTCTAACAAAATATCTATGGACCTTTTCTATTACACATAAATATATTATGTAAATGAAAAAGTAAAAATGTATTTTATTAATAAAACATATACAAGATACATACTAAATGATATGTTTTACGGCATACTACTAACAATCTCCCACTAGCACTAGAGCCATTCATTACAATATCTTAGACCCATCTTCTCAAGATATCGGTCTAACTGAGTTTGTGACATAGGCTTAGTGAATGGATCAACTGGATTTTCAGCTGATGCTATTTTCTGTATGGCTACATCGCCTCGCCCAACTATCTCTCTGATAATGTGGTAGTGCCTTTCTATGTGTTTGAATTTCTGGTGAGACCGAGGTTCCTTAGCCTGTATGACTGCTCCATTGTTGTCACAGTAAAGTGAAACTGCTGACTAAATGGAAGGAACTACTGCAAGTTCTATCACGAACTTTTTTATCCAAACAGCTTCCTTTGCAGCATCTGATACAGCAATATACTTAGCCTCGGTAGTGAAATCTGCAGTCATACTCTGTTTGGAACTCTTCCAACTGACTGCACCTCCATTATAAATGAACATATACCCAGAGGTAGACTTTCTATCACCGATATCTGATTGGAAATCAGAATTAGTATGACCATCCAATTGCAAGTCTCCACCTCCATAAATCAAGAATAAATCCTTAGTTCTTCTCAAGTACTTAAGGATATTCTTGATAGCTATCCAATGTTCCAAACCTGGATTGGGTTGATACCTGCTAGTCAAACTAACAACATATGTGATATCTAGCCTAGTACACAATATTGCATGCATCAAACTTCCAATAGCCGAAGCATATGGAATCCTGGCCATTTTATCTCTTTCTTCAGGTGTCTTTAGAGACATCTTTTTAGAAAGGTGGATACCATGTCTCACTGGTAACAATCCTCTCTTGGAATCAAGCATGTTAAACCTCTTTAACACCTTTTCCAAATATAGACTTTGGGATAAACCAATTATTCTTTTCGCTCTATCTCTATAGATGCGAATCCTAAGAATATAGGTTGCCTCCCCTAAGTCTTTTATGGAGAATATATTTGACAACCATACCTTTATAGTTGTCAACATACCTGTGTCATTACCTATCAATAGAATATTATCCACATATAAGACAAGAAGAGTGATAGCACTATCACTAACCTTCTTATAGACACATGGCTCATCGTCATTTTTTATAAAACTATATGACTTAATGGTTTCATCAAAACGGATGTTCCATCTCCTCAAAGCTTGTTTTAACCCATAAATGGATCGCTTTAGCTTGAGCACTTTGGAACCATCTTGGGATTCAAAACTCCTAGGTTGTTTTATGAAAATATTTTCTTCAATATATCCATTGAAAAAAACTATTTTGACATCTATCTGCCAAATCTCATAATCATAGTATGCAGCTATTGCTAATAAAATCCTAATTGATTTAAGCATGGCAATAGGCGAAAAAGTCTCCTCATAGTCGATTCCTTACCTTTAGCGAAACCCTTTTGCTACTAGCCTTGCTTTATAGGTCTCTAAGTTTCCATCAGAACTAATTTTCTTCTTGAAAATCTATTTGTTCTCTATAGGTACAATACCTTCAGGTGGGTCAACAAGATCCCAAACTTGATTCTTATACATGGAATCAATCTCGGATTTCATAGCATCAATCCATTTTGAGGAGTCTATATCTGATATAGCTTCTTCATAGGTAAGTGGATCATCTCCATGATCTACTTCTTCATGAGTAGACAATTCTTGTTCTTCTTCATGAAGGAAACCATATCTCACTGGTGGGTGAGATTCCCTTGTTGTTCTATGAGGAATAGTTGTAAATGTTTCATCAATAGGTATAGGTTGACTAGATGGATCTATATCCATCTGATTTGTTGGTTGGTCAGAATTCTTTAATTCTAACTTTATTTGCCTTCATTTGCCTCCTTCTTAAACAAATTGTTGTTCAAGAAATATAGCATCTCCACTTATCACAACCTTTTTTGATGTAGGCAAATAAAATAATATCCAAAACTATCTTTTGAATATCCAACAAATCGACCCTTTTCTGATCTGGTTTCCAATTTATCAGTGTTCAGCTTTTTGATATAAGCTGGACAACCCCAAATCTTAACATGCTTAAGACTTGGTTTTCTTCCATGCCATATCTCATAAGGTGTGGAAGATACAGATTTTGATAGAATCCTATTCAGAATATACAAAGTTGATTCTAATGCAAATCCCCAAAAGGAGATTGGCATATCAGTATAGCTCATCATACTACGTACCATATCCAATAAGGTATGATTTCTCCTTTCAGATATACCATTCAGCTGTGGTGTTCCTGGAGGAGTCAGTTGAGAAACAATGCCATGCTCTTTCAAGTATTTATCAAATTCAGTACTCAAGTATTCACCTCCATGATCTGATCGAAGAACTTTAATACTTTTTTCTATTTGATTTTCTACTTCAGATTTAAATTCTTTGAACTTTTCAAAGGATTCATGTTTGTATTTCATCAAATACAAATACCCAAACCTTGATTTATCATCAGTAAAGGTAATAAAATAATGAAAACCGCCTCTAGCCATTTTTTTAAATGGACCACATACATCACTATATATTAGCTCCAAAATATTTTCAGCTCTTAGCCCTTGTCAAAAAAAGGGTGACTGGTCATTTTGCCTTGAAGGCAGGATTCACAAGTTGGAGTAGGCTCAGAGCCTGATGAGGATAAAATCCTCATTTTCTCCAGTTTTGCAATCCTATCTTCTGCAACATGAGTTAATCTTAAGTCCCAAATATATTTTGAACATGAGTTGATTTTCACCATGGCATTGCTTTCATTTAGATCACTTGCATTCAATTTGTATTTGTCATTATTATCCAAGTAATAAAGACCATTATTCATATAACTTGAACCAACATATTTATTTCCAAAATAAATATTTCAAATATCATCTGTGAACTGAAATTCATAACCATCTCTAGTCAAACTAGATATCGAAATGATGTTCTTAAAAGCATTAGGTACATATAAGATATTATTCAAACACAAAACATGTCCAGACATGTAAAAAGATTTAGATCCTATGGCTAAAGCTTCAACAGTTGAGCCATCGCCAATCCAGAGTCTAACATCTCGAGAACGCAAGCTGCTACTATTTGCTAGTTCCTGCATATCATAAGAAATGTGGGAACGGGCACTAGTATCTAAAACCCAAGCTGTAGATGAACTATGAGTATCATCAAAATCTAAATAACAAGATATAGACATACCTTCCGAAAGTGTATCCTTCTTGTCCTTCAGAGAAGAAAGATACTCTGGGCAGTTCCTTTTCCAGTGCCCATCCTGCTGGCAGTGGAAACACTTTCTTTTGCCTTCATCAGCTTTAGTCTTCCCTTTCTATTTAGCTATTTTTTTGGAAGGACCAGGAATCTGAGGTTTCTTTTTCTTATTGCCCTTCTTCTTGTTGGACTTTCCAGCAGAAGAAGATGCCATCAAAGCTACATCTTTTTCTTTATTGCCCGGTATATTCTTTTGGACAATAACCAGCATGTTGAGCAAACCAGCCAAGGTGCATTCCTGTTTAGTCATATGGAAATTTGTCACAAAATTCCCAAAAGACTCAAGAAGAGACTGAAGGATCAAATCAATTTGCAGTTAGAAATCCATGTTAAAGTCAACATGTTCCAGCTGCTCAATCAGCCGAATTATCTTGTAGACATGATCTTCAACATTCTGTCCCTCAGACATCCTCATGCGGAACAGCTGTCTAGATATCTCATATCTAGCATTCCTGCTGTGCTCACCATACAACTCTTATAGGTGAAGGAGGATCTCACTCGCACTCTGCATGTTCTCATGCTGCTTCTGTAAATCATTACTCATAGAAGCAAATATGTAATACTTGGCTCTCATGTCATGCTCCTTCTACTAGTCCAAAGTTTCATGTTCCTCTTGAGTGGCCTCTGAAGGTAAGGGACTAGGAACATTTGAGTCTAGAACATATCCTATATGTTCAAGGTTTAGGATAAGTTTTAAATTTCTTAGTCAATTAGATAGATTAGATTCTGTCAAGCTATTGCGATCAAGTATGCTTGCAAGGATATTGGATGGTGGTGGTTGTTGTGTGCTCATTATTATCAGAAAATTAACTGTAGAAAATAACCAGATTAATTAGTAAATGTATCATGTAATTAACCAAAATGATTATAGTCTTTTAATCAAATTGGTCCTCCTACTAACTTAGCGAATCCTACACTTCCAAAGTAGAAAACATAAATCTTAGTTGGATGGATTTCTAGTGGGTGATTGAATTCTTATAATCATATTGATCATCCTCAGGTACATCCATTATTGGAATTACAATAAACTATAAGTGAGCAACTCCTTGCCCATCACATCTCATGTGAGGTTCAATCCTTTACCTAGTCCCTAATGCTCAAAATCTCAGGTACATTCATTATTGACTTATCTTGCATTAGTTAAGTTGATCCCATTGAGCCAGTAATTATGCAAATAATTTTAATGTCCTCAAGTACATCCAATATTGGCCATCAAACCATTTACATATTTACAACATCTCATGCTTAACAATTATTCTTAAGAAAATCTCTTAAATTAATTGCATCATATGCAAGTATTTAAATTTTCTTAAAATAATTGCTCCAATGGAGGGCCCATGTTATAATTACTTTAATTATACCATTTCCAACTTAATCATTTGTTTGGAAGATTTTGTGATCGTCCTAATTACTAGTAAGATCTCACTTTGCACATTATCCAATTAGCATGCATATATCGTATACTTGCATACATTCCCATACATCTCATGCATTCATGGATAATAAATAAATATGGTATGATCATGGACTTTCTAAGGGATTCAATTCTGAGCCACCAAGAATTGAATCAGGGTATTCCTAGGTGCATTTCATTTATTCATATTACAAGAGTTGCTGAAGGAGTACATAATCAACACTTGATCTTGAATTCCTCCCACTGGTCCCACCAATGCTCTTGACCTCCTTGATCTTCTTGCAATCCAATTACACAGTAATCCTTGGCATACCAAGGCAAATTTACAAGAACCAAATAAATGAAATTACAACCCAAAAAATATTACAACCTTTCTAATACATGCCACCAAAATAAATTAAAATTAATTAATTAATTTACAACCCAAAGAAACATAAAAGAAATAAATCCAATCACATTTGTCTTTTATTGTCCATGATCATCCACCATGCATATCACTATTTAACAATTAAATAAAACATACATACTTAAATTAAATTGAATATCTCATATTCAACTTAAAAATTCAGATTTGAATATGAATCAAACAAATTTAAAAATTCATATTTGAATCACATTCAAACAAATTTAAAAATTCAGATTTAAATCACATTCAAACAAATTTAAAAATTCAGATTTGAATCAAAATTTAACTGTGTGATTAAAATTCTAATTAAACAATTTAATTAGACATAAAATGGATATTAAATCATACAACAATTGCACATTTAAAATTCATCAAACCTTGTGCACCACAATGGTTCCAAAACCATGCGCACTATGGTGTTCATCCTCATGCCGCCACCTTTGCTTTTGCAACCAACAATGAATAATCATCTCATGATCAAATCACACAATTAAATCATATATTAAACAATCTAAATGGCAAATATAGTGGCTCTGATACCAATTGAAGGAGTGGAAGCATGAAAAATATAAGTTTAGATCATTGAATTCAAAATTTTTCTTATAGGGTCTCATGCATCATGCAATATTTATTATTTATCTATTTGATTTCAATGATAAACAGCATATTAAAACCCTTTTAATATATTTTTGGATCTACATTTGCCATTTAAGATTTTAGAATTAACAGATTAATTCATTAGAACCCTAGATTAAATCAATAATAAGTGCACTAACCTTTTTATGTATTGCAGTTGTATTTGGCACCTTTGGGATGCACCTAGGACACCAGAAGTTGTCCCTCTAGCTTGTCTACACCAAGATCACCAATGATAACCCCTTGAATAGTTTCTCAAGCCTTTCCAATTAATTAGAAAATCAATTTTTGTCTTTTGAGATATTATAGATGTATAATGGACACTAGAAACGATTTTTAGTATTTTTAATTCAAGAGAATGTTAGCAATTCTCTTTGAAATGGTGAGAGATGAAGAAGAAGAGAGGAAGAGGACTCCTTGGGTGGCGGCATAAAAGAAATAAACAACAGCTTATATTTTTTCTTTTCATCCTTTCTCTTATATAGCTAGGTCACCACTTAAAACCCTTGCCACATGTCACATTCTGATTGGCTCTTAGTTTAATTGACCCAATCACATTGTGCCAAGTGTCAAACTTAGATTTAATCTTGTCTTTGATCATCTTACATGATTAAAAGACAAATGGCAAGCTTATGTATAGTGCCATGTGTCACCATCTCATGGTGCTACATGTCACCCTGTGAAATGACCAAAATACTCTTGTGTCTTAATTTTGAGTTCTCAATCCAAAATAATTATTTCTCTTCTTTTAATCAATTTATATCAAATATAAATTAATTAATTAATCTCTATTAATTAATTTTTCATAATTAAATTCATATTTAAACACTTTAAATATAAATTTAACTTATATTATACATCCAATAACCTAGATTTGGCTTCAAGCCATGCTAGAAACTTTGTAATCTAATTGCAAACCAAACTTATTTAATTAATCAATTAAACTCTTTAACTAATTAATTAAATCACATTTAATTTGGTAATTACTTGTGTATGTGTGTGACTCACTAGACTCATCACTAATTGGCAATGAGATATGATATCAATTCTTAATATCATCAGAACTCTTTCTTATCATAAATAATTTCTCTAAATCATTTTATGTAGCTCATAGACTATAGTTAACACCTAGCATAGCATGCCATAGCCACCCAATTAGTAATAAGATTTACCTTAAATAAACCTATAATCATATGTTACCATACACTAAAATATCTCTATTACAAAATCTCAATTCGAACTAGAGTCATGGTTTATGTCAAACCCCATTTGCTATGAATATTATGTTCTCTTTTAATTCCAGTTCTTGATTAAAAGATTTTCTCATCAGAAACCTTTTCTAATTAAATCTATATGTCCTGGCCAGGAACTTGAAACATCAAGAATAATTAAATGAACATAAGATTTTATCCCTATTCACTTAGGGTAACAGATTTCATCTTGCTCAACACCTATCTCCATATATAACTAGTAGGAGCCGACACATGCCAATATACCCATACACAGTACAAGTATGAAAACAGTATCAAACTCAAACCACCTATATACAAGATAACTGTGCTATCTCAGGTCTAAAGATTATATGCACTGATATGATTTATGACAATACATTGACAAGAGTAAACTCCATGTGATTGTCATAAATGTCACTGGTTCGGGCTACTTATCATGTATAAGTGCCTATCATGTTTGTTATATGGCATGAGACTCACAATTCCATCTTATTTACATCTCACATAAATAACTTGGGAACAAACATGATTACAATCTTTCTAGATAAGTCATGTCCTTATTGTGAAGTATCCTCAATTGTGAACTAATTTATGATACTTTGTGCTAGAAATACTATCACTCATATTCTTAACAACTTAAGAATAGAATTTCTAACAAAATATCAATGGACCTTTTTTATTACACATAAATATATTATGTAAACAGAAAAGTGAAAATGCTTTTAATTAATAAAACATGTACAAGATACATACTAAATAATATGCTCTAGGGCATACTACTAACAATCTCCCACTAGCACTAGAGCCATTCATTACAATATCTAAAACCCATCTTCTTAAAATGTCGGTCTAACTGAGTTTGTGACATAGGCTTAGTGAATGAATCAGCTGGATTTTCAGCTGACGCTATTTTTTGCATGGCTACATCGCCTCGCCCAACTATCTCTCTGATAATGTGGTAGCGCCTTTCTATATGTTTGGATTTCTGGTGAGACCGGGGTTCCTTAGCCTGTATGACTGCTCCATTGTTGTCACAATGAAGTGGAACTGCTGACTCAATGGAAGGAACTACTGCAAGTTCTATCACGAACTTCTTTATCCAAACAGCTTCCTTTGCAACATCTAATGCAGCAATATACTCAGCCTCGGTAGTGAAATCTGCAATCGTACTCTGTTTGGAACTCTTCCAACTGACTGCACCTCCATTACAAATGAACACATACCCAGAGGTAGACTTTCTATCATCGATATCTGATTGGAAATCAGAATCAGTATAACCATCCAATTGCAAGTCTCCACCTCCATAAATCAAGAATAAATCCTTAGTTCTTCTCAAGTACTTAAGGATATTCTTGACAGCTATCCAGTGTTCCAAACCTGGATTGGATTGATACCTGCTAGTCAAACTAACAACATATGTGATATCCGACCTAGTACAAAACATTGCATACATCAAACTTCCAATAGCTGAAGCATATGAAATCCTGGCCATTTTATCTCTTTATCCAGGTGTCTTTGGAGACATCTCTTTAGAAAGATGGATACCATGTCTCACTGATAATAATCCTCTCTTGGAATCAAGCATGTTAAACCTCTTTAACACCTTTTCCAAATATAGACTTTGAGATAAACCAATTATTCTTTTCGCTCTATCTCTATAGATGCGAATCCCAAGAATATAGGTTGCCTCCCCTAAGTCTTTCATGGAGAATATATTTGACAACCATACCTTTGCAATTGTCAACATACCCGTGTCATTACCTATTAACAGAATATTATCCACATATAAGACAAGGAGAGTGATAGCACTATCACTAACCTTCTTATAGACACATGGCTCATCGTCATTTTTTATAAAACTAAATGACTTAATGGTTTCATTAAAACGGATGTTCCATCTCCTTGAAGCTTGTTTTAACCCATAAATGGATCGCTTTAGTTTGCGCACTTTGGAACCATCTTGGGATTCAAAACCCCTAGGTTGTTCCATGAAAATGTTTTCTTCAATGTATCCATTGAGAAAAGTTATTTTGACATCCATCTATTAAATCTCATAATCATAGTATGCAGGTATTGCTAATAAAATCCTAATTGATTTAAGCATAGCAACGGGCGAGAAAGTCTTCTCATAGTCGATTCCTTGCCTTTGGCAAAACCCTTTCACTACTAGCCTTGCATTCATTTGCCTTTTAGTTGGAGGAGGTTTTTTAAAATATGTGAGATTTTTCGACGTTTAAAATTTTAAATTTGTATTGAGTGAAATAAGATTTTTTAAAGTTGTAAGTTTTCGAAACCTCTTCAAAAAATTTTCATATTTTCAATTTACTAAATTGATTGATTAATAAAATTTTCTTTTTAAAACTTCCAAACACTTTTAAATATTTTAAATATTTTTCCATCCCCTCGAATACTAAAAGAAATTATGAAAATTTAGAAACTATGAAAAATCTTACTTCTAAAAAAAAATTTACTTTACCTCCTTTCAAATAAAGTGTTATGAGATTGAAGATTTTATCCTCTACATTTTCTAAATTGAGAATCGTCGAAATTTTAGAATTTAATGAAATAAATTACTTATAAAAAAATATTTAATTAAATTATTATATAATTTTTTTTTTAAATTAGAAAGAACTAAGTGCACAGATAACATTACAATGTAAATGATGGTGGTGGCTGGATAAGGATGAGAATCTAAACGTCACATTGTAGTTTAAAAATATTTTTTTTAATATGAAAATCTGCGATTGGAGGGATATTTTGGAAAATAAAATTAAAATTTAAAGATTTTATAATAATAAATTAAAATTAAAACCATTTGTTTACTGTGTGCTGCAGCTGCAAACGGGCTCCAAGTCTTGGAACCAAATTTTCAATGGGGTAGAGTCTGGGAAGAAATGAAAATTAACCCTCTCTAGTATATAGTCCAAGCCCAATGAGCCTCATAATATAGCAAAAACACAAGATAAAAATCAACAAAATTGAGGAATGATGAATATCAGTTTTGGAGACAAATAAGACAAAGTTATTTCAGCTCGTTAAGAAGTGTCTCATATAATCGGTTTCCAAACTTTATGCTTTTATGGCAGCGCTAGGAAAACGGCTCTAGACAGATTACAAAATTGATTGCCATTTTACAAGACAAATATAACCCAAAGTCTTTGCAATTGGACAAAGAATACAGGCCAGACATGATAGAGAACAAAAACGCCTGTAAAGTAGAGGGGTTGAAATTATGCTTCCAGTTATGCACCAACGAATCTATGCACAGTTGGATGCCAATTCATGAAAATCCGCACCAAATGAAGCTTTCCCACAATATACCACTGGAAAACTGATCCCCAAACTGTGAAAGCATGCATAATCATCAAGTCCAACTAATATAAGCATGTCCCAGGTTGTGAAGCATCAATAAAAAGAATACAAAATACATGCTTAGTATAATTTGCCAAAAAGAAGATTATGATCCCCAACCCTTTAGCCACCCAAAGCTCATTTTGACTTTCATTCATATCGGCATTTCTTTTTAAGTTAACCTCAAGTTAACCGCACCCAAATGCATAATTCTAGTTCCACCTCTCATCAAAATAATGATCACCCATTCCCATCACACTAGTTTATTTAACATCGACCTATGCATAACTAAAAGGGCACCTCTCTAAAACCATAATTACAAAACCTAATCCAAAATAATGCAAGTACGGCAAACATCTATCACATAACCATTATGCAATATTTCACCTCATAACTAAGCAAAGTTCCATATCAGATGATACATAATTTGAAAATTTTAAACTGCGGAGCATGTTCACCTGCTATGGAGATTGCATTTAGTTATAATCATCGCTACTCAATTGGGATTCATCATTTTCTTCCCCATAAAGACGTTCATCAATATCTTCATCATTGTTGTCATCGTCATCATCATCCATTTGGTCATTATGCAGTGAGACATAAGCTTTGTTCATGGCAGCCTTGTCAATCTATCAAAGATTAAAAGGGAAAAACGATGAATTATATGTGAACAAAACCACGTCATAATAAATAAAGCAAGAGTAAGAAGGTATTACCTGTGCAGTTACCAGCTGTAAACGACCTGATAATTGTAGTAAAGGTTGAACAGCCACCCCTCTAGACTTGGTGATCTGAAAGAAGAGAACACAATTTGAGTATTACCGGGCAATATTATTGACCTTAAAACTAGGTTCTCATTCATTAACACTGTTTAGTTAGATGGAAGGGAACTATAAATACAGAATGGGAAAGGAGAAGCAAGGAAAATTTGAAGACACCCCCTTCTCCCCAATAGTCCAGTAGCTTAAAACAGCCAGATTGCACACAATCTCCGTAAGTGGAAGAAGTATTACTTTCTTGCATCTCCCCAATCTCCATATAACCAACAAGTGCCTGTTTCTTCCTCCTGTTGTTACATCCTCCCTCCTTTTTCCTCCTGCCAATATGTCCCCCCACCAAAATGTGCATAGGAAACATGCAATGCCCAAGTAATCCCCTACGCTTGGTGACAAGCTGATAGCTTGACACCTAGTCAGTGCGAGTATTCATCACTTTAAGGTCACTACAACTAAAGGTTTATTACCTAAAGACTGAAATGAACTTCACCTGATTTCTTCATCATACAATGGCTAAAATCTCAAGACCAAATCTGTCTTGGGCCAATTTGATCAAATTGTAGTTCATATCAGCCAATCACAATCCACAACCACAGCCCATCACAACTCACAGCCATGAGAATAAGTCAGTCATGAGCAGCCAAGGCAACTAATATCTATGCACTAAAGTAATGAGCTTCCATGTGAAACCAAAATTGTGAGATTTTGATGACTGCCAGAAAATGGTAAATTTATTCAATATCCTTTGTGATTTGGGTACTCTTGTAATGGTTCCAATCCAGTATAGCTCTGAAAATGAAATACTTAACAAGTTTCATTTCATCTCAAAGGAATTGCTTGTGTGCAGAACATGCAAGAATCAACAAGCCACCTAGGTGTACCAAGTCCTAAGAAGGGAAAAATAGGACTGCTCTTTTAACCTTTTAAGACTACAAGAAAAGGTCATTAATACAAAGTATAATGGGTATTGCATGATGACCATCAATTAAACAACAGTGATTTGCATTTCATTTCAAACAGTAACATATTCCCAATTATACAAAGATATGGAGAGGGAAAACATTGCTAAAAGAAGCAACAAGATTCTTTCAATTTCTTATGCAATAAACATGAAAAGAGCAAATGATAATGATATACATATATAATTTTCACATTCTTTTACCTTTAATAGTGAATTAAGCATCTGAGCATCTGGTTTTTCTTGAGCCATGATATAATGGCCGTGATTGACCAATATACAGTATATCCATGGCAGAACATACTTTCCACTACATGACCTGTTTAAGACAACCACAGTTTCAGAAACCATAATTTGTACATTGATATTCCATGGCTGGAGAAAATTCATGACTGGAGAAAATTCATGACTTTCAAAAAAAAGTATAAATTATTACAGAAAATGAAGCAAATATTCAGTGTTCATGCAAAAGACGAAGCCAGCTCTGATTGTAATCCTAAACTTGAATTATTAGATATCACTTGTATATAGGCACTTAAGATAATTATTCATATAAAAAGCCAAATCACAGAGTTTACAATTCTTTATCAGCTGTCATTCATTTATAGGCTGTAGAATACAATGTACTTCATAAAACCCCCAAATCAGGATAAGTAATACAATCATTGAAAAACAAGAGCAAAACCTGGATTCCCATTTGGCCAACAAGACTTCCAGTAACTTGTATGCATTGTTAGGTTCCAGAGATAAGACAGCTGCCCTCATCTAACAGAGTAAATATATAGCCAATAATACGTCAGAAGCATATACATAAATGGAAGAGAGAAAGGGAGATCCAGAATCACAAACTCAAACTAAGAAACAGAGAGTGTCCCCGCTTAAAGAAAAACTAACCTTCTTTTGTGGAATATTAGCTTCAACATCAATACCCACAAATTTGGCAGAAACAGGAGTAGATCTAATCATACCATCATCTTTACTGCCAAATATTTCTAATGATCTCAAATGCTTCTCCATGGAAGTCATTACAGTGTCAGCTTCTACAGTGCCATCTGCATAGACCAGCACAATAAATTGCAGAAGATCTCCCGGAAACTCAAGGAATTTCATGAAGTTAAATTAGAAATTTGCAAGAGTAAATCTCAACTCTTAAGCATGTTTATTGACTTCCACATTACTTCTATCAGCCAGGGAATTATGCAAAACACATTCAACATTGGCTATTAATAACATACTACAGGACCTACATGGATGCTCATTAGAACTGATGCATTCATAATATTGAAAACCCAAACCGATTCAAATTTCCATCTTCTTATGAAGAGTTTGATTACTTGTGAAATGTGATACTTCTTCAAAACAAAGCCCACAAAGCAGAATGCATATTGGCTCATATGCATAATCATGTATGGACAAAAGAATAGTTTAACAAAGTACCAAAGGAATGCATCATTAGATGTAATCTGAAATGTTCTTATAGGAAATACTAACAAAAGGACCAAAAATTCCATTTGAACTATAAATATCAAGTAACAATCAGAGTCACCTGAAACACTAACATAAAGGATATAGTTATATAGTTCAACTATGAATTGCAGAAGGGAAGGGGACTTGGTTTCAATCATTACATGATTGAAAAAAACAGAAAAAGTGGCTTGCAAAAGTGGATTTACATATTATATTCCTGCAATTACCTTTATTCTCCACAAGTTCAGGTTGACTCCTACCATCAATCAAATCCACCATGACCTCATCAGAGTCATTAATTAAAGCTTTATCCATCATCCTTTTGCCATGAAAATCAGAAACTTTTGGAATAGGAAGCAAGGCATCCTCCACATTGGCACGGTCTAGTGCAGTAACTGTTGAATTATTAGACAAGTAATTAGCCAACAAGTGTAATCACAAATCCAGAGAATATCAGAATTGAAATCATCAGAAAAGGGAATCATATCCATCAAATAAAATATACTGAAGACGAAATATTTGGAGAATGCTGAAGAATTGAGGATCAAACTCCAAACAGATTTTCATAGTAAAATCTAATAAAAAGATTTCCAAGCAAAGCATAAGTATTAAATTAAATCTCATACAAGAGAATAACTTCAATAGGGATTGATGACTCCACCACAAGGGCATGACTCATTGAAGAATATGGTGAGAATAATTATTTAGTTGGATGTGTCAAATATGCCAGGAAATGAGTTTGGTACTTGAATATCAGAATTTATTTCAAGATCAGCAGTGTCCAAGAACACAAATTTCCACAAAGAACTCTTAAAAAACAGCCCAGTATAAAGCCACATTAAGTATTACCTCCATTCTGTATATCAGCCCCTTTCTTAGATTTGATGAGAGACTGACTCATTGGTAAAAGAACTCCATCCTGGGAGCTATTCAGCTTTATGTCTGTGCCAGAATGCACTACTATTTTCTGAAACAAAGGTTTAACAAGTAAACCATAGGCAATAAACACCTGTGCAGCCATAGGTTTTGTAATGCCTTGTAATTTTGCAGCAAATATTGTAGGTAAGGCACCCTTGTGAATTTTGGAAAAAGATTCTTCATTAGATATTGCAACTTTTGTGGGCTTGGCATTACGTAATTCCTCAATACTTTGTCCATACCATGTATAACAAACACCAGTTTCTGAAATAGCCAAAATGCATAAGCCTGCATCAACTCCCTCATTTTCAAGGCGCCAGCTATCAAGGAATACAGCAGGGTGTTCCATTGCTAGGACACAGCTTGCTGATTGCTTTTTTCCACCATCTGTTCTCCATAATGCAATGTATCTTTCACCAATAGCAGATGAAAGAATGTATTTCCCATCTTCAGTAAAGATCATAGCACGAACAGCTCCCTGTAAATCAGGCAAGATAATTTTGTAAACGAAAACAGGTGGGCAAAGAATAGAACCAGATGCAAATGAAATCTAATGTGCAACCATGTCAAGAAACAAAGCAAAAAGAGGTATAAATAAAAGTAACATGAAGAAGTTCAAACTCACAGGATGACCAGAAAATTTCTGTATCTTTTTGTGATCAGAACAATTGAAAACTGTCAATTGTGCAGCTGCAGTTGCTAATATATTCCCATCTGAAGCACAGAGACACCATCCAAGGGAAAATATCAGAAATCAAAAGGGGTAATATTTCACAAAATACTTATTCCCAAACCACTCACTACCAATCATTATGATTATTGCCACAAGATATAGTAAATGCTTAGACTGATGTCAAATTAAGTATCTACAATTATTCAACCACAACATCACCACCTTGAAGAAAAAACATATAATTTCAGATTCTGCCCTTCATAAGATGACTAGTAAGTACAGAAACAGGGAGGGGGGCAGGGCCCAAGGATGCCAGAGCAAAAAAGTGTTTGTATCGCTGCAATCATAAAGCAAGGGTACCACAAATGTTGCAAAGGACACAAACCTGGTGAAACAGATATAGAGGATATTGCCTTCGTAGAAGCTCTAAATTTTCCCAACATATTTCCTGTTTGTGGATCAATTTTGCAAAACATTCCATCAGCACCTGCAGTGTAAATGCATGAATCTTGCGTTGAAAATGAAATAGCACTAACACCCCTGCAAATCAGGGAGTAAAAAGAGTTAGGCAGCGAGTCAAATTTTAACCTGATATATAAACTCCAACTAAAATCCGTTAATCAGTATATCCTGAAATAGACCTAAGATGAATTGGCAAAAGTACTTGAGCAAATTTGAAGTTTGCATTTCATCATCATGAGACTGGTGCTTGTGTGTCTACACACATACAGAAATGCTGACTGTCTACTATGAAGAAAAGTCATCTGATTCTAGTATTTGAGTAGAAAGAATAGAATAGAATTGAAACAATCAAAATATTGCTTTAACCACATGGATAACTGACCAAAACCTGATTCAAGCCCAATGTGGCAGAATTGTGAAAGCAAATCAAAGTGAAATCCTATAGTTCACATCAATCAAAAGAAACCACAAAATTGTAAATTTTTTTGCTATCCATAATAATGAAGGAGCAGAACCATGCAGCAAGGAGCTCACCCAGGATGGCAATCACTGAGTGTCCACTTCAATTGACCAGCAGACACATCGAGTGCCAAAACATCACCACTGCCTGTTCCTAATACCAGCAATGAACTTCCTAGCTTCCTTTTTTTCTGAAATTATTCACGTATTTAAGCACAAAGTTACATCAGAAAGGTATAGTTTGCACATTTGGAAATGCAATAATGAAGCCAATTTTCACATAAATTAAAAAAAAAAAAAACAAAAAAAAAAAACCGTGAACCTTTCTGTCTAGGGACAACCACTTCATGCATGTATAATCAACTGAAAGGTGACCTCGTTCAGGTCTAGCATACAAATTTGCATCATCTGATGTTATGTCTGCAAACTCAGTTTGCACCTGGCCCTTCACCGTGTCCCATATCTAAGAAGGGGAAAGCAGAATTAGTAACTTCAACATCCAAACAAAAAGCTCTTTTTTAGTTGAATAACAGATATTTATAAACAGCTTTTAGGAGTTAACCCGTGATGTAATTTCTAATGCCCAATAGAAAACAAAATCAGAGCAGAATTAACTAATGACAGATGGGCTAACTATATATTCAGCAATACCAATATCAATTTTTTTAAAAGCTTCCCAATCATTAGCAGAATCCAAAAAGGAGTTGAGATACCTTTATGCGACCATCTCCAGAACTGATAGCGAAGTAGTCCAATGAAGGACTAAATGCAGTCAAGAGGTCCCTGATATTCGATGAGACCATTATCCTGAAAATGAAAGTGACAAACCAAACATTGAAAATCGCGTTCATAGTTCGTAAAGCAAATAGAGTTGAGGAGCAGCAAGAAACTGAAGAAATTGTACAGTTGCATTGAAATTTGAAGGGTAAGGTATGCACTACTTTCTCCGCATAGAGTTGGAGAAAACTCCAAAGAAGAGGAGCGGAGGCAAACTTACCTAAAACGTTAACTTCCCGCAGTCTGCGTATCTAGAGGCAGAACTTGCGATGGCTATAAATGAGAGAGAGAGAGAGAGAAGAGAGAGAGAGAGAGAGAGAGAGGGAGAGGGCTCTCTGGTTTAGGGCGTTCGTCGTTGGTTAACCGAAACTTGTCTTTGCGTTTCGGTTTCAATTTTAGGTATTATTTGGGCTTTCTCGTGACAGATTATTGGGCCTTTTCGGCTGGGTTTCGGGATGATGTGTTAGACTGTATTCGGAAATGAAACTAAGGCTATATTTAATAGAATGTTATCAAATTTACATCGTAAACATGATTATATTATATATTTAATTATATTATTTGATAATATAAAAATTTAATATAATAAAATAATAATTATATAATATAATTAATTATATTTAAAATAATATAATAATTATTATGTGTAAAAATAAATTTTAATTTTTTTTATTTATTATAAATATTATCACTATTATCAATATTCGACTATCACCATTACTACTACCATTAATCCTATTATGTCACCATCATCACTATTACCATCTTGTTATCACTATTGCTATCACTGTTACTTGACCTCCATTATCACCATCTAACTATTGTTACCTCTATTACTACCAGTCCACTACCACCACCGTTAGCTTACTTTATGATCACTACTACTATCTAATTATTGTGATTGTCGCCGCCACCACCATTTAGCTACTACTATTACTTGACTACCAATACTTTAACTATTACCACTTATTATTAACATTATAAATAAATTAAATATTAAAATAAAAATTATCATTACATTATATAACTTATATTTTTATTTTATAATCAAATAGAGGAATGTAATGATAATTACATTAAATTGAATTACAATTTTGATTGTATTAAATAATTGATTATATTAAATCACATTACACTCCACCAAATGTAACCTAAGTGTAATACAATGTAATTAAATATTATGTAATTTCATTAAAATTATAATGTAATATAATATAATTATTATTTATATTCTTATATTTAGATGCAAAATAAAAATATAAGTTATGTAATTATTGATAATTTTTATTTTAATATTTAATTTAATTACAATATTAATAATAATTATCGGTAATAGTTATAGTGATTGATAATTGAGTGACAATAATGACTAACTGGTAGTAGTGGTGATAGGTTGTTAGATGATAGTGGTGGTGGCAAGATGAAATAATAGTGGTGGTAGTGGCTAATTGATGATAGAATAAACAAGTAGTGAAAAATGGTGATAAAGTGATAACAGTAGTATTAGCAATAGTGGTAAGAGGACGATAGTTGTATTAACAGGGTATAGTAGGTGTAGTAATAATAGTAGCCAGACAATAATAAATTAAAAAATCAAAACAAGTAATCATATTTAAATTAATTTTTTAAGTAATCATTATGTTAATTTAAGTATATTTAAATATTTGATTAAATTTATGAAGTAATCATATTTTCATACATTTTTAATGATTTAATTAAATCTCTGATTTTAGTCGAAAAATATTATTTTTCCTTCTAAAAGAGAGAGAAAAAATATATATATAAATTATTATATTTGATTAAAATTAGATCAATTATTTTTCCTTCTACGGATCAATTCTGATTCTTTTAAACCGACGAACCATAATCAGCAGGGATCGGACCATAGCCATTCCCAGCTTTAACTGTGATGATGTGTGAGAAATTGAAATAAGGTTCTGTATTTCAATATTTCGCTACAAGGGTTACTATCTTTTGTAGAAGGTATGGGCTTGAATTTTTCAACAATTCAGTAACAAAACGGTATGCCAAGAACAATTGGCAATTAACAGACAGTGGCAGTTGAGTCTTTCTCCTGCTAAAAGCCCTTTTCACTCACCTTTCTCAATACACTATCATTTTCATTGTTTTACTAGTTTCATTTTAGTTTCCTTTAGGCCTCTTTTGCCTTCTCTATCAAGAGCAGGCTAAAGTGCATTAAAATCAGTCGAGAAGACAGAAGAAATTTTCAAGCCAAATGATAAAGAGAAGTCAAATTCTGTCTTTATTTTAGATAACCTATTATATGTTTGGCCACTGTTGGAAAAATGCCATGGCTATGAAGCCTGCTGGATGGATCCAGTCAGATACTGCACAAGGCTGAAAAACCTTAAATCTTCTGACAATGGAACTTTACAGCTGCAAACTTTATTATAAACAAGAAAGGAATAAACTATAAATAGTAATGCTAATCTGAGTCCTTGTGGTTTTTTGCAGATCACTACCAAAAATTTTCTTACACATGAATGAAGAAATGGAGCTGTACAAATAATTAATCTGCAGATTTCAACATGGGAGAATGCAAAACCAAGGTACCAACAAATACTCCTCTAGACATGGGTCTTATTGGAAAGAATCTTACCCACTTTAGAGACAGTAAACTGTAGAAGAATCCATATTTTACCCCATGTGATTTTACTGTGAAGGAATAGTATCATAAGCTTGCTGATTTACCATCAGAAATCAGGAGGGAGTAGCAACCTGAGGAATTTGAGTACGGGTTCATCAGTTCAGGGCATGGTTCAGGGAAAACAGACTCTGAAAAGCCAATAACACTTGAACATATCCAAGACGTTGTGGATGCTGAAACCGTTAAGGAGACGTTAAAGAGACAAATGGAGGTGAAGGGAGATTCTTGAATTCCAGTGAAATTTCCTGCTATAGTGATGTTTGCACCAGTTACATTTTGCAACGTGATTTGATCAAGAACTGGGAGAGCATTAGGATCAAAATTGTCGTCCGGATGTAACCCAAGATCGCCAATGGCACCAAATGCTAAGTTGACATTTTCCATTTCAATATCTGATATATAAATTCCTTTAATATAACCACCTCTGCCCTTGGTTGTTCTAAATTCAATCCCACTAAATGAGTTGTATAGGTGGACCTGCTCCACATGCACATCAGAAATGCCACCAGACATCTCACTACCAAAAGCAATAGAAGAGCCTGAAGATGATTGAATGTGGACCCTTCTTATGTGCACATCTCTAGTAGCTCTATCATAGGAAATGCCGTATTCATCCCAGCCACTCTTGAGAGCAATTGCATCGTAACCCATTTCAATAATACTGTCCTCTATGCAAACGTTATTGGAAGAATCTGAAAATATTTACTACAATTAGAAAGCATAAGAAGAGCATTTCCACAATGCATAGTTAAATAATTCTATAGAACAATTAGAATGATCATAGAAAAAATTATCAAAGAAGCAAAGAGCAAAGGGCTTTTCTTTTAGAACGGTAATGAGGAAGCTTCAAAACCTCCTAGAATGCAGAATGTGCTTTTTACTTGTCATGATTCAATGGAGTCTGCTGATATGAAATAATGCTAAACAGCCACTAGTTATTATTCAAAAACTGCATTCCGCAAAAAGTTTGGGGATTGTAACATTAGACAAATGAGACCCTTAGGGAATTCCTCAAAAAGGGATCCAAATATGAGCTGAAACAATCCAACCGATCATTATGAGCTGAAACAATCCAACCGATAACTATGACCTTCAGATTTTGGCACCTCAAATGCTCTAGGAGTTGAATCATGCAACATTTAAAAAAAAGGGAATAACTACTAATTTGCAAGGGCAGTTAAAGGAAGATGACACTATTTCCATAAATATAACTAACTCAGTTCTACAGACCTGGGACTATACCGATGGTGTAAGGGGATTGTGGAGGAGCAGAGAGCGACATATTTTGAACAAGAACATTACTGCATCAGAGTATAATCACATTCACGTGTAAGTCAAGCTGTATAATGATAAGTTGAACAGAGAATTGAAAGACAGACTTTGCAATCACATAAGCTTTGGCCAAATTACCTGCAATATACTGGATGAATGTTATAAGCAGGAGCATTCAAGAAGGTAAGATTTGAAACCACCAGACGTTCAGATTCTATAAACTCCACAAGATGAGGCCGGCTGTAGTTCAAAGAATGAGAATTGAACGAATCCCACCAAACTGAGCCCTGGCCATCAATGGTTCCATTATCACCTAAAACAGTTATTAAATGTAAGACAATTCGTTATGCAGACCAAAGGAAAAAAAAAAAAAAAAAAGGAGGCAGAAAGGTGGGAAATGAAATTCCAGACACACTAGCTACCTGTAATCACCACATCACGTAGCTTATATCCATTTATTAGACTTCGATATCTTTTTCCAGGAAGTTCAATCCCACGACCATATGACGGCAAGGGTTCTACAACGTCCCAATGAGATGGATTCTACCAAGAAAGGAAGGTGCATATCAAAATCCAATAGTAGAAAAAAATAATTAGAACCGAATAGCTTTAACATTGTCAGAACATTTTTCCACTGTCTAAAATAAAAAGATGAAATATAAATTACCTGAGATCCAAGAATTACAGCTCCTTTTTCAAGGAAGAGTGTGAGATGACTGGTAAGATTGAAACTTCCAGTAAGCCATTTTCCTGGTGGCACGTAAAGCTGAGCTCCTCCCTTGTCAGCGAAGGACTTGAGATAGAAAATAGCATTCTGGAAAGCAATGGTATTTAATGTTTTCCCATCTCCAACAGCACCAAACTCAAGAATGGAAACGCTATGTGGTCTTGGGTATAAACTAGGCTTATAATCACATAGTCCACTGCTCATTTCTCCATTAATTCCAATAGCATTGATTAGTGCCAGCAGCAAGAGCAATGCCACCTGAAATATTGAGAAACACAATTCTCAAAACATGTCCCATAATCAAGATTCAATATTGCAGTAAATAATATAATAACATTAAAAAGAAGAGACTCGGAAACGGAAACAGAAGACAATGACGATTCCGTAAGAAGGACAAGACGGAAAGGCCAACTTAGTCATCCTCCTTTAGTGGACTCACAGAATCTATGAATTAAGTAAAATGCTCCAAAAAACCAACAAGAGGATACAAACACAGATACGAAAACAAATGTCATCCATGTTGATGAATAATTCCAAATGCAAGTGGTAACAATTACTGGGCTTTTTGACAAAATCAAATACGCTAAATATTGGAGATATTAACTTCAAGTAAAAGGAATGGAATATGAGAGATCACCATTAATTAAAATAGGAAGCAAAAAATTTATTTAAAAAAAAAAAAAAAGGAGAGATGGCAAGCGACCATAATGTAATAGAACAAATTAGACAGCTCAAATGTAAAAAGCTGAAGTATGGTTTGGTAACTCCAAAAGCAAGGAAAGTAAATGCATTAAATAACCAACCTATGAAAAGTTGAAAAGGTATAGGATCCAAAGAAAGCAATGCTATTCAAAAGTAGAGGAACATAGGAAAACCAACTATTCAAGTTAGAATTCCAGAGCCACCAAGAACAAGAGGAATGAGAGAATTCTTCTGGACATGATACGCAAAATCAGTCTTCCCTTTCAAGAAATAAGAAACATATAGAAGCATATTATTTATGCAAATACAGTAAAATGAAATGAATTCCCTATCATAGCCATTGACGATAGACTGGTAGCAATAGATGAAAACCACAGAAAGGTGATCAAATATGGTACCTTAAAAAATCTTCAGTCAGTCACAAATATTCACAGAATTAAAGCAATCAAAATACAAAAAATCCCAAACTTAGCAAGAACATAAAAAGATAAGGGAAAAAAAAAAGCCCAAAACACAGATTGAAAAAAAGAAAACGTACTTACTGGCATCTTCATGGAGAAACAGCCTCTGCAGGAGACAAGGAACAGAGTCTAATACAGAAACAGCAACAGATGGAAAGAAAAGAACTGCACAAGAAGGAGGAGAAGAAGCACCAGAGAAACACAAGGGGGCAAGGCACCACCTTTCTGTAAGCTAGCGAATAATAAGCATTAATTTTATGTAAATGACACAAGGAGTAGTGACATATATATTTTTTATAGGACAGAAAATAATTTATATATTTGGTAAGTAAGAAATGACAGCTCTTTTATTTTCCTCCATGCATCAATATTAAGCAAATGCAAGAGCAAACAACAGGGTAAGTAAGAACAAAAGGAATAAAAGAATATGAAATTAATACTAATAAATCATATTTATTGACACTAATCAGTAATTACCGTGTTTACATCAATATGATTAATAACGTCTATCGCCGACAAATTTGTTTGAAACGGCCCTCCATTAGGGAGAGAGGAAGGGCTGGAAGAAGCTAAAATTTAGCAGCAGTGCCAGTTTGCGTTTACATTTGTTAAGATTTGATTTGTAAGAGAACAAAAATAAGTTAGGGAGTGATAGGGTGACGAGGGAGGCAGATGGAGTTTTGGTGAAACGAGGTGGTGTGGTGATGAAATGGTGGATGCCCATTTGTTCAGATAGGCATAAGTGAGTGGTGGTACGGGGAAGTTAGTGTTACTGCGGGTAGAAGGAATAAAAATAAGGGAAGAGATAGTGCATGGGGTATTGAGACAGCATGTGGGTTGACAGGGCAGATAGGAGAGTGGGACCCACATCAATCATAGCTAAGATGCTAGCCTGGCGTCAATCACTTGACAGAACAAAACATAACAGAACACACTCACACAAATATAGAATTGGAAGTGAGAGAGAGTTTCTTCAGTTTTTTTTTTTTTTTTCCTTTTTTTATTTTTAATGGCCTTTTATAAGTTCTTTTAAAAAAAAAAAAAAAAGAGGTTTGGTCTAAATAGAGCCAAAACCGGGACCTATGGGTTCAGCCAAAATGGTTCGCCCAATCAAGAACAAGAGGAGAAATTCTCGGCGAGGTGGACCAATGAAGGATGGTTCAATTCATTGGTCTGTGATGTGTATTGGACAGAATTTCTAACCTGGATTTAGTTTCAACTTAAAATGTTAAGGGTTTTTTTTTTTTTTTTTTAATAAATCTATCAATAAACGTATAATTAAAAAAAAAAAAAATCCTCTGTCATTCTTTTATAGCTAATAATTGATCTTCCGTAATAAGGAAATTACAACTCACAAAATCGTATTAACGGACATAAATTTCTTTTATAAAAAGATTATAATCAACTTTTATCTTTATAAAGAAATATGTACGAATTAAAATTTCATTGTGATGGGTCACAAAATTATTAATACAACGTTAAGGAATTTACTTTTGAATTTGAATCATCATATCATATCATAATAAATATATAAAATAAATACGTTGAACCAAAATTATCCAGTAACATAGAATTTTTAATCTGGAATAAAATTTATGGGACTGGCCATTACACTCATTGTAATTATTTGAATTAATTTAAATAAGAAAATTGAATTAGATTGTAACGATTAAAATTAAATTAATTCAAATTAATATTAAGGTAGGTTTGAAATAATTGATTCAATTTTAAATTAAATTATTAAAAAAATAATATTTTAAAAAAATATTAAATTTAATTAAAATAAAAATAAATCAAAATTGAACTAAAATTAAAATGAAACCATAATCAATAGATTATAATTATTGTTAGAATTGTTGACTAATTGTTATAATAAAATATATTGATCTCATTGTAAAAAATTTTATAAAAAGATAAAAAAAAAAAATCTTTAAACATAGCCATTGTAAAAAAATCTTTATATATAACCATTATAAAAAAATTTTAATTTTTTTTACAAAAACTAAAAAAAATCTTCAAATACAATTTTTTTTATCCCTTTAAATATAATCTCTTTTTTTTATAACTATAAATAATATATTGTTGTAATAAAAAGTTTTATTAAAATTTTATTTTAATTATTAATTATGATATATCTCATATAAATCTTATCATAATCAATAATAAAAATATTTATATCAAATAAATTCTCGAATCAGAAAAAACAAACCAGCACATAAAAATAATATCAAAATAATTAAAACTGTGTATAGAAAGTTGACGAGAGTGATATATATATATCTGGGAACCAAATGTTTCTTTGCAGGGAGGAACAAGAAGGATAAATTTATGAGATACTAACCCTTTTCTTTTTTCTTATGGGGTTCTTCCTTTGGATACTTTCGCATTGCCCCACTGCGCAGTCTTAACAGGGAGAGAGAGAGAGAGTGAGAGATTATGGCTTTGGGACCTTAAAAACTAAGGGCTTTTTTTTTTTTTACAAATATTGAAATCTCTATTAAATTTATATATTTAAGCATTGAGCAGCCAACTTTCATTAGTTATCATGTTATTAACTCAAAATAGATGTGTTCATACAACTAATCACCCCAACCTATTAGAACTAGATCACCCAAAAGCTATGAAAATTTTAGGTACACCACCAAAAAGTACCGCTTAGTTAATAAGAATGTGGGGACAATTAATGTGAAATGCCTAAACCCTTGCGGGGGTTGTGCCTCCATTAAGGGTATTGCAAACTGAACACTTGGTATTAAGGTCAGAAACAAAAGCAGAAATCTGTGGATATCTAATTTCTGAAGTAAATGAAAACTTGAGCTAATAATTTACAGGAGTGAGAGGAAATAGACGTTGGATCCTCATGAAATCACTGAGGTTTCCCTAATGAAGAGCACTTGACATTTTAAGCAAATGATTTGTGCAGGCATGTGATCATTAAAGCCATATCTGTAGGGATTATGGTGGAGTAGTGACATGACACCAAACATGGACTAGATCATGTGATGGCTGCCTTTGATGCAGGTTCCATGTGTTTTAACCTCATCAATTATCAATCAATCACAACACCTGAATTAATACATTTTTTTTTAATTCAAGTAATTAATTAAGCTGTTAATTGTTGAAATTTTCGAGGACTTTAACCTCCTCTGGTATTCCTAACATAACATGGGCTGATCTTCTTGGCTTAGAAACCTCTCCTATGATTGTACTGAAAGCATCCGATGTTGTACTGTAATTTTATTAGGTTTTCCAATAAAAGCACCATCCTCATTTCATTGCAGCATCCAATGCTGCGTTTACTCATGTATAGCATGTACAGTAATTAAAAATAATATCCATTTTTTTTAATTTATAAAAATATTGAAGGAAAACCCTTTTTTTTTTACTCCTTTGATTTCAGTTAATAATAATCAAACCAAAGTCTTATAATTCTCAAGATAAGTTTTGAATTAAACCATAAATATGTTATTATTTTTAAAATAAGTAAACTAAGAGATTTTAACTCAAAATCTCCTTAAAAAAGTCAATTAAATTACACCTTTTTAAGACTTTTTTTCAAATTGGAATATACATTGAGGCTTTATATTTTATGTGAAATTTTTTTTTTTGTAATTTTTAGCATTTAGACAATCGAAAAATGAATTAATGAGAAAAAATTTCATAATCAAAAGAAAATTAAATTGTTTTCAAAGAAAATGATTTTTTTTAATTATTTTTTAAATTTTAATGATATTCTTAAAATATGAAAACAAGTATATACATAATGAGAACATATATTATTAATTTAATATTATAATTAAATAATTTTAAAAGATAATTTTTATAAAAATACTTTTTCCATACATAAATTATTTTTCACATTCTATTATGAAATTAAGCAAATAGAATGGTTCATGGAGAGGAGATTTTTTTTTTTTTTTTCTCTCTCCTTTTCCAAATGAAATTCATTCGAAGGATGGAGATATTGACCACTGAGCGGGCCTGTCCCTGCTTAAAAACACATGGGTGTTGGACGTATTCTGAGGCTGAATAGTAATATTGCAGTTGTGCGGATCCACATGTCAGTCTAATACTGACAAAACTCCATAGAATCAACACCCCAACCAGGTGGTAATTAGTGGAAACAGCACATTACATATACTTGTACAGTGACTAGAGATTGGTAGGTAGAGAAATAAGATCATGATTAAATATCAGGAAAAACATGCATTTCATAAAATATATATTAATCAAACAGCACAACAAATTAGATTTTGTCTCTGCATTATTTCCCCATAGAAGATTACATGCCATGATTGAAGGAGAATTATTCCCTACAAAACAAATTATTTTCTATGGAAGTACAATTCCTCCACCTCACCATGGGGCTGGGATTGTCCAGAAAATTAAGAATAGGATTAACAGGAAGAAGAGGATATATGCCAAGAACTTGAAGAGCAAGTATGCAACTCACCATGCATATTGTTAACAGCTGATTTAGCACGCTAATTATTAACAAGACGCAGGTTAATTAATTATAGGTACAGTGATAATGTTGAACCTTGAATGAATGGTAACCAGTTATAAACTCACAGTTCAGGTGGCGTTTACCAGACACCAGAGGTACAGCTTGTGTCCTTTTCCTGAATTGCTAGTAACCCCACAGATCTTGGTAGAAAATGACTTTCCAGGTTCAACTACCAAACCAAACTGATGATCGGTGAAACACCCACTATTCTCATACCTCATCATTTTTCACATATACCATATACAGAATGCATTTCATTTCAGAAACATGTAAATATCATTTATCCTTCCTGGAATTTGTCTCCTTTCATGCCAGAGGTTGGTCGTCTGAAATGCCTTTTCTTTGCACCCAATAACTACGGTAACGTATCAAGTTTAGGGCCGTCTTACCAGCTTCGGACAAGGTATATTGTCCAAGCACAATTTGGCCCAATGGGACTCGACATGTGCATCTTTGAATTAGGACCTGGCCCATAATGGGCTGTTACCGTCTCTCAGTCTTTCTCTTCCGTAACCAAAAATTCCTCAAAAAAATCTTGGCAGCAACAGCGAAAATGGAGACTAGTACCTTTATCTCAGTTCCCGTTGAGGCGAAGAAACATGAGAGCAGCAAATTTAAGAAAAGAAAGCAATACCTGGATGCCAAGATTGGCACAGATGACTCAGCTTCCAAAAAGCCGAAGCTTGTTACCTCCAATACCCAGAAGAGATTGAAGAAACCTTTCAAGCCCTCTAAAAAACCGCAGAAGCTGAATGTATTTGAGTTGAGAAAATCAGAATCCTGTAAAGAGAAGCATGCAACCAAAACAAAGCAAGAGCGTTGACTTCATCCCAAGGTGAATTTTGGTCAATCGTTTTTATTTTATTAACAATTATACTGTGTTTGGATGAAGTGTACATAATTTATTAATATATTGTATCTTGTTATATTATATTATATAATTTTTATTATTACCGATATCAGAAATAGTTTAATAATTAATGTAAAAAACTAATAAATAGATCTAGCTGTAGCTCACCCATCTGCACTTAGAACCGGACTGCTCACCCATCCGAGCTCAGAACAAAGTTCTTCCATCTAAGCTCTTAACCTGATAGGGTTTGCCCATCCGATCTCAAAGATCGATACCGAGCTTTGAGGAGAGCCCAAAGAGCATTCCGACCTATTTCGAAGAACCATGCCACCGACCACGTCACTGATCACGCCTGATTCCCACCTCAATCTAAGGATGATTATCGTTACAACTTAGATAGAGAATCAGCGAAGATCTAACCAAGATTTCATCCCAATCACTATAAAAATAAAGTAAAGCTTTAGAAACAGATATGAAAATAAAACTCTCACTTCTAATATACTAAATACTCAATCCATAATCGGATTATTGACTTGAGTATTGGAGTGGTTATTAACCACCACCGGCCCTCACCTGTTCTTTGATTTTTAGAAGACTCTCAATCCAGTCAAATCTAGTATCCAGGAAATCCACAGCAATATCAGTTGGCGCCGTCTGTGCAAAAAAATCACCGGCTATTTTTTCCTTCACTTTCTCATTAGAATGTTATTCATGGTTTTTTCTAAAAAAATTTTTGATTTTGTTCATAACAATTTCATAGCTGATGCAGGTTCAAACTCCGAAAAGAAACCTTTAGAAATCTTGAGAGACATAGATGCTCTGCCAATGGCAATAAACCCATAACCAAATGCAGCAGCCCATGGAATTTAGCTAGGAGGCTTCTCTTATTTCGATTCTATGATCAGAAAAATCAAGAAAATAGAAGCTATGCTGGAATTATTAAATAAAGAATATGAATAAAATATTAAGGGTAGCACCCCTGATACACCAGTGATAATACCACCTCGTCTACCTTCTGTAACCACCATACCATCGGAAAGCTAGTCAGAGAAGTGAAGTCTGGAATCAGCAAAGGCGAGGCAAAGAGAGTTTATTTAGATGATGATGAATCAGATTTTGAACAGAGTACCCCTAGCCAGAAAATTGCACGCGCAATCAAGAAGTTCCAGAAGAGTTCTGATGATGATGATTATGGAATAGAAGATGGTTCACCATTGAGCAAAGAAATATTATCAGAAGTCTTCCCACCAAAATTTAAATTACCAACTCTAGAAAAATATGATGGGACCTCTAACCCCAAAAGCCACTTGGCAAATTTTTGTACAATTATGATTTTATAAAATGTTAATAATTTTATTTTGTGTAAAATTTTTCCAATGATGCTAATAGGACTGTCCCAGAAGTGGTATCAAAGGCTGCCAGACAGTTTCATAGAAAACTTTAAAGAACTGGCAAACTCATTCAAGCAGAAATTTACGAGCTGCATCACACCCAGAAAACTATCATTTGACCTCATAAAGATACAACAAGCAGAAGGAGAATCTCTTAGGGACTATCTATCCAGGTTCAACGCAGAAGCTATCCAGATAGAAAACCTTAATCACGAAACAGCCTGCGAAGCAATGAAAAAGGGATCCAAAAATAAAAGATTTGTGGATTCCCTAATAAAAAATCAAACTATGGACTATGAGCAACTGATGGAACGAGCAAAGAAGTATATTAGTTTGGATGATGAAAGAAGAGCCTTGAAAGAAAAATGGCACACTGGCCAAAGTTTAGAAAGAGATATGAAAAAAGATGTTGTAATCGGCAAACTTATGGGTCAGACTCCAGAACCTCTCAATGAGATTGATACAGCTCTTACACGCCTCTGATAGAGCCCAGAACCTAGGTATTAATGTGGATACAGAAGAATGGCCAAGAAATCAAATGGCCACAAAAAATATAACCAGAAATTGCAAATCAGAGAGACAAAAAGAAGTACTGCTATTTCCACAATGATCACAAACATACCACAGGTAAATATCGATAGCTGAATGATGAAATCGAAAGACTCATTTAACAAGGAAATCGCAAAAGTTGTCCTAGGAAAAAAGGGAGATAGAAAAAATCAAAAGACAGGAGCCAAGAAAAATACGACAAAGAAGAGCCCATTAGAGTCATCAATGTCATAGCAGGAGGACCAGCAGGTCATAAAAATAGTAGTAAAAGGGTAGTTGAGGCTCTCAATTTGGAAAATGTATTTTCTGTCGACACATAATTCGTCTCCAGAGATTCGATCATTTTCGAGCTAAAAGACTACGAAAATATTAAAAGACCTCATTCTGACCCTCTGGTGGTTAATATTTTGTTGAACAGGTACATGGTACGAAGAGTTCTCATCGATACAGGCAGTTCGGTTAAACTAATCATGCTGGAAGTTTACGAGAAGTTAGGATTGAAGAAAGCAGATCTCACCAAAGTAGTATTCCCCTTGGTCAGACTAGGAGACAAGACCATGCCAGTAGTTGAAACCACAAATTTAACAACAATCTTAGGCGACAAAGTCTACAAGCATACAATATACGCAAAGTTCGTAGTAGTGGACATCCCACTGTCCCACAATGTCATCTTGGGATATCGATTTTAAATGGTAATAATATCTTAATTAACATGGACTATTTGTGTTTGAAACTTCCAGCACCAGGTGGAATAGCCATAGCAAAAGAGAGCAAAAAATTAGCCCAAGAATGCTACAATTGATCTACAAAAGTAGCGAGCAAGGTCATGCTACCAGTTGATCTCCTGGAAAAACCAGAAAGCAGCATCTCTCTAGAGCCGACTAATCAGATAGAAGAGGTTGAGTTCCACATAAAAAAAAAGATTAGGATCAGTGCTGCACTGCAAGGTCCAAACAGGGATGAGTTCATCAGAATGCTTGTTGGGAGATTACCCACCTTTACTTGGAGTTTCAAAGAGGTGCCAGGAGTATATCCGACAGTTATGGTTCACAGCCTCAATGTTGACCCGAACACTAAGCCAGTACAATAAAAGAAAAGGAAAATTACGACGGATAAGCAGCAAATCGTTAGAGAGGAGTAGGGGTGTGCAGTTTTCGGTTTAAACCGAAAAACCGAACCGAACCGATTAATTCGGTTCAATCGGTTCGGTTTTAAAAGTTAATCGGTTCAGTTCGGTTTATAATTTTAATAATTTCGGTTAAATCGGTTCGGTTCAGTTATTTTCATAAAAAAATAAAAAAAACCGAACCGAACCGAAATTATTAATATATAGGAAATCAAAAAAATCGAATCAAATTGAATCGAACCGAATCGAACCGAACCGAAATCAAAGGAAACCGAACCGAACCTAAAGATTTTTGAGTTTTGATTTTTAATTTTTTTTGTTTTTTTGTTTTTATTATTTAGATTTAATGTTAAAAATATGAAATTTTATAAATTTCGGTTTGATCGGTTTAAAACCGAACCAAACCGAAATTTATCGGTTCGATTCGGTTCGATTTTCTCCTATCAATCGGTTCGGTTCGGTTTTTAAAATTTTTGATTTTCGATTTTCGGTTTTATCGGTTCGGTTCGGTTCGGAACCGAACCGACCGTTTGCACACCCCTAGAGAGGAGGTCAAAAAGCTATTAAAAGCTGGTTTAATAAGGGAAGTCAAGTAACCAACATGGCTAGCGAACATGGTTTTAGTTAAAAAGTCGAACGATAAACGGAGTATATGCATCGACTTTACCAACCTCAATAGGGCATGCTCAAAGGATCATTACCTACTACCTATAATTGATAAGCTAGTTGACTCCACAGCCAAACATTCCGTATGCTTTTTGGTAGATGCCATCTCAAGATACCATCAAATAAAGATAGATCCCAAAGACGAGGAGAAAACAACATTCATCACAGACATGGGCATTTTCTATTACAAGGTAATGCTTTTGACCTTAAAAATGTAGGTATAACTTGCCAAATGCTGGTCACCAAAATGTTTGAAAAGCTAATTGGCAAGACTCTAGAGGTATACGTGGATGACATAATCATAAAGATAAAAATCTGGAAGATTATCCAAAAGATATCGCAGAGGCATTTGACATATTCAACAAAGTCGGAATGAAGTTGAACTCGAAAAAATGCACATTCAGAGTCAAAGCAGGAAAATTCTTGAGATTTTTAGTTTCCGAAAAGGAATAGAGGTCAACTTTGAAAAAATCAGAGCCATTATGGAGATGGAGCCACCAAAAAGCATAAAAAAAAAATTCAAAGATTGAACGAAAGAA
The DNA here is from genome assembly GCF_030052815.1 of Hevea brasiliensis. NCBI lineage: Eukaryota > Viridiplantae > Streptophyta > Magnoliopsida > Malpighiales > Euphorbiaceae > Hevea > Hevea brasiliensis. The sequence continues at coordinate 75,425,149 of NC_079507.1, read as the reverse complement.
TAACCACACGTGGGCATTTTATGTCGTGCTCAGCAGCGAAATGCTTACCATTCTACAAAGCACTCAAAGTAAGGAAAAGTTTCAAATGGGGAGAAGACTGTTGGTAGCTTTTGGTGAACTAATAGTTTTTTTAACAAATCCTCCTCTATTGGACTCACCCAGATGAGGTGAGATTCCGTATCTTTATCTTGCAGTGACTAAGGAGACTGTGAGCTCGGTTATAGTAAGAGAAAAAGACGGACAACAAAGACCAATTTACTATATGAGCCAAGTCCTGAAAGGAGCTAAACTCAACTATTCGACCTTGGAAAAATTAGCCTTTGCCATACTTTCAGTAGTCACAAAGTTAAGACGGTACTTCGAGTCCCACACCATCGAAGTACGCACAAACTACCCCTTAAGGAAGATCTTGCAAATGCCGGATACGTCAGGTCGCTTATCCACTTGGTCAGTAATTTTGGGAGCCTATGACATCAGGTATGTACCTCGAACAGCCCTAAAGGCACAGGTCCTTACTGATTTTGTTGTCGAACTCACACCATTGCTAGAAGCGGAAGCAGAGCAAAAAGCAAAATGGAGGGTTTGGGTCAACAGAGCGGCAGGCACCAGTGAATCTGAAATTGGGATCGTCTTGGAAGGCCCTCAAGGCATAAAACTCAAGTATGCTGTACGGTTGAACTTTCAGGCCACAAATAATGTAGCTGAGTATGAGGCTCTGTTAATCACCCTAAGTAGAATCAAGGAGGTAAGAACTCCCAATGTTACTATATATTCTGACTCTCAGTTAGTGAATCAGTGTCAGGGTAATTTCTAAGCGTGGGACCCAAACCTGGGAAAATACGAAGCCCGGATACAACAGTTAATAGCCCTAACCCAAATTTGTTCCAACTTTGGAGATGTCACAATCATGCCCCACAGGAGAGAAATGCGACACCAATGCTCTAGCCTAAATGGCAGCAGCAGGGGAGCAGCGCCTATCTCAACCAATCCATCTTGAGAAAATAAGTCAACCAATAATTAACCAGGAAGAGATCCTCCCAGTCGACATCGGCTCAACATGGATGTCCCCGATCTTCAATTATCTCGAGTATGGGACATTGCCCGACGAATCATTGGAGGCAAAAAAGACAATTCAAAAGTTATCAGGTTACAGTGTTCTCAACGGTCAACTCTACAAGAAGTCTTTCACTTAACTATGGCTAAAATGCATCTCACCTGAAAAAGAAGCGGTAGTCCTGATCGATATCCATGAGGGGCTATGCGGAAGCCATGAAGGAGCTCGGACAATCACCAAAAAAACATTCGGACAAGGATACTTTTGGTCTACAATAGTAGACGATGCCAAGAACCTAGTTCAGCAATGCAAAAAATGCCAGGAGCATGGTTTCATCCCTCGAACTCCCGCAGAAAAATTGACAGCGATCGGAAGCCTTTGGCTGTTCTACCAGTGGGGAATTGATGTGCTTAGACTGTTCTTAAAAGCAGCCGAATCGAGATAGTACATCATCGTTGCCATAGACCACTTCACCAAATGGCCTAAAGCAGAAGCAACACAACTCATCACCGCAGACACGGCCATATCTTTTGTAAAAAAAAAAATATCTTTTGTCATAGCGATATCCCCAAAGTCATCATTACAGACAACGGAACTCTGATTCGAAGGACATAAATTCAGAGAATTTTGTGTAGAATGGGGAATCGACCTCAGATTCACTTCAACATATCATTCATAATCCAACGGCATGACAGAAGTCACTAATCGAACTATCCTAAACGAACTAAAAAGCAGACTAGACAAAGCAAAAGGATGATAGCCAAAAGAGCTCCCATTTGTGTTATGTGCGTTCCGAACTACTCCAAGATCAGCAACAAGTGAAACTCCTTTTTCCTTGGCATACGGATCAGAAGCAATAATCCCTACGAAGATCAGTATGTTAAGTTCCTGAATGGAGAATGCAGAAGCAATAATGAATAATAAAGACCTCAGATTCAATCTTGATCTAGCAGAGACAATAAGAGACTAAGCTTTCATCAAGATAACAGAATATTATTAGAGAATGACAAGCACATACAACCAGAAGGTAAAACACATATCATTTATTATTAGCGATCTAGTTATGAAAAGACTGGATATTTCAGGAGGCACAGTAGGAGCAGGAAAGTTAGGTAGCAACTGGGAAAGACCATATGTAATCTCGAAAGTTATCTGCCTGGAAGCTTATAAGATCGCTTACTCGGATGGGAGGGAACTCCCACGGGCATGGAATGTTTGCAACTTGAAAAAATATTATCAATAGATGAGTTAAAATTCAGTTTTTATTAAGAGATGATCTCCGAAGAGACATCCAATCCACACACTTAATTGTCGATCTCTAAAAAAGATCAAAAGCACAAAGACCTCATCCGAGGAAGAAAGACCTCATTCGAGGCACAAAGACCTTATCCGAGGAACAAAGACCTCATTCGAGGTGCAAAGACCTCATTCAAGACGCAAAGAAACCTCATCCGAGGCACAAAGACCTCATCCGAGGCTCAAAAAGACCTCATCCGAGGTATAAGGCAAAAAAAAAACCTCTTCTGAGGCGTAAAGACCTCATCCAAAGCACAAATCCTATTGAAGGTATAGTTCTTAGCAAAATCCCACTCAAAAGTTTCGGTCTATGGATAGAAGTTATTTGCCCTGCCTAAGGTTCGAGTTTCTAGAGAATTTTTTGACCAAGTACAAAAACGGGGTGATCTTGCAGACAAAAGATAATAGGTTAGTCTAAACAATCTCAAATCAAAGAAGAAAGGTTGAAACATAACCTATATTTCATTAATAATTATAAGAAAGTATAGTCATTCGGCAAATGGATCCCCACCCGCCTGTACATCAATGTTTACTCTAACAACCGGTTCTCCCATCCGAGCTTGTAACCTGATAGAGTTCGCCCATCCTATCTCAAAGATTGATATCGAGCTCTAAAGAGAGCCCAAAGAGCATTCCAACCCATTTCGAAGAGATTGGATAAGATCGGAGAGATCGGTACTCACTTCGAGTTCGGACCAAACGAAGACCGCACAATTGATCACGCCTAATTCTCAACACAATCTAAGGATGATTACTGTTACAACTTAAATAAGGAATCAGCAAAGATCTTACTAAGATTTCATCCCAATCACTATAAAACAAAGTAAAACTTCAGAAACAGGTATAAAAACAAAACTCTCACTTCTAATATACTAAATACTCAATCCATAATCTGATTACTGACTTAAGTGTCGGAGTGATTGTCAACCACCACTGGCCCTTTTCTGTTCTTTGATTTTCAAGACTCTTAATCCGGTCAAATGCAGTATTTAGGAAATTCACGGCAATATCAATAATCTTTTCTAATTTCTACTATTTTTAATGGATAGTATCATATCGTACTGAATGATTTTAATTTATCTATCGTCTGTATTGTATTGAATGAAAAGATTATCAAACCATTTCTGTTAACGGTTGGTTGAAGCAATTTTCTAATTTCTACTATCTTTCAATAGGAACTTGCATCTCTCTGGGAGAAGATTAGGTAGCGAAATTTTGGTTTGAAGTTATAAATATAATTCCAATTTGACCTTTCTTTTTTGGGGGACTGGGAAGGCAAGAATTGTTGGTTGACAATGGCCTTGCTGAGATTTGTCACTTTGATTTTGCAGATCTCTCTCTCTCTCTTTTATTTTTACCATTCTTCTGTCTCCATATGGGAGGTGCATGTGTGGATGCACACTCAATTGGACTTGTTTTTAAGGAAATCCTGTGCTATTGTATCTTGCAGAATCTCATTGACATATGTATTGAGAATGCAGGAGGAGAGTTGCTATGATCAAATTTTAGCAAAGAAGTCTTGTATCAGGTAAGTCAATTTGCTTACCACTTCTGATAGTTTATCAGACGGTTCTCTCTTAACTTCCGGATGTACTTTGTTAGAAAATTTTGAAATTAAATTAGTCCTCAAAATCTATTATGGTATCAGCAAGTTGTTTTGCTAGTTCCTGGATTTTATTTACACTTTATGCATTGGAGATCTTTGTGAATCATCTATTTTGACCTGTCAAATCATTACATTGGATTTCTTTTGGTGATGGATACAGGTTGCAACTTGGGGTGCTGGTGGCATTCTCCATCCAATGTTCAATAATATGAAGAGGAGCAGTCCTAGAAAATTTTCACGCCAGTGGAACTATTCGAAAATCAATCATGGATAGCCCTAAGTTTGCTGCTCGTTTATGGATGAAAGCTTTGAAAGGGAAATGTGGGTTATGGGCCCAAGGTCACAGGTTAGATTACATCTGATGTTAACCTCTGCATCCAAAGTATTGGACATAGCCTACATCTGATGTTATCCCGTTTGATCTTATCCTGCAGTTCTAAAGTAATATGTGCATTCTTGGAATCCTCGGATGCCAAAATTTGTAAACTAGCCAGTGAAGAGCTTCAGCCATTGATAGATAGTGGTATTCTCAAAAAACCTGAAAACAAGCTACCAGGAAAGAAGGGCGGGTTGCTTGTGAAGGATGCAATTATTTTTGCAAGAAGGGATGGGCATAGCTTCTGTTGGATCACTGATTGAATTAAATTAAATTTGTTTTTCATCTCAGCCAAGAATGTCATCTAGAAGATCGTTGTTTTACAAAGAAATAATAGGCAGAGTTCTTCGAGCTGAAATGAATTATACAGAAGATGGATGCAGTAAACTGCAAAAAATGAGACCATCATTTATTATGCAACATTTTTGCAACAACAAAACTTCCTACATTATAGTTTCTCTGTTACCTATCCTGGGTTCTCTGGTACTGAGACTTCCTTAAAAGCCTTGATTCTGTCCTGGTTATAAAATCATGATGGCATCTGAACAATATTTGATTCTTTGGTGATGCCATGCCACTGACAATTCGAAATGATAAAAAATACGGAAGAGTTTTCCCTTGACAGACATCACAAAAGTCTCAGCATACACTTTGTTCTGGTTTATGAACCAACACAAGTAGATTTGGCCTTAAACATTTCTCTGTGTGGTCTGTTCTCAAAGATTGGAGAATCATATGCTGTTTCTTGGTCATAATTTGATGAATTTCGTTTCTTTGAATAACAAACGTCCTCAGGTTTCTTGTATATTCGGTTCCTGGTGTGAGGGTAGCCTTCAAATATATAGTCGGTTGGATCAAAAATTGGGGACTCTCTTCGTGACCTGCACCGAGTGTTGCTCTGGTATGGGTGGTCAGATGTATTGAACAGTGGGGATCCTTTCCTTAAAGCGGCATTAGCCTTCAAACAGTTCTCCATCACCTTGGCTTCCTCTTTGAATCTTTCTTTGATGTCTTTCAGATCCTGCAGAATTCTGCCTGATCTTGAATGGTTTGCAGGATTCCATCCCTGAAGTTTTGATGTATTATATAAGTTGGTCGAGGAATTGCAGCGCATGTATGGGCCTCTATTGCACTCATTGCACAAGTGTTTCCATCTCTCCAGGTTGAAGGCTTGTCTCTTTACATTGTCAGAGATGCACGAATAAGCCTGCAACTAATTAGGATTCTAACTGAGAAAGCAAAAAACAACATAATAAAGATGAGCAACAGAAACATCTTTAGTTTGATGAAGACAAAAGTGTATTGCTAAATATGCATATTAATGCAGTCCTACCTAACCTGCCGATGCTGTTGGTGAAATTTAGCTGTCTAAAAGGGTTTTCTGCTGTTAAATTAAATGCTGTGTTCAATATTTATGGTCCTATCACGAGAGGGAACCCTATGTAGTACATGCTATATAATCCATTCAATGAGTTGAATAATGCACTTCATTTGCATGACCATTTTTTGCTTTTTTTTTTTTTTTTTTTTCAACAGAACATGACCATTTTTACTTTACGGGCTTCTTTCACAGTCCATGACAAGACTTGGTATCTCATGGAGGTTTTACCTACCATATTAACAGAATGATGTCTAATCGCAATTATTCCAAAACTTTCTCCTTAATTAAACTTGAGAATTTTAAGTTTAAATAATAGAAAAGAAGTTATATCCCTCATGAAACATAATTCTCAAGTAAATGCAATAAACCAATGTATTAAATACATGAATTTTCTCTAATGCTATGAAATTCTTGAACATAACTATGCAGAGATTCCAAATGGAAATTAACCCCAGTTTATGGAAAAGGATTTGTCTAACCTCCAAGACAAGCTTAAAGGCAATCTCAGCCTTGGGGTGCTTGTTCTTATCTGGATGAAGCTGCAGAGCTGCACCAAGAAACAATATCCTCTCTCTTACGAAACAGGCAAGAAAAGCACATCACAAATTGAAAACAACCAACCCATCAACAAAGCCTACCCAGTTTATGATACCGCTTTCGTATAACATCCATCTCTGCATCTTCCTCTACCTATAATCAAGTTATATTGAAGAGAACGGATTTGAATCAGATAAAAGGATCTGCCCATAAAGCAAGAAAGACAGACAATTAATCAAAAATGAACATACGTACTCCGAGCAGGCGATACCAGTCGATGAAATGAGACTTAACAGGCCTAAAATTATGCCTATGAGAACAAGAAATGGAGCGGGTGGACAGAGAGCAAATTTCCAACACCAACTGGGATTTGACGGTATCAGATTCTTTACCCATTTTAGAGAAAGAAAATGGATAGTGAACAAGAAAAATGGAGTATGTGGAATTTAAATGTGGGTGTGCGTTTTCTTGGTTTTTTATTTCAACAAGAATTAAGAAGGTGGAGCGGTTAAGAAAAAAGAGCAAAGTTTGCGGGAGAGATTTTTGAAAGTGGATCAGTTGGTGGGAAGTGTAGAGACGGAGACCTTAACGTTAACTTGGGCCACGTTGCTGTCATCCGTCTCTCCTCTCGCAGGGTTCAAAGGCTATTAAGCTTCTTAGTTTTTCCTTAATCACTATTAACATATTTAAAACAAATTTTATGGGCTAATGGGATATTTGATAAAAGTATTTTGCTTATATATTTATTTATTTACTGTAAGGCCGGAGCGTATGGTTGGGGTGAGTGACCCACCCATATAATGCCCAGTTGAAACGGTGGCAAAAGCTACAACCTTTATTTCTTCAAAATTATGCCCAGAGATTGGGAAACTTCAAATTTGATTGATTGGTGTCTGTTGGTTGGGTATGGATTAATAGCTGGGATCGGCAGCATCCTCTTCTACATGAAGCAGTTGCATTCCCCATCCAAACCAATGACGAAATTTCCTATTTAATTGCAATTTGAGCCTCGTGGGTTTCTTTGTCTTTTTAAATAAGAGAAATACCATTTCATTAATTAATTAATAGTTAATTTTATTAAAATAAAAAAATTAAATAATAATTGGATTTTTCACGCATTTCCTCTTGATTTCTTCTTCTTCTTCTTCTTCTTCTCTTTTTTGAATTGAACTCCTCATATTTTATGTATTTATTGCTTTTAAGCTGCTACAGCAGTTCTCCATTTCCTACGACATCAGCAATATGGAGTTTTTGTTTTTTGTCCTTTTCTCTGATGGACCTTTCAATTTCCTCTAATTCGATTTATGGCGGCGGGGGCAATGGGGAACGCCGCCGGAGCAGCGGTGTTTTTGTACATTTTGAGTCGGAATGGGCAGGGAAGAAGCCGATCGGAGTGGGGATTTGTCGAAATCAAGATAGGGGAGGAGGAGGATCGCTCGCAGGCCAGCACAAGCACCGGCGACTTGGCTTGAAACAATAACTACGCTATCGGAGACGCTTTATTCTGAGACTTTAGGCAAATGGCCGATTGGAGATTTGGCTTTTGGTATCAATTACCTCATGCGGAGGCAGGTAGGCTGCGCTTATTATCTAAATTCTAGGGGTTTAGCGTTCAGGCTTGACTGAAGAGCGAAGATATTTGTTTTTGTATCTCTTAATTTTAGAGACAGCACTAGACTCACATCCCTTCATTTTTTATTCATGCAATTTATTTCTGCCTTCTTGCTTAGCTTTTTAATTTGAGCTTTGTACTTTCTTCTTCTTACAGCTAAAAGAAATTAAGTTTGCAGAGTTGAATAACATGTTGAGATTACTAACCCTTTGCATGTTTTTCTCCACGAAGCCCTTTCCAGTGTTTTTGGAGTCTGCAGGATATTGTCTGGACGATGTTCTTCTTCAGAAGCCTAAAGCAGGGGTGAGTAACCATTCTGCATTAGAACGCTCTTCGATTTATATGACATGCAAAGCTGTCCATATCATATTTTGAAACATAGTATGCTTTAAATATATTAAGAGATGAGCTGGGTGATACAGGTAGCATATTTACATGGACCCACTCTTTAATATACTCTTACCATTTTCAGTGAACTCGTTTTGGGTTTTCCTTTTCCAAATAGAACCGCGATACTAAATCCTGATACTGGATAAAAGTTGACTTGTTTAACTCGACTGTAAATAAAAGTAGCTCACAGCTTCCCCCAATTGTAGCACTGTCACCGTAGATAAAAGTTGAATCTTCACAGGCCAATTAACTTGTTAGTTTTGCGTCTTGATCGTGAAAACACCAATAAGGATGGATTTGTAAACTATTGTTGGTGGATCTGATATTTTGAAGTAGTTGTGTAGCTTATCGTCTTCTCTATACTATAAGTTCTATGATTATAGTATTGTGTGTGTGTGTTTGAAATGGAGATTGCATTAACTTTTTGCAGCAATGATTGCAGCTTCTGAAGCCAGCATTCACAATTATACATGATAAAGATTCAAAATGTTTCCTTCTATTAATTTGTGGTATTCATAGCATCAAAGATACATTAACAGCAGCAACTGGTGCTGTGGTTCCTTTTCATCATTCAGTTTTACATGATGGTGGGATAAGCAATTAAGTTTTAGGATATGCCCACTGTGGAATGGTTGCTGCTAGTTGTTGGATTGCTAAGCTCAGCAATCCTTGCATGCTCAAGGCACTTGACGAACATCCCGACCACAATGTTAAGGTAATTGCAATATATATTTGGTACGAAATGCAATCATACTATATTTGTTTTCATTGACATTTCTTTAAATTTTCTTATGTTACATCCTGCATGTGAACTTTATGTGGACTTCTTTTGGATGAGTTCTCAAATCTACTTTTCAAATTTATAATTACAAGTAAGTTCAAATTATTAATATATTTTAACATGTAACTTGCAAAATTTGTGTTCAATCATTTTCATTTCGTGGTGCTCAGCATAGAAGTGTACTGCAATTGCATCCAGCTGAAGCCACTATCAGAGATCGTTTAACCTTTCATACTTGAAATGTTCTATATCATTTTGATTTTTTATTTTGAAAATTTATATTTCATTGAAGATTTATGATTGATTAATGTTCTTGCTATGTGCCTTGACATTCTGTTATCATGGTTTGTATAGGAAACATTGTACAGATTCATGTAGTACAGTTCTCCCCTTCTATGAACTTTGCATCTAATTCTTCATTAATTGTCTTCAGATTGTTGGGCATTCACTTGGTGGGGGTACTGCTGCATTATTAACATATGTTGTTTGGGAACAGAAGGAGTTCTCTTCTAGCACTTGCATCACATTTGCCCCAGGCTGGTTACTGCTGATCTTACTATATTTTTTCCAGTCTTGATTAACTGTTCTAAAACCTAAATGATCCACTAAATCATGAAAAATTACTTTTTTGATGCGCAGGGATTTTAAAAACCTAACCACAAGAATCGTATTGGCTTTGCCATTATTAAAAGTTTTTCCTTCTGCATAATTTATGGATTTGTATGATGCAAATCCACATCCAGCTAGAGTCACATATCTTTTGTTTCCAGCAAGCATATCTTTCATTGCCATGGCACACGCCGTCTCAGACTCAATGTTCCTAAAACGGCAAGGATCAATAGAAGCAGATCAATGAAGTAGTGTAATAAGTGTATAATGATGTGTCTTGGCTAGTATGATACAATTTTCACTAAATGCCTTGAACTGCACTATTTGCAGCTGCCTGTATGACGTGTGATTTTGCAGAATCAGGTAAGCACTTTATCACTAATATAATCTATGGATCTGATCTGGTGCCTACATTTTCAGCTGCTTCTGTTGATAACCTTCGCTCTGAAGTACAAATTCAGTCTTGACTTAAACCCAATGCTAATTCTTTAGTCTTTACCATCTACTGTCAGGCTTCTTATTCTTAAATGTTTGACCGGGTAACAGCATCATCTTGTTTAAATGATTTATGGGATCAGGTTGAGCACACCAGAGTCCTAAATGTTGTTTATCGTTCTGCAACTGCTCTGGATCTCATCTACCATCTATAGCTATTGCCAAAGCCAGAGTTGCTGGTGCAGGTGCTCTTCTGTGCCCTGTTCCTAGGAGCACTCAGGTAAGATCTTGATTATCCGTGTGGTTTACAATCCTGAGACCTGTAGTCAAACCTCTCATTTGTTGATCATGTGAAGCTATTAAATCAATTGAAATTTTGATGTGATGTTTTCTATATATACATATAAGATCTTTAACGACACTATTTATTGGTCTCCCAACTTGATAAGATCTCTGTTATATATATATATATATATATATATATATATATATATATATATATATATAGGTCGTGATGAAGCGAGCACAAAATGTTGCCCAAGCTGTTGTTAGAACACCTTTATCTTTTTCATCATGGCTATGCATGGGGCCATGATGTCTCTCTGTGGTGCATCAGCACACTCTAAAGTTGATGCTTTGCCAGAAGCTTTTGTGGTATCTGAAAGTTCTGAAACTATTGTCACTCAAGTTCAAACAAAAGAATCTGTGCAGAACAAACTAGGATGTAATTCAAGCAGTGAATCAGGGCATGATGATACTGAGGAAGACGGGCCTCTTATTCCTAATGATAGAGTCATGAATTCATCTGCCATTGAAGATGTTACTGAAGGTGAGCTGTGGTATGAACTGGAGAAGGAGCTTCAGAGGCATGAGAGTGAAGTGGATATTGACGCGCGGGCAGAAGAAGCTGCAGTAGCAAAAGAAAATACTGTAGAAGAAAATATTATAACCAATGCATTTGAAACCAAAAGTCCCATCATTTCGGCTGATGTTTCAGATAGCAACCAGTTAGAATCTTGCATACTGTTTCCGTGCCTTCTTCCAATACTGCTAATTTAGATGATGATGGGTCACTGAACACGTGGTTATACACGAGACTCCTAGAGAACTGTACAGCAAGATCCGCCTTTCACGGACGACGATTAATGATCATTAAATGCCAATGAATAAGAAGATGTTGGAATTGTTAGTCATGGAACTGGAAAGCAATGAAGATTGTAAAATTTTAAAATAAGCCTTACAGTAAACCATAAGCCTTTCAGTGTTTAGATTTCCATTTTAAAATTTCTTCTATTATTACGTTGATATTAATTATGAATTCGAGAGGGTTGAGAATATCGAATTATCTCACCATCCCTATATTAAATTATATTGAAGGCCTGTAAGCAAAGGGATAATTACTTCTAAATAAAAACATAATCAACTAGCATAATACCCATGCATAATTTATAATTTATAATTTAATTTTTAATTATATTTTAAATAAAATAAATTATTAATATTAAATTAATTTTAAAATAAAAATGTTCTATTATTTAATTTAATTTGAATAAATTTTAACCTATCATGATAATAATTTTTTAATTAATTTATGTTATAATTAATTAAAATGCCTATTTAATTCTTTTTATACATTTATTAAGAGTAATTTTCATTATTATTTTTTTGTTTAAAATGTAATTAAAGTATTTTATTTAAAAAATAATTTAAATTTCATAAAATTTTTATATTTTATCTCATAATTTATGTAAATCGATATTTATTTTTTATAAATGATAGAAAATATATTAAATTAATGAGAATAATATTATTTTTAAAATGTATAAATATAATATTTTTTGCTATTAATATAATAAAAAATTATTAAATTGTTAATGATGAATTAAATTATTTAATTTTAGTAATAATGAAAATATATAATATTATTATCAATTAAAAATAACATTCTATTATATTATTTTTAAAATTACTACATCTAAATGTAAATTTTTTTATTTATCTCAATATTTTTTTATAAAATAATTATTTGACAAAAATAGTTATCACTTTACATAAATTTGTAATATAAAATAAATACATTTCATTAAAGTTATAATTTTAAAATTTCATATTTTCTATTATTAAAATAAATACTATAAATACATATTATTTTTCAAAAAGGTAAATTTCATGATTATAATATTATAACTTTAATCGTTCTTAATCATCTTTATTTGTAGCTAAATTTTCAATGTTATTATATTTATAATTTATCTTTAAAATTCTACTTTTATATAAAAATATAGTTAAGAGATAATTTATGCACTAAGATATAGATATTTAATTAAAATTTAAAAATAATTTTGATGAAAATTAATTATAATAAAATATAGATAATAAAAATATTAATTATAATTTTATTCGATATATAATTATAATGAAATAAGATATTCAAAGTTTAAGAAATATTAAATAAGAAAATTTAAAAAATTAATAATTAAATAAATATTAATTAGAGATATTTAAATAAATAAATTTTGAGAATAATAACTAATAATTTTAAAATAAATAATAAAATATAAAAAATATTTGAGCATATTTAGATTAAATAAAAATACTTGATAAAAAATGGTGTTTGATGTATATCAAAAATCTCATATGATACTATATATTGACAAATAAATGAAAATCATTTAAATAAAAAAATAATTTATAACTAAATATTATTGAATTGAAAAAGGGTAACAAAAACATTTAAATTCAATTTTTTAAAAGTAAAATGTTTCTTATTTACTTAGCTATTTCAATTAAATGATCATAAGTTGGCCATAATGACGGTGATGATAATAATAATAATAAGTATTAATCAATTTTAGGAAAGCAAAATAAAAAGAATATTAAATTATTAACATAAAAAATAATATATACTAATTATAAATAAGTCAAATCTCTATTATTTTATTTTTATAACTTTTTATGTAGACTACACCCTTGTCTCTTAAATTTTTTAATAAATATTTTATAATAAAAAATATAGAAAATACAATAAAAATATTTGTTAAAGATATAAAATAATTTAAAATTGAATTATATGATACTTGATTATCATATCACAAATTAATGATTAATTTTTTTAAACTAAGGCCATCAAAAATCTATTATTATTATATGGAGGGTAACATTTGGTAAAAAATGTTTTTACAAAAATGAATTTATAAAAAAATAATATAAATAATTTTTAAATATTATATTTAATTATAAAAGATCTTAATTTTTAAAAATAAAAATCAAAAAAATAATAATTTAAATCATAAAAATTAAAGTAATATTGTAAATAATAATAATAATTATAAGAGAAATAAAAAAGTAATAATTGGTATTTATAAAATAATATAAATAATTTGTAAATATTACATTTAATTACTAAATGTTTTAATTTTTAAAAAAATAGTAATTTGAATATCAATGCTAAGGTAATAATAATAATAATAATAATAATAATAATAATAATAATAATAATAATAATAATAATTAAAAGAGAAATAAAAAAATTAAATAATAATTAATATAAATGAGAGTATTTATTATTAATTATGAAATTATAAATTAATAATCAATGTTCCTTAAATCAATGGTCTTCAATTACCTTTTATTATTATTATTATTATTATTATTATTATTATTATTATTATTATAGAATAATATAAATAATTTATAAATATTGTATTTAATTATAAAATATCTTAATTTTTAAAAAATTAAATTTAAAAAAAATAATAATTTAAATCATAAATTTTAATGTAGTATTTTAAATAATAATGATAATTAAAAGATAAATAAAAAATTAAATAGTAATTAGTATAGAAGATAACATTTATAGAAAATGATATGTGACAAAATTTCTAAGAAAAATGTTATGTCATTTTCCTGTGAATATATATATATATATATATATATATAAATTGTATTTAAAAAATTAAATTATATAATAATTGTATGTTACAACTTTCAGAAAATATAGAAAAATAGTCATTGATAAATTTAATTAAAAATTATCGATCGGTATAAATATAATATATTTAAAATCTTACCTCCTCTTTAATTTATTTTATAAAAATATGAACCACTTCTTTATTAGAAAGTGAAAATATAACATATATAAAATTAATATATGTTTTTATTCGATAAAATTTATAAATTAGTTCAATTAATACTTAATTTTTTATTTCTCTAATTAAATTGAACCTTTCAAGTATTTATAATAATGATAATAATAATAACAACAATAATAATAGCTATTTATTATAGTATTAAAGTGTAATAATTAAATAATTTATAACTTATATATGCATAATTAGGAAATTAATAACTTAATCATAATTTTAAAAAATTATATAATTAATTAATAAAAAATAAAACTTCAATGGGCAGATGTATACACATATATATATATAAATAATTTTTCTAAATAATAATAAAACAATATAATATGATTAATATTAATATTAGTTTTTTATTAATTATACTATAAAGAATATATTAAAAAAATTGAATATTAACATAAATTTCTTATTTTTTATTACTATGAAAATAAAATTTTATTCCATTTTTTCATAATTCATTATATATATGTAACATTTAATATATAATTAAAAAAATATTTTTATTAAATATGTGTTAAAGTAAAATAAAATAAAGGTAAATTAAAATTTATTAAATATATAAAAAAGAGAGAGATGGTAAATTATTTAACTCTATGTGATCGGATAATAAAATATTTAACTCTATATGATAATTTTTTATAGTATAATTTTAAATTATTTTATTAATTTAAGATGTATAATTCTTAAATTTTTTATAATTAAATGAAATAATAAAAAATTTAAGAATCCTTAAATGAGAAATTTATAAATTTTTGAAATATATCTGCTATTTTTAAGTAGTTAGCTATAAATGCATTCTCTGTAAATGCATTCCTACTTTATAAATGCTATTTTTAAATTATGGTAATAACGATAATAGTAAATATATTTAAAAGAAAAGTGTTACAAATCATTTCCCTGTAAATGTATTCGTACTTTATATATATATAAGAAATGATTGTATTTAGAAAATCAAATTATATAATAATTGTATATTATAACTTTCAGGAAACATAGAAAAATAATTATCAATAAATTTAATTAAAAATTATCAATTAGTATAAATACAATATATTTAAAATATTACCTCCTATTAAATTTGTTTTATAAAACTATGGACCACTTATTTATCAGAAAGTAAAAATGTAACATAAATAAAATTAATATATATTTTTATTAGGTAAAATTAATAATTTAGTTTAATTAATTCTTAATTTTTTCTTTTTCTAATTAAATTGAACATTTTAAATATTTATAATAATAATAATAAAATAATAATAATAATAATAGCTATTTATTATAATATTTAAATGTAATAATTAAACAATTTATAATTTATATATGCATAATTAAAAAATTAATAAGTTAATCATAATTTAAAAAATTTATACAATTAATTAATAAAAAATCAAACTTCAAACAGGGTAGGTGTGCATATATATATATATATATATATAATTTTTTTAAATAATAATAAAATAATATAATATAATTAATACTAATATTAATTATTTATTAATTATACTATAAAGAATATTAAAAAATAATAAAAATTGTATGTTAACATAAATTTCTTAATTTGAATTACTGTGGAAATAAAATTCTATTTCATTTTTTCATAATTCATTTTATATATATAATATTTAATATATAATTAAAAATATATTTTTATTAAATATGTGTTAAAATAAAATAAAATAAAATTAAAGTAAATTAAAATTTATTAAATATATAAAAAAAGAGAAGATAAATTATTTAACTCCATGTAATAAAAGAATAAAATATTTAACTCCATGTGATAGTTTTTATAGTATAATTATAAATTATTTTATTAATTTTAAAATATATAATTTTTAAATTTTTATAATTAAATGAAATAATAAAAAATTTAAGAATTCTTAAATGAGAAATTTATAAATTTTTAAAATATATATGCTATTTTTAATTAGATAGCCATAAAAATTATAGTAATAATAAATATATTTAAAAGAAAAATATAATTAAATAAAAATAAAATTAAATACTTAATATAAAAGATAATAATTACTTACATTAATTATAATAATTGTTAAATATAATAATTTTTATATAGTAAGTGACATGTAGCAGTACTAAAATTTAGAGTGCCACGTGGCAACAATAAAAAAAAAATCTCTTCACTTAAGAAAAAAAATCTCTCCGTTTTATGTGTGTGTGACAAAGTAATAAATTCAATTTAATATTGTCATTTGGCATATTATAACTTTTAGAAAATATAAAAAAAATAGTCATTAATAAATATAATAAATTTAAAATCTTACCTCCTCTTGAATTTTTTTTATAAAAATATGAATCACTTTTTTATCAGAAAGTGAAAATGCAATATATATGAAATTAATATATATTTTTATTAGGTAAAATTAATTTAATTAATTCTTAATTTTTATTTTCTCTAATTAAGTGGGACAGATATGCATATATATATATAAAATTTTTCTAAATAATATAATATGATTAATACTAATATTAGTTATTTATTTATTATACTATAAAGAATATCAAAAAAATAATGAAAATTTAATATTAACATAATTTTTTTATTTTTCATTACTATGAAAATAAAATTTTATTTCATTTTTTATAAATTATTATATATATATATAATTAAAAATATGTTTTCATTAAATATGTGTTAAAATAAAATAAAATCTAGATAAATTAAAATTTATTAAACATATAAAAAAGAGAGAAGTGATAAATCATTTAACTCCATGTGATAAGATGATAAAATATTTAACTCTATGTGATAATTTTTATAGTATAATTTTAAATTATTTTATTAATTTTAAGATTTATAATTCTTAAATTTTTATAATTAAATGTAATAATAAAAAAATTAAAATTTTTTAAATGCAAAATTTATAAATTTTTGAAATATATCTATTATTTTTAATTAGTTAAATATAAAAACTATGATAATAAATGATAATAATAGTAATAGTAAAATATTTAAAAGGAAATTAAAATTAAATAAAAAATATAATTAAATATTTAATATAAAAGACAATAATTACTTATATTAATTATTATAATTATAAAATATAATAATTTTTTATATAATAAATTTCATGTGATAGCATTAAAATTTAAAATTTAAAATACCACATAACAATAATAATAAAAAATTTTCATACTTTAATAAAAATATATTAATTTTAAAATTTTATATAACGAGAAACTTTAATTATTTTAAATATTATTATGCAATATAAAAATAAAAATTTACAACATCTAAAAAAAACAAAAGAAATATATATATATATATATATATTTTATTTTATTTTCATATTTGAGGAGACTTGCGAGCCTTCCCCGTAGGTGAGGCTTCCAAAAATTGACGGGCAGGCCTGCCTAAAGTAGGGCTGGACCCGCTCGCCTAAAAGGTGTGTTCGTTTGTACAAGGTGTCGGCACGACCCGCCGTCTCTATACGATCATTGACGTGTCGCCTTTCACCCCTGACAGGACGGGTTAAACAAAATTCAACATGCCCCATCTTTATTTATGGGCTGACGCCAACCCCTGCTTCTTATGTTTTCCGATGTGGGATATGGCTTTGTATACTTCCAAACAGCAGGTTTCAATTGGAATGGTCATCAAAATTCAAGAATCGAAATAAACCTCTACAAATAAGAATACCTTTACTCTTGATAAAAAAAAAAAAAAGAAAAGAATACCTTTACTTTGTTTATTATTGTCTTTCCAAATTAAGCCAATCAAATTAAAAAACGACTTGAGCATTTTAGTGATACAAGTGGATCGAGCGTGCAAGGATAATTGAAGTCTAAACAACTTGAAGAAAATTTTATAATGCATCCATATGGGAACTAATACAGTTAGGTGTTGAATCACCCCAACGACTCGTTTGAATTGATGAAGAAGGGAGGTGAAAGAAAATAACGAGGGAAAATAAAGTGGAATATCCACTTTCCCTTGCGGAGAAAGAAGAGAAAATAGGGGAGAGAGGAAAATACCCTGCATGAAATAACAGCACAAGAGAGGGATATTTTCTCTCCATTTTATTTACCTAAACCCAAAGAAGGAAAATAAGAAAAAATCATTCTTTTATTTTTCTTTCTCCCATAACTGATCTAAACAGATGATTAAAAACTAGGGATTTACTCATACTAAACTATTAATAATTTTAATTTATATTTTTTTAATTTTAATACATAAAAATAATATAACATCTTAAATTTTTTATTAATTACTTTATTTTATTTAATAAAAATTTCATTATAAAAATAATTAATATATATATATTTATAATAGTGATTGCTACTTATTATAATATTAAAAGGGTAACTATTAAATAATTTATAATTCACATGTAACAGAGAATGTAATATGATAATACTATAAAAGAAAATAACACACGACAATAGTTAGCTTTGAGAAATATTTACCTGCTTTATATATATATATATAAAGTTTTGCTTCCAAATAGAGATATGCTAAGGATGGAATGCATTCATGAAGGATGACAACTGACCATGTTTTGTTTTATTGCAATAAATTCTTGCTTTAATTTTATAAAGTAAAAAAGCTCACTCTCCCTACTAGGAGCCTTCCAATCATCACTCTTCTAGAACATGAAAACGGTTTTCATTAGCCCCATCCCTGATCAATGGGGAAAACAAGATCGAAGCAGCCTGTCTTGAAACACCACTACCCTTCAATGTACGGCTGGGCAAGTTTTGATATCAGCCACCATATCGGGTCTTAAGGGATTCTGGGGGCTCTTCTTCCATTATACCTGCACCAGTTGTTGCTAGATACTCATGGATGGTTGTTTTACGATCTCCAAGGAAAGTATGATCCAAAAAGTTGTCATGAGCTACACTGCCCAGATTCTTTGCTGCCAATACACTGCAGGGCATTTTGTCACTTTCAATTTATACACAGAGAAGGCTGTATCGAAAACAGGGTTCAAGGAAAATTATTGGCACCCACTCAAGGACTTCAAATGAACAAAATAGCTTCAACTTATTCTTCTGGCAGCTCAAAAACAAACTGGGCCAGGAGAAGTAAACGGGCTCATTCAGATGACAAAATTTAAGGACAACAACAAACGAGAAATCCTGTACTGAAGAAACTGGTGAAATTTTAATATTCAGGAGGCCAGAAATTCTGCTCCGGCAATCCTTTCACGTTTAATAAAAGCCCGCTTATTTCTCTTTGATGTGCAAAACTAATAAGCTGTTCTTTGGGTCAAAGTTACATTATCTACTCTGCTACCATATGTGCAAATATTTTGTTTCAACCTCACCTTGCTACCATCTCATATGCAATTTAAGCAACATAGCTCTCTGACTTTCATGTGCTATGCAAGTACTGTCAAGTTATTCAATGAAGACTTCTATAAAATTTCCAGATTGCATGGCAGTATGTTATCAAACGTAGCACTTACCAGTGCCGAAGATAAGTACGACAAGGTAAGATATCATCTCTCCAGATCTTGTGGATGTTAAACCTTCCATAATGCTGAAAATAAATCTCCTTGCTCCCTGCATGAGATTAGGTGGCGGATATCATATTGCCTTGTGTTACAGTTAATTGATGGCAAAAGAGCCAACAACAATTAGGAAATGGAAAATTATGATATCAACTCAGCCAAAGGCATGATTCAGAGTGCAACCTCAGACATCAAAATGATATTGTTAATTACTCTATGTAGAGAACCTCATCATTAGATGATTGAACCATTGTCTTGTTTATTGGAGACAGCCCTCAGGATGATATAAATTGCAGAATATCACCAGGAAGCTGGTCACATGCTCATGAAGCACATTACCAGTAACTGTGTCACATTCTTTTTCAATGTGCCACCTTATGGGCGCCTAGCTAGAACAGATTACCTTTGCATCTAATTTGGAAAAATTCCTCATCACTGTAACGAGCACAAAGCACCTGTATCCATTTGCAAACCAGCAGTTTATTAACAAAAATTGATGTGCTCATACAAAGCAAGGTAAAGAACGTGTATATGAAAGAGAAGAATAAGCTACAGCAAACTAAAAATATCAACATCCATATACCGCTGGACTATCAAATGGCTTGCAATCAAGTGTTTGAGGCATAACCTGCCAATGGTGGGATGAGAAAAACACATAAAACAGCCGTTTCAAAATAGCTTGATCAATCAAAGAACAGTAATCATTGCTAAAAAAATCCAGCAACTCACAGCTAAAAATCGAAACTCAAGCTCCCTTTCCATAAAAGCAGGGATCTGACTTCACAAAATAACACACATTTAGACAAGTTTATCAACAACACATACAATCACCCAATTCTTCCTCACTTTTTAAAATCACAGTTTCTAGAATTGAACACAACTACTCTATGCACATTCCTATATACCTCTGATTTATCAATCTCAAAAACTGTAACTATAAGAGTTTCCCACTCGCAAGGCTCCACACTCAAGCTCGAAATCTCCTGCAAACATTTATAAATTTACGAACAGATAAAGACAGCTATTACATCAAAGCTAATAGATTTGTCTTTGAATTTTTTTATAGCGGTTTAGAGACCTTAGTTTCAGGCTTAGCGATGCCACGTTCGAAGAAAACGGGCGCCACATGAGCGAACACGCGCCGGAATCCGTTCAATCTCGCAACTCTGAAATTTACCAGATCAGGAAATGTGCTTCTTGCGCTTCTTTCTGTTCCATCAAACATCATATCAAACAACCAATACATGTGTAAATTAAACTTAGTCAAATGATGTTGAAAAAATTATACGTGCCGGAGAGGAGAGAACCGAAGCCACAAATGGAGATGAGACCGGAGGGAGAGAGAACGCTATGGAAATCGGACTCGTCACTGAGTTCGGTAATTCCCGGTTGAGAGATAGCCGAGGACATGATAGGAGAGAGTCGACGGAGAGTTCTCCGGTGGAAAGAATTGGGAGATAATTTAAGTGAGTAGAATGTTGAACTGTTAAGAGGCAAGAGGGTGATCGGATAGTGAAAAGAACACGCGCGCCAGGGGCGTGATGGAGGAGGTTGAAGGAAAGGGAAAGTGAGAGAGAGAGAGGTGTTCATATGAGAGAACAACTGGAAAATTACATTGGAAGGGTTGCCTGATGACAAACAACTGACGTAAGAGTAGATTCCGATTTTCGAGCATTGTAATTGTGATTTTGTTCAATGACAGGGGTACTTTGGTCAGCTCGTGAGGAAGAGCTTCACATGCATTACACGTGACCTTTTTTTTTTGAACTTTTACAATTAGTTATACGACGTCGTGCTTCTCATTCATACGTCCCTGCCTCACTGCTTCTGGTCTTCACAGATTGCTGGTTCTCACTTTCCACCGAAGACGATGCCACTGAAATGGTAAGCATGTAACCCTGGAAAGAAAAAGCAAATTAATCTTTTTTTTGTTATGGATTTAATGTCAAATTTCGAATTCAAATTTGAATGTGTAGTGTTTTGCATTGGCATCCCAATGCAGGAACAACTGCGAACACCCAAATCGTCAACGAGGTGTCGCAGTGCGTAGAGAGCATCAGCGGAGTTATAGAAGGGAGGTGGAAAGCTACTCTAAACTCCTATAAACCCATGGTCCGAGGTTAATCATGTTTATTTCTCATTTGAGCTCTTTTTTTTTTAAGAAAATATTTCTGAAATTTGATTTAATTTGGTCAACAGAACAGTCGCGAGCTGCTGAGTTTCCACGCGATTTCTTGGGGATTTCTCTACTGGAGCAGCCAAAACAAGTACTATTTCATGATCTGGGGTCAAAGGTTCGTTGTCGAGGCGGATTCAACAATTAGACCATAATGGAGAAACTTCAGTCTTGCGAATCGAGGTTGGCGCTTTTTTTCTGAGGTTACTTTCGTTAAGTTACTGATCCGAATATTTCAAAAAACGACAAAAAAGGTTACTGATCTGATGGAAAATTTTCATTGGATTTGTAAATGTGATTCTTTTGGTTGGTTTAATCTATGGCATTGTTTGATGTTTGTAATTTGTTATATGTAGGGGTTTGAGTATCAACTTGGAGACTTTCAGTTGAGAGTGGGAAAGGTTGTTCCAAGTCATTCTGGGAACTTGAGAGGAATCGTTATGGAGGTTATGAACTTTCATTTTATCTAATGCTCTGCTTTCTTTGGATAGTCTGATGTATTTATTTATTAATGCATGTTTTGGGCTTTGATTTCTTATGAATGCTAATGCAGACTCAGATTTCAAGTTTTTGACTTTTTGGAATCATTTATGTTGTAGAGATGTTGGCTTCTTTCATAGCATATTTGCCCTGATCTGGTGGATATATAGGAATCGGATTCACAATGCTCATTAAGCACTTTGTTTTTGTCAAAAGGTTAAAGCTTTTGTAGCTGAGATACAATCTATTGGTATAATCCCTGTTACTGAATTGTTCTTAGTTTTCTGAGGGTGTAGGACTGAGGACTGAGTACAATATATTCAACTTTGTGATACTTTGACATTATTAGTATTATGACATCACACCAAGCATACTTTCTCATGCCTATAATAATGCTTTTACTGTCTTTCTCCATTGCTTGTTGAAACTTGGTTGTTAAAACCACAAGCCATTCTAATTGACTTGTTGCTTTGAAGGTTGAGTATCTTTCCATATCTTCAATGGATAAAGCCAGACAAATCATGGAAGAATTTGTTGATATATGGCTAGAAGCCATCTCAAAAAGATCATTACGGGGTCATTTTTTGCATATAGAACCTAACTTTGCTAAGTATGGCTCTTGGATCACTATACTCCACAACACACGGCTGTGCAGTGTGCTACAGGCTACTGTTGTGGCTTAAATGATTGCAGCACAGACAGTGCCGGCTGCTAGAAATTAAGCATGGAATTACTTTTACCATAGGCTTATTGTACAACTGACCCTTTTTTGTAAGCTAAAAGATGAATGATCATGATTTGATATTATGTTTTGTTGTATTCTATGCTGCCACTTTCTTGATTTGGCCATTATATTTTTTTTTCATGCCAGTGAAAATATGCAATAATAAGAAAATGGATCTAAGTATCCTTTTATAGTATGAAAGATAATATTGGGTAGCCTGATCGTTAGGTGCTTTTTATTGAATTCTTACACTATATGATATTTTTCAACACAGTTCTAACCTAATGTGCTCTACTTATCTAACTGGAGCATCTGTATATCTACGCTTCACATGACCAAACCATCTCAATCTCCCTTCTCTTAACTTATCTTCAATTGGCACCACTCTTACATTTTCTCTAATACTCTCATTATGGACTTTATCTAGTCTAGTATGGTCATTCATCCACCTTAATATTCTCATTTTCGCAACTCTTATTCTATACACATACAACTCACTACCATATAACATAATCGGTCGTATGGTTGTATGGTAAAATTTTCCTTTCAACTTATTGAGAATCTTGTGATCATATAAAACTTTCGTGTCAGATCTCCACTTTAACTATTCGGCTTTAATCCTATGACTAACATCCTCCTCACATCCCCCATTTACTTGAGGGACTGAGCCGAGATATTTAAAGTGATTACTTTGGGACAGTACCATTCCATCCAAATTAACTCATTCCCTATTACCAGTTCGGTCTTCACTGAACTTGCAATGCATATATTATGTTTTCGTTCTACTTAACTTAAAGCACTTTGATTCTAGAGTACTTCTCCAAACCTCTAGCTTTCTATTAATTTCTTCTTGCGTCTCATCTATCAGAACTATATCTAAATAGGACTGCCAGATTCGAAACACTCCGACCTGCGGAATTTGAACCAGCGACCTAAGGATGACTAACAGGGTTCTAAACTGCCAACCAAATTAAAAGAAATTTGCATTTCCAAAAGACAAAGTCAAGCATTAGGAAAAGGAAATTAAAAGTTGATTCTTTAAGGATAGAGAAAATGCATACCACATCCGTTGCCAAAATCACAAACTGATCTCTGCTTGTTATGCTTCTTTGGGTCACATCAGGTATGGAAATGAACCCAAAATCTTTTACACAGTAATCACCAAAGGCTCTTGATAATGCGAGTCCCGGCCTCTTTCCATTTGGCATCCAGACCCTGTACACCCCTGGCTCATCATGTAAACAGGCTCATCATGTAAACAGAACACTCGACCATTGGACTGTATTATTCGTTCAGCCTCCTCTACAACCACCTTAAACAGAAGCAAAAATCTTCAGGTAACAAAATGCTTACATATAACATTGATTGCATATTGAGGGAGGAAAAGCACTAACAGGGTAAACTGGGTTTGAAGTCGATGGTAAGCTGAATTGGCGCCAAACTGCCATCATCAGAAGTTGTTGCCAGCACAGCCCGAGAATCCCCAACTTTTGCTATAACAAGGTGTTCACCCTGAAGACAATTGGCGAAAAATTTTAGGCTACTTCTCATTCACTTTACAAAATTCTTACTTAGCAAGAGGCCTACAGGCTAATCATTATTGTTAGGGCTCTAGTGAATAGTTATTGTTTTGTCTTCCAAGTTGGAAATTTGGACCCAAAATTTTGGTACTCCTTTAGAAGTTGTATTTCACGTTCTGCGTCAGGAAACTTTTATTTTGCTTTGAAATAATCAGAGAAAGATCATTAACGAGTGATGAAACATTAAATAGCAAAATGACATAATCCCCAATTGCTTCCACATCCAACAATGGAATAATGCATCTAACCTGTTTGACGATTGTTACAGAAGGTATCGATGTCAGGATGCTGGTTGAGTTCCTGATCAATGGCAGCATAAGTTTTCAAATAGGACTGCTTCCAAATATCAAACTGATGGAGATCTCTATCCAATTCCATTTGGAAATCTATGTCAAGCGACGTCAATGCAAGAGTTTCTTGCCAATTGCACAGCAAAGAAGAAGGAACAGATTCTTTAACCCTTTTGGAAACAACATGTCCCCATGGACCATGCCCATAAAAAATCCCACAAAAGATGATGTCCTCTTGGCATCCAAATTCCTACCAAACCAAAAACAAATATTCAGTAAGAAAGACCAATGCATCACTAGACGTTAGTAAAGTATAGCTCTAAAACTAGCAGAATGAACAAACTCTTATAACGGATTCTAATTAGATTGGGAAGACTAAGTCAAAGAAGGACCAATCTCAAACAGCAAAAGTAGCCGGTACATGAACAAACTTTTCTTTAACTTTTATGATGATCAGCACATAAACGCTTCAAATGGATTGACATACCTCCCACACAATCAAGCTATCTTGATTAATTCCTTTCTGTCCTCTCTTGGAGCAGACGGAGGCAAAATTATTTGATCTGCTGGACTTGACAATGCCAGAGGACCTCAACATCAACTCGCCCCTCCTTGCATCCTTTGCCAAAGCTTCTGCAGCTTCCCTTCCAACATATTTTTGGGAGTTCTTCCCTTTCTTGATTGATACTGTCCTAGCTAATCCATCAAAAAAGAGATGGAAAAAGCACCATTGCTTTTACTACCTAATCAAAATAAACAAATGAAGCTGTTTTATATCGATTAATCTGTCCAAACTTGAAATAATTTCAATGGTTTACAAAATCATAAAAACAAACATACAAGGTGCATATTCACTTTCGCGTGGAATAATTTCAACCGTGCTGTTCTTTATTTAGCTTCATTAGTCATTAAATTCATAAGAACAACTAATATATGCAAATTTCCCCGGATACAAACATACAGAATGTCACGTTTCTGTGCGCACTGAGTTAACACTCTTAAGAGGTTTCGAAGTCTTTTCTTTTGAACTCATCCCCTCAAAACTTTTCAGCCAAGCTAAATCCATCACATGATATATATATATGTGAAGTCACCTCGACCGAACAATTTTTCAATTCAAGGAAAAAAATAGAACATCTAAGTTCCAAGAGAAGCAAAATCAAAGTTCGCTTTCTATGATCGCTCACATCACCAAGTCAATAAGAGAAAAAGAAAAGAAGTATACAAAACCTTGTCCGTAAGCTACTCGGTTAAAAAAAAAAAAAGAACAATCAAATTCGCCCGAACAGCCGGAATCTGACGTCACGGCGGCAAGCCAATCTGTAGCTCGGAAATTCAAAGGCTTCTTCTCGTCGCTTATACTCCATTTCCTGTCTTCTTTCCAGCTTTTAAAGTTCTTAAGTTCGTGAGTAATGCATGGCTTCACAGCTGCTGTAAGTTGGATAGATATCTGACCATTATGCCATTTCCAGTGCCACGATATATGTATGACTAATGGGCATTTTGGACATTTGACTAGGTCATTACATGGTTTAGAATTTCCTATATATTTTAATAAATAACTATATATCTGTGAATATGAAGTGTGTTATTTTTAATATACCTAAAATATTTTTATAATTTTCCTTGCATCACGACCTCGTTTAGTTTAGGATACAAGATTAATATGAGCTAATAATAATATTATTATTTGCTATCGATATAAAAGTGGGTCAAAAGCTAAGGAAGTGATTTGCTTGACAAGTGGGCGTGCAATTTATATTGTTATTAATTAGAATTATATTTTTAGAGTTTAGCATAAAAAAAATTATGGATTTTTTATTCTCAACATGAATGAAATTGAAGATATAAATTTTATTAAAAAAATCATAATATAAATAAATAAATAAAAGGTCGGTCAAGAACATATAAAATAGGCATATGATAGGGAAATATTGGTACATGGCGATTAAAATAAGATATACTCATGGCAGTAGGACAATTGCAATAAAATTGTATATCTTGAAGAGCTGTTAATTGCAATATGATAAAAAAAAAAAATGTTTGGTTACGAAATGATGTTGAATTAAAAACAGATCATGATGATACCAAACACTTGGGCTGAAATATAAGGAGGCAATTGGAGGACCATGGAATTAGGACGTCAAACATTACAGATGACTATGACCTGATGGTTGTGTTTAACATTATCAGTTTATAACCATAAACAGAACATATTGTATCTTGATGTACATGGACCGTCGTCGTGTCTGGGACCACAAACACATGGACTATAGCTAACCTTTCAATATGGAATTTAAATGCGTTAGTGATAAGGGTAAAGGGGCCCTTGATTTAAAAAACCATTCGCGCCCACGTAAACGTTTTAATTGCATGATGAAAAAACTATTGGATGTCATTATTTGTAAAAGAATAGGATGCTCGTTAAGCCATTATTAGTAAAGAAGGTAGGATTTGAATTTGGTACAACAGTGTTCAGTTTTCATATTACATTCTCAAGGAGGCCATAAATAGAGCCCCCCTCCCAATTTCAGGCATAGGCCTTAGCAACAACAGCATTTACCTAAGGATGAAAAACACTTAGGCTACTGCTCTTTAACTAGTCAGTGATCAATAAAAAACTTGAGAAGCATAATATTCGCTCTCATTAAATACAGGTCTTAAATCTTCCTTGCACATGAAATCCAAAGGCAAAGAAACAAGATGTCCACGGACTGCCTGCAATCTCTCCATGGGATCAGTTTTTTTTATGTCTCCATTTTGGTAAGATTCAAGCTTTTCTGGGGCTATTCCTAAATCAATGGTAGTGTGGCCAAGTCTGTCCTTCCAAAAGGCCATGCTTTGTCTAACTGCAGCTCTGTAAGTATGCGATAAGTATATGTCATAGGTTATATGGCACACTACATAGAGTGAAAAACATTAGGGAACCAAAAAAAAAAGAGTGAGTTTCAAATATAGAAGGAATCCATACCTGGAATGTATAAGATCACTGGGAATGCAAGAAAAGACATCCTGGTAGATGGTGGTATTTGTCTGTCAAATGAATCACCAGCACATGATTGTTAATTTGAGACCAAACTCAATGCAAATACAATTCAAACAATCTCTCTCTCTCTCTCTCTCTCTCTCTCTCTCTCTGTCTCTCTCTCCCTGAGTAGCCATGGCCAGGTTGATGGATCCACCATGTGGCTGTGGTCAAACCGTGACCACATTGCCCATAGTGGGCCGCCAGTCAGGTTTGGCCAGGCTCTTGACCACTTAACATTAGAAAGATCGTCCAGATTGTTCTTCAGAACTTCAAATTTTCAATACCTTGGTTCTTCTATACATAAACCGAGAACAAAAATATCCTCTTCCTTTTTTTTTTTTTTTTTTTTTCTCCTTTTTCCTCCTCTTTTCTGTCTAGCCACATAGAAAAGCCATACAAATACCCCAGAAAAAAATTCTAGCTCTGCCACTAAGTTCATTATTGAACCAAAGTTTTGTTTAGAACAATGTAGGACTTTAAATAAACTACAATTCAATTCTGTTTCTCACCTTTGCAGTTGCGACCCACAGGTCTTTGTATGTTGAATCAACTACTGGGTCTATTATTTGATTGATCTGAGATGAGGAAAAAGAAAAGAACGACACTACTTCATCGGCAGAATTGCATGAGCTACTGCAGCACTATTAATCTACACATATTAAATTATCCTCAATTGTTTAGCTGTCGATATTTCTACAGTTAGGTATACTGACCTCTTTGGCTTTAATACCAAGGTGTTCAGACCACAACGAAAGGCGAAGACTCAAAGAAAATTTTCCAGCTTTCCAAGGCTTCCCTCCCATTGCCGAGTCAACCAACTCTTTGTCTTCAATAAGTACACCAATCTACAACAACAGATTTTGCAACAAGTGAACAACTCAGAAGCTTCTCCACAAGTCTAAAAATATTCTTCATAAGTGACGAAGTGAATCTTACAAAAGCCTATATTTTTACAAAGGGATCATAGAAAATTGGGTGGCAAAGAAAAATGAAAGTAAGGACCTAAAATTTTGCCTACAGCTCATTATGGCACATTGTAAATTTCCATTGGAAACAAGAATGTCAATATTCTGGAAAAGACATTAGTATGCTATAGAGAAAATTTGAATTTGAAGGGAAACAGAAACAGCAAGAGGTAGATGAAAAACTTCCTCTAATAACTGCATATTAGTTAATGAATGCAATGTACAACCAAAACGATAGCAACTCAAAATAATCAAGACTCTGGCAACAGATGTTTTGGATTCATAGAATCCTTGTAATTCTTATTGATGATAAGAATGCTAATAATGATTAAGACTGTTCCTCAAATTGATGGAACTTTTTAGACATACGCAAGTGCCACAAAATCAATTTCAATGTCCTCAAGTTTCATTCATAACTTGCGAAATATAAGCTCTGAGATTGCCACATGTCATGAGCAAATTTAGATATAATTTCTTAACCAGAAAGCACAATTGTTTCAAAAGGGTCATGAAATAAGTGATACCTCTGAATCTCGTGAACCAAGCAAACTCCTATCGTTGATATTAGCAGATCCAATCAAAGTTGCACAGTCATCAATCATCATGATTTTACTATGCACATACACCTGCATATTTGTAGAACAATATGATTTAACAAGTACTAAGAGAACATACTGAACCTTAGTATACCACATTACTTAGACGTTCTAAATTTGAGCCATGGTGCAGAAAAACGGCATTTGTCAATAATAACAATAATATTTTTAAAGGCACAAAAATAGTCAGATGAATGCATACAAGCCAATACCTGACTGGTGGCCACTGGACCACCATCAAAAAGTCGGCCATAAGCTCTAAGACCATAAAAGGAAATGTAATCATGTGTTTTTGGACCAAGAACATCATAAAGATTATGCAATATTGAATTTTGTCCTCTGCAAATGGTTCGATATTGCCAATGCATTATGGCTCTCAAAGATGCAGCACCACTGTCATCCAAACCCCCCTGTAAAATTAAAAATTCAGTAAGCAAAAAAATTAAATACCCTAATTTTAAATTAAAAGAAATCAATTGAGAATTTGAACCTGGAAACCAGGAATCAGAGGTATGACCACAATAACCCTGAAACACTTCTTCTCATTGTATGCTCGCATAATACGACGGTATAATGATTCTAACACACGATTCTGTATAGTTTCATCTCCTGAAAGACCTGATATAAAAAATTGATTCTGGGAACAGATTGCCCAAGAAATTATGCAAAAGTCAGGAAAAAGGAACAACAAATCAGAGAATATGGCAAGCCACTTGTAACCTTAAACCCTGAAACATTCTAATGAGGAAAACTTAAAACCAAAGGAAATGTGTGAGTGTGTCTGTTGTGTAAGATTACTAGAAATTCTCACTAGCACTATTTATGGTTCCAAAATATTTCCCCCGAGTGTCAGCCAAATTTCTACAGGATATGCTATTTTTAAGTTACTTGTAACAGTGAGTGGAACTCGCTGAAAGTTTCAATTACACGCATAAAAGATTGTACCCCAATATATATATAAAAGATTGTACCTCAATGTATATAAAGTGCTCCGCTTTCTCAATGAGAGAGCAATAAGCACAGTGAATACTCTCCTCTATTTGGCTTGTTCCAGCTGACCACAGGCTCACACTCCTTATAACCTGAAAATGAGAGGTCATCATTGAAAGCAGAGCATAAAGACTAATTTTATAGATAAACATAATGATTGTGGAATAGCTCCAGTAACAGTAAAGGAAAAATTAATTGTCCGTGATCTAGCATGTACACATATCACAAAAGAAAAGACCCCAAGGAGACTATTTCCTAGCGTACGAGATTAACTACTAGTCATGTACAACCAATGAATCGTGAACTTCCTGTGTGAACTACAAAAGCATGATACATAACCCTTCATTTTCACTTTCCCAGGTTAGCAAACTAGCAATCCAAGGCTAGAACAGTTCTTAGATTTTAGAACTTGTCTGTTCCAAAGAACTACAAATTACTCCAAAATTCCTTTGCAGCCAATGAATTTAACCAAACAAAATATAAGATGCTCTGGGCCAACTTCAAAAAAACCAATGTGTAGTTCACCAACCATAAAATCAGAGGCAGAATCAGGAAGAGCCTTCATGGGGCTACAGCCCTCCAGAGCTTCTAAAATTAATTAAATACCCTTAAAATTTCACCTAAAATTTTCAAAATATAAGGATGGCCCCTTCAAAACTTTTTGTTTTATAACCCCAATTTATTTTATCAATTTTCACCTATATTTTAATTTCATATGGACATTGCGCGCCGCCCCCAACCCCCCCTCCCCCAACCAAAACTAATATTCTAGTTTTGCCCCTGCATAAAATGTTTAGCACAAATTAAGTTGGATAAGGTCCAATGAGAGAGAAGTAAACTATTGGACCTAGCCAAGGAAGTGAGACCATCAGATGCCTCCTTAGCAGCAGATTTTTAATTCGAGAATATAGAAACCCACCTGACAATGGCAAGAAGTACGCGGACCAACTTGCCCAGTTTCATCTCCAAAACCAATCTGATCTTCCCGCTCTTGTGTTTCCCACCACTCTAAATCTGAAGTTTTAGCGCTCGTCTGTGGCAGTGGATCTGAAGACATTTTCACATTAAGATCTAAGACACCATGGTCATCCACAAAGCCTTTCATTTGCATATCTGGAACAACAGGTTCAACTTTGGATTTTCGAAAAGCAAGAGAGAGACTTCTTCCAGGAGTGGAGTCTAACCCATTCAATTTTGGGCCTCCACCTGAAACATCTGGCCCTTCAGCTTCTTGAGGTAAAAGTAGAGGGATATCTTGTAAAGATGATCTAGAGGAAAAAGAATCCTGCCTTTTAATGCCTTTATAATTATCTTCAGGATTCTTACTTTCAACCTCCAACTCTTTGCTGCTTCCCCTATAGTGTGGAATAACCATGTGCTGCTGAGGAATAAGTAGTGGAATTGCTTCCTCATACGGAGCTTTATTTCTCTGGAAAGGTACAAATTTACATTAATATTAAAAGGGTGCCACAAACTTTAATGGAATAATCATACTGATTTGAGGTATGGATTGACCTTTGCATAGTTCCAACGCTGAACAAAATGCCTAGCTACATCACGACATGGTGGTCCCCATAGGGCACAATGGACATCATGCCAAGGCATTCGAGGATATTTTCCACGATCCAGTTCATCTTTCATTGTATCTTCCCACGAATTAGGTTCAGATTCCCTGCCATGTAAAATTGAAAGTTCATCATGTTTACTTATAAAATGCATGCATACTCCTTATCAACTTAACAAATGTGCTGATTGGGTAATTGTGAAGCACACTAGTTAGAATTATCAACACCTTAGAGAATTTTCAGACTCTCAACCTCTCTGCAAAGAAGTTTTCTACTGCCTGGCTATAATATTGGACTAATAGGTCATATTCTCTCACTGCCAAGACATAAAATAAAATATGCTAAAAGCTCACAACTCTAAGAATTTAAATCTCTTTGATTGAGTATGCTCCTTCAAATGCTAATGCTCAGAATAATGATTATATTAATCTTGAACAATCTTGACGGTACAACTTTAAGGATGATATGTGAATTGAAGAACAACAATCAATGACAATAGATATAGGATAAGAACAAAAGTAACTGAGAGCAGATCATTTGTATTTCACCTTGACAAATGATCGTTGAACATTCTTTCAGAAAATAATTGCTTACCTTGGATTATAATAATCCTTTCCAGGCCAGACAAGAGAAGGGCAGTCACCCACTCTGTGTTCACTTGTGTCATAACGGCCAAAGCACAAATCCAGTCCTCCAATAAAGCAAATCTGATAATCAACTATGACCAGTTTTTCATGATGGGACCTATAAGTAACCAAACCGTATATCAGAAACTGATGAAATCCAATCTACGAAGGAAAATAGCTAAAAATTTAGTGCTTACTAAAAACTCTTAAAATTTCCAACAATGCATACCAAAGGTAAACCCCACTAGAAAAGTGGTCAGGATAACGCAAAACCCTCACATTCTCATGAATGCTAAGAAGCTTTCTCTTGCTATACACACTGTTGATTTTCAGAGCAAGAGCCACCTCTTTATATAGAAGAATGTATATCTGCAGCAATGAGATTTACATTATGACAAATCATCCAATCCAAACAGAAGAAATGGGTCTCAAAATGATTCATGTGAAAGGGTCAATGAAGTTCACCGTAGCATAAAGTGCTGATAAATCTTTTCTACTATTCCTCCCAAAGGTCAAAATATTTTGCCATCAATAGATTATTTTTCTGGAGGACTAAATGATTCATGTCCACACAAATCATTTACAATTCACTATGACCTCAGGCTCAATATAAATGGTTCATAAAATTAATGACAAGTTTTCTCATATACAACAACAACCAACCCATTTCCCATGTAATAAATAAAAATAAATACAAATCAGCTATCTTTGTAAACAATTGCAGCAGCAACCATGATAAAAATAATAAAGAAATTAGTAAGTACCTGAACTCCTTGCTTAGCCTTGGTTTCCAGCAAAGAGTCAAGCCTAGAGGATGCATGGGCATGAAAAGGACGTCGTAAATAAAGTTCTGGGCACAGCCACCAGCCACAAATAAATATCTGCAAAAAATTTTAATAATCCCACAGATATTTTAAATTAAGCATCACAACAACTAGTGCTTAGCACACCTTAATTCTATGTGCTTGAGCTCGAAAAGACAGACCTCTGATTTAGCATCCTCGATTGACGAAGCAATAGCACTAAAAGCTGCCCTACCATCTATAAACCATTGAGCCTGACTACCATCTTCAGTCAAACCCCTAGGAGGAGCAAAGGAGCCAAAGCGATGAGGATGACACCAACCTTCAGGAGGCCTAAGTCCAGCATCATTAATTGCAGCAACCCAATCTTTAACTCTAGCACCAGTCTTGGTTCGTAACTTTATGCTCCGATTACCACATGTGACCTTTGAAGTTTTGAATCATCTGTTAGCGGGAGCAATAATCTGTATTGCATCATTATAGATAGATGATCACCTAAAAATTAACTATGTTCAGTGAAAAGGTAAGATCCATCAAAAACTGGTACAATTTACTCAGCCACTGGCACTCCACATATTATTTTCTCTATCAGTGAAGAGGTCATATAAGCCTTAAATTAATTTGTTCTGGAAAAGAACGGGAAAAAATCAGAGAAAGTTTGAAAAAGAAGTGAAGCAAGATCTAAATAAGTGACTGGATTCCAAGTGGAAATCTTCACTCTTCATTTATATTAGTGTCTATACAAAACCTAAAAAGAATGGTAGAGCTGAATTCCACATTAAGTTTTTGAAGGCTTCAACTAAGAACAAGAGAGACTACTTGGTGCTATGGCAAGAAAGTCTCATTCTATGAGTGTCAACTATCTTGTGAGTAAATGCCTATCATATCCTTCCAAAATTAGACATTCACATCTTGATATAAATAATTTAAAATTCCTTCTCAACTATTTTAATATGTGGTCTCTCCCATATCTTTTCCCTCCAATGCATGCCTACATGATTATTCAAACACTAACACATGGCAAGAATGCATGCCATCAGGAAATCAGCAACATATTGGTAACATCAGCTCCCATATATCAAAAATCTCTTTAGTTCAATAAAGTCAGCAGATGCCTAAACCAGGATACACCATTATCAGCAGAGTACTAAGACCATGGACAAAACATTGTCAATAAAATTGTAAGATGAATGCCAAAAAGAAAAGTTTAAATTAATACTTGGACAGCAGTACAATAGAGAGAACTTATCCACCAGGGAAAAAATGATGCACATGCTGCTTACCTTAAATGCATGACGTAAAGGATTCCGTTCCTTTGTTTCTACTGCTAATGATATTCGACCATCCCCACTACCATCTGAAGCTGGTAGTACATCAAAAACAATTATATCCAGAGGTTTGGTATCAAAAGGATCGGCCAGCAGGGCCAAGAATCCAGGTTTCAATACAGCCCACACCTGCACAAAATCATAAAAACCAGGAAATTAGCATGATTTCTCTTATTGGAGAATCTATAGAAAGTATAGCAGTTCAATTCTTTGCCGTATATGAGCCTCCAAGGCCCCAATTACTTTCCTGGCATGACCCAAATCATTCCTAACTGACTTCTATAGAGAAACCCATAGATATTCTGGATTGGCTAACCATGTCTTATCCAACAGAATATTCAGTTACAATAATGAGCATTGACCCAGTTGCTTTTCCTAAAATATCTGCCTGAGTTGTACCTATTAAAAGTGAGTTTCAAATAGATGCATGAAGAAGAAATGCTTTTTAAAGAGTCTTCATTCTATTATAAAGGCAATTTACATAAATTATAACAGTAGGACCAAAGGTATTATCCACCTAAATGATGAGAGGAAAAGATATGGTAGGAACCCACATGTAAACATGTGTGTATCTAAAAATGCACTTAATGGCAAGATCTTCATATGCATATTCCTAGAAGAATATTCCACAATAACTATTCAGATTTTTTTCAAAAACTGAAAAGCAATGATTCAGCACCATCCATCAGACATACAAGGTTACATTACCTTCTGCCAGTTGTCGTTACAGCAACTAAACCAATGACAAGCACAACATCTCCCAGAATCATCATTACTTGGAATTTTTGGCAAGTGCTTTGCCATAACATAGTCTTCTTTCAGCTTAGGACCATATTCTGGAGAAAAGGACAATTTAGATACCTCCAAGAATTTGCAAACCTACAATATAAATCGCCCATTTTGAAGGACATATATCAATAACATGGATATGTTACCATGTTCAATAAAATATAAGTGAATCATATTAAGTAAATAAATAAATAAATAATAAAAGGAAAGTTGAGGCAAATTTGAGCAAGATGGCAGTGAGAGCAGCACAATGGCTTCTGGATTTATCTACTACCAGTTCCGTTTGGCTACAGACATGGAAATCAATCTACATCTCAATCCATGCACTATAAAACTTAGTAGAGTTCAGCAGATGATGCAACATTCTGCCACACCAGTGGTTTGATGGTTTAACTAGGAAAATAGGGGTCCATCTAACATTTCCCTAGACTTCATTATCTATCATTACTTGCCTACTTAAAGATGAGGCCACAAATATATTGTCCAAAAATTACTTAAGTTCTAATATAAATAGAACTGAAAAAATTTTCATCACGAATTTGAATTTCATAGAATGCTTGGACGAAAATAAGATAAGCATCACAAACTTGAAAAATGAAGAGATTAAGCATACCTCTCGAGAGTTAACAATATCCATATTTCCTAAAAAGTGATTCAAATATTCTTGCATTGCAACCTTTGCCCTGTCTGACATGGAATGCTGCCTACCCAAGGCTGGACGAATAACTGGCAAGGCAGCACTTGAAGGAACGTCTCTGAACAAAAAACCCACCTGTAAGAACTATAAAAATTACAAGTTTACAACAGAGAAGGACATATTGATGTTTGTGTCCATCTTAACATGTGAAAGTATCACCTGTTTTTAGCACTTTCATCGTTATGCAAGGGAATAGTCTCATCATCAGGATCATCATCATCATGCATCACTGGCGCATGATCTCCTATTCCTAGATTTTGAAGCCATTCTTTAACCTTTAATATAATGATCCAACGAAAAGTATATCAAAACCTTACACCTTTTCAACCTAATGTAATTGATAATATAAAAAATCTAAAATGTTCAATTATGTGAAATCAAAGACATAAAAGGCAGATCCGATGTCATTTTGCACACACCTGCTCCTGCTTCTCATGAATTTCTTCAAAAAAAGCCCGTCTCTTTAATGCAAAGTGCAAATAGAATACTTGTGCTGCTTTCTTCAATAACTGCCACTTGAACTGGTGAAGGAAGAAACGCAAAGCATTAAAATATATACATATATGTTTTTCTATTTACAGAATGCCACAAAATTCCCACCTAACAAATTCCAGAACAGATCACTGTTAAAAAAATTTCAACACTTATGAAAAATTTCATACAATGAAACAACTATTGACCACATAGACAAATAGATAGTAGCAAAAACAGTTTATTGAAAAGAACAACCAAAAGAAAAACAGAGACAACGCAAAGTGACGCTTCACTCAATCAGGTAACTTCTTTTAATCAGCTTTGCGCATATTCTCAGCATCCAAAAGATGCATAAAACCTAAAAGAAATGCCAAATTGAATAATCGAAAACTCAATTTGAATTCAATTACAAGGATAATATGATACTTCATTAATAAGCCAGAAAAAAGAGAATATATAGACGAATTCTTGCCTGCTTGTATTGAACCTCGATGGTATAAGATAAAAGCACGGGGCTAATATCGGCTGCATCAGGTCTAGACACAGAGACGATGGTGGCCGTCGGTAATTCGTCGAAAATCCGAGTGGCCTCAGGTGTGACGCCCTGAGTGAAAGAGAAAAAGGACGACATCATCGTCTGTGGATGCTGTTGCTGGTGATGCTGCGGCGTCGACGGCTCTGATTGCATTTGGACGTAGCGGGGACCATTAGTCCCGCCACCAATAAACTGATCCGACGATGACATTTGGTACAGAATATATGATTGGATTCAGTAGTCTCGCTAAATCGAATAGAAGGAATGAGATGATAGGAGAGGATCGTGGTTTTGGATGGATTTTGTTAATTCGGATCTAACTAGAGGGGATTGAAGGCAAAAAAAAAACTAAACAAAGCGTCAAATCTGGAAAGTTTGAGAAGGAGAGACGTTTGGCTGGTTCCGATTTTCGACTTGGAGTTTTTACAAGCAACTCACACCAGAGAGAGAGAGAGAGAGAGAGAGAGAGAGAGATTACGGACAGTCCGATTTTCAAGAAAACGGATTTATTGAGGAATATATGAAATAATTTGCACAATTTGCTGTTTCGTGAAATGGATTTCATTTGCGACTTTATATTTAAATAATTTCGGCCGACTCTCAACCAACTACCATTCAATTTTAATACCATAATCCTGTTAAAACCAGCTACAAATGAAATAGGACCGACCGCAGCATAATGCAAGAATGGCAACCAGATTACGACTAAGAATCGTGTGCAAAACATGCTTTAGCTCTTGTTATAAAAGGTTTGAGACCCCATTTGACACTTGTGGGCCAGATTAGAAACTTTTTGCAAAAACAGTTCCAAAATTTTTATGTTTAAAATATGTTAAATTTAATTTTAAATTAAATTTTAATATCCTAATATATTTAAAAAAATATATTTTTCACGATATCAACGCCAAATAGAACTGAGAAAAATTTTCAATAAACCAAATGGAAGCTGAAACAACGCAAAGGGCTAATATAATATGCTCAAGGTAAAAGGCAACAACATGCCATCCTAGAATCTGATTCAGAAACCCTGGCACAGTAGATCAACTTCAAAGAGATACAACCGAAGCACACTCAACTAGCCATGTAAAGAATTGCTAAAGAAAACTATGTCCTTATCTTTGTAGTTTCACCCCTCACACCCCGACGCCATTTTTGTTTTGATGCCACTGGATTTTCTCACAAAGTTTTTCCTCCACATGACTAGGGAAAGCCACCTTATTACATTTCATGCAATGACATCTAAGAATTTGCAAGGGCATAAAGAAAAGTTCAACACTTCCATTTCATCCATGCAAAGCAGCAAAAAGAGCTATAGCCCATAACTCCTCAAAAAAAGGGAAAATGGCAACAATAAAGATTTAAAAAAAATAAGAAAACTGAACTTAAATTAAATAGCTCTTCACGTCCCAATTGTAAGTTCCACAATGTTTAGTCAACTAATTTATCAATAAAAACGTGATTCAACATATGTGCAAAGAAGCTACAACTCATGGAAAAAGTTTCTATAAAAGAAAACATAATAGCTTTAGCAAACAAACTCCTACACCAGATATCAGTATGACTCAGGTATCAACCTCCAGCATTCATCAGAATCAGCAATCACTTCTTAGATTTCTTTGCTCCCCTACAAAACCAGAAAATTTAAATTTAATGCATTACAAAATGGAAAATATCAAAAAGTCACTTAGTGTCTTACTCAGTCTGCTGAGGGGCAGATGATTGCGGTGCCTTCTCTCCAGGTCCCTGTAATACAAGAGAATGAAATTACATTATGCCACAAAATAGACAAAAAAAAAAAAAAAAAAGAATATCCAGTTCTCAATCATTAAACACCATTTTTCAAAGATAATGGTTAGCATTACAAATTTTTTATCCTACCTGTGCCAAACGCTCCTCTCTTCTAGCAATCTTTCTCTCCCTGCTTGCCTTATTCTTAGCACGCTTAGCCTCAAATTGATCAGACAAAGTCTTCTCTCTTGCCTTTTCAGCCTTTGATTTATGGATACTTTCCATCAGCACACGTTTGTTCTTGAAAACATTACCCTTCACCTTCATGTACATATCATGATACATGTGTTTGTCAATTTTTTTAGATTCCCTGTATTTGCGCAGCAAGCGCCTCAGAACACGCATTCTCCTCATCCAGAGGATCTTAGTTGGCAGCCTAGCCTCCCTGGTACCCTTGCGCTTACCTGAAAACATAAAGAAGTGTATCATTCATTTTATCAATAAGACGAGGAAGTACTGCAATCCATGAATCATGTAAGATATTTCAATCCAAGCAAAAGTTTGTCATTGTTTTAATATACAAGACATGACATTACATCAACTGAAACGGACTTAATTATTTCAGAATGAAACCATACCATATCCAGAATGGCGACCCTTTTTCTTGGCCTCCTTCATTCTGCGAGCACGAGAACGTGAGTGAATCTTTGTTGGTTTCCTGATGATGAAACCATCCTTCACTAGCTTTCTAATGTTCTGCCCTGCAATCAGTAATCATGATAGACAAATACAAATGAATCGTGGAAAATAAAAATAAATAAATATCAAAGTAACTTGCAATATCTTAGCCTTCAAAATATAACAGTCAAAGAAAAGACCAGATGTTATAAAAGCAGCCTCATAATGAATTCAGCATATGAAAAGAGCCATAAAGTAGAACAAATCAACCCAAACAAAAGTCTCTCAGCCTAAAAAGTAAAACATTATATGCCTATATTGGTGTGTAAGAAACTTGCTGGATTCAATTCACTTGGTGAAAAATCAAACCTACTCAACACATAAGGTAGCTCATTTTACCTTAGAAAAATATCGTCTTAAATTGCAATTCAGACTCAATTAATGAAACATTTACAATATTTTTTTTTGTTAAATGTCATAGCCTTCTAAATGACTGCTGAATGAAGGAGTATTTTAGTACTTATTTTTAAAAATAAGGAAGACATACAAAGTCGTTCAAATCATAGGAAAATTAAACTCATAAGCCATACTATAAAATTGTGGGAGAGAGTTATGGAACATCGACTACGTCATGACACTTCTATCTCTCTCAATCAATTTGACTTCATGTCTGGTCATTCAACTATGGAAGCGATTTTTCTCATTAAAAGCTTAATGGAAAAGTATAGAGATGTGAATAAAGATCTACATATGATTTTTACCGATTTGAAGAAGGCTTATGATAATGTTCAAGAGATGTCTTATGAAAAGTGTTAAAACAAAAGAGAGTATCTATTAGGTATGAAAGATATGTACGAAGGAGCAACTACTGTTGTGCGCACAGTAGGAAGGGACACAAGAGATTTTCCTATCTTAATTGGATTATACCAAGGTTCAGCTGTGAGCCCTTACCTTTTTACATTAGTTCTAGATGAATTGACGAAACACATACAAAATAATATCTTTTGGTGCATGATATTTGCGGATGATATAGTTCTGATAGATGAGACGCGAGAAGAAATCAATAAAAAATTAAAATTTTGGATAAGTACTCTAGAGTCAAATGACTTTAAGTTAAGCAGAACGAAAACATAACACATACATTACAAGTTCAGTGAGGGCCGAACTGGTGATTGAGAAGGAGTTAGTTTTGATGGAGTGGTGTTATCCCAAAGTAATCACTTTAAAT
This sequence comes from Hevea brasiliensis, assembly GCF_030052815.1. Lineage (NCBI taxonomy): Eukaryota > Viridiplantae > Streptophyta > Magnoliopsida > Malpighiales > Euphorbiaceae > Hevea > Hevea brasiliensis. Next base: position 75,384,179 of record NC_079507.1, on the reverse strand, counting down.
ATCTCGGCTCAATCCTTCATGTAGATGGAAAATGTGAGGAGGATGTTAGTCATAGGATTAAAGCTAGATAGTTGAAGTGCAGATGTGCCACAAGAATTCTATGTGATCGCAAGATTCCCAATAAATTGAAAGAAAAATTTTACCGTACAACCATATGATCGGCCATGTTATATGGTAGTGAGTGTTGGGTAATGAAAGAGCTGTATGTGTCTAAGATGAGAGTTGCGAAGATGAGAATGTTAAGGTGGGTGAGTGGCCATACTAGACTAGATAAAATCCGTAATGAGAGTATTAAAGAAAATGTAGAAATGGTGCCAATTGAGGATAAGTTGAGAGAAGGGAGATTAAGATGGTTTGGTCATGTGAAGCATAGACATACAGAAGCTCCAGTTAGATAAGTAGAGCACATTGGTTAAAGGATAGAAAGAGAAAAAGGAGCAGGCCTAAACTGACTTGGAGGAGAGTAGTATAACATAACTTAGAAGTATTATACATTTTCAAGGATTTAACCCAAAATCGTTTAGAGTGAAGAAAGAGAATCTATAAAGCTGATCCCAATAAATTATTAGGATAAAAGCTTAGTTGAGTTTAATTGTATCATAGTCTTCTAAATGTTGTATATATATATTAAGAAGAGTAAAAAGGATAAATATCAGACATACATCCCCATAATTTTTCTCCGTCCTTCAAATATTCAGGCCTCTTTAACTTACGCAAAGCGCTCTCAGACATCACATCTTCAGTAATGCCTCCACAATCTGGGTTGGGTCCCAAACCAGAACCAGTAAATAGTTCCTAAGCCCAGCCTGAACAAGAATAATCAGCCCCTCTCCCCAACAGCCCAACCCATGATACGGTTTAATGTTTTAAAAAAATCCTCAAACTGAGCCAGACTGGAACTGCCGGTTCGCCCGGATTTATAAAAAAAATTAAAAATGAAATATAAGAAAAAATTTTAATTAATTATAACTTGCAATATAATTAAGGCAATTTATTTAAATTTAAAGAAATAATTTTTTGATTAATTACACATTTATAATTATAAGGAAATTTGATAAATACAATACAATCAAGGAAAAATATATTAATTATAATCATAATATAATTAAGAAAGATAAAAATTAAAAGAAATAAGGGAAAAATAACATAACAAAAAAAAGTAAATTAAATAAATTAATATAAGGTAATTTGACTAATTTTTAAAAAAGGGAGAAATGAATTTTTAAGGGAACCAGTTGCAAAAAAAAATACATTTATATTTTAAAATATTTACATACACATTTTTTTCAATTCTTTGTAATTAAAAATAAATTTTTTACAATTTTAAAAAAAAATTTCTGGCCGCTTCCAAGCCAAAATCAGGCCGCCACCAGCTCCAAAAACCTGATCCAAAGCCACTAGGACCATAACAGTTAGGAAATGTCCCTAAGCAATCCAGTCCCGGTGCCCCTTGTTCCCCAATTAGAACCGCAGGTTCCGGCCTGGAACGGAACAAGAACGGTGGCCAAGCCTCCCTGATACAACTAAACCCAACGCCATTGCCACCACTTTCAGTTACTCCATAAGAGCCACCACCAATTTTCTTCCGAAAATATAAATTGTGGATCATTTCCGCCTGCTCTTATGTCGACCTTCAAATGAGGCTACAATAGAAACGTACTGCACTTTCCCACCACAAATGATCATCTTCTAATAATACCAAGCAATATTAATGGGTCACTTTCCCATAATATTTCAACAATTTGATATTTTTCTTTCTGGGTTCTACCTTTTATGTGATTTGAACAATCATAGGTTTCCTTATTTTCGAAAATGCATATTATGCGTACAGCTGGGTTTCCTAGTGATTTAATTAACCTGAATATTAGGCGATTTTTTAAAGAGCATCGTAAGCTTTGCTTGGATTTTGGAATCTGGGTACGATTTAAATCGGTAATCGAATGTATCTAAGAGAAAATTTAGACTTCTGAATCAAAATAGATGTATAAATGATCCATTTAGAACATAAAGTTCATATTCACCAAGTCCGTTTGATCTTATAAATCCAGAAATTAATTTGAAGGAGTAAGAAAAAAGGGAACTTACTGGAGTTGGCCATGGAGATTTCATTAACCTCATTAGGATCAAGCCAGACCTTGCCCTTTCCGCACTTGAGCACGCTAGCGGCAAGCCGCTTCTGGAGTTTCAAAGAAACCATCGTTTCTCTTCTTTATCACTCGGCGTGAGAGGCAAATAGAGAGTTTTAGGATTGGATGCAGAGGCAATCTTATACTATACAGGCAAAACAGAATAGTTTAGGGTTAGGGTTTTTGTTTTCGGATATTTACATACATTGTCCACTAATTATCTATAATTTCACAGTTAACCCTCGAGTTTTGAAAAAAATGTGTTAACTTTTTAATTTCACTATATCATTTTAATCCCTTCGTGAAAATTATATTACATTTACTATACTTTAATTCCTAATTTTTACTAACTTTTTAACAATTGAAAAATTAAGATTACATTCAAAACCAGCCGAGCCAAATCTAACTACCATGATGTTTAAGTTTTAATTTGTTAATATTTTAAGCTCTACTAAAAATTATGCTTGAATTTTTATGGATTAAATATGATATTTTGGATAATTTTATATTAAATCATTTATTTTTATTATTATTGAATTAATAATTTTACAAATATAGTGTATGATATTATTATTTTAAGTTTAATTCACTTTATTTATATTTTTTATATTTCTTCATTGGAACAAATAATCTAATTGTAGTTATTGATAAAAAAAAGAATGGAGTAGTATTGTTCCAAAGTAATCACTTTAAATATCTAGGCTCAGTCCTTCAAGTAGATGGGGGATGTGAGGAGTATGTTAGTCATAGGATTAAAGCCGGATGGTTGAAGTGGAGATGTGCCACGGGAGTTTTATGTGATCGTAAAATTCCAAATAAATTAAAAGGAAAATTTTACCGTACAGCCATACGACTAGCTATGTTATATGGCAGTGAGTGTTGGGCACTGAAAGAGTCGTATGCATCTAAGTTAAGAGTTGCAGAGATGATAATGTTAAGGTGGATGAGTGGCCATACTATACTAGATAAAGTCCGTAATGAAAATATTAGAGAAAAGATAGGAGTGGTGCCAATTGAAGATAAGTTGAGAGAATGGAGATTAAGGTGGTTTGGTCATGTGAAGCGTAGACATACGGAGGCTCCAGTTAGACAAGTAGAGCACGTTAGGTTAGAGGATAGAAAGAAAAAAAGAGGTAGACCTAAATTGACTTGGAGGAGAGTAGTACAACATGACTTAGAAGTATTACACATTCCTGAGAATTTAACCCAAAATCGTTTAGAGTGGAAAAAACGAATCTATATAGCCGACCCCAAATTTTTGGGATAAAAGCTTAGTTGAGTTGAGTTGAGTTGTAGTTATTAATAAAAAAATTTACTTTTGTGCAAAAATAAAATTATCATAAAAATATTATGGAAATAGTTTATGCATATTAAAAAAAAATTATTTGAACGATATTTTCAAGCATCCAGTTCGAGGCACGTGCCAAAAAAATAAAGCAAATACGCTGCGAGACTCAGCCCGCTAACACCTTCCGTTTCCTATTCACGCATTCTGGTTCGTGTCATGCACGGGATCCAATTCCGTTCCAAATTGGTTTACCCTTTCCTTTTTGTCCCAGGACATTTCCCGGGAAAATAAAACCCCCCAACCCATGCCCCTTCTCCTCAATCACCAATTCTCAAAAAATCTCATTCTTAGCTATTATTTTTACCTCCAATCGAAATCACAATGGATGTTTCTGTCATCGCCGATACTGTAACCGTGGCCACACAGCAAGGGGTAGGGTTTACGAATCCGCTACTCCACCGACAAAATTGCATCTCCAATAGCAACCTTGCTTTCTCCGCTAGATTCCTCCAAATCTCCGTGGTTATTTTGGACGCACTAGCTCCTCCGCCGGTCAAATCAAACCCGCATAAAACCGCTCGCGGGACTCTTCTTCGCAAGAAGCAACGGACGAGGCGGAAATGGTGCAGCAGCGGAGGCTACGAGGATGGCGGCGAGTATGCAGGGTTTTGGGGTGGTGATGGTGACGGTGACGGTCCGTTTGGTGGAGCTGGTGGAAGTTGGGGTGGTGGCAGAGGGTGGAATTTTGACAGATTTGGAGGGCAAAATTGGGACGAGTCATCGTGGTCGTCATCATCTGAGTTTGCTTATGGGTTCGTTTATGAGGTGATTTATTGGATTGCCTTGTCGACTTGCACGCAATTTGCGTTCGAGAAGGTTGTGAGGATCATGACCGATGGAATCGGTGATGCTGAGAGGGAGAAGGTTCCTATGAGATTGACTTCCGTTTGCTAAATTGGTAAATGATATTGCAAATTTATGAATGAAGGGGAATGAATTGTGATAATAGACTTAGTGTATTTAATTGGGATATCATATCATATGCTATTTGCTCCGACTTTCTTTTCACAGATAATGTAAATATCGTATATATGTTCATCTACACTGTTTCTGTGACGGTTCCTCTTTTTATTTTATTTATTTTTTTCTCCACATTGTTTCTTTTCACAGATAATGTCCTTGGTTTCACATTTTTTGCCAGTCGCAGATTGGCAACTTAAGAATTCGAGTTCCTTCAAGTTATAATAATGTGGAACAGTAATTATATGATACTATAACTCTGTTGAGATTCTAGATCCTTAATGACATAGTATGCTCTAGAGTTATTGTCTTGGCATGGTATGATGACGGAGATACATGTAATCTTACATTTTTTATAATCTAGGTAGATAGCAATGTTCTTGTTTATCTGTTGTATCATCCTCGTTTCATGGTCTTCATTCATTTTGACTGCAATTATAGTCGACTTAAGTTTGAATATGAACGAAATTTCAATGAAATTCTAGGGTGTTTTTTCTTTGCCTTTCTCTCATGACTAGCTTTGTGGTGCTGGCTGTTAAGGTGGATAGTTATTGAAATGCATCTGTTAGACGGATATGGTACGAGATGTTTGTGTGCTTTTTATGGCAAGAGACTGTCAATACAAAGTTGTATGGTGAAACTGACATTGTTTCATGGATTTCCGTCTGTGAAGTGTCTCTAAAGTTGAGGTTTGGGATATCCTGTAGGACTGTGCACGAAATCGAAGAACGAACTAAACAAACAGGAACCGTATTAACTCAACTCAACTCAATTAAGCCTTTATTCAAATAATTTAGGGTCGGCTATATGGATTCTCTTTCTCCATTCTAAACGATTTATAATGCTTTGTACTACTCTCCTCTAAGTTAATTTAGGAACCGTACCAAATCAAAGTTATTTTGATTCTTTGGTTCAATTCTGGTTTTTCACTAAAAACCGTATCAGAACCGAACCGAGAACTTAATTTATACATATGTTTTTCTTTTTTTTTTTAGATGTATTATATACTTTCAATATGATTATATATATTTATATATTTATATATAATTATGAACTAAATACAACTTAATATTATGTTTCATTTCTCTATATTTTTTTAATAATTTTAGTTATAAATACTATTATACTGTGTATGTTAATTCCTAATTATAATTGTATCTTATAGTTAGATATTACATAATTAATAAATAATTAAAATGTATGTTATATAATATACTTATATATTATATTATATAATATAACATATATAATCTTAAATTATATATGCACCTTATAATTAAAGATTGTATAATTTAGAAATAGTTAAAAGATATATTATGTATTAATAACCCAATTCAAAACTTAAATACTAATTAAGTATGATTTTTTAAGAAAATAATTACATAAAATTGTTTTAAGAATCAATAACTGAACTGGAACCGTACTGAAATTTTGGTTCAGTTCCGATTCCTAGGCAAACCCCAAACTGGACTGAAATCGCACGCCCTTGTATTATCTTGAATAATTAGACGGGTACTTCCATTATTTCTTATGGTAACCAAATCTTTGTGTTTGTGCTATCTCTTCATCCTTTTGTTGCTCTTACATTGTAAATTGTTTCTTGCCATGCTTCTGTCAGTTTTGAAAACTTGATGCCAGCTTAATATTCTCACCTTTGTTTCTTTTATCTTGCTTATCATCCGTTCATATTGTCTACTTTACCTTTAACTTTTCTCTGATATATGTTTCCTTCCATCCTTTTTTTGTTGTATCTAGGATGATTCTCTTGTTATTCATTGTCATCCTCTTTGGTAAAATTTATATATTATCTCTGAAAAGTGGACATGTTTCGAATAGTAAATTATAAATACTGTATAGAATCAATTCTTTATTGAGGCTGGGCTGCAATCTATATTGAGGCTGGGCTGCATACTTAATGTATTTTAGAGTTCATATGAAGAATTACTACCTGAATCTCAAAACCCTGGAAGAAATTTTAATTTATTTTGTTGGCCTGTCCTTTTAGGCAAAAATTGGTGTTTAGCATTGCTAGACAATTATAATTTAAGATGTACCACTTCTATATTGTGTGATAAGTAATTTGGAGTTGGCAATGCAATTGAGGCCCTTTCATCACTGGGAATCACTTTGTGGACTGGAGGTGTTGAACTTACTCTATATTTAATTATATTGAGACAGTAGATCTTGATATAGACATGGAACGAAGAGTGTAGTTTCTTTCTCCTAAGAATGGTTCGGCTTGTGGTAAGAGTGGGTTTTTTTTGTTTTTTTTTTTATATATATATGTGCTAGATAGATCTGATCACAGATATATTGTAGTTATAGATTAACAAGTACGGATGATGTCTTTGGTGAAATCCAGTGGAGGTCTGGCTAAACAATCCCTATCTGATGATGCTTTTCTGAAGAGGAAGAAATAATTTTTCTCAACGGGCTTTAAGAATAGAGGATATTGTGATGGTGGTGGAGCCAACAGTCCATCTGACTTAGGCCCTATTTGGTTTAATTGATAGACGAGTTTAATTGATAGACGAAAGTTAATAGCTAATAACTATTATGGATAGCTTACAACAGGTAATTAATAGATGGTAAATAGTTTATATTAAATGTTTGATGAAACTATATTTAATAAAATTAGTAGTAAGATTATATATTATATAATTTATTTTACTGTTAAAATAAATGTATAGTTATTGATTTATTATGCTATATTATTTATTATTTAAATATTATTTTTTATTATTTTATCATTGTTTGTCAATATTAATTATCCTACTGAGAAATCGAAGGGTGTAATGATAGCTACCTATATAAAAATTATTTTTACATAAGTAAATAATGAAATCATAAGAATGTCTAATATATTTTTATGTTAAAGAAGCAAATTACTCCAGCAAACTTAAAATTGCTTAGAAATGTGTTTATAAAAAATTATGATTTCAAGGCCTAATGTTATGTATTCATGGAGTGAAGTTGTGAATATACATAAAACAAGTAGTATTGATATTAAACTCGACTCAAAGGTTATCCCGGTGAAAAAAGTAGTGAATGAAAGAAGTAGTAAATGGGCTAATGATTCAATTAATAGGTTATTAGTGTTATTAAAAATTAATTAAATATAATATTTATTAATATAAATAAATAAATATAATTAATTCATTAATTTTTAATTATTTAAAATAAAACTATAACATTTATTAAGTTACATTTATTAAGTTTTAATAGTGTTTTTAAATTTTAAATTTTATATAAAAGTATTCAAGTAATATAATGTATAAAAATGTCTATAAATATATATTCTCTTTTTGATATTTGTGAAATATTAATTATATATTAAAATATATATATATATATATATATATATTCAAATAAAAAAACACATAATTACTAAGTTAGTTTAATTAATTTTGATTTTAAATGCTTTTTATGAAATTTTGAGTTTAATTTTTTATAGCAATATTAAAAAAAAAAAAGATTTGATTGAATTATTGTACTGGTCGGATTAATCGGGTTAGTGGTTCAATTGTCAAGTCAATTAGGTCACACCTAGTTAGTTCATTGTTTAGTTTAATTGCAAATTTGGATTAGTTTAAGGGGTCAATTTACCGGTTCACTAGTTCAATTAACTGATTCGGTCCAAATTTTATAACAATAAAGAAGGGTTAGTTTTATCAAATGCTTATATATATATATATAGTAGTTAAGAACAAACCTAAGTTTAGAGCTGATGCAAATTGTTGTTTAGTATCCTAACAAGTTCATATCAGTTAGTCAATCAATGGCTAATTTGATTGGTCTTCCTTTATCTTTAAGGTGTAGGAAGTGAAGAGGTCTTGAGTTTGAGTTTCTTTAATTAATTACCTATTCTAACCTTTATGGTAAGAAAGGAGATGACTACTTCTCGTTGTGTAGTCTATTAATTATTATTTGGTCCATTGAGCCTCCATCAAATCTAAAACAAAAAAAAATATATCAGTTATTAACTAAAATTTTAAAAATTTATCAAATATCTTGACTTAACTGTTTAGGTATCTATTTAATTCCTGAACATATTCCTCCGACTGTTTATGTTCATTTATCAACTGTTTTCTATCTCAATAATTCCCATTTTGGATTTTGAATTTGGTGAGATCATTTTTTTTAAATAAAATTATTATTTTTTTTATTACAAATAGACAAAAGAAAAATGTACGTAGATATTGAGGAAAATTACATAGAAATTATTGTACATGTATAATTTAATTATATTAGTAAAAAATACATAAATTTACAAATGAGAAAAATATATATTGTATAATTTTTTAATTATAAAAATGCAAGCAATTTTTTCATGTGAAAAGGGAATAAAAGGAAACTGCTACTTTTTAGAGGGGAGTAAGCTGAGCCACGTGGTGTGTTAATGGATGCATCACATAATAATTTTTTAAAAATTTTTTTGAAATCTTAATCGTTATTTTTAAATTTAATTAAAAAATTATTTATTCTAATTCTCGTAGGTATTAATAATTTTAATTTATATATTTTTTTAATTTTAATACATAAAAATAATATGATTTCAAATTTTTAATAATTATTTATATTCTATTTTTATTATTTTTTTATTTCTTAAAATTTTTAATAAAAACTCCATAATAAAAAAAATTTACAAGTATAAATATATATAATTAATATAGGTTAATATATTGTAACTATTTACTATAATATTAAGAGAAAAACTATTAAAGCGTGCATAATGGACTGGTCGTTGAAGACGGGAAAGAATTTAGTCAGAAACCACGCAACTATTGAGGAAGGTGAAGTTGACGTGCTTGACGTTTATGATGGTAAAAAGAGGCAACGCGTGCATGGTGTGTCATCTGGATTAGCTAATTCTCATGACATTGTAATGACCTCCAATGCTAATATATTGGCGGGTTCTGATGTTCAGGCCCACCGAGAGCCATGAATTGTGTAAGATGGAACTACCGAGGGGTGGGCAACCCTTGTGCAGTTCGTGTTTTAAAGAAGCTGGTTGTTAAAAATAAGCCCTCTATTGTATTTTTAATGGAGACATTAGTCTCTTCTTCAAGAATTAGTGAAATAAAGCTCCTTATTGGTTATGATAGTTGTTTTGTGGTTGATTGTGTGGGGAGAAGTGGTAGTTTAGCTCTGTTTTGGAAGAATTCAGTTTCTGTTCCAGTGAGTGGTTTTTCTCAAAATCACATAGATTGTGTTGTTAACTCCAACATTTCAGGTTCTTGGCGTTTTATAGGTTTTTATGGGTATCCTGAACAAGCCCGTAGGCAAGCTTCTTGGGATTTTCTTCAGAGTCTTGCTTTGGTTTCTAATCACCCTTGGCTGTGTATGAGTGATTTTAATGACATGCTTTTTGCCTTAGATAAGAGTGGTGGTGTTCTTCAATCTCAATCTTTACTTAATGGCTTTCAATCGACCATAGATGACTGCTTTTCTTGATTTGCCTTTAATCGGTTATCAATTCACTTGGGAACGGAGTAGGGGGTCTGAAAGGTGGGTGCAAGAATAATTGGATCGAGCTTTTGTTACTGTTGATTGGCTTCTTCTTTTTTCGAATGTTCATTTGCATAATCTTATTGCTTCTGTTTCTGATCATTCATCGATTAAAATTGTTCTTGATAGTCCTCCATCTCGCTATTCGAAGTATAGGTTTGTCTTTGAAAATGCGTGGTTCCTTGAACCCGAACTTACTCATATAGTGGAGAATTCTTGGTGTTTAACAGTTGGTTCACACTTGTTAGAAAGGATTGATGGTTGTGCTAAAGATTTGGCATCGTGGGGCAAGTCTATTGCTCAGAGGTTCATTTCTGAAAAAGACAGGCTAAAATCTAAGCTTGATCAATTGTGACGTGGTTTGGGTGATGTTTGTTAGAAGAGAGAATACAAGTAATGAAAGAAAGGATTGTATATTTGTCTGTATCTCATTTACAGAGATATTACATCTATTTATACATGAGAATATGAACTAATTTGGACAAGAATAATAATTGCTATAATTATGCTACACAAATCTCCTATAATCATGCTAATTGCTGTAATTATGCTACACAAATCTCCTATAATCATGCTAATTGCTGTAATTATGCTAACACCCCCCCTCAAACTCAAGGTGGTAGCACAGGTGCCAACTTGAGTTTGCTTAAGAGATCTGGCGGCCGAGGGAGGATGCGTTTTGGTGAATATATCGGTTTGGTGACAGAGGAGACAGGAATCAAACATATGGTGCCATGAGCAACATGATGACGTACAAAATGACAATCAATTTCGATGTGTTTGGTACGCTCATGAAATACATCATTATGAGAAATCTGTATGGCACTTCTATTATCGCAATGAAGCATAGTGGCAGAAGAATGATTGACACCCAAATCAGTTAATAACCACCGTAACCAAAGTAATTCAGATGTAGCATCAGCAAGAGCACGATATTCAGATTATGTGCTAGAACGTGCAACAACAGTTTGCTTTTTGCTACGCCAAGAGATAAGAGAATTACCCAAGAAGAAACAATAACCAGTTGTAGAGCGACGATGCGCCGATCACCATTGTCGACAATCAAGATCGAGTAGCGGATAATACTAGGGAGGAGATAGCAGAAAAGTGCAAACCATAAAAAGAGTGCCTTTGATATAACGAAGGATTCGAAGTACTGCAGAGAAATGAGTTGAGCGAGGAGACATAAATGGTGACGGATGAACAGCATAAGAAATATCAGGTCGAGTAACTGTGAGATAAACAAGACTCCCGACAAGCTGTCGATATAAAGTAGGATCATCAAGAGGAGTGCCATCAAGAGGTGTGAGTTTGCAATTGAGCTCCAATGGGGTTGATACTGTTTTGCTATCAGTGATGCCTGCTCGAGAAAGTAAGTCGGATGCATACTTGGCTTGAGATAGATAATAGCCATCAGAATTTTGAGAAACTTCAAGACCCAAAAAATAGCTGAGAGAACCCAGGTCTTTCATTTCAAAATGTTGATTGAGATAATGTTGTAACTCTAAAATACCAGATGAATCATCTCCTGTTATTATCATATCATCAACATAAAGCAACAGAAGAACAATACCACTGTCAGTTCGGCGAGTGAATAATGCAGAATCATGTGGACTAGAGAGAAAACCAAGTTGAGCAAGAGTGGAACTAAATTTGGCAAACCAGGCCCTGGGAGCTTGTTTTAATCCATATAAGGCTCGCCGAAGTTTGCAAACCTTATGAGGAGAATGATAACCAGGAGGAGGATGCATATAAACCTCTTCTGTTAAATCACCATGAAGAAAAGCATTTTTGACATCCATCTGGAAAAGTTTCCATTTACGAACTGCAGCAATAGCTAAGAGACTGCGAATAGATGTTAATCGGGCCACTGGAGCAAAAGTTTCTTCATAGTCGATACCATACTCTTGAGTGTACCCTTTGGCTACTAAGCGAGCTTTGTAGCGTTCAATAGTTCCATCAGAACGGGTCTTGATTTTGTAAATCCATTTGCAACCAATAGGGGTCTTGTTTGGTGGAAGATCAACTAAATCCCAAGTATGAGTTTTCTCTAAAGCCTGAAGTTCGTCAGTCATAGCTTGCTGCCAAAGAGGGTCAGTACTTGCCTCATGATAAGAACGAGGCTCATGAAGGGTTGCAATAGTAGAGTAACAGTGAAAATCAGAAAGATAATGAGGAGTTTCTCTTACACGGGTAGAACGACGAAGAGTAGTGCTAGGAGGAGATGCAGGTGCAGTCTTGGATCAACAAGCTGGTGCGATTCAACAGAGGCGGTGTAGTTGGGCTAATATTGAGCACATCACAATCACTGGATCGGGACTTGGAAACAACTCTTTGGAGGAGTCGGTGAAAATAGAGAGTCGATTGACAGAGTGATGAAATTTGGAAAGAAAAGAGAACATAGTATTTTCCCAAAAGGTAACATGACGAGAGATGCGTAACTTATTAGAAACAGGATCCCAACAACGATACCCTTTGTGTTCAATGCCATAACCAAGAAAACAACATAGACTAGCACGGGGTTCTAATTTGGTATGTTCATGAGGTTGTAAAAGAACAAAAGAAACACATCCAAAAGGTTTAAGGATGGAAAAGTCAGGAGGTTGTCCAAACAACTTTTCAAAAGGAGATAAATTATGAAGAACCAAGGTAGGAAGACGATTAATAATATAAACAGCATGAAGAGCTGTTTCTCCCCAAAATTTTTCTAGACATGAGGCAGAAAGAAGAAGAGTACGTACAGAATCAAGAATATGGCGATGCTTGCGTTCGGCTCGCCCATTCTGTTGAGAGGTGTGAGGACAAGAACGTTGAACAACGGTGCCTTGTTGACTAAGAAACTGAAGTAAAGAAGAATCCCGATATTCCATGGCATTATGCATTCGGAGAATTTTAATGTCACAAGAGAACTGAGTTTTAATCATTTTTGCAAATGTGATGTAAATTTGTGATAACTCAGATCGATGTTTCAAAAAATATATCCAAGTAAACCGAGAATAATCATCAATAAATATTACAAAATAACGAAAACCATTCATTGAAGAAATAGGAGAAGGACCCCAAATGTCAGAATGAATTAAACCAAAAGGAGTGTCTGAAGTAGTATTATTATGAGAAAAAGATAATGCAGGTTGTTTTGCAAGCTGACAATTTAAACAATTAAATGACTCAAACTTAGTAGATCCTAATAATCCACGAGAAATTAAAGGTTGAATTTTACTGGCAGAAGCATGACCAAGACGAAGATGCCATTGGTGAATGGAGGAATTAGGGATTGTAGCTGCAGACACAAATCTCTGAGGAAGATGTAAAGATGTAAGCTCAAATAATCGACCCACTCTGTGACCCTCCCCAAGAATCTGTCCCGTTTGTGGATCCTGTACCTGGACACCATGGTGAGAAAAAATAACATTTAGTCCTTTTTCACACAACTGACCAACAGAAATAAGATTGAGTGCCAAATTAGGGATATAATAGGTGTCAGGGAGATGAAGATTTGAGGTAGACACATGACCAGTATGTGTGATGTTCATTTTAGTACCATTTGCAGTATGGATTGGTGGTAAGGAAGATACAGTTTTGTAAGACAAGAATTTAAGATTAGTGGTCATATGATTACAACATGCGAGTCAAAAGCCAATAAGAATTACCCGGAGTGGCAGACATGGCAGCAGGAGAATTAGAAGAGATAACCTGTTTGAATAGTGCCTCAAGATCACTCATGGTGATGGCAGTAGAGCCCTCGATGGCGACAAAGGTGTGAGAGGAAGATCCAGGCTTTGAGACATTCTTGAATTTAGAATGCCCTCCTTTTGGTCTTGGAGGACGTGTGGGACAATGTTCAAGAATATGACCGTAACCATGACAATTTTTGCATTTTATAGTAGGACAATATGCAAAAGTATGACCAATTTGATTACAATTCTTACAGAGTTGATTGCCAGATTTCTGATGTGAGGATCTAGTAGTTGCAAGAGCAGCTTCAAATTGAGGAGTTTTATCCAAACCGAGACGAGTCTCTTCAAAAATAATCTCTTGAATAGCAGTTTCCAATGATGGGAGTGGATTTCGATGTAGCAGGGACGCTCGAACGGCCTCATATTCTGATCGAAGAGCCATTCGAACTTGAATGAGATGAAGATGATATTCAATGATTTTGGAATGAGATATTTGATTCCAAATAGGTTGGACACAGGCAAGAAAATCATTCACGCATTGACTGCTTTTTGTTTCAGATTATGAAGAGTAGTCCACAACTGATAATAGTGGGCAAGTCCAGTGGTCTGATATCGATTAGCCAAAAAATCCCAGATTTCTTTTGCAGAGTCATAATTAGCAAACTGGATGTGGATGGACGAGACAGAGGTATTGCGAAACCAGGTGATGATATGATGATTTTTACTATCCCAATCCTCAAGACGGTCAGCAAATTTTGCATCAGTTTCATCGTTCTCTCTTGTCGGCGTAGTGATATCTCCGGTAACAATACGCCAAAGCTTGCGACCTATCAAAAAACTTTTCATTCCTTGAACCCAAAGATTATAGTTGGAACCAGTCAGAACTGTTGCAATAGGTTTTGAAATATCAGATTTCTCCATTGATAACAAGATGAGGAGAAAAAAATGGTATAATAATAGGTATGAAAGAATGAACCAGAACAGGTTATAGAGAGAGCAGAGAGACCCAAAAAACTAGAAATAAAAGCTTTATGGCTCTGATACCATGTTAGAAGAGAGAATACAAGTAATGAAAGAAAAGATTGTATATTTGTCTGTATCTCATTTACAGAGATATTACATCTATTTATACATGAGAATATGAACTAATTTGGACAAGAATAATAATTGCTATAATTATGCTACACAAATCTCCTATAATCATGCTAATTGCTGTAATTATGCTACACAAATCTCCTATAATCATGCTAATTGCTGTAATTATACTACACAAATCTCCTATAATCATGCTAATTGCTGTAATTATGCTAACAATGTTAATGCGCAAGAGATTGTTAAGACGAGGAGAGCTTTTAATGTCATTCTTGAGTAGGAAGAGGTCTTTTGGAAGCAGCGTTCTATGTCTTTTTGGTTGACGCATGGAGATTTAAATACAAAATTTTTTCATTCGCAAGCTTCTGAATGTAGGAGGATGAATCACATTGTTTCTCTTCATGATGGAGATGGTAACTTGGTTTCTAATCAAGAGGGTATGTGTTCAATTGTTTATGATTATTTTAATGCTTTATTTTCTACGTCCACTAGTGATAGTTAGAAAGTGGTTCATTTGGTTGATCGACGAGCTAGTGAGGATGACAATACAAATCTTGTGCGACCTTTCTCTTTCGAGGAATTTAAATTTGCTATTAATCAGATGCATCCTGACAAGGTGCCAAGCCTGGATGGCATGAACCCCACTTTTTATAAAAAATTTTGGCATTTATTGGGGGAGGATGTGTTTCGGAGTTATTGTACTTGGCTTGAGCAAAGTGCTTTTCCTGAGAATTTAAACAATACTAGTATTGTTTTAATTCCAAAAGTTCCTGCTCCTAATAGTATGAAAAATCTTCGGCCAATATCGCTTTTGTGATGTAGTGTACAAGCTTATTGCTAAAGTATTGGCTAAGAGGCTTAAAGCTCTTCTTCCTCGTATCATTTCAACCTCACAGTTTGCATTTGTTCCGGGTTGTTTAATTACTAATCATGTTTTGGCAGCCTTTGAATTAATTCATTATATGAAGTATAAATCAAAAGGGAAAAAAGGTGACACAGCTTTAAAAATTGATATCAGTAGAGCATATGACAAGGTGTATTAGGTTTTCCTTTGGTCTATGATGGTCAAATTGGGCTTTGATCAGGCTTGGGTTAATTGGATTATGCTTCGTGTCTCTACTGTTCGTTATACAATTGCTGTTAATAATTCTTAAGTTGGTCCAATCATTCCTAAACATGGACTGAAAGGAAATTTGCACCAACTTTGGAACAATTCACTAATAGAAAAAATTTTCAACCCTAAGTTTCATGCAATATATAAACCATTTATACTATTATAAAACACTTAGTTTAGGCCCCAATCAATTGCTAACATTTCTAATTTTTCAATAAGAAATAAAATTCTCAAAACAACTAAGTTAGGTTTTAAGGAAAAAACTCACCTCTTTGACACAGAATCAAATTCAATCACCTAGTTCAGGGAGTTAGGCCACCAATTATTGACCCTCTAGCTTGTCCACACAAGCCCCATAATCATAGCACCATCATCCAAGCAAAAGTCCTCCTTGCTTATCCCATATAATTTGGCCAAGATAGGAAATGCAAAGGAGAGAAATTTCTTGGTTCTACGGAAGATGGAAGTGTTGAGAAACCTTTTCTGTAACTTTTAATTCAAGTGTTTAACATTTAAACCACTTGAATTTGGCTAGGGAAGAAGAGAGAATGCTCTGTCATAGTGGAAGGGAGGTGGACGACCAAGAATGAAAAACACGAGGAAGAAGACAATTTTTCTCCCTTTTATATTTTCCATTTAATTTCTTTAATTAAAATTAATTTGACACATGTCCATACACCATTCAACATTGGAATGTGTTTTCATCCTATGATTGGTCCACATGTCAACATTTAATCTTAATTAAGAAATTAAACCTTGATTAATTAATTAGTGTTTTAAACACTAATTAACTTAATTAATTAATTATATTTTCTTCCCATTCTTGACCAAGTCAAACTCATGCCATGTAAGTATTTGACCAAGTCAAATATTAAAACTTTGAAAAGTCAAACTTATCAAAATTTGAATTCCTTCCTTTATGTTAAATTTGATTAAGTTTATATTTAAACAATTTAAATATTAACTTGAATACTTTCATAGGTAAATTTAGTTTCAAATCATATTAGAGACTTTGTAATCTAATTACAAACTAAATTTGTAAATTCAATTAATTAATTAATTAAACCATTTAATTAATTAATTAAATTAGTCTTACATTGATCATGAAGCTCTTATATGTGTGATTTACTAAGTTCATTATTAATTGGCAATGAGAATAATATTAACTCTTTAATATTATTGGAACCATTCCAAATTTAAATGAAATTCTCCTTTCATTTAAATTCTTATAAGTCATAGTTGACATCTAGCATAATGTGCTATGACTACCCAATTAATGATGAATCGATTTCCCAATTCATGAACCTTGATTATACGTACCATGCACTAAAATCTCTCTGCTACAAAATCTCAATCCTAGCTAGAGTTATGATTTATGTCAAACTCTTATGCTCAGAATCATATGTACTCTTTTAATTCTAATTCTTGATTAATAAGACTTTCTGATTAGAAACTCTTTCCTAATTAAGTCTATTTGTTCTGACTAGAAACTTGATTCATCAAGAACAATTAAATAAACATAAGATTTTATCCCTATTTACTTAGGGTAACGAATCCTATATTAACTAACACCTATCTCCACATATAACTAATCGGAGCCAACACATGCCCATATACTAATAGATAGTACAAGTATGAAAGTAGTATCAAACTCAAACCACCTATATACAAGATAACTGTATTATCTCAGGTCAAGAGATTATGTGTATTATTATGATCTAGATGACTATGTATTGACAATAGTAAACTACATGTACAAGTTGTGTTGTGTCACTGGTTCAGCCTACTTATCATATAAGTGCCCACCATGTTTGTTATATGGTATAAGACTTACCATTTCATCTCATTAATACCTTATATTAATCATGGATACAAATATCATGACGACCTATCCGGATAAATTATACTTAATGAGATATCCTAAATTGTGAACCGAATTTATAATACTTGTGCTAGAATATTCTGTTACTCATATTCTTAACAGCTTAAAAATAGAACATCTAACAAGATATGAAAGAACTCTTTTTTTAAACATAAACAATTTATATTAAAAGAAAACATTCATGACATTTATGGGAATAATGTTTACAATACACAACAGAAAGGTATTGCTCTAGGGTATGTCACTAACATGGACTTCGTCAAGGTTGTCCCCTTTCACCTTATTTGTTCATTATCTATGCAGAGGGTCTTTCCTGTGTGTTGCATAGAGCGGAGTTGAATGGTGATTTACATGGCTATCGTATCAGTAGGAAGGGTCCGACCATCTCACATCTATTTTTTGCTGACAATAGTTTTCTCTTTTTCCGAGCTGATGACAAAGAGAGTACTATTGTTAAAAATATTTTGACTGATTATGAGCAAGCTTTGGGTCAAGCTATAAATTTTCAGAATTCTGAGATTTTCTTCAGTGCAAATGTTTCTCAAACTTCCAGGGATCATATTTGTAATTAGCTCGGAGTTACGACACCCATGATCATGGCCGCTATCTTGGTTTACCTTTGCTGATAGGCAAAAATAAACGTCAAATATTTGCCTATCTGAAGGATCAGATAAGCAAATGAATACAGGGTTGGAAATGTCATTTTTTGTCTAGAGCACGCAAGGAAGTTCTTATTAAGTCAGTGGCTCAAGTAATTCCAACTCACCGTATGAGTGTTTTTATGCTTCCTATTTCTTTGTGCGATGAGCTTCAAAAAATTTTGAAGCTAAAGAAGGATTCAATCCGAGCTTCGTTTGGAGAAGTCTATTCCATGCTCAAGATTTGCTTAAAAATAGTGTGAAATGGCACGTTGGAGAGGGCTCTCAAATTCGTGTGTGGAATGACCATTGGTTGCCTTTGGATAGTGGTTCTTACATGGCTCAGTCTCCTCCTGTGGGTTTTGAGCAGCTATATGTGCGTGATTTAATGTCCATAGATGGTCCTTTATGGAACCATGATTTTCTACAATCTTTGTTTGATGCAGAAACAATTTTGGCTATACAACGTATTCACCTCAGTCATTGTAATTAACCTGATGTTCTTCAATGGATTTATTCCAAAAATGGCTTGTATTCGGTATGGTCTGGCTATAGACTTTCGATTGATCATGATCCTACTCTTTCTTATTTGGCCGTACCTGCAGATTGGAATGGCATTTGGTCCTTGAAATTACCTCCAAAGATAATGAATTTTCTTTGGCGCTGTGCTCGGAATATTTTTGCCAACCAAGCTTTATCTTCATAGTAAAGGGGTCTTTTTAGCTCCTTCATGCGATGTTTGTAATGCACCTGAAGGGAATTCATTGTTTAATTTTTTGTCCTCGAGCGAAAGCTTGTTGGGATATTCTTCAGGTAGATGTTATGGCTCTACAGGTGAATGATTTTCATCAGCTTTTTGCTTGGTTAATTAAAGGGCAGTCTGGATGCGAATTTTATGCTGCATATTTGTGCTATTTTGTGAAATATTTGGCAACATCGAAATTCAAGTATTTGGCGTAATCAGACTAGCACTTCTTCAAAGATAGTTTCTGGTGCAGAAATTTACCTTTCGGAATGGACCTGTGCACAGGAACGTTCCTCAGGTCCTGTTCTTGCAGATCGACGTGATTCAGTCCCTTTATCATGGATTAGACCTACTTCGGGTTATCTTAAATGCAAGGTGGATGCTTCAATCTTTTCCCATTGTAACTGTTCTGGTTATGCAAGGGTGATTCACGATCACAGGGGTGCTTTTAAGGTTGGTTATGGAGGTGTATTATTGGGGTCCCCTACTCCTCGTGAAGTTGAGGGGCTTGCCTTGCGTCAAATTCTCTCTTGGCTTATTTCAAGTGGTTATAGTCGGGTTGTGATTGAGGTGGATTCTCAAGAATTATTCAATGTTGTTTCTTCGGATCTCTTGGTTAATTCTAACTAGTCTCTTCATGTGTCAAATTGTAGATTATTATTAGCTTAAGGGAATTGTTTAACCCTTGCTTGGATAAGTCGACAAGCGAACATGGTTGCTCTCATACTCTTGCAAGAGCTCCCTGTTCTTATGCTAGTCCTTCAATCTGGTTCTATCCTCTAGATTGTATTATTTCAGTTTTGTATTCGGATTGTTTTTGAATGAAATATTCTTTTTTATTAAAAAAAAAAATAACAATTAAATAATTTATAAGATATGACAATATTATAAAAGAAAATATCATATATCAATCTAAATTACTTTGTTTATATATATTGATTGATGATTGATAGATGCAGTTCTATCCAAGTTCAAGCCTAGACTGGATTCAGAAATCATTGATCGATTTTTGCTTTTAAGTTGACTTTGGGCTGTGATTGGCCCTAGTTACATGTGGGAAATTTCCCTGGTTTGGATTCAGGGCCACCATCAAACGTGAAAGAATTGGATTCAGAAATCACTGATCGATTTTTGCTTTTAAGTTGAATTTAGGCTGTGATTGGCCCTAGTTACGTGTGAAATTTCCCTGGTTTGGATTCAGGGCCTCCACCAAACGGGAAAGAGATGAATAGATGCTTTAGTCCATATCAACATAATGAAGAAGCAATGAATTTGCTTAATTTTTTGACAATTGGATAAAACTAAAGAGCAATTGATGGCGCAGCCAAACACTAGTTTCCGAACCTTCGATTTTCTTTTTAACCAATACGAACCTTCGATTATCTATTAGTGTTTTCACTTCAAAAATGCTAGTTGGTTCATTGGTTGTCCCCTTATCAAAGGAAGCTTAAATTACTGGCTAAAAGAATTTCCCAATAGCAAGTGGCGGTGGTAGGACCGTCCTTTCTTTCCCGAGGCTGAACCAGATGCTATGAATTTTCACTATGTTATTATTAACCACCACGTTGAAGTAACGATGACTTTTGTTGTATAATGAGCTGAGTCAGCTGACATGATCTCAATTTTCCTTTTAAAAATAAAAAAAATCCTCAGGCGCATTACGCAATGGCCTAAACCAATTGCATTGCATAGATTATGGAAGACAAAAGAAATGAGGGTTGATGATTTCTCTCAATTTTTTTTTTCAGAAAATTGACGTTGTTAAGGAAATCCCATTTGGAGTCTAGCAGTTGCGCATTCGGTTTGGTTCATGCATCTTCAATTATGATCACTCAATTATTCAGTTTCTTTGTCTTGCTTTCCCACTATTTCTTTACTTAAAATACATATATTATACCAATCTAATCTAGCATATATCATATTCTATTCCATTCCGGTTGATTGATTTTGATGTGCAACTGTTTGTCTTTAAGCATTTTGTGGCTTACCAATTACAATTTATAATATTGTTGCTTACTTCACCATCATCTTCTCATATCTTTTGAACCTTTTTGCTCTATTATCTTTTCTTTTCTCACCATGTAAACAACATGATGAATCAGTTCATCATCTCTGAGTGAAAGAACAGTCTCCTGTAAGTGGAGTTTTTCTCTGTGACCTTCGCACATATTACTCAATTTGCAAATTTAAGAAGTGGGTCTTTCCATCATTTCAGTTTCGACCATCGTCTCATTTTCTCTCTCCTTTTCAAGCCTTTTCTCCCTCATCTCAAATCTCCTTTCAGACTAGCATTTATTCCTTTCTCCATCTAACCTATGCATCCAGCAGAACCTTCTTTGTCAGATATCATCAGCAAAACTGAGTCGCTCAGTTGCGCTGAACCTATGTTGGAGTTAATAGGTTCATGTAACAACCCAAAATTTTAAAATAATAATAATAATAATAATAATAATAATAATAATAATTAATTAAAGTTAATTTAGTAAATGAGAATAAAATAATTAAATTTTCCTAGACTATATTTATTTTTATCATTTTAGAATTTTTAGAGCTCATTTGAGTAGTTTTTGCAAAAGGGCTAGTTATAGAGACTAAAACGTAATTTTTCAAGTTTATGACTATTGTCTGATTTGGAGGGCTCAGGAGGGGCCATGTGATGTTGATGAGATGTGATTGTGGAAATTGAGAATTTAGAAGTGTTATTTGAATCTTTTTGCAGGTTGGGTAAGTCTCAGGTTTAGGGGAAACTCTGTCTGATTTTCGGCATGAATTAGGCTGTCTGTTGCCTCTTTAGAATTTTATTTTGACTTAGTACTAATAAATTTATAATTTAATTATTAGGTGATCGAGATCAGCTATTTTTTTGCATCCAGCAGCCACAATAGTCATCAGTGTACTGTGAGTAAAATATTAATTTTAATTGTAATTTCGATATTATTATATGTTCAAGCATGCCCATGCATCACTTATAAGTATGTATCTATGTAGTTAAACTCTAGGCACGTTTTATGTTGCATTCACAACTGTTAAAGTGCCATGGATGTTGTTGTGGTAATTTGGAGCAGTGTGCGTGAGTTGGCGTGCGTGTGGTATGGTGTTGGATATGGACAGAACGGGTAGACATGGCTTGAGATCTTCGCTGGGACCCAGTCCTTCGAGGTAGACATGGCTTGAGTTCTTCGCTGGGACCCCGATTTGGTTTATTAAGCGAAAGTCCGGCTTGAGTTATTCGTTGGCACAGGTTGGATTAAGAGGGCTGTATAGGGGATCAGCTCCCATATATGTATTGTTTGACAGTGTTGGGTGTGTGAGTGCTCCAAATTGCCTTTTTGATGTGATTTGTATGAAATTGATGACGATGTTGCATTTCACTCCCCAGGATGCATTAGCTTTAGATAGCTATAGAGATTATGGTTAAAATTGATATTTTACTCTCTGAGTCGAATGCTCACTCCTGTTCACCATATTTTTTCAGGCTACAGGAGGAGACCTTTTTCAGAATAACCTGTCCCTTTTCTCTCAAGTTATGAAAAGATTACTTAATTGTATTATTATTCTCCAAATTTGTAATTTAAGACTCCTCATGTGCTAGTAGTAGCATTAAGCCTGTCAGGGACTGCATGAATTTAAGTTTTCGTATTAATAAATGAATTTTTTTTATGAGTTTTAAATGGTTGTAAATGAGGTAACAGGGTTGAGCTGGGCTCCCCTAATTTTAGTTTCTGATAATTACTGGGTTAAGTTGGCCCTAAATATTGGGCCTAAATTGTGGGCCTAGTCATAGGTTTGAGAACAGTAAGGCTTACTACGGGCCTCGGGGGCTTTATGCTGGCCTAGGTCCTAGTGCCGATCCGGCCCATAGGTTGGGTCGTGACAAAGTTGGTATCAGAGCTTAGGCTCTAGATTCATGGGAAATGCTGTACTTGGAAGTGTAAAAGGAGTCTTGTTAGGATGTTACATGCGGAGTATAGGATTCTGTTTTGTCTTTTTCTGTAATTTTTTGTTTCTAGATTCTGCATTATACCTCGGGAAATATAAAAGTGCCTCAGTTAGTGTCTTGATTTTCGTGGAGTACATAGAAATGTGAAATAGAGTTAGCAGACATGTTGAGGTCTGTCATGAGGATACGTACTCCAAGAAATGCTATGTTTCTATCTGTATGGATTTAAATGGTATGCCCATTTTGTGCAAGGCACGAGTACATAAAAGTGAGTCTTGAAAGTATAGTTGCCCTAGATAAGGATGAGGATACCACTGCTGGTAGTCATCAGTAGATGACCCAGTCAGAATAAGTTTGTGATAATAGAAGATTCAAGAGAGATAAGAAATTGGGAGACCTAGTCTATTAGGACGTATCGTAGTAACTATACAATGTTCTTGATGTCTGCTCTGTAAGCTGCAGGTTACAGTACTGACATGAGATTATTGTGTAGAGCTACGTGCATCCCCGTGGTGCTCCATGATGAGGGTGTTTGCAGATGGCTTCTGTTTTGGTACAGTTATGCCAGAACAGAGTTTTATATTTGTAGAGGAGTTGGGAACTCCTAGTTGGGGGTCTAGAGTTAGAATATTGAAAGGTCACAGTTGGGTGATAACTAGAATCAGTAACTTAGTTACCCTAGCATGAGCTAGAGTTACATCAAGAGTTGCCATCAGACCAGAGGTTTCGGATTAGTTGCAAAGTAAAGGTGACACTTATAGAGTGAGATCATCTAGTCTTCAGTATGGAATTTTGGATCATTTTTATAGTACGACAGACGTTTTGCTTAGAGTTTAGTGAGAATAGTACACCTTTTGTGTATCAGTAAGGTGTAAAGTACAACCCTACTACCTAGAGAAGGTCAAAACTATGAATTGATGATTTATAAAGCTATGATATGATAAAAGAGTCATTAACTTGACATGGTTTTGGCAAGGTGGTAAATGTAGTACCTTTGTTGCAGCAAGTTAGGATATAGTCCTATCTTTTCAGAAGGAATCGAAGGTTATTACTGATAATGATGACTTATGGAATAGTGTCCCAGATGGGACTGTAGAGTGTGGTAGAGAGTAGTTGGCTCGGGTATCCTGCAGAGGATACAAGTTCCATTATAGGAATCATATATAATCAAATCACGATGGATGTAAATCCTTTGAATTGGATGACGGGTTTGGGTGCCCGGAATCTTAAGTTTTGGCTAATTGAGTAAACATGGAAAATAATAATAATAATAATAATAATAATAATAATAATAATAATAATAATAATAATAATAATAATAACAAATAAATAAAATTACTGCAGAATCAATTCTCGAGGTATTAAGGGTATTATGTAAGCTAAAGGATAAGAATAGAAATCATACGATAAAGGTATGACTGCAATTTCCTGAGTTCCTTTCTAACTTCATATTGTTCAAAACAATAGTACAATCTAATTATAATAGTATTAAGAGTAATAAATTAGCAAAGATAAATCATAGAAGGCCAATGGATAAAGAAAGTGCAGAATGAAAGTTTGGACAATTGATTGCAGATGCAATATAATCTAAATGCCAGTGGAAATACTAGCTAGAGTGGTCAAAGGACCAAATCTGAGTAGCACAGACATATGATAACGCGATAGAGACTCTGAAAGATATAGTTAGCAAGTACAGCTGTCATGTTAGGAAGAAGAATGAAACCAGGGATAGAATAGTCAAGTTCTATTTTGGGTAAGACAAAAGAAATAAATGAAAGGACAATCTGAAGGGTGTATAATAAAAGGAACAAAGTTAAGATATAGGGTAAGCTAAGTGTTATTCTTGGCAAGGTGAATGACAAGGATGGAGAACCCAAAATGGGACCACATTAGTGAGGATAGTGATGGAGGTGTGGAATCTAGTAATGTAATACTTATAGCATGATGTAGTTGAGGTAGTGCCAGGGGCTAAAATATAGAGCTTAGAGTTACATGATTGGATCATACTTTATCTATTCCCTATTTCTAAAGTGAAGTGGATAGCAATGGGGCAAGATTCTTTTAACTTGTTAACAGTATCAAGAGATTAGGCGAGGAATACAATAATAATGAGCAAAAGCTAGAAGGTGTGCGATGATATTGCGGACTATCTAATTAGGCAGAGAAAAAGAAGTTAGTAAGTAGTAAGTTGAATAAAAGTTAATCTAAGGGATCAAATAGGTATGATGAGTGGAAAGAATTATAGATAATGACACATAGGCTTTAGGTTAGACTTTTGAGATAGTGAGAAGGTAGTTAGAGGTTCGTTATGAATGTTAGGCAAACATTTTTAGTGTGATCAACAGAATCACTTTGTAGTGAAGCAATAACGACAGGACAACAGTAGGGGTAGAACGAAAAGTGACAAGTCTGGGTCGTTATAAATCACTAGAAAGTTCAAGGATCAAATTAATGACCATAGATAAGGGTGGAATTAGTGTTGGAAGAATCTATTTATGAGAGAAATCTTTCAGGAATCAACAAAAGTTCAGGGCACAATATAAACGATGATAGATATGAATCATAGGTCGAGTATAAGTAAAGTTAATAAATTATAAAATATTATGTCAGGAAGGATAATGGCACGGTAAAGGGTTCATGCAGATGATACCTTATAGGTAGAGCACAATTGTGCTAGAAGATAATGAAATTTGGAGAGAAAAACCAAAAAACATAGGTTAAACATTATTATATGGACAATCGGACGTAGTTGAATATAAGAGAATATTTTTCTTTCTTTTCTAGTTTAGCTCGTGTTTTTGATTCTAGAGCATTATATAAGGAACAGAAACTGAGTCAAGGAGACCTAGTTATTTAAGAGTTTGATAGGCACCGATCCATACACAATTTCCTGATATGAGAATGACAGTAAGTGCATACTTAGTGTTAAGTATGAAAGGACGATAAGAGTGATAACAGGAGTTAAATTGAGCTAGTTACTAGGGCTTACAACCCTTTTGAATTGTAAGCTGGAGGAAGTGCTAATTGCTAATGAGTTACAGTGAATAGAATTGTTGCTAATGGGAAAAGTTGAAACTGAAGTTTGGAAAGCTATGGATAGTATATGTGATTATATTGAGGAGAATGAACACGTGAAGTATCTTATTTAGAATTAAGGCATGGCACACATTTCCCATAGCCATGTTAGTTTAGATGGAACTTATAGTTTCTGGGGCTCCTATCCATCCAGGATAAGCAATTTCCTACTAAGGCTTTATAGTTTCTGGGGCTCCTATCCATCCAGGATAAGCAATTTCCTACTAAGGCTGGTAGGGAATGATAATGTTCTGATAGTTAAGTTGGAAAAAGGGGATACAAGAAAAATTTTCTATGGTTAATTACAAGTGTTACATAAGGTGAAGAATGTGCTGGTAGGAGTAAATCGCAAGGTTAGAATTCTCGAAGTAATAGAACTAGTAATCAAGATAAGACTAAGAAATAAAATGAAAGTTAAAGTTGATGATGGGATGGACATCCTTGAAGGAAAAGGTGTAAGGGTGAAATAGGCTTAAGATTAAGGAATAAGTGCAGCAGGTTGAAAAGATATCAACAATAGCAGAAATAGGAAAAGAAAGTGGATAAGATCTAAAGGACAGGAAGAAAGCTCAGTAAAGCTAGTTATAATGACGAGGATTGTAACACCCCAAAATTTTTAATTTTATGAGCATTTTTAGTATTTTAATTTTATTAAATTTTTGGAATTTTTTTGAGATTTTTTGGATTTTAAAAATCGGGTTCGATTTTCCGAAAATATAAACTTTGATGATTTTTAAAAATTAATTTAAAGACCACGTGGCAAAACTAAAAATATATTTGGAGTCTACGTATTTTTCTGAGTTTTCTGAAATTTTTTCGGAATTTTTGGACCTCGTTTTCGGTCCTGAGGCAAAGTAAAAATTCAAAATTTTGTATTCTGAATCGAACCGGCCGAATCGAACCGGATCGGATCGGACCGGTTGAATCGGACCGGCCTTTTTCCTTCTTCCCTTTTTCTTCCCCGCGCGCGTCGTCCCTCTCCCTTTTCTCTCTCGTTTCTCTCTCCTCCCCACTCACCACGGCCACCAGCCAGCCAAATGAGACCGACGCCAGCCAGCCCAAAGATGTCGGCCGCCTCGAACGGCTCAAAACGCGCGAAAATGCCCCTGCTGGCCGCTCCAGCTTCCCGGCCAAATCACGATCCGGCCACCAATTGGACCGGGTCTTGTGTCCAAAATCATTTACTCGGCGAGAGCTTTCCATAGACACCAAGAACGCCGAAATCCATCGAGCGGATTGTCCGATTTTTGCTCGGGAAGATTTTAGCCCATTTCGACTTTTGGGCTAGATTTCTCGAAAACCGTGAATCCCACGAGAAAACCGAGGCCACTAGCACGCTCCATTCGTCGAGAGCTTCGCAACGACATAAATTTCGAATTTTTCCGACACCGTTTTTCGGTAGGTCCCACGGAACTTCGCAGTGTTTTTCCGAGCATTTAATGAGCTTAGAAAATTCTGAAAAATTTATGTACTAACCCCCGTGTTATGGGCTTCGTGTAGGTATCCTCGATTCGCAGAAATTCGACAGTTGACCGGGTTTGCAAATTTCGGGCCAGACAGACCCGTTACCGGAAAAGTCTTCGAATTGGACCGAGGTTTTGGCTAGCCCCCCATTGTCTGACGTCCTGAGCGCATTCCCGAAGTCAGAATCGGCAAAGGTAAATCCGAACCTTGCTTTTTCGTAATT
The DNA here is from genome assembly GCF_030052815.1 of Hevea brasiliensis. NCBI lineage: Eukaryota > Viridiplantae > Streptophyta > Magnoliopsida > Malpighiales > Euphorbiaceae > Hevea > Hevea brasiliensis. The sequence goes on along the minus strand of NC_079507.1, from coordinate 75,356,387 downwards.
TTCTAGTGCTTAAATAGGATTAAAAATCCATAAAATATTAGTGGTAGCTTAGAAAATTATGATTCTTTTTGCAATAACTTAGTAATATTGCTAAAGACCGCGGGGCAAAGTTTTATAATTTTTAGAGCTTGTTTGAGCAGTTTTTGCAAAAATGATCAATAATAGGGACTAAATTAAAATTTTGCGTATTGTGATGGATGACTGATTTGATGGGCCCAGGAGGGGCTGTGTGATATGATTGAACTGTTGATATATGGATTGTGAATATAGAAGTGCGTTTTTAGCCCTTTTGCAGGTTGGGTAGGTCCTAGGTATAGGGGAGACTCTGCCGGATTTTCGGCACGACTTAGGACGTAATTGGTCTTTTCTTTGATTGTATTGAGTCAGATTGTATTAAATAAATGTAATATGATTGTCAGGTGAGCCGGGACAGCCTTCTTCCTCCGCCCAGCCGCCACAGTGATTGTCGTCAAGTCTGTGAGTAAAATATTAATTTTAATTGTAATTTCGATATTATTATATGTTCAGTATGCCCATGCATCACTTATATGCATATATTTATGTAGTTAAACTCTAGGCACGATTTATGTTGCATTCATAACTGTTGATGTGCCATGTATGTTGTTGTGGTAATTTGGAGCAGTGTGCGTGCGTTGGCGTGCGTGTGATGTGGTGTGGACTATGGATAGGGCCAGGCGATCCACGCTTGAGTAATTCAGGGACCCGATCCTTCGAGGGGTAGTCACGGCTTGATTAATTCGCTGGGACCCTCTTTTTGGTTATTAAGTGGTAGTACGAGCTTGAGTAATTACCGGCACGTGTTGGATTTAAGAGAGTCAGATAGGGATCAGCCCCATATGTTATGATTGATACTACAGGGTGTGTGAGTGCTCCAAATTACCTTTTTGATGTTATGATGTGAAAATGTTGTTGATGTTGCATTTCACTCTACAGGGTGCATTAGTTTTAGATAGTTATAGAGATTATGGTTAAAATTGATATTTTACTCTCTGAGTCGAACGCTCACTCCTGTTCAAAAAATTTTACAGGCCACAGGAGGATATTTTTGAGGTTAACCTGCTTTCTCCCTCGCAGGTCAATTATTACTGTTTGTATAAACTTGTTAAATCTTAGAATTTCCGCATGTGTTAGAAATGTTTATTTGATTTGGGTCTGTAAACTAAATTATTATTTTTGGACCTGTAAACTTAATATGCTATGCATGTTTGATGGATTGGATGAGGGAGCTGAGCTCCCATTTATTATTATGTTGATGAGTATGTGGAGGGTGAGCTGAGCTCCCCAATGGATTGTTTATTGTGTTTACAGGTCGGGTGAGTCGAAAACTCCCCGTTGGAAAGTCCATTTTATGGCCGGACTCTGTCCGTTTTTTTTCTTGAATTTGGGCCCAATGGGCCTTAGAATTGGGTAAATGAACAGTTAGGCTTACTACGGGCCTCGGGGGCTTTAGGCTGGCCCAGGTCCTAGTGCCGGTCCGGCCCATAGGTTGGGTCGTGACAAGGATAAGAAGGAATCGGTATGCTAGGAACACACTAAGAGATGCTTGAAACAAGTTATTATGAGATGATAGATTAAAGGAGTAGTGGAGCCTTGATCTAAGTGCAAATGTATTAGAAATAGGCCATATACTAAGAAGCTTTATGCAGAAGTCTAGATATTTCCATTCTAGAGGAGGAGTGAGAAATGATAAAGTTGCATAGACTGAGTTGTCAGGGAATATAAATACATTTGTCATATAAAAGAAGAGACCCAGTTCACTTTCTAATGTTGATAAATAGTACACTTGACCCTTGGGTGGAACTCTACCTAACTAGTTACATAAGATGGATAGAGGTCGGTCTAAGTACCTTAGTATAACACAAAAGAGATTAAAAAATTTGAAGTATCATGGGAGTGAGAATATTTATAGGTATTGACCACTGAGGTCATAAGAAGAGTAAAGATCTCGAACAAGATGCCTAAGTTAGGTGCTACAGGAAAGCATTTCATAGGATACTATAGGGTAAGGAACATAAGTCATGTTTTTGAGGAACAGAGATTAATGAAACAATGGACTAAGGACTGAAGTCACTAAGAGACATGTTAGGGCGTAATAAAAGTGAGGTAAGCGCCAAAGTTGATTAAAGTTATGAGACATCAAGTCGAGCACAGAGAGGTATAGTGAATAATTGAGATGTTAGAAAAATGGTCAATGAATAGCCAAGAGATAAGAGCATCTCTAGGAAGAGATGATGACAATTAGGACACTATAGTAGAATCAGAGAGCTTGAAGAATAATGTTTTACCAATCTCTGCATAGCTGGATGAGTAATAATTGCACTTGTTCTAATAATTTTTTTTTCTTTCCTTATCTCTTGTTTATTAGAAAATTCAAGGACGAATTTTTCTTAAGGGGAGAAGAATGTAACAACCCAAAAATTTTAAAATAATAATAATAATAAAGTAATAATAAATTAATTAATTAAAGTTAATTTAGTAAATGAGAATAAAATAATTAAATTTTCCTAGACTATATTTATTTTTATCATTTTAGAATTTTTAGAGCTCATTTGAGTAGTTTTTGTAAAAGGGCAAGTGATAGGGACTAAAACGTAATTTTTCAAGTTTATGACTATTGTCTAATTTGGAGGGCTCAGGAGGGGCCATGTGATGTTGATGAGATGTGATTGTGGAAATTGAGAATTTAAAAGTGTTATTTGAATCTTTTTGCAGGTTGGGTAGGTCCCAGGTATAGGGAAAATTCTGCTGGATTTTCGGCATGAATTAGGCTGTCTGTTACCTCTTTAGAGTTTTATTTTGACTTAGTACTAATAAATTTATAATTTAATTATTAGGTGATCGAGATCAGCTATTTTTTTGCGTCTAGCAGCCACAATAATCATCGGTATATTGTGAGTAAAATATTAATTTTAATTGTAATTTTGATATTATTATATATTCAAGCATGCTCATGCATCACTTGTAAATATGTATCTATGTAGTTAAACTCTAGGCACGTTTTATTTTGCATTCACAACTGTTAAAGTGCCATGGATGTTGTTGTGGTAATTTAGAGTAGTGTGCGTGAGTTGGCGTGCGTGTGGTATGGTGTTGGCTATGGACAGGACGGATAGACACGGCTTGAGATCTTCGCTAGGACCCAGTCCTTCGGGGTAGACACGACTTGAGTTCTTTGCTGGGACCTCGATTTGGTTTATTAAGCGAAAATTCGGCTTGAGTTCTTCGCTGGCACAGGTTGGATTAAGAGGGCTGTATAGGGGATCAACTCCCATATATGTATTGTTTGACAGTATTGGGTGTGTGAGTGCTCCAAATTGCCTTTTTGATGTGATTTGTATGAAATTGATGACGATGTTGCATTTCACTCCCTAGGATGCATTAGCTTTAGATAGCTATAAAGATTATGGTTAAAATTGATATTTTACTCTCTGAGTCGAATGCTCACTCCTGTTCACCATATTTTTCCAGGCTACAAGAGGAGATCTTTTTCAAAATAACCTGTCCCTTTCCTCTCAGTTATGAAAAGATTACTTAATTGTATTATTATTCTCCAAATTTGTAATTTAAGACTCCGCATGTGCTAGTAGTAGCATTAAGCCTGTCAGGGACTGCATGAATTTAAGTTTTCGTATTAATAAATGAAAATTTTTTTATGAGTTTTAAATGGTTGTAAATGAGGTAACAGGGTTGAGCTGGGCTCCCCTAATTTTAGTTTCTGATAATTACTGGGTTAAGTTGGCCCAAAATACAATTATAACAGTTTAATTTAAATTATTTTATATGCATATTGGGCCTAAATTGTGGGCCTAGTCATAGGTTTGAGAACAGTAAGGCTTACTACGGGCCTCGGGGGCTTTATGCTAGCCCAGGTCCTAGTGCTGGTTCGACCCATAGGTTGAGTCGTGACAGTTCAGATGACTCTGGTTTTCACATGACAGACAACAAATTGGTTGCTCAGATTATTGGTACAAGAAAGTATAGTCCGTGGGTCCTAAAATCCACCATGAGCAAGATTTGGAAGTTAATTTCTAATGTTCAAGAGCAACGTGGACCAGAAGGGAGTTTCATTTTCATTTTCGAAGATGTCAAGGAAAGAGATGAAGTTCTTGAGGAAGAGCCTTGGCTTTTAGACAATAATCTTCTTATTCTGAAAAAGTGGCCACTAGACAAGTCTTTTCAAGCTCTGGATTTCTCTACTACTGGGTTTTGGCTTCAAGTACATAGCTTATGGCCTAGCAATTGGAATCAGCAAAATGCACAGAAAATAGGGCAATTGTTTGGGGGCTTAATTTGTGTTGATAATGTTCAAGGGCCAAGTCAAGAATGGCATCCTTTTCTCTGGTTGAAAGTTCGGGTACTAGTGGAAAAGCCCCTTTTAACAGGATTTTTCATTGCACAGGGAAGGGAAAAGAAGGATTGGATAAAATTTAAGTATGAAAAATTACCAATATTTTGTTTTTGTTGTGGAATTATAGGGCATATTGCCAGGAATTGCAATGGGAAGCTCAATGGTGATATTGCCCCTCCATCTCGATTTGGTTTGTGGCTGTTGGCAAAATCCCCAAATCCACACCCTTATCAGAGAACTCTTCATCTCCAATCTCATTTTAACAAAACCCAGGTTCCAAATGCTTCTGTTCCTTCTCTGTTGTTAGATTTACCATCAGATCAAGTTGTTTGTCTCTCAGGAATGGGTCTGTATTTGGCGGCGCGTCTCTTAAACACTCAGTCCATACCAGCCTCATCTCCACCTTCTAACCCATCTACTCACATTAATTGCCCTAATACTAAAAAGCAATCTTTAACAGCAGCAGAATCAGTGGGTGTACTTACTATCTTGGAGGCGATCACACTACTCAAGGATTTGCATGCTAAAGGAAAAGATCTTTGCTCTCCGGTTTTCTTGAATCCATCCTCTAACTCTTCAAATGGGCATAGGCAAGGCATAGAAATTGCTGCTGACAATAATAACCATCAGATTAAGACTTCTGGGAAGGAGAAAATCTAGCTTGTTTATCAACAAACTCGATCATATGAAGTTGTGGAAAGACTGACTCAGGAACAGACAATAGAAAATTATTTCTATGGGCTTAAAACAAGACAGGCCCACTTCTTCTCCTCAACCAAGTCAAAATACGACTTGTTCCAAAGCCTCTTCTCTTTGGGCTCTACGGGAACGAGATGATTAAGTAAATTTAGCCCAGCTTCAAATTAAAAAGCAGAAGCTCTTAGACCCAATAATTGTTACCCCCAAGCCCCTCGATTTTCTACTCCATCCAGCTACTAGTCTCTTAAAGCCAAAAAGAATTATAATAGGCCCAAATGCTCAGGAGATAGCTACCATTCTAAATATTGATGAGTCAAGCAATTTGTTTTCACAAAAAGATTCGGCTACAGATAGCTTTCTTATGATTGAGAGTACAGCAGGTCACAACTCTCGGAATTTGGAATCTCTATTACCAGAAGATAGGGTGTTGAAGATACCAAATTTCCCTCCTGTATGTAAAACTCAAAAGAGTACATGGAAACGTAGGGCAAGGGCAATGGAAGGAAGAAGTGGATCTAACAGCATTCATACCAAAAAAGAAAGTTCAGTAGTTCAACCAATATATGATGTTGACAATCACTTGGTGGCAATAGATAAAGATGTCTCCCAATCCTCTGAGGCTTCGGTGGCTAGCCAAAAGCCACCACAGTCACCATGACTGCCATTGTTTGGAACTTTCGGGGGCTTGGGCAACCTCAAACAGTTTGAGCTCTACGAGAGCTCATTGTAAAACATAACCCCTCCATTGTGTTTTTGATGGAGATAAAGAAGAAAGGAAAGTACTTAGAAAGTGTGAGAAGGCAACTTGGCTTCACTAATGAATTTTATGTTGAACCTTGTGGCCTTTCAGGGGCTTAGCTTTATGGTGGACTGAAGACACACAAATTTCAATGTTAAATGCTTATCCAAATTTTGTTGACTGTGATATTGTTTTGACTGGGCAGAACATGAACTGGAGAACTACCTTTGTATATGGGTGGCCTGCTACTAGAGACAAAAATGCTTTTTGGGAAGATATGAAGCTTCTTTTATCTCCTTATCCTGAACCCTGGGTGTGTATTGGTGATTTTAATGCCATTTCTTCCCCAGATGAAAAGATAGGAGGAGATGTTGATCGGCCTTCTTAGGTAAATTGTCTTCTTAATTTTTTAAATCACTATGATCTAGTTGATTTGGAATGTAAGGGCCTTTCTTTACTTAGTTTAATAAACAATTTGGGCAGAGGGCAATTCAGGAGCGTTTAGATAGGGCAATTGCTTCTATTGAATGGAGGGAATTGTTCCCAAAAGCTGTTGTTGTTCACGAAGTTTTGTTAGGCTCAGATCATAGGCCCTTGGTGCTATATATTGAATGGTGTCAACCTAAAAAACACTATCTGTTTCGCTTTGAGGCAAAATGGCTTATACACCCTCAATATTTATCTGTTATTTCCTCAGCCTGGCAAAATCAAGTACGTGGGTCTCCTATGTTCTCTATGATGCAAAAGTTGAAATTTTGTCGATCCTCTCTTAGTAGATGGAATTCTTAGTGTTTCTAAAGTAACAAGAAGGAAATCCAGTTTCTAAAGCACAAGCTTGAAGAAGTGTATAGCAACCCTATAACGGAAGCAAATAAAGAAGTAGAGCAATCCTTGCTCAATTAACTTCATGAACTATGGCAGAGAGAAGAAATACACTGGAAGCAGCGGTCTCGTATCAATTGGCTTAAGGAGGGAGATAAAAGCACTTGTTTCTTTCACCTCTCCACAATTCAAAGAAGAAAAGAAACACTATTTTGAAGCTTAGAGGGGAAAATGGAAGATGGCTTGACTCTAATACTGATATCAAAGATGAGATTTTCCTCTTTTTTAAGAAACTTTATCGCTGTGGTACAACTAGAGGTGAGGAAGATGTAGCTAGCCTGTTCCCACGAATTGTTACAGATGAGATGAATAGTTTTCTTTAGAGAGAAGTATAAAATGAAGAAATTAAAAAAGCAGCTTTTGGTTTGGGAAGCTTAAAGTCTCCAGGTCCTGATGGTTGATGTTTGCAGGGCTGTTAGAAGTTTTTCTTCTTTCTGGCTATATGTTAAAAGAAATGTAGTTTTGATTCCAAAGTGTAAAAATCCAACTTCTATCAATCAATATAGACCCATAAGTTTGTGTAACTTTATTTACAAAGTTATATCCAAAGTGCTTGTTAACAGACTTAAACCTTTGATGGATGTTTTGATTTCTCAAGACCAAACTGCTTTTATTCCATAAAGAGCCATCCAGGATAATTTCATAATTTCCCACGAGGTATTTCACTTCCTGAAGACTTCCCACAGCAAAAATCATTCAATGGCAATTAAATTGGATATGCATAAAGCTTAAGACCAAGTGGAATGGTCTTTTCTCTAAAAAGCTTTACTACAATTTGGATTTCATACTTCTTGGGTTAATTTGATCATGCAATGTGTGACAACTACCAGCTTCTCTATATTGATAAATGGTGCTCCTACTCCTTCTTTCACTCCAACTAGAGGCTTGCGGCAAGGAGACCCCCTCTCCCCATATCTTTTCCTCTTCATTTCTCAAGCTCTCTCATGTTTAATATCAAAGGCAAAAGAAGAAGGTCTGTTGAAAGGAATTAAATTATCTAGAGCCTCTCCGGTAATCACCAATACTTTATTTGCAGATGATACTTTATTATTTAGAAGAGCGACTTGGAAAGAAGCTTTCACTCTTTGTGACATTGTTTCTAAATACACAGAAGCTATAGGCCAGAGAGTGAATTTCCATAAATCCAATACTTTCTTTAGCAAGCATATTCCTTCAAACCTTAAGAGGGGAATTCTTAGATTCTTTAATATGCGAGAAATGGCCATTGAAGACAGACATCTAGGCTTGCCTTCTTTTTGGGGTCATTAAAAAATCTAAGCTTTAAACTTTGTGAAGGAGAAGGTGATTGCCAAAACTCAAGCTTGGAAGCAAAAGCTTCTTTCCCAAGCTGGAAGAGAGACTTTGATTAAAGTTGTCCTTTGTGCTATCCCTACCTATTCAATGAGTATCCTTAATTTCCCTATAGGCTTCTGCAACCAGTTAAATACAGTAGTATCAAATTTTTGGTGGGGAAAGGTAAATGATGAAAGAAAGATGCATTGGGTGAGTTGGGCAAAGGCTTCCTATCCAAAATCTCAAGGAGGAATGGGATTTAGAGATTTTAAACTTTTCAATTTGGCTTGTTTGGCCAAGCAAGTTTGGAGATTGTTGAAAAATCCTTCTAGTCTTTGGGCGAGACTTATAAAGGGCTTATACTTCTCCCATTCTTCTTTATGGTCAGCTCCGGCAGCTTCTCGAGGCTCTTGGGTTTGGCAAAGCCTATTAGCAGGCCGTGATGTTTTGAAAGAAGGGATTCGGTTTAATATAGCTGACGGTAAACAAACTCACATTTGGGAGGGCCCTTGGGTTCCTTGTTTTCCAAATTTTAGAGTCTAAAGACCTACTAATTGCCCTCCCCACATTAATATGGTAGCTGATCTCATTGATCATAGCATTCTTCAGTGGAAATCTCCTCTTCTATCATCTCTCTTTAATGAAGCAGATGCTTGTATGATAGGCTCTATTCCTATTGCTCCTTTAGGTAATGAAGACTCCTTGGTGTGGCACTTTGATAACTCAGGCTTATATTCTGTTAGGTCGGGCTATAGATTTTTGGTGAGTAAGAACCATCTTATGAATAATTCTCGCCCACAATAATCAATGAACATTCCAAAAAAGTATTGGAAATCCATTTGGAGTTTAAAGGTGCAACCAAAAATTCGGGTCTTTCTTTGGAAAGCTATGCGGAATGCCTTACCAGTTCGTGAAAACCTTGCAAAACGTTCTGTTCCCATTCACCCTTCCTGCCCTATCTGTACTGCAGATATTGAGACCATTGAGCATATGCTCTTTTGGTGCGACATGCTAGAGCTATGTGGTTTTTAAGTCCTTGTGCTTATAGACCAAATCCTATTGGTTTTGCATACTTTACGCAATGGTGGACATCAATTGTTGAGGAATTCCATGGCATTTCATTTGTGTTAAACTCAATAGCAATTACTTGCTCGATCATTTGGAAAGATCGTAACAGAGCTATTTTCGAGAACTACCAATTAAATCCTCGAGAATTAGCTCTTCGTATTCATGCTAGCCTCTTGGAATTGGAGCAAGCCCTAACTATTAGGATTCCTCCAATTCCTGAAACCTTTCCTCCCTCTTCTACAGTTTCTTGGAATCCCCCACCCCAAGGAGTTTTGAAATTAAATTTTGATGTTGCTTATAATTGTCAAGTGGCTTCTATTGTAGTAGTGGTGAGAAATTTCAAAGTTGAGATCATTGATGGGGTAGCAAAGCAAGTTATTCGAGCTAACTCTCTAGCTGGAGAAGCGCAGACTCTCTTAGAAGCAGTTTTGCTGGCTAAGAACATTGGTGCTACCTCATTCATCTTTGAATCAGACTCAACTTTGCTCATTTCAGCTTTATCCGATCCTTTATTCACAAATTGGCATATTCGAGCTTCAGTTGCAGCAATTAAAAATATCACCACTTGTTTTAGAGAAGTGCAATTCTCTTTGATTAAAAGGCAAGCAAACAAAGCAGCGGACTGTGTAGCAAAACTTTTGTTTAAGAATTCATTGCTTTGTAATTGGATTTATAATTTGCCATCAGAATTATGCTCTATATTGTCTGTTGATGGCCTTGGGGCTAGTTAATGCATGGGTTTGCTTTTCAAAAAAAAAAAAACAACATGGTGAATTAATTAAAATGGAATTTGGTTTGTTAATGCATGGTCTTAGATAAGGTACTGTGTTTGATATAACATTGAATTCTTTTCGATATTATTTTTTAAGCCCTAATTTTAGGTTAAATTTATTAATATTGGTCAACTGTGAATCCTTCGTCATTGGACCAAGTCGAGTTTAAAATTGATCAACAATCCTTAAATTTGAAGAAAATTGGAATCAAGACCCTTAAGCTCGGTCCCTTTCCTGGTTAATGAATCAGATAAAAATGTGGATGGTAATAAATAAGGTAACTTAATTAGTGTTTTCAATAGTTGAACTCATCTCAAATTTAATAAAAATCTATCTTAAACTATTTTAATCTATCATCGATTCAATTATTATTATCTAAATAATATCACTTTAACATTTTATGTTTTACTTAATCATCTAAATAAAAACATTTTTATTGATAATTTATATTTAAAGGGTTAATAATTATATAAAATATTTAAATTATATTTATTTAAAATATAATATATAAAAAATTATAAATATTATTATAAAATTATGTTTTATAATTAATTATTTATTTATATAAATAAATTTAAATAATCAATATTCAATATATAAAGTTCAAACTCGATATGAGTACTATTTTTAATTTTAAATTTATTATAAATTTAATTATATATTATTTAAATTCATTTCAATTTGATTATGGACACCCAAAAATATTCAATCCATTATCATTCTTTGATATGGCTCATAATTATTGCTTTAAAACTGTTGAATTACATGAAATTTCGGATCAAAGTAAATTCATACCAAAATTATCAAGTAAACCAATTTTTAAACTGAGGTTAATTATGTGATGGGTTTAGGGCGTTCAAAGTCCGAAAAGGTCTTCATTAGAGGGAAAGAAATAACTTCTAGCTAATGAATAAGTAACTCAATGATCAATTTCTCTCCAAGTCAAATTGGATTAACGTGCCAAATTGGCTAAGCCCTTTTTTTTTATAACCTCAAATGCCTAGTCGTAGAGGTAGAGGCAAAGGTTGTGGAGTGTGCATTATTATGTATTATATGAGAATAAAAATTTTATTAAAATTATTATAATTTTAATGGTGATTTATTCTTATCACTAACTTAAATTGTGCATATATTTTATTTTTGATAAAAATAAATTATGACTAATTAAAAAAAAATGTCAAGAGAAGCATATTATTATTAGTCTTGAGAAGTGAGACTAGTGTTTGCAACTTATCCAGCAACCACAAAAAGAATAATGGTTAATTTAGGGAAGGTCATTGGCAACTGCAAATTAACAATGTATAATACAGTCAAGAAAAGCACAGCGTTTGCTGAGGAGAAGTTGATTTTCAAGGTGCATGTACTGCACTACTATTCAATGTCGGGGACCTTCCTGTCAGAAAGTTTAAATGCGAACAAACTTTGAAATCATTTTCCCTTATCCCTGAGCATGAAGTAGGGCACCATCCTGCTGAGACCATGCCAATATACTGGTGATTAATTGGGATCCATCTGCATGCAGACAAACTATTAAAACCTGCTTAATAAATTTGATTTAATTATACTTCTCTGCTACTAATCATTAGCTAACTTGTAAGTTTTGTTAATTAGCATGCCAACCCAGGTTAAACTTAACATTCTGAATATGTACTTGAAATTTCTTCCTTCTCTAATCATATATATATATATATATATATATATATATATATATATATATATAAATTTTTTTTCTAAGTTAATATTAAAAACTTTATTTAATAATAATTTTTAAAATAATATTTAATATTTTAATCATAATTAAAACACTTTATAATATGATAATTATAATAATATTCTTAATTTTTAGAGATTAAAAAAATATAAAATAAAATTATTATTTTTATATTTAATAATTAATCTAAAAAATTTTAAATTATTATATAAATAATTAATACATTAATTAAAATAATTAATAATTTCTAAAATAATTAATAACTACTGAAAAAAAACGTTTAATATTGCCGAATTCAAAAACCAATCAGTCTCACGCAAATCCAGTCTTAATACATAGAAAGAGTCTTAAACAGGGAAGCATTGAACATAAACAGAGTACCACTGGAACCCTAAACACACCACCAATACTACATCTACTTTATTTATATTATTTACTTTAAAATGAAAGCTGGCGCTGGTTCTGATGGTGGCTCACCAGGTCATCCAGCATCCACAGGTCCACCGACTCACTTGTCTCACAGCTGCTTTCACTCAGCTGAGCCACCATCTGCTCGGGCTCCAATCCCAGAAACGTTTCTAGGCTTGAGATTTGTTCTTTCAGCTCATAATCACTCCCCAATTCTTTTTGATACCCGAGGCCAAGACCCATGTATGTTTGCGGTGCTGGTACGCTGCAGGTTTGGAAGGTAGCAGGAGACATCTCAGGAGCGATGAGGCACCTTTTCTTGGATGATGGTTGTAGTGGTGGTGGTGACTGCCCAAAATTGAGCTTAGCCTTGTCACCACGGATGCGCTTGGCTGCCTCATCGTAGGCTCGGGCTGCTTCTTCAGCTGTATTATAAGTACCGAGCCAGACACGGACACCCTTGTGTGGGTCTCTGATCTCAGCAGCCCATTTCCCCCATGGCCTTTGCCTTATTCCTCTGTAAATATTCTTGCGAATTCTCCGAGTCTTGTTCCCTTCCATTACAGTGGCAGTCTTCTCAGAATTCTCACGGCTGGTGGCCACTAAAATCGTAGAAAGAACATTTAAACTATCTCTTAAATATTTAATTATTTTGATCAGAGAAAGCAAAAAATAATAATCATGCAAGAAAACCAAAGGCACATACGCTTACCCATTAACCAGATGAAATAGAAAAATGTTACCTTGCTTGAGCTGCAGCTTTAGCTTTGGCCTTTCAGGGAGTTTAAGATCCAACTGGATAGATATCTGCTCTTTATTGGCATTATTAGGGTAGTCCAAGCCAAGAAAGTCAGAGAAGGGGTCAAGCTCCGACCAGAGATCCTCGGCAGCCCTTCGCCGGATGCGTTTCACGGCAACGAAATCAGAGATAATAGCACCACCACACATGTTTCCAAAAGAAAAGAAATGTATTCATTCAAGTGAGAGACCAAGGAAAAGAGAGGCTCTGCTTTTATAGAGCGACGGACTGACGGTTACAACCAATCAACCAGAACAGGACAAGAGCCCTTAAAAACGTTTTCTGGGCGACTCTCGTCTCTTTTGGGTTTTTGATCTGACGGTGGAGATATAATCTGGTAAAAAGTGAGAAATGTAAAAAAAGCCATGAGAGAATAAGGGGAGACGTGGGCTTGCTTCTGAGGTTAAATTTGATAGTAGGATTTTTTTACCTAGGGGGACCACGTCGTCCGGTGAGAGATGGTTTAGGCAAGGCGTTGACGTGGCTTTCTCTAACTGGGCAGAGGAAATTGCGCTGGTTTTTTGTGCAGCCCGGTGTAACGCACGTCTCTGAGTAGTAGTAGCTCCAAAAATTAAAACCGCCAAGTGGGACTTGTTTTTTTTTTTACTTTTTAGTCCTTCCTACCCTTAAAAGATTTGCAAGCGAATCCTACCAAAAGTAAATACACTACACAAAGTTATAAGACATGTTTGGATTGGCCAAATGCTTTTGCTTTCGAAATATATTAATGAAAATTTGCTAAATTTAGATCAATTTTAATTGGAAGATTGGCTTTCACATCTATTTTTTTTTCTAATATTGTAACATGTATGCATTATAAAATCTCATTAACACATTACATGTGTAATGGATGCATTCAAATTTTATTAACACATGTAAAGCATGCATATTAAAGTTTGCTACTAATTACTAATCAATAGTCTATCTTTGAGTGAGAGGAAAGATATAAATTATAAAAATATATTGAGTTGGAATTTTTTCATTTATCTATTTATTGGAATTATGTTTATCATTCAAACCAAATGTAAAGGGTAATGATAATTTTTCAACTTGGACTTAAAATGATGATAACGAAGAATATATGTAAACATTTTTAAAATCTTTTCCTGTGGGTATTTTTAATTGCCCAAACGCGCTCGTTGGTCTTAAAAAACAAAAAAGAAGGCAATAATGGTCAATTCCCTCAAATATGGAGTCAGCAAAGCATATGGGAATCAGTATTGTACGTTCTAAAGAACAGCCAGTAGTATGGAGTCAGCAAAGCATATGGGAATCAGTATTGTACGTTCTAAAGAACAGCCAGTAGATGTATGAGATGGCCGTCAAATGCCTTATCACTTCAATTCCTAATTTGCTATGCTATTTGCAGACCTTTTAGCTGCAAAGAACAATTGGGCTGCTGAAAATATTGGAGATAGCCAATGGTTTAGCCATGGGCTTGTATTGATAAGAGCACAAATAAAACAACCGAGTAAGATAAGCATTGCCCTTTGAGAAAATGGGTGACGACTGGCGAATTCATAGAGGCTAAATATTGCGGGCTTTTTGGGCTGAAATAGGAAGAAACCTTGTCTGTTTGTGCTTTCCTAGTCTAAATTTCTCACCACTCACATGGCCTCTTGGCAAGAAACAAATCTCTAATATGATAATTTGGGACTCCTAACCTTATTTTTCGCTTACCATTTTCCTCTGTCCTTGCTGGAGTGGTTACTCCAGGTCATAGCTAGAAGCCATCTTTAACCTATACGGAATTTGTCCCCAGTGGCTCACAGCCACCAACACTTCATGGATCATATCCAGGATACATATTTACAGATTTTTTTTTTATTTTTAGTTATTAATGATGTGTCCAATCTCGATGTATCTAGCTTTACTTTCCAGAGTCGGTCGTAGAGACTAGTGAAAGTACATCTACAACGCAGAATTTGTACTTGCGTCTTTGCAAAGTGCCATTGCAAGTACCAGCCACCCAATCCACCCATATGCCTGCTGAATTTTCCATTATAATGATTATTAACAGTGCTAGTTACGTAGAGGTTGCATGGTGAAGAGGCAAAAGCATCTCTGATGACATTCTTAGCATCCAATGCTCCAAATAAAGTAATAATCCATCTAAGTTGATAAATTAAGCTCCAACGAATTGGCAAATCATGAATGAAACCCAATTCTCTTAATTCCCAAATATCAAGGCTGCGACCAACCCCCACCCCCTACCCTTTCTTTCTTTTTAGTAGAGACTCATCGGAGGCCTCTGCCACTCATTCCTTCACAACAGAAGACCCCTGACAAACACCTTCCCTATTAGCCTTTAGGACCTTGATTCATTCCCTTCTACCTATGCTGTCATATTCAGGTAACAAAGATCAATAGGTGTGTCTGTGATTGTATGTGTGTGCGGCGCTCACTCACACATGCGTGTGTGTGTGTGTGTGTGTGTGTGTGAGAGAGAGAGAGAGAGAGAGAGAGAGAGAGAGAGAGAGAGAAGAATTAAGAAAGGAAAGAAAGAAACATTTGAAGCACAGGCTAGCATCACGGCCAATGAAAGCACACAATTATCTAAAGCACAGGCTAGCATCACGGCCAATGAAAGCACACAGTTATCTAACACATAAATGTGACTAATTGACTAATTATCAACATGAGCAGGTCATACCCCGTAAATTGTGCCAACTGCAAGGTGCTTAAATGATTCACAAGAAAATGATAATGTTTAACCCACAAGCATGACAACTTATGTCCACCACCAAGCAGTTCCTTCCTGCTTAACTTCCAAATATAAAAGAAATGTTGACAACTGAAAACAATTTTGGATTGATGAATAAACAGAGAAAAGAAAAACAACAATGCTAAGATATATGACAACTCCTCCTCACACAATACACTGCAAAATAATGGCAAAATTCAAAAAGCCTCTTTGAAGTATCCAATAATGTTTATACTCTGTCATAATCAACAGAAATGAAATTCAACACATCATATAAGCCACAATTATCAACTGAAATATATATATTAAAGCAAAATGCCATCATTCCCTGCAAATTTAATGAGAAGGGAAAGGTATCAAACCTAAATAAAAAAAGCTAAAATACAATATAAATTGCAGAATCTTTCTAGTCTATCATTTTAGTCAAGCGGTGAATGGTACTCCTTGCAATCCTATTAGTAGGATCAATCTTCAGAACAGTCCTCAGGTCTTCTGCCCCAAGCTTGTACTTTTCCATACTTTCATACAGTAGTGCACGTTGTACAAGGACAGACACATTTGCATCATCATGTTCAAGCACCTGTCTCGACATGAAATAGACTATAAATTTCTTACACCAGAAAAGTAGGACATTGAGAAAAAAAAATGCTATATGATTAACATGAAGAAAGCAAGGTCCAAAACCCTCAAAGACAAAAGTAAGTCATAGCACATTTATTTACTTCATTGGTCAGCATGTTGTGCAATGCATCAACACCAGCCAATATTGCACCATTAGGCAAGTTGCTAACCTTCAAATGATCAAAACTTAGTTACTTGCTTTGCATTCACTAGGATTTATTTGTTTATTTTTTAATACGTTCTGCAACATTTACAATTACATGGCACAGGTCCAAGCAAATCCTGTCATAGACCAAAACAAGATAAGAACCAGATCATCCAATTAGGGTACTTGGAGACAGTACCCCAAAGACTAAACTAGCAGAGCCTATACACTTAATTAACCATTATAATATTGCTTTTTTTTTTCAAGGGTCTAACTACACAACACATCAAATGGCTGATTCTTTTATTCTCTATACAGCCTAAAAAAGACTAAGTCATTCTTATTCGTTCATATAATGGGTAAGCTCAATTCATGGATTTTGATATACATTTAACAAAATGTAAGGATCTGAGATCTTTAGGCCTAACTAGGATGTTTGATAGGTTAAAAAACTAAAGAAACTGAGAAGACGGGGGAAATCTGAGAAATGAGGAAAAAAAAAAGGGAGAAAATAATGAAAGGAAATAAAACTGTAATGGAGATCTGAAAAATTTTAGAAAGAGAAAATGATTCTAAAATTCAGCAGAGGCTAAACCAATCAATTCTTCACTAATACTTTTATGCGCAACCCATTAAAGAAGAGCGGTAACCTAACAAGTTATTACAACTGAAATGCTAATCAACAACTCACTATCTTTCCACTCATGATGGCAACAACTTAGTTCCTAAATAAAACACTTCAAATTCATAAATCAACCATTACAAATAAATTAATAAGATGACATAAATGAGTAGGAATCATTGAGTTTATGCGGGAAATAAATTATACCTTTGTACAGTCAGCCACAGCCTTCTTATACTCTCCAACTTCTTTATAACATGAAGCTCTGCAAGATAAAACCTCCACGGTGGAAGTCTGATCACCAGTTTTCTCAAGAAGTACTACAGCCCAAGACAACCACTTGATGGCATCCGCATATTGCCCCTGCTTTTGGTTATCAATACCCTTGTTCTTTGCTGCAGAAGCTGTGACCCCAGCAGGAGGAGGTGGAAGCCCTTCAAGCTCAGTGGTGGCACCACCTGAATCATTTCCAGCTCCTCCTCCAAAATCTGAATCCAATCCCCAATCATCAACTTCTGAGAAATGCTGCCCTGTCGCTCCTCCAGATGCTGTTCCAGCACCTCCAGCGGAAGAGGAAAAGAACATATCAAGTGGATCCCCACCCGAAGTTTGAACAGGTGTCTGCTTCTGAGAAGCAAAGTCAATGTCGGGCATCCCAAAATCATCAACATTCGAATTGGTACTGATATTTGATCCCAAGAAATCATTGTTCTTTGCACCAAAACCACCTGATGGAACTGCTGTTGTGCTCGGTTTTGCAGCATTTTGAAAATCTCCAAATGCATTATCTCCAGCACTAGTCTTACCAGTTTTGCTTGCCGAATTAAGACCACCAGATTGTTGTTTTGATCCAAAATCAACCAAAGAACCAAATGGATCCCTGTTTCCACCCACTCCACCTCCAAGTCCACTTACACTCATACTTTTCATTGAAGGGCCGCCAAGATTTGGACTCTTGTTACTACTAACATTGGCATTACCTATACCAGTAGCATTAACAGCAGTACTATTCATATTGTATCCACCGGAATAACTCCCCAAATTATCATTAGATCCCCAACTTTTACCACTGTTCACTGAATTACTCGTTTTTGGCAATGAATCGGCCAGATTCCCCACCGAATATGCACTATTATTCGATGTGGGTGTAACATTTTTCAAAGGAACATTGCTGTTGCCCTTATTTCCCTGCCCCAAAGCAGAGCTAACCAGATCCCCAAACAAATTCGGGTTCTTCTCCGCGATCCCAATCCCAGAACCTGAAGCAGTTGAATTCCAGCTCTTCCCAAATATATCGCCCACCATCGGAGTTGGTCCGCTAAGCCCAGACCGAGCAGGTTGAGTCGGTGAGGGTTGGTGAGTCCAGGAAGGTTTGTTCGGTTGCCACGCGGGCTTTGGTTGCGTAGTTGTTGATGTATATGACGAATATGAAGAGGAAGTTTGGTTCTTTTGCTCGTTGAGGGATTTGGATCGGTTGGAGCCGAGCCCGAAATCAAAATTGAAGTTGTTTAAGGACCCAGATGAACCTTTCCCATAGTTGGAGTTCATTTTGTCCTCCTTTTTATAGAATCAATATAAAAAAAAAAAAATAATAATAAATTCGTCGGGATCTAAAGAGGAAAACGAAATCTATTGTAACAGAGAAGATACCTGCTAATTTGAGAGAGAGGAAGTCTAGATCGGATAATCCAAACAAGGTATATCGGGGAAAGAAGAAGTGGGTAATGCGAAATGGCGGTTTTGGGCGGTGAAGGGTGGTGTCCGATGGAGGAGAAACTCCACGAGGCGATGTGATGGCCTCTTATGTAATTTTGTGTATTATTTGGAGTCGGTCGGATTTAGGACATTTCAGAATCCAGCGGCCTTCTGCAATCCATATGTTTGGTAGGAATTGAAGCGTTAATTATTCCTCCTTTCTTTACAGTTATTTTTGGAAAATAATTTATAGATTTCAATAAAGCCATCATAAAATTAAAAGCTCATCTCTCAATGTCTCTCGTAAGCTAGGATGGCAATGTATTAGAAATTAATATTTGTATTAAATTTGGATTTTATATATTAAATATTTATTATTTTAGTTTAAATTATTAATTAAATATAAAAATGTATTTTATATAATTTTTAAAAAATTAATATTTTTATATTATTTTTAAATTTTAAAATATAAATTATTAAAAAAATATGTTGGTTCAAAAAATAATTAAATTTAAAAAAATTATGATAAATTTAAAATTAATTTTATGATAAATTTATAGTATTAATTAAATTCAAGTTTAGATAACAAATTGTACAAATATCCTATTCATTATTTTTCTTACCAAGGACTCATAATCATAGTAACTTAGGAAAATAATTTTTAATTTTATAAAATTGACTTAATTTCGTAAAATTCCATATAAATTGATAAAATTACAGATTTAATTTGGCAAAGAGGCTCGTAGTCATGTTGCGATAAAACTAACAGGTTTTGTTTTGTTTTGATTTGATAGTCATATGATTTCTACTTGTAAATAAATAATTTCAATACTTATTGATTCTATCCATAGCTACTGCGCTCCATGTTTTTAGCACGAATTTGCCTCCCTAAATTTGACAAATTCATATTTTCCAAATACATTCTGAGAACATAAAATTAGACTCTTTGTTTTGCAGAGAATAATAAAAATATTTTAATGAAAATTATTTTTTTTAAAAATATTTTTATAAAAAAATATTTTTTATTATTTAATTACAATGTTAAACTTAAAAAATATATATAGATGTTTTCATATTTTAATAAAATTATTAATTAAAAAATGACTTTTTTTAAATGTTAAACTAAGGCGATTTTATGTTGAGAGATTATGAGTATTAATTTACACCTTTTTTGAAATAATTTCGTAAAGGGTTTCTTCAATTTTCTTAACAATAATGAAGTTCAGGTTTCTGGTGAGTTATGTGGGGTGATGTGGTCTCCTTGGATCTCTAGGAATCATCTTCTCTGGCATGAGCAGTTTCAGTCCTCGCAGGATGTTCTCAATGCCACTCTTCGTATCCTCCATGAATGAACTACAACTCGACATTTATTGCCATCTAATGCTGTTAGGACTTGTAGGAAGCTGCTCAGGATGTTTGGTGCAAGCCAAAAATATGGCAAATTAAAATGCAACATTAATGCTGCAATTTCTTCTGACGCTAGGTGTACAGGTTTTGGGCAGTGATACGTAATGATGAAGGGAAATTTGTAGTTGCTTGTTCAGGTTTTATTCATGGGCTTTGAGATGCAGGCATGACAGAAGCGTTAGACCTTCGTTCTACGCTGAAATGGCTTCTTGTGCATGCTAATTGTAACATGAAGGTCGAGACTAACACACAAGAGTTGTTCTTTGGTATGATTTTTTTGTATGATGATTGGTCTGAGTATGGTTATGTGGTTCAAGATTGTAAACAACTGTTAGATCAAGGGAGAGGTTTTTCCATTTTCTGGGTGAAGAGACAAGCTAATAGGGTAGCTCATAGCATTGCTAGAGCTTCCTTTTCATATGCTAGCTTCATGAGTTGGGATGCTATCTCTCATTTTCTTCATTCTATTCTCTTTAATGATGGCCATTTACCAGATTTTTTCATTTAACATGTTAGATCTTAGGTGATAGTGTAGATTTTCTATATTAAGTTTTTTGTAATTTTATTAATATATTATATTTTTTTAAAAAAATAAATTATTTTCTTTAAAAATAACTTAATTTTTTTAAGGAAAATACTTTTTATAGATTCATTTTCTAAGTGTTTCAAATATTAAAAAATGTTTTTCAAGAAAACATTTTCCACAAAATAAATCAAGGCTAGTCTCATTGATGATGAACCAAGCAAGGGCTAATCTAGATTATATTGAGTGAGGACAATTATTTTTTTAATTTTCATATATACATTATATTAAATTACACATATAACCTTATTAAAATAATTTTTTACCCATTAAAACTTTTAAAATATTATTATATTTAATTAAGTTAGGCTTCTTGTTAATTAGCATTAAGATTAATGATTTTTAGTGTATTGTTTTCAGAATTAAAAATTTAATGTATCCATTAATTTGTTTGTTTATGAAATTGACATTAATATCTATTACAACTACAATTGTTTGAAAATATATTTTCTATAATGCAATTATGAAGTCTCGATTTCGATATCGAATGAGAATGTTTAATATTTTTTAATTGCGTACATTAACAAATGAGACAATCAAGGAATGCCATTAGAAAATTAAAACTAGTCCTAAATGTAATATTATAGTAAGAATTTATTATTTTATAAAACTATTTTTTTTCAATATTGAAAATTTACATGCATTATTATATATTTTATTTCAATAAAAAATTTATGATCGTCCACTATATTTTTCTTTTTCCCTAAATTAAGCAAAATAATTTTTTTTTTTTTTTAACCCACTAACTCAATTTTCAGGCTACACTTTGGAACTCAAAGTATGGGAGCGTACTGGAATAACACAGTTTCTCCTATACGAATTTGTGAATCCCAACACCACAAATCCATTTCTTGTGAGTACTCGACTATAACGAAGGCATAATTTCTCTGAAGAAAACCAAAATAACTTCCAATGCTTTCATTTGACCCAACTGATCAAATAAGAATGACTATTTGCTAATTGATTAAATTGTCCAGCTGTACAGTGACATGCCTTTGGATCTAAGCACATAAAGATCAAATTGAATGAGAAGAATATGTAATCCAATCTTGGATCAATACTAAACAGGAATAGTACCATTGCCACTTCATACCTGGTATGCAGGTGCAGCACCCAAGAAGTAAACAGTGCAGCAGTTTACCAAAATGACAATGGATGACAGCTACAAATAGGTTGGAGAATAAACCAGCAGCAACTTGTATGCTACAGACTCTTATTTTTACAGCCATACAACAACAATCATATGCTACACAATCCAAGAAAGAACAAATTTAGAGAAAAACGAAGAGGAGAGGGGGGGGAGGGGGGAAGGACTAATTTTGCTTTGGAACATAATTGGATGATCAAAGAGTTAGCAATGTCAATGCATAATACAACTCATGGGAAGAATTATTAAACAATATGCAGAATTTTTTGAAAACAGTCCAGAAGAGTCGCATTTCATTTATCTGTAAAAGATGCCAGACAACACACACAAGTTTACTACGAAACTCAATGTGCAAGAAACAAGTCTGTATCCAACAGAAAAGGAAAATGACAATTCTTAATTTGACATTCTAACATCTAAATTTTTGCAAGTACAAAATAAATTCTTGTGCTAAATAACTATATAGTGAATTCTCAAGTACCCTGGTTAAACTGCCCTTGGTTCATGGATAAATCTGTCCCTCCACCCTGAGCTGACTCCTGAGCCTGCATTGAAGGTGGTCTTTGTCTTGGCTCTCTCCTCTCAACCTGCATTGTTTCACGGCGCCTATCGTACCTTGGGCGGGGCCTGTTCCTACTTTGCTGTCTCTGGTTATACCAATATATAGGCCTGTGGATGACCTTCCCATCCACGAACAAGTCCCCTGGTGAAAACCAAACGTAGATGAATGGAAAATGAGAACTGTTAATTTCCAAGGAATATCTACATCATTGAAATGCCTACCTCCATAATCCTTGTTAGGAACATCAAGATATGAATCTGGCAGAACCCAAAGAACACCAGGCAGCCCTATTTGTCCAGAAAAAATAAGCATAAATCAGCCTAATATAAAAATCACACCAAAAACTGCAAAACTGCATAAGTACAAGTCATAACAATAGGCCAGGCTGAATTCATTAAGGATCCAAATTTTGCATTAAACAGAATAATCCCTTAAACCTCAAACTGAGACAATCATCATCAATGTGATTCAATCATTCACACATATTATGAATCAAATTAGGAGGGGAGGGGGAGCTAAACCCTGTAAACCTCAAAAATTTGCGCAGTCATAAGAAGAATTTATTTTTTTGAAAGAGAAGAAACTAAACTTAATTCCATCAAAATAAATAAATAAAAGATCCAAAATGGCTTTTAAAGGTTAAACCTTATTGCTGAAAACGCAAAAATCCTAAACCCTAAATGAAGTACCTTTAACTTTGTGGGAAAGCTCCTCAGAGATCAAAGCACCAAACCCAGTATACGTTACCGTGCTAACCGAATAAATCTTCTTCTTGGCCTCCTCCTCGCTACGCCCCACGCAAAAAATCACAAATCGAAAACCCAAGTAACGAAAATTAAAAAGAAAATCCAAATCGAAAAAGGAGTTAAATTCATTACCTGCCCACAACAGCAGCAAGGGTTTTGACATAGGCATTGATCATTTCCTCTTCGGTGGGTTTCGGGTCAGTTGGGAACTCCATAACGATAAGCCAGTGCTCATAGTCGCAGCCATCCAGAAGGATAGTTTCTTTTGGAGGCCGGTTGCTCCAGTTTGGAGACGGGTCGTTCAGGGGCGAGTAACCCGACCCTGAAGTTTTGAATCGGGCCGGGATTTTGCCAGAATCCGGGAGGAGTTGAAACAGTGTGTTTTTCTCTAGGAGAGAAAAAAGAAAACGAGAACGAGAAGATAGTGAAGACGACGAATAACAAGAAGCTACGGTTCGGGTAAGGAGCGATGCTAAGTTGCGCCGGCTGGCCAGATACGCCATTGCTCTCACTCTCCAATCTCCGCCTTGTTTCTTCTCGAGCTGAGCCGTTGAAGTTGCCTTGCTTTTTGCGATTATCAATACCTCATTTTAGCTTGGTGGATGGAGGTGAACTAAACGACGACGCTTTTCTCGACGGAATTTTAACAGCTTACCTATGACTTTTTTTTTTTATCATCAAATAAAAGTAAATTTCACAATTTAAATAATTATTTTATTTCAGGCTTTTAATTTTAATTTATTAAAATAAAATTTTTTAATTTTAATTTGGTTTTAGAAATTTAACCTCCAATAATAAATTTTTAGATTCATTTCTTTTTTCAATTAACACTAAATTAATATTTAATAAACAAATTTGTAAATTATTATTTATTATTTTTATATAAAAATTAAAATATTAATAAAATATTATATGTTAATGAAGTATTATTATAAATTTTAAATTTTTTATTATTATTATTTTAAGTTATTATGAATTAAATTTTAATTATTAATAAATAATATATAAAATTAATAATTTTATTAATAAATATAGTTAAAATAAAATAATTTTATTGATAATAATTATTAATTAATTTAATTATAAAGATAATAAAGAAAAAAAATGAGGTAAAAGGATAATTTTATTTTTTTAATATAGAATCTACTGTCAGATACATTTTATGAAATAAAAATGAAGTTAAAATATTATTTTAATAAATTAGAGTTAATTAATTGAAATGAAATAACTATATAAATTAAGAGATGATTGATGCAATTTACCTTCACTAACCCTTGATTGTTTCAGAATTATTTCGGGTAACTAAATTCATACATTGCAATAACAATTTGATAATAATAAAAAATATTTAAACTTATAAAATTATATAAATATAAAAAAATAAAACTTACCAAGTAAATAAAGAAAGAAAAAATAAATAAATCTTACTGAGTACGAGAACAATTTTGACTCTCTATTGCTGCAACTAATTATACAACAGAGGAAAAATGGCGAATCCATGCTTGCTCTGCACTTAGGTTTGTCATCCAAATTAGAAGCTAGAACTATTAATTTGTAAACCACTAACAACACCCTTCACATTCAAACCTTTCCTAGGACTGTCTGCTATTATGTAGTTCAAATTTATGTCAGTGAGCTCTATAGTCTCACAAGGAACGCTCGAACTGCAAAGCAATGTCCCTGCTGAATCTGTGTTGTAAGAGCCACTAACGTTCCTCACGTACATTTTACTCGGCTTTACAAAAGAGAGGGCTACATGCACATAGACAAAAAATTAATCTCCCTTTAATTAAAATCTCCCTGTGAAGAGTAATGAATGTGTTTTTCCTGTACATGGATGATTAATTTGTAAAAATAAATCTTAATAGATAATAATAATTATAAATATAATATGAATCATAAAAATAAAATTCAATTATCACCTCAATAATGGATTTTGAACAAATAAATTTTCACAGATCTATAAAGCATACCTAATGCGGAGGTTAATTGAGTCATGCTAATAATTGAGAGAGACTATTTAATTTAATAAATTGATTTCTCCCTCTTAACCCTTTTTGATTCACACACAAGAATTTAGCGATGGAAAACTTTCTTGATATGGTCATATCATCTCTGACTTTATGAAAGAGAATGTGCGTGATCTTATGGGTAGAGAGAGGACCAACTCATATATATATATATATATATATATATATATATATATCTGAAACTTAATATGATACGTCCATCAAGCATCCTTATATAATTAGAATTATGATTTACTTCAAATAAAGTAATCCTTGTGTAATTATGATTTATATTAATTAAAGTAAATATCAATTAATATTGAGACACATTAAAGGAATTGATTTTGACCCATATATTATATTAATTACAGGACAAAATCTTATATTCTCCCACTTGGCACAATAATTAAGAGATATAAACTTTAATAACATAAACATTAGGCGCGCATAAAATAAACAAATCATTTCCATAATGTACTTCATAATTACCTTCTTATAATAAATTACTAAGTATGGGTTATGGTGGTTGTACATTGTTTAATCACATACTTCATTCCATATACCACAATACTAGCAACTTATCATAGTAGGTACATAATGGATATATGTTTATTACATCATAGTGCACAATAATGTCTCAAAAGACTTTTCCTATTATCATTCACTCAAAATATTATGTGCACACAATCATGAGAAACATGAAATACTTTAATGTATATCAGAAACACATCAATGAGTTCAGAGTATCAAAGCCAATACATCATTAATTAATACAACCAAAACCCATTCTAAGCACATGTTCTTTAAATGTCTTAGGTTGTAAGCCTTTAGTCAATGGATCTGCAATCATGAGATCAGTATTAATGTGTTCAATAGACACTCTTCGTTTTTGAACTTCCTCTTTAACGGCAAAATACTTTAATTCCATATGTTTGGCACCCTTCGAATATTTGTCATTCTTGGAGAAAAATACTGCTGCGGAATTATCACAATAAATTCTCAACGGCTTGCTAATGATGTCAACTACCCCAAGTCCTGAGATAAAGTTCCGCATCCATAATGCATGAATTATGGTTTCAAAACATGCCACAAATTCTACTTCCATAGTGGATGAAGCAATAATAGATTGTTTGACACTTTTTCATGATACTGCCCCTTCAACTAATAGGAACAAGCAACCAAAAGTAGACTTTCTACTGTCAACACATCCAGTAAAATCTGAATCTGAGTATCCAACCACTTCTAAATGATTAGAACTCCTATAAGTGAGCATGTGATCCTTAGTTCCTTGCAGGTATCGTAAAACTTTCTTTACAGCTTTTATAACACCCCTATATTTGGCAGTGCGTTCTACTATTTCGGTGACCGGTGTCTGTCCGGACAGCTAGAATGCCTAGAATTACACTTAAATGTTAGTGAGGAGACATAAAATGATGAAATAAATGGTAAAAAAAATAAAGAAAAAATAAGAGCAATGAAATATAATTAGGTTAAACGAGCCAGAAACCGTAGCGATGGGTGACCGCACCGGGAAGTTGCAACGAGGATCTTTGACTAGCCCTAGACTGCAGGAAATCCTGGGAAATATCTTCGGGATCTAATTAAAGGCCTACTGAGGTGTAATTGACATTGGAAATGTCAATGAAAAATTAGTAAGTCAGTGTAAACGAAAATATAAAAATTAAAGAAAATTGGCGATACAAGGAATTAATCGATGTTATCGAAAAATTCGAAATACAACCCGAAAAGGGGCATTTTGATTATTAGACACCTAGAGTTGTCTTTTGACCTTAATGTCCATTAAAAATAAGTGATATTAAACTTTGAAAATGTAATGAAAAATAAAAATATGGTACATAATGTAAATAATAAAAGTATAGTAGAAAAATTGCAAATTATAAAACTTGGGAATTAATTAAATCATTAAGCAAGGTTAGTGCTCCACTAACCATGCTTAAGTGGACTTATATAAGCTTTAGTGGACAGAAAATGTCATCAATTTCAACCTCCTCTCATCCAAGCCGAATTGAACTCCATGGGAACTCCATGGCTGAAGCTTGAGCAAGCTCCATGCAACCATCTTCAAGCCATCTTTCACACTAAGTTCCTTCATTAAAGCTTGCCTACTCAACTTGAGGAAGCTTTTGGCAGCAAGAAGGAAGGGATTTGATAAGTTTTTAACAAGCTTCAAAATAGGTAAGTGTTCATTTCCTCTTCCTTTCTTCATTAATGTTAATCTTAGTGTTGAGATGAGTATATTTGTTAAAGAAATTGAATGGAATTGAATTGTTGTTGGATGTTAAAGTGATTTGAGTATTATTGTAATGGCCCGGCCCACTAGTGATATTGTCCGCTCTGAGCTGAAGCCCTCACGGTTTTAAAACGCGTCACTAAGGTTACGAACCACCAACTTATAAACTCCCGTGTTTTGCCGATGTGGGATTTGCCTAGGGTGTTACAATCCACCCCCCTTATGGGACTCAGCGTCCTCGCTGAGGTTTGCCCCACCATCGCTCAAGGTTGCACGCGGAGCGGCTCTGATACCACAAATGTAATGGCCTGGCCCACTAGTAATATTGTCCGCTCTGAGCCAAAGCCCTCACGATTTTAAAACGCGTCACTAAGGTTACGAACCACCAACTTATAAATTCCCGTGTTTTGCCGATGTGGGATTTGCCTAGGGTGTTACAATTGTTGGACAGTTGATTTCATTAAACTAAATTGTTGTTGGACAGCTTACCAAATTGAGTTGTTGTTGGTCATTTGACTAAATTGAAATGTGAATGGTAAACATTAGAAGTGCCAATCTTCAATACAGGTTTAGGTTATTTAAGGGCAATATACATTTTAAGCCATAACTGGAAAATGGTGACCCCAAATGGTATGAGGCCAATTGGAGGTGTTTTAGGACATCCAAACCTTCATTTTTCAAGAAGAAACCCTATCCAAATTTTGTTCATAGGTTAGTCAAATTTTGGCTTGAATACGGGTAGCTTGCTGGATTAGGCTCAGAATTGGCTATATGAATAGTATGTGTTCATATGACCATAACTTGCCCTAGGAAGGTCAGAATGACCTGAATTTAGAACCATTGAAAAGCTTAGACATAGGACAACACTTTTCATGAAGATCACTTGACCCAGTTTTACCTTAAACTAAGTCAAATTGTTAGCATAAATTGGGTCACCAAACCTGTCAACCCAGAAATTGACCAAAATACTGTTCCATTAGTATATTTGACTAGTTTTGGCAAAAATGCCATAACTTGGTCTCCAAAGCTGCAAATTGAGTGAAACTAGTGCCAAAAGTTTTATAAGACATAGCACAACAATTTTTATGTTTTCACCAAGCTCTAGAACCCATTGCATCCTAGGGAAAATATTAGCTAAAATTAGAAATTGAAATCTGAAAAATGTTAAGTTGAACCCAGAATGCCATTGATACCCATGTGTTCATTTGGCTATAACTCTCACTAAGAAATTCCATTTGAGATGTACCAATATGATCTAGAAACATGATATTTAGAGCTACAATATTGATTCAGACACCTTTACAAAATTCTAAGTGTAAAGACCCTAAAAAGAGGGTCAAACATACTGTCCTGAAGTTTGACTATTACCTTTATAGGATTAAGAGTCTAGGTCAATACATTGACCATAACTCACTATACCAAGCTTAAAAAATTATGAAATTGTACTTGGGAGTCCCTAAGACATAGATGAACATATCTTATGAAGGAACCTAAGTTTAAAAATGACCTTAAATGTGACCTAATCAGGAATTGCAACTTTACAAACCCAGAATTTGACCATATGAATAGTAGCTATTCAACTGGCCATAACTCACTCAAAACAGGTCCAAATGACCTGAAATTTATACCGTTGGAAAGTTTAGACATAGAGTTACAACTCTTATGAAGACTCCGAAGCCCAAAAATGACCAGAACCAAGTCGAAATGCTTGCCCAAGTTAGGGTACCAAATCTGCCAATATTGAATTTGACCTAAAATTTACCATTACTATACAATAAAGCCTTAGAAATAAAATTGGCAATAAATGCCAACTTGTGAGAATTGTAAAATGTACTATATTGGCAACATATTGAAATTATTATGAGATGTGATACTGAAACACTGTAAATTATATGTTTCAGTTGAAAGGATATTGAGAAGCATAAGGAACATTGAGTCAAGGCCTAGAGGCGACTCAAATCAGGTCTGTGCACAATTCTTTTTATATTCACTGCTTTTACTAGAAAATTTATTTAGAGAAATGAGTTGTGAATTTATAGCTTTAGAAAATTTATTTGAGAAAAGTTTATTGCCTATTTTATAAATGGAGATTTAAAATGAGGTTTGTTTGATTGTTGCCTGAATTACATTTGAACATTATAGTTTTAAATTGTGTTTGTGCACAACATTTTAAATTCATTATTTTTACTAAAAAGCTAATTAAATAAGAGTTATGAATAATTTTTTATTGTTTTAGCCTTGGAAATTTTATTTGAAAATTTGTGTGTTGCCTATGTTATAAATAGAAATTTTGAGATAAAAAGTAATTTGTGGTTTGTATGAAATATTTAAATATGATGATTTGAAATTGTTTTTGATTCATACTTGGCATGGCAACATTACTATGTTCCTCCTCCATTTATGGGGTGAGTATGACTATATTCCTCCCTCTCTGACTTGTCAGTCTGAGGTGAGTATGGATGAGTACTCATTATCTAGCTAGCCACCTCCCTCATTGATTTCGATTAGTGGGGTGAGTATACCTTGTCGTGGTGTACAACACGGCATATTTGAAAAATTTTATGTCATAACCTAAGTTGTGTTATTGATTGACAATATTGTGTTTATTAAATTGTTTGATCAAATTTGTGTTATATGAGCTTTGAAAATTGTGACATGAAATTGTAAATCATTTGAATTATGAATTGTCAATAAATATTTTATATATCACATTTAAAATTTTTATTGTGCACCACTGAGTAAATTTTACTCAGCGATAACTTTTTCATTGTTGTCGCAGGTAGTCAGATATATAAAGTAGCAGAGTAGGCTGCTTGTGATTTCGCTTTAGGATTTTGTCGGGTATATTGAGTATACCACTTCCTTGTAAATATTATTGTAATGTATGTGAACTGTATGTATATATTATATTTAGTCTTAAACAGTTGTAAATTATTTTGGTCTGTCAAAATGTTGTATTACAATTCTCTTATTTCAGCTTTTGAAATACTCAGTTATTTTGCACTTTATTTTTAGAATTGCTGAATTTGAGTTTGACTTGTGTTGTGAAAATTGATTTGAGTTGAGCTATTATTGGAGTTGGGGATTGAAACAAATATATTAGAAGTACTTTTTTACAGGTTTTTGAAGAACTCTTTTCACAAAATACAGATGGTACTCTGTCGAAATTTTTACAAAATTTACGAAAAATAGAAATTGTCAAACACTTTACTTAGTTTTTAAACTTCAGTTAAAAGTTTTAAATTCCTATCAAAAATACTGGCCACCTTCAAAAAGGAATAGAATTGTTTCAAAATCCCTTGTAGCATATTTAATGGGTTATCGGTAGTCGAAGTTCGGTAATTTATTAAGTATACTATGGGATCATGTTATGCCTTACAGAGGGGTAAGGTGTGACAGCTTTCCAGTGATAGATTCCAGGATTGCTTTGATATCTACCAAGCATTCCAACGGCAAAGCTAATTTCGGGTCTTGTGCAGGTTTGAGCATACATCAAACTGTCCACAATTGAAGTATAGGGAATTGATTCCATTTCTTTACGTTTCACATCATTCTTTGGACATTGATTGAGACTGAATTTGTCTCCTTTTTGTATGAGAATAATTCCTGCTGAATATTTATGCATATTAAATCTCTCTAGAATTCTATCAATATAGGCTTTCTGAGACAATCCCAACAATCCTTGTGATTTATTATGGAATATTTCTATTTCAATCACAAAGGATGCCTCTCCCATATCTTTCATTTCAAAATTCATTGATAGAAATCTTTAGTCTCACGTAATATGTCCAAATCATTTGCAGCAAGCAAGATATTATTAATATACAGAATTAAGAAAATAAATTTACTCCCACTGATCTTTTGATATATACATCCATCAACGACGTTTTCCTTAAAATCAAAAGACTTTATAGTGTCATTGAACTTAATATACCATTGGCGGGAAGCTTGCTTAAGTCCATATATTGATTTCTTAAGTTTACACCCCATATGGCATTTTCCTTCAACTGAGAAACCTTCAGGTTGGTCCATATAAACTTCCTCTTCAAGTTCTCCATTTAGAAAGGCTATTTTCACATCCATTTGGTGTAACTCTAAGTTATAATGAGCTACCAATGCTATGATAATTCTTAATGAGTCTTTCTTTGAGACTGGTGAAAATGTCTCTTTATAGTCAACACCATCCTTCTGAGTATAACCCTTGGCAACAAGTCTTGCTTTATATCGTTCGATTTTGCCATTCGAGTCACGCTTGGTCTTATAGACCCATTTACACCCAACTCGTTTAGATCCTTTAGCTAATTCAACGAGATCCCATACTTTGTTTTGTTCCATAGATTTTAACTTATCTTTCATGGCATCTAACCGCTTATCTGACTCATTACTTTCTATAGCTTGTGAAAAGGAAACTTGATCTTTATTAATTCCTATGTCAAAATCTGACTTTTGCAAGTAAACCACGTAATCATTAGCAATTGCCGATCTTCTTTCTTTTTGAGATCTTCTTAATGGCATTTCTTGTGGTTCATCTTCATTAGCTCTTTGTGGGTTAGCTTCTTCAGGATGTGTTTCATCATTATGTTGTGTAGCATTATTAGGTCCTTCAAGAATTGCTGGAATAACATGTGGAGCAGGAGTGGATATTGGAACTTTAATAGGCACATGAAAATCAACTTTATTTTCTTGTATATCCACATCCTGTCTCTAAACACTTCCATTAACTTCACCATTCTCAAGAAATCTTGCATTACCAGTTTCCATAATTCTTGGACTATGGTTTGGAACATAAAACATATATTCTTTAGATTTCTCTAGATAACCAATAAAATATCCACTTATCGTTCAAGAATTTAATTTTTTTTCATGTGGATTATAATTCTTGCTTCCGCTTAGCAACCCCAAACATGCAGATGTCTTAAACTAGGTTTCCTTTCAGTCCATAATTCATAAGGTGTTTTTGAGACTGCCTTGCTAGGAATCCTATTTAACAAGTATACAACGATTTTAAGTGCATACATCCACAAAGATATAAGTAAAGAAGAATTACTCATTATACTCCTAACCATATCCATTAAAGTATGATTTCGCCTTTCCGTCACCCCATTAGTACCTGGCATAGTATATTGTGCCCATATGCCACAACTTTCTAAGAACTTTGCAAATGGACCAGGACATTGTCCCATTTCAGTGTGTTTTCCATAGTATTCACCACCTCTATCTGACCTTACTATTTTCACTTTTATATCTAATTGCCTTTCAACCTCATTTATGTACACTTCAAATGCATTTATTGATTAAGATTGTTCATTAAGCAAATAAATATGTCCATAACGTGAAAAATCATCAATAAAGGTAGTAAAGTACTTTTCTCCACTAAAAGATGGAGCATCAAAAGGCCCATATATATCAGTGCATATAATTTCAAGAAGCTGACTGCTTCTTGTGGCTCTTTTCTTATTGTGTTTGGTTTGCTTTCCCTTAATGCAATCCACACAGACATCAAGATCAGTAAAATCTAGATTCGGTAGAATCTCATTCTTTACCAACCTCTCTAATCTTTCTTTGGATATATGACTCAAATGCTTATGCCACAAAAAAGCAGAATCTTCATTCAGTCTACTACGCTTAATTCCAATATTGCTAAAAGTGACAAGTAAGGATTCAACAAAATTATCATAAAGTTTCAGCCTATATAAACCATCAATAAGAATTCCAAAACCAATAATGGTATTATTATTAAATAAACTAAAACATTCATGTTCAAACTTAAACATTAAACCTTGATTCATCAAGTTTTGAAATCGAAATAACATTCCTAGAAACTGAAGGCACATAGAGAGTTTGTAAAAGATCTAAGTGTCGCAAGGTGTTTTGCGGTCGCCTGGACGAACACTCATCGAAGTGGGACAAGTGAGGAGTCACCACTTTAATTTTGAGGGAAATTAAAGAAAACCATTTGTGAAAGCAAGTTAAAATGAAGCCACTTCAAAAACAGAGATTCCAGGTTCGGGGTCCGTAAAAGGGTGGGGAAGGTGTTAGGCACCCCACCTCGTCCCTCAACGAGGGTAAGCAGATTTAACTTCACGTTTTTCATAGTTAGGAGGGTTTGAATGGAAATGTTAATCCTTTTGACCGAAAGGAATATTTGATTTTTCACTAATCCGGATTACCCAGATACATAAGTAAATGAGACAACCTTAGTGAGTTGCTATTGCGTATTAATTTTATTTCAGAGGGATCATCTTACGTATTTGTTAAAATTTAATTTGGGAGTCGGATAAGAACTCTCCTCCGATCTCCTATAAATATTTATTAAAAATTTTTGGGTTGAGAATCGAATAAGAACTCTCCTCCGATCTCTTTTAAATATTTGTTAAAGTTTTTAAGTGAGAATCGGATAAGAACTCTCCTCCGATCTCTTTTAAATATTTGTTAAAAATTTTTGGGTTGAGAATCAGATAAGAACTCTCCTCCGATCTCTTTTAAATATTTGTTAAAATTTTAAGTGAGAATCGGATAAGAACTCTCCTCCGATCTCTTTTAAATATTTTGTTCAAGTTTTTAAGTGAGGGTCGGATAAGAACTCTCCTCCGATCTCTTGTAAATATTTTTTAAAAATTTTGGTGAGAATCGGATAAGAACTCTTCTCCGATCTCTTTTACTTTATTAAAATTTTAGGTGAGAATCGGATAAGAACCTTCTTCCGATCTCTTTTACTTTAATGGGAGTCGGATAAGGATTTTTCTGACCTCTCATTATTCGATTATGGCTACACATCACAAGAGCCTAAAACTAAGGGTTTTGGCACTCAAAGACGCCAGGGATCGGAATAAGACTTCTTTTACCTCATCGGTACCTTGTGACTAGACAGGGAATACCAGACTGAATTTTCCGACCTCCTATGTGGTCGCCTTACCCGTACCTTTTGATACCCGATTTGTTTTATTTATTTGAAATTTGGTTTTATTCCGCTATATGGCGTCATACCGATTCGCTTTCTATGTCAGCCTAGTGATTCACTATTTTCCTGACGTATTATTCAGACCTTCTATTTTAAAGAAACGCTTAAGATACAGTTACCTACATTTTATCCATCTACTTATACTCTACTTGGGACGAGGACTCTCGCATTTAGAAGTATCAAAGCTTAACAGAAAGAATGGACCAATTGACAAAGGAAGTAAATTCGGGAATAACCTTCTTTGCACAATATAAACTTGACGAAAACTACAAACACAAAAATAAAGGGAATGCGTAAAATAACACGGAGGTATAAACACTCACCTGTAAGGAGCCGAATCTATTGAACTAAACACTGTACCACAAAACGTAAAAGGACTGCGGGTTGATTAGCCTGTGGGTGGAGGCTCGCCTTGGAATGAAGGATGCTTAGCTAAAATATTGTCTGGTTGAAATAACCGAGTTGAATGAAGTCGAGCTTGGACAATGAGAGTGGAAATAAGGAACTGAAAATAAAAGCGTCACAGATAATGAGCAGGCGAAAATGGAGAGTTTCAGTGTTCAAGAATCCCTTTGCAAGAAAACACTTCAGAAAACTGGTTTCAAAAGTTTTTTCCTTACCAAAGCTTAAAAATAGCAGAGTAACGAACTGAATTAAGTTTTAGAGTTCTACCGCTATAGTAACTACCTCCTTTTTTGCCCGTCCCTTGAACAGTTTTTCATGCAGGTATTTATAGGAACCGGGTGCTCCCCATGAAGGGTCAGGATTTATTTTGAGGGAGATGGAGGGTCAGGATTTCAAAGGACATGATCTGAGGCTCAGGAATTAAAGAGGATCAGAACGGACGGCCGAGATCCCCTTCAGAATATTTGTCCTTTTCCTCTTCTAGTCTGACGGTCCCAAATTCTCACATGCAGAGCGTCAGAAATTTTGGGAATAAAAGGCGCCGGTCTTGTCGTATTCTTCTTTGATCCGAGGGCTCTGAGCTCGTCCTTACAGATAAGATCAACGATGGAGATTGAGATGTACAGCACTGTCGTGACATATTCTGGCATCTGTCAGCAATGTGGGCGATTCTGAGGCGTGCGGTGAGGATTTCGTCTGCAGCGCTTTAACTACCTCGGCTCTTATTCTGACAACGGTTATTAGAAGTTGTCTTATTCTCTTTGTATTCCGATCTTCTATCCTTTCCGACCTTATTCCAGTTCTCTCATTTCGAACGCCTTTCCCGATCTCTCTCCTTCCAGGGCGTTCTCCTTTATCCGGGTCAATTCAGTCAGAGCATTTATTGCTTCGATTACCAAGACATTCGCTTCGTTTTCCGCTAATAATAAATGCTTCAAACCCTCCCCTATATATACCTTCAGCAGGAAA
This sequence comes from Hevea brasiliensis, assembly GCF_030052815.1. Taxonomy (NCBI): domain Eukaryota; kingdom Viridiplantae; phylum Streptophyta; class Magnoliopsida; order Malpighiales; family Euphorbiaceae; genus Hevea; species Hevea brasiliensis. Next base: position 75,320,819 of record NC_079507.1, on the reverse strand, counting down.
CCCTTCCTCATTTGATTTTTCCTCTTTCCTTCTCACTTTTCTTGTTCTAACTGCTCCGGCAATAATTCCGGCCATGGTGACCACTTTTGATCTTTTTCCGACCATTTTCTTCGTGTCCCGACTGAAAATTTACGACCCCGGTGATTGGGATGTAATGATATCCTTATTTGATGACAGTGAGAGAACTGGACTAATTTCCCGATTAAGATCGAAAATATCGATCATACCGATCTCGGATTATTGTGCCAATATAATTGGCGATCCAATTTCGGGCGAGAAGACTGCTAACATTCCCCTCAACCTCGGTGATTGGCCGCTGATGTTCATTTGGCTCCTCACCATATTGGGCGTCCCAACTACAGCTCGGTTCTGGTCGATGACAATAGAAATGACTCTACATCCTCATGAGAGTCATAGTCACCCCATCTAAGCTGTACATCTATCCAACGGCCGGTCTCCTAATCAGACACATCTTTTGACTCAGCCATGAGACTAGACTTTGACATGGGCCTTCGCTAGATAGGAAGTGATGCCGGTCTCCAGAGATCGGCCAAATAATGTAACTTGCCTTTTAATGTAATCAGATCTCTAGAGATCGCCCAAATGATGTAATTCAACTTTTGTGTAATCCCGATCTCTGAAAATCGCCCAAATGATGTAATCTGACCTTTTCGGAAATAAAATTTCATTTTGACCACTATTGATTATTTTCCGATCTCTGATGTGATTATCCGATCTGATTCTTCATTTGAATGACACTTATCCGATCCGTAATTCAAAACACCTTAATCTGCCGCTCTATAATTAACCAATCTCTTCATGGAATCTTGGGAATATTCGTGAGACGTGTCAGAACAGCTGGCGAGTCCCGCTATCCGGTGCGTTACCTGGAACATCGTGAGCATTAAATGCTCGGACGAGTATAAATAGGGGTGGGGTTAGCCCGTTCCTCCTTTATGTCATTTTCAGTCTCTCGCAAACAACTTCCGAATTCTCTCGTTTTCTCAAGTTTCCTCCGACACCGATCAAGCTTCGGTAAGGGTTTTGATCTTTCTTTTAGTTTAAACTTTCTGTTTCCTTTAAAAATGAGCGGTGTCGAGGGTCAGAGAGCAGTAAGCCCCCCTTCCATTCAGTTCTCGTGTTCGTCCGATGAGGTAGAGGTGGTCGGACCAAGCGCGCAGCCTGAACTTCCTAGGGTCTCCGCTCCAGTTCAGGGACAACCAGCGCCATCAAGGCATGTACCTTCTTCGGGGAGGGAAAATCTTCCCATGGACGAGCTACCGTCAATCTTGCAAGAAACCGACCTTCAGTCGTTCAGCCAGGAGTACAACATCCGGCCTGATTCCTACGAATTGATTAAGTGTAACGGCGATCTTCGTGCCGATCACTTCTTCGAGGAGAACGATATGATCATGGTCTACGAAGAACAATTAAAGGCCGGTCTGCGGTTCCCTTTGGACGAATTCTTCAAAGAAGTTTTGAAATATCACCAAGTGTGCATCGCTCAAGTTCACCCGAACTCGTGGCGGATCTTGGTAGCTTTCCGAGGCCTATGCCGAGCTAAAGGACTCCGACCCACGGCTAAGGTGTTCGCTGAATCAAGACGGCTAACTCGTCGCAAGGACGACGAGTATTGGTTCTTCCAGGCGAAACCACATTGTGGGCTTTTTATAGACCTACCTTCCTCCTTGAAGAATTGGAAGAACTGCTTTTTTATCTTGAGGAGTAAAATTCCGAACAGCTTTGAGGGCTTCCCCCGTAGCTGGCTGCATCAGGGTCCTTTACTTACGAAACACATCGCCTTAAATAGGGAAGAGGGTGCAATGGTGATGGAGTTGAAGGAACAGGCGTCCAGAGAGAAGTTCTCTTGTTTGGATGCAGTGACGGCCAAGCTACACCATTGGACTATGCAGCTGGTCGCCGGTCAAGATCGCGGGCTTCAGCTCTCTAATCTCGGCATCGGTATTTTCTATATCTCAGATCTTTGGACCTTAGCGATCTCACTGACCTCTTCTTTGTGCAGGTATGGCAAGCGGCGAAGCCTCTAAGGAGAGCCGGAAGCAGAAGAGAGAGATTTCCCAGAAGGTACGGGAGATGAAACATTCCGAGCTGCTTCAAACTCCTGGTCATGAGCCCGGGGAGATACAGGGAGGCTCGTCTCAACCTTCTGGGCCTCCGGTTATAGAAGTGGTCCGATCACCTCCTCGCCGAGAAGAGCCGCCTCCACCTCTTCCAGTTGCTCCAAGTGCGGAAGGGGGTCCTTCCCAGCCTTCTGTAAGGACCCTTTCCCGCGGTGCCCAAGTGCTGATCCACTCGTTGGAGAAAAACCGCACGGTTCGAGAGAACCCTGGTTTCGCCAAGCTCTTGGCGTCCTCTATCTGTCTTCGAGAAGATCGGGATAGGCTGTCTCCGGATAACCTTGATGATATCTTGACCAGATCTATGAGCCTAAAAGTGGATTGTTTGGTGAACCAGCACATGGTCCGGGAGAAGGCTCATCGCCTGGGTAAGGAAGTCGAGAGGATGAATCATGAGGTGTCTTCTCTCCGATCCCAACTTTCGTCCGCTCAGGACTACATATCCCAAATTGAGGGACGAATCAAGTTCTATGAGGATAAGCTGGTCGAGCAAGCTCATGTTCTGGCCGAGCGAGACCGTGTTCTCGAGGGAGTTTAGGCACTCCGAGCTGATGAGGCTACTCAACTCGCTCATCTTGCCGAGGAGCTCAAAGCGAAAGAAGAAGAAATGGTGACCGGAGTGGCCGGTGCTTATGTGAATGCTCACAGAGATCTCCTGGCTGAGCTCAAGAAGCGTTATCCTGAGGAGGACTTCTCCTGGATGGCCCACCTGGCTCCCGAGGACGAAGGTGAGGATAGCGAAGAGGAAGCTGAAGGTGAGAGGGAAAATGAACAACATGTAGTTCCGGCTGGGGGCGATCCCCCAGCCGAATGACTTGTATAAATTTTGAAATGAAATGAAATGAAAGTTCCCCTTTTGTTCGATGATTGATTGTGATCGGAAAGTTTCTAAATTGCGTAAGCACTTGATTGTTTGAACATATTAGCATGACAACTGAAAATGATTTTTAATCTAAGTATAGGAGATCGGAAAACACAAAATGCATGAGATCAGTTACGAAACGGGACTTAATTAAAATTAGAAATTTGGCTTCGAACACTTAAGATCGGGATCATCTGTAAACCGAGTCGAAACCTTTATCATTCTCAAATTTTTAAAAGAGAGATCGGCAATAAGACTGGTGGTAAGAGGATTCAATCTCGTTTGGCAAGTGAGATCGGAAATATAATCAGGGAACTTGGCAATTAGATTGAGAGATCGGTGGGAACTCTATATGATATGAGGACTTGGTATTTATTCGATTCTTTTGAGGAGAGATCGGAAATGTGAGTGGCTGATTAGAAAACTGGGTTGGGAGATCGGCTTCAGAGTTTATTGATTCTGGGGATCGGCCAAAATATGGTGTCTACACTAAGTGATAACCATTGTCTAAGATCAAATGGTCAGTCCCTATGCCTTCAATTGGGGCCTTCATTCGGTTCCCCATTAATAGGAAGTCTTTAGTTGGGTTTGTGGTTTGGATCGTAAGAAATCCTTGTATCAAGTTGGATACATGAGTAGTAGCACCAAAATCAAGCCACCAAGTATTATTAGGAACATCAATTAAGTTTGATTCAAAACATACATAAGCATAAGGATTACCTTTCTTTTCGAACCAAGCTTTACGTTTCAAGCAATCTTTCTGATAGTGTCCTACTTTTTTCCAATAGCGACACTTATCTACTATTTGTTCCCCCTTTTTAGTTTGAGAAGCATTTGAAGATCCTTTCTTTTTCTTCTTAAACTTGTTGGCCTTCGATTTAAGTCCTTTACCAGCTCCTTGACCCATAATGTTGACAGAATGAGTCCCTTTATTCTTTAGTCTTGTTTCCTTCTGAACTAGCTTATTGGCCAATTCATTAACATTCCACTTATCCTTAATAGTGTTGTAATTGATTTGAAATGGCCCATATTCAGGAGGTAGTGAGTTCAGAATGAACTGCACTAAGAAGGAATCATCCACTGCCATCCCTAAGGTCTTTAGCCTTGTTGCAATGTCACTCATCTCTATAATGTGCTCATGCATACTCTTCGACCCATTATACTTCATGGTCATGAGTTGTGCCATTAGAGTACCAACGAGTGACTTGTCTGCAAAACGAAACCATTCTTCCACAAAATTAAGGTATTTTTTTGCATTTTCAGTTTGTAAAATTGTTATCTTGATGTTATTGGCAATAGTCATTCGTAAAAACATAAGGCTTAATCTATTTGACCGTTCCCATTGGTTATGGTACAACTTCTCTTCTTCACTGCTTGTATCTGTAATAGCAGTGGGTTTGTCTTCCAATAATGCTAAGTCAAGTTCCAAGACACCTAAATGGAACTTGACTTGCTCACACCATTCAGAGAAGTTTAGCCCATTGAATACAATAACAGAAGAAGCTTGCGAATGAAGAGTAATAGCTGTAAAATATTTTATACATACTCAAATTAAAATAGATTCAAACAATTCAAATAATTAGAGTATACTATAGTTCTCTTTTGGGTAGATACTATAATATACTTTCCTAAATTAAATACCTTTAAACTTGATTGGACAATAATTAACTTACATCAAATATACATGTTGTCTTTAGACATCCAATATATATTTGATAAAATATTATTGTCCTCATAATTCTCACTATCATAGAATAATTGATTTACTTTTAGGTAAAATCCTTAAGTTCTGATGACTAATGGGTATCAATTAATCCATTTTTCATTATAGACATCTATTAGTATGGATAATTGATAATTTTTATATGCATGTAAACATCATTCATAGTTCGGTTACTTTGGTGACTAACAAACTATTATTTTTATTTTATTTTAATTTCGCCACTTTGGTGACTAACAAACTAAAACAAATATCATAAGATATGTATATAAATTATGTATCTTAATAAACCTAATATTTGTTTATTCATTAGGTTTAATTGCAAATCTTAATTATATTGGGCAGAAAGCCTAATTTTTTTTTTTATTTCTTTTGAGAAAATATGATATCAAACTTAAATCTCTTTATAACACGATTTTTCATTGTGTTAATAATCCTCATGCCCAAAACTTAATTGGGTTAAATTTTAATAATATTATTTTAATTATTTTAATCATTAACATTAATCATAAAACTTTTACGATATACAATTTAATTCTACCCATATTTAATAACAAGTAAGATCTTGAATATTATGTTCATCACCATAAATTTAATGGAGAAATTTAATTGTTCAAAAATTGGCTCTGATACCACATGTAAAAATAAATCTTAATAGATAATAACAATCATAAATATAATGTGAATCATAAACGTAAGATTTAATCATCACCCTAATAATGGATCTTGAACAAATAAATTCTCACATATCTAGAAAGCGTACCTAATGCGAAGGTTAATTGAGTCATACTAATAATTGAGAGAGATAGTTTAATTTAATAAATTGATTTCTCCTTCTTGACCCTTCTTGATTCACACACAAGAATTTAGCGATGAAAGACTTTCTTGAGATGATTCTATTATTTCTGACTTTATGAAAGAGAATGTGCGTGACCTTATATATATATATATATATATATATATATATATATATATATATATATATATATATATATATATCCGAGACTTAATCTGATACGTCCATCAAATATCATTATACAATTAGAATTAGAATTCACTTCAAATAAAGTAATCCTTGTATGATTAGGATTTGTATTAATTAAAGTAAATATCTATTAATATTGGGTCACATCAAAGGAATTGATTTTGACTCATATGTAATATTAATTACCGGATAAAATCTTACATAATTACCTTAGACGAGTCGTAGCTGTTTGAAGGACAGTATTTTTTATCGATGATTACAGGGTTTGAAACATTGATCATGACAATATCCTGGAATGTAAGGTTAGAAGCACAGCTTGCTGGAGATGCTGGCCATGTTGTTACTCGAACTCCGTTTTGAGAACCGTTGATAGTGCAGTTCTGAACTATAATCCCTACCACATCCTCCTCATTTGAGTACTTGCCAAGGTTCCCTATACTGAGACATACGTGAAAGAAAGCAGTTTGTTTTAGATCAAGGTATTGCATTCTTATGGTGTTTACAGAAGCAGGATCATTACCTTATTCCGTGGCCTGGACCACGTCTAACATCAGAAATGGAGATGTTGATGCTACCAGGTCCGATGGAGACATCGTCACCCACCCCAATTACTGAAGAAATGATTCTGACGTTTGTGGAATGACTAATGTGGATGCCATCTGTGTTTGGACTATGCCAAGGAGCTGTAATTGTGACATTTTTCATTTTAATGTTATTGCTTCCATGGAACCTAACATGGAAGGCCTTACTGTTTATCAGGGCAACGTTGCTGATGGTCCCATCAGAAATATCAGAGAACTTCAATGACCGTATCAATTCAATCAAGTGCAGCGGAATATGGTTTTCGTTAGTTGAAGAAAAATTACAACTTCCAACTTTGATGATGGACTAAATCAAGAAATTAGAACTCACTGTAATCAATTCTTTGCATCCCATTCAATTGCGGCAGCTGATCTGTTTCCAGGCTTCTACAGCTCCCTGCGCATCGAAATTTGTCACTCCATTTCCTCCATTGAGAACGATTCCATTCAATTTTTTGAACTCGATCCAGTTTGAATCAGGAAGGGCGTTCAAGCTACTTGGAGCTATCAAACTCCCTTCAATCTTCACTTTCGGGGACTGGTTGTTGTGGCAAGGGCCAGGGAATGAGATTGAAGCCACAAAGTATTCACCCTGAGGAATGTAGAAGGTGGAGTTTCCGGCGGCATCCCATGTGGCTAAGAATGCCTATTGAAAAATTAAAAAAAGGAAAGTGATCAGCATTCATGATGTAGGAGATAAGAAATAAAATTTCGTGGGATTGATGATTTCTTTTTCTTTTTATTTTTTAAGTTTGCGTTAAGAAACCTGCAACCACAAATTCTGAAGTTAAAACATTTTAACTCTGAACTTCAACAACATTCAATCAGTGCTGTGATTCATGTTTCTAATATTTCTGCTCATACTGGTTACTGCATATTTTAAACTGATAAAGAAGCAAATTCTTAAGGATTACACAATCGTACTTTGCTACTTTCTGTCTTTCCATCAGCGATTGCTCCATACTGAGTTACATCAAAAACTCCCTCCGGAGGTCCCAAATGTGATTCAGGAAATTCTACTGGTGCTGGAGCAGGAGAATCAGTTGAAAGTCCTGGATCCAGGTCAGGTGGTGGATTTCTGGCTACTGCATTATTTACATGAAAAAATGCTGTATAAAGAGCAAATATGCTAGTACGGAATGAGACCATTCCCTTCATTTTCACTATCTGTTAGGCCTATGACTTTGAAACTTGATTTCCAAAAGGCCTCAGTTCAGTAGCCTTGCGCTTCTTCATGTCTTGGATATTTATAATCAAAAGGAACTCAAGAAACTTCACCAATATATGCATATTGTTTATCAAACATTTAGGCATGTTAATTTTTGGTTGGAGTTTCATTAAACTAATGCTGCTTTAAGTAAAATTGTTAATGAATTAAGCCAAATTCCATCCAATTATTCAGAAAAATTTGGAACTTTATAGTCCGGTGAGGAGAAGGATTGGGACTAAATTAAAAAAAAAAAAAAATTCCCTTCTGACAGGCCGGAACATTAGAGGGGAAGATATTGAAGGTACCCAGATTGTGAACCAACTGCCATTCTAGACAGGTATAAAGGTTTGCTGTACATGTATCAACAAAGAAATTGCATTTGGGAGGGATGCTATGGTTGAAAATAGTATGTTTTATCCTCAACATAGGTACCTTGAGGAAGCTTCAGCAAATCATTTTACTGAATCTAAATCAGATCAATCTTATTATGCGTACGGATGCAGCTGTACAAGGATCTGCATTGACTTCAAGTAGTTCTTTAATCCTAAGCAGTTAATTAAATCCTTTTGCCATCTTGATGAGCAATATATAATTACGAGTAAATCTGGAATTGCAAACAACTGAAAGCTAACAAATTTGGGGTTCTTCATATATAGACCTCCAAAGAGAGATGAAAAAGTTTAAAATTATCTTGGGTTGTTGCTAATTCCTGTTGGTTGTAAATAATTGCAATTGCTCTGTCTTTTTCAAACTCATCAGCTTGAAATCAGTTAGTCTTTAATTTTGAGAAACTGACAAGAATTAGGCATTTAAAAATTGTTGTAAACTGAGACTTTTGCAATTGCCTCTTGCATTTGAAGTTGACTTGTGCAGTCAAGCCAATGTGGTGAAAATATAAAGCTTTCTTACTAGCCCTTTCCAACCGATGGTGCGCATCATATGTATTAGACAAATAGTTTTGCAATGATGCTAATAAAGTGTATGTAATATTAATTTCTATTAGATCCAAAGCTCCATTGCCTTGTTCCTTAACTGTACCAATTGATACAAATGATGCTTAAGCAGGAAAGGCTGTTATTGCAAATTTAAGCCCTCATCGGCACGGTGGTGGGAATTGCATGCCTGCATAGCTTACTCTTGCATTTTGGCATGTAGCAGAGAAAGTGTGTTTTTTAGCACCAGTGTATTTCAAATTGATGTTAGCCAAATGAACTCTTTGACAGGGGAACTGCTTGCTGCACTCAATATCAACTCCAACTTTTGAGGTTGTGGTTCCCCTAATGTTCATGTATTTAACGTCGCTGATCTGTACCTTTGATGGCTGCAAGCAAACATGGAATAATTATTAGTTTAATTTCTGTTCATTAAGTGGTGAAGGTGATTATGTCTTAGAAAACCAACCGCTTTTGACTTAGATCCGTAGGATTGATCAATAATAATGGGGTTTTTAACGTCGTGCATAATGATATCCTGGAAAGTCAAGGCTGTAGCTTGGCTTGGAGGTGATCCTGCCCATGTTTTGATTCTGATTCCATTCTCAGTGTTCCTTAATGTACAGTTTCTCACAAGGATGCTTTTTACATCCTTCTCATCTGGGTACTTCCCAAGACTTCCAATACTGTTGTGGACGTATAAAACATGCATGTTAAGATTATAGAAACATATAAAACACTGCCAAAATCTTCCAGACTAATTGGATTTTATCAACTGAAATATAAATTGGGACTATTATAACTGGAAATGGGTCAGTGTGAAACGAAAGATAACAGCAGAAATGGGAGACTCGGTATATATATATATATATATATCTTTCATTTGAAGTTACTAAAACCAGCTTGAATAGGGACTTACCTGATGCCATGTCCGGGGCCACAGGTCATTTTCTTGATGCTAATATCGGTGCTTCCATGAATCATTCCGACGCAATCATCTCCAGTAGCAATGACACTTCTAGCTACTTTAACTTGATTGGATTGGCTGATATGGATACCATCAGTGTTGGGGCTATCTTCAGGAGCTATTAAATGGAGATTTCTGGCTCTAATATTCTGACTAAGAACAATCCCAATGTGGAATCCCATGGGGTTAACAGAATTGATTCGTCTTATAATCCCATTTGCCACGCGATAGAACTTAATAGACTGCACCAGTAGAAAAGAGCACAAGGAACAAGAACAAGCGTTATGAATTTCAACCTTCTATTAATGCTTGTTAAGAAAATTACAGATTAGGAAAATATATTCTGAAAGTTTTAGGTGCTTACTGTTGGAAAAACACTGCCTTCATGATTGTTATATTTCCATACATTAGGGCCTTGGCCATCAACGGTGCCAGTTCCAGTAACTACCAAGCCATTTACATTTTGGAATATCATCCAAAAATCTTCTGCGTAGCTGCTCAAATCCGATACTGCCTTGAGAGTTCCCACAAGTTGAAAAACAGTGGGAGCTGTATTTTTGCACGGTCCCCCAAATACCATTGAAGAGGCTACGAAAATCCCCCTCGGGACAAGTAGCCTTGCCTTTCCTCTCCAGTTGCATGCGGCATTCCATGCCTGAATGAAAGCCTGCAAAGAGAACAAACCAGCAATTCAGTTGTTTTCAGAGAAATTGGCCAATTAATTATGATACTTTATGCGTAGGATAAGAGTCAAGTCTCTTACCAATGCATTATCCTTTCGTGGATCAGTTTTTGCACCAAAATGTACAACGTTATAGATTTTTTCACTGGGATCTCTTCTACGACCAGCGCGAGGACCAGGTCTAATAATGGCACCGCGCATACCCTTGGCCTCAAAAGAAGCCATTGCTAAGCACAAGAGAAGAATGACATTTGCCAAGAGTCTTTTTGTTATGGCCATAGACATTCTTCTTCAAATCCAGTCTGTAGGCTTCTTTTTCTCTCTATATAAGACAAAAAATAAGAAGCCCCGATAACGAGGCTTGATCGATAGATTGTGACAAGTTCTCTTTCCATGCCTCATTCTTTATAGCATGGATTTTGCCAAACAGATTGGTGCAGATAGAAGCTATCAATAGGATATTTTTGGTTAGTTGTTTGTTTGGTTGCATCTTTGCCCTGATTAGCTTCACCTCCCTTGGATTTAGGAATAATGAGCTCTGTGTCTGTGTTATTAAAATTGTCTGCTGCTTCTCCGTTTTAGGCCATATTGGCCACCAATTTAACACCGGCATTGCACTAAACAATTACAAGTCGCAATTTCTTCCAGGTTTAGAGGAGGGTTTGCTCAATTCCAGAGCCAACACCCAAATCATGAGATTGTGTAGTCAATGACAAAGATTCTTTTCTGGTGCTGCTATATTTGTTGTCAACCTGTCTTAACTGCATAAAATTGCAGACCCAAATACACCAAAAAGAAATCAATTTATTGCAGTGATGTTCAGGCAAGCTTATTTGTACTATATCCATCTACTCTGTTCGGTTAAAAATAGTGTCAGGTGCTTACCTGTTGAATTTCTAGCCATGGAAAATGTATTGACATTTATGTTTCTCCACTTAATTTGAAGGGGATTATTATTCCATGGTTGTATTTTCTCATTTCTTATTCTCCTCAAACTTGTTAGTATGTAGAGGAATAGGGAATTACAATGCTATTTTTTGAGTTGGACTATGTCTAAATTCTTGGTAATGCTCCTATATTTCCTTTTTTTAATTTAATGAAGTTCTCAAATGCAGGAGCGGGACTACTCAGCCCCACAAATTTTTTTAGATTAAATTTTCACCTATAAATTTTAATATATATTTTTTTAAAAAAAATATTATTATTTGTTCCTAAACATTTTAAAATTAAAATTTTATTTGTAAATTTTAGCATATTCTTTTTAAAAAAAATTACTGTCCCTCTAACATAATTTTTTTCAGTCTTATACTTTTATGTAAATTTCATTTATAATTTTTATATTTTTAATATTTTATATTTTTATTTTAATTTTTATATTTTTATCAATATTTCATTTAACTTCTTTTCGGTATTTATTTTTCTCTCTAAACATTATCTTTTAATTCAACTATGTTCCTGTGTTTAAAATAAAATAAAAAAACGAAGGAACATACGGCCTGACTTGTGAATGGATTTTTGATAAGCTCGCCTAACATCATTTTGGCTCGATGGTGCATTCCTATTTTGCTTTATTTCTTTTACACTATATTTGGGAAATTTTTTTGGAAAAAAAGGAAAATAAAGAGAAAAAAATAAAGAATATTTTTCTTTTATTATTTTCTTTGTTCTTGTTTGGATTAAGAGGAAGGAAAATAAAGAGAAAAAAAATATAATAAATTTATAGTTTTACCCTATATATTTAAAAAAAAAACTAAAAAAAAAATAATTTTATAATTTTGATATATAAGTATATTTTTTTCTCACACTTTTATTATTTCCTCTCCAAATAAGAAAGAAAGTAACAAAAGGAAAATAAAGGTTTTTTTTTTTCATCTTCCCTTTATTATATCTTCTTTTCCAAATAAAAAAAAAATACCAATCATTCTTTATCTTTTTTTATTTTTCGCTACTTATTTTCCTTCTCTATTTTTCACACACCCAAACAAGGGCTTAGATTCCACTATCACCTTCCATTCTGATCATATATATATATATATATATATATATATATATATATATATATATATATATATATATATATATTACTCCTGGACTGATTCGTTCAGATCAAGGCACTGGCACTCCTTATTTTGGGAGAGAGTTTCTAGAAATGGTGATATATATATATATATATATATATATATATATATATATATCACCATTTCTAGAAACTCTCTCCCAAAATAAGGAGAATCCCTGTCCTGCCTTGATCTGAACGAATCAGTCCAGGAGTAACGGATATTCGCCATATAGCTCTCCCTCTTCTGGGTTTCTTTTTATAGTAATGGAAATTTCATTGAACAATGCCAGAACAAATTGATGGGCGGATGGTGACGTGGTGGGAATGGAATGACCAAATTTCATATCCATCTTTTTATGTTTCAAAGAAAAAAAAGAAAAAAGATGGCAAGAAAAAAAAAAAGATGGATATGGGTTTTTTTCTTTGTTTTAATCTATCCTGATATGGGTTTTGTCTAGGATTTTTGTTCCTCCAATTAACTTTAATTTAAAAAAAATATATATTTTATTAAATAAAGATAAAATATAAATTTAAATACAAAATTTCATTATTATTATTATTATTATTATAATTTTATATAAAAAACTTAAAACAAATAATTTATACAAAATATAATAGCAAAACTGATTTTTTAACTAATATTTACCTCTCTCTATTCCTAATCTTTAATTAAGATATGAGTTAAGGGATTCAATTTCTATTCATAACCTTTTATACTAGAATTTTCTGAATATGAGAATGATGATAGAATTTTGAAAGAACGAATCCCCTCTATTCATTACATTTTATGTTTCTATAATAAATTAACTAAGATATTGATTATTGTTGCTAGCATGATAATTTAACCCCACATTTTATTTATAACAAATGAAAACGTTTCAAAATTTTCATGTTTTATAGTTTTGTCTATCTTTCAATTTTTAATAATTTTTTCTAATTAAAGTTAAAATTTACGATGAAATCACTATTTAGTTATATGAAGTATTTTTTTTATTATATTGCACAAATATCTCTGATCATTAAATCAGAACTAATCCTACTTATATCATGTTGGCACTCATATAATTTTTTCTAATTAAAGTTAAAATTTACGATGAAATCACTATTTAGTTATGAAGTATTTTTTTTATTATATTGCACAAATATCTCCCATCATTAAATCAGAACTAATCCTACTTATATCCTGTTGGCACTCATATCAAACACCCATTAATAATTTTGTAGCATTTAATTATTAGAATAAAAAATTTGTTTAATTAATTTATGGTTTTTACTTTCCACATAATAATGCAATTAAAATATTATTAATAAAATTAAAAAGAATTTAACAATATTTGTAAAAACTTGATAAGTTTTTTTTTTTTTTTTTTTTTTTAAAAAAAAGCATCGAACACTTATATACTGAAGGTGAAAATGTAAAAGGTTTTGCTAATTAATATATTAGGAATACATTTCAAGTTTGAAGAGCATAATATTATTATAACAGAAGCTATTATTATACTACAAGGACGAACGAGGAAAGCATAAAATAGCAAATATACTCATTATTATTATTATTAAAAACAAAGGAACAAGCCAAACTTAATAATTTTATGTAAAATAACATAGGAAAACATATGGATATACATTAATTTAAAATATCAAAAGAATTCCTTTCTGTTGCGATAATCCATGATGACCACCCCACCAAAGTATTTAGCAGCCTCCTCGGACGTAATAGTAGCCTCCATTTTTTGCCTGGTATTAACTTTAATTACGTGATAATTATAGTATGATCGCCGGTCTTCTTGAGGAGCAGGAACAGGAATCCTCTTGGGCCGGCCGTACCACTGATCCATGAGTGCAAGCCCTTCTAATCCAACCTCTGCAAGGCGATCCTCTTGACGTGCCATCTGCAAAATAACAATGCTAGAACATCCAAATTATTGAACAATTAAGTAGCTAGTTAGCTCTTATACTTCTCTGATATGTATCAAGGGTTTAAAGCCAAACCTCTTTTTCACGACTCAACCTATGGGCCGGACCGGCACTAAAACCTAGGTCAGCCTAAAGCTCCCGAGACCTGTAATAACCTAACTATTCCTTAACCTAATCTTAAGGCCAATTTTAAGCCCAATTTTAAGAATTCAACCGGATAGAGTCCGACCATAACATAGACCATATAACAGGAAGTTTTTGTTTCGCCCGACCTATAAGCACAATATATAATCATTTGGGAAAGTTCAGCTCACCCTCTACATACTCATAATGTCATAAAATCCAATGAGTGCTCAGCTCCCTTACCCAATACAGTCATGCATGCATTTAATAGGTTTACAGACCAACGTGACAATTATAATACAAACCCAAATCAAATAAAGTACTTATAACACATACGGAATTTTAGAAGTTAGTAAATTATATAAAACATCATAGACATTAATAGATGACCTGCAAGGGAGAGAGGCAGGTTATTACTCAACAAGAAATCTCCTGTATCCTGGAAAAATAAGGTGAACAGGAGTGAGCGTTCGACTCAGAGAGTAAAATACTGATTTTAACTACAATTTCTATAGCTATCTAAAGCTAATACGTCCTAAATAGTAGAATGCAATACCATAATAATTTTTATACAAATCACATCATAACAGCAAAAAGATAATTTGGAGCACTCACGCATCCATATAATATGCAAACAATTTATATATGGGAGCTGATTCCCTATACAGCTCTCTTAATTCAACTTCTGCCAGCGAGTACATCTCAAGCCGGACTTTCACTTAATAAACCAAATGTGAGTGCTAACGAGATCATCTTGAGCTGTGCCTACCCTGATTTATCCATAAAATGATCAGATAGGGAGTCAAGCTCCAACCGCGTCTATCCGTCCTGTCCATATTCAACACCACACACCACACGCATACCAACACACGCACACTGCTCTAAATTACCATAAAATAACATTCATGGCACTTCATCAATTAAAAATGCAATATAAAACGTGTATAGTGTTTAACTACATAGATATATATTTATAAGTGATGCATGGGCATGTCTGAACATATAATAATATTAAAATTATAATTAAAATCAATATTTTACTCACAGACGTGAACCGAGGTCATTGCGGCGGCTGGGCGGAAGAAGAAGGCTGTCCATGCTCACCTGATAATTTTATTATAATTATTTAATATTTTTCACTCAATACAAGTTTAAAAAGGATTAAAGACACCTTAAGTCACGCCAAAAATCTGGTAGAGTCTCCCCTATACCTAAGACCTACCCAACCTGAAAAAGGGTTCAAAATACACTTCTATATCCACAAGTCACACAACCACAGCTCAATCACATCACATGGCCCCTCCTGGGCCCATCCAAACAGTCAACAACCACAATTTGAAAAATTACCATTTAGTCCCTATAACTAACCCTTTTTCAAAAGCTACTCAAATGAGCTCTAAAAATTCTAAAATTTTGTCCCACTGTCCTTAGCAATATTATTAAGCTAATTCAAAATAAATTATAATTTTATAATCTATCACGAATATTTTATAGATTTTTAATCGAAATTAGGCACTAGATAATTAAGAAAAATGAGGGTTCGGGTTTACTCGTGCCAATTTCGACCCTTGGGACGCGTCTGGCACATCGGAAAACGGTGGGGTAACCTATAACCTCGACCTGATTATGAAGTTTTCTAGGTAGCCTGCCTGCTGGCCGGCCCAAAATTGCAGACCCGAGCAACTGTTGAATTTTCTCTAAACGAGTATAGTTACTTGAAGCCCACAACACGAGGGTTAATACATAATTTTTGCAAATTTATTAAGTTCATTTAATACTCGGAAAAATACTGCGAAGTTCTGCGGGACCCACCGTAAAATGATGTCCGAAAAATTTGAAATGGCTATTGCCGCGAAGCTCTCGTCAAGGAGAGCACTCTATTACTCTCGAATTTTTCGTGGGGTTCAGGGTTTGTGAGAAATCCAGCTTAAAAGTCGAAATGGGCTAAAACTTCCCGGATAAAAATTGGACAAATCGCTTGATGGATTTTTGTGTTATTGGTGTCTATGGAAAGCTCTCGAGGTGTATATGGGTTTTAGAACAAGACTCGGTCCAATCGATGGCTGGATAGACCGAAATCAACCCGGGAAGTCGAAGCACCGCGTGTGCGTTGGGGAGCTTTTGGTGCGATTTTTCAGTGGCCTGGAGGCCAGCCGGCGACGGGGAAGGTCGTCAGCGACACAGGGAGGGGTGGGGAGGAGGTGGCAGGCGCGGAGGGAGAGGGAGGAGAGAGAAACGGGAGGGAGAAGTGGGGTGTTGAGGAGAGAGAAGGAAGGGATCGGTTCGATTTGATCGGTCTGATTCGGATTGATTCTATTCAGGATACTCGAAATTGAATTTTTACTTTTCCTTGAGATAAAAAATGAAGCCCAAAAATTTCGAAAAAATTTTATAAAACTCAGAAAAATTTATAGAGTCTAAATATATTTTTAATTTTATTACGTGATTTTTAAATTAATTTTTAAAAATCATCAAAATTTCACATTTTTTAAAAATCAAATCCAATTTTTAAAATTTAAAAAATTTTAAATAATTTTTTAAAATTTAAATAAAATAAAATATTAATATTTATCTATAAAATAATTAATTTAAAAATTAGGGTGCCACACCTTTTTATATAACAGAGGCCTCTCTATTGATTTCAACTTATATTTTTAACTAGCGTAATCGCTTGAAAGTTGGAGCAAAAAACTGGGTTTAGCTTCCTATAAACTTCCTTTGATCCCATTCCTCTTTTTTTCTTCTATAGTTTATTGTTCCGTTCACATGTATTATTATTTAAAGAAGAGTGAAATCTTGGACTAAATCGAAAAAGATGCTCCAAATTAATTCCACCTTTAATTTCCTTTTCTTTTTGAATTCTATTTCTTCCGTTTTACACATTTTTTAAAGAAAAAAAAATAATGTGAATGTGGTTTTATAAACACAAGTTGTTATCGTAAATCAATGGGTAGACAAGGTCTGTGATTTGGAGTGACAATATAAGATATTCGAATGAAAACATATTCATTCCAAGAAACCCCAAAGAAAGTAAAAAAAAGTCTTTTATGATCAAGAAAAAGTTAAAAAAAGTCTTTTGACCAGGAAAGATAAAAAAAGCTGAATTTAAAGTAATTATTAATTTTTTTTTTATTGCAAACATTTGCGTTACAAGCCCCAACAGGGCAAATATTATACAAGCAATTAATTCCAAACCAAGACTCAATCTGTTCATTTGTGGAAAACAGTTTATTGTTTTATATTTTCTATTTTTTAAGACTGTTATAATTTTTATTTTTATAAAACATGTGTTCACAATAAATAATAGAACGCTATTTTTAATTCTAAAAAATTATTTATATCTTTTATAATTAAAAAAAGAAATAATTATAAAATATGTTAAAAGTTTTATTTTATTTTTAAATTTTTAATATATATTATTTATTTATTTTACAATAATATGATTAATTATTTATTATTATAAATAAATATTTTTTAAATAATTATTCAATTTTAAATATTAAAAAGTTATAGTATAATTTTGGTTATAAAAAAGTTATAAATTTTATTTGGAAAATAGTTGTAAAACAATAAATCTATCATAAAGAAAAACAACCGTAAACAACTTAAAACTATTTTGTAATTCTTACTTAGAATTTTAAAAACTGGAAAATCAGTTTTTCATTTATAAAAATATATTTTCTAGTTTTCTTATAAAACATTTTCAAAAAATTACCATAGCTCTCTGCGAGTGAATAGGCCCTAAGAATTCCCTACAAGTATGCGAAACTAGTTTAGAATAAAGCCAGCCCAAAGAGCCCATAACCATAAAACCCTAGGCTAGAATGGGTCAAACCCAACCCCAAAAAAACCAGTTTCTTCAACAAAATAGTAGCGCCGCCTTCTCTGAGTAGGAACCATCAACCCCCCAATGAGCATGGAATGCGAAGAGAACACCCAAACCTCAACCATACTAAGTAGCTCCAGGCTAAAACCGCCTAAAGTAGCTTAGAAAGGGATGGCAGCAAAGCACAGAAGAAACAACAGCCAAAAAGGAAGGAACTAACATAGGTACTCACTTATTATAACATCCTTTGGCAGGGAGAGAAAACTAAACACATAGAGATCTAAGTCGTTTCATTATTGCATAGCCTTGGGTCGACCTAAAGGCTCATTAGCTGACAAGCTCCTCAGTAAACCATACTCACCCCTTAAGCTTGAAGACACCTTGCCAGCACTCAAGCCATCCTAGATGAACAGAAATTCTCACCAATATCACCATGGTATGCAAAAACCACAACTCAACACTTTTATACATCCAATCCAGGTGACAAAGAGTTGCCCCAAGCTAGGTCGGAGAACCACGATCCTAACGTGGAAGGGCAGGGGAAGCAAAAGGGATCTTTTTTATTCATTATTTATGCAATAAAACTTTCAAGTTTTACCTTGCTAAAAAAACCTCTGACCATTAATTAAGAATTCTTAATCACTTAATCTTCATTTTGCTTAATTTTATTTGACTTTAAATTTATATTTTTATATTAATTATAATTTTTTTAGAATGATTTATATTAATTATAAATTTAATCATATAAATATGCTTAAATGCCAAGGTGACATAAAAGGTAGTTATTTTTTCGACACTATTAATTATTTATTATTTTATAAAACTCATTTATATATATATATGTCATTATTTTATTGGCTTATTATTTCATAAATCATGGCTTTATTTTATAATTTTTCATCACGACGTCAAAAGTTTATCCGTTTTGGGTGAAAGCCTGAAGGCAAATGCCAAATCGTTTTTGGTTAACATATAGTAAAATTTTAATTTAATTTAATTTAACAAGAAAAATCCTTTTTCCAGGAACTTTCTCCAGTCTGGAATCTCTCAATTTACAATTCGTTTCACATTATTAATGAAATTGTAGTTAAAAATTAATTTTTTAAATATGAATACTAAAATTAATTTAAAATTAAATTTAATATATGATTAGCCATGATAAGTCAGGTTTTAGCCATGTATCCCATAGTATGTTTTGAGTGTTTGAACCTTTGTTCAAATCCGAAAGCTAATCTTATTTTGTCTTTATTTTTATTTTAATCTAAAAATATATTTTAATTAATTTAAAATATCTAATTGATTAATATATGTGAAATGTAATTAGTTTTATATTATAGTTTTTCATTCATAAAGATAGAATTTTGAAACAACAAAATAAATTAACTAAAATATCGATTATTGTTGCTAGTATGATAATTTAAATTAACCCCCCACATTTTTTATTATAATAATGAATAAAAAATTCAAAATTTTCATGCTTTATGATTTTGTCTATTTTTTTAATTTTAATAACTTTGTCTAAATAAAATTAAAGTCAACGATGAAATCACTATTTAATTATATAGCAACTAATTATTAGAATAAAATGCGATCACAATTTCTTTCGCTGCCATGCCAATATAGTAGTGTTGAGGTATCTCATATTTAACAGCCTCTTCGGAGGTAATACTAGCCTCCATTTTTGGCCTGAGATTAACTCTGATTACACAATAATCATAGTATGGTTGTTGGCGTTCTTGAGGAGCTGGAACCCTCTTGGGCCTGCCGTGCCACTAATCAAGTAGTGCAAACCCTTGTAATCCAACTTTCGAAAGGCAATCTTCTTGACGTGCCATCTGCAAAATAACAATACTAGATCACTTAAATTAAACAAGTAACTACTACTTTTGCCTTATGCTTCTCTGATACCTGCTAAGGATTTAAGGCCAAGCTCCCTTATGTATAATAGAGGCCTCTCTGTTGGTTTCAACTTATATTTTCAGTTGGCCTAATTATGAAAATCTCTTGGAAGTTGGAATAAAGAACTGTCTTTAGCTTCCTATCAACTTTCTTTGATTCCATTCCTGATTTTTTTCCCCTCTATTTATTGTTCCATTCATATCTATTACTATTTAAAGAAGAGTGAAATCTTGGACTTAATCCAACAAGATGCACTAAATTAATTCTACCTAACCTCCTTTTGATTTGATGGCCCATTCCTATTTTGCTCTCTTTTAGATTCCATTATCACCTTCCATTCTGATCATATATATCTTAATTTTAGAAAATAATAATAATACTAATAATAATAATATTAACAATCTTACCATTTCTAGAAACTCTCTCTCAAAATAAGTGAGTTTTGGAGAATCCCAACTTTAGACAATTTGAATATAAACGAGCCCTGCCTTGATCTGAAGGGAATCAGTACAAGTGTAATGGATATTCTCTATGGCTCTCTCTCTTCTGGGTTTCTTTTTATAGTATTAGAAATTTCTTTGAACAACGACGGAACAAATTAATGGGCAGTGGTACCGTGGTAGGAATAGAATGACCAAATTTCTCTAGGATTCTTGTCCCTCTAATTAACTCTTCAAATTTGATTTCTTAATCTCTATATTAAAGATAACTCTTCAAAAATAGCTTTATAAGAGCATGCCACCTTATCTAAAAAAATTACTATGTAGGAAAATTTTTTATATAAAAATTAATTTATTATATTAAATATAATTTTTATTTAAATATGTTTAAATTTCAACTATTAAAATATTATACATACAAAAATTTAAAACTTTTTCTACTATATCTTTTTAAAAATTTAAATATTTTTTTATAAGCACTTTTCAATTTATTTATAAAATTTAGAAAAAATTTTGCAAGCTAAGCCCTAGCAACTGGGCCTCCCTAGTGTAACTTACTTAGAACAAAGGATGCTAAGTAGAAAAAGCTGGAGAATACAGAGCAAAAGAATCAGTTAAGAATTTTAAAATTCTTTATAATTTCATATATTATAAAATTTTGCTCATCAAATTATATATTTTCAAAATTATTTTTTTAATTCAATTTTTTTGTTATGCTAAAAAAGGTTGAATATTATTTTAAATATTATATGTATATATTAAATAATTAGTAAATAAAAAATTATTGATAAAATTTAAAAAATTATTTATAAAAAATTTATTATATTTAAAGTCTATACATTTTAATAATGATTTTTCAAAAATCGTATCATATGTATTTTTTTTCTACTTTATTTATAGTTTTATTTTATATATATTAATTAATTTAAAAAATAATCTATTACTATTGTTTATTTATTAATATTTAAAATAAAATTATAATTAATTAAAAACTCTATCATCAAAAAATTTTATAATATAATTATGAAAATATTTTTACTTCTATCTATCCCGTATCTCAAATACAGTTATTTTGCCCTCATTAATTTAGGGCCTAAAAATTATGTGAGTTAATTGAAGTATTAATGGGTAAAAACAAAGGAGCCCTCTGGCCCTTGTTGTTTCTTATAGAAGGAGAAGTTGCAGGTTAACCTCGGGCGCCTACGAGAATCCAAAAGGCTTCGCAGAAGCGCCTTAACTATCCATATATAACTTATAACAACCCAAACACTACCCTGAGATCCCATACACGTGTCCAACATCTAAGATACCACCCATATCGTTAATTATAAAATAATTATGTAATTAAAATATTCTTATTTAAATTAAAAAAATTTAACATTATTTATAAAATATTAAAAAGGTTGATTTTTTTTAACCATTAGGTCACATTTTAAAGCATCAAGTATATAGTTATACACTGAGGATGATAATGTAAAAGGCTTTGCTAATTAATATATTAGAAAAAAGTTTCAAGTATATAATATATAACAGAAACTATTATTATATTACAAAGATGGACGAGGAAAGCATAAAATAGCAAATATGCTCATTATTATTATTATTATTATTAAAAGCGAAGGAACAAGCCAAACTTAATAATTTAATGTAAGATAATAAAGGAAATCATATGGGTATACATTAGTTTAAAATATCAAAAGAATTCCTTTCTGTTGCGATAATCCATGATGGCCACCCCACCAAAGTATTTAGCAGCCTCTTCGGAGGTAATAGTAGCCTCTATTTTTGACATGGGATTAACTTTAGTTACACGATAATCATTGCACGGTTGCTGGCGTTCTTGAGGAGCAGGAACAAAAACTCTCTTGGGCCGGCCGTACCATTAATCGACTAGTGCAAACTCTTCCAATCCAACTTTAGAAAGGTGATTTTCTTGACGTGCCATCTGCAAAATAACAATACTAGACTACTCAAATTATTAAACAAGTAGCTCACTAGCTAGATTTGTTCTATACTTCTCTGATACATACCAAGGGAAGACCAAAACCCCTTATATATAAAAGAGGCTTTTCTGTTGATTTCAACTTATATTTCTAGCTAGCCTAATAATGGAAATCGCATGGAAGTTGGAATAAATTAAAGAACTGGGTTTAGCTTCCTATCAACTTCCTTTGATCCCATTCCTCTTTTTTTCCCCTATATTTTATTGTTCCGTTCACATGTATTATAATTATTTAAAGAAGAGTGAAATCTTGGACTAAATCGAACAAGATGCTCCAAATTAAATACCACTCCTTTGTTCTGTTTTGCACATTTTTTGAAAAAATGGACAAGGTGTATGTGGTTTTTTTTTGGTTTCATAAACACAAATTGTTCTGTTAATAAATCAAAGGGTAGATAAGGCCTGTGAGGTCGGTGTGGCAGGATAAGATATTCAAACGAAAACATATTCATTCCAAGAAACCCCAAAGAAAAGGGTAAAAAGGTTCCTGACCGGGAGAGATCAAAGAAGCTGAATTTAAAGAAATTCTTCTTTCTCCATGGAAGCATCAAATGACATGCATGTTGGGTCTATCCTATCTCATCAAGAACCTTATCCATGTATAACTGTTGATTCAGCTTAGAAAAGAAAGCGAAGATAGTAACTGTACAAAAGATGGCATTCAGTCAAGCAATTGTTGGTTGTCTTGTCCCCATTGCCCATGTATTGTGGATATACATACATACATATATATATATATACACACACACACACAGTGGAGCCATTAACTGCCTGCAAGTTGCCCCATTCATCGTGAAGATCACAGCATCGATCCGAAAACCATACTAGACGCGCAGAGTGAAGGTGCGGCTAAATGAGAATGACAATGGATCAAATCTGTTCCTGTTGTGTTAGATTCTCTAAAATGGATATCACAATCAGATAAAGTTTATAAGGTGCAGTTCTGCTACAAAAGCATACATGATGGGCAATTAGCTTTGTTACACTATACATAGGTCGGATAATTATTATGTTAAAAAATTGCTTAATCTTCTAATTATATCTTTAAAATTAGGTTTAATCATGAATAAGCATATATCCACGCTTATAAAAAAAATTTAAAAAGTATATGCCCACTTTATTTTATATTAAAATATTTAATTAATAAATAAAAAATGACTATAATAATTCAATCTCTAAGCCTTTTTGATAAATTCTGATATCAGGGCAGGCTTGTGTTGCTTCAACAAATTAATCTAATTAATTATTGGATAAGTTAAAAGGGCACAAGAATGGCTATGATATATATAAGAGATTTTACAAAACCATTTTATTTTGTTTAATTCTCTATCAAATATAAAAATTATCTAATCTTTTACTCAATTTTTTAATTTTTTAATAAGTATTAACAAATTAAAAGGAAAAATCGTATTTGCGTAGCTCATGATAATAATTTTAATTTTCTATCACCATGTTAAAAAGAGTTAAGCATTTCAATATAACTTCAAAAAAATTATTATCTAAACTCAATTCATTAAAATAAAATATAAATTAATATGAGATACACATATATTTAACTATTTCATAAATTTTATTGCATAAATTAACACGTTTCCTTGTGATCGGACAAAAGGATGACTTTTGTTGAATTTTTTTCTATTAAATTTAAAATAAGGCTATCTATTTTTTGTTTGAAGTCGATTAAATCTTAAAAAATTACAAATTAATTTTGGATTTAAATTAAAATAATTAATATTTAATATTCAATTTAAAAATTAAAAAAATTAAAAATAAATTACAAAATTAATTTGAAAATTTAAAATTAAATTAAAAAATTAAATTAAATTAAATTAAATTAAAAAGTAAAGACTAAATTAAAAAATATTAAATAAAAATTAGCTGCGAAAATTTGTTTTCGTCTGTAATTACCAACGAAAAATTTTATTGGTAAATAGTCGATAATTTATAAGAGTAAAATCACTTATGAAATTACTCACAAAAAAAAATTTAAATTTACTCTAGATATAATTAGTCAGTAAATTTAGCGATAACATTTTTTTCGTCGGTAAAAATTACTTATGCTACTTTTTGTAAACGAAAAAATTTTATTGGTAATTCGTCGATAATCACTGATTACTAACGAAATTTAAGTATATTTGGTCGGTAATTTTCGTAGCTATTTTTTTTTTATTTCTTGTTGTGTTTTTTTTTTTTAACTTTTCTTGTTTTCAACAAAATTACTTTTAAATTTGCAAACAAACGGTGATTTTTATTTTCTATTACTTTAAAAAATTAACTAAAAGCAAAAAAAAATTAGCCACAAACCAAATGCTACCTTATATTGTGGGAGTGCTTATAGCTATTAGCAACAGATAGCATGAACAGAAGAAAAATGTGCGCCAGTACTGATAGCAATAGGCAAGATATAGCAAGATTAAATACTCTCCTGGTTTTTGGCATAAGGAAAGCATATGCATTTGGCTTGAAACCCACAAAATAAAGCGCATAAATATCAAGCATAGTCTGTTTAGGAAATTTTTGTTTAAATTCAGTTTATATGAATTGGTATGATATAATTTACATATAAAATAAATGAGATTTATATGTTTTATGTTTTAAATTTATAATAAATCGATAAGTTTATATATATATATATATATTAAGATTCATCATAAATTAAAGTACACATACATAATTAATTAACAAGAAGAGAGATACAAAATACAACCCTCTTGCTGCATTTTTTTTTCCATATCACACGATGATTTTGGCTCCATGCAAACTTAGCTATCTATATCTACAGACTAATACTCACAGCACTCGAACTTTCAATACAAGAGGCTTACATTCTCTCATTCAGCAGTAAGCCAGTACGTAACTCGATCATATACAAACCACGCCATGCATCTTTACTAAAAAAACTATCAAGAAACACAAAGATCTATGGTAGCTTCAATTCTAATAATTATTAGCCCTGCGAAAAGGATATCTCCTACCATGTTCAACGATCGAAAAGCCACCATAATTTTCCGCTGCCTCGTCGCTAGTGATGACAGGCTCTCTCGCTGCCATGCCAGTATAGTAGTGTTGAGCTATCTCGTAGTTGCTGGTGACGACTGGCACCCTCACCGTTGAAATTTGAGGCCCATGATAAACTAATGGCTGTTGATGCTGGCTGTGGCTGTGGTGATTGTTTTGAATCCTGCTGATGCCAGGTCTATCGCTCGCGTTGGTCCGACCATAGCACTCGTCTATTAAAGAAAAACCTTCACGTCCTATCCTGGCGAGGCGATCTAACTGAGAAGGTGCCATTGGTTTCTTGTCCTTGTAGCTAGTGTTGTATGTCTTGTTTGCTTTGCTTCAAAGGGGTTGAGGTTGCAGGACCTTATATATAGATGTCATCACCGCCTTATCACAATCATCTTTAACCGATTCCTTCCACAAGTTTACCAGCACCCACCATAGAAGAAAAGGAATATATATATATATATCTTACTTTGACAGTATATATCTATTTTAATATTCACAGTGATATATATCAGTTGTGATGATAGAGTTGAATCACCTAATTTTTCTTGTCTAAACTCGATCTACAGTGAAATATAAGATATATGGTGGAATCTATCTATTAAATATAGGTCTCATGTGATTGTGTCTTAGATTAATGATGGATTAAGTTTTGGCAAGAATTTTTCTAAATGAAGTTAATATATATTTTCTTTATATTTAATGAGGCTTTTAGGTGGAGTTTCGGTGGAGCCAATTACAAGAAAAAAAATTTGAGGTTTGAAATTAATTAATTCAATTTTAGATTTATTTGTTAATAGCAAAATATTCAATTTAGTCCATGTATTTATTAGGAAAGTTTTATTTAGCCAATTTTTAATTTTTTATCCAAATTAGCATAGAAATTTCAATTTTAATTTAATTTAGTCTGAAAATTAAAATTTATGGATTAAATTTTTTGATTTATTAATTTAAATAAAAAAATCAAGAAGTTTAACATCTTAATTTTGAAATAAAATTTTCTTAATTTTTGAGTTACATTAAACTTAAATTGAAACTTCAGGGTTAAATTAGATAAAAGGTTAAAAATATATTAAGTTAAACTTCTCCAATAAAAACAAAGATGTAATTGAGCTTTAAATCATAATACTCAAACTTAAGATGGGTAAGAAAACTTTATATTTAAAAATTAAGTTAAAATGAGAAATCAATTCCAAAAAATTAATTTTTTAATCAAACTAATTAAACTAAAATGTATAAGTAAACAAATTTATTAAATAAAAATATAAATGTTCTTTCAAAAGTAATAAAAAAAATCTTTTCTTACAAAAAAATATAATTCTTTGGCTACGCTAAAAATTTTTTAGCGGCGCTATTTACTGTTGCCAATGTGAACCAACACATAGTACGACAAAAATGCGAACTAGTTTTAGCAACCTATTTTACATTTTGTCAACAAATATCTAACTTAAGGCTCATTATAATATACTTTTATCTTATAAAAATATAAGTTCTTTTTTATAATATAAAGGGTCGAATCGTATAATAATAAGAATAAGGGCACATGTCTTAAAAATACTTATCAATCTCTGATCAGTGAATGATAGATTACTAATAGTTATTTGCGTCGTTATTATTTTTATTTGCGACAAACTATAGTACCTGAAAATATAACAAGATAACGCATAGTGAATCAGACATTCCTGCAAAATTCTAGACGTATTCATTTAAAAACAAAAGAATGCATAACGTATAGAAATTCTATGGCTATTTTATTTTTAATAAAAAGTAAAATTTACTTTGCAGGTAATTATTATTAAATAATTAAATAACAGTTTTATTTAATACTAAAATTAACAAAATATAAATAAAATTAATAAAAAAATAAGGTAAGAAGGCACTCAACTTTTTTTTTTGTTCAAAGTAAATAGATTATCTTTAAAAAGTCAAAATCCTTTTTATTGGCATGTAGTATAATCCAAAAAAAAAAATTTAAAAGTGGGTTTCAATAATAATTTTATTTTTCATAAAGTAAAATTTATTTATCAATAATTACTATTAAATAAATCATTATTAAAGTATAATCTAATACTTTTTGAATATTTACAAAAAGAAACACAATGATTTGATTCAAAAACTCTGATTTCTCAACCTTTCAAATTTAGCAAGATTATTGTTTTAATTACTCTTTCTTATTCAAGCGGCAAAATATTTAGAATCACCTTTAAAGTGTAGGAAGTAATTAGGCCTCGAATTTAAATTTCTTCATAATTTTTTTTTAAATTATTGCAATAAAAAATTAAGATGACTACTTTCATCATATAATCTATTAATTATTATCTAGCCCATTACTTTATCATTGAATTAAAAAAACAAAAAATTGAGAGCTTCAAATAATTATACTTTTGCTTAACTCTATATGAAAATTCTTGCTCACCTACATTCGGCTCATTATCAATCCAAAACATAGATATATGAGATTCATATGATTAATAGGTTAATTTTACTGTGCAACGTGTATATTAAATTTATAATGAAGTAAATATAAACAAGAAAAATTATATGTATGTACGTGCACGATAAGAATAAGTTCCATATAACCGAAACAGTTTTGAAAGGCAATAATTAATGAAGATATTAACACACAATATATTATTCGAGTTCTTTTTTGGGTTGATTATGTCCGATTCTCTAATAATTATTGCTTTCTATTTGCATCTTTCTTTTACATTTTAGAAGATAGAACACATTAGCATCTCCACTTTTTTCACTTTTTGTTAATCATCGGTTTAAATAATTTCTTTTATTATTATAAGTACGAAGATTTAATAATTTTAAGTAATAAATAAAAATTTAGTAATTAACTTAATTATTGTGCGTGAAACTTACCTTAATAATAGTCAACATTATACATTTAGCCTTGACAGTGAAAACTGAAAGGATTGAAATATAATTTAAAAAAAATAAAAATATTGTACCTTTTTATGAATAAGAAAACCATTTCGAATTAATGAAAACTAAAGGTTAGGGGTAAAATTAAAAAATTTAATAGATTAAAATAAAAATTAAAAAACAATTTTGTTAAAATTAACTATAGGAAAATAAAATTAAGATATGCATGGGAAAGAAAGAAAAGTTAATTGATGTGGATGTTTCTCAGTGAATCTGATGCCTCACTAACTTCACTTTAATTTGCAATATTGTAATCAGCTATGGCTCTCTTTTTTTTTCTAAACTGATTTATTCCTATCCCAAGTTCATCATATATATTCTTTTTCTGTATTTCTATCAACTCTATGCATGATATAATCAAGATGACGTAATCTCTCTTCCTCTTTGCCACAAAGGCTTTATTATAGCATATATATGAGAGAAATTATTTAGTTTCACTCAATATACTATAGTTTCATCCAAGCATTTTTCTCTATTATAATTTAATGATTTAATTTGCACGTTTCTCTCAACAAATAAACAAACAACTCATTAAAAATAAATTAATAAATAAAGGATGAGAGTCTTATTTTTTTTACGATTAGAATTTAATTTCTTTGAAGAGCATTTCAGGGTTATTCGTTTTAAATATACGTATTAATTAATATGTAAAAATAATAACTTAATTAAAGATTTTATTTTAATACACGAATAAAGATAACATAAGGTAGCTATGCATAAATACCTTCCTATGTGCGTTTCGTCTGAAAATTGAGCCATTCCTACTCGCATGCTCTCTTTCTCCGAATCTCAGTACACAAGTAAAGGATATGTACGCACTCTTAAAATATCAGCATAAATTAAATTTAAAAAAAAATAGTATCACTCCTTTTTTTTTCTTTTTTCAAAGGTATATATTCATTAGATATTAAAATTAGTATAAGGTCCAAGGCCCAAATATAAGAGATAGATTCTATCTACAAACCAGCCATCTAAAGCTCGAAAAAAGACAAAATCTAGAGCTCACACAACGAAAAGTGCAAGAGTTATGGTGCTCTATAGCGAAGGCATCTGCGCAACACGATGCTGCCGGCACCGCTACGCAAAATCAAGCCTCCACTACTTAGTTATCGTCCCAAAGCCTTCGGATGGTCGAAATAGGGATCTATCTTTGATGACTTTGGAGGAAAAGCATGGCATAGCTCATGGCTTCTCAATCTTTGGTAGTCATAAGGGGATCATCAACCACCATCTAATGGCAGCACTAAGACCCTTGAATACCATTATTTAGTTGTTACAAACAGAGCCAAACTTGCACAAACTCGTAACTAAACACTCAAATGCATATCACAAATCATAACCCCTAACTCCAAACAAAATCAAAAGGAGGTACCACTGTGCCAAAAGGTTAGTTGTTAGCAAAGGCATAGCTCCAATTTCTTACCGTGTAATTGGTTACACACTATGAGCCGAATAGATCTGGACAGGTTCATCTAGCTAATAGCAGGCATTTACACCTCAATCTAGGGGTGGAAAGGGCGAAATCCACTCTTCAATTTAAGGAAGGGTTTCCCCTACCTAGAAGGAGCAAAGTAAGTCTATGGAGACAAGCCCGAAGAAGTAGAACAGAGAGAAAAGAAAAATCTCTCTCTAAATATTAGAAAGAGAATAAAGTAGTTGCACTTTGAACATATGTATCTATATGTATAAATTGACATGTAAGATTGTAGTCACATATGATCATCATATAAAATAATAATCTATTAGGTTTTTCAGTATTGAAATCACAGAGACTTCGCATTAATTTTGAACTAAAATAATTTCCTCTCTTATATATATATTCTTTTTTTTTTAATTCCCTGTTAGTAGTTTTCTTTAATGGGTAAGATTGAACAGCAGCTCTAATGTTAGTATTGATTTGGCTTCGTTCTTAAGTAACAGTACCTATTAATTTATCCATCACAAATCCTAATGTGTTTCTACTACAGACACCAACTTTTTACCCTCATTTTAGTTACTATTTACTAGAGTATTAAACAATTGATTAGTTAAATTAATCCTTCTAGAATTCAAAGACTTGGTGAAGTTAAAGATGCCTTTATTGATCCTACTCAAGATCTTGTTCCGAGTCCCTACTTTATTTCGCGTAGAGATATGATATTCTTCATTAATTTTTTATTTTTCAATCATAATTAATAATTTGGGGCATAAAACTAATATATTATCTCCATCTGAAACGAGCTGATCCTCATGTTTTCCTTTCTGATAATAGGGAAATTCCATGAAAAGGAAAATGCAACTTCGAATCCATCCAATAACAAAAAGAAGAAAATAAAGGGAAAAAAAATATGAATTTTAGTCAGAGCAAAGAAGAAAATCGACAAGGAGTTAGATTGGCCATCATGTGCCTCAAGTTAACTGCACCGAGCAAGTAAGATCCAGACAACCCAGATCAAACCAAATAAGGCTTGGGTATCTCAGACTGAGCAAAAGAGTACTCGCCTACTCCGACTGGTCAGGCCAAACAAACACAAACAATGATGACAAAGTAAGTCCAAACGCTTGCCCGTTAGGCCGAGCATCAACCATACCAAGTATTAGCAATACTAGTCAATAATAAAAATAGATCTTTATGAGGAAATCTCGGGATATTAGCCGAATATCTAAGATTTTTGCAGATAACTACAACGGCTATTTGGTCTTTAGTCTATAAATATAAACAACAGACATTAATCAATAGGCTTATTTTGCCAAATTATTTACTGAAATTTTCATAATTTAATTATCTACTCTCGTAAAATCTCTAACTTAAGCGTCGAAAAGGTTGACCAATAAGCCATCGACCTAACCATTTTCTTTATTTTCAGGCTTACTTGGCACTTGGATTGGTTTTTGAGAGACCCATGGCCACATCAAATATTGATAGGTGAAGGATTTATCGTTGATATGTCGTTAATTCATCGCTAACACTTTTAGCGATAAAAAAAACTTAATGAAAAATATAAATTTTAGTGATGGGATATTGATTGGTAATAGATCCATCTTAATATGTCAGTAAACCATTATTAAAATTTTAGCGACACATTAAGTCCATCATTAAAGTAAACTTAAATAGTCATTTAAAAGGCCTTAATTGGTGATTCAATAAAGCTTATTCTCCATCGTCTTTGTGACCAATCTTGACCCTTGTTATTTTAAAGTTGTATTAGCATTTAGAGTTTGCCTCAATTTGATACTGTTCTCGCAGCCTGCACTGAAATAATGCTTTACACCTATGTATCTAGTCAACTACTACACCTAAATGCATTTCAGGGAGAACTAGCTGACTTTGAGTTTGTGTAGCTAAAATTATAGTGATGAAAATTGTTGTCGTTAAATCTTTAACGATGGATTTACTACTAATCATGGATTCCATCAGTAGAAGTCAGTTATATCGTCTTGCACGCGACTTGTTTGTTTATTAATTATTCCATGATCCTATGTAGAGCCTGATTGGGGTTACGTTGGAGAAAAAATTATATAATGAAATCAATATATGTACAACAGTTGTATTAGATAAAAATTTTGCTTTGGAGAGCTAAAAAACCATAAATTATGAATATTAAAAGCCATAACCATATGATAATTTCATGTTCTTTTTACTGATATCAGTGCTTCTGTTCAGGACTAGTGCATAATTACATAATACTACAAACTTGTGACTTAACATAAAAGTAGAAGAAAATTAAGGTTATTTAGGCATAGGGATGAGGTGACACGCCAGCACAACATGTATAATATACTCCTTGAGGCTATAGAAGCTAGAGGCATGGAGGTAGCCTATTAATTAAGCCCCAGAAACTAAACCA
Organism: Hevea brasiliensis; assembly: GCF_030052815.1. NCBI lineage: Eukaryota > Viridiplantae > Streptophyta > Magnoliopsida > Malpighiales > Euphorbiaceae > Hevea > Hevea brasiliensis. The sequence goes on along the minus strand of NC_079507.1, from coordinate 75,288,712 downwards.
TTCTTACGGCGATCTGTAATCAAAATGCCGCCGTAACGCTGAACAGCCTGATTTATTGTTCCATTCACATCTATTATTATTTAAAGAAGAGTGAAATCTTGGACTAAATCCAACAAGATATAGCAAATTAATTCTACCTAACCTCATTATTGATAAAGTTTAAAATCTTATTTATAAAAAATTTATTATATTTAAAGTCTATACATTTTAACAATGGTATTTTAAAAATCGCGTCATATGTATTTTTTTCTACTTTATTTATAATTTTATTGATATGTGTTAACTAATTTAAAAAATAATCTATTATTATTGTTTATTTATTAATATTTAAAATAAAATTATAATTAATTAAAAATTTTATCATTAAAAATTTTTATAATATAATTATGAAAAAATTTCTATTTCTATTTCTACCTATACCTTATCTCAAATACAGATATGTTCAATTTCTATTCATAACCTTTTAAGCTAGAATTTTGAGAAAATGAGAATAATTAATGATAGAATTTTGAAAGAACGAAACATCTCTATCCATAATCTTGTATGCTTCTACAATAAATTAACTGAAATATTGATTATTGTTGCTAGCATGATCATTTAACCCCACATTTTAATTATAATAATGATTAAATATTCAAATTTATAATGTTTTATAATTTTGTCTATATTTTAATTTTAATAATTTTATCCAAATAAAATAAAAAATTTACGATGAAATCACTGCTAAGTTATGTGACGGCTAATTATTAAAATAAAATATTTTTTAATTTATGATTTTCACATAATAATACAATATAAATTACTTGACTTCTCACATGAGTGATACATGTCCCTATAAAGGTTAAACTATTTACTCAACTATTTAAGAACTATAAAACGGATATAGTGTTGCAGAGATAATTGTCCCACATCGATGGTATTAGAAGAAATTAAAGGTTTATATGAGTTAATCGATGGTGTTAAATTATTTAGCCGTCAGTAATTTAGGGCTTAAAAATTATGTGAGTTAATTGAAGTATTAATGGGTAAAAACAAAGGAGCCTTCTAACCCTCCTTTTTTATAGAAGGAGAAGTTGTTGGTTAACCTCAGGCGCATACGAGTATCCAAAAGGCTTCGTAGAAGCGCCTTGAATATCCATAGATAACTTATAACAACCCAAACGCTACCCTGAGATCCCATACACGTGTCCAACATCTAAGATACCACCCATATCATTAATTATAAAATAATTATGTAATTAAAATATTCTTATTTAAATTAAAAAAAATTTAACATTATTTATAAAATATTAAAAAGGTTGATTTTTTTTAACCATTAGGTCACATTTTAAAGCATCAAGTATATAGTTGTATACTAAGGATGAAAATGTAAAACGCTTTGCTAATTAATATATAAGGAAAAAGTTTCAAGTACATAATATATAACAGAAACTATTATTATATTACAAAGATGGACGAGGAAAGCATAAAAGAGCAAATATACTCATTATTATTATTATTTTTATTATTATTAAAAACACGGGAACATGCCAAACTTAATAATTTTATATAAAATAATACAGGAAAAGAAATCATATGGGTATAAATTAATTTAAAATATCAAAAGAACTCCTTTCTGTTGCGATAATCCATGATGATCACCCCACCAAAGTATTTAGTAGCCTCCTCGGAGGTAATAGTAGCCTCCATTTTTTACCTGGGATTAATTTTAAGTACACGATAATTATAGTACGGTTCTAGCATACTTGAGGAGCAGGAACAGAAACTCTCTTGGGCCGGCCGTACCACTGATCAACTAGTGCAATCCCTTCCAATCCAAAAACTCCAAAAGGCGATTTTCTTGACGTGCCATCTGCAAAATAACCATACTAGACCGCTCAAATTATTAAACAAGTAGCTCACTAGCTAGCTTTGTTTTATGCTTTTCTGATACGTACCAAGGGAGGACCAAACCGCCTTACACATAAAAGAGACTTTTCTGTTGATTTCAACTTATGTTTCTAGCTCGCCTAATAATGAAAATCGCTTGGAAGTTGGAACAAATTAAAGAATTGGGTTTAGCCTCCTATCAACTTCCTTTGATCCCATTCCTCTTTTTTTCCCCTATATTTTATTGTTCCGTTCAAATGTATTATAATTATTTAAAGAAGAGTGAAATCTTGGACTAAATCGAACAAGATGCTCCAAATTAAATTCCACTCCTTTGTTCTGTTTTGCACATTTTTTGAAAAAATGGACAAGGTGTATGTGTTTTTTTTTGGTTTCATAAACACAAATTGTTCTGTTAATAAATCAAAGGGTAGACAAGGCCTGTGAGGTCGGTGTGGCAGGATAAGATATTCAAACGAAAACATATTCATTCCAAGAAACCCCAAAGAAAAGGGTAAAAAGGTTCCTGACCGGGAGAGATCAAAGAAGCTGAATTTAAAGAAATTCTTCTTTCTCCATGGAAGCATCAAATGACATGCATGTTGGGTCTATCCTATCTCATCAAGAACCTTATCCATGTATAACTGTTGATTCAGCTTAGAAAAGAAAGCGAAGATAGTAACTGTACAAAAGATGGCATTCAGTCAAGCAATTGTTGGTTGTCTTGTCCCCATTGCCGATGGATTGTGGATATACATACATACATATATATATACACACACAGAGTGGAGCCATTAACTGCCTGCAAGTTGCCCCATTCATCGTGAAGATCACAGCATCGATCCGAAAACCATACTAGACACGCAAAGTGAAGGTGCGGCTAAATGAGAATGACAAGTGATCAAATCTGTTCCTGTTGTGTTAGATTCTCTAAAATGGAGATCACAATCAGATAAAGTTTATTAGGTGCAGTTCTGCTACAAAGCATACATGATGGGCTATTAGCTTTGTTACACTATAATTATTATGTTAAAAAATTACTTAATCTAATAATTATATCTTTAAAATTAGGTTTAATTGTGAACAAGCATATATCTACGCTTATAAAAAAAATTTAAAAAGCATACACTCACTTTATTTTATATTAAAATATTTAATTAATAATAAAAAATGACTATAATAATTCAATCTCTAAGCATTTTTGAAAAATTCTGATATCAGAACAGACTTGTGTTGTGTTTCAGCAAATTAATCTAATTATTGGATAAGCTAAAATGGCGCAAGAATGGCTATGATATATATAAGAGATTTTAAAAAACCATTTTATTTTGTTTAATTCCCTATCAAAAATAAAAATTATCTAATCTTTACTCAAGTTTTTAATTTTTCAATAAGCATTAACAAATTAAAAGAAAAAATCATATCTGCGTAGCTCATGATAATGATTCTAATTTTCTACCATATGTTAGAAAGAGTTAAGCATTTCAATATAACTTTAAAAAAATTATTATCTAAATTCAGTTTATTAAATTAAAATATAAATTAATACAAGATACACATATTTAACTATTTCACAAATTTTATTACATAAATTAACACGTTTTCTTATGATCGGACAAAACCATGACTTTTGTTGAATTTTTTTCTATTAAATTTAAAATAAGGATATATACATCATCTAATTTAAAGCTTTTTTTTTTTTACTTTTCTTGTTTTCAGCAAAATTACTTTTAAATTTGGAAACAAATGATGATTTTTATTTTCTTTTACTTAAAAAAAAATAATAACTAAAAGCAAAAAAAATTAGCCACACACCAAATGCTACCTTATATTGTGGGAGTGCTTATAGCTATAGCAACAGATAGCATGAACAGAAGAAAAATGTGCTCCAGTAGTGATAGCAATAGGCAAGATATAGCAAGATTAAATACTCTCCTGGTTTTTGGCATAAGGAAAGCATATGCATTTGGCTTGAAACCCACAAAATAAAGCGCATATATATCTAGGATAATCCATTTAGGAAATTCTTGTTTAAATTCAGTTTATATGAATTGTTATGATATAATTTATATATAAAATAAATGAGATTTATACGTTTTGTGTTTTAAGTTCATGATAAATTGAGTTTAGATAAGTTTATATATATATATATATATATATATATATATTAAGATTCATCATAAATTAAAGTCCACATACATAATTAATTAACAAGAAGAGAGATACAAAATACAACCCTCTTGCTGCATTTTTCTTTTTCATATCACAGGATGATTTTGGCTCCATGCAAACTTAGCTAGCTATATCTACAGCCTAATACTCACTGCACTCGAACTTTCAATACGAGAGGCTTACATTCTCTCATTTAGCAGTAAGCCAATACGTAACTTGATCATATACAAACCACGCCATTCATCTTTGCTAAAAAACTATCAAGAAACACTAAGATCTATGGTAGCTTCAACTCTAACAATTATTAGCCCTGCGAAAAGGATATCTCCTACCATGTTCAACCATAGCACTCGTCTATTAGAGCAAAACCTTCACGTCCGATCCTGGCGAGGCGATCTAACTGAGGAGGTGCCATTTGTTTCTTGTCCTTGTAGCTAGTGTTGTATGGTGGGACCTATTTATTAAATATAAGTCCCACATAATTGTGTCTTAGATCAACGGTGGATTAAGTTTTGGCAAAAATTTTTCTAAATGAAGTTAATATATATTTTCTTTATATTTAATGAGGTTTTTAGTTGGAGTTTCGGTAGAGCCAATAATAAGTAAAAAATTTGAGATTTGAAATTAATTAATTAAATTTTAGTTTTATTTGTTAATAGGAAAATGTTCAATTTAGTCCATGTACTTGTTGAGAAAGTTTAATTTAGCTGATTTTTAACTTTTTATCCAAATTAGCATAGAAATTTCAATTTAAGTTCAATTTAGTCCGAAAATTAAAATTTATAGATTAAATTTTTTGATTTAAATAAAAAAATCAAGAAGTTTAATTTCTTAATTTAAAAATAAAATTTCTTGATTTCTTAATTTAAACTCAAAAATCAAGAAGTTTAATTTCTTGATTTTCTTGATTTTTGGGTTAAATTAAATTTTGGGATTAAATTAGATAAAAAGTTAAAAATCTATAATACTCAAACTTGAGATGGGTAAGAAAATTATAAATTTAAAAATTAAGTTAAAATGAGAAATCAATTCCAAAAAATTAATTGTTTAATCGAACTAATTAAACCAAAATGTATAAGTAAACAAATTTATTAAATATAAATGTTCTTTCAAAAGTAAAAAAAAAAAATCTTTTCTCACAAAAAAAAATTCTTTGGCGATGCTAATAATTTTTAGCGACGCTATTTACTGTTGCCAAGGTGAACCAACACATAGTATGACAAAATGCGAACCAGGTTTAGCAGTGTATTTTATATTTTGTCAACAAATATCTAACTTAAGGGTCGTTACAGTATACTTTCATACTTTTATCCTATAAAAATGTAAGTCATTTTTTATAATATAAAGGGTTGACTCATATAATTATAAAAATAAAGATATATGTCCTAAAAATACTTAATAATCTCTCGTCGGTGAATGATAGATTACTAATAGTTATTTGCGTCGTTAATATTTTTATTGGCGACAAACTATACTAGCTGAAAATATAACAAGACAACGCATGGTGAATGAGAACTCCCACGAAATTCTAGAAGTATTCAATTAAAAACAAAAGAATGCATAACCTAAAGAAATTCAATGGCTATTTTATTTTTAATAAAAAGCAAAATTTACTTTGCAGGTAATTATTATTAAATAATTAAATAACAGTTTTATTTAATAGTAAAATTAACAAAATGTAAATAAAATTAATAAAAATAAGGTAAGAAGGCACTCAAATTTTTTTTTTCAAAGTAAATAAATTATCCTTAAAAAGTCAAAATCCTTTTTATTGGCATGGAGTATAATTCAGAAAAAAAAAATTTAAAAAGTGAGTTTCAATAATAATATTATTTTTCACAAAGTAAAATTTATTTATCAATAATTAATATTAAATAAATTATTATTAAAGTATAATCTAATTATGAAATATATAAATTAAAACAAAGTGAGTTAAAATAAAAGTAATCATATATACATATATATAATGATCAAATTTAAGTTTATATGTGATATAAGTTAATTTTTGAATATTTACAAAAAGAAACTCATAGACCCGAATTGTTACTCGACCGGAAAGTTCCGTACAGCAATCCAATTGGGGATAAAAATTGAGATTTCGAAGCCCACCACTAATCTCCTTGGGAGTGCGGGGGCAATGCCCCTGTGATATGGACCAGTATAAATATTGTAATATTTTACACTTTACGGTAGAGTTATAAGGTATTCGAGAAACACATTAGGGTCAAGGTTTAAGAGTTCTAAGTGATTGTATTTTGCTCCTTTTATTATAGTGAAACTTTTTCTTTTGTCTTGCCCATGGACGTAGACTTTACGGTTGAACCACGTTAAATCTTTTGTTATTCTTCTTCTCTTTTCTATACTGTGTGATTGTATGATTTGCATGTGTGCCTTAGATTTGCATGCCTATTATAACAAATCGATATCAAAGCTTTGTGCACAAAACCTATGGTTTACAGATGGCACCATCTTTAACGAAGTATGAGATAAAGAAGTTTGATGGTAGATCAAGTTTCAGTCTGTAGAATATTAAAATCAAATCTTCCTGGATCCGACAAGGTCTATGGAAGGCAATCGAGGATAACTTTTCAGAAGGTATGAAAGAGGCAAAAAAGGTTGATTTGAAGGAGAGAGCTTTCAGTGCGATTTTCATGAGTGTAACTGATAATGTCCTATACGAGATTGCTGATGAAAGCTCAGCGTCTACGGCATAAAAGAAATCGGAGGAGTTATACTCTGTCAAATCGCTAACCAACCTCTTGTATCTGAAGAAAAGGTTTTACAGTCCGAGAACATTTCAAAATTTTATTTATAACAAATGAAAAACATTTCAAAATTTTCATGTTTTATAGTTTTGTCTATCTTTTAATTTTTAATAATTTTTTCTAGTTAAAGTCAAAATTTACGATGGAATCACTACTTAATCATATTGTAATTTTTTTTTATATTGCATAGATATCTCTAATCATTGAATTATAACTAATCCTGCTATTGTGGGGTTGGCACTCATATCAAATATTCATTAGTAATTATGTAGCATTTAATTATTGAAATAAATTTTTTTTTAATTAATTTATGATTTTTACTTTTCACATAATAATGCAATTAAAATATTATTAATAAAATTAAAAGAATTTAACAATATTTGTAAAAACTTGAAAAGGTTTTTTTATTTTTTTTTATTTTTTTTATTTGTTTTTACCATTAGGCCCACATTTTAAAGCATCAAGCGCTTATATACTGAAGGTGAAAATGTTAAAGGTTTTGCTAATTAATATATTAGGAATACATTTCAAGTTTGAAGAACATAATATTATTATAACAGAAGCTATTATTATACTATAAAGACGAACGAGGAAAGCATAAAATAGCAAATATACTCATTATTATTATTAAAAACAAAGGAACAAGCCAAACTTAATAATTTTATGTAAAATAATATGGGAAAACATATGGGCATACATTAATTTAAAATATCAAAATAATTCCCTTCTGTTGCGATAATCCATGATGACCACCCCACCAAAGTATAGTAGCTTCCTTGGACATAATAGTAGCCTCCATTTTTGGCCTTGTTAACTTTGATTACACGATAATCATAGTACGGTTGCTGGCGTTCTTGAGGAGCAGGAGCAGGAATCCTCTTAGGCCGCCGTACCACTCACTGATCCATCAGTGCAAGTCCACAAGGCGATCTTCTTGACGTACCATCTGTAAAATAACAATACTAGAACACCCAAATTATTGAACAAGTAAGTAGCTCTGATACGTACCAAGGGTTTAAGGCCAAAGCCCTTTATATATAACACAGAAGCCCTTCTATTGGTTTCAACTTATATTTCTAGCTAGCGCAATAATGAAAATCACTTGAAAGTTGGAACAAAAAACTGGGTTTAGCTTCCTATAAACTTCCTTTGATCCCATTCCTCTTTTTTTCTTCTATCGTTTATTGTTCCGTTCACATGCATTATCATTTAAAGAAGAGTGAAATCTTGGACTAAATCGAGCAAGATGCTCCAAATTAATTCCACCTTTAATTTCCTTTTCTTTTTGAATTCTATTTCTGCCGTTTTACACATTTTTTAAAGAAAAAAAAAAGTGTATGTGGTTTCATAAACACAAGTTGTTATCGTAAATCAATGGGGTAGACAAGGTCTGTGATTTGAAGTGACAATATAAGATATTCGAATGAAAGCATATTCATTCCAAGAAACCCCAAAGAAAGTAAAAAAAAGTCTTTTCTGATCAAGAAAAAGTTAAAAAAAGTCTTTTGACCAGGAAAGATAAAAAAAGCTGAATTTAAAGTAATTATTAATTTTTCGCTTTTTTTTTTTTATTGCAAACATTTGCGTTACAAGCCCCAACAAGGCAAATATTATACAAGCAATTAATTCCAAACCAAGACCCAATCTATGTAATTGTGGAAAACAGTTTATTGTTTTATATTTTCTATTTTCTAAGAAAGTTATAATTTTTATTGTTTATAAAAAAAACGTGTTCACAGCAAATAATAGAAAACTCCTTTTTTTTTAATTTTAAAAAATTTAAAAAATTATTTTTATCTTTTATAATTAAAAAAAATAATTATAAAATATATTAAAAATTTTATTTTATTTTTAAATATTCATTTATTTTATAATAATATGATTAATTTTTTATCATTATAAGTAAATATTTTTCAAATAATTATTCAATTTTAGATATTAAAAAGTTATAGTATAATTTTAGTTATAAAAAAGTCATAGCTTTCTATTTGGAAAACAGTTGTAAAACAAGAAATTTTTCGTAAAGGAAAACAATTGAAAACAACTGAAAACAAATTTTCTAAATCTTACTTAAAATTTGAAAAACTGGAAAATTAGTTTTCTAGTTTTTTATTTGCAAAAATGACACATGTGAACACGTAACTTTGTTTTCTAATTTTCTTATAAAACTCTTTCAGAAAACTACTATAGTTTTTTACAAGTGAATAGGCCCTAGGAATTCCTTACAAGCCTACGAAACTAGTTTGGAACTAAGCCAGCCCAAGGAGCCCATAACCATAAAACCCTAAGCTATAATGGGTCAAACCCAACCCCAAAAAAGCCAGCTTCTTCAACAAAATAGTAGCGCTGCCTTCTCTTGAGTGGGAACCATCAACCCCCCAATGAGCATGGAAAGCGAACAGAACACCCAAACCTCAACCACCCTAAGTAGCCCCATGCTAAAATAGCCTAAAGCAGCTAAGAAAGGTATGCTAGCAAAGCACAGAAGAAACAACAGCCGCAAAGGAAGGAACTAACACAATTACTCACCAATTACTACATCCTTTGGCAGGGAGAGAAGACTAAACACACAGAGATCTAAGGCGTTCCATTATTGCATAGCCTTGGGTCAACCTAAAGGCTCATTAGCCGACAAACTCCTCAGTGAACCATACTCACTCCTTAAGCTTGAATACACCTTGCCAGCACTCAAGCCATCCTAGATGAACAAAAATTCTCACCAATATCACCATAGTCTGCAAAAACCACAATTCCACACTTTTATACATCCAATTTAGGTGACAAAGAGTTGCCCCAAGCTAGGTCGAAGAACCACGATCCTCACGTGGAAGGGCAAAGGAAGTAAAAGGGAGAAAACGCTTGGCGGATCCAAAAAGAAAACGAGACAAAAGCAACTGGACTTTCAGAGAGAAATTTCTCTCTCTAAATGGAGAGAGAGAGAGATTGTAGAAACCCTTTTATTTCGCATTCTTTTTACATGAAAGAATCACATTACATGCATATTGCGTCAATCCTATATCTCAAAAATTTTATCCATATATAACTGTTAAATCAGCTTAAAAATGAAAAGCGAAGATAGTAAGTGTACAAAAGATAGCATTTAGTCAAGCACTTGTTGTTTGCATTGTACCTTATTATTATTATGCATTTTTCTTGTTTGAATTTTTCCATATTTTAAAATCATAATCAATCAAATTTAAATAAGGACATTTTTTTTTATTCATTATTTATGCAATAAAACTTTCAAGTTTTACCTTGCTTAAAAAATTCTGACCATTAATTAAGAATTCTTAATCACTTAATCTTCATTTCGCTTGATTGTATTTTGACTTTAAATTTATATTTTATATTAATTATAATTTTTTTAGAATGATTTATATTAATTATAAATTTAATCATATAAATATGCTTAAATGCCAAGGTGACATAAAAGGCAGTTATTTTTAGACACTATTAATTATTTATTATTTTATAAAACTCTTTTATATATATATATATATATATATATATATATATATATGTCATTATTTTATTGGCTTATTATTTCATAAATAATGGTTTTATTTTATAATTTTTCATCACGACGTCAAAAGTTTATCCGTTTGCTGAATCATGCAAACGACACGCAGTTCTAATAAAGACATGGGTGAAAGCCTGAAGGCAAATGCCAAATCGTTTTTGGTTAACATATAGTAAAATTTTAATTTAATTTAATTTAACAAGAAAAATCCTTTTTCCAGGAACTTTCTCCAGTCTGGAATCTCTCAAATTACAATTCGTTTCACATTATTAATGAAATTGTAGTTAAAAATTACTTTTTTAAATATGAATACTAAAATTAATTTAAAATTAAATTTAATATATGATTAGCCATGATAAGTCAGGTTTTAGCCATGTATCCCATAGTATGTTTTGAGTGTTTGAACCTTTGTTCAAATCCGAAAGCTAATCTTATTTTGTCTTTATTTTTATTTTAATCTAAAAATATATTTTAATTAATTTAAAATATCTAATTGATTAATATATGTGAATTGTAATTAGTTTTATATTATAGTTTTTCATTCATAAAGATAGAATTTTGAAACAACAAAATAAATAAACTAAAATGTCGATTATTGTTGCTAGTATGATAATTTAAATTAACCCCCCACATTTTTTATTATAATAATGAATAAAAAATTCAAAATTTTCATGCTTTATGATTTTGTCTATTTTTTTAATTTTAATAACTTTGTCTAAATAAAATTAAAGTCAACGATGAAATCACTATTTAATTATATAGCAACTAATTATTAGAATAAAATGCGATCACAATTTCTTTCGCTGCCATGCCAATATAGTAGTGTTGAGGTATCTCATATTTAACAGCCTCTTCGGAGGTAATACTAGCCTCCATTTTTGGCCTGAGATTAACTCTGATTACACAATAATCATAGTATGGTTGTTGGCGTTCTTGAGGAGCTGGAACCCTCTTGGGCCTGCCGTGCCACTAATCAAGTAGTGCAAACCCTTGTAATCCAACTTTCGAAAGGCAATCTTCTTGACGTGCCATCTGCAAAATAACAATACTAGATCACTTAAATTAAACCAGTAACTACTACTTTTGCCTTATGCTTCTCTGATACCTGCTAAGGATTTAAGGCCAAGCTCCCTTATGTATAATAGAGGCCTCTCTGTTGGTTTCAACTTATATTTTCAGTTGGCCTAATTATGAAAATCTCTTGGAAGTTGGAATAAAGAACTGTCTTTAGCTTCCTATCAACTTTCTTTGATTCCATTCCTGATTTTTTTCCCCTCTATTTATTGTTCCATTCATATCTATTACTATTTAAAGAAGAGTGAAATCTTGGACTTAATCCAACAAGATGCACTAAATTAATTCTACCTAACCTCCTTTTGATTTGATGGCCCATTCCTATTTTGCTCTCTTTTAGATTCCATTATCACCTTCCATTCTGATCATATATATCTTAATTTTAGAAAATAATAATAATAATAATAATAATATTAACAATCTTACCATTTCTAGAAACTCTCTCTCAAAATAAGTGAGTTTTGGAGAATCCCAACTTTAGACAATTTGAATATAAACGAGCCCTGCCTTGATCTGAAGGGAATCAGTACAAGTGTAATGGATATTCTCTATGGCTCTCTCTCTTCTGGGTTTCTTTTTATAGTATTAGAAATTTCTTTGAACAACGCCGGAACAAATTAATAGGCAGTGGTACCGTGGTAGGAATAGAATGACCAAATTTCTCTAGGATTCTTGTCCCTCTAATTAACTCTTCAAATTTGATTTCTTAATCTCTATATTAAAGATAACTCTTCAAAAATAGCTTTATAAGAGCATGCCACTTAATTAGTAAGGGTATTTAAAAAATTACTATGTAGGAAATTTTTTTATATAAAAATTAATTTATTATATTAAATATAATTTTTATTTAAATATTTTTAAATTTCAACTACTAAAATATTATACATACAAAAATTTAAAACTTTTTCTACTATATCTTTTTAAAAATTTAAATATTTTTTTATAAGCACTTTTCAATTTATTTATAAAATTTAGAAAAAATTTTGCAAGCGAAGCCCTAGCAACTGGGCCTCCCTAGGGTAACCTACTTAGAACAAAGGATGCTAAGTAGAAAAAGCTGGAGAATACAGAACAAAAGAATCAGTTAAGAATTTTAAAATTCTTCATAATTTCATATATTATAAAATTTTGCTCATCAAATTATATATTTTCAAAATTAATTTTTTAATTAAATTTTTTTGTTATGCTAAAAAAGGTTGAATATTATTTTAAATATTATATGTATATATTAAATAATTAGTAAATAAAAAATTATTGATAAAATTTTAAAAATTATTTATAAAAAATTTATTATATTTAAAGTCTATACATTTTAATAATGATTTTTCAAAAATCGTATCATATGTAATTTTTTTTTCTACTTTATTTATAGTTTTATTTTATATATATTAATTAATTTAAAAAATAATCTATTACTATTGTTTATTTATTAATATTTAAAATAAAATTATAATTAATTAAAAACTTTATCATTAAAAAATTTTATAATATAATTATGAAAATATTTTTACTTCTATCTATCCCTTATCTCAAATACAGTAGCATGTGTGAATTATTTTGCCCTCATTAATTTAGGGCCTAAAAATTATGTGAGTTAATTGAAGTATTAATGGGTAAAAACAAAGGAGCCCTCTGGCCCTTGTTGTTTCTTATAGAAGGAGAAGTTGCAGGTTAACCTCGGGCGCCTATGAGAATCCAAAAGGCTTCGCAGAAGCGCCTTAACTATCCATATATAACTTATAACAACCCAAACACTACCCTGAGATCCCATACACGTGTCCAACATCTAAGATACCACCCATATCGTTAATTATAAAATAATTATGTAATTAAAATATTCTTATTTAAATTAAAAAAATTTAACATTATTTATAAAATATTAAAAAGGTTGATTTTTTTTAACCATTAGGTCACATTTTAAAGCATCAAGTATATAGTTATACACTGAGGATGATAATGTAAAAGGCTTTGCTAATTAATATATTAGGAAAAAGTTTCAAGTACATAATATATAACAGAAACTATTATTATATTACAAAGATGGACGAGGAAAGCATAAAATAGCAAATATGCTCATTATTATTATTATTATTATTAAAAGCGAAGGAACAAGCCAAACTTAATAATTTAATGTAAGATAATAAAGGAAATCATATGGGTATACATTAATTTAAAATATCAAAAGAATTCCTTTCTGTTGCGATAATCCACGATGACCACCCCACCAAAGTATTTAGCAGCCTCTTCGGAGGTAATAGTAGCCTCTATTTTTGACATGGGATTAACTTTAGTTACACGATAATCATTGCACGGTTGCTGGCGTTCTTGAGGAGCAGGAACAAAAACTCTCTTGGGCCGGCCTTACCATTAATCGACTAGTGCAAACTCTTCCGATCCAACTTTAGAAAGGTGATTTTCTTGACGTGCCATCTGCAAAATAACAATACTAGACTACTCAAATTATTAAACAAGTAGCTCACTAGCTAGATTTGTTCTATACTTCTCTGATACATACCAAGGGAAGACCAAAACCCCTTATATATAAAAGAGGCTTTTCTGTTGATTTCAACTTATATTTCTAGCTAGCCTAATAATGGAAATCGCATGGAAGTTGGAATAAATTAAAGAACTGGGTTTAGCTTCCTATCAACTTCCTTTGATCCCATTCCTCTTTTTTTCCCCTATATTTTATTGTTCCGTTCACATGTATTAAAATTATTTAAAGAAGAGCGAAATCTTGGACTAAATCGAACAAGATGCTCCAAATTAAATACCACTCCTTTGTTCTGTTTTGCACATTTTTTGAAAAAATGGACAAGGTGTATGTGGTTTTTTTTTTGGTTTCATAAACACAAATTGTTCTGTTAATAAATCAAAGGGTAGACAAGGCCTGTGAGGTCGGTGTGGCAGGATAAGATATTCAAACGAAAACATATTCATTCCAAGAAACCCCAAAGAAAAGGGTAAAAAGGTTCCTGACCAGGAGAGATCAAAGAAGCTGAATTTAAAGAAATTCTTCTTTCTCCATGGAAGCATCAAATGACATGCATGTTGGGTCTATCCTATCTCATCAAGAACCTTATCCATGTATAACTGTTGATTCAGCTTAGAAAAGAAAGCGAAGATAGTAACTGTACAAAAGATGGCATTCAGTCAAGCAATTGTTGGTTGTCTTGTCCCCATTGCCCATGGATTGTGGATATACATACATACATATATATATATATATACACACACACACACAGTGGAGCCATTAACTGCCTGCAAGTTGCCCCATTCATCGTGAAGATCACAGCATCGATCCGAAAACCATACTAGACGCGCAGAGTGAAGGTGCGGCTAAATGAGAATAACAAGTGATCAAATCTGTTCCTGTTGTGTTAGATTCTCTAAAATGGATATCACAATCAGATAAAGTTTATAAGGTGCAGTTCTGCTACAAAAGCATACATGATGGGCTATTAGCTTTGTTACACTATACATAGGTCGGATAATTATTATGTTAAAAAATTGCTTAATCTTCTAATTATATCTTTAAAATTAGGTTTAATCATGAATAAGCATATATCCACGCTTATCAAAAAAATTTAAAAAGTATATGCCCACTTTATTGTATATTAAAATATTTAATTAATAAATAAAAAATGACTATAATAATTCAATCTCTAAGCCTTTTTGATAAATTCTGATATCAGGGCAGGCTTGTGTTGATTCAACAAATTAATCTAATTAATTATTGGATAAGTTAAAAAGGCACAAGAATGGCTATGATATATATAAGAGATTTTACAAAACCATTTTATTTTGTTTAATTCTCTATCAAATATAAAAATTATCTAATCTTTTACTCAATTCTTGAATTTTTTAATAAGTATTAACAAATTAAAAGGAAAAATCGTATTTGCGTGGCTCATGATAATGATTTTAATTTTCTATCACCATGTTAAAAAGAGTTAAGCATTTCAATATAACTTCAAAAAAATTATTATCTAAACTCAATTCATTAAAATAAAATATAAATTAATATGAGATACACATATATTTAACTATTTCACAAATTTTATTGCATAAATTAACACGTTACCTTGTGATCGGACAAAAGAATGACTTTTCTTGAATTTTTTTCTATTAAATTTAAAATAAGGATATCTATTTTTTGTTTGAAGTCAATTAAATCTTAAAAAATTATAAATTAATTTTGGATTTAAATTAAAATAATTAATATTTGATATTCAATTTAAAAATTAAAAAAATTAAAAATTAAAAATAAATTTAAAAATTAATTTGAAAATTTAAAATTAAATTAAAAAATTAAATTAAATTAAATTAAATTAAAAAGTAAAGACTAAATTAAAAAATATTAAATAAAAATTAGCTGTGAAAATTTATTTTCGTCGGTAATTACCACGAAAAATTTTATTGGTAAATAGTCGATGATTTATAAGAGTAAAATCTCTTATGAAATTATTCACAAAAAAAATTTAAATTTACTCTCGATATAATTAGTCAGTAAATTTAGCGATAACATTTTTTTTGTCGGTAAAAATTACCTATGCTACTATTTGTAAACGAAAAAATTTCATTGGTAATTCGTCGATAATCACTGATTACTAACGAAATTTAAGTATATTTGGTCGGTAATTTTCGTAGCTATTTTTTTTATTTCTTGTTGTGTTTTTTTTCTTTTACTTTTCTTGTTTTCAACAAAATTACTTTTAAATTTGCAAACAAACGGTGATTTTTATTTTCTTTTACTTTAAAAAATTAACTAAAAGCAAAAAAAATTAGCCACAAACCAAATGCTACCTTATATTGTGGGAGTGCTTATAGCTATTAGCAACAGATAGCATGAACAGAAGAAAAATGTGCGCCAGTAGTGATAGCAATAGGCAAGATATAGCAAGATTAAATACTCTCCTGGTTTTTGGCATAAGGAAAGCATATGCATTTGGCTTGAAACCCACAAAATAAAGCGCATAAATATCGAGCATAGTCTGTTTAGGAAATTTTTGTTTAAATTCAGTTTATATGAACTGGTATGATATAATTTACATATAAAATAAATGAGATTTATATGTTTTATGTTTTAAGTTTATAATAAATCGATAAGTTTATATATATATATTAAGATTCATCATAAATTAAAGTACACATACATAATTAATTAACAAGAAGAGAGATACAAAATACAACCCTCTTGCTGCATTTTTTTTTTTTTCCATATCACACGATGATTTTGGCTCCATGCAAACTTAGCTAGCTATATCTACAGACTAATACTCACAGCACTCGAACTTTCAATACAAGAGGCTTACATTCTCTCATTCAGCAGTAAGCCAGTACGTAACTCGATCATATACAAACCACGCCATGAATCTTTACTGAAAAAACTATCAAGAAACACAAAGATCTATGGTAGCTTCAATTCTAATAATTATTAGCCCTGCGAAAAGGATATCTCCTACCATGTTCTACGATCGAAAAGCCACCATAATTTTCCGCTGCCTCGTCGCTAGTGATGACAGGCTCTCTCGCTGCCATGCCAGTATAGTAGTGTTGAGCTATCTCGTAGTTGGTGGTGACGACTGGCACCCTCACCGTTGAAATTTGAGGCCCATGATAAACTAATGGCTGTTGATGCTGGCTGTGGCTGTGGTGATTGTTTTGAATCCTGCTGATGCCAGGTCTATCGCTCGCGTTGGTCCGACCATAGCACTCGTCTATTAAAGAAAAACCTTCACGTCCTATCCTGGCGAGGCGATCTAACTGAGAAGGTGCCATTGGTTTCTTGTCCTTGTAGCTGGTGTTGTATGTCTTGTTTGCTTTGCTTCAAAGGGGTTGAGGTTGCAGGACCTTATATATAGATGTCATCACCGCCTTATCACAATCATCTTTAACCGATTCCTTCCACAAGTTTACCAGCAGCCACCATAGAAGAAAAGGAATATATATATATCTTACTTTGACAGTATATATCTATTTTAATATTCACAGTGATATATATCAGTTGTGATCACGTAATTTTTCTTGTCTAAACTCGATCTACCGTGAGATATAAGATATATGATGGAATCTATCTATTAAATATAAGTCTCACGTGATTGTGTCTTAGATTAATGATGGATTAAGTTTTGGCAAGAATTTTTCTAAATGAAGTTAATATATATTTTCTTTATATTTAATGAGGTTTTTAGGTGGAGTTTCGGTGGAGCCAATTACAAGAAAAAAAATTTGAGGTTTGAAATTAATTAATTCAATTTTAGATTTATTTGTTAATAGCAAAATATTCAATTTAGTCCATGTATTTATTAGGAAAGTTTTATTTAGCCAATTTTTAATTTTTTATCC
This sequence comes from Hevea brasiliensis, assembly GCF_030052815.1. NCBI lineage: Eukaryota > Viridiplantae > Streptophyta > Magnoliopsida > Malpighiales > Euphorbiaceae > Hevea > Hevea brasiliensis. The sequence continues at coordinate 75,270,964 of NC_079507.1, read as the reverse complement.
AAATTAGCATAGAAATTTCAATTTTAATTTAATTTAGTCTGAAAATTAAAATTTATGGATTAAATTTTTTGATTTATTAATTTAAATAAAAAAATCAAGAAGTTTAACATCTTAATTTTGAAATAAAATTTTCTTAACTTTTGAGTTACATTAAACTTAAATTGAAACTTCTCCAATAAAAACAAAGATGTAATTGAGCTTTAAATCATAATACTCAAACTTAAGATGGGTAAGAAAATTTTATATTTAAAAATTAAGTTAAAATGAGAAATCAACTTCAAAAAATTAATTTTTTAATCAAACTAATTAAACCAAAATGTATAAGTAAACAAATTTATTAAATAAAAATATAAATGTTCTTTCAAAAGTAATAAAAAAAAAATCTTTTCTCACAAAAAAATATGATTCTTCGGCGACGCTAAAAATTTTTAGCGGCGCTATTTACTGTTGCCAATGTGAACCAACACATGGTACGACAAAAATGCGAACCAGTTTTTGCAACCTATTTTACATTTTGTCAACAAATATCTAACTTAAGGCTCATTATAATATACTTTTATCTTATAAAAATATAAGTCCTTTTTTATAATATAAAGGGTCGACTCGTATAATTATAAGAATAAGGGCATGTGTCCTAAAAATACTTATCAATATCTGATCAGCGAATGATAGATTACTAATAGTTATTTGCGTCTTTATTATTTTTATTTGCGACAAACTATAGTACCTGAAAATATAACAAGATAACGCATAGTGAATCAGACATTCCTGCAAAATTCTAGACGTATTCATTTAAAAACAAAAGAATTCATAACGTATAGAAATTCTATGGCTATTTTATTTTTAATAAAAAGTAAAATTTACTTTGCAGGTAATTATTATTAAATAATTAAATAACAGTTTTATTTAATACTAAAATTAACAAAATATAAATAAAATTAATAAAAAAATAAGGTAAGAAGGCACTCAACTTTTTTTTTTTTGTTCAAAGTAAATAGATTATCTTCAAAAAGTCAAAATCCTTTTTATTGGCATGTAGTATAATCCAAAAAAAAATTTAAAAGTGAGTTTCAATAATAATTTTATTTTTCATAAAGTAAAATTTATTTATCAATAATTACTATTAAATAAATCATTATTAAAGTATAATCTAATACTTTTTGAATATTTACAAAAAGAAACACAATGATTTGATTCAAAAACTCTGATTTCTCAACCTTTCAAATTTAGCAAGATTATTGTTTTAATTACTCTTTCTTATTCAAGCGGCAAAATATTTAGAATCACCTTTAAAGTGTAGGAAGTAATTAGGCCTCGAATTTAAATTTCTTCATAATTTTTTTTAAAATTATTGTAATACAAAATTAAGATGACTACTTTCATCATATAATCTATTAATTATTATCTAGCCCATTACTTTATCATTGAATTAAAAAAACAAAAAATTGAGAGCTTCAAATAATTATACTTTTGCTTAACTCTATATGAAAATTCTTGCTCACCTACGTTCGGTTCATTATCAATCCAAAACATAGATATATGAGATTCATATGATTAATAGGTTAATTTTACTGTGCAACGTGTATATTAAATTTATAATGAAGTAAATATAAACAAGAAAAATTATATGCATGTACGTGCACAATAAGAATAAGTTCCATATAACTGAATCAGTTTTGAAAGGTAATAATTAATGAAGATATTAACACACAATATATTATTCGAGTTCTTTTTTGGGTTGATTATGTCCGATTCTCTAATAATTATTGCTTTCTATTTGCATCTTTCTTTTACTTTTTAGAAGATAGAACACATTAGCATCTCCACTTTTTTCACTTTTTGTTAATCATCGGTTTAAATAATTTTTTTCATTATTATACGTACGAAGATTTAATAATTTTAAGTAATAAATAAAAATTTAGTAATTAACTTAATTATTGTGCGTGAAATTAAAATTAATAATAGTCAACATTATATATGTAGTCTTGACAGGGAAAACTGAAAGGATTGAAATATGATAAAAAAAAAAAAAGATAAACAATAGTTTACCTTTTTATTAATAAGAAATCCATTTCAAATTAATGAAAACTAAAGGGTAGGGGTAAAATTAAAAAATTTAATGGATTGAAATAAAAATTAAAAAACAATTTTGTTAAAATTAACCATAAGAAAATAAAATTAAGATATGCATGGGAAAGAAAGAAAAGTTAATTGATGTGGATGCTTCTCAGTGAATCCGATGCCTCACTAACTTCACTTTAATTTGCAATATTATAATCAGCAATTTCTTTTTTTTTTTAACTGATTTATTCCTATCCCAAGTTCATCATATATATTCTTTTTCTGTATTTCTATAAACTCTATGCATGATATAATCAATGTGACGTAATCTCTCTTCCTCTTTGCCACAAAGGCTTCATTATAACATATATATGAGAGAAATTATTTAGTTTCACTCAATATATTATAGTTTCATCCAAGCATTTTTCTCTATTATAATTTAATGATCTAATTTGCACGTTTCTCTCAATAAATAAACAAACAACTCATTAAAATAAATTAATGATGCATGCATTTTATATCATCATTTAGATGTAATTTTTGCACATAATTTACCCTTGTTCATAGCCATTATTATAGATATTAGTATATATTTAGTCAATTTTGCAATTTTCACTTTTTTTAGTTTAATTTTTGGAATTTATTTGTTTTGTAGGGTAAATTTGGAGAAATTTGATGTATTTTGATCAGAGTAGCCATTTGGAGGAGATTAAAGTCGAATTGCAAAAATTTTGAAGTTGAGTAAAAAAATGGCCGAGAGCGACACAACCTGCAGCACAACCGAATTAGCTTATGTCGCAGGTTGTGTCGATCGTCAGATATTCAGGCCGAGAGCTACACAACCCGCGACACAACCCACGACACAACTGACTCGGCTTATGTCATTTTTACTAGAAATGGTTGACGTGGCATTTCCGTTACTCCAGCTTTTTACCTCACTTTCTCTGGAACCTTCCCCCTTTTACCCATTCTAGGGTAGTCCCCTCACCTATATAAAGTCTCATTTATCATTTTCTTTCCATAGAGAGTAAGGGAGGCATTTTTGGAAGGATAGAAAGAGAGAAAGAGAGGAGCTCGTTCTGCATTTTTCCAGCAGCAGCAAGGATCACGTTTCTGCACTTTTCTGCAGCAGATCCTTCTGCATTTTTCTGGGTTTTTCTACCCCTTAGCTTACATTTCCATTATTTCTTCATTTATACATTTGGGTTTGTCTTAAAACTATGAATAGTGAGTAGTTGATTGAGATTCTAGAGATGAGTTTGTAAATATTAATTTGTATTGTGGTTTTGAACTGATTTAGCCATTTAAATGGGATTTGTTACATTTTGATTTATTGCTTGTGAGCTTGTTGCCTTGCTTGATGAATGGGCCCTCATTAAGTTAAGCTTTAATCCTTAATAGATGGACTGAAAAGTGAATATTAGGGATAGATAATCTTGCAATAAACTTTATTTTCTTGGTGTTAGAGATAAGCTAAGAGGATTAAGGGGAACTTTCCAAAAATCAATTAGAGCTTTAAATGGGTTTTTGTTAGGTTTAAAATACCGTGAAAACATGGTTTGATTTAATGAAAACCAACTTTGAAATGCTTGAAAAAGGTTTCAAAAATTTAAGAATTGATTTCCCTCAAAATTGCAATTCTCATGTGTTTGGCTAAATTAGGGATAAACCACATGCAAACAAGATTGAAAATCCAATCTCTAGAATCACTTTAATTTTTATTGAATTTAGATTTAATTCCTCTCAAATTTCATAAATAGAAATTTCAAATTAATTTTTGGTAATCTAGTTTAATTAATTTTAGTTAATTGTTTGATTTAGTTTTAATTCCTCAAATACCAATTTTAATTCCAAATTTCATTTTAAATCTTTAATTTTTGTCATTCTAATTAGCTTATACTTTTATTTCCAATTTAAGCACAATTCCCTGTGGGATCGATATCATTTTTTTTTAAAACTATACTACTGTGACCTGTGCACTTGCGGACACACCGTATCAAGTTTTTGGCGCCGTTGCCGGAGAATTGTTTGTTTTTAAGTTGGATTTTAATTGTTTTAAGCTAATTAGAATTTTTATTTTCTTTTATTTTCACTATTGTTCCTTGCGTTTTTCAGGTACTTTTCTTGTTTATGAGACGATCGAAAAGCACAAGTGATACTGAATTGTTGTTCAATCCTGAAATTGAAAAATTCTGTCGAGCTAACAAAAAGGAATACAAGAGAAGAAAAGAAGCAGAAAAAGAAGAACAACAAATATTTGAGCAAGAGGAGACAATTAAAAATATGGAGAATCAAAATAGAGCTATTGGTGGAAACAATGGAGGAAATGAGCAAAACGGGCAAAATGAAGTGGTTAATCAAAATGATCCTCAAAGAAGATCCATGTTGGATTATGCTTTTCCTAGATGTGCAGATGTGAGAGATAACAGACCTATTATTGGAGCTAATCAATTTGAGTTAAAGACTGGTCTTATTCAAATGGTTCAGAATTCACAATTTGGAGGTAGTCCACTTGAAAATCCTCATTCTCATTTGAAGAAATTTTTGATGATATGTGGCACACAAAGGCAGCTTGGAGTTTCAGATGAAGTTATTCGGCTCACCTTATTTCCATTCTCTCTTCGGGATTCAGCATTGGAGTGGTATGACTCACTTCCACAAGCTATTATAGCTACTTGGGAGCAGCTATCTCAAGCTTTTCTATCTCAGTTTTTCCCACCTGGGAAGACCACTCATTTGAGGAATTTGATGGTAGCTTTTAAGCGAAGAGATGATGAAACTTTGTATGAATCTCGGATGAGATATAAAGAGCTTGAAAGGCAATGTCCTCATCATGAAATACCCAAATGGATGATTGTTCAGAATTTCTACACCAGAGTTACTCCAGCCATAAGAAACACAATTGATTCACAAGCAGGAGGAGACTTCATGAGAATGACAAGTGAAGGATGCTATGATTTATTAGAGAAGATTGCTCATAATACCCATTTATGGGGAAATCCTAGAGCACTCGAGCCAAAGAAAGTCGGGATTTATGAACTTGACTCAGTTAGCTACATGAATGCAAGATTTGATCAGTTGACTCAGCTTCTTAGTGATTTTTGCACAAAGGCAACAACCTCAACTCCTACAACTATGCAACAAGTTGCTTACACAGATGGAACCCAAAGTTGTGGAGTTGATTACTCTTCTTATGGTGATGATTATTTGCAGGAGCAAGCTGCTTATGCAGGAGGTTATCAACAGAAACCTATGGGAAATGCTTACTCTAATGTGAACAACTCAACATGGAGACCACAAGCAACTTTTGCTCAACAAGGTCAAAGCTCAAACTATGCTCATAACCAACAGTATATGCAGCAAAATAGGCCTCAATTTCAGCCTCAGTTTCAGCCCACAAGGCAGCCACAACTTGGATATCAAGCAAGAGCACAACAATCCCTTCCACCTCATGAACCGAAGCCAACCTTGGAAAGCATGATGGAGAAATTTTTTGCTGAACAAAGCAAGATGAATAGCAAATTGGAGGAAGAAATGCAACACATGAGACAAACCATGGATCAATTACAAGTCCACAACCGCATGTTGGAGACTCAATTGGCTCAACAAGCAAGCTCATCGGGAAGCAATTCCTATGGGAAACTACCTAGCCAACCACAAAACCCTCATGAACAATGTAAGGTTGTGACCTTGAGAAGTGGTAAGAAAGTTGGTCAAGAGAGTGAAAACAAGAGAGAAGAAAAAGAGAGCACAAAAGAAGAAAATTCAGTTGAGAGCAAGAAAAATGAAAAAGAAGAAGAAAGCAAAAGTGAGCAAGATGAAGGAGAGAAACCATACATCCCACCTGAACCTTATAAGCCCACCCTTCCCTACCCTCAAAGATTCATCAAGCATAAGCTAGACAAACAATTTGGCAAATTCCTTGAAGTGCTAAAGAAGTTGTATATCAATGTGCCATTCACTGAGGCACTATCCCAAATGCCAAGTTATGCCAAGTTTTTGAAGGAGATTCTTTCCAACAAGAGAAGATTAGAAGATTATGACACCATCAACTTGGGAGAGCAATGCAGTGCTATAATTCAGAAGAAGTTACCTCCCAAACTCAAAGATCCGGGTGTGTTTTCCATTCCTTGTCATATTGGTGATAATTGTGTGGCAAATGCCTTATGTGACCTTGGAGCTAGTGTCAGCCTAATGCCTCTTTCAATATATGAGAAGTTGAATATGAGAGAGTTGAAGCCCACAAACATGTATCTTTCATTGGCTGACCATTCAATTAAGTATCCATAAGGCATTTTTGAAAATGTGCCTATCAAGGTTGGGAAATTCTACATCCAGTGGACTTTGTCATTTTAGATATGGAAGAAGACACAAAAGTTCCTATCTTATTGGGAAGACCCTTTTTGGCAACAGCTGGTGCATTAATTGATGTAAAGGGTGAGAAATTGACGCTTAGAGTGGGAGATGACCAAATGATATTCAACATCAATCCTGCCATGAAAAGGAAACATGAAGAAGTTGAGTCTTGTTTGCGGGTAGACATTATTGATGAGATTGTTCAAGAACATTTCAGAAAAAGCTATCCACAAGACCCTCTTGAAAATTGCTTAGTCCATGGTGGGAGCATTGATGATGACAATCACAACATAGCTGCTTTTGCACAACACTTGGAGAGTTCTCCACCACATCCTGAAGCCATGATTTTTCAGCTTGAAAAAGTGCAAAATTTGGAGATTAAACCACCATCATTAAAGGTAGAGGATGCCCCAAAGGTAGATCTTAAACCTCTTCCATCCAACCTCAGGTATGCTTTTCTTGTTCCAAATGGAACATATCCTGTTATAATTAATGCATCTTTGACTGATATTGAGAATGAAAAATTGTTGAGAGTTTTGAGAGAATATAGAAGAGTTTTGGGGTATGCAATTGATGATATAAAGGGAATTAGCCCAACAGTTTGTATGCATAGGATTTTCCTTGAGCCAAATAGTAAACCTTCCATTGAACACCAAAGAAGATTGAATCCTACAATGAAGGATGTTGTGAAAAAGGAAATCCTAAAATTACTAGCTGCTGGAATTATTTACCCCATTTCTGACAGTGAGTGGGTGAGTCCTGTGCATGTTGTACCAAAAAAAGGTGGGGTGACAGTTGTTAAAAATGAGAATAATGAATTGATACCCACTAAAACTGTTACAGGTTGGAGAATGTGCATAGACTATAGGAAGTTGAACAATGCTACAAGAAAAGACCATTTCCCCCTTCCTTTTATGGATCAAATGTTAGAAAGATTAGCCAAGCATTCATTCTTTTGTTACTTAGATGGATATTCTGGTTTCTTTCAAATTCCAATCCATCCTGATGACCAAGAAAAAACTACCTTTACCTGTCCCTATGGCACCTTTGCCTATCGAAGGATGCCATTCGGATTGTGTAATGCGCCTGGCACATTTCAAAGGTGCATGATGGCCATTTTTTCTGATTTTATTGAAGAAATTATGGAGGTCTTCATGGATGACTTTTCAGTATATGGCACTAATTTTGATTCATGCTTGACTAATTTGTCTAAAATCTTGCAGAGGTGTGCTGATAATGATTTGGTGTTGAATTGGGAGAAATGCCACTTTATGGTCCAAGAGGGGATCGTTTTAGGGCATTTGATCTCAAATAGGGGAATTGAAGTGGATAGAGCTAAAATAGAAATTATTGAAAAAATGCCACCTCCAACCACTGTCAAAGGAGTGCGGAGTTTTCTTGGACATGCCGGGTTTTACCGGCGATTTATTCAGGATTTTTCTAAACTTGCTAAACCCTTAACAAATCTTTTGAATCATGATGTTAAATTTGATTTTAATCAAGATTGTATGGTTTCTTTTTGCAGGTTAAAAACGGCATTAACAACAGCTCCTATCATGCAACCCCCGGATTGGACTTTGCCATTCGAAATTATGTGTGATGCAAGTGAGTTTATCGTTGAGCCGTCCTGGCCAAATAAAAGATAGAAAACCTTATGCCATTTACTATGCAAGCCGAACCCTTGATGAAGCTCAAGTTAATTATGCCACAACTGAAAAGGAGTTCCTTGCGGTAGTATTTGCACTCAATAAGTTTCGTTCTTATTTGGTCAACTCAAAGGTAATAGTTTTTACTGATCATGCAGCAATAAGGTATTTAATGAGCAAGAAAGAAGCTAAATCTAGGTTGATTAGATGGATTTTGTTACTTCAAGAATTTGATTTGGAAATAAGAGATAAAAAGGGTGTTGAGAATGTGGTGGCTGATCACCTTTCTAGGATAAAAACTGAAAATAAAGATGATGAAATTGTGCGAATTGATGAGTTTTTCATGAATGAGCAGTTGTATGTGTTGAAATCTGCACTTCCATGGTTTGCTGATATTGTGAATTTCTTGTCTTGTGGTATCTTGCCACCTGATTTATCTTGGCAGCAAAAGAAAAGATTCTTGCATGATGTTAAATTTTATTCTTGGGAAGAACCTCTTTTGTTTAGAAGATGTAATGATGGAATAATTAGGAGATGTATACCAGAGGGAGAAATAAATGATGTTATTTACCATTGTCATTCCTCTGAATATGGTGGTCATTTTAGTGTCTTAAAAACTGTTGAAAAGTTCTTGACATCAGGTTTCTATTGGCCTAATATGTTTTAACATGTGAGAGATTTTGTAAGTAAGTGTGATAGGTGCCAAAGGATAGGCAACATTTCCAAGAGAGATGAGATGCCCCAACAGTCCATATTAGAAGTTGAATTATTTGATGTGTGGGGAATTGATTTTATGGGGCCATTTCCATCTTCTTATGGAAATAAATATATCTTGGTAGGGGTGGACTATGTATCTAAATGGGTAGAAGCTATTGCTACACCTACCAATGATGCAAAAGTTGTGGTGAAATTTCTGAAAAAATTTGTTTTGACCAGGTTTGGTGCCCCACGTGCCATAATCAGTGATTGTGGTAGCCATTTTTGCAACCACCAATTTGAAAAATTGATGAGAAAATATAGGGTAAAGCATAGGATTGCCACACCCTATCACCCTCAAACAAATGGCCAAGTAGAAATCACAAATAGAGAAATCAAGCAAATCTTGGAGAAAACTGTCAATAAGTCCAGAAAAGATTGGTCCCTTAAATTAGATGACACTCTTTGGGCATATAGAACAGCCTTTAAAACCCCCATAGGAACTACACCTTATAGGTTAGTTTTTGGGAAATCATGCCATTTGCCCGTAGAGTTAGAACATAAAGCTTATTGGGCCATTAGAGCAATCAATTTTGATTTACAAGCTGCTTGACATAAAAGACTTTTGCAACTTGATGAATTAGAAGAATTGAGACTTGATGCTTATGAAAATGCTAGGATCTATAAAGAAAGAACTAAAAAATGGCATGATAAGCATATCAAGAAAAAGGACTTTAAAGAAGGAGATTTGGTTCTCTTATTCAATTCAAGGTTGAAATTTTTTCCAGGAAAATTAAAATCAAGGTGGTCCAATCCATTCAAAATTGTGAAAGTTTTACCTCATGGTGCTGTGGAAATTTTTGGTGAAAAATCGGGTAACTTCAAGGTAAATGGACAAAGGTTGAGGCATTATTCAGTTGGTGAGCCAATTGAGAAGATAGCAACTTGCTATCTCTCTCATTCTCCATAAAATCTTGAGTGAGTATGGTCAAGCTAAAGACCTAAACTTAGCATTTTTGTGCATAACTCCCAATTTTTCATTGATTCTTTATTTCTTTCATATATATATTTGTTTTAAGTTTTTCTATACTCCTTATTCAGAGTTTAACATTGTTCTAATTTCCTTGTGCAGATGGGATACAATTCATTGCAAGCAAATGAGCATAAAAAAATTTTGTTTTTGTGTTAGCTTTAAATTTTAGCTTTAAAATTTTTAGTTTTAAATTTGTTCACTTATAATTTTCATCTTTCTTTTGTTGAGTATTTGCTAGTACATATTGCTGGATTCATTGCCCTTTTTGGTTAATTTTAAGAGAAAATTTTTCCAAATTTTGACATCTTGGTTTAACAAGAAAATTATTTGAATGTGGATGTGTGAATTGGTGCTTTGAAAAATTATTTTTTATGAGTATTTGATGAACATAACAAGTTGAACAATTAGAATTCATGTTATGAAGGTTTAATCATTTGAAATCTAATTTGTTTCAGTTTTTTAGGTGCTATGAAATTTGGTCAAATTTGGGCAGCAGATTGCACAACCTGCGACATAACCGGGTTTGCTTGTGTCACCGCTTATGTTCGCTGGGCACATTTTTGGGCAGATTGTTGCACAACCTGCGACATAACCGGTTTTCCTTGTGTCACCGCTTATGTTCGCTGGGCACAATTTTGGGCAGATTGTTGCACAACTTGCGACACAACCCCCCTATCCTTATGTTTTAACTTGTGTTGCCTGTTTGTTTTGCAAGATAAAAACTTCCTTCACCAGAATGGGCCCGCAGCCACCCCATGCTAAAAAAAAAAGCCCACTAACCCATAAAAAAAAAAAAAACATTTCATGTCTTTAATTTCGTTACTTAATTAATTAGTATTTTGAACTTATTTAGTTAATATTTTGCTTGTGTTGTTTTTCCTTTCCTTGAACCATTTACTTATTCAGTTTTTTTTTTAGTTCCTCATAACATACATTTTTCTTTTATATCTTTAGTACATTGCTCACTTGCTTTGATATGCTCCTTCGGAATTTACACTTGATGATTATATTTTTGCGCTTAACTTCCCTATTCCAAATTTTTGAATTTAATTGATTTAATGGATTCCATTGCACTATTTCTTTTGCAATGAGTGCAGCAGCTGTCCAAATTTTAATTAAATTGGCTGCACTTCAATGAGGTAACAATTCTCGTCTCAGCTTGTGTCACTTTCAACACAAGTTGTGCTATCGCTTATGCAACAGGGTAATAATTCTTTATGCACATATGAGCCACCCATTTTCTGCACATATAGCCAAATTATCCCATTTCTTGCAATCTTTTAACATTGAGGACAATGTTCATTCTGAGTATGGGGGAGAGGGTAAATTTTTTGCAAAAATTATTTTTTTCCTTTTTCATTTGCATATAGTGACATACTCATTCATTACTTCATACTTGTACATATTCACGTATATACACTGCATATAGCTTCATATACTTAGTTATGCATACTTAGTTGCATATAGGTTGACTATACATTTATACACTCATGCATTTTATTCATTCATTTAAAATTTTTGAATTTTTAAACCAGTCTTTGGATTCCATAAGCCACTTATTCAAGCAATCCAACTTGCCTTTAGATGGTTAGTGGAATGAAAGTTCCAGCTGGGTACAAAGTCTTAAGCATTATTCTTTCTCTTACTTAATAGCTGAAAATTAATATATCAATCTAGGTATGCAGTGCTAGTTAGTTATTTTGAGTTTTGAGTGTCTGGATAAGCCTTTAAGGAAGAAAATGGTCATTGTCGTCTCACCATTCCTAGAACAAGCATTTTAGATCTTTCAAAGCGAAATTTTTAACTTGCATTTGATAAGAATATGATTTATGCATTCCTTCATATTTTAAACCTCACATTTAGCCTTAACCTCCTTTAATTTCATTTCAACCCTTGCAAACCCCCCTTGAACCTTAATTCCCTAATTTCTTTGGAACCCAAATCATTTACCTAGCCATTAAACCTAAACACTACCACCTATTATGAGAATAATATTTTAGCAATTAAGTGCATAAAAAAAAATAAAATAAATAATGATATATAAAAAAAAAAAACTTGGAGGATTGAAACATCTTGAAAAGTGCTAGAGTAATTGTGAAAAGTTGATAAAAAAAATAATAATAATAGTCACAAAAATATCCCAAAGGTAATTTTGGGTGTGACGTGAAATAGGGACACATACAAAATAAAAAAATATATTATAAAAGTAGTCCCTTTATTGTGTTAGCACTTAAGATTCATTGTGAATTTCTTTCCTCTTGATAAAAAAAATTACTATTATAAAAAAAAAAGAGAAAAAAAAAATGGATGCACTTTGAGTTTCATGGTTAATATTATTCTCATATTTTGTTTTCCTTATTCCCTTTCTTGGTTAACCATAATTTTACCCTATTGGACCCCATTACAACCCTTAAAAAGACCTAATGATTCTTTGAAAAATGCTTGTTACATTAGTAGAGTTAGATCTTTTATGCTTGCATATGGGTTTGGCAATATAATCTTCCATACATTACTCACCATCTATTTGAGACACATTGGCTATCTATTTCATTTAGGTTTGTTTTGGCACAATTGACTCTTGTAGTTGGTTGGTATTTGTTGCTTGGGTTGATTGGTTAATTCTTAGCTATTCTGTAATTGTTGAGAGCGCTTGCTTCATTCTTTGTGCTTTTGCTGGTGGGAACTTGGAATGTTGGTGGCTAGAGGTAAGTTGGTGGTTTGGATTAGTGATTTTTGTGTTTTCAAAGACTGATTCTATTCCCTTCCAAATGAGTTTTAATGAAATTTTGCTTGAGGACAAGCAAGAGTTTGAGTAAGGGGGAATTTGATGGATGCATTTTATATCATCATTTAGATGTAATTTTTGCACATAATTTACCCTTGTTCATAGCCATTATTATAGATATTAGTATATATTTAGTCAATTTTGCAATTTTCACTTTTCTTAGTTTAATTTTTGGAATTTATTTGTTTTGTAGGGTAAATTTGGAGAAATTTGATGTATTTTGATCAGAGTAGCCATTTGGAGGAGATTAAAGTCGAATTGCAAAAATTTTGAAGTTGAGTAAAAAATGGCCGAGAGCGACACAACCTGCAGCACAACCGAATTAGCTTATGTCGCAGGTTGTGTCGATCATCAGATATTCAGGCCGAGAGCTACACAACCCGCGACACAACCCACGACACAAATGACTCGGCTTATGTCATTTTTACTGGAAATGGTTGACGTGGCATTTCCGTTACTCCAGCTTTTTACCTCACTTTCTCTGGAACCTTCCCCCTTTTTACCCATTCTAGGGCAGTCCCCTCACCTATATAAAGTCTCATTTATCATTTTCTTTCCATAGAGAGCAAGGGAGGCATTTTTGGAAGGATAGAAAGAGAGAAAGAGAGGAGCTCGTTCTGCATTTTTCCAGCAGCAGCAAGGATCACGTTTCTGCACTTTTCTGCAACAGATCCTTCTGCATTTTTCTGGGTTTTTCTACCCCTTAGCTTACATTTCCATTATTTCTTCATTTATACATTTGGGTTTGTCTTAAAACTATGAATAGTGAGTAGTTGATTGAGATTCTAGAGATGGGTTTGTAAATATTAATTTGTATTGTGGTTTTGAACTGATTTAGCCATTTAAATGGGATTTGTTACATTTTGATTTATTGCTTGTGAGCTTGTTGCCTTGCTTGATGAATGGGCCCTCATTAAGTTAAGCTTTAATCCTTAATAGATGGACTGAAAAGTGAATATTAGGGATAGATAATCTTGCAATAAACTTTATTTTCTTGGTGTTAGAGATAAGCTAAGAGGATTAAGGGGAACTTTCCAAAAATCAATTAGAGCTTTAAATGGGTTTTTGTTAGGTTTGAAATACCGTGAAAACAATGTTTGATTTAATGAAAACCAACTTTGAAATGCTTGAAAAAGGTTTCAAAAATTTAAGAATTGATTTCCCTCAAAATTGCAATTCTCATGTGTTTGGCTAAATTAGGGATAAACCACATGCAAACAATATTGAAAATCCAATCTCTAGAATCACTTTAATTTTTATTGAATTTAGATTTAATTCCTCTCAAATTTCATAAATAGAAATTTCAAATTAATTTTTGGTAATCTAGTTTAATTAATTTTAGTTAATTGTTTGATTTAGTTTTAATTCCTTAAATACCAATTTTAATTCCAAATTTCATTTTACATCTTTAATTTTTGTCATTCTAATTAGCTTATACTTTTATTTCCAATTTAAGCACAATTCCCTGTGGGATCGATATCATTTTTTTTAAAACTATACTACTGTGACCCGTGCACTTGCGGACACACCGTATCAATTAATAAATAAAGGATGAGAGTCTTATTTTTTTAAAATTAGAATTTAATTTCTTTGAAGAGCATTTCAGGGTTATTCATTTTAAATATATGTATTAATTAATATGTAAACATAATCACTTAATTAAAGATTTTATTTTAATACGCGAATAAAGATAACATAAGGTAGCTATGCATAAATACCTCCTCATGTGCGTTTCGTCTGAAAATCGAGCCATTCCTACTCGCATGCTCTCTTTCTCCGAATCTCAGTACACAAGTAAATGATATGTACGCACTCTTAAAATATCAGCATAAATAAATTTGAAAAAAAAATAGTATCACCCCTTTTTTTTTCTTTTTTCAAAAGTATATATTCATTAGATATTAAAATTAGTATAAGGTCCAAGGCCCATATATAAGAGATAGATTCTATCTACAAACCAGCCATCTAAAGCTCGAAAAAAGACAAAATCTAGAGCTCACACAACTAAAAGTGCAAGAGTTATGGTGCTCTATAGCGAAGGCATCTGCGCAACACGATGCTGCTAACACCGCTACGCAAAACCAAGCCTCCACTACCTAGTTATCGTCCCAAAGCCTTCGGATGGTCGAAATATTGATCTATCTTTGATGACTACGGAGGAAAAGCATGGCATAGCTCATGGCTTCTCAATCTTTGGTAGTCATAAGGGGATCATCAACCACCATCTAATGGCAGCACTAAGACCCTTGAATACCATTATTTAGTTGTTACTAACAGTGCCAAACTTGCACAAACTCATAACTAAACACTCAAACGCATATCACAAATCATAACCCCAAACTCCAAACAAAATCAAAAGGAGGTACCACCGTGCCAAAAGGTTAGTTGTTAGCAAAGGCGTAGCTCCAATTTCTTACCGTGTAATTGGTTAAACGCCATGAGCCGAATAGATCTGGACAGGTCCATCTAGCTAATAGGAGGCATTTACACCTCAATCTAGGGGTGGAAAGGGAGAAACCCACTCTTCAATTTAAGAAAGGGTTTCCTCTACCTGGAAGGAGCAAAGTAAGTCTATGGAGACAAACCCGAAGAAGTAGAACAGAGAGAAATGACAAATCTCTCTCTAAATATTAGAAAGAGAATAAAGTAGTCGCACTTTGAACATATGTATCTATAAATATAAATTGACGCGTAAGATTGTATTCACATATGATCATCAAATAAAATAATAATTTATTAAGTTTTTCAGTATTGAAATCACAGAGACTTCGCATTAATTTTGAACTAAAATAATTTCCTCTCTTATATATATATTCTCTTTTTCTTAATTCCCTGTTAGTAGTTTTCTTTAATGGGTAAGATTGAACAGCAGCTCTAATGTTAGTATTGATTTGGCTTCGTTCTTAAGTAACAGTACCTATTAATCTATCCATCACAAATCCTAATGTGTTTCTACTACAGACACCAACTTTTTACCCTCATTTAGTTACTATTTACTAGAGTATTAAACAATTGATTAGTTAAATTAATCCTTCTAGAATTCAAAGACTTGGTGAAGTTTAAGGTGCCTTTATTGATCCTACTCAAGATGTTGTTCCGAATCCCTACTTTATTTCGCGTAGAGATATGATATTCTTCATTAATTTTTTATTTTTCAATCATAATTAATCATTTGGGGCATAAAACTAATATATTATCTCCATCTGAAACCAGCTGATCCTCATGGATTCCTTTCTGATAATAGGGAAATTCCATGAAAAGGAAAATGCAACTTCGAATCCATCCAATAACAAAAAGAAGAAAATAAAGGAAAAAAAAATATGAATTTTAGTCAGAGCAAAGAAGAAAATCGCCAAGGAGTTAGATTGGCCATCATGTGCCTCAAGTTAACTACACCGAGCAAGTAAGATCTGGACAACCCAGATCAAACCAAATAAGGCTTGGGTATCTCAAACTGAGCGAAAGAGTACTCGCCTACACCGACTGGTTAGGCCGAACAAACACAAACAATGATGACAAAGTAAGTCCAAACGCTTGCCCGTTAAGCGGAGCATCAACCATACCAAGTATTAGCAATACTAGTCAATAATAAAAATAGATCTTTAAGAGGGAATCTTGGGATATTAGCTGAATATCCAAGATTTTTGCAGATAACTATAACGGCTATTTCGTCTTTACTCTATAAATATAAACAACAGACATTAATAAATAGGCTTATTTTGCCAAATTATTTATTGAAATTTTCATAATTTAATTATCTACTCTCGCAAAATCTCTTACTTAAGTGTCGAAGTGATTGGCCAATAAGCCACCGCACTGACCATTTTCTCTATTTTCAGGCTTACTTGGCACTTGGATTGGTTTTTCAGAGACCCATGACCACATCAAATATTGATAAGTGAAGGATTATCGTTGGTATGTCGTTAATTCATCGCTAATACTTTTAGCGTTGATATGTCATTAATTCATCGCTAATACTTTTAGCGATAAAAAAACTTAATGAAAAATATAAATTTTAGTGATGGGATATTAATTGGTAATAGATCCATCTTAATATGTCAATAAACCATTATTAAAATTTTTAGCGACGCATTAAGTCCATTAAAGTAAACTTAAATAGTCATTTAAAAGGCCTTAATTGGTGATTCAATGAAGCTTATTCTCCATCGTCTTTCTAACCAATCTTGACCCTTGTTATTTTAAAGTTGTATTAGCGTTTAGAGTTTGCCTCAATTTGATATTTTTCTCGCAGCTCGCACTGAAATAATGCTTTACACCTATGTATCCAGTCAACTACTGCACCTAAATGTATTTCAGGGAGAACTAGCTGACTTTGAGTTTGTGTAGCTAAAATTATAGTGATGAAAATTGTTGTAGTTAAATCTTTAACGATGGATTTACTACTAATCATAGATTCCATCAGTAGAAGTCAGTTATATCGTCTTGCACACGACTTGTTTGTTTATTAATTATTCCATGATCTTATGTAGAGCCTGATTGGGGTTACGTTGGAGAAAAAATTATATAATGAAATCAATATATGTACAACAGTTGCATTAGATAAAAATTTTGCATTGGAGAGCTAAAAAACCATAAATTTTGAATATTAAAAGCCATAACCATATGATAATTTTATGTTTATTTACTGATATCAGTGCTTCTGTTCAGGACTAGTGCATAATTACATAATACTACAAACTTGTGACTTAACATAAAAGTAGAAGAAAATTAAGGTTATTTAGGCATAGGGATGAGGTGACACGCCAACACATCTATTATTATTTAAAGAAGAGTGAAATCTTGGACTAAATCCAACAAGATGCACCAAATTAATTCTACCTTACCTCATTTTGATTTGATGGCCCATTCCTATTTTGCTCTCTTTCTTTTAGATTCCTTTATCACCTTCCATTCTGATCATATATATCTTAATTTTACAAAATAATAATAATAATAATAATAATAATAATAATAATAATAATAATAATAATAATAATAATCTCACCATTTCTAGAAACTCTCTCTCAAAATAAGTGAGTTTGGTAGAATCCCAACTTTAGACAATTCGAATATAAACGAGTCCTGCCTTGATCTGAAGGGAATCAGTACAAGTGTAATGGATATTCTCTATAGCTCTCTCTCTTCTAGGTTTCTTTTTATTGTATTGGAAATTTCTTTGAACAATGCCAGAACAAATTAATGGGCAGTGGTGCCGTGGTGGCAATAGAATGACCAAATTGCTCTAGGGTTTTTGTCCCCCTAATCAACTCTTCAAATTTTGTTTCTTAATCTCTATATTAAAGATAAGTCTTCAAAAATAGCTTTATAAGAGCATGCCACCTAATTTAATAAGGGTATTTAAAAAATTACTATGTAGGAAATTTTTTTATATAAAAATTAATTTATTATATTAAATATAACTTTTTATTTAAATATTTTTATATTTCAATGACTAAAATCTTATCACATAAAAAAATCTAAAACTTTTTCTACTATATTTTCTTTAAAAATTTTAAATTTTTTTATAAGCACTTTTTAATTTATTTATAAAATTCAGGAAAGATTTAGCATGTAAGTTAAGCCCCAGTAACTAGACCTCCCTAATATGACCTACTTAGAATAAAATATGTTAAGTGAAAAAACTAGAGAATATACAGTACAAAAGGATCAATTAAGAATTTTAAATTTTTTATAATTTCATATATTATAAAATTTTTCTCATCAAATTATATACTTTTAAGAATTATTTTTTAATTAAATTTTTTGTTATACTAAAAAAGGTTAAATATTATTTTAAATACTATATATATATATATATATATATATATATATATTAAATAATTACTCAATAAAAAATTATTGATAAAATTTAAAAATTTATTTATAAAACAGTTATTATATTTAAAGTCTATACATTTTAATTATGGTATTTAAAATCGAGTCATATGTATTTTTTTTCTACTTTATTTATAATTTTATTAATATATGTTAACTAATTTAAAAAATAATCTATTATTATTGTTTATTTATTAATATTAAAAATATAATTATAATTAATTAAAAATTTTATCATTAAAAAATTTTATAATATAATTATGAAAATATTTCTATTTCTACCTATCTCTTACCTCAAATACAGATATGGGTTAAGGGTTCAATTTCTATTCATAACCTTTTACGCTAGAATTTTGAGAATATGAGAATAATTAATGAAAGAACGAAACAACTCTATTCAAATTTTTAATGTTTTATAATTTTATCTATCTTTTAATTTTTAATAATTTTATCCAAATAAAGCAATAAAATTACAATGAAATCACTGATTAGTTATGTGAGAACTAATTATTAAAATAAAATATTTTTTAATTTATGATTTTCTCATAATAATACAATATAATTTAGTTGGCTTCTCACATGAGTTATTAATGTCCCTATAAAGGTTAAACTGTTTAAGAACTATAAAACGGATATAGTGTTGCATCCCTCCGAGTGGTGGGGTAATTGTCCCACATCGATGGGATAGGAAGAAATTAAAGGTTTGTATTATCTTAATCTTTAACAGCCACGGTGACTTGTGTGAATTTTTTTTGCCGTTGTTAATTTGGGGCCTAAAAACTATGTGAGTTAATTGAAGTATTAATGGGTAAAAACAAACGAGCCCTTATAGAAGGAGAAGTTGTAGGTTAACCTCCGGCGCAAGCGAGTATCCGAAAGGCTTCGTAGAAGCACCGTAAGTTTCCATATATAACTTACAACAACCCAAACGCTACCCCGACATCCCATACATGTGTCCAACATCTAAGATACCACCCATATCATTAATTATAAAATAATTATGTGATTAAAATATTATTACTTAAATTAAAAGAATTTAACATTATTTGAAAAATAATAAAAAGGCGGCTTACATTTTAAAGCATCAAGTTTGAAGTACATAATATATAATGGAAACTATTATTATATTACAAAGATGGACGAGGAAAGCATAAAATAGCAAATATACTTATTATTATTATTATTATTATTAAAAACAAAGGAACACGCCAAACTTAATAATTTTATGTAAAACAATATAAGAAAACATATGGGTATATATTAATTTAAAATATCAAAAGAATTCCTTTTGAAAAAAAAAAAAAAACCTTCAAAGAAATGATTTCCTTGACGGACTAATTATTAGATACATCGGGAGTACTAAAAACTAATGTTCTCTCTCTCATAGAAAAGCGGGTCCTTCTTACGATATAGAGAGTGAGTCTCACATGATTGTGAGAGATAATGTATATATACTGAGTGTATCAAATAATTTCTCTGATTAACGTGACATCTGCAAAATAATAATACTAGACCATCCGAATTATTAAACAAGTAGCTCACTAGCTAGCTTTGTTTTATGTTTCTTTGATATGTACCAGGGGAAGGCCAAACCCCCCTATATAGAAAAGAGGCTTTTTCTGTTGGTTTCAACTTATGTTTCTAGCTAGCCTAATAATGGAAACGCTTGGAAGTTGGAACAAATTAAAGAACTGGGTTTAGCCTCCTATCAACTTCCTTTGATTCCATTCCTCTTTTTTTCCCCTATATTTTATTGTTCCGTTCACATGTATTATAATTATTTAAAGAAGAGTGAAATCTTGGATTAAATCGAACAAGATGCTTCAAATTAAATTCCACTCCTCTGTTCTGTGTTACACATTTTTTGAAAAAAAGGACAAGGTGTATGTGGTCTTTTTGGTTTCATAAACACAAATTGTTCTGGTAATAAATCAAAGGGTATACAAGGTCTGTGAGGTCGGTGTGGCAGGATAAGATATTCAAACGAAAGCATATTCATTCCAAGAAACCCCAAAGAAATGGGTAAAAAAGTTTATGACCAGGAGAGATCAAAGAAGCTGAATTTAAAGAAGTTTTTCTTTTTCCATGGAAGCATCAAATGACATGCATGTTGGGTCTATCCTATCTCATCAAGAACCTTATCCATATATAACTGTTGATTCAGCTTAGACAAGAAAGCGAAGATAGTAACTGTACAAAAGATGGCATTCAGTCAAACAATTGTTGGTTGTCTTGTCCCCATTGCCGTTGGATTGTGGATATATATACACAGTGGAGCCATTAACTGCCTGCAAGTTGCCCCATTCATCGTGAAGATCACAGCATCGATCCGAAAACCATACTAGACACGCAAAGTGAAGGTGCGGCTAAATGAGAATGACAAGTGATCAAATCTGTTCCTGTTGTGTTAGATTCTCTAAAATGGAGATCACAATCAGATAAAGTTTATAAGTTGCGGTTCTGCTACAAAGGCATACATGATGGGCTGTTAGCTTTGTTACACCACACCTAGGTCAGATAATTATTATGTTAAAAAATTACTTAATCTAATAATTACATCTTTAAAATTAGGTTTAATCGTGAATAAGCATATACCTACGCTTATAAAAAAAATTAAAAAGCATATACCCACTTTTTTTATACTAAAATATTTAATTAATAAATAAAGAATGACTATAATGATTCAATCTCTAACCCTTTTTGAGAAATTCTGATATCAGGGCAGGCTTGTGTTATGCTTCAACAAATTAATCTAATTATTGGATAAGTTAAAGTGCACAAGAATGGCAATGATATATATAAGAGATTTTTACAAAACCATTTTGTTTAATTTAATTCTCTATCAAATATAAAAATCATCTAATATTTTACTCAATTCTTTAATTTTTCAATAAGCATTAACGAATTAAAAGGGAAAATCATATATGCGTAGCTCATGATAATGATTCTAATTTTTTACTACCATGTTAGAAAGGGTTAAGTATTTCAATATAATTTAGATAAATTATTATCTAAACTCAGTTCATTAAATTAAAATATAAATTAATATAAGATACACATATTTAACTATTTCACAAATTTTATTAAATAAATCAACACGTTTCCTCGGACAAAAGCACCACTTTTGTTGAATTTTTTCTATTAAATTTAAAATAAGGATATATATATCATCTAATTTAAAGCCTCTTTTTTTTTTTTTAACTTTCCTTGTTTTCAACAAAATTACTTTTAAATTTGCAAACAAACGGTGATTTTTATTTTCTTTTACTTAAGAAAAAAAAAAACTAAAAGCAAAGAAAATTAGCCACACACCAAATGCTACCTTATATTGTGGGAGTGCTTATAGCTATAGCAACAGATAGCATGAACAGAAGAAAAATGTGCTCCAATAGTGATAGCAATAGGCAAGATATAGCAAGATTAAATACTCTCCTGGTTTTTGGCATAAGGAAAGCATTTGCATTTGGATTGAAACCCACAAAATAAAGCTCATAAATATCGAGCATAATCCATTTAAAAAATTCTTGTTTAAATTCAATTTATATGAACTGATATGATATAATTTACATATAAAATAAATGAGATTTATATGTTTTGTGTTTTAAGTTCATAATAAATCGATAAGTTTATATATATATATATGTTTGTATATGTTAAGATTCATCATAAATTAAAATACACATACATAATTAATTAACAAGAAGAGAGATACAAAATACAACCCTCTTGCTACATTTTTTTTTCATACCACAGGATGATTTTGGGTCCATGCAAACTTAGCTAGCTATATCTATAGACTAATACTCACTGCACTCGAACTTTCAATACAAGAGGCTTACATTCTCTCATTCAGCAGTAAGCCAGTACGTAACTCGATCATATACCAACCACGCCATGCATCTTTTTAAAAAAACTATCAAGAAACACTAAGATCTATGGTAGCTTCAACTCTAATAATTATTAGCCCTGCGAAAAGGATATCTCCTACCATGTTCAACGATCGAAAAGCCATCATAATTTTCCGCTGCCTCGTCGCTAGTGATGACAGGCTCTCCCGCTGCCATGCCAGTATAGTAGTGTTGAGCTATCTCGTAGTTGCTGGTGACGACTGGCACCCTCACCGTTGAAATTTGAGGCCCATGATAAACTAAAGGCTGTTGGTACTGGCTGTGGCTGTGATAATTGTTTTGAATTCTGCTGATGCCAGACCTATCGCTCGCGTTGGTCCGACCATAGCACTCGTCTATTAGAGCAAAACCTTCACGTCCGATCCTGGCCAGGCGATCTAACTGAGAAGGTGCCATTGGTTTCTTGTCCTTGTAGCTAGTGTTGTATGTCTTGTTTGCTTTGCTTCAAAGGGGTTGAGGCTGCAGGACCTTATATATAGATGTCATCACTGCCTTAGCTTCCCACTTTTTGGTCTTATCACAATTATCTTCAATCGATTCCTTCCACAATTTTACCAGCACCCACCACAGAAGAAAGGGAATATATATATCTTACTTGGACAGTATACATCTATCTTAATATTGACGGTGATATATATCCAAGTTGTGATGATAGAATTGAATCAAAGAATTTTTTTTACCTAAACTCGATCTATCATAGACTCAAGATAGATACAAGATATATGGTATGACTTATCTATTAAATACATGAATCCCGCATGATTATATTTTAAATTCATGGTGAACTAAATTTAGACAAGAATTTTCATAAACAAAGTTAATATAGATATTTTATTTATTTTTAACGAGGTTTTTATTTGGAGTTTCGGTGGAGCCAATTATAAGAAAAAATTTGAGATTTGAAATTAATTAATTCAATTTTAGTTTTATTTGTTAATGGTAAAATATTCAATTTAGCTCCTGTACTTATTGGAAAAGTTTAATTTAGGTAATTTTTAATTTTTTTTATCCAAATTAACTTAAAAATTTCAATTTAAGTTTAATTTAGTTCAAAAATTAAAATTTATGGGTTAAATTTCTTGATTTATCGATTTAAATAAAAAATCAAAAAGTTCAATTTGTTAATTTTGCAATAAAATTTCTTGATTTAAACTCAAAAATCAATAAGTTTAATTTTTTTATTTTTAGATTAAATTAAGTTAACTTTTAGTAAAATTTTATTTTCTATTTTCTCTGTAATATTACCTACAAAAAGTGTTTTGTTAGTAATTACCAATGAAAAAAATTCTTAGCTAAAATTTTTTGAGCTTTTTAGAATTTTTCTTCTCTATTTTCTCCTTAATATTACCTACGAAAAGTATTTCGTTGATAATTAATGACGAAAAAAATTCGTAGGTATTTTTTTTAAAAAAATTATTTTCTATTTTCTCCTTAATATTACCTACGAAAAGCGTTTCGTTGGTAATTACTGATGAAATATTTGATCGTTATTTTTTTTATTTGGTCGCTAATTTTTCCATCAATAATAGGCACTACTTTTACCTACGAAATTAAATCGTTGGTAACGTGTTCGTCAGTAATTAGTCAGTAATTTTGTCAATAAAAATTAGTTTAAATTTTATTTCTCTTTTTTGTCGGTAAAGCGCCGGAAATCGTGGGTAAATTACCAATGAAATTATATGGTCGGTAATTTTCATAGTTATTTTTAACATTTCTTGTAGTAGTTTGAATTGAAACGTTTAGATTAAATTAGATAAATTAAAATTTTCCAATAAATACAGGGAAATAATTGAGTTTTAAACTATAATACTCAAACTTAAGATGGGTAAAAAAATTTTAAATTTAAAAATTAAGTTAAAATGAGAAATCAATTCCAAAAAATTAATTTTTTTAATCAAACTAATTAAACCAAAATGTATAAGTAAACAATTTTATTAAATATAAATGTTCTTTCAAAAGTAAAAAAAAAAATCTTTTCTAAAAAAAACGCTCTGGCGACGCTAATAATTTTTAGTTGCACTTTTGTTTCCAATGTGAACCAACATATAGTACGACAAAAATGCGAACCGGTTTTAGCAACGTATTTTACATTTTGTCAACAAATATCTAGCAACCAGAAGTGGCTTATGATCGAATCCCACATCATCCAAGTGATAGATAACTGAATTACAATACTGATGACGCCACAGAGGAGAAGAGAATCGCCTATCAATTCTCTCTTGAATATTGTGAGCACCTCCTCTCCTGTCATTCCATGTAAAATGAGGTCTAAAATATCTCAAATCTAGAATCCTCATACTATCCACAAAAGCCCGAAAAGACTGCATTTTCTGTTGAAAGTTTGTATCACCTCCCCTCTTATCTTGAGAATCTAAGAACGCATTAAAATCCCAAATAAACACCAATTTAGCCTTTAAATTACTGTGATAGTTAACAATGTGATCAAATTGTTCTTGTCTCACATTGTCATCCGAGTTCAAATGAACCACTAGCAAATGCCACTCATAATCAAACTGTAAATGAATCAAACGAGTATGAACATAGAAAAGATCATAGTTGATAATATTAATTTCAATAGAGTCTTTCCAAGCAATACAAATTTCCCCTGCTGGCCTTCTTGGACTAATAAAAAAATGATTGGAAATATTTTAATGAGATTATATTTTAATGATATTATAAGGATACTTTAATTAATTATTAATTTTTTTGTAAAATTGATAATATTTAATTATTTTCTTAATTTTTATGTAAAAATCTTTAAAAGCTATTGAGACGTGTGTTCTGAAAATACTTAACAATCGCTCTTCAGTGAATGATAGATTGCTAATAGTTATTTGCGTCGTTATTATTTTTATTTGCGACAAACTATAGTAGCTGAAAATACAACAAGACAAAGCATAGCGAATGAGACACTCCTGTGAAATTCTAGATGTATTCATCTAAAAGCAAAAGAATGCATAACGTAAAGGAATTCTATGGCTATTTTATTTTTAATAAAAAGTAGAATTTACTTTGCAGGTAATTATTATTAAATAATTAAATAACAGTTTTATTTAATAGTAAAATTAACAAAATGTAAATAAAATTAATAAAAAATAAGGTAAGAAGGCACTCAACTATTTTTTTTTTGTTCAAAGTAAATAAATTTTCTTTAAAAAGTCAAAATCCTTTTTATTGGCATGTAGTATAATCCAAAAAAAAAAATTTTTAAAGTGAGTTTCACTAATAGTTTTATTTTTCATAAAGTAAAATTTATTTATCAATAATTACTATTTGATAAATTATTATTAAAGTATAATCTAATTATGAGATATATAAATTAAAACAAAGTGAGTTAAAATAAAAGTAATCATATATACATATATATAATGATCAAATTTAAGTTTATATGCGATATAAGTTAATTTTTGAATATTTAGAAAAAGAAACACAATGATTTAATTCAAAAAATATGTTTCTCAACCTTTCAAATTTAGCAAGATTATTGTTTTAATTACTCTTTCTTATGCAAAGCGATAAAATATTTAGAATCACTTTTAAAGCGTAGGAAATGGATAGATCTCGAATTTAAATTTCTCCATTACTTTTTTTTAAATTATTGTGACAAAAATTCAGATGAATACTTTCATCGTATAATTTATTAATTATTATCTAGCCCATTACTTTTTCATTAAATTAAAAAAAAAAAATTGAGTGCTCCAAATTATTATACTTTTGCTTAACTCTATATATAAATTTTTCCTCACCTAAACTCGGTCCATTATCAACCCAAAATATAAATATATGATATTTATATATTTAATAGATAAGTTTCATTATATATCGTGTATATTAAATTTGTAATAAACTAAATATAAGCAAGAAAAATTCTATGCATGTATGTGCAAAATAAGAATAAGTTCTATATAACCGAAACAGTTTTGAAAGGTAATAATTAATGAAGATATTAACACACAATACATTATTCTGAGTTCTTTTTTGGGTTGATTATGTCCGATTCTCTAATAATTATTGCTTTCTATTTGCATCTTTTCTTTACTTTTTAGAAGATAGAACATATTAGCATCTCCAATTTTTTCACTTTTTGTTGATCATCGGTTTAAATAATTTTTTTCATTATTATTATTATAAGTACGAAGATTTAATAATTTTAAGTAATAAATAAAAATTTAGTAATTAAATTAATTATTGTGCGTGAAATTAAAATTAATAATAGTCAACATTATATATTTAGTCTTGACAGGGAAAACTGAAAGGATTGAAATATGATAAAAAAAATTTTAAAAAAAAGATAAACAATAGTTTACCTTTTTATTAATAAGAAATCCATTTCAAATTAATGAAAACTAAAGGGTAGGGGTAAAATTAAAAAATTTAATGGATTGAAATAAAAATTAAAAAACAATTTTGTTAAAATTAACTATAGGAAAATAAAATTAAGATATGCATGGGAAAGAAAGAAAAGTTAATTGATGTGGATGCTTCTCAGTGAATCCGATGCCTCACTAACTTCACTTTAATTTGCAATATTATAATCAGCTATTTCTTTTTTTTTAACTGATTTATTCCTATCCCAAGTTCATCATATATATTCTTTTTCTGTATTTCTAACAACTCTATGCATGATATAATCAATATGACGTAATCTCTCTTCCTCTTTGCCACAAAGGCTTCATTATAGCATATATATGAGAGAAATTATTTAGTTTCACTCAATATATTATAGTTTCATCCAAGCATTTTTCTCTATTATAATTTAATGATCTAATTTGCACGTTTCTCTCAATAAATAAACAAACTCATTAAAATAAATTAATAAATAAAGGATGAGAGTCTTATTTTTTTACAATTAGAATTTAATTTCTTTGAAGAGCATTTCAGGGTTATTCATTTTAAATATACGTATTAATTAATATGTAAAAATAATCACTTAATTAAAGATTTTATTTTAATATGCGAATAAAGATAACATAAGGTAGCTATGCATAAATACCTCCCCATGTGCGTTTCGTCTGAAAATCGAGCCATTCCTACTCGCATGCTCTCTTTCCCCGAGTCTCAGTACACAAGTAAAGGATATGTATGCACTCTTAAAATATCAGCATAAATAAATTTGAAAAAAAAAATAGTATCACTCCTTTTTTTTTTCTTTTTTCAAAAGTAAATATTCATTAGATATTAAAATTAGTATAAGGTCCAAGGCCCATATATAAGAGATAGATTCTATCTACAAACCAGCCATCTAAAGCTCGAAAAAAGACAAAATCTAGAGCTCACACAACTAAAAGTGCAAGAGTTATGGTGCTCTATAGCGAAGGCATCTGCGCAACCCGATGCTGCCTACACCGCTACGCAAAATCAAGCCTCCACTACTTAGTTATCGTCCCGAAGCCTTCGGATGGTCGAAATATTGATCTATCTTTGATGACTTTGGAGGAAAAGCATGGCACAGTTCGTGGCTTCTCAATCTTTGGTAGTCATAAGGGGATCATCAACCACCATCTAATGGCAGCACTAAGACCCTTGAATACCATTATTTAGTTGTTACTAACAGTGCCAAACTTGCACAAACTCATCACTAAACACTCAAACGCATATCACAAATCATAACCCCAAACTCCAAACAAAATCAAAAGGAGGTACCACCTTGCCAAAAGGTTAGTTGTTAGCAAAGGCATAGCTCCAATTTCTTACTGTGTAATTGGTTAAACGCTATGAGCCGAATAGATCTGGATAGGTCCATCTAACTAATAGGAGGCATTTACACCTCAATCTAGGGGTGGAAAGGGAGAAACCCACTCTTCAATTTAAGGAAGGGTTTCCCCTACCTGAAAGGAGCAAAGTAAGTCTATGGAGACTGTTAGTAGTATGCCATAGAGCATATCATTTAGTATGTATCTTGTACATAATTTTATTAATAAAAGGCATTTCCACTTTTCCGTTTACATAATATATTTATATGTAATAGAAAAGGTATTTTGTTAGAAATATTATTCTTAAATTGTTAAGAATATGAGTGACAATATTTCTAGCACAAAGTATCATAAATAGGTTCACAATCGAGGATACTTTATAATAAGGACATGACTTATCCAGAAAGATTGTATTCATGTTTGTTCCGAAGTTATTTATATGAGATATAAATAAGATGGAATGGTGAGTCTCATGCCATATAACAAACATGATAGGCACTTATAAATGATAAGTAGGCCGAACCAGTGACACTTATGACAAGCACAAGGAGTTTACTCTTGTTAATATTTTGTCATAAATCATATCAGTGCATATAATCTTTAGACCTGAGATAGCACAGTTATCTTGTATATAGGTAGTTTGAGTTTGATACTGCTTTCATACTTGTACTGTGTATGGGTATATGGGCATGTGTTGGCTCCTACTAGTTATATATGGAGGTAGGTGTTGATCAAGATGGAATCTGTTCCTCTAAGTAAATAGAGATAAAATCCTATGTTCATTTAATTGTTCTTAATGTTTCAAATTCCTGGCCAGGACAGATAGATTTATACAGAAAAGAGTTTCTGATGAGAAAATCTTTTAATCAATAACTGGAATTAAAAGAGAACATAATATTCATAGCAAATGGAGTTTGACATAAATCATGACTCCAGCTTGAGTTGGGATTTTGTAACAGAGAGATTCTAGTGCATGGTAACATATGGTTATATGTTCATTTAAGGTAAACCTTATTACTAATTGGGTGGCCATGGCATGCTATGCTAGGTGTTAACCATGGTCTATAAGGTGCATAAAATGATTTAGAGAAATCATGTGACGCCCCTTACCCATCTACTGCATAGCCGAGCAAGAAGTGCCACATTCGGTGCCGGAGCACCCTATCTTGTTTTATCATATCTATTGTAAACTTTTGATGTCATTTAAAACATGTATTCTATGAGTAGAATTTTTTTTTTTTTTATATATATATCTTATTTCTGTGGAGACCCGGACAGAGCCTCCCTTATTTTATTAGCATCTGGCGGATTCCACTAATCACCTGTTAACATGTTCATATTCATTTTACACATTTCCATATCATATTCTCATGTATCATATCATTTACAATTATTTATGAGATCTCAAAATGAAGTATTATCTATTGCATTCATATAGAAATTCATAGATAATAAATTACAAGTTTTCATTTCAATCTCAAAGTTTAATTACAAGTCCAAAATGAAATACATCATAAACTAGTAATTACATCATGACTAAACATAATGAACCAAAATACTAGTCTATACATGGGCCCTACCAAAATACAACAGACCGGTGAGGTGACTCTGGACAATGGCAGATCTGATCAAAGCTCTGTCAGTGTACTACTGGTGCTGCTGCTGCGGCTGCTGCGGCTGATCTCCAGTACCTACGCGATGGAAAACCAACGCGCTAAGCATAACGCTTAGTGGTGCATAATTTATAATAACAATAATTTAATAATTTGAAATAATATATGCAACTCATAATTTCTGGGTATTTTACATTTTTATTGCTCTTTGGAAATAATTAACATTATTGGGATCTTTTACGATTACTTATTGTATTT
The DNA here is from genome assembly GCF_030052815.1 of Hevea brasiliensis. Taxonomy (NCBI): domain Eukaryota; kingdom Viridiplantae; phylum Streptophyta; class Magnoliopsida; order Malpighiales; family Euphorbiaceae; genus Hevea; species Hevea brasiliensis. The sequence continues at coordinate 75,241,080 of NC_079507.1, read as the reverse complement.
TAAGTCTTAATTATTAGTATTTTTTTTTTAGTGCCCAAGAAAACCTATAACAAATTATAAAAGCTGGATGTACAGGTGTATACTGGTTAGACAGCCATATGTCTATCCAAGATATCGTCATCGTGCACGAGGCCGGTATCGCACGAGACCATTGTCGGAGCTTGTAAAGCCAGAAATAAAGTAGGCATATAGCCTGTAGAACAATCATACCAGACATATATTGTCAGTTCATGATTTTCTCGGTAGGCAGTACTGCTATCTGTAGTCCCTAATTGGTATACCAATTTATCCAACTAAATAAATAAGTCTAGGTATACTATGGGCAATTAAATATTTTTAATTAATTTAGCACTATTCACTATTACTATTTTTTTTTGTACTGTTCATTGATACCATAAATTTCATATTAATAGGACATTAGTCCTAATTTACATATTCATATCATTTTTAATATTAAATTTTCCTTATGAGTATTTTAATTATCCTATATAGCATTTTTCCCATGAACCTTTCATTAGGTTCATGTTGATGTGTTATCTTTATCTAGGAATTTGACTAGGTTGGGATGTCTATTTAGTCACAATTCCTTCATAACAATTGCTCCTCTATGTTTAAACTTGAATTTCAGTTTTTGAATCACTGAGTTTGGGGTTATAGAACTCAAGTTATGGTCAAAATACCAAAGGAATAGTATTTTGGGACATTTTCTGGGTTGACAGTTTTAGTGACCCAACTTGTGCTAACCATTTGAATTAGTTAAAGGCAAAACTGGGTTAAGTGGTCCTCATGAAAAGTGTAGCCCTATGTCTAAACTTTCCATGGTTAAAATTTTAGGTAATTTGGACCAGTATAGAGAGAGTTATGACCAAATGAACACGTACTGTTCATTTGGTCATTTTCTGGGTTGGGTTGCAGGGAAATCCGAATTTGGGCAGTATTTGGCTCAAGTTTTGGACAGAATTTGGGCATGATTTCTTCATGGAAAATGGGCTATTTTGGGTCTAGTTTCACCTCCAATTGGCCTCATACCAATTGGGGTCACACAATTTTATTTATGGCCTAAAATGTACACTGCCCTCAACAAACACAACCTGCAGAAAATTAACACTTCCAAAACTCAATCTCCGCCAACTTCCTTACTTCAATTTGCATGCAATACACTTCTATAAGCAACAATCTCATCCCAATAGGTCAATTTCAACATTTTACACAAAGTCCTCAACATTTACACAAACCCTAGTTTTCAAAGTTTCAAATTTACACAAACACTACACAATCAAACACCCAAACATTTAAACTAATTACACATTCTCATGGAACCATTTTTCATCACTTAAAAGAAATAAATTTCAAGTTCCATGGCTGCCAAAAATTCAAGGGTTCTTTCCTCTAGATTTTCTTTTTGTTTTAATGGTATTTATGCTTAGCTAAACATGCTTTTCATGTTTAATAAAGAGAAGAAGAGGGATTAGTGCACTAACCTCTTGTGACCCACTTCAAACTTTAATCTTTCTTCTTCTTATGGGTATCTAAAGCTTCCTTATGGTGTGGGCTAAATTTTTTGTGAAGGGGTCTATGGGTTTTGGTGAGTGAAAGCTTGGGAAATCAAGCTTTAAGCTTGATAACAATGGTGGGGAGGGAGAGAGCAAGGGAGACGGCAAGAGAGAGGGAGAGTGGGGAAGAAGATGGAAAGAAAAGTAGGTGGGTTTTGTCTCTTGTGCTTTATATATTTATATTTTTATTGTACTTAATTTTGTTTTAAATTTTCATAAGCTTATTTTTCTTTTCTTTAAATGCCATAAGTCTTTTTATTTTCCTTTCTTTTCTTTTTTTTCCTTTTCTTTTCTTTCTCTTCCCATTTTCCAAATTCAAATTCATATAATTAATTTATGTTAATTATTCTATTTCCAATTTTAATTTGACATTTAAGTCAAAATTCACATCTAGGGGTGAAATGATCAAAATGCCTTTCATGGTACCCATCGGATTATTTTTAATTTTTTTTTATACCAATTAATAAATTCTTTAAATTTTATTTTATTTCTCAAAATTTTTCCTATATATTTTTTTTTAATATTTATTTCATTAATTTATGCCTCCTCACTATAGTTTAGGTGTAGTTCCAGACATTTTGACTGTCCGAACAGATATGAGTCGTCGGAACAGTAAATTGTACGGACTACCTATGGTGAGGGCGTTACAAATCATTTATGGTAAGAAAGAGTTCTGATGATATTAAGAGTTGATATCATGTCTCATTGCCAATTAGTGATGAGCCTAGTAAGTCACACACATACACAAGTTATCACCTATTTAAATATGATTTAATTAATTAATTAAAGAGTTTAATTGATTAATTAAATATGTTTGGTTTGCAATTAAATTGCAAAGTCCCTAGCATGACTTGAAACCAAATCTAGATTATTGGATGTGTAGTATAAATTAAATTTATATTTAAAGTGTTTAAATATGAATTTAATTAATGAGAAATTAATTAATAGAGATTAATTAATTAATTTATATTTGATATAAATTAATTAGAAGAAGAAAAATAATTATTTTGGGTTAAGAACTCAAAATTAAGACACAGGGGCATTTTGGTCATTTCACAGTGTGACACGTGGCACCATGAGATGGTGACACATGGGATTACACATAAACTTGCCAAATATTTTTTTTTAATCATGTAAGATGATTAAAATCAAGATTAAATATAGGTTTGACACTTGGCACAATGTGATTGGATCACTTAAACCTAGAGCTAATCAAAAGGTGACATGTGGCAAGGGTTTAATGTGTTAACCTAGCTATTTAAGTGTGGTTATGAAAAGAAAAATAACCAGCAGCCACTCCTCTCCTTTGTCACGCCACTTTGAGGCTTTTCATCTATTCTTCTTCTTCTCTCATCAATTCAAAGAGATTAGCCATCAATCTCTTAAATTAAGAACACTAGAAATTGTTTCTAGTGTCCTGTTTACATCTCTAATCTCTTAAAAGGCAGAACTTGAATTTCTAATTAATAGAAAAAGCTTTAGAAGCTATTCAAGGGCTGCCATAGGTGTTCTTGGTGTGGACAAGCTAGAGGGACAACATCTGGTGTCCTGAAGACGAATCTCAAAAGCGCAGACACGCTGCAGTGCATCAAGAGGTTAGTGTAATCGTTCTTGATTTAATCTAGGATTCTAAAATTAATCTGATTAATTTTAAAATCTTAAATGGCAAATACAGATCCAAAAACATATTAAAAGAGTTTTAATATGTTGTTTATCATTGAAATCAAATAGATAAAAATAAATCTTGCATGATACATGTGACCCTAGCTGAAAATTTTTGAATTCAATGGTATAAACTTGTGTTTTTCACGCTTCCATTCCTTCAGAGACAAACCCGAAGAAGTAGAACAGAGAGAAATGAAAAATCTCTCTCTAAATATTAGAAAGAGAATAAAGTAGTCGCACTTTGAACATATGTATCTATATATATAAATTCACGCGTAAGATTATATTTACATAGATCATCAAATAAAATAATAATTTATTAAGTTTTTCAGTATTGAAATCACAGAGACTTCGCATTAATTTTGAACTAAAATAATTTCCTCTCTTATATATATATTCTCTTTTTTTTAATTCCCGGTTAGTAGTTTTCTTTAATGGGTAAGATTGAACAGCAGCTCTAATGTTAGTATTGATTTGGCTTCGTTCTTAAGTAACAGTACCTATTAATCTATCCATCACAAATCCTAATGTGTTTCTACTACAGACACCAACTTTTTACCCTCATTTAGTTACTATTTACTAGAGTATTAAACAATTGATTAGTTAAATTAATCCTTCTAGAATTCAAAGACTTGGTGAAGTTTAAGGTGCCTTTATTGATCCTACTCAAGATGTTGTTCCGAATACCTACTTTATTTCGAGTAGAGATATGATATTCTTCATTAATTTTTTATTTTTCAATCATAATTAATCATTTGGGGCATAAAACTAATATATTATCTCCATCTGAAACCAGCTGATCCTCATGGATTCCTTTCTGATAATAGGGAAATTCCATGAAAAGGAAAATGCAACTTCGAATCCATCCAATAACAAAAAGAAGAAAATAAAGGAAAAAAAAATATGAATTTTAGTTAGAGCAAAGAAGAAAATCGCCAAGGAGTTAGATTGGCCATCATGTGCCTCAAGTTAACTACACCGAGCAAGTAAGATCTGGACAACCCAGATCAAACCAAATAAGGCTTGGGTATCTCAAACTGAGCAAAAGAGTACTCGCCTACACCGACTGGTTAGGCCGAACAAACACAAACAATGATGACAAAGTAAGTCCAAACGCTTGCCCGTTAGGCGGAGCATCAACCATACCAAGTATTAGCAATACTAGTCAATAATAAAAATAGATCTTTAGGAGGGAATCTTGGGATATTAGCCGAATATCCAAGATTTTTGCAGATAACTACAACGGCTATTTGATCTTTAGTCTATAAATATAAACAACAGACATTAATCAATAGGCTTATTTTGCCAAATTATTTACTGAAATTTTCATAATTTAATTATCTACTCTCGCAAAATCTCTAACTTAAGTGTCGAAGTGATTGGTCAATAAGCCACCGCCCTGACCATTTTCTCTATTTTCAGGCTTACTTGGCACTTGGATTGGTTTTTCAGAGACCCATGGCCACATCAAATATTGATAGGTGAAGGATTATCATTGATATGTCGTTAATTCATCGCTAATACTTTTAGCGATAAAAAAACTTAATGAAAAATATAAATTTTAGTGATGGGATATTAATTGGTAATAGATCCATCTTAATATGTCAATAAACCATTATTAAAATTTTTAGCGACGCATTAAGTCCATCATTAAAGTAAACTTAAATAGTTATTTAAAAGGCCTTAATTGGTGATTCAATGAAGCTTATTCTCCATTGTCTTTCTAACCAATCTTGACCCTTGTTATTTTAAAGTTGTATTAGTGTTTAGAGTTTGCCTCAATTTGATACCGTTCTCGCAGCTCGCACTGAAATAATGCTTTACACCTATGTATCCAGTCAACTACTGCACCTAAATGTATTTCAGGGAGAACTAGCTGACTTTGAGTTTGTTTAGCTAAAATTATAGTGATGAAAATTGTTGTAGTTAAATCTTTAACGATGGATTTACTACTAATCATAGATTCCATCAGTAGAAGTCAGTTATATCGTCTTGCACACGACTTGTTTGTTTATTAATTATTCCATGATCTTATGTAGAGCCTGATTGGGGTTACGTTAGAGAAAAAATTATATAATGAAATCAATATATGTACAACAGTTGCATTAGATAAAAATTTTGCATTGGAGAGCTAAAAAACCATAAATTTTGAATATTAAAAGCCATAACCATATGATAATTTTATGTTTATTTACTGATATCAGTGCTTCTGTTCAGGACTAGTGCATAATTACATAATACTACAAACTTGTGACTTAACATAAAAGTAGAAGAAAATTAAGGTTATTTAGGCATAGGGATGAGGTGACACGCCAACACAACATGTATAATATACTCCTTGAGGCTATAGAAGCTAGAGGCATGGAGGTAGCCTATTAATTAAGCCCTAGAAACTAAACCATTCTTAACGGCAATCTGTAATCAAAATGCCGCCGTAACGCTGAACAGCCTGATTTATTGTTCCATTCACATCTATTAGTGAAATCTTGGACTAAATCCAACAAGATGCACCAAATTAATTCTACCTTACCTCATTTTGATTTGATGGCCCATTCCTATTTTGCTTTCTTTCTTTTAGATTCCTTTATCACCTTCCATATTGATCACATATATCTTAATTTTACAAAATAATAATAATAATAATAATAATAATAATAATAATAATAATAATAATAATAATAATAATAATAATAATAATCATCTCACCATTTCTAGAAACTCTCTCCCAAAATAAGTGAGTTTGGGAGAATCCCAACTTTAGACAATTTGAATATAAACGAGTCCTGCCTTGATCTGAAGGGAATCAGTACAAGTGTAATGGATATTCTCTATAGCTCTCTCTCTTCTAGGTTTCTTTTTATTGTATTGGAAATTTCTTTGAACAATGCCAGAACAAATTAATGGGCAGTGGTGCCGTGGTGGCAATAGAATGACCAAATTGCTCTAGGGTTTTTGTCCCCCTAATCAACTCTTCAAATTTTGTTTCTTAATCTCTATATTAAAGATAAGTCTTCAAAAATAGCTTTATAAGAGCATGCCACCTAATTTAATAAGGGTATTTAAAAAATTACTATGTAGGAAATTTTTTTATATAAAAATTAATTTATTATATTAAATATAACTTTTTATTTAAATATTTTTATATTTCAATGACTAAAATCTTATCACATAAAAAAATCTAAAACTTTTTCTACTATATTTTCTTTAAAAATTTTAAATTTTTTTATAAGCACTTTTTAATTTATTTATAAAATTCAGGAAAGATTTAGCATGTAAGTTAAGCCCCAGTAACTAGACCTCCCTAATATGACCTACTTAGAATAAAATATGTTAAGTGAAAAAACTAGAGAATATACAGTACAAAAGGATCAATTAAGAATTTTAAATTTTTTATAATTTCATATATTATAAAATTTTTCTCATCAAATTATATACTTTTAAGAATTATTTTTTAATTAAATTTTTTGTTATACTAAAAAAGGTTAAATATTATTTTAAATACTATATATATATATATATATATATATATATATATATATATATATATATATATTAAATAATTACTCAATAAAAAATTATTGATAAAATTTAAAAATTTATTTATAAAACAGTTATTATATTTAAAGTCTATACATTTTAATTATGGTATTATAAAATCGTGTCATATGTATTTTTTTTTTTACTTTATTTATAATTTTATTAATATATATATGTTAACTAATTTAAAAAATAATCTATTATTATTGTTTATTTATTAATATTAAAAATATAATTATAATTAATTAAAAATTTTATCATTAAAAACTTTTATAATATAATTATGAAAATATTTGTATTTCTACCTATCTCTTACCTCAATTTCTATTCATAACCTTTTACGCTAGAATTTTGAGAATATGAGAATAATTAATGAAAGAACGAAACAACTCTATTCAAATTTTTAATGTTTTATAATTTTATCTATCTTTTAATTTTTAATAATTTTATCCAAATAAAGCAATAAATTTACAATGAAATCACTGCTTAGTTATGTGAGAACTAATTATTAAAATAAAATATTTTTTAATTTATGATTTTCAAATAATAATACAATATAATTTATTTGACTTCTCACATGAGTGATTAATGTCCCTATAAAGGTTAAACTATTTAAGAACTATAAAACGGATATAGTGTTGCATCCCTCCGAGTGGTGGGGTAATTGTCCCACATCGATGGGATAGGAAGAAATTAAAGGTATGTATTATCTTAATCTTTAACAGTCACGGTGACTTGTGTGAATTTTTTTTTTGCCGTTGTTAATTTGGGGCCTAAAAACTATGTGTGTTAATTGAAGTATTAATGGGTAAAAACAAACGAGCCCTTATAGAAGGAGAAGTTGTAGGTTAACCTCCGGCGCAAGCGAGTATCCGAAAGGCTTCGTAGAAGCAGCGATATCCCATACATGTGTCCAACATCTAAGATACCACCCATATCATTAATTATAAAATAATTATGTAATTAAAATATTATTATTTAAATTAAAAGAATTTAACATTATTTGAAAAATAATAAAAAGGCGGCTTACATTTTAAAGCATCAAGTTTGAAGTACATAATGTATAATGGAAACTATTATTATATTACAAAGATGGACGAGGAAAGCCTAAAATAGCAAATATACTTATTATTATTATTATTATTAAAAACAAAGGAACACGCCAAACTTAATAAATTTATGTAAAATAATATAGGAAAACATATGGGTATATATTAATTTAAAATATCAAAAGAATTCCTTTCGGAAAAAAAAAAAAACCTTCAAAGAAATGATTTCCTTGACGGACTAATTATTAGATATACCTGGAGTATTAAAAAATAATGTTCTCTCTCTCATAGAAAAGCGGGTCCTTCCTATGATACAGAGAGTGAGTCTCACATGATTGTGAGAGATAGTGTATATGCACCGGGTGTACCAAATAATTTCTCTGATTAACGTGCCATTTGCAAAATAATAATACTAGACCATCCGAATTATTAAACAAGTAGCTCACTGGCTAGCTTTGTTTTATGTTTCTTTGATATGTTCCAGGGAAGGCCAAACCCCCCTATATAGAAAAGAGGCTTTTTCTGTTGGTTTCGACTTATGTTTCTAGCTAGCCTAATAATGGAAACGCTTGGAAGTTGGAACAAATTAAAGAACTGGGTTTAGCCTCCTATCAACTTCCTTTGATCCCATTCCTCTTTTTTTTCCCCTATATTTTATTGTTCCGTTCACATGTATTATAATTATTTAAAGAAGAGTGAAATCTTGGATTAAATCGAACAAGATGCTTCAAATTAAATTCCACTCCTCTGTTCTGTGTTACACATTTTTTGAAAAAAAGGACAAGGTGTATGTGGTCTTTTTGGTTTCATAAACACAAATTGTTCTGGTAATAAATCAAAGGGTATACAAGGTCTGTGAGGTCGGTGTGGCAGGATAAGATATTCAAACGAAAGCATATTCATTCCAAGAAACCCCAAAGAAATGGGTAAAAAAGTTTATGACCAGGAGAGATCAAAGAAGCTGAATTTAAAGAACGTCGAAGTTCTTCTTTTTCCATGGAAGCATCAAATGACATCCATGTTGGGTCTATCCTATCTCATCAAGAACCTTATCCATATATAACTGTTGATTCAGCTTAGACAAGAACGCGAAGATAGTAACTGTACAAAAGATGGCATTCAGTCAAACAATTGTTGATTGTCTTGTCCCCATTGCCGTTGGATTGTGGATATATATACACAGTGGAGCCATTAACTGCCTGCAAGTTGCCCCATTCATCGTGAAGATCACAGCATCGATCCGAAAACCATACTAGACACGGAAAGTGAAGTTGCGGCTAAATGAGAATGACAAGTGATCAAATCTGTTCCTGTTGTGTTAGATTCTCTAAAATGGAGATCACAATCAGATAAAGTTTATAAGCTGCGGTTCTGCTACAAAGGCATACATGATGGGCTATTAGCTTTGTTACACCACACATAGGTCAGATAATTATTATGTTAAAAAATTACTTAATCTAATAATTACATCTTTAAAATTAGGTTTAATCGTGAATAAGCATATACCTACGCTTATAAAAAAAATTAAAAAAGATATACCCACTTTATTTTATACTAAAATATTTAATTAATAAATAAAGAATGACTATAATGATTCAATCTCTAAGCCTTTTTGAGAAATTCTGATATCAAGGCAGGCTTGCGTTATGCTTCAACAAATTAATCTAATTATTGGATAAGTTAAAAGTGCACAAGAATGGCAATGATATATATAAGAGATTTTTACAAAACCATTTTGTTTAATTTAATTCTCTACCAAATATAAAAATCATCTAATATTTTACTCAATTCTTTAATTTTTCAATAAGCATTAACGAATTAAAAGGGAAAATCATATATGCGTAGCTCATGATAATGATTCTAATTTTTTACTACCATGTTAGAAAGGGTTAAGTATTTCAATATAATTTTAGATAAATTATTATCTAAACTCAGTTCATTAAATTAAAATATAAATTAATATGAGATACACATATTTAACTATTTCACAAATTTTATTACATAAATCAACACGTTTCCTCCGACAAAAGCACCACTTTTGTTGAATTTTTTCTATTAAATTTAAAATAAGGATATATATATATCATCTAATTTAAAGCCTCTTTTTTTTTTTAACTTTTCTTGTTTTCAACAAAATTACTTTTAAATTTGCAAACAAACGGTGATTTTTATTTTCTTTTACTTAAAAAAAAATAAAACTAAAAGCAAAGAAAATTAGCCACACACCAAATGCTACCTTATATTGTGGGTGTAACACCCCTGATTTTTTTATATATTATTATTGGGTTTCGTGTAGGTATCCTCAATTCGCGGAAATTCGACAGTTGTCCGGATCTGTGAATTTCCGGCCAGACAGACCAGCTACCGGAAAAGTCTCCGAATTGGATCGAGATTTTGGCTACCCCACCATTGTTAGGCATCCCGAGCACGTTCCCGAAGTCGGAATCGGCAAAGGTAAACCCGAACCCTGCTTTTTCGTAATTTTCTAGTGCTTAAATAGGATTAAAAATCCAGAAAATATTCGTGGTAGCTTAGAAAATTACGATTCTTTTTGTAATAGTTTAGTAATATTTCTAAGGACCGTGGGGCAGAGTTTTATAATTTTTAGAGCTTATTTGAGCAGTTTTTGCAAAAATGATCAATTATAAGGACTAAATTGAAATTTTACATATTGTGATGGATGATTGATTTGATGGGCCCAGGAGGGGCTGTGTGATGTGATTGAGTTGTGGATATATGGATTGTGGATATAGAAGTGTGTTTTGAGCCCTTTTACAGGTTGGGTAGGTCCTAGGTATAGGGGAGACTGGCACGGATTTTCGGCATGACTTAGGCCGTATTGGGTCTTTTCTTGATTTGTATTGAGTCATTTGTCTTAAATGATTGTAATAAAATTGTCAGGTGAGCCGGGACAGCCTTCTTCTTCCTCCGCCCACTCGGTGACCAATCACAAGTCCGTGAGTAAAATATTAATTTTAATTGTAATTTTGATATTATTATATGTTCAGCATGCCCATGCATCACTTATATGCATATATTTATGTAGTTAAACTCTAGGCACGATTTATGATGCATTGATAACTATTAAAGTGCCATGATGTTGTTGTGGTAATTTGGAGCAGTGTGCGTGCGTTGGCGTGCGTGTGATGTGGTGTGGACTATGGATAGGACGGGTAGTCACGGCTTGAGTTATTCGCTGGGACCCGATCCTTCGAGGGGTAGTCACGGCTTGAGTTCTTCGCTGGGACCCTCAATTTGGTTTATTAAGCGAAAGTCCGGCTTGAGTTCTTCGCTGGCACCAGGTTGGATTTAAGAGAGCTGTATAGGGGATCAGCTCCCATATGTTATGATTGATGCTACAGGGTGCGTGAGTGCTCCAAATTACCTTTTTGATGTTATGATGTGAAAATGATGTTGATGTTGCATTTCACTCTACACGGTGCATTAGTTTTAGATAGTTATAGAGATTATGGTTAAAATTAATATTTTACTCTCTGAGTCGAACGCTCACTCCTGTTCAATATTTTTTTCAGGCTACAGGAGGATTTTATTTTTGGTTAACCTGCTTTTCTCCTTCGCAGGTTGTTTATCAATATTTGTGTAATTTTATTTACTCCTAGAATTTTCGCATGTGTTAGAAGTATTTATTTGATTATGGTCTATAATATTATTATCATGTTGGACCTGTAAACATATAATGATATGTATGTTTGATGGATTGGATGAGGGAGCTGAGCTCCCATTTATTTTTATGAGGATATGAGTATGTGGAGGGTGAGCTGAGCTCCCCAATTGAGTATTTATTATGTTTACAGGTCGGGTGAGTCGAAAACTCCCCGTTAGAAAGTCCATTTTATGGCCGGACTCTGTCCGTTTGGTTTCTTGAAATTGGGCCCAAATGGGCCTTAGAGTTGGGTTAATGAACAGTTAGGCTTACTACGGGCCTCGGGGGCTTTAGGCTGGCCCAGGTCCTAGTGCCGGTCCGGCCCATAGGTTGGGTCGTGACAAATGTGGTATCAGAGCTTAGGCTCCAGATTCATAGGGAAAAATCATCTAAGTGTTGGGAAGAGTCTACTAGGAGTCACATGCGGAGTATAGGATTCTGTTTCGTCTTTTCCTGTAATTCTTTGTTTCTAGATTCTACGTTATACCTCGGGAAATATAAGATTACCTCAGTTAGTGTCTTGATTTTCGTGGAGTACATAGAAATGTGAAATAGAGTTAGTAGACATGTGAGGTCTATCATGAGGATACGTACTCCAAGAAATGTTATATTTTTGTCAGTATGGGTTTAAATGGTGTGCCCATTTCGTGTAAGGCACGAGTACATAAAAGTGAGTCTTAAAAGTACAGTTGCCCTAGATAAGGATGAGGATACCACTACTGGCAGTCATCAGTAGATGACCCGGTCAAAATAAGTTTGTGATAATAGAAGATTCATGAGAGATAAGAAATTAGGAGACCTAGTCTGTCAGGACGTATCGTAGTAACTATACAATGTTCTCGATGTCTGCTCTGTAAGCTGCAGATTACAGTACCGACATGAGATTATTGTGTAGAGCTGCGTGCATCCCCATGGTGCTCCATAATGAGGGTGTTTGAGATGGCTTCTGTTTTGGTACAGTTATGCCAGAACAGAGTTCTGTATTTGCAGAGGAGTTGGGAACTCTTGGTTAAGAGTCTAGAGTTAGAATATTGAAAGGTCACAGTTGGGTGATAACTAGAGTCAGTGACTCAGTTACCCCAGCATGAGCTAGAGTTACATCAAGAGTTGCCATCAGACCAGAGGTTTCGGACTAGTTGCAAAGTAAAGGTGACACTTATAGAGTGAGAATAGTATACCTTGTGTGTATCAGTATGGAATAAAGTACAACTCTACTACCTAGAGAAGGTCGAAACTATGAATTGATGATTTATAGAGCTATGATATGATAAAAGAGTCATTAACTTGACATGGTTCTGGCAAGGTGGTAGATGTAGTACCTTTGTTGCAGCAAGTTAGGATATAGTCCTATCTTTTCAGAATGGATCGAAGGTTATTACTGATAATGATGACTTATGGAATAGTGTCCCAGATGGGACTGTAGAGTGTGGTAGAGAGTAGTTGGCTCGGGTATCCTGGAGAGGATACAAGTTCCATTATAGGAATCATATATAATCAGATCATGATGGATGTAAGTCCTTTGAATTGGATGACAGGTTTGGGTGCCCGGAATCTTAAGTTTTGGCTAGTTGAGTAAACATGGAAAATAATAATTATAATAGTGTTAAGAGTAATAAATTAGCGAAGATAAATCACAGAAGGCCAATGGATAAAGAAAGTGCAGAATGAAAGTTTGGACAATTGATTGCAGATGCAATATAATCTAAATGCTAGTGGAAGTACTAGCTAGAGTGGTCAAAGGACCAAATCTGAGTAGCAGGACATATGATAACGCGATAGAGACTCGAAAGATATAGTTAGCAAGTAATCGCTATTATGTTAGTAAAAATAATGGAACCTGGTATAGAATAGTCAAGTTCTATTTTGGGTAAGACAAAGGAAATAAATGAAAGGACAACCTAAAGAGCGCATAATAAAAGGAACAAAGTTAAGATATAGGATAGGCTAAGCGTTATTCTTGGCAAGGAGAATGACAAGGATGGAAAACCCAAAATGGGACCACATTAGTGAGAAAAGTGATGGAGGTATGGAATACAATAATAATGAGTAAATGTTAGAAGGTGTGCGATGGTATTGCGGACTACCTAAATAGGTAGAGAAAGAGAAGTTAGTAAGCGATAAGTTTAATAAAAGTAATTCTAAGGGATCAAATAGGTATGATGAGAGGAAAAGAATGATAGATAATGACACATAGGTTTTAGGTTAGACTTTTGAGATAGTGAGAAGGTAGTTAGAGGTTCGTTATGAATGTCAGGCAAACATTTTTAGTGTGATCAACAGAATCACTTTGTAGTGAAGCAATAACGACAGGACAATAGTAGGGGTAGAACGAAAAGTGACAAGTCTGGATGGTTATAAATCACTAGAAAGTTCAAGGATCAAATTAATGACCCTAGATAAGGGTGGAATTAGTGTTGGAAGAATTTATTAGTGAGAGAAATCTTTCAGGAATCAACAAAAGTTAAGGGCACAATAAAAACGATGATAGATATGAATCATAGGTCGAGTATAAGTAAAGTTAATAAATTATAAAATATTATGTCAAGAAGGAAAATAGTATGGTAAAGGGTTCATGCAGATGATACCTTATAGGTAGAGCATAATTGTGCTAGGAGATGATGAAATTTGGAGAGAAAGACCAAGAAACTTAGGTGAAACGTTATAATATGACAATGGGGTGTAGTTGAATATAAGAGGATATTTTCTTTCTTTTCAAGTTTAGCTTGTGCTTTTGGTTCTAGAAGGTTATATAAGGAACAAAAACTGAGTCAAGGAGACCTAGTTATTGAGAGTTTGGTAGGCACAAATTCATACATAATTTCCTGATATGAGAATGACAGTAAGTGCATACCTAGTATTAAGTATGAAAGGACAAACAGAGTAATGACAGGAGTTAAATTGAGTTAGCTACTAAGGCTTGTAACTGTTTTAAACTATGAGCTAGAGGAAATACTAATTGTGGATGAGTTTCAATAGATGAAATTATTGCTAATGGGTAATTTGAGGTTGAAGTTTGGAAAGTTGTGGGCAGTATATGTGATTATATTAAAGAGAATAAACACGTGAAGTATCTTATTTAGAATTAAGGCATGACATACATTTCCCACAGCCGTGTTAGTTCAGATGGAACTTATAGTTTCTGGAGCTCCTATCCATCCAGGATGAGCAATTTCCTACTAAGGCTGGTAGGGAATGATAATGTTCTGATAGTTAAGTTGGGAAAGGGGTTACAAAAGCAATTTTCTATGGTTAATTATAAGTGTTACAAAGGTGAAGAATATCTTTGGCGAGGAGTAAGCCGTAAGGTTAGAATTTTCGAAGTAATGGAACTAGTAATCAAGATAAGACTAAGAAATAAAAAGAAAGTTAAAGTTGATGATGTGATAGACGTCTTTGAAGGAAAAGGTGTAAGGATGAGATATGACTAAAATTAAGGAATAAGTACAGCAGGTTGAAAAGATACCAACAATACCAAAAATAGGAAAAGGGAAGTGGATAAGATGCAAAGGACAGGAAGAGAGCTCGATAGAGTCAGTTATAATGACGAGGATAAGGAGTGTCTAACCACTGCCCCTGTGTTAACACTACCTATGAGCGGTGAAGGATACACCGTGTACTGTGACGCCTCCAGAGTTGGCCTAGGGTGTGTTTTGATGCGGAATGGAAAAGTAGTGGCTTATGCTTCAAGGCAGCTGAAGAGGCATGAGCAGAACTATCCCACCCATGATTTTGAAATGGCGGTTGTAGTCTTTGCACTAAAAATCTGGAGACACTACCTGTATGGTGAAGTGTGCGAGATATACACCGACCATAAGAGTTTGAAGTACATCTTCCAACAGAGGGATTTAAACTTGAGACAGAGGAGATGGATGGAGCTTCTGGAAGACTATGATTGCACCATCCAAAGACTACCAGGAAGGCTAATGTAGTAGCAGATGCTTTAAGCGAGAAAATCTTACAGCGGTTTGGCGCACATTTCAGTGAGAGAAGAGACCGTTGATTCGGGAAGTACATGAGTTGATGGATCAAGGTTTAATCCTAGATCTTTCAGATGAGGGGTATTGTTGGCTCATTCTTGGTGAGGCGGACTTGCGGGACGAGTTAGAGTTTCCCGATCTGAGAGACCAACAATTAATGAAGATCATAAAAAGAGTACAGCACGGTGAAGGTGGTGAGTTTGGATTTGCCAATGATGGTGCCCTAGTGCAAGGTTCTAGGATATGTGTGCCCGATGTGGACAATCTCAGAGCTGAAATCATGCGAGAGGCAAACTATACAACTGTACAATGTCTACCTGTGTTCCACCAAGATGTACCATGATGTGAAAGATAGCTATTGGTGGAATGGCATGAAGAGAGACATAGCGGACTTTGTGTCCAAGTGCTTGACTTGTCGGAAGGTGAAGTTTGAACACCGAGACCGTCGGGAAGTTGCAAGAGCTCCCTATCCCGGAATGGAAGTGGGAAATGATTTCTATGGATTTTGTGGTCAGGTTGCCTCGTACCACGCGAGGATATGACTCGATATGGGTAATTGTAGACCGCTTGACCAAATCAGCTCACTTCTTACCTGTAAAGACTACATACTCTGTGGCACAGTATGCCCGGCTCTACATTCGAGAAATAGTCAGATTGCATGGAGTTCCGGCTTCCATAATATCTGACAGAGGGCCCTAGTTCACTTCTCGGTTTTGGAGAAAGTTGCAGGAGGCACTTGGCACCTGATTGAACTTGATGCGGTTTTCCACCCTCAGACAGACGGACAGTCCGAAAGGACAATCCAAACACTGGAAGACATGCTTCGCATGAGTGTTTTGGATTTTGGAGGTCAATGGGATGAGCAGCTAGCTTTGGTGGAGTTTGCCTACAACAACAGTTATCACTCCAGCATAGGGATGGCACCCTATGAGGCACTATATGGAAGAAAGTGTAGGTCTCCTCTGTGTTGGACAGAAATGGGGGAAGCGAAGGTGCATGATGTAGACCTAGTGCAGTACACTTCAGAGGTAGTTCCTTTAATCGAGGAACGATCAAACAATTTTCAGAGGCGTAAGAGTTATGCGGACCCAGACGGAGGGATGTGGAGTTTGCAGTGGGCGACTATGTATTCCTGAAGGTTTCTCCAATGAAGGGAGTCATGAGATTTGGAAAGAAGGGCAAGTTGGCACCTCGGTATATTGGACCTTTTGAGGTTACGGATAGAGTTGGAGCAGTTGCCTACCGGTTGGAGCTACCACCCAACCTTTCTCACGTTCATCCCGTGTTTCACATCTCCATGCTCAGGAAATACATTCTAGATCCTTCTCATGTACTACAACTAGATGTAATAGAGCTAAAAGAGAACTTGACATTTGAGGAGCAACCTGTAGCCATAGTGGACTACCAAGTGAGACAGCTAAGATCAAAACAGATCCCTATGGTTAAGGTTTTGTGGAAGAGCCAGTCAGTGGAAGAGTGCACCTGGGAGTCAGAACGGGACATGCGTAGCAAGTACCCTTATCTGTTCAATGTGTAATCATATACTTTATTCTGCCTTGTGTAAAATTCGAGGACGAATTTTCTGTAAGGGGAAGAATGTAACACCACGATTTTTATATATTATTATTGGGCTTCGTGTAGGTATCCTCAATTCGTGGAAATTCGACAGTTGTCCGGATCTGTGAATTTCCGGCCAGACAGACCAGCTACCGGAAAAGTCTTCGAATTGGAGCGAGATTTTGGCTACCCCACCATTGTTAGGCATCCCGAGCACGTTCCCGAAGTCGGAATCGGCAAAGGTAAACCCGAACCTTGCTTTTTCGTAATTTTCTAGTGCTTAAATAGGATTAAAAATCCAGAAAATATTCGTGGTAGCTTAGAACATTATGATTCTTTTTGCAATAGTTTAGTAATATTTCTAAGGACCGCGGGGCAGAGTTTTATAATTTTTAGAGCTTATTTGAGCAGTTTTTGCAAAAATGATCAATTATAAGGACTAAATTGAAATTTTACATATTGTGATGGATGATTGATTTGATGGGCCCAGGAGGGGCTGTGTGATGTGATTGAGTTGTGGATATAGAAGTGTGTTTTGAGCCCTTTTACAGGTTGGGTAGGTCCTAGGTATAGGGGAGACTCTGCCGGATTTTCGGCATGACTTAGGACGTATTGGGTCTTTTCTTGATTTGTATTGAGTCATTTGTATTAAATGATTGTAATAAAATTGTCAGGTGAGCCGGGACAGCCTTCTTCCTCCGCCCAGCCGCCTCAGTGACCACCGTCAAGTCTGTGAGTAAAATATTAATTTTAATTGTAATTTCGATATTATTATATGTTCAGCATGCCCATGCATCACTTATATGCATATATTTATGTAGTTAAACTCTAGGCACGATTTATGATGCATTGATAACTATTAAAGTGCCATGATGTTGTTGTGGTAATTTGGAGCAGTGTGCGTGCGTTGGCGTGCGTGTGATGTGGTGTGGACTATGGATAGGACGGGTAGTCACGGCTTGAGTTATTCGCTGGGACCCGATCCTTCGAGGGGTAGTCACGGCTTGAGTTCTTCGCTGGGACCCTCGATTTGGTTTATTAAGCGAAAGTCCGGCTTGAGTTCTTCGCTGGCACCAAGTTGGATTTAAGAGAGCTGTATAGGGGATCAGCTCCCATATGTTATGATTGATGCTACAGGGTGCGTGAGTGCTCCAAATTACCTTTTTGATGTTATGATGTGAAAATGATGTTGATGTTGCATTTCACTCTACAGGGTGCATTAGTTTTAGATAGTTATAGAGATTATGGTTAAAATTGATATTTTACTCTCTGAGTCGAACGCTCACTCCTGTTCAATATTTTTTTCAGGCTACAGGAGGATTTTATTTTTGGTTAACCTGCTTTTCTCCTTCGCAGGTTGTTTATCAATATTTGTGTAATTTTATTTACTCCTAGAATTTTCGCATGTGTTAGAAGTATTTATTTGATTATGGTCTGTAATATTATTATCATGTTGGACCTGTAAACATATAATGATATGTATGTTTGATGGATTGGATGAGGGAGCTGAGCTCCCATTTATTTTTATGAGGATATGAGTATGTGGAGGGTGAGCTGAGCTCCCCAATTGAGTATTTATTATGTTTACAGGTCGGGTGAGTCGAAAACTCCCCGTTGGAAAGTCCATTTTATGGCCGGACTCTGTCCGTTTGGTTTCTTGAAATTGGGCCCAAATGGGCCTTAGAGTTGGGTTAATGAACAGTTAGGCTTACTACGGGCCTCGGGGGCTTTAGGCTGGCCCAGGTCCTAGTGCCGGTCCGGCCCATAGGTTGGGTCGTGACAGTGGGAGTGCTTATAGCTATAGCAACAGATAGCATGAACAGAAGAAAAATGTGCTCCAGTAGTGATAGCAATAGGCAAGACATAGCAAGATTAAATACTCTCCTGGTTTTGGCATAAGGAAAGCATTTGCATTTGGATTGAAACCCACAAAATAAAGCTCATAAATATGGAGCATAATCCATTTAGAAAATTCTTGTTTAAATTCAATTTATATGAACTGATATGATATAATTTACATATAAAATTAATGAGATTTATATGTTTTGTGTTTTAAGTTCATAATAAATCGATAAGTTTATATATATATATGTTAAGATTCATCATAAATTAAAGTACACATACATAATTAATTAACAAGAAGAGAGATACAAAATACAACCCTCTTGCTGCATTTTTTTTTCATACCACAGGATGATTTTGGGTCCATGCAAACTTAGCTAGCTATATCTATAGACTAATACTCACTGCACTCGAACTTTCAATACAAGAGGCTTACATTCTCTCATTCAGCAGTAAGCCAGTACGTAACTCGATCATATACCAACCACGCCATGCCTCTTTTTAAAAAAACTATCAAGAAACACTAAGATCTATGGTAGCTTCAACTCTAATAATTATTAGCCCTGCGAAAAGGATATCTCCTACCATGTTCAACGATCGAAAAGCCATCATAATTTTCCGCTGCCTCGTCGCTAGTGATGACAGGCTCTCCCGCTGCCATGCCAGTATAGTAGTGTTGAGCTATCTCGTAGTTGCTGGTGACGACTGGCACCCTCACCGTTGAAATTTGAGGCCCATGATAAACTAAAGGCTGTTGGTACTGGCTGTGGCTGTGATGATTGTTTTGAATTCTGCTGATGCCAGACCTATCGCTCGCGTTGGTCCGACCATAGCACTCGTCTATTAGAGCAAAACCTTCACGTCCGATCCTGGCCAGGCGATCTAACTGAGAAGGTGCCATTGGTTTCTTGTCCTTGTAGCTAGTGTTGTATGTCTTGTTTGCTTTGCTTCAAAGGGGTTGAGGTTGCAGGACCTTATATATAGATGTCATCACTGCCTTAGCATCCCACTTTTTGGTCTTATCACAATTATCTTCCATCGATTCCTTCCACAATTTTACCAGCACCCACCACAGAAGAAAGGGAATATATATATCTTACTTGGACAGTATATATCTATCTTAATATTGACGGTGATATATATCCAAGTTGTGATGATAGAATTGAATCAAAGAATTTTTTTTTACCAAAACTCGATCTATCATAGACTCAAGATAAAAGATATATGGTACGACTTATCTATTAAATACGTGAATCCCGCATGATTATATTTTAAATTCATGGTAAACTAAATTTAGACAAGAATTTTCATAAACGAAGTTAATATAGATATTTTTTTTATTTTTAACGAGGTTTTTATTTGGAGTTTCGGTGGAGCCAATTATAAGAAAAAATTTGAGATTTGAAATTAATTAATTCAATTTTAGTTTTATTTGTTAATGGTAAAATGTTCAATTTAGCTCCTGTATTTATTGGAAAAGTTTAATTTAGCTAATTTTTAATTTTTTATCCAAATTAACTTAAAAATTTCAATTTAAGTTTAATTTAATTCAAAAATTAAAATTTATGGGTTAAATTTCTTGATTTATCGATTTAAATAAAAAATCAAAAAGTTTAATTTGTTAATTTTGCAATAAAATTTCTTGATTTAAACTCAAAAATCAATAAGTTTAATTTTTTTATTTTTAGATTAAATTAAGTTAACTTTTTTTAAAATTTTATTTTCTATTTTCTCTATAATATTACCTACAAAAAGTGTTTTGTTAGTAATTACCAATGAAAAAAATTCTTAGCTAAAATTTTTTGAGCTTTTTAGAATTTTTCTTCTCTATTTTCTCCTTAATATTACCTACAAAAAGTATTTCGTTGATAATTACTAGCGAAAAAAATTCGTAGGTATTTTTTTAAAAAAATTTATTTTATATTTTCTCCTTAATATTACCTACGAAAAGCGTTTTATTGGTAATTATCGATGAAATATTTGATCGTTATTTTTTTTAATTTGGTCGCTAATTTTTCCATCAATAATAGGCACTACTTTTACCTACGAAATTAAATCGTTGGTAACGTGTTCGTCAGTAATTAATCAGTAATTTTGTCGATAAAAATTAGTTTAAATTTTATTTCTCTTTTTTGTCGGTAAAGCATCGGTAAATCGTGGGTAAATTACCAATGAAATTATATGATCGGTAATTTTCATAGTTATTTTTAACATTTCTTGTAGTGGTTTGAATTGAAACGTTTAGGTTAAATTAGATAAAAAGTAAAAAATGTATTAAATTAAATTTCTCCAATAAATACAGGGATATAATTGAGTTTTAAACCATAATACTCAAACTTAAGATGGGTAAAAAAATTTTAAATTTAAAAATTAAGTTAAAATGAGAAATCAATTCCAAAAAATTAATTTTTTAATCAAACTAATTAAACCAAAATGTATAAGTAAACAATTTTATTAAATATAAATGTTCTTTCAAAAGTAAAAAAAAAAAAAAAAAAATCTTTTCTAAAAAAAACGCTCTGGACGCTAATAATTTTTAGCTGCACTTTTAGTGTTACCAATGTGAACCAACATATAGTACGACAAAAATGCGAACCGGTTTTAGCAACGTATTTTACATTTTGCCAACAAATATCTAGCAACCAGAAGTGGCTTATGATCGAATCCCACATCATCCAAGTGATAGATAACTGAATTACAATACTGATGACGCCACAGAGGAGAAGAGAATCGCCTATCAATTCTCTCTTGAATATTGTGAGCACCTCCTCTCCTGTCATTCCATGTAAAATGAGGTCTAAAATATCTCAAATCTAGAATCCTCATACTATCCACAAAAGCCCGAAAAGACTGCATTTTCTGTTGAAAGTTTGTATCACCTCCCCTCTTATCTTGAGAATCTAAGAACGCATTAAAATCCCAAATAAACACCAATTTAGCCTTTAAATTACTGTGATAGTTAACAATGTGATCAAATTGTTCTTGTCTCACATTGTCATCCGAGTTCAAATGAACCACTAGCAAATGCCACTCATAATCAAACTGTAAATGAATCAAACGAGTATGAACATAGAAAAGATCATAGTTGATAATATTAATTTCAATAGAGTCTTTCCAAGCAATACAAATTTCCCCTGCTGGCCTTCTTGGACTAATAAAAAAATGATTGGAAATATTTTAATGAGATTATATTTTAATGATATTATAAGGATACTTTAATTAATTATTAATTTTTTTGTAAAATTGATAATATTTAATTATTTTCTTAATTTTTATGTAAAAATCTTTAAAAGCTATTGAGACGTGTGTTCTGAAAATACTTAACAATCGCTCTTCAGTGAATGATAGATTGCTAATAGTTATTTGCGTCGTTATTATTTTTATTTGCGACAAACTATAGTAGCTGAAAATACAACAAGACAAAGCATAGCGAATGAGACACTCCTGTGAAATTCTAGATGTATTCATCTAAAAACAAAAGAATGCATAACGTAAAGGAATTCTATGGCTATTTTATTTTTAATAAAATGTAGAATTTACTTTGCAGGTAATTATTATTAAACAATTAAATAACAGTTTTATTTAATAGTAAAATTAACAAAATGTAAATAAAATTAATAAAAAATAAGGTAAGAAGGCACTCAACTATTTTTTTTTGTTCAAAGTAAATAAATTATCTTTAAAAAGTCAAAATCCTTTTTATTGGCATGTAGAATAATCCCAAAAAA
Organism: Hevea brasiliensis; assembly: GCF_030052815.1. Taxonomy (NCBI): domain Eukaryota; kingdom Viridiplantae; phylum Streptophyta; class Magnoliopsida; order Malpighiales; family Euphorbiaceae; genus Hevea; species Hevea brasiliensis. Next base: position 75,218,508 of record NC_079507.1, on the reverse strand, counting down.
AAATTTTAAAAAGTGAGTTTCATTAATAATTTTATTTTTCATAAAGTAAAATTTATTTATCAATAATTACTATTTGATAAATTATTATTAAAGTATAATCTAATTATGAGATATATAAATTAAAACAAAGTGAGTTAAAATAAAGGTAATCATATATACATATATATAATTATCAAATTTAAGTTTATATGCGATATAAGTTAATTTTTGAATATTTAGAAAAAGAAACACAATGATTTAATTCAAAAAATATGTTTCTCAACCTTTCAAATTTAGCAAGATTATTGTTTTAATTGCTCTTTCTTATGCAAAGCGATAAAATATTTAGAATCACTTTTAAAGCGTAGAAAATGGATAGGTCTCGAATTTAAATTTCTCCATTATTTTTTTTAAATTATTGTGACAAAAAATTCAAATGACTACTTTCATCGTATAATCTATTAATTATTATCTAGCCCATTACTTTATCATTAAATTAAAAAAAAAAATTTGTGTGCTCCAAATTATTATACTTCTGCTTAACTCTACGTAGAAATTTTTTCTTACCTAAACTCAGTCCATTATCAATCCAAAACATAGATGTATGAGATTTATATATTTAATAGGTGACTTTCATTGTATATCATATATATTAAATTTGTAATGAACTAATATAAGCAAAAAAAATTCTATGAATGTATGTGCAAAATAAGAATAAGTTCTATGTAACCGAAACAGTTTTGAAAGGTAATAATTAATGAAGATATTAACACACAATACATTATTCGAGTTCTTTTTTGGGTTGATTATGTCCGATTCTCTAATAATTATTGCTTTCTATTTGCATCTTTCCTTTACTTTTTAGAAGATAGAACATATTAGCATCTCCACTTTTTTCACTTTTTGTTGATCATCGGTTTAAATAATTTTTTTCATTATTATTATTATAAGTACGAAGATTTAATAATTTTAAGTAATAAATAAAAATTTAGTAATTAACTTAATTATTGTGCGTGAAATTAAATTTAATAATAGTCAACATTATATATTTAGTCTTGACAGGGAAAACTGAAAGGATTGAAATATAATAAAAAAAAAAAGATAAACAATAGTTTACCTTTTTATTAATAAGAAATCCATTTCAAATTAATGAAAACTAAAGGGTAGGGGTAAAATTAAAAAATTTAATGGATTGAAATAAAAATTAAAAAACAATTTTGTTAAAGTTACCCATAGGAAAATAAAATTAAGATATGCATGGGAAAGAAAGAAAAGTTAATTGATGTGGATGCTTCTCAGTGAATCCGATGCCTCACTAACTTCACTTTAATTTGCAATATTATAATCAGCTATTTCTTTTTTTTTTTAACTGATTTATTCCTATCCCAAGTTCATCATATATATTCTTTTTTCTCTGTATTTCTAACAACTCTATGCATGATATAATCAATATGACGTAATCTCTCTTCCTCTTTGCCACAAAGGCATCATTATAGCATATATATGAGAGAAATTATTTAGTTTCACTCAATATATTATAGTTTCATCCAAGCATTTTTCTCTATTATAATTTAATGATCTAATTTGCACGTTTCTCTCAATAAATAAACAAACAACTCATTAAAATAAATTAATAAATAAAGGATGAGAGTCTTATTTTTTTACAATTAGAATTTAATTTCTTTGAAGAGCATTTCAGGGTTATTCATTTTAAATATACGTATTAATTAATATGTAAAAATAATCACTTAATTAAAGATTTTATTTTAATATGCGAATAAAGATAACATAAGGTAGCTATGCATAAATACCTCCCCATGTGCGTTTCGTCTGAAAATCGAGCCATTCCTACTCGCATGCTCTCTTTCTCCGAATCTCAGTACACAAGTAAAGGATATGTACGCACTCTTAAAATATCAGCATAAATAAATTTGAAAAAAAAAATAGTATCACTCCTTTTTTCTTTTTTTAAAAGTATATATTCATTAGATATTAAAATTAGTATAAGGTCCAAGGCCCAAATATAAGAGATAGATTCTATCTACAAACCAGCCATCTAAAGCTCGAAAAAAGACAAAATCTAGAGCTCACACAACTAAAAGTGCAAGAGTTATGGTGCTCTATAGCGAAGGCATCTGCGCAACACGATGCTGCCTACACCGCTACGCAAAATCAAGCCTCCACTACTTAGTTATCGTCCCAAAGCCTTCGGATGGTCGAAATATTGATCTATCTTTGATGACTTTGGAGGAAAAGCATGGCATAGTTCATGGCTTCTCAATCTTTGGTAGTCATAAGGGGATCATCAACCACCATCTAATGGCAGCACTAAGACCCTTGAATACCATTATTTAGTTGTTACTAACAGTGCCAAACTTGCACAAACTCATAACTAAACACTCAAACGCATATCACAAATCATAACCCCAAACTCCAAACAAAATCAAAAGGAGGTACCACCTTGCCAAAAGGTTAGTTGTTAGCAAAGGCATAGCTCCAATTTCTTACTGTGTAATTGGTTAAACGCTATGAGCCGAATAGATCTGGATAGGTCCATCTAGCTAATAGGAGGCATTTACACCTCAATCTAGGGGTGGAAAGGGAGAAACCCACTCTTCAATTTAAGGAAGAGTTTCCCCTACCTGGAAGGAGCAAAGTAAGTCTATGGAGACAAACCCGAAGAAGTAGAACAGAGAGAAATGAAAAATCTCTCTCTAAATATTAGAAAGAGAATAAAGTAGTCGCACTTTGAACATATGTATCTATATATATAAATTGACACGTAAGATTATATTCACATAGATCATCAAATAAAATAATAATTTATTAAGTTTTTCAGTATTGAAATCACAGAGACTTACTTCGCATTAATTTTGAACTAAAATAATTTCCTCTCTTATATATATATATATTCTCTTTTTTTTAATTCCCTGTTAGTAGTTTTCTTTAATGGGTAAGATTGAACAGCAGCTCTAATGTTAGTATTGATTTGGCTTCGTTCTTAAGTAACAGTACCTATTAATCTATCCATCACAAATCCTAATGTGTTTCTACTACAGACACCAACTTTTTACCCTCATTTAGTTACTATTTACTAGAGTATTAAACAATTGATTAGTTAAATTAATCCTTCTAGAATTCAAAGACTTGGTGAAGTTTAAGGTGCCTTTATTGATCCTACTCAAGATGTTGTTCCGAATCCCTACTTTATTTCGAGTAGAGATATGATATTCTTCATTAATTTTTTATTTTTCAATCATAATTAATCATTTGGGGCATAAAACTAATATATTATCTCCATCTGAAACCAGCTGATCCTCATGGATTCCTTTCTGATAATAGGGAAATTCCATGAAAAGGAAAATGCAACTTCGAATCCATCCAATAACAAAAAGAAGAAAATAAAGGAAAAAAAAATATGAATTTTAGTCAGAGCAAAGAAGAAAATCGCCAAGGAGTTAGATTGGCCATCATGTGCCTCAAGTTAACTACACCGAGCAAGTTAGGCCGAACAAACACAAACAATGATGACAAAGTAAGTCCAAACGCTTGCCCGTTAGGCGGAGCATCAACCATACCAAGTATTAGCAATATTAGTCAATAATAAAAATAGATCTTTAGGAGGGAATCTTGGGATATTAGCCGAATATCCAAGATTTTTGCAAATAACTACAACGGCTATTTAGTCTGTAGTCTATAAATATAAACAACAGACATTAATCAATAGGCTTATTTTGCCAAATTATTTACTAAAATTTTCATAATTTAATTATCTACTCTCGCAAAATCTCTAACTTAAGTGTCGAAGTGATTGGTCAATAAGCCACCGCCCTGACCATTTTCTCTATTTTCAGGCTTACTTGGCACTTGGATTGGTTTTTCAGAGACCCATGGCCACATCAAATATTGATAGGTGAAGGATTATCATTGATATGTCGTTAATTCATCGCTAATACTTTTAGCGATAAAAAAACTTAATGAAAAATATAAATTTTAGTGATGGGATATTAATTGGTAATAGATCCATCTTAATATGTCAATAAACCATTATTAAAATTTTTAGCGACGCATTAAGTCCATCATTGATGCATGCATTTTAGATCATCATTTAGGAGTAATTTTTGCACATAATTTACCCTTGTTCATAGCCATTATTATAGATATTAGTATATATTTAGTCAATTTTACAATTTTCACGTTTCTTAGTTTAATTTTTGAATTTATTTGCTTTGTAGGTTAAATCTGGAGAAATTTGATGAATTTTGATCAGAATAGCCATTTGGAGGAGATTAAAGTCGAAATGCAAAAATTTTGAAGTTGAGTTAAAAATGGCCGAGAGCGACACAACCTGCAGCACAACCAAATTAGCTTATGTCGAAGGTTGTGTCGATCGTCAGATATTCACACCGAGAACGACACAACCCGCGACACAACCGACTCGGCTTATGTCGTTTTTACTGGAAAATTGTTGACGTGGCATTTCCGTTACTCCAGCTTTTTACCTCACCTTTTCTGGATCCTTCCCCCTTTTACCCATTCTAGAACAGTCCCTTAGCCTATATAAAGACCCATTTTATCACTTTCTTTCCATATAGAGAGCAAGGGAGGCATTTTTGGCAAGATAGAAAGAGGGAAAGGGAGGAGCATCTTCTGCATCTTCTTCCAGCAGCAGCAAGGATCAAGTTTCTGCACTTTTCTGCAGAGATCCTGCTGCAGATTTGCTGGGTTTTTCTACCCCTTTTAGCTTACATTTCCATTATTTCTTCATTTCTTCATTTGGGTTTGTCTTTAAACAATGATTTGTGAGTAGTTTATTGAGATTCTAGAGATGGGTTTGTAAATATTGATTTGTTTTTGTGGTTTTGAACTGATTTAGCCATTTAAATGAAGATTGTTATATTTTGATTTATTGCTTGTGTGCTTATTTCCTTGCTTGATGAATGGGCCCTCATTAAGTTAAGTTTTAATCCTTAATAGATGGACTGAAAAGTGAATATTGGGGATGGATAATCTTGCAATAAACTTTATTTTCTTGGTGTTAGAAATAAGCTAAGAAGATTAAGGGGAACTTTCCAAAAATTAATTAGAGCATTAATTGGGTTTTTGTTAGATTTGAAATACCGTGAAAACAGGGTTTGATTTAATGAAAACCAATTTTGAGATGCTTGAAAAAGGTTTCAAAAATTTAAGAATTGATTTCCCTCAAAATTGCAATTTTTATGTGTTTGGCTAAATTAGGGAAAAATCACATGCAAACAATATTGAAAATCCAATCTCTAGAATCAATTTAATTTTCATTGAATTTAGATTTAAATCCTCCAAATCTCATAAATAGCAATTTCAATTTAAATCCAATATCTAGAATTACTTTATTTTTTTTTAGATTTAATTCTTCTTAATTTCATAAATAGAAATTTCAAATTAATTTTTGGTAATCTAGTTTAATTAATTTTAGTTAATTGATTGATCTAGTTTTAATTCCTCAAATACCAATTTTAATTCCAAATTTCATTTTACATCTTTAATTTTTGTCTTAATTTTAATTTTTAGATTTTATTTTTAATATCTTTTAATTTTTGTCATTCTAATTTGCTTATACTTTTATTTCCAATTTAAGCACAATTCCCTGTGGGATCGATATCAATTTTTAAAACTATACTACTGTGACCCGTGCACTTGCGGACACACCGTATCAAGTTTTTGGCGCCGTTGCCGGGGAATTGTTTGTTTTTAAGTTGGATTTTAATTGTTTTAAGCTAATTAGAATTTTTATTTTCTTTTATTTTCACTATTGTTCCTTGTGTTTTTCAGGTACTTTTCTTGTTTATGAGACGATCGAAAAGCACAAGTGATACTGAATTGTTGTTCAATCCTGAAATTGAAAAATTCTGTCGAGCCAACAAAAAGGAATACAAAAAAAGAAAAGAAGCAGAAAAAGAAGAACAACAAATATTTGAGCAAGAGGAGACAATAGAAAATATGGAGAATCAAAATAGAGCTATTGGTGGAGATAATGGAGGAAATGAGCAAAACGGGCAAAATGCTGTGGTTAATCAAAATGATCCTCAAAGAAGATCCATGTTAGACTATGCTTTTCCTAGATGTACTGATGTGAGAGATAACAGACCTATTATTGGAGCTAATCAATTTGAATTAAAAAGCGGTCTTATTCAAATGGTTGAATTCACAATTTGGAGGTAGCCCACTTGAAAATCCTCATTCTCATTTGAAGAAATTTTTGATGATATGTGGTACACAAAGACAACCTGGAGTTTCGATGAAGTTATTCGCTCACCTTATTTCCATTCTCTCTTGGATTCACATTGGAGTGGTATGAATCACTCCCACAAGCTAATATAGAAACTGGGGAGCAGCATTCACAAGATTTTCTATCTCACTTTTTCCCACAGGAAAACTACTCATTTGAGGAATTTGATGGTAGCTTTTAAACCAAGAGATGATGAAACTTTGTATGAATCCTGGATGAGATTTAAGGAGCTTGAAAGGCAATGTCCTCATCATGAAATACCGAAATGGATGATTGTTCAAAATTTCTACACCAGAGTTACTCCAGCCATAAGAAACACAATTGATTCACAAGCAGGAGGAGATTTCATGAGAATGACAAGTGAAGAATGCTATGATCTATTAGAGAAGATTGCTCATAATACCCATTTATGGGGAAATCCTAGAGCACTTGAGCCAAAGAAAGCTGGGATCTATGAACTTGACTCAGTTAACTACATGAATGCAAGATTTGATCAGTTGACTCAGCTTCTTAGTGATTTTTGCACAAAGGCAACAACCTCAACTCCTACAACTATGCAACAAGTTGCCTTCACAGATGGAACTCAAAGTTGTGGAGTTGATTACTCTTCTTATGGTGATGATTATTTGCAAGAACAAGCTGCTTATGCAGGAGGTTATCAACAAAAACCTATGGGAAATGCTTACTCTAATGTGAACAACTCAACATGGAGACCACAAGCAACTTTTGCTCAACAAGGCCAAAGCTCAAATTATGCTCATAACCAGCAGTTTATGCAGCAGAACAAGCCTCAATTTCAGCCTCAATTTCAGCCCACAAGACAACCACCACCTGGATATCAAGCAAGAGCACAACAATCCCTTCCACCTCATGAACCGAAGCCAACCTTGGAGAGCATGATGGAGAAATTTTTTGCTGAACAAAGCAAGATGAATAACAAATTGGAGGAAGAAATGCAACACATGAGACAAACCATGGATCAATTACAAGTCCACAACCGCATGTTGGAGACTCAATTGGCGCAACAAGCAAGCTCATCAGGAAGCAATTCCTATGGGAAACTACCTAGCCAACCACAAAACCCTCATGAACAATGTAAGGCTGTAACCTTGAGAAGTGGTAAAAAAGTTGGTCAAGAGAGTGAAAACAAGAGAGAAGAAAAAGAGAGCACAAAAGAAGAAAATTCAGTCGAGAGCAAGAAAAATGAAAAAGAAGAAGAAAGCAAAAGTGAGCAAGATGAGGGAGAGAAACCATACATCCCACCTGAACCTTACAAGCCCACCCTTCCCTACCCTCAAAGATTCATCAAGCATAAGCTAGACAAACAATTTGGCAAATTCCTTGAAGTGCTAAAGAAGTTGTATATCAATGTGCCATTCACTGAGGCACTATCCCAAATGCCAAGTTATGCCAAGTTTTTGAAGGAGATTCTTTCCAACAAGAGAAGACTAGAAGATTATGACACCATTAACTTGGGAGAGCAATGCAGTGCTATAATTCAGAAAAAGTTACCTCCCAAACTCAAAGATCCGGGTGTGTTTTCCATTCCTTGTCATATTGGTGATAATTGTGTGGCAAATGCCTTATGTGACCTTGGAGCTAGCGTCAGCCTAATGCCTCTTTCAATATATGAGAAGTTGAATATGGGAGAATTGAAGCCCACAAACATGTATCTTTCATTAGCTGACCGTTCAATTAAGTATCCGGAAGGCATTCTTGAAAATGTGCCTATCAAGGTTGGGAAATTCTACATTCCGGTGGATTTTATCATTTTAGATATGGAAGAAGACACAAAAGTTCCTATCTTATTGGGAAGACCCTTCTTGGCAACAGCTGGTGCATTAATTGATGTAAAGGGTGAGCAATTGACACTTAGAGTGGGAGATGATCAAATGATATTCAACATCAATCCTGCCATGAAAAGGAAACATGAAGAAGTTGAGTCTTGTTTGCGGGTAGACATTATTGATGAGATTGTTCAAGAGCATTTCAGACAAAGCTATCCACAAGACCCACTTGAAAATTGCTTAGTCCATGGTGGGAGCATTGATGATGATAATCACAACATGGCTATTTTTGCGCAACACTTGGAGAGTTCTCCACCACATCCTGAGGCCACAATTTTTCAACTTGAAGGAGTACAAAATTTGGAGATCAAACCACCATCATTAAAGGTAGAGGATGCCCCAAAGGTAGATCTTAAACCTCTTCCTTCCAACCTCAGGTATGCTTTTCTTGGACCCAATGAAACATATCCTGTTATAATTAATGCATCATTGACTAATATTGAGATTGACAAATTGTTGAGAGTTTTGAGAGAATATAGAAGAGTTTTGGGTTATGCAATTGATGATATAAAGGGAATTAGTCCAACAGTTTGTATGCATAGGATTTTCCTAGAGCCAAATAGTAAACCTTCCATTGAACACCAAAGAAGATTGAATCCTACAATGAAGGATGTTGTGAAAAAGGAAATCCTAAAATTACTAACTGATTGAATTATTTACCCTATTTACGCGGTGAGTGGGTTAGTCTGTGCATGTTGTACCAAAGAAAGGTGGGGTGACATTTGTTAAAAATGAGAATAATGAATTGATACCCACTAGAATGTTACAGGTTGGAGAATGTGCATAGACTATAGGAAGTTGAACAATGCCACAAGAAAAGACCATTTTCCCCTTCCTTTTATGGATCAAATGTTAGAGAGATTAGCCAAGCATTCATTCTTTTGTTACTTAGATGGATATTCTGGTTTCTTTCAAATTCCAATACATCCTGATGACCAAGAAAAAACTACCTTTACCTGTCCCTATGGCACCTTTGCCTATCGAAGGATGCCATTCGGATTGTGTAATGCGCCTGGCACATTTCAAAGGTGCATGATGGCCATTTTTTCTGATTTTATTGAAGAAATTATGGAGGTCTTCATGGATGACTTTTCAGTATATGGCACTAATTTTGATTCATGCTTGACTAATTTGTCTAAAATTTTGCAGAGGTGTGCTGATAATGATTTGGTGTTGAATTGGGAGAAATGCCACTTTATGGTCCAAGAGGGGATCGTTTTAGGGCATTTAATCTCAAATAGGGGAATTGAAGTGGATAGAGCTAAAATAGAAATTATTGAAAAAATGCCCCCTCCAACCACTGTCAAAGGAGTGCGGAGTTTTCTTGGACATGCCGGGTTTTACCGGCGATTTATTCAAGATTTTTCTAAACTTGCTAAACCCTTAACAAATCTTTTGAATCATGATGTTAAATTTGATTTTAATCAAGATTGTATGGTTGCTTTTTGCAGGTTGAAGACGGCCTTAACAACAGCTCCTATCATGCAACCCCCGGATTGGACTTTGCCATTCGAAATCATGTGTGATGCAAGCGAGTTTGCTGTTGGAGCTGTCCTTGGCCAGCGAAAAGATAGAAAACCTTATGCCATTTACTATGCAAGCCGAACCCTTGATGAAGCCCAAGTTAATTATGCCACAACTGAAAAGGAGTTCCTTGCGGTAGTATTTGCACTCAATAAATTTCGTTCTTATTTGGTCAACTCAAAGGTAATTGTTTTCACTGATCATGCAGCAATAAAGTATTTAATGAGCAAGAAAGAAGCTAAATCTAGGTTGATTAGATGGATTTTATTACTTCAAGAATTTGATTTGGAAATAAGAGATAAAAAGGGTGTTGAGAATGTGGTGGCTGATCACCTTTCTAGGATAAAAACTGAAAATAAAGATGATGAAATTGTGCCAATTGATGAGTTTTTCATGAATGAGCAGTTGTATATGTTGAATTCTGCACTTCCATGGTTTGCTGATATTGTGAATTTCTTGTCTTGTGGTGTCTTGCCACCTGATTTGTCTTGGCAGCAAAAGAAAAGATTCTTGCATGATGTTAAATTTTATTCTTGGGAAGAACCTCTTTTGTTTAGAAGATGTAATGATGGAATAATTAGGAGATGTATACCAGAGGAAGAAATTCATGATGTTATTTACCATTGTCATTCCTCTGAATATGGTGGTCATTTTAGTGTCTCAAAAACTGTTGAAAAAGTCTTGACATCAGGTTTCTATTGGCCTAATATGTTTAAACATGTGAGAAATTTTGTAAGCAAGTGTGATAGGTGCCAAAGGGTAGGCAACATTTCCAAAAGAGATGAGATGCCCCAACAATCCATATTAGAAGTTGAATTATTTGATGTGTGGGGAATTGATTTCATGGGGCCATTTCCATCTTCTTATGGGAATAAATATATCTTGGTAGGGGTAGACTATGTATCTAAATGGGTAGAAGCTATTGCTACACCTACCAATGATGCAAAAGTTGTGGTGAAATTTCTGAAAAAATTTGTTTTGACCAGGTTTGGTGCCCCACGTGCCATAATCAGTGATGGTGGTAGCCATTTTTGCAACCACCAATTTGAAAAATTGATGAGAAAATATGGGGTAAAGCATAGGATTGCCACACCATATCACCCTCAAACAAATGGCCAAGTAGAAATCACAAATAGAGAAATCAAGCAAATCTTGGAGAAAACTGTTAATAAGTCCAGAAAAGATTGGTCCCTTAAATTAGATGACACTCTTTGGGCATATAGAACAGCATTTAAAACCCCCATAGGAACTACACCTTATAGGTTAGTTTTTGGGAAATCATGCCATTTGCCCGTAGAGTTAGAACACAAAGCTTATTGGGCCATTAGAGCAATCAATTTTGATTTACAAGCTGCTGGACACAGAAGACTTTTGCAACTTGATGAATTAGAAGAATTGAGACTTGATGCTTATGAAAATGCTAGGATCTACAAAGAAAGAACTAAAAAATGGCATGATAAGCATATCAAGAAAAAGGACTTTAAAGAAGGAGATTTGGTTCTCTTATTCAATTCAAGGTTAAAATTTTTTCCAGGAAAATTAAAATCAAGGTGGTCCGGTCCATTCAAAATTGTGAAAGTTTTACCTCATGGTGCTGTTGAAATTTTTGGTGAAAAATCGGGTAATTTCAAGGTAAATGGACAAAGGTTGAGGCACTATTCAGTTGGTGAGCCAATTGAGAAGATAGCAACTTGCTATCTTTCTCATTCTCCATAACATTTTGAGTGAGTATGGTCAAGCTAAAGACCTAAACTTAGCATTTTTGGGCATAACTCATAATTTTTCATTGATTCTTTATTTCTTTCATATATATATTTGTTTTAAGTTTTTCTATACTCCTTATTCAGAGTTTAACATTGTTCTAATTTCCTTGTGCAGATGGGATGCAATTCATTGCAAGTAAATGAGCATAAAAAAAAAATAAAAAAAAAAAAACATTTCATGTCTTTAATTTCGTTGCTTAATTAATTAGTATTTTGAACTTATTTAGTTAATATTTTGTTTGTGTTGTTTTTCTTGAACTGTTTACTTATTCAGTTTTTTTTAGTTCCTCATAACGTACATTTTTCTTTTATATCTTTAGTACAATTGCTCACTTGCTTTGATTTGCTATTTCGAATTTACACTAGATGGCTATATTTTTGAGCTTAACTCTCTATTTCAACTTTTTGAGTTTAATTGATTTAATGGCTTCCATTGCACTGTTTCTTTTGCAATGAGTGCAGCAGCTGTCCAAATTTTATTTAATTAAATTGGCTGCACTTCAATGAGGTAACACTTCTTATCTCAGCTTGTGTCATTTTCAACACAAGTTGTGCTATCGCTTATGCAACAGGGTAATAATTCTTTATGCACATATAGCCAAATTATCCCATTCCTTGCAATCTTTTAACATTGAGGACAATGTTCATTCTGAGTATGGGGGAGAGGGTAAATTTTTTGCAAAAATTATTTTTTTTTGCAAAAATTATTTTTCCTTTTCATTTGCATATAGTGACATACTCATTCATTACTTCATACTTGTACATATTCACATATATACACTGCATATAGCTTCATATATACTTAGTTAAGCATACTTAGTTACATATAGGTTGACTATACATTTACACTCATGCATTTCATTTAAAATTTTTGGATTTTTAAACCAGTCTTTGAATTCCATAAGCCACTTATTCAAGCAAACCAACTTGCCTTTAGATGATTAGTGGAATGAAAGTTCCAGCTGGGTACAAAGTCTTAAGCATTATTCTTTCTCTTACTTAATAGCTGAAAATTAATACATTCATCTAGGTATGCAGATTCTGATTAGTTATTTTGAGTTTTGAGTGTCTGGATAAGCCTTTAAGGAAGAAAATGGTCATTGTCGTCTCACCATTCCTAGAACAAGCATCTTAGATCTTTCAAAGCGAAATTTTTAACTTGCATTTGATAAGAATATGATTTAGGCATTCCTTCATATTTTAAACCTCACATTTAGCCTTAACCTACCTTAATCTCATTTTAACCCTTGCAAACCCCCTTGAACCTTAATTCCCTAATTTCTTTGGAACCCAAATCATTTATCGAGCCATTAAACCTAAACACTACCACCTATCTATGAGAATAATATTTTAGCAATTAAGTGCATAAAAAAAAAAAAAAAATCTCGGAGGATTGAAACATCTTGAAAAGTGCTAGAGTAATTGTGAAAAGTTGAAAAGGTCACCAAAATATCCCAAAGGTAATTTTGGGTGTGACATGAAATAGGGACACATACAAAATCAAAATAAAATAAAATAAATAAGCATAAAAAGTAGTCCCTTTGTATAATCATTGTGATAGCACTTAAAATTCATTGTGAATTTCTTTCCTCTTGAAAAAAAAAATTACTATTATAAAAAAAAAAAAAAAAAAAAAAGAAGAAAAAAAATGGATGCACTTTGAGTTTCATGATTAATATTATTCTCATATTTTGTTTACCTTATTCCCTTTCTTTGTTAACCACAATTTTACCCTATTTGACCCCATTACAACCCTTAAAAAGACCTAATGATTCTTTGAAAGATGCTTGTTACATTAGTAGAGTTAGATCTTTTATGCTTGCATATGGGTTTGGCAATATAATCTTTCATACATTACTCACCATCTATTTGAGACGCATTGGCTATCTATTTCATTTAGGTTTGTTTTGGCACAATTGACTCTTGTAGTTGGTTGGTATTTGTTGCTTGGGTTGATTGGTTAATTCTTAGCTATTCTGTAATAGTTGAGAGTGCTTGCTTCATTCTTTGTGCTTTTGCTGGTGGGAATTTGGAATGTTGGTAGCTAGAGGTAAGTTGGTAGTTTGGATTAGTGAATTTTTGAGTTTTCAAAGACTGATTCTATTCCCTTCCAAATGAGTTTTAATGAAATTTTGCTTGAGGACAAGCAAGAGTTTGAGTATGGGGGAATTTGATGCATGCATTTTAGATCATCATTTAGGAGTAATTTTTGCACATAATTTACCCTTGTTCATAGCCATTATTATAGACATTAGTATATATTTAGTCAATTTTACAATTTTCACGTTTCTTAGTTTAATTTTTGAATTTATTTGCTTTGTAGGTTAAATCTGGAGAAATTTGATGAATTTTGATCAGAATAGCCATTTGGAGGAGATTAAAGTCGAAATGCAAAAATTTTGAAGTTGAGTTAAAAATGGTAGAGCGACACAACTGCGGCACAACCAAATTAGCTTATGTCGAAGGTTGTGTCGATCGTCGATATTCACACCGAAACGACACAACCCGCGACACAACCGACTCGGCTTATGTCGTTTTCTTTGGAAAATTGTTGACGTGGCATTTCCGTTACTCGACTTTTACCTCACCTTTTACGGATCCTTCCCCTTTTACCCATTCTAGAAACAGTCCCTTAGCCTATATAAAGACCCATTTTATCACTTTCTTTCCATATAGAGAGCAAGGAGGCATTTTTGGCAAGATAGAAAGAGGGAAAGGAGGAGCATCTTCTGCATCTTCTTCCAGCAGCGGAAGGATCAAGTTTACGCACTTTTCTGCAGAGATCCTGCAGATTTGAGGTTTTTCTACCCCTTTAGCTTACATTTCCATTATTTCTTCATTTCTTCATTTGGGTTTGTCTTTAAACAATGATTTGTGAGTAGTTTATTGAGATTCTAGAGATGGGTTTGTAAATATTGATTTGTTTTTGTGGTTTTGAACTGATTTAGCCATTTAAATGAAGATTGTTATATTTTGATTTATTGCTTGTGTGCTTATTTCCTTGCTTGATGAATAGGCCCTCATTAAGTTAAGTTTTAATCCTTAATAGATGGACTGAAAAGTGAATATTGGGGATGGATAATCTTGCAATAAACTTTATTTTCTTGGTGTTAGAAATAAGCTAAGAAGATTAAGGGGAACTTTCCAAAAATTAATTAGAGCATTAATTGGGTTTTTGTTAGATTTGAAATACCGTGAAAACAGGGTTTGATTTAATGAAAACCAATTTTGAGATGCTTGAAAAAGGTTTCAAAAATTTAAGAATTGATTTCCCTCAAAATTGCAATTTTTATGTGTTTGGCTAAATTAGGGAAAAATCACATGCAAACAATATTGAAAATCCAATCTCTAGAATCAATTTAATTTTCATTGAATTTAGATTTAAATCCTCCAAATCTCATAAATAGCAATTTCAATTTAAATCCAATATCTAGACTTACTTTATTTTTTTTTAGATTTAATTCTTCTTAATTTCATAAATAGAAATTTCAAATTAATTTTTGGTAATCTAGTTTAATTAATTTTAGTTAATTGATTGATCTAGTTTTAATTCTTCAAATACCAATTTTAATTCCAAATTTCATTTTACATCTTTAATTTTTGTCTTAATTTTAATTTTTAGATTTTATTTTTAATATCTTTTAATTTTTGTCATTCTAATTTGCTTATACTTTTATTTCCAATTTAAGCACAATTCCCTGTGGGATCGATATCAATTTTTAAAACTATACTACTGTGACCCGTGCACTTGCGGACACACCGTATCAATCATTAAAGTAAACTTAAATAGTTATTTAAAAGGCCTTAATTGGTGATTCAATGAAGCTTATTCTCCATCGTCTTTCTAACCAATCTTGACCCTTGTTATTTTAAAGTTGTATTAGTGTTTAGAGTTTGCCTCAATTTGATACCGTTCTCGCAGCTCGCACTGAAATAATGCTTTACACCTATGTATCCAGTCAACTACTGCACCTAAATGTATTTCAGGGAGAACTAGCTGACTTTGAGTTTGTGTAGCTAAAATTATAGTGATGAAAATTGTTGTAGTTAAATCTTTAACGATGGATTTACTACTAATCATAGATTCCATCAGTAGAAGTCAGTTATATCGTCTTGCACACGACTTGTTTGTTTATTAATTATTCCATGATCTTATGTAGAGCCTGATTGGGGTTCCGTTAGAGAAAAAATTATATAATGAAATCAATATATGTACAACAGTTGCATTACATAAAAATTTTGCATTGGAGAGCTAAAAAGCCATAAATTTTGAATATTAAAAGCCATAACCATATGATAATTTTATGTTTATTTACTGATATCAGTGCTTCTGTTCAGGACTAGTGCATAATTACATGATACTACAAACTTGTGACTTAACATAAAAGTACAAGAAAATTAAGGTTATTTAGGACGCCAACACAACATGTATAATATACTCCTTGAGGCTATAGAAGCTAGAGGCATGGAGGTAGCCTATTAATTAAGCCCTAGAAACTAAACCATTCTTACGGCAATCTGTAATCAAAATGCCGCCGTAACGCTGAACAGCCTGATTTATTGTTCCATTCACATCTATTAGTGAAATCTTGGACTAAATCCAACAAGATGCACCAAATTAATTCTACCTTACCTCATTTTGATTTGATGGCCCATTCCTATTTTGCTTTCTTTCTTTTAGATTCCTTTATCACCTTCCATTCTGATCATATATATCTTAATTTTACAAAATAATAATAATAATAATAATAATAATAATAATAATAATAATAATAATAATAATAATAATAATAATAATCTCACCATTTCTAGAAACTCTCTACCAAAATAAGTGAGTTTCGGAGAATCCCAACTTTAGACAATTTGAATATAAACGAGTCCTGCCTTGATCTGAAGGGAATCAGTACAAGTATAATGGATATTCTCTATAGCTCTCTCTCTTCTAGGTTTCTTTTTATTGTATTGGAAATTTCTTTGAACAATGCCAGAACAAATTAATGGGCAGTGGTGCCGTGGTGGCAATAGAATGACCAAATTGCTCTAGGGTTTTTGTCCCCTTAATCAACTCCTCAAATTTTGTTTCTTAATCTCTATATTAAAGATAAGTCTTCAAAAATAGCTTTATAAGAGCATGCCACCTAATTTAATAAGGGTATTTAAAAAATTACTATGTAGGAATTTTTTTTATATAAAAATTAATTTATTATATTAAATATAACTTTTTATTTAAATATTTTTAAATTTCAATGACTAAAATCTTATCACATAAAAAAATCTAAAACTTTTTCTACTATATTTTCTTTAAAAATTTAAAATTTTTTTATAAGCACTTTTTAATTTATTTATAAAATTCAGGAAAGATTTAGCATGTAAGTTAAGCCCCAGTAACTAGACCTCCCTAATATGACCTACGACCTACTTAGAATAAAATATGTCAAGTGAAAAAACTAGAGAATATACAGTACAAAAGGATCAATTAAGAATTTTAAATTTTTTATAATTTCATATATTATAAAATTTTGCTCATCAAATTATATATTTTTAAGAATTATTTTTTAATTAAATTTTTTGTTATACTAAAAAAGGTTAAATATTGTTTTAAATACTATATATATATATATATTAAATAATTACTCAATAAAAAATTATTGATAAAATTTAAAAATTTATTTATAAAACAGTTATTATATTTAAAGTCTATACATTTTAATTATGGTATTTTAAAATCGTGTCATATGTATTTTTTTTCTACTTTATTTATAATTTTATTAATATATGTTAACTAATTCAAAAAATAATCTATTATTATTGTTTATTTATTAATATTAAAAATATAATTATAATTAATTAAAAATTTTATCATTAAAAAATTTTATAATATAATTATGAAAATATTTCTATTTCTACCTATCTCTTACCTCAAATACAGATATGGGTTAAGGGTTCAATTTCTATTCATAACTTTTTACGCTAGAATTTTGAGAATATGAGAATAATTAATGAAAGAACGAAACAACTCTATTCAAATTTTTAATGTTTTATAATTTTATCTATCTTTTAATTTTTAATAATTTTATCCAAATAAAGCAATAAAATTACAATGAAATCACTGATTAGTTATGTGAGAACTAATTATTAAAATAAAATATTTTTTAATTTATGATTTTCACATAATAATACAATATAATTTAGTTGGCTTCTCACATGAGTGATTAATGTCCCTATAAAGGTTAAACTATTTAAGAACTATAAAACGGATATAGTGTTGCATCCCTCCGAGTGGTGGGGTAATTGTCCCACATCGATGGGATAGGAAGAAATTAAAGGTTTGTATTATCTTAATCTTTAACAGTCACGGTGACTTGTGTGAATTTTTTGCCGTTGTTAATTTGGGGCCTAAAAACTATGTGAGTTAATTGAAGTATGAATGGGTAAAAACAAACGAGCCCTTATAGAAGGAGATGTTGTAGGTTAACCTCCGGCGCATGCAAGTATCCGAAAGGCTTCGTAGAAGCACCGTAAGTTTCCATATATAACTTACAACAACCCAAACGCTACCCCGATATCCCATACATGTGTCCAACATCTAAGATACCACCCATATCATTAATTATAAAATAATTATGTAATTAAAATATTATTATTTAAATTAAAAGAATTTAACATTATTTGAAAAATAATAAAAAGGCGGCTTACATTTTAAAGCATCAAGTTTGAAGTACATAATATATAATGGAAACTATTATTATATTACAAAGATGGACGAGGAAAGCATAAAATAGCAAATATACTTATTATTATTATTATTAAAAACAAAGGAACGCGCCAAACTTAATAAATTTATGTAAAATAATATAGGAAAACATATGGGTATATATTAATTTAAAATATCAAAAGAATTCCTTTCGGGAAAAAAGAAATGATTTCCTTGATGGACTAATTATTAGATATACTGGGAGTACTAAAAAATAATATTCTTTCTCTCATAGAAAAGCGGGTCCTTCCTATGATATAGAAAGTAAGTCTCACATGATTGTGAGAGATAGTGTATATGCACCGAGTGTACTAAATAATTTCTCTGATTAACGTGCCATCTGCAAAATAATAATACTAGACCATCCGAATTATTAAACAAGTAGCTCACCGGCTAGCTTTGTTTTATGTTTCTTTGATATGTACCAGGGGAAGGCCAAACCCCCCTATATAGAAAAGAGGCTTTTTCTGTTGGTTTCAACTTATGTTTCTAGCTAGCCTAATAATGGAAACGCTTGGAAGTTGGAAAAAATTAAAGAACTGGGTTTAGCCTCCTATCAACTTCCTTTGATCCCATTCCTCTTTTTTTCCCCTATACTTTATTGTTCCGTTCACATGTATTATAATTATTTAAAGAAGAGTGAAATCTTGGATTAAATCGAACAAGATGCTTCAAATTAAATTCCACTCCTCTGTTCTGTTTTACACATTTTTTGAAAAAAAGGACAAGGTGTATGTGGTCTTTTTGGTTTCATAAACACAAATTGTTCTGGTAATAAATCAAAGGGTATACAAGGTCTGTGAGGTCGGTGTGGCAGGATAAGATATTCAAACGAAAGCATATTCATTCCAAGAAACCCCAAAGAAATGGGTAAAAAAGTTTATGACCAGGAGAGATCAAAGAAGCTGAATTTAAAGAAGTTCTTCTTTTTCCATGGAAGCATCAAATGACATGCATGTTGGGTCTATCCTATCTCATCAAGAACCTTATCCATATATAACTGTTGATTCAGCTTAGACAAGAACGCGAAGATAGTAACTGTACAAAAGATGGCATTCAGTCAAACAATTGTTGATTGTCTTGTCCCCATTGCCGTTGGATTGTGGATATATATACACAGTGGAGCCATTAACTGCCTGCAAGTTGCCCCATTCATCGTGAAGATCACAGCATCGATCCGAAAACCATACTAGACACGGAAAGTGAAGTTGCGGCTAAATGAGAATGACAAGTGATCAAATCTGTTCCTGTTGTGTTAGATTCTCTAAAATGGAGATCACAATCAGATAAAGTTTATAAGTTGCGGTTCTGCTACAAAGGCATACATGATGGGCTATTAGCTTTGTTACACCACACATAGGTCAGATAATTATTATGTTAAAAAATTACTTAATCTAATAATTACATCTTTAAAATTAGGTTTAATCGTGAATAACCATATACCTACGCTTATAAAAAAAATTAAAAAAGATATACCCACTTTATTTTATACTAAAATATTTAATTAATAAATAAAGAATGACTATAATGATTCAATCTCTAAGCCTTTTTGAGAAATTCTGATATCAAGGCAGGCTTGCGTTATGCTTCAACAAATTAATCTAATTATTGGATAAGTTAAAATTGCACAAGAATGGCAATGATATATATAAGAGATTTTTACAAAACCATTTTGTTTAATTTAATTCTCTATCAAATATAAAAATCATCTAATATTTTACTCAATTCTTTAATTTTTCAATAAGCATTAACGAATTAAAAGGGAAAATCATATATGCGTAGCTCATGATAATGATTCTAATTTTTTACTACCATGTTAGAAAGGGTTAAGTATTTCAATATAATTTTAGATAAATTATTATCTAAACTCAGTTCATTAAATTAAAATATAAATTAATATGAGATACACATATTTAACTATTTCACAAATTTTATTACATAAATCAACACGTTTCCTCGGACAAAAGCACCACTTTTGTTGAATTTTTTCTATTAAATTTAAAATAAGGATATATATATCATCTAATTTAAAGCCTCTTTTTTTTTTAACTTTTCTTGTTTTCAACAAAATTACTTTTAAATTTGCAAACAAACGGTGATTTTTATTTTCTTTTACTTAAAAAAAAAAAAAACTAAAAGCAAAGAAAATTAGCCACACACCAAATGCTACCTTATATTGTGGGAGTGCTTATAGCTATAGCAACAGATAGCATGAACAGAAGAAAAATGTGCTCCAGTAGTGATAGCAATAGGCAAGATATAGCAAGATTAAATACTCTCCTGGTTTTTGGCATAAGGAAAGCATTTGCATTTGGATTGAAACCCACAAAATAAAGCTCATAAATATCGAGCATAATCCATTTAGAAAATTCTTGTTTAAATTCAATTTATATGAATTGATATGATATAATTTACATATAAAATTAATGAGATTTATATGTTTTGTGTTTTAAGTTCATAATAAATCGATAAATTTATATATATATATATATATGTTAAGATTCATCATAAATTAAAGTACACATACATAATTAATTAACAACAAGAGAGATACAAAATACAACCCTCTTGCTGCATTTTTTTTTCATACCACAGGATGATTTTGGGTCCATGCAAACTTAGCTAGCTATATCTATAGACTAATACTCACTGCACTCGAACTTTCAATACAAGAGGCTTACATTCTCTCATTCAGCAGTAAGCCAGTACGTAACTCGATCATATACCAACCACGCCATGCCTCTTTTTAAAAAAACTATCAAGAAACACTAAGATCTATGGTAGCTTCAACTCTAATAATTATTAGCCCTGCGAAAAGGATATCTCCTACCATGTTCAACGATCGAAAAGGCATCATAATTTTCCGCTGCCTCGTCGCTAGTGATGACAGGCTCTCCCGCTGCCATGCCAGTATAGTAGTGTTGAGCTATCTCGTAGTTGCTGGTGACGACTGGCACCCTCACCGTTGAAATTTGAGGCCCATGATAAACTAAAGGTTGTTGGTACTGGCTGTGGCTGTGATGATTGTTTTGAATTCTGCTGATGCCAGACCTATCGCTCGCGTTGGTCCGACCATAGCACTCGTCTATTAGAGCAAAACCTTCACGTCCGATCCTGGCCAGGCGATCTAACTGAGAAGGTGCCATTGGTTTCTTGTCCTTGTAGCTAGTGTTGTATGTCTTGTTTGCTTTGCTTCAAAGGGGTTGAGGTTGCAGGACCTTATATATAGATGTCATCACTGCCTTAGCTTCCCACTTTTTGGTCTTATCACAATTATCTTCCATCGATTCCTTCCACAATTTTACCAGCACCCACCACAGAAGAAAGGGAATATATATATCTTACTTGGACAGTATATATCTATCTTAATATTGACGGTGATATATATCCAAGTTGTGATGATAGAATTGAATCAAAGAATTTTTTTTACCTAAACTCGATCTATCATAGACTCAAGATACAAGATATATGGTACGACTTATCTATTAAATACATGAATCCCGCATGATTATGTTTTAAATTCATGGTAAACTAAATTTAGACAAGAATTTTCATAAACGAAGTTAATATAGATATTTTATTTATTTTTAACGAGGTTTTTATTTGGAGTTTCGGTGGAGCCAATTATAAGAAAAAATTTGAGATTTGAAATTAATTAATTCAATTTTAGTTTTATTTGTTAATGGTAAAATGTTCAATTTAGCTCCTGTACTTATTAGAAAAGTTTAATTTAGCTAATTTTTAATTTTTTATCCAAATTAACTTAAATTTCAATTTAAGTTTAATTTAATTCAAAAATTAAAATTTATGGGTTAAATTTCTTGATTTATCGATTTAAATAAAAAATCAAAAAGTTCAATTTGTTAATTTTGCAATAAAATTTCTTGATTTAAACTCAAAAATCAATAAGTTTAATTTTTTTATTTTTAGATTAAATTAAGTTAACTTTTTTTAAAATTTTATTTTCTATTTTCTCTGTAATATTACCTACAAAAAGTGTTTGGTTAGTAATTACCAATGAAAAAAATTCTTAGCTAAAATTTTTTGAGCTTTTTAGAATTTTTCTTCTCTATTTTCTCCTTAATATTACCTACGAAAAGTATTTCGTTGATAATTACTGATGAAAAAAATTCGTAGGTATTTTTTAAAAAAAATTTATTTTATATTTTCTCCTTAATATTACCTACAAAAAGCGTTTCGTTGGTAATTACCGATGAAATATTTGATCGTTATTTTTTTTATTTGGTCGCTAATTTTTCCATCAATAATAGGCATTACTTTTACCTACGAAATTAAATCGTTGGTAACGTGTTCGTCAGTAATTAATAAGTAATTTTGTCGATAAAAATTAGTTTAAATTTTATTTCTCTTTTTTGTCGGTAAAGCATCGGTAAATCGTGGGTAAATTACCAATGAAATTATATGATCGGTAATTTTCATAGTTATTTTTAACATTTCTTGTAATGGTTTGAATTGAAACGTTTAGGTTAAATTAGATAAAAAGTAAAAAATGTATTAAATTAAATTTCTCCAATAAATACAGGAATATAATTGAGTTTTAAACCATAATACTCAAACTTAAGATGGGTAAAAAAATTTTAAATTTAAAAATTAAGTTAAAATGAGAAATCAATTCCAAAAAATTAATTTTTTAATCAAACTAATTAAACCAAAATGTATAAGTAAACAATTTTATTAAATATAAATGTTCTTTCAAAAGTTTAAAAAAAAAAAATCTTTTCTAAAAAAAACGCTCTGGCGACGCTAATAATTTCTAGCTGCACTTTTAGTGTTGCCAATGTGAACCAACATATAGTACGACAAAAATGCGAACCGGTTTTAGCAACGTATTTTACATTTTGTCAACAAATATCTAGCAACCAGAAGTGGCTTATGATCGAATCCCACATCATCCAAGTGATAGATAACTGAATTACAATACTGATGACGCCACAGAGGAGAAGAGAATCGCCTATCAATTCTCTCTTGAATATTGTGAGCATCTCCTCTCCTGTCATTCCATGTAAAACGAGGTCTAAAATATCTCAAATCTAGAATCCTCATACTATCCACAAAAGCCCGAAAAGACTGCATTTTCTGTTGAAAGTTTGTATCACCTCCCCTCTTATCTTGAGAATCTAAGAACGCATTAAAATCCCAAATAAACACCAATTTACCCTTTAAATTACTGTGATAGTTAACAATGTGATCAAATTGTTCTTGTCTCACATTGTCATCCGAGTTCAAATGAACCACTAGCAAATGCCACTCATAATCAAACTGTAAATGAATCAAACGAGTATGAACATAGAAAAGATCATAGTTGATAATATTAATTTCGAAAGAGTCTTTCCAAGCAATACAAATTTCCCCTGCTGGCCTTCGTGGACTAATAAAAAAATGATTGGAAATATTTTAATGAGATTATATTTTAATGATATTATAAGGATACTTTAATTAATTATTAATTTTTTTATAAAATTGATAATATTTAATTATTTTCTTAATTTTTATGTAAAAATCTTTAAAAGCTATTGAGACATGTGTTCTGAAAATAATTAACAATCTCTCTTCAATGAATGATAGATTGCTAATAGTTATTTGCGTCGTTATTATTTTTATTTGCGACAAACTATAGTAGCTGAAAATATAACAAGACAAAGCATAGCGAATGAGACACTCCTGTGAAATTCTAGATGTATTCATCTAAAAACAAAAGAATGCATAACGTAAAGGAATTCTATGGCTATTTTATTTTTAATAAAAAGTAGAATTTACTTTGCAGGTAATTATTATTAAATAATTAAATAACAGTTTTATTTAATAGTAAAATTAACAAAATGTAAATAAAATTAATAAAAAATAAGGTAAGAAGGCACTCAACTATTTTTTTTTGTTCAAAGTAAATAAATTATCTTTAAAAAGTCAAAATCCTTTTTATTGGCATGTAGTATAATCCAAAAAAAAAATTTAAAAGTGAGTTTCACTAATAGTTTTATTTTTCATAAAATAAAATTTATTTATCAATAATTACTATTTGATAAATTATTATTAAAGTATAATCTAATTATGAGATATATAAATTAAAACAAAGTGAGTTAAAATAAAGGTAATCATATATACATATATATAATGATCAAATTTAAGTTTATATGCTATATAAGTTAATTTTTGAATATTTAGAAAAAGAAACACAATGATTTAATTCAAAAAATATGTTTCTCAACCTTTCAAATTTAGCAAGATTATTGTTTTAATTACTCTTTCTTATGCAAAGCGATAAAATATTTAGAATCACTTTTAAAGCGTAGGAAATGGATAGGTCTAGAATTTAAATTTCTCCATTACTTTTTTTTAAATTATTGTGACAAAAATTCAGATGAATACTTTCATCGTATAATTTATTAATTATTATCTAGCCCATTACTTTTTCATTAAATTTAAAAAAAAAATTGAGTGCTCCAAATTATTATACTTTTGCTTAACTCTATATATAAATTTTTTCTCACATAAACTCGGTCCATTATCAACCCAAAATATAAATATATGATATTTATATATTTAATAGATGAATTTCATTATATATCGTGTATATTAAATTTGTAATAAACTAAATATAAGCAAGAAAAATTCTATGCATGTATGTGCAAAATAAGAATATGTTCTATATAACCGAAACAGTTTTGAAAGGTAATAATTAATGAAGATATTAACACACAATACATTATTCTAGTTCTTTTTTGGGTTGATTATGTCCGATTCTCTAATAATTATTGCTTTCTATTTGCATCTTTCCTTTACTTTTTAGAAGATAGAACATATTAGCATCTCCAATTTTTTCACTTTTTGTTGATCATCGGTTTAAATAATTTTTTTCATTATTATTATTATAAGTACGAAGATTTAATAATTTTAAGTAATAAATAAAAATTTAGTAATTAAATTAATTATTGTGCGTGAAATTAAAATTAATAATAGTCAACATTATATATTTAGTCTTGACAGGGAAAACTGAAAGGATTGAAATATGATAAAAAAAAAAAAAAGATAAACAATAGTTTACCTTTTTATTAATAAGAAATCCATTTCAAATTAATGAAAACTAAAGGGTAGGGGTAAAATTAAAAAATTTAATGGATTGAAATAAAAATTAAAAAACAATTTTGTTAAAATTAACCATAAGAAAATAAAATTAAGATATGCATGGGAAAGAAAGAAAAGTTAATTGATGTGGATGCTTCTTAGTGAATCCGATGCCTCACTAACTTCACTTTAATTTGCAATATTATAATCGGCTATTTCTTTTTTTTTAACTGATTTATTCCTATCCCAAGTTCATCATATATATTCTTTTTCTGTATTTCTATCAACTCTATGCATGATATAATCAATATGACGTAATCTCTCTTCCTCTTTGCCACAAAGGCTTCATTATAGCATATATATGAGAGAAATTATTTAGTTTCACTCAATATATTATAGTTTCATCCAAGCATTTTTCTCTATTATAATTTAATGATTTAATTTGCGCGTTTCTCTCAGTAAATAAACAAACAACTCATTAAAAATAAATTAATAAATAAAGGACGAGAGTCTTATTTTTTTACAATTAGAATTTAATTTCTTTGAAGAGCATTTCAGGGTTATTCGTTTTAAATATACATATTAATTAATATGTAAAAATACTCACTTAATTAAAGATTTTATTTTAATACGCAAATAAAGATAACATAAGGTAGCTATGCATAAATGCCTCCCCATGTGCCTTTGGTTTAAAAATCGAGCCATTCCTACACGCATGCTCTCTTTCTCTGAATCTCAGTGCACAAGTAAAGGATATGTACGCACTCTTAAAAATATCAGTATAAATAAATTAAAAAAAAAAGTATCCCTCCTTTTTTAATTTTTTCAAAAGAATATATTCATTAGATATTAAAATTAGTATAAGGTCCAAGGCCCAAATATAAGAGATAGATTCTACCAACAAACAAGCCATTTAAAGCTCGAAAAAAGACAAAATCTAGAGCTCACACAACTAAAAATGCAACAATTATGGTACTCTATAGCGAAGGCATCTGCGCAAGACAATGCTGCCTACACCGCTTCGCAAAATCAAGCCCCCACTACTTAGTTATCGTCCCAAAGCCTTCGGATGGTCGAAATAGGGATCTAACTTTGATGACTTTGGAGGAAAAGCATGGCGTAGCTCATGGCTTCTCAATCTTTGGTAGTCATAAGGGGATCATCAACCACCATCTAATGGCAGCACTAAGACCCTTGAATACCATTATTTAGTTGTTACTAACAGAGCCAGACTTGCACAAACTCATAACTAAACACTCAAACGCATATCACAAATCATAAACCCTAACTCCAAATTAAACCAAAAGGAGGTACCACCGTGCCAAAAGGTTAGCTGTTAGCAAAGGCGTAGCTCCAATTTTTTATCTTGTAGTTGCTTAAACACCATGAACCGAATAAATCTAGACAGGTCTATCCAGTCAAGAGGAGGCATTTACACCTCAATCTAGAGGTGGAGAGGGAGAAACCCACTCTTCAAATTAAGGAAGGGCTTCCGTACCTGGAACGAGCAAAGTAAGCTTATGGAGGGAGGGTTTTGACAAGCCCAAAGAAGTAGAACTGAGAGAGAAGAAAAATCTCTCTCTAAATATTAGAAAGACAATAAAGTAGTCCCACTCTGAATATATATATATATATATATATATATATATATATATATATATATATATATATATTGACGCGTAAGATTGTACTCATTTATAATCATCATATAAAATAATAATCTATTAAGTTTTTTAGTACTAAATCACAGAGACTTCGCATTAATTTTAAACTAAAATAATTTCCTCTCATATATGTATATATTCTCTTTTTTTAATTCATTGATAGTAGTTTTCTTTAATAGGTAAGATTGAACAGCAGCTCTAATGTTAGTATTGATTTGGCCTCGTTCTTATGTAACAGTAACTATTAATTTATCCATCACAAATCCTAATGTGTTTCTACTACAGACACCAACTTTTTACCCTGCATTTTAATTACTATTTACTAGAGTATTAAACAATTGATTAATTAAATTAATCTTTCTAGAATTCAAAGACTTGGTGAAATTAAAGGTGCCTTTTTTGATCCTACTCATGATCTTGTTCGGAATCCCTACTTTATTTCGCGTAGAGATATGATATTCTTCATTAACTTTTTATTTTTCAATCATAATTAATCATTTGGGGCATAAAACTATATAATATATTGTCTCCATCTGAAACGAGCTGATCGTCATGGACTCCTTTCTGATAATAGGGCAATTTCATGAAAAGGAAAATGCAACTTCGAACCATCCAATAACAAAAAGAAGAAAATAAAGGAAAAAAAAAATATGAATTTTAGTCAAAGCAAAGAAGAAAATCGCTAAAGAGTTAGATTGGCCTTCATGTGCCTCGAGTTAACTGCACCGAGCAAGTAAGATCCAAACAACCCAGATCAAACCAAATAAGGCTTGGGTATCTTAGAGTGAGCAAAAGGGTACTCAGGCTGGTTAGACTGAATGAACACAAACAATAATGATAAAGTAAGTCCAAACACTCGCCCGATAGGCCGAGCATCAGCCATACCAAGCATTAACAATACTAGTCAATGATAAGATAAGATCTTTAAGAGAGAATCTCGGGATATTAGCCGAATATCCAAAATTCTTGCAGGTAACTATAACTGTAACACCCCAAAATTTTAAATTTATGAGCATTTTTGGTGTTTTAATTTTATTTAAATTTTAGGAATTTTTTTGAGATTTTTCGGATTTTAAAAATCGGGTTCGATTTTTCGAAAATATAAACTTTGATGATTTTTAAAAATTAATTTAAAGACCACGTGGCAAAACTAAAAATATATTTGGAGTTTACGTATTTTTCTGAGTTTTCTGGAATTTTTTCGAAATTTTTGGACCTCGTTTTCTGTCCCGAGGCAGAGTAAAAATTCAAAATTTTGTACTTCGAATCGAACCGGCCGAATCGAACCGGACCGGATCGGACCGGTCGAATCGGACCGGCTCCCTTTCCTTTTTTCTTCCCCGCGCGCGTCGTTCCCTCTCCCCTTCTCTCTCTCTTTTCTCTCTCCTCCCTCCCCTGCCACCCGACCACCTCCCCTGCCACCCAGTAGGCCAGTAGCCACCCGGCCGCGGCCGGGCAGCCGGAAAACGCGCGCGATCTCCCTCCCTCGCGCGCGCGTCGTTTTGGCTTCTCCGGCCAAAATCCGGCCGATCCGGCCACCAATTGGACCGGGTCTTGTGTCTAAAATCATCTACTCGGCGAGAGCTTTCCATAGACACCAAGAACGCCGAAATCCATCAAGCGGTTTGTCCGATTTTTGCTCGGGAAGATTTTAGCTCATTTCGACTTTTGGGCTAGATTTCTCGAAAACCGTGAATCCCATGAGAAAACCGAGGCTACCAGAGCGCTCCACTCGTCAAGAGCTTCGCGGCGACATAAATTTCAAATTTTTCCGACACCGTTTTTCGGTGGGTCCCACGAAACTTCGCAGTGTTTTTCCGAGCATTTAATGAGCTTAGAAAATTCTGAAAAATTTATGTACTAACCCCCGTGTTATGGGCTTCGTGTAGGTATCCTCGATTCGCGGAAATTCGACGATTGGCCAAGATGCGCAAATTTGGGCGGACAAACCCGTTCTGGAAAAGTCTCGAATTGGACCGAGGTTTTGGCTAGCCCCATTGTCGACGCGTCGGCGCGTTCAAGTCGGAATTGGCAAAGGTAAACCCGAACCTTGCTTTTTCGTAATTTTCTAGTGCTTAAATAGGATTAAAAATCCATAAAATATTCGTGGTAGCTTAGAAAATTATGATTCTTTTTGCAATAGCTTAGTAATATTGCTAAGGATCATGAGGCAAAGTTTTAGAATTTTTAGAGCTTGTTTGGGCAGTTTTTGCAAAAATGATCAATAATAAGGACTAAATTGAAATTTTGCGTATTGTGATGGATGACTGATTTGATGGGCCCAGGAGGGGCTGTGTGATATGATTGAACTGTGGATATATGGATTGTGAGTATAGAAGTGTGTTTTGAACCCTTTTGCAGATTGGGTAGGTCCTAGGTATAGGGGAGACTCTGCCGAATTTTCGGCACGACTTAAGACGTATTGGTCTTTTTCTTTGTTTGTATTGAGTCAGATTGTATTAAATAATTGTAATATAATTGTCGGAGTGGCGATGACCTTCTTCCTCCGCCCAGCCGCCACAGTGATTGTCGTCAAGTCTGTGAGTAAAATATTAATTTTAATTGTAATTTCGATATTATTATATGTTCAGCATGCCCATGCATCACTTATATGCATATATTTATGTAGTTAAACTCTAGGCACGATTTATGATGCATTGATAAATGTTAAAGTGCCATGATGTTGTTGTGGTAATTTGGAGCAATGTGCGTGCGTTGGCGTGCGTGTGATGTGGTGTGGACTATGGATAGGACGGGTAGTCACGGCTTGAGTTCTTCGCTGGGACCCGATCCTTCGAGGGGTAGTCACGGCTTGAGTTCTTCGCTGGGACCCTCGATTTGGTTTATTAAGCGAAAGTCCGGCTTGAGTTCTTTGCTGGCACCAGGTTGGATTTAAGAGAGCTGTATAGGGGATCAGCTCCCATATGTTATGATTGATGCTACAGGGTGCGTGAGTGCTCCAAATTACCTTTTTGATGTTATGATATGAAAATGATGTTGATGTTGCATTTCACTCTACAGGGTGCATTAGTTTTAGATAGTTATAGAGATTATGGTTAAAATTGATATTTTACTCTCTGAGTCGAACGCTCACTCCTGTTCAATATTTTTTCAGGCTACAGGAGGATTTTGTTTTGGTTAACCTGCTTTTCTCCTTCGCAAGTTGTTTATCAATATTTGTGTAATTTTATTTACTCCTAGAATTTCCGCATGTGTTAGAAGTATTTATTTGATTATGGTCTGTAATATTATTATCATGTTGGACGTGTAAACGTATAATGATATGCATGTTTGATGGATTGGATGAGGGAGCTGAGCTCCCATTTATTTTTATGAGGATATGAGTATGTGGAGGGTGAGCTGAGCTCCCCAATTGAGTATTTATTATGTTTACAGGTCGGGTGAGTCGAAAACTCCCCGTTGGAAAGTCCATTTTATGGCCGGACTCTGTCCGTTTGTTTTCTTGATATTGGGCCCAAGTGGGCCTTAGAGTTGGGTTAATGAACAGTTAGGCTTACTACGGGCCTCGGGGGCTTTAGGCTAGCCCAGGTCCTAGTGCCGGTTCGGCCCATAGGTTGGGTCGTGACAAATGTGGTATCAGAGCTTAGGCTCCAGATTCTTAGGGAATGTTGTCTAAAGTGTTGGGAAGAGTCTACTAGGAGTCACATGCGGAAATATAGGGTCCACATTCGTCTTGCATTGTCATCTTTGCTTCTAGTTTCTGCTCCATATGTTATGTATAAATATGAGTCTATAGAGTCATGTAATGAGCGATTTTGAATTTTTGTGGGCTAATCTTTGCTGAATTTCAGAAAATGCGTAGAAGCGGGAGAGTCGCCTTGCATCGAGAACGGATGTGCCTGACGAGGTGTCGGCACAGGATGAGGCGCCTGCCCCGAGGAGGCGGGGTAGGAGGCCTAGAGCTGCTCAAGTAGAGGAGCGACCACCCCGATCTGAGATCGATCCTTTATGGCACAGGGTCCCATGGACCCCATGGCAGCTACTCTAGCTGGGTTGCAGAGGACCATTGATATGATGGCGCAGTATATGGTCCACCCTCCACAGCAGCAGCAGTCCACCGCACCAAGAGAGGAATCTTACAAACAGATCATAAATTTCAAGAAGTTGGTGCCTGGTACTTATGATGTGTCAGACGATGCATATCGGTTTTTGGATTCTCGCATGACGAGCGAAGCATTACGATTGGTGATAGAAGATTGATAGAGTGTATGCAGCATGTCATGGGGCCTATGCCTAGACAATGGATGAATGACTACGTGTTACCCCGGATGGAGGGTTTGACATGGGCTCAGTTTGTGGAACTTTTTATCAATCGGTTTGTGCCAGAAAGCTTCAGAGATCAGAAGCAGTGGGCCTTTGAGGCCTTAAGACAGAATGGCAGGTCTGTAGACGAATATGCCCCTGCAGCAGTAGCTACAGAAACTATGAAGGTGAAGAGATTCCTAAGGGGGCTTGACAGGAGGTATGCGAACCTAGCCATGATGTCTGATCAGTCTTTTGACGTGGTAGTTGATCGAGCTAGACAGATAGAGATTAGCTATGCTGCGGATGACAGCGAGAGAGCAAAGAAAAACAGAGCAGAGGGTTCCTCAGGTGTCCCTTCCATGGGTACTCCGGACAGTGGTGGCCAGAGTAATTACAGAGGAAAAAATAGGAACAAGAAGAGTGGTTTTAGACACAAACCATGAGGATTCGGTCGAGTGCGGATCCAGGCGGTGGTCACAATTGAGTGCAGCGGTTAGGTGCAGTTCAGGATCATCTTTGGCACCGTGTGCACAGTGTGGAAGAGGACATTCAGGACCTTGTTTGATGGGATCAGGAGTATGCTTCAGGTGTGGCCAACCAGGTCACTTTGCTAGAGAATGCCCCGTTTTCAATGAGCCACAGATGGGGTCACAGGGTTCTGTTGCAAATGTTCCTCGCCAGTTGTATCCGGGTACTTCCAACATGGCAGGCAGTCAGTTCAGTGGCCAACAGGGCCGAGGACAAGGAGGACGTGGATTTGGAGGCAGATCATGAGGTAGAAGTCAGTATCAGGGTTCTGCCACTCAGGGTAGGGGTCAAGCTCGGGTTTTCACCCTGACCCACCAGGATGCTCAGGCTTCCAATGCAGTTGTGGCAGGTATTCTTCTGGTCTGTTCTTATGAGGCTCGTGTTTTGATAGATCCGGGTGCTACACACTCATTTGTCTCCCCTGTGTTTGCCATGAGGGTGGGTAGAAACCCTACAACTTTAGAGTGCCCTTTGTCAGTAGCTACCCCACTTAGCGACAACATAGATGTAGATATGATTTTTCCTGGTAGCCCAGTAGTAGTGGATGGAAAGATCCTCCCAGCAGACTTGGTTCCTCTACCAGTAATGGATTTTGATGTAATCCTGGGGATGGATTGGTTGTCAACTCACTATGCAACTTTAGACTGCAGGAACAAAAAGGTGTATTTCCACATACCTGGTGTGGAAGAGTTTAGCTTTGATGGTGACAGGAGCGTAGCTCCATATAATTTGGTGTCAGCAATTAGTGCTAGAAAAATGTTGAGGCGTGGATGCCAAGGGTATTTGGCATTGGTGATAGATACATCTGTAGAAGGTGTCAGCATGGAAAATGTTCCTGTTGTCAGAGAATTTATGGATGTCTTCCCAGAGGAGCTTCCAGGGTTGCCACCAGGAAGGGAAATAGAGTTTTGCATTGATGTTGTGCTGGGTACAAACCCCATATCGATGCCACCTTACAGGATGGCACCAGCAGAATTGAAAGAGCTGAAGGAGCAACTACAGGAGCTTTTGGACAAGGGTTTTATACGTCCGAGCACTTCACCTTGGGGCGCTCCTGTTTTATTTGTGAGAAAGAAGGATGGGTCATTGAGGTTGTGTATCGACAACAGACAGCTGAACAAGGTGACTGTGAAGAACAAGTATCCACTTCCTCGGATCGATGATTTGTTTGATCAGCTCCAAGGAGCTAGATTCTTTTCCACAATAGACCTGCGATCAGGCTACCATCAATTGAGAATCAGGAATGAGGATGTGTCCAAAACGGCTTTCAGGACAAGATATGGTCATTATGAGTTCTTGGTGATGTCTTTTGGACTCACTAATGCACCAGCGGCCTTCATGGACTTGATGAACAGGGTGTTCAAGCCATTTTTGGACCGTTTTGTC
Source organism: Hevea brasiliensis (assembly GCF_030052815.1). NCBI lineage: Eukaryota > Viridiplantae > Streptophyta > Magnoliopsida > Malpighiales > Euphorbiaceae > Hevea > Hevea brasiliensis. Next base: position 75,185,446 of record NC_079507.1, on the reverse strand, counting down.
ATCGTATTCATAGATGACATTTTGGTGTACTCTCGGACCGAGGAAGAACACGTGTGGTACTTGAGGATGGTGTTGCAGACGTTGAGGGAGCACCAGCTATATGCCAAATTTTCAAAATGTGAATTTTGGCTAGAAAGCATCTCATTCTTGGGACACGTGGTTTCTAGTGACGGCATTCAAGTGGATCCCAAGAAAATTGAAGCTGTAACTGATTGGCTTAGGCCTACAATAGTCACTGAGGTGCGAAGTTTTCTGGGTTTAGCTGGCTACTATAGGCGTTTTGTATAAGATTTCTCCAGAATAGCGGCTCCCCTAACTAAGTTGGCCAGGAAGAATGTTCCATTCATTTGGACAGATGACTGTGAGGTGAGTTTCCAGAAGCTTAAGGAGTGTCTAACCACTGCCCCTGTGTTGACACTACCTGTGAGTGGTGAAGGATACACCGTGTATTGTGACGCCTCCAGAGTTGGCCTAGGGTGTGTTTTGATGCAGAATGGAAAGGTAGTGGCTTATGCTTCAAGGCACCAAGAGGCATGAGCAGAACTACCCCACCCATGATTTGGAAATGGCGGCTGTAATCTTTGCACTAAAGATCTGGAGACACTATCTGTATGGTGAAGTGTGCGAGATATACACCGACCACAAGAGCTTGAAGTACATCTTCCAACAGAGGGATTTAAACTTGAGACAGAGGAGATGGATGGAGCTTCTAAAAGACTATGATTGCACCATCCAGTACCACCCTGGAAAGGCCAATGTTGTGGCAGATGCCTTGAGCAGAAAATCTTCTGGCAGTTTGGCGCACATTTCAGTAGAGAAGAGACCATTGATTCAGGAGGTACATGAGTTGATGGATCAAGATTTAATCCTAGATCTTTCAGATGAGGGGGTATTGTTGGCTCATTTTTCAGTGAGGCCAGACTTGAGAGACAGAGTTAGAGTTTCCCAGCACAGAGACCAACAATTGATGAAGATCATAGAAAGAGTACAGCAAGGTGAAGGTGGTGAGTTTGGATTTGCCAATGATGGCGCCCTAGTGCAAGGTTCTAGGATATGTGTGCCTGATGTGGACAACCTCAGGAATGAAATCATGCGAGAGGCACACTACACACTGTATAGTGTCCACCCAGGTTCCACCAAAATGTACCATGATGTGAAAGATAGCTACTGGTGGAATGGCATGAAGAGAGACATAGCAGACTTTGTGTCTAAGTGCTTGACTTGTCAGAAGGTGAAGTTTGAACACCAGAGACCGTCAGGGAAGCTGCAAGAGCTCCCTATCCCAGAATGGAAGTGGGAAATGATCACTATGGATTTTGTGACTGGGTTGCCTCGTACCACGCGAGGATATGATTCGATATGGGTAATTGTAGACCGCTTGACCAAATCAGCTCACTTCTTACCTGTGAAGACTACATATTCTGTGGCACAGTACGCCCGACTCTACATTCGAGAAATAGTCAGATTGCATGGAGTTCCGACTTCCATAATATCTGACAGAGGGCCCCAGTTTACTTCTCGATTTTGGAGAAAGTTGCAGGAGGCACTTGGCACACAGTTGAACTTCAGTACGGCTTTCCACCCTCGCATGCATTGACAATGCGAAAGGACAATCCAAACATCGGAAGACATACTTCGCATGAGTGTCTTGGATTTTGGAGGTCAATGGGATGAGCAGCTAGCTTTGGTGGAGTTTGCCTACAACAACAGTTACCACTCCAGCATAAGGATGGCACCCTATGAGGCACTATATGGAAGAAAGTGTAGGTCTCCTCTGTGTTGGACAGAAATGGGGGAAGCGAAGGTGCATGATGTAGACCTAGTGCAGTACACTTCAGAGGTAGTTCCTTTAATCGTGAACGATCAAAACAAATTTTCAGAGATGTAAGAGTTATGCAGACCCTAGACGGAGGGATGTGGAGTTTGCAGTGGGCGACTATGTATTCCTGAAGGTTTCTCCAATGAAGGGAGTCATGAGATTTGGAAAGAAGGGCAAGTTGGATCGGACCTTTTGAGGTTACTGATAGAGTTGGAGCAGTTGCCTACCGGTTGGAGCTACCACCTAACCTCTCTCACGTTCATCCCGTGTTCCACATCTCCATGCTCAGGAAATACATTCCCGATCCTTCTCATGTCTTTGCAAAGGATGTGATAGAGCTAAAAGAGAACTTGACATTTGAGGAGCAGCCTGTAGCCATAGTGGACTACCAAGTGAGACAGCTGAGATCAAAATAGATCCCTATGGTTAAGGTTTTGTGGAGGAGTCAGTCAGTGGAAGAGTGCACTTGGGAGTCAGAACGAGACATGCGTAGCAAGTACCCTTATCTGTTCAATGTATAATCATGTGCTTTATTCTGCCTTGTGTAAAATTCGAGGACGAATTTTCTGTAAGGGGGGAAGAATGTAACACCCCAAAATTTTAAATTTATGAGCATTTTTGGTATTTTAATTTTATTTAAATTTTAGGAATTTTTTTGAGATTTTTCGGATTTTAAAAATCGGGTTCGATTTTCCGAAAATATAAACTTTGATGATTTTTAAAAATTAATTTAAAGACCACATGGCAAAACTAAAAATATATTTGGAGTCTACGTATTTTTCTGAGTTTTCTGGAATTTTTTCAGAATTTTTGGACCTCTTTTTCGGTCCCGAGGCAGAGTAAAAATTTAAAATTTTGTACTTCGAATCGAACCGACCGAATCGAACCTGACCGGATCGGACCGGTCGAATCGGACCAGCTCCCTTTCCTTTTTTCTTCCCCGCGCACGTCGTTCCCTCTCCCCTTCTCTCTCTCTTTTCTCTCTCCTCCCTCCCCACGCCACGACCACCTCCCACCACCCAGTAGGCCGTGCGCCACCCGACCTCTCGGCCCGGTATGCCGCGAGCAGCCAAAACGCGCGCAATCTCCCTCCCTCGCGCGCGCGTCGTTTCGGCTTCTCTAGCCGAAATCCGGCCGATCCGGCCACCAATTGGACCGGGTCTTGTGTCTAAAATCATCTACTCGGCGAGAGCTTTCCATAGACACCAAGAACGCCAAAATCCATCGAGCGATTTGTCCGATTTTTGCTCGGGAAGATTTTAGCCCATTTCGACTTTTGGGCTAGATTTCTCGAAAACCGTGAATCCCACGAGAAAACCGGTTACCAGACGCTCCACTCGTCGAGAGTTTCATGAGACATAAATTTCAAATTTTTCCGACACCGCTTTTTGGTGGGTCCCACGAACTTCGCAGTTGTTTTTCCGAGCATTTAATGAGCTTAGAAAATTCTGAAAATTTATGTACTAACCCCGTGTTATGGGCTTCGTAGGTATCCTCGATTCGCGGAAATTCGACAGCTGACCGGTTCGCAAATTTCGCCGACATGCACTGCACGAAAAGTCTCCGAATTGGACCGAGGTTTTGGCTAGCCCCCCATTGTCAGACGTCCCGAGCGCGTTCCTGAAGTCGGAATTGGCAAAGGTAAACCCGAACCTTGCTTTTTCGTAATTTTCTAGTGCTTAAATAGGATTAAAAATCCATAAAATATTCGTGGTAGCTTAGAAAATTATGATTCTTTTTGCAATAGCTTAGTAATATTGCTAAGGACCGCGGGGCAAAGTTTTAGAATTTTTAGAGCTTGTTTGGGCAGTTTTTGCAAAAATGATCAATAATAAGACTAAATTGAAATTTTGCGTATTGTGATGGATGACTAATTTGATGGGCCCAGGAGGGGCTGTGTGATATGATTGAACTGTGGATATATGGATTGTGAGTATAGAAGTGTGTTTTGAACCCTTTTGCAGGTTGGGTAGGTCCTAGGTATAGGGGAGACTCTGCCGGATTTTCGGCACGACTTAGGACGTATTGGTCTTTTTCTTTGTTTGTATTGAGTCAGATTGTATTAAATAATTATAATATAATTGTCAGGTGAGCCAGGACAGCCTTCTTCCTCCGCCCAGCCGCCACAGTGATTGTCGTCAAGTCTGTGAGTAAAATATTAATTTTAATTGTAATTTCGATATTATTATATGTTCAACATGCCCATGCATCACTTATATGCATATATTTATGTAGTTAAACTCTAGGCACGATTTATGATGCATTGATAAATGTTAAAGTGCCATGATGTTGTTGTGGTAATTTGGAGCAGTGTGCGTGCGTTGGCGTGCGTGTGATGTGGTGTGGACTATGGATAGGACGGGTAGTCACGGCTTGAGTTCTTCGCTGGGACCCGATCCTTCGAGGGGTAGTCACGGCTTGAGTTCTTCGCTGGGACCCTCGATTTGGTTTATTAAGCGAAAGTTCGACTTGAGTTCTTCGCGGGCACCAGGTTGGATTTAAGAGAGTCAGATAGGGATCACCCCATATGTTATGATTGATGCTACAGGGTGCGTGAGTGCTCCAAATTACCTTTTTGATGTTATGATGTGAAAATGATGTTGATGTTGCATTTCACTCTACAGGGTGCATTAGTTTTAGATAGTTATAGAGATTATGGTTAAAATTGATATTTTACTCTCTGAGTCGAACGCTCACTCTGCTCAATATTTTTTCAAACTCAGGAGGATTTTATTTTGGTTAACCTGCTTTTCTCCTTCGCAGGTTGTTTATCAATATTTGTGTAATTTTATTTACTCATAGAATTTCCGCATGTGTTAGAAGTATTTATTTGATTATGGTCTGTAATATTATTATCATGTTAGACCTGTAAACGTATAATGATATGCATGTTTGATGGATTGGATGAGGGAGCTGAGCTCCCATTTATTTTTATGAGGATATGAGTATGTGGAGGGTGAGCTGAGCTCCCCAATTGAGTATTTATTATGTTTACAGGTCGGGTGAGTCGAAAACTCCCCGTTGGAAAGTCCATTTTATGGCCGGACTCTGTCCGTTTGTTTTCTTGATATTGGGCCCAAGTGGGCCTTAGAGTTGGGTTAATGAACAGTTAGGCTTACTACGGGCCTCGGGGGCTTTAGGCTGGCCTAGGTCCTAGTGCCGGTCCGACCCATAGGTTGGGTCGTGACAATAACGGTTATTTGGCCTTTAGTCCATAAATATAAACAACAGACATTAATCAGTAGGCTTATTTTGCCAAATTATTTATTAAAACTTTTATTATTTAATTATCTACTCTCACAAAATCTCAAGCTTAAGCGTTAAAGTGGTTGGCCAATAAGTCACCGACCTCACCATTTTCTCTATTTTCAGGCTTACTTGGCACTTGGACAAGTTTTCAGCGACTCACGGCCACATCAAATATTGATAGGGAAAGGATTTATCGTTGATATGTCGTTAATTCATTGCTAATACTTTTAGCGATAAAAAAAAAAACTTATTGAAAAATATAAATTTTAGTGATGGGATATTTATTGACTGGTGATGGATTCATCTTAATATGTTAATAAACCATCACTAAAATTTTTAGCGATGCATTAAGTCCATCATTAAAGTCAACTTAAACAGTCATTTAAAAGGCCTTAATCGGTGATTCGATGACGCTTATTCTCCATCGTCTCTCTAACTAATCTTGACCCTTGTTATTTTGAGGTTATATTAGCATTTAGAGTTTACCTTGATTTGATACTGTTCTCATAGCCCGCACTGAAATAATGCTTTGCACTTATATATCCAGTCAATTGCTGCACCTAAATGCATTTCGAGGAGAACTAGTTGACTTTGAGTTTGTGTAGCTAAAATTATGGTGATGAAAATTATTGTCGTTAAAATGTTTTAACGACAAATTTGCTGCCAATCATAGATTTCATCAGTAGAAGTAAGTTATATCGTCGTGCACAGGACTTGTTTGTTTATTAATTATTCCATGAACCTATGCAGAGCCTAATTGGGTTATGCTGAAGAAAAAATTATACAATAAAATCAATGCATGTACAATACTTGCACCAGATAAAAATTCTAAGTTGAAGAGCTAAAAAACCATAAATTCTAAATATTAAAAGCCAAAACCATATGATAATTTTGTGTTCCTTTTACTGATATCAGTGCTTCTGTTCAGGACTAGTGCATAAATACATAATACTACAAACTCGTGACTTAGCATAAAAGTAGAAGAAAATTAAGGTTATTTTGGCATAGGGATGAGATGACACACCAACATAACATGTATAATATACTCCTTGAGGCTATAGAAGCTAGAGGCATGGAGGTAGCCTATTAATTAAGCCCCAGAAACTAAACCATTCTTACGACGACCTGGAATCAAAATGCCGCCGTAACGCTGAGCAGCCTGATCGCTAGTGATAGGAGTCCCTATGACCACGCCACCATAGCGCATGGCCGCCTTGTCGCTAGTGATGACTGGCTCTATCAATACGCCACCGTAGAGTCGAGCTGCCTCTTTGCTATTGATTGCAGGAGCTAATTCATTTCCCTGATTATTATTATTCTTATCATTAGGACGACGTGCCCTCTCACCCCCAGCTACTGCCTTCCTTTTCGGCCGCTCGTCCAAGGTTGAAAAGCCTTCCAACCCAGCGTTAAGAAGACGATCATCCTCCTGACTTGCCATGCCAAATTTACTTCACAATAACGAGAGCTATATGTGTATTTGAGTTGCTTGTGCTTGGTTTAGTTAATATGTTGGAAACTATGCCCCCCTTTATATAAACATCGAAGAAGCTAGCTAGAAAGTTCAGTCTCCAGTCTCCAGTCTCCTACCTTTACAGAAGGGCGCAGCATATCTGAGTCGAATATATTATTCAGTGTAACATGTTGTTGGTTGTTTTTTTATATTTGTTTACAGAGATAAATTTTCTTGTATTTGTAGACGTGCACCATCCATAAACTATGAAATTGCTATTAATAACTTTATTTTATATATTTAATTTTTAATATATAAAATAAAATAATATTTTAAATTATTTTTAATTACTATATTTTATTTCATTACTTTCTATGTAGTTAAACTTTTTATCTTGCAATTATTTTGTGGCAATTTTATAATATTATAAAAATAAAATATAACAATAAAATAAAAATATCAATTAAAAATATGAAATAATTTGAAATCGGTAAAATTTATAATATTTTTAAGATATTCAATTTTTATGTCCTTTTATTATATTAAAAATTAAATATTATCTTTATTAATACTATTAATATTATTCTAAAAAATACGAATAATCTGAAAATGCATAATAGTAATGTAAAGAAAAAGAGAAAATTCAAAAACAATATATGTATGTACTCTATAAAGTTTTAGGCATATAATATATATTAATATGTATTAATAGTATTTAAGGAAGAGATGTGCATATAATATAAGTTTGAACTTATATGAAAATAAATTTAATAATCATTAAATTCAATATTGAGATTTATATAAAATTAATTAAAATTTATATAATTAATATATAAATATAGATATAAATATTGAATTTAATAATTATTAAACTTATTTAAACTTTGTATGGCCGCTCCCATGAAAAAGGAGCGAATCTGCATCACTTTCTGAACAGAAGATTAAGCATAAATACCCTTCATGTGGGCTGGGCCTGGTCTAAAAGTTGAAAAATATCTGTCATTAGGCTTACGTAACTATCTGAGAGAAATATATTATTTTTTATAGTCCCAAATCTTGATGAAAAAGTGGCATTGAATTATTTAACCATTGATTCCAACAATTTCAATCTCAGCTCATTTCGTGCATCTTGCACTTGCACTTGCAGGGTATTGATGGACTCTCCTTGGTGAATCTGATTCCTAATTAATTGATTTGTCTTTTCCCCCTTTAATTTCTTGTCAATCATGATCAGTTGGTGCATTCCTCCCAACTTAATATCTCTTGCTCTTCAGATTCTACTTAACCCGAGTAATATCATGACATAGCCGAAATCACGTTGGTCCTTTCAGGATTGAGATTAAGATCATTTTAAATATTATTAAAAATAAATTTTAAAAACTATTTTATAATTCTTATCAATAAAAATATCAAATATATTTTTAAATAATATTTTTAATAAAATAATTTTCTTGTAATCTCAAATGAAAAAAGCACTAGACTGTCTTTTGTTCAGTCAAATTCAATCCGGTCCATAAGTTTTTTGGGCCACTCATGGCTCGTAATCGGTTCTAGTCTGCCTGCTCAGCTTTCAAGCAAAGTACTCAATTCCTTGACCAAGGCCTGTTTTGCAGCGAGGACATGGGACTAAAGAGGAGAAAAGCATAAGCGAAAAAAAAAAAGAAGTTAATTTCCTTATTTCGTATGAAAGAAAATAAAAGAAAGAAAAATTAAAAGTTTAATTTCTCTGTTTTATATGACATAAAATTAAAAAAAAATGCAAAAATTTGTATGAAAAATGAAAATGCTTTTTGAGTATTTTGAGGTATTTTATTTTCTATCTAAATTGGGCGCAGTGCTATTTTTTTATTTTCTTTATGTTTTTTATTTTAATTTTATAAACTATTATATTTGAATTTTTGGTTTCAAATTAATAATATGCATAATATATATATATATAATGTGAGAATTATTTAACTGGTTGGTTAATAAGCCACCAACCTCATCATTTTCTCTATTTTAAGGTTTACTTGATATTTGGACTAATTTTCAGAGATTCACAACTACATCAAATATTGATAGGTGAAGGATTTGTCGTTGATATGTCGTTTATTCATCGCTAATACTTTTAATAATAAAAAAACTTAATGAAAAATTATAAATTTTATTGATAGGATATTGATTGGTGATGGATCCATCATAGTATGTTAGTAAACCATCACTAAAATTTTTAGCGACGCATTAAGTCCATTATTAAAGTCAACTTAAACGGTCATTTAAAGGCCTAAATTAGTGATTCAATGAAGCTTATTTTCCATCGTCTCTCTATCTAGTCTTGACCCTTATTATTTTAAGATTATATTAGTATTTAGAGTTTGCCTCAATTTGATATTATTTTTGCAATCCACACTAAAATAATGCTTTACACCTATAAATCCAGCCATCTACTGTACCTTAATGCATTTCGGAGAGAACTAGCTTACTTTGAGTTTGTGTAACTAAAATTATAGTGATGAAAATTATTGTCGTTAAAATGCTTTAACAACGGATTTGCTACCAATCATGGATTTCATCACTAGAAGTCAGTTATATCTTGCACAGGACTTGTTTGTTTATTAATTATTCTATGAACTTATGTAGAGCCTGATTAGGGTTACGTTGGAAAAAAAATTATATAATAAAATTTATATATGTACAAGGATTGTACCAAATAAAAATTATACATTGGAGAGCTAGAAAACTATAAATTTTGAATATTAAAAGCCATAACCATATGATAATTTTATGTTATTTTTACTGATATCAGTGCTTCTGTTCAGGACTAGTGCATAAATACATAATACTACAAACTCTGACTTATAAAAGTAGAAGAAAATTAAGGTTATTTAGGCATAGGGATGAGATGACACACCACACAACATGTATAATAAACTCCTCGAGGCTATAGAAGCTAGAGGCATGGAGGTAGCCTATTAATTAAGCCCCATACACCAAATCATTCTTAGGACGATCTGTAATCAAAATGCCGCCGTAATATCCATTTATCTCTCTTTCGCCTTTTGGCTCCATTTGCACCTCCCCCATTTCACGATTGCCTCAATATATATATATAGTACGTCTCTCTTGCATATGTATCTATCTAATATCTTCAATTCTTTTAATTTTAATATTTTCATCAATTTGTAGCTGCTGATGAGTAGTAGTAAATTTTTTTTTTAAGTGGAATAGATATATCATTGAAGATAAACTAAGTACAAACTCTAGGCCCAAAGCTCACTATCCAAAGCAATTGCCATGCCAAACCCTGCCCATAATAGGCCTAAGGCCTTACAAGACAAGAACCAAACTTAGGACAACATGGACGGGTAGAGATCAGAGTCCCCAACTTGGTTTCCAGCACCAGAAAAGCCGTTGCCACTATTTGAGGGAACTTCGATTACCATCCGCACTGGGATGAAAACATAAAGCACCCAGAAAGCACAGATTCAGGGGGAGCTTCACCAAACACAGTGGCATGCAAACCACCCTAACCTTAAAGAACCAAGCCCCCAACCATAGTAACCAGAACCATGCTCTCCTGGTAGTAATTGTTTTAGCCGACGAAGGAGGTGCCGAACGAACCGGAAAACAAGCATGGCAAAGAGACAGAGGTGGAGTCGGCAACCCAAAGTTACCAACACTGTTGTAAAGCCAGCCGAAAGGAAGAAAACTCCATAAACAAAGACTAAAAGCTGAGCAGGTCTACCTCGACGTGGAGCAGCCACAAAGAGACCCAAATCAAACCCCATACATCCACAAAGAGGTACTGAAACTCTATAACGGGAGACTAACAAAATAACAAAAGGAAAAGAACCAGCTAAAGGAAACTACGGGCTTTTTTACCAAAGGGATGTAACCAAAAAAAAAAAAATATATATATATATATATATATATATATATTAAAAAAGGGCGGTTTTAAATTCAATTACTAAAATTGGGTGGATTGTATTAACACGGAAAGTATGAGTAGGGGTGGCCACGGTTCAGGAATCGCTGGTTACGATTCTTGAACCGCTGGTTCAGATTAATAAAATCATGAATCTGAATCAAACCGTCATGGGACGGTTTGGAAGACGGTTTCTGAACCGTCGGTTCTGGTTTGAGCCCCGATTTAAAAGACGGTTCAAAAAATAACAGTTCAAAACGGTTTGAAAAACGTTTTGGAAGTGATTTTGGAGCGGTTTAAAAGCGACTTAAAGGAAAAAAATTAGAGAAAAATTTTATTGATTTATAATTTAAGTTATATTTGTAAAAATATTTTAATTTTTCTTAGAAATCTTTTAATCAAAATAAAAAAAGAATAAAATTAACTTATTTTTAAGAAAAATTTAATAAGCAAAGACTTGAACTTATTAAAAATTAGAGATGAAATTAATTTAAAAAAAAATAAAAAAATGTGCATGAACTTAATTTTGCCTATATATCCCTTTAGGATTTAGAGGAATCAAAATTTTCAGTTATAAGTTGATAAGGGAGATTGAGGTAGTTTGGTCATGTGAAGCGTAGACATAGGAAAGCACCTGTTAGACAAGTAGAGCACATTGCGTTAGAGAATAGAAATAAAAGAATAGGTAGACCTAAACTGACTTGAAGAAGAATAGTACAACATGAACTAAAAGTATTACACATTTCCGAGAATTTAATCCAAAATCGTTTAGAGTAGAGAAAAAGAATCCATATAGCCGACTCCAATAAATTTTTTGGATAAAAGCTTAATTGAATTGAGTTAAGTTGAGTATTACTTGCCCTTTTTTAAAAAATTATATGATAATTGACAATTAAAAAAATATAAGAGAAAAAAAATCAAAAAGAGGGTATTGAAAATTTGATTGAATATATAAAATAATAACAGAGTAATTGATATAGCATTAAAAATTTTAGTGAGCATATAAAATAATAAAGTAGGAGAATTATGAAAGTACTGAGAATTAAAAGGAGTGTAGAAAATAATTATTTAGAAAATTTGAGAGAAATTGAAAGAGTATTGAGAATTAAAGAGAGTGTAGAGAATAATTGTGTAAAGAATTAATGATATATATATATATATATATATATATATATATATATATATATATATATATATATATATGAATTAGGAGTGGAGTGAGGTATTTATTGAATTTTTTTGTATTTAAATCGCTAATTTGGTTCGGTTTAGAACCATCAGTTCAATCTGATTCAGAACCGTCGATTCACGGTTTCTAAAAAATGTGAACCTGAACCAAACAGTAGAAAAACAATTTCGATTTGGTTCGAAATTGATTCCGATTTTGATCGGTTTCGGTCTGATTTTGATCGAACATATTCCGATTCGGTTCCGGTTCGAAACCGGACCGTGGCCACCCCTAAGGATGAGGATAGAATGCTAATTATAATAAATTTTGAGGTGGTTAGATGTTATTTATAGTAGTATTCGATTTTTATTTTAATATTTTAAATAAAATATAAATATTATTATAATAATTAATATTATATATTATAATATTTTTATTATAAAAAAATTATTTTTTAATTTAAAATTAAATTTTAATTAAATAAAAATATAAAATATAAAATATTGTTATAATAAAATAATTAAAAAATTAAATGAAAAGAAGTAGCGTTTAATTTTTTTTAATTTTTTAATTATTTATTTTATATTTTAAATAAAATATAAATATTATTTTAATAATTAATATTATAATAATTAATATTACATATTATAATATTTTTATTATAAACAATTATTTTTTAATTTAAAATTAAATTAAATTTTAATTAAATATAAAATTAAAATATAAAATTTTAAAATGTTATTAAATGTTATTTAAAATGTTATTATAATATTAAATGTTATATTTTATTTTTTTATTTAATTAAAATATAATTTAATTTTAATTTAAAAAATAAATTTTTATAATAAAAATATTATAATATATAATATTAATTATTATAATATTAATTATTAAAATAATAATTATATTTTATTTAAAATATAAAATTAAAAATTAAAAAATTAAATAAAAAATTAGACACTATTTATAATAGCATTCAGTTTTTTATTTAATTAAAATTTAATTTAATTTTAAATTAAAAATAATTTTTTATAATAAAAATATTATAATATATAATATTAATTATTATAATATTATTTATTAAAATAATATTTATATTTTATTTAAAATATAAAATAATATATTAAAAATATTAAAACGAAAATTGAGTAGCGTCAAGTCTTTTTTTCAATTTTTTAATTATTTTATTTTATTTAAAATTTATACATTATTTATAATAATATTTAGATTTTAAAATATTATTATCATTAATATCTCGTTCTCATTTTTTTACCTCAACATAATTCATCTATTTTAATAATTAAATTCAAACTTACATTTTTTTTTATATATATTATTTTTTATTACACCCCTGGTAAAAAAAATCCGGAAACTACCCTATATGCATAAAATGAAGACGATAGTGGGAAGGATCGACGGCAAATAGGCCGGATCTCTCCCCCAGACTTAACCTGGTAACCAAGAGTTTAGAGAAACAGCGAGAAACTTGAGAGAGAAGAGAAACTGTATAGAGCAGTAGTAAACTTTATGGGATGAAGAAGCTGCCGACTTGATGCCATTTCATTTGCAAAGCAATGTGTTGTGTCTGCTCCTTCCTCCGGCAACCAACATCTCGTGAACTTCAGTTTGCAAAAAGTTGGAATATTGAAAATCCTAACCTTTCTCCAATCTTTATCTAATTTTCAATATTTTATTTATTTATTTATTTAGTTATGAAATAATAATTTTTTTTTCTGATGTCTTTATGATAAAACTATTATATAATATAATTTACTAATTTGTTTAATATGATAAATAATAGAAATTATAGCAAAATTATTTTAGTTCTCTAATTTGAAAAAAATAAATAAAAGGTGAAATAAATAAAAGGTGAATAATTGATAAAAACAAAATTAATGTGTGCATTTTTTTTTGACGTGCGTGTGCATTTTTGTTACGACCCAATCTATAGGCCTAACCGGCACTAGGACCTGAGTCAGCCTAAAGCTTTCGAAGCTCGTAGTAAGCCTAACTATTTCTCAACTCAACTCTAAGACCCATTTGGGTCTAATTTTTAGAATTCAACTGAACAGAGTCCAGTCATAAAATAGACCATTTAATAGGAAGTTTTTGACTCGCCCGACCTTTAAACACAATATATAATAAATTGGGGAGCTCAACTCACCCTTCACATAATCAAAATGTCATAACTCAAATGGGAGCTCAGCACCCTCATCCAATCCCATCATGCATATAATTAATAATTTTACAGGTCTAACAAAACTTTTATAATACATACACAAAATAAAAATAAGTGTTTCTAACACATGCGGAGCCTAAAATTTAACTCAGTTGTACAAAATACATTAAATACTATTAATGGACCTGCGAAGAAGAAGAGTAGGTTAGCCACAACAAATAATCCTCCTGTAGCCTGGAAAAATAGATAAACAAGGGTGAGCGTTAAACTCAGAGAGTAAAATACAAATTTTAATCATAATCTCTATAACTATCTAAAGCTAATGCACCATGTGGAGTGAAACGCAATATCGTTATAATTTTCATATCATAACAGTAAAAAGGCAATTTGGAGCACTCACACACACAACACTGTCAAGCAATACATATATGGGAGCTGATCCCCTGTACAGCCCTCTTAATCCAACCTTTGCCAGCGAGTGTCTCTCAAGTTAGACTTTCGCTTAATAAATCAAATGCGGGGTCCCAATGAGTGTCTCTCAAGCCTTGTCTACCTGTGTTGTCCATATCAAATACCATACTACATGCACGCCACGCATACACACTGCTCCAAATTATTACAAACAAAATTCATGGCACTTCAACAATTATGAATGCAATATAAAATGTGCCTAGTATTTAACTACATAGATACATATTTATAAGTGATGCATGGGCATACTTAAACATATAATAATATAGAAATTACAATTAAAATTAATATTTTACTCACCAACTTGAACCGAGGTCATTGCGGCGACTGGGCGAAGGAGGAAGGCTGTCCTAGCACACTTGACAATTTCATTGTAATTATTTAATATATTTGACTCAATACAAGTTTATAAAAAATCAAAGACACCCTAAGTTGTGCTGAAAATCCGGCAGAGTCTCCCATATACCTAAGACTTACCCAACCTGCAAAATGGTTCAAATAATACTTCTAAACTCAACCCATATCTCATCATCATTATATGGCCCCTCCTGGGCCCTCCAAACCAAGCAATAATCACAACATCAGACAACTCAATTATAAGACTTCAAAACTAATATTTTTTAAAAACTATCCAAACTAACTTTAAAAATTCTATAAACCTGCCCAGCGGTCCTTAACAATATTATAAGACTATTGCAATAGGAATCGTAATTTTCGTATCATCCACGAATATTTTATAAATTTTATTCTAACCTGGTACAGGGCAAAAATTGAGTAATGTAGAGTTCAGATTTACCTATGCCAAATCTGACAACTAAAACTCGTCCAGAACGTCTGAAAACGGTGGGGTAGCCTATAATCTTGACCCTATTCTGAAATAGTTCCAGCAGCTTATTTGCTCGGCCAGAAATTGCAGATCCGGACGACGATCGAATTTTTATAAAATGAAAGTACATACGCGAAGTCCACAATACCAGGGTTAGAATAATATATATATATATATATATATATATATATATATATATATATATATATATATATAAAATAATTATTTGAAAATTAGGGATGTTACATTCTTCCCCCCTTATAGAAAATTCGTTCTCGAATTTTACACTAGGCAGAATAATGACACATAGTTGCATATCAAACTTATGAGTACTTACTGCGCATATCCCGCTCTAACTTTCAAGTGCATTCCTCCATAGATTAACTCCTCCGTAGGACTAACCATAGGGATTTGTCTTGACCAAAGTTGTCTCCTCTGATAGTCTACTATGGCTACTAGTGCTCCTCAAAGATCAAATTTTCATTTAACTCCATTGTGTCTGGTCGCAGCACATGAGAAGGATCGGGAACATACTTTCTAAGCATGAAAATGTGGAATACTAGGTGGACATGAGAAAAGTTTAGTGGCAACTCCAACTGATAGGCAATTGCTCCCACTCTGTCTATGATCTTAAAAAGTCCTATATAACGGAGTGCCAATTTGCCTTTTCTTTCCAAATCTTATAACCCTTTTCATAGGAGAAACCTTCAAGAACACGGTCACCCATTGCAAATTTTACATTTTTTCACCTTGGATCTGCATGGATGGTTAAAAAATTTTATGTCTATCTGCCCCTGTCGTAGTATGCCAGCTACCATCCTCCTTCTAAGTCTAAACCATCACATTTGACTACTCGTTTACCCCTCTTTTTTTTTTGTCATCTTTAGTACTCATTATAACTCTACTACTCTCGACTTGATATCTGATAACTTTAATCAATTTTGGCGCTTACCTCACTTTTGTTACGCCCTAACATGTCTCTTGGTTACTTCAGTCCTCATTCCTTTATTTCAATAATCTTTGTTCCCCAAAAATATGACTTATGTTCCTTACCTTATAGTATCCTATGAAATGCTTTCCTGTAGCACCTATCATATACATCTCGTTGGAAACCTTTACTTATCTTATGACCTCAATGGTCAATACCTATAAATCTTCTCACTCCATCTTATGTAACTAGTTATGTAGAGCTCCATCCAAGTGTCAAGCATACCCTACACCACTTATCAATATTGGAAAGTAAACTGGGTCTCTTCTCTTATAGGACAAATATATTTGTATTCCCTGACAACCCAGTTAATGCAACTTTATCATTTCCCACTCCTTCTCTGGAATGGAAATATCTAGACTTCTTCCTAAAGTTTCTTAGTATGTGGCCTACTCTTGACACATTGGCACTTAGATCGAGGCTCTACTACTCCTTTAATCTATCACCTTATAATAACTTATTTCAAACATCTCTCAGTGTGTTTCTAGCATACCTATTCCTTCTTATCCTCATCATTATAACTAGCTCTACCGAGCTTTCTTCCTGTCCTTTGGATCTTATCCATTTTCTTTTCCTGTTTCTACTATTGTTGATGTCTTTTCAACCTGCTGCACTTATTCCTTAATCTTAGTCCTATTTCACCCTTACACTTTTTTCCTTCAAGGATGTCCATCCCATCATCAACTTTAACTTTCATTTTGTTTCTTAGTCTTATCTTGATTACTAGTTCCATTACTTCGGGAATTCTAACCTTACAATTTACTCCTACCAGCACATTCTTTACCTTATGTAACACTTGTAATTAACCATAGAAAATTCTTTTTGTATATCAGAACATTATCATTCCCTACCAGCCTTAGTAGGAAATTGCTCATCCTGGATGGATAGGAGCCCCAGAAACTATAAGTTTCATCTGAACTAACACGGCCGTGGAAAATGTGTGCCATGCCTTAATTCTAAACAAGATACTTCACGTGTTCATTCTCCTTAATATAATCACATATACAGCCCATAGCTTTCAAAACTTCAGCCTCAACTTTTCCCTTTAGCAACAATTTCATCTATTGAAACTTATCCATAATTAGTATTTCCTCCAGCTCATAGTTTAAGACAGTTGCAAGCCTTAGTAGCTAACTCAATTTAACTCCTGTCATTACTCTGATCATCCTTTCATACTTAACACTAGGTATGCACTTACTGTCATTCTCATATTAGGAAATTGTGTATGAATTGGTGCCTACCAAACTCTCAAATAACTAGGTCTCCTTGACTCAGTCTCTTTTCCTTATATAACCCTCTATAACCAAAAGCATGAGCTAAACTTTAAAAGAAAGAAAAATATCCTCTTATATTCAACTACGCCCGATTGTCCATATAATAATGCTTAACCTATGTTTCTTGGTCTTTCTCTTCAAATTTCATCATCTCCTAGCATAATTTTGCTCTATCTATAAGGTATCATCTGCATGAACCCTTTACCGTATCATTGTCCTTCATGACATAATATTTTATAATTTATTAACTTTACTTATACTCGACCTATGATTCATATCTATCATCGTTTATATTGTGCCCTTAACTTTTGTTGAATCGTGAAAGATTTTTCTCACTAATAGATTCTTCCAGCACTAATTCCACCCTTATCTATGGTCATTAATTTGATCCTTGAACTTTCTAGTAATTTATAACCACCCATACTTGTCACTTTTCATTCTACCCCTATTGTTATTCTATCGTTATTGCTTCACTGTAAGGTGATTCTGTTGATCACACTAAAAATGTTTGCCTGACATTTATAACGAACCTCTAACTACCTTTTCACTATCTCAAAAGTCTAACCTAAAGCCTATGTGTCATTATCTATCATTCTTTTCCCCTCATCATACCTATTTGATCCCTTAGATTGACTTTTATTCAACTTACTACTTACTAACTTCTTTTTTCTCTACCTAATTAGATAGTCCGCAATACCATCGCACACCTTATAGCTTTTGCTCATTATTATTGTATTCCTCACCTAATCTTCTTGATACTGTTAACAAGTTAAAAGAATCTTGCCCCATTGCTATCCACTTCACTTTATGAATAGCGAATAGATAGAGTATGATCCAATCATGCAACTCCAATCACTATATTTTAGCCCCTGGCACTACCTCAACTACATCATGCTATGAGTATCACATTACTAGATTCCATACCTCCATTACTATTCTCACTAATGTGATCCCATTTTGGGTTCTCCATCCTTATCATTCACTTTGCCAAGAATAACACTTAGCCTACCCTATATCTTAACTTTGTTCCTTTTATTATGCGCCCTTTAGGTTATCCTTTCATTTATTTCCTTTGTCTTACCCAAAATAGAACTTGACTATTCTATCCCTGGTTCCATTCTTCTTCCTAACATGACAGCTGTACTTGCTAACTATATCTTTCAGAGTCTCTACCGCATTATCACATATCTATGCTACTCAGATTTGGTTCTTTGACCACTCTAGCTAGTACTTCCACTGGCATTTAGATTATATTGCATCTGCAATCAATTGTCCAAACTTTCATTCTGTACTTTCTCTATCCATTGGCCTTCTGTGATTTATCTTCACTAATTTATTACTCTTAATACTATTATAATTAGATTATACTATTGTTTTGAACAATATGAAGTTAGAAAGGAACTCCAGGAGTTATAGTCATACTTTTATTGTATGATCTCTATTCTTATCCTTTAGCTTACATAATACCCTTACTACTTCGGGAACTGATTTTGCAGCAATTTTATTTATTTGTTATTATTATTTTTTTTTCTATGTTTACTCAATTAGCCAAAACTTAAGATAGCAGGCACCCAAACTCGTCATCCAATTCAAAGGATTTACATCCATCATGATCTGATTATATATGATTCCTATAATGGAACTTATATCCTCTCCAGGATACCTTAGCCAACTACTCTCTACCACACTCTACAGTCCCATCTGAGGCACTATTTTGTTGGTCACCATTATTAGTAATAAACCCCTATCCCTCTTGAAAGAATAAGACTACTTTACATCATAATTGACTATGAAAAAGGTACTATATCTTTCACCTTGCCAAAACCATGTCAAATTAATGACTCTCTTATCATTTCATAGCTCTATAAATCATCAATTCATAGTTTCAACCTTCTCTAGGTAGTAGGGTTATATTTTACACCTTACTGACACACACAAGGTATACTATTCTTACTAAGCTCTAAGCAAAACGTCTATCATACTGCAAAAACCATCCAAAATTCCTTACCGAAGACCAGATGGTCTCACTCTATAGATGTAACCCTTACTTTGCAACTAATCTGCAATCTCTGGTCTAATGGCAACTCTTGATGTAACTCTAGCTCATGCTAGGGTAACCGAGTCACTGACTCTAGTTATCACCTAACTATGACCTTTTAATATTCTACCTAACTATGACCTTTTAATATTCTAACTCTAGACCCCTAACCAGGAGTTCCCAACTCTTCTACAGATATAGAACTCTGTTCTGGCATAACTGTACCAAAATAGAGGCCATTCGCAAATATCCTCACTATGGAGCACCATGGGGATGCACGTAGCTCTACACAATAATCCCATATCTGTACTGTAATCTGCAGTTTATAGCACAAATATCGAGAACATTGCATAGTTACTACGGTACGTTATGACAGACTAGGTCTCCTAATTTCTTATCTCTCTCGAATCTACTATTATCATAAACTTATTCTGACTGGGTCATCCACTGATGACTGCCAGCAGTGGTATCCTCATCCTTATCTAGGGCAACTGTAGTTTCAAGACTCACCTTTATGTACTCGTGCCTTGCATGAAATGGGCACACCACTTAAAACCAAACTGACAAAAATATAGTATTTATTGGAGTACATGTTTTCATGGTAGACCTCAATACATCTGCTAAATCTATTTCACGTCACCATGTACTTCACAAAATCGAAGTGCTAAACTGAAGCACTCTTATACTAATCGAGGAATAACGTAAAATCTAGAAACAAGGATTTATATAAGAAAACGAAACAAAATCCTATACTCCGCATGTCAACTCCTAATTGGACTCTTCTTAAAGCTTTAGACATGTACTTCCCATGAATCTAGAGCCTAAGCTATGATACCACTTTTGTCACGACCCAACCTATGGGTCAGACCGGCACTAGGACCTGGGCCAGCCTAAAGCCCCCGAGGCTCGTAGTAAGCCTAACTATTCCTCAACCCAACTCTAAGACCCATTTGGGCCCAATTTCAAGAATTCAACCGGACAGAGTCTGGCCATAAAATGGACCATTTAACGGTGAGTTTTTGACTCGCCCAACCTGTAAACACAATATATAATAAATTGGGGAGGTCAGCTCACCCTCCACATAATCAAAATGTCATAACTCAAATGGGAGCTCAGCTCCCTCATCCAATCCCATCATGCATATAGTTAATAATTTTACAGGTTCAACATAATTTTTATAATACAGGCCCAAAATAAAAATAAGTACTTCTAACACATGCGGAGTCTAAAATTTAACTCAATTGTATAAAATACATTAAATACTATTTATGGACCTACGAAGAAGAAGAGCAGATTAACCATAATAAATAATCCTCCTGTAGCCTGAAAAAATAGATGAACATGAGTGAGCGTTCAACTTATAGAGTAAAATACCAATTTTAATCATAATCTCTATAACTATCTAAAGCTAATGCACCATGTGGAGTGAAATGTAACATCGTCATAATTTTCATATCATAACACCAAAAATACAATTTGGAGCACTCACAAAATAGATGAACAGGAGTGAGTGTTCAACTTAGAGAGTAAAATACCAATTTTAATCATAATCTCTATAACTATCTAAAGCTAATGCACCCTGTGGAGTGAAATGCAACATCGTCATAATTTTCATATCATAACAGCAAAAAGGCAATTTGGAGTACTCACACAGCCAACACTGTCAAGCAATACATATATGGGAGTTGATCCCCTATACAGCCCCCTTAATCCAACCTCTGTCAGCGAGTGTCTCTCAAGCCTGACTTTCGCTTAATAAATCAAATGCGGGGTCCCAGCGAGTGTCTCTCAAGTCGTGTCTACTCCGAAAGACCGGGTCCCAGCGAGTGTCTCTCAAGCCGTGTCTATCCGTCTTGTTCATATCCAATACCATACCACACGCACGCCACACACACACACTGCTCCAAATTACCACAAACAATATCCATGGCACTTCAACAATTATGAATGCAATATAAAACGTGCCTAGTGTTTAACTACATAGATACATATTTATAAGTGATGCATGGACATCCTTGAACATATAATAATATTGAAATTACAATTAAAATTAATATTTTACTCACCAACTTGAACCGAGGTCACAGCAGCGGCTGGGCGGAGGAGGAAGGCTATCCCGGCTCACCTAACAATTTCATTGTAATTATTTAATATATTTGACTCAATACAAGTTTAGAAAAGATCAAAGACACCTTAAATTATGCTAAAAATCCGACAGAGTCTCCCCTATATCTATTACCTACCCAACCAGCAAAATGGTTCAAATAACACTTCTAAACTCAATACATATCTCATCATCATTATATGGCCCCTCCTGCGCCCTCCAAACTAAGCAATAATCACAACATTAGACAACTCAATTATAAGAATTCAAAACTAATATTTTTTAAAAACTATCCAAACTAACTTTAAAAATTATATAAACCTGCTCCGCAGTCCTTAACAATATTATAAGGCTATTGCAATAGGAATCCTAATTTTCTTATCATCCATGAATATTTTATAAATTTTATTCTAACCCAGTACAAGACAAAAATTAAATAATGTAGAGTTCGAGTTTACCTATGCCAAATCTGACAACTGAAACTCGTCCAGAACGTCTGAAAATGGTGGAGTAGCCTATAATCTTGACCCGGTTCTGAAATGGTTCCAGCAACTTATCTGTTCGACTCGAAATTGCAGATCCGGGCGACGATCGAATTTTTACGAAATGAAAGTACATACTCGAAATCCACAATACTAGGATTAAAATAAATATATATATATAAAATAATTATTTAAAAATTAGGAATGTTATAATTTTATTTTAAAAAAATTATTGTCATGTGTAGGATTAGTTTTAGTTATACTCAATTTTATAAAATTAAATTTTGAAATTGATTTTATTTTTTAAATTAAATAGATGATATATAAAATTTAATTAAAATTTTTAAAATTTTATGAAATTGAATTGAAGGAAACATAGACAAAGTGAAAATATTGAAATAACCTTCTAAAGCATATCCGTATCTGCATCGCTGTCCCCATACCTCAGCCGTCAATGGCTGTCGTTGGCCACTTCACTTGTCCTCTACGCCTGCATAAAATTCACTTCCCTCGTTGCTTGAACACGTGTCCTGAGCCAGAACTAAAATTCACTTCCCTCGTTGCTTGAACACGTGTCCTGAGCCAGAACTATTCCCAATAATCTCCGCGCGTAACTTTTATGCCCATCTTACTCGAGCGTATGACTAAGCCACTTGCTTCCACGTCATTACTGTATAATTTTATCTTATACGCAGCTGCTCGATTTTTGCAAAGTTCTACATCCTTTTCAAGATCCATTACAGTGTTCTCTTTGGTTATTGTTTGGGGGTTCTTGTCTTGCAAACGCCCTATTTTCTCCGAGTTTTTGTTATTAAATTACTGAGAATTGAAGATGGCGATCTCTACATCTCACCTGTTAAGGCAAGTGCAGGAAGCTCAAGAGTTTGACCGTGACGCTTTGTTTCGCTACGCCTCTGCTAATGTCGCTGGTTTCCCTGCCTCTCCCTCCACTTTCATTGTCAAACAGGTCATTTATTTTATCTGGATTTTAATCCTCTTCTGAATTTTTTTTACTTCTTTTTTATTTTTAAATTCCATTTAAAAAAAAATTTCTATTGGTATCAATTTAGTTTGGGCATGGACAATCGAACCCCACGTTTCTTTTAGAAGCGGCAACCGGAGTTTCTGTAAAACGGTACGTTTTGAGGAAGAAGCCTCCTGGCAAATTGCTCCAGTCTGCCCATGCCGTGGACAGAGAGTATCTGGTACTATCGGTTAATTGATTTTTTTTCCTTGTTTGCTGAACGTTTTCTTTTCTTTTGCTTCAGTTTCCTGAGAAAAAAAGAAAGCAAGTAAACTAAGCTTAATTCATTGTTATTTTCCCTCCTGTTGTTTTTTTCTTCTTCAATGCTCCAGGTTCTGCGGGCGCTGGGTGAACACACACAAGTTCCGGTTCCTAAAGTATTCTGTTTGTGTACGGATCCAAAAGTGATTGGAACTGCATTTTACATTATGGAATATTTGGAAGGACGCGTTTTTATAGACCCCAAGCTACCGGTATGGCTTTATGTCTAGTTTTGTTTTCTAATGAGGAACGCAATACTTTGAATTTCTTTGTGATTTTTGTGAAATAAGTTTGAGGGGAATTGAGGCAATAGTTTTGTTTGATAAGGGCGTGGCACCTGAGAGGAGGGGGGCAATATATCGAGAAACTGCCAGAGCGTTGGCTGCTTTACATTCCGTTGATGTGGATGCTATTGGACTTGGGAAATATGGGCGGCGATATAACTATTGTAAACGACAGGTATTTGGGATTCTAACTTTAGATGTTAGCTTATCTGGTGCTGTTGCTTGTATGTTCATTTGTACTAAGAAGGGGCACGCTACATTGAAAAAGGTTTTTAATAAGTTGAGTTAGTGTAATGTGTATGGTGGGAGCAAAAGGAAAGGAATTGTTTGGAGGGCAAGTACTGCCAAAGGTTCTGGGGCTTGAAGTGTTGCAACTTGGTGTTGATGCTTATGATTTGTTTTATCTTATTTTACTCTTTTCTAGGTAGAGAGATGGACTAGACAATACATTGCATCAACTGGTGAGGGTAAGTCTCCGAGGAATCCAAAGATGTTGGAGCTCTCTGATTGGTTGCTGCAACATATTCCCTCTGAAGATTCTTCAGGAGCATCAGCAGGCCTTGTTCATGGAGACTTTCGCATTGATAATGTTGTATTTCATCCCACTGAGGTTTGTTGCTTTAAGGGTTCCTTTTAATTTGAATGCATATGTTTTATCTTTGACGAAGTTGTATGGGTGCTTAGATGTTTGATTTAAGTATCTCTATTAGGTCTATGGTGGAGAAAGAGATGTGTATGCAGTACCATTTAGGCTATTGTTACTTGTATTGTGGTCAAGGCTTACTTTTATAAATAATTTGGAACAACTTAATTTATTGGAGTCATTTATCTAAAAGAGAAACTCTTTATGTTGCAGGATAGGGTGATTGGTGTTCTTGACTGGGAATTGTCCACTCTTGGTAACCAGATGAGTGATGTTGCATACAGCTGTTTGGTATCAAGCCTTCTTTTCTTCATTCTTTCTATATTTCTTTTCTACCCTGGGATGCAGATGCTGTAATACTCTGCTTAAGCTCCACTTTTGATGAATTCCATAGGTTTACTTTTTATTTAGTGGCATATCTAAGTTCATTTCTTTTTTCTGTTTGGCAGGCTTATATTGTCGATGTTAACCTTGATAATCAACAATTGGAAAAAGGCTTTGAACTTACTGGAGTTCCGGAAGGGATTCCTTCACAGGCAGAGTATCTGGCGGAATACTGCTGTGCATCTGTAAGATCCATTCTGAAGCTTTGATTTAATTGTGCTGGCTGCAAATATCTTTCAAATTTCAATTCTTCTGAGCGAATCAAAGTATCTAGAAGACGTATGCAGTAAGATCTAGTTGTTGCAATACTGATAGGCTACAAGTATCAATCAATTAGGTTTGCAGACTATATGTTCTAAATTCTCTTTTTATTGATTTCTCCACAACTTTCTCAATGTAATTGTAGTGTTTAAAAAACTAGGGGAAACTGGCCTCTAAATTCAAGTAAAACTTACAAATGTTGGTGAGGATTGGGTTCAGCAAATCTTTACTCTCCCATAACAATGGAGCTACTGGTGCATATGACCAGGCAATTTGGCTGAACTGATTTGGAAGATTTTTTCTTTACTGTTGAAATATTGCAATCTAGGGAACACTATGGCCAGCCAACGTATGGAAGTTCTATGTTGCATTTGCTATGTTCCGAGGGGCATCTATCTATGCTGGGATACATAGTCGATGGATTGTGGTAATCTCTTGAAGAGAAAATTTGATATTTTTATTGCTAATGTTGTGTTAAAAGCCTTTGTCATGGAAGGTAAATATGTTAACGTAAAATTCTGTAACCGACTGCAGGGTAATGCTACAGGAGGTGAGCGTGCCCGAAATGCAGGAAATCTTGCTAATGGTCTTATAGACTCTGCATGGGATTTTATTGCGAGAAAATCTGTGCTGCCTCTTCAACCTCCATCAGGTAGCTCTAAAATTGCGTAATTTTATCAATCTACCAATCCTGGATAAATTTTAAGAACATTATTTTGGTCTCAAGTTACATAATTCATGCCTAGCACATGGAACCTAAGTGACAGAGAGAGGAATGAATGTTTGAGTGGGCTTTTGAAAATGAAGCTACATCTGCATACAATGTTCATATTGTACTTTGCGTAAGGGGAGAGGAGAGACTTTTTATCTGAAGTCAAATTTTGTAAACGAGCTTTAGAATTGTCTTAAGGACCTGTCTTCCTAGTTGCACCAAAGAGATTCCCTGTTGGAAATGCTATAGAAAGGTGTTAGTCTCAATGTTGGTCAAATGAGAAATTTACTTCATCCTCATTTCGTTTTTTTAATGTTTGTTATTACTCAAACCTATTGCCTAAGCTGCTTCCTTCTTTTTATTATGTAGATCCAATAGCACAGGATAACATAAAACGATTTGGTGGGGAGAATGAAGTTCAAGGCCTGTCAGAAGTTAATGGGAGGTTTGTTCCCAGCAAAAAGGTGGTTGAATTGAGGAAAAAATTAATCAAGTTTATGGAAGATCACATTTACCCGATGGAAAATGAGTTCTACAAGCTTGCCCAGTCTTCATCACGTTGGACAGTGCACCCAGGGGAGGAGAGGCTGAAGGAACTGGCAAAGAAAGAAGGGCTATGGAACTTATGGATACCTGTATTTTATTTTTTCACATCTTACCAGGCTGTGTTTGTCTTTCTACTGTTATTACGATTTCTAATAGTAAGAAAAATCACAAACTTCTCGTGAACGTGCATTTTTCTGCAGTTTGATAGTGCTGAAAGAGCAAGAAAACTGATCATTGATGGAAGAAGTTATGCTGTCTCCAATGATGCCCATGATCAATTACTTGGTGCAGGCCTCTCAAACCTTGAATATGGATACCTTTGTGAGATCATGGGTCGTTCTGTTTGGGCTCCACAGGTGTTCAATTGTGGTGCACCTGACACTGGAAATATGGAGGTAAAAATTATTTTCATACTCTTTAAGGTTTGGAAACAATTTATTAATTTGATTACCACAGGGTCTTCCCCTTTGACCGTCAAAATTTGTAAACACTGTTTCCATATTATGGCACCTCCCCAAATAATAAAATTGAAAGTTAAAGAGAGAAACTGAGTTGCATGAATAAACATATTCAGAGATACTTTATCATGCAGTATAGTGGGATGCCTGAGCCACATAAATCTTACATTGCTGAACTTCTTCAAGGTAATAGTTGAAAGAATATGCATCCAAGCAGCTTCTTGATATCTGCATGTAGAATGATGTGGCTTGCTTTTGTTTTGTTGCACATTTACCATCTTGAAGCATTCATAATTAGGTGATTTCGCTTCATATTATAGGTATTGCTAAGATATGGGAACAAAGAACAACTGCTTGAATGGCTTGTACCCATTCTTGAAGGGAAGATTCGTTCTGGATTTGCAATGACAGAACCACAAGTTGCATCATCTGATGCTACAAATATTGAGTGTTCTATTAGAAGGTAATCTTATTAAAGGGGTGCCTGTTTTTAATCATATAGAAATGATATTTTAGTGTTTGCTCCTTGGGGTGTTAATTATTTTGTGATAATTATGTGATGCATGCAAATTATTTTTGGACTTCTACTCTAATCATCTATAGCCATATTTGCTTTGCTTGTATAGGCAAGGGGATTCCTATATCATCAATGGGAACAAGTGGTGGACAAGTGGAGCTATGGATCCAAGGTGTAGACTTCTTATAGTAATGGTAAGTTCTTCCAGTAAGGTTAGACAGGATGGTTCTATTAGCTGTTCTTGTATTTAAAGAAGCTCATTGGAACAATATGCAGGGAAAAACTGACTTCACCACTGCTAAGCATAAGCAGCAATCCATGATCTTGGTGGATATTCAGACTCCAGGCATACACATAGAGAGACCACTCATGGTCTTTGGCTTTGATGATGCACCTCATGGTCATGCTGAAATTTCATTTGAAAATGTACGCGTGCCTGCAAAAAATATCCTCCTGGGAGAAGGACGTGGATTTGAGATTGCTCAGGTAAAGTTGTTTCCTTACCTTTGAAGTAATGTAACAAATTAGATGTTGGTTTCCATATTTTGTTGATCTTTGAATAAAATTTTAATTCAATTTGCAAGGCATTCAACTTATGCCTGAGTTGAGGTGCTTCATTGAATTTCTGTGAACTTGAATGGATAGTATTCTTGAGTTTTACTGAGAAATTTTTCAAATTAAGGAGTTACAAAAATAGGGTGAGGGAAAAAGTAATTTCAAAATCATGGTTTTCAACTCATTGTTCGTCAATTATAGTGGCGAACAATGTACGAGAGATAGTTCGCCATTTTGACTGGCGAACAATGATGTTCATGCAATTTTTTTATTTTTTTTATTATTTTTTACATGCAAAATTCATTAAAAATATTTTTACACATCAGAAAATTATGAAAAAAAGTATATTTTTGGACTCTTACAATATTCTTAATCTTTCTAATGTGAAAGTTTTTATTTTTAATGCAAAAATAAACCGGGCATTAAAAATATTATTTTATTGTGTTGTACTTCTAAAGTCACAAAAAAAAATATGTTTACGCATAAGAAAATTATGAAAAAATTATTTTTGAGCATCTTATAATATTGACTTTCTTGAAGTAAAAATTTTTTGCATGTAAAAAAAAAAAAATAATGCGCAAATTATTCCTGTATAAAAAAAAAACTGTACTATTTTTTCATTATTTTCTGATGTGTAAATATATATTTTCATGACTTTAGAAGTAAAATATAATAAAATAATATTTTTTTAATGTGCATTTTATTTCTGCATTAAAAATTAAAATTTCATGTTACAAAATTAAGAATTTTATAATGAGTCAAAAAATAGTTTTTTCACAATTTTTTGATGTCTAAAAATATTTTAAATAAGTTTTGTAGGTACAAAAAAAAAAAAAAAATTCATGAACAAGATTGTTCGCCAATTATAGTGAACTATAACTAGCGAACTGTAGTTCGCTACTATGACCGGCGAACGAGGGGTTGAAAACCTTGATATCGAATTTTTTTTTTTTCTTCACCTTGATTTTGTAAATTCTTTTTTCCTACTACCGTGATTTGAAGCAATGTTTACCTACTTTGCAATTTTTCTACCAGTTTCACATTGCGGCTACACATGCTTATTAGGACCTAGTTTACCTATAGTGTGGATTGCTCTAGTACATAGTAGACCAGAAATCCTTGTCTAGAAATGTGGTATGGCAGGGGTGGGCTTCTTTTGGATCACTTGGCGAGAACAAAATATACAATTACCATGTAATGAATATACAAAGTATCCTTTGCTGGATAACCTGGTGAGTCGGGTTACTGGCTGACTGCTAACCTCTAGGGTCTCTAGTAGTTTTAGTTCCCACTTTCAAGTGAATATTACATCTCTGTTTACTCTACATGCTTTCAGGGTAGACTGGGCCCGGGAAGATTGCATCATTGCATGAGATTGATAGGTGCTGCTGAGCGTGGAATGCAATTGATGGTTGAAAGGGCTCTCAGTAGAAGAGCATTTGGAAAATTGATTTCTGAACATGGTTCATTTCGTTCAGACATTGCCAAGGTATTTGATTTGGCTTTTTCTTGGAATATTTCCTTTCAACGATTTCTTCTTTTTTCAATTTTTTATTTGGAAGAGCAGTTACGATAGTTTCGATCTAAATTTATGGAAAGTTCATTTATTATTGAGCTACAGAGATTTATTATTGAGCTACAGAGTAGAGTTGCGTTGTTACTTATTAGCTTAGAAATTTGTCCACATCCTGATGTTAACCAACAATCTGCGTTTCTTATATTTTAATCTTGCCTCCGTAGCTGTTCCACTGGAGTTATATAATGATTAAGAATTTGAAATCTTATATAATTTGCTGTTCTGTGCAGTGTCGAGTGGAGTTAGAGAAAACGAGATTGTTGGTTTTGGAGGCAGCGGACCAGCTTGATCGACTTGGGAATAAGAAGGCCCGTGGGACTATTGCAATGGCCAAGGTACTTTTGGCTTGTTAAATTTGAATTCAGCATATGG
This sequence comes from Hevea brasiliensis, assembly GCF_030052815.1. Lineage (NCBI taxonomy): Eukaryota > Viridiplantae > Streptophyta > Magnoliopsida > Malpighiales > Euphorbiaceae > Hevea > Hevea brasiliensis. Next base: position 75,155,898 of record NC_079507.1, on the reverse strand, counting down.
TTTGTTTTTACCTTGTAACAGGTAATTAAAATGAGTTTTGGTCATGTGGAATAGGTAGCAGCTCCAAACATGGCACTCATGGTGCTTGACATGGCAATGCAAGTGCATGGTGCAGCTGGTCTATCATCTGACACCGTTTTGTCACATCTTTGGGCTACAGCTAGAACTTTGAGAATTGCAGATGGTCCTGACGAAGTCCACTTGGGTACCATTGCCAAGTTGGAATTGCAGAGAGCTAAGCTTTGAAAACTTTGGAGTAATTAGCTCTTTTTTTTTTTTTAATTAATTGAAGATAAAAGAGGGCAAAAAATAAGTTACAACAAAAAAAAAAATCTGATTTGAGAGATAAATGGTGGATCTTTGTAATTACTAATAAGTTCCAAACATTTCTTTGATGTGTAAAAGAGGAGAATAATGGCGATACCTCAATAGCATATAATTAATCTTCAATTTGATCTCTTCCTCTCTTTTTAATTATTCAATTTTGTTATAATTAAATTTACCATATATATATATATATAGAGAGAGAGAGAGAGAGATAATGATCTTTGTTCTTGGGTTTGAATTATGCCCTTTCTCTTTTTATGGACTAAGGAAGTGTTTGATTCATGCGTTTGAGGCACTTGATAATGATGAGCGTTTAAGTTGTTGAACTAAATTATTTAATAAATCTTTAAAAAATTTATCAGTTATAATTTCTATCAACTTTAAAATACGAGCTTTTCATAATGGTTGAATATTTTTTTGAATTTTTAACAATAATATCCTTACTCTATTTGTTGGTTCTTTACGCTGTTTTGGTTGTTTTATATGTTATCTCGATATGAAACCAAACTTTTCAATATCATAATTTATTATTTATATAATTATTTAAATAAAGTGAAGTGAAGAATAAAAAAGTTGAATTCTGCTAAATTGAGTAATTATAACACACAACCATTTAACTTTATAAGTATTTTCGTAACAATTATTAAATTTTAACTTTTTTTTATAAAATTTATTGAATTTCAATTTAATTTTATAAATAAAAATTATTGTGACTGAAAATTAAAAGTTTTCAAGTTAACCTGTTTACCTAACTAAATGGTGGAGAAGAAATAGAAAAAGGGAAGGGATGGAGTAGTTGGATGTATTTTATATATCTTATTTTCTTATTTTTTTTTTATGAAACTAATAAAATAAGATAATTTTATTTGTAAAATAGTTAACATGTCAGTAGGTGAATCTGAAACCTTTAATTTTTTATAATAGTGACTTTTATGAAATTAAATTAAAATTTAGTGAGTTTTATAAGAAATTAAAATTCAATAATTTTTATAAAAATATTCATAAAGTTAAGTGATCACGTATGATATTTATCTCTGTTAAATTCACCGATTGCAACTATTTCCATTTTGCATGTTATTACACCATTACTTTATTTATATATAATATTAATAACTAAACATGTATTTACGAAATACTTAATATAAATAAGTTACTGTAAGCCATTAATTATCAGCAATATCTATCAGCTATTCATTATCAATTTTATTTAATAGTTAAACCAAATAGGCCTAAAACCTAATAATTTATCTTACATACACTTGACTTAGACTCATATGGCAAAGTCTCTTCCAACTCGTACAAAATATTTTCTCTAATTGATACTTAGAGATATTTTTAAGCTAATTTAAATGTATAAAATTATTATTTCTTCTTTTAAAAAATTTTAAGAATTTTTTGCTTCTAGAATAATTTTTATCCGAATTCAATCCTCATTGTTAAAAAAAAATCCATCCATATTAAATGTGCTAATCCTATTGGCTTATGAAGCAGTCTCTTTGATCTATAATTAGTTGATTTGGTAATCAAAATATGCTATATACATCTTATACATTAAAACTGAGTTCTCTTAGGAACAGTACATCTGCAATTGATTGCGGTGAAATTGATTTACAGTTTTATCAAGAACATGTTGAGGACTTCTTCTTTTCTGGGATTTTTTGGTCTTTTCCTCCAGTCCCTGCCCTTTTCCACTTTCCCCTTGCGTTCTGCCCCACCTTCCCGTTAATTTCTTGCCCTTGGCTATGCCTCAAAACGACGACATTTCACAGTTCCCTGTCTTTGGTTCCTCACGCTACATTGCTCTCTCGCCTGTCCTGTGATATTCATTCACACCCTCGAACAGCTTTGCTAGGTTAAAGGATTAATTTCCATAAATCCAGCATTCAATTCAGCAAATATACCCCTCTTAAATTGAAGCGAGATATTCTCTCCACACTGGGGATGATTGAGATGTTGCCAACTGACAAATACCTTGGACTTCTAGCTATGTGGTGAAGATCCATGACTCAAACTCTACAATTCATTAAGGAAAGAATTGAAGCAAAGACGCAGTCTTGGAAATAACAACTTTTGTCTCAAGTTGGACGTGAAACTCTAATCAAGTGAGTGTTGTGTGCCATTCCCTCATACTCCATGGCTATCCTAAAATATCCAAAAAGTTTTTGTTAGGATTTAAACCGCAAGGTTTCAAGCTTCTAGTGGGGCAGGAAAGATAAGGAGAGGAAGATGTGTTGGATTGGGTGGAAGCAAGCTTCTTGCCCTAAATTTCTTGGAGGCATGGGATTTAGAGATTTTGAGAAATTCAACTTGGCCTGCTTAGCAAAACAAGTGTGGAGGCTTATTACCAACCCTTCTAGTTTGTGGGTGAAAATTATAAAGGGTTTATATTTTCCATACTCCTCCATATGGCAAGCGAAAAAATCTTGGAGGAGTTCTTAGGTCTGGAATAGCTTAGCAGTAGGCAGAAAAGTCCTAAAGGAAGGAATTCGGTATAATATTGGAGATGGAACTAATACACTTATTTGGGAAGATCCATGGATTCCTTTAGTAAGAAATTTCAGAGTACAAAGGCCTCAAAACTGCTCTTTAGATGTGAATCTAGTATCTGATCTGATAGACCATGACCAATGGAATTGGAAATCTAATCTGGTAACAAACCTTTTTGGTCCAGATATATCCAGGGCCATTCTAGCTATTCCTGTAGCCCCACGAGGGGTTGGAGATTTCATAGTATGGCACTTTGAGTCTAATGGTAGGTACAAAGTTCGGTCAAGGTACAGGGTTCTATCGAAGAATTACATTGAAAGCCGAGCACAAAACAATCAAACGTCCTTCCTTCTCTCTACTCAAATCTGGAAATCAACATGGAAGCTACCTCTACTACAAAAGGTTAAAGTTTTTATTTGGAAGGTGATTCATAACGCTATTCCAGTTTGTCAAAACCTTAAAAAAAGAGGAGTCCCTCTTTATGCCACTTGTCCAATCTGTAATCAGGGCGATGAGACAGTAGAACATGCCCTCTTTTGGTGTCACCATGCCAGAGCAACTTGGCTTTTGAACCCCTGCAATTACAGACTTGACCCCTACGGGTTCTCCTCTTTTGCGGCCTGGTGGAGGAAACTAATCCAGGAACTTATAGATGGCAATTTTCAGGAGGATCTTATTATAGCTGCTACTTACACGGGTTGGCATATTTGGAAGGAAAGAAATAAAGCTATCTTTGAATCTCAACCCCCAGACCCTGAAGCTTCTTGTTACAGAATAACTAGAGCTTTGACTGACCTTAATTTGCTGGAGCTCAATAGCAACACCTTGAGAGCTACTGGAGACCGCAACGCGAACCCCCCATCATGGTGTCTGCCCCCTCTAGGTGTTTTAAAACTTAACTGTGATGTTGCTTGGAAAAGGGATCCGCATATTTTACTATTCCGGTGACCAATGTCTATCCAGATAGCCAGAATGTCTAAAACCATGTTAAGAATAGAGTGAGGAGTCATAAATAACTCAAATAATAATAAGAAAAATTTTAGAAATAAAATACAATAAGACTAAATGAGCCAGAGCTCCAGCGATGGGTAACCTAACGGGAAGTGGCTGTGAATACTACAGAGACTACAGAGAAGAGTTATCTCTAATTGAGCTCCAACGGTGGAGAAACCCTGTGAAATAATTTTTGAGACTACAGAGAATAGTTATTGAGCTTTAGATGACATTAGAATGCAAAAAAAATGTTCAGAGAATTTTATAAATCGGTACAGACAAATTCAGCTCGTTAAGCTAAACGAAAGACATTTTGGTCATTTCACCTTCAGAGATAATTTTTGACCAACTTGTCCATTTAAGTGAGTGAGGTTTATGTCCAAAAATATAAATAAATATTGCTAAAAATTTAATTAAAAATGAGAAATGAAAATAAGAAAACAAAGTAAAAAGAAATGAAAATTTATGACAATTATGACATCATAATAATGTTATTTAAAAATACCCACCAATCCCATTTAGACACACACTTAATAAAGACATAAAAGGGGATAAAAACAAAACAAAATCAGTCCATTCTCCTTCATCTTCTTCAGCTGGCCGAACCAGATCTCTCCCACCTTCTCCATTTTTATTTTTTCTTCAAGCTTGAATTTCCTTATTTCTTGCCCAAAACCTCAAAGCCCCAACACTAAAAATAATCCTTAGATCCTCCATAAGAGTTTGGCAGCCAAGAATTAAGAGAATTCTTAAAGTTTTACAAGACCAAGTTTGGCTCCAAAGAGGTTAGTGTTAATTTCTTCCATACTCTTTTAGCAAACTTGAATTTAAGCATGAATATGGAAAGAATAACAAGAAAAAAAATTGAGGAATTATTCATGTTTGATGAAAGAAGAATTTCAGCCAACATGTGTACCTATGAGAATTGATGAATTTAAATGAAATAAAATGTGTTTATTGGAGTTGCTTAGTAGGTATTTGTGATTGGATGTGTTAGATTGTTTGGATTGCATGAAATGGACACTTTTGGAATTAGGGTTTTGAGCAAAATTAGGGTTTTGCTCATGTAATGGTGGATGAACACTTTAATGGTCAATTAGTGACCATTTGGTGAGGTTTGAACACAAAATGAAGTGAACTATGGCATTAGATTAGGGAATTGGTATGCTGCCTTGTGGTTGAGATTATGGACCCTCGGAGTCCAATGTGTTTGTATAGTTCTAATTGGATTTGTGTAGCTCCAAATGGTGCAAGGTGAATTGGAGGTGAAGTTAGACACATAGTGCAACATTTTTTATGGAGGAACCCTGCCTAGAAAACCAATTTAGGATGACCTAAAAATTGATCAAATCTGGGTAACCAATTATGGACTTGGTAAAAGTGACCTAATGAACAATTCATTTGGCCATAACTTCGTGTAGAAATTTCCAATTGACCTGGTTTTTGTGGCCATGGAAAGCTGAGACAATATAGAACAATTTTCATGAAGAACAAAAACTCAAATTCTGACCTTAACCAATTTAAATTATTAGTCAAAGTTAGGACACCAAAACTGCCAGAACCAATATTTGCCCATAATTTCTAGACAATGGCCAATCCAGCCAGCTATGGTAATTTGGCCATAACTTGAGTTACAAAACTCCAAATGAAGTAATTCAAAAAGGGAATTAAAGAAGACACATAAATGAACAACTTTGATGAAGAAAAGTTTACTAAATTCTCACTGTAGCTTAGACCAATGGAACAGTAAATATATGATACAAAAACTAAATTTTTAAAAATACTTCTAGGAAACTTTGAATTATAATTGGCAATCAATGCCAACAAATTCAAAACTCAAAATGTGGTATAATTATGCATCTAAAATTTGTATACATATTATGCATGAAAAAGTCAACTATTTGAGTGAATAGCAATGTGTGAATAGTAACCACTAAATTATGTGAAATAGTAAAACGAACTAGAAAAACTATTGTAATTGTTAAATATAGGATGTGATAGATAATTTGTGATTGGTGAATTTGAATGACCCCAATGACATAGGAAATGGTATAATAAATTAGAAAAGCTATTATAATGGTTAATATAGATAATGTGATTAGTGAATTTAAATTCTTATATTTTAGTGACTCTAGGATATAAGGGAAATTAAGGCTAAAAATTTGAAATCCATGAAATGTTCATGGATTCCTTGAACAATGAATGGTAATTCACCTAAATTATGTGAATAAGTAGTTATGACTTATATGCCCACCACAGATAGAATTTATAATACATTAGTAATTCAACTCGAAATATGAAATTATAATTAACATAAATAAATTGTCAAATGTAGAGATGAGACGAAGTCATTATGAGGGTACATGTTCATCGTAACTAGAATAACAATAATAATACCTTACCCCATAAATAGTATATGAGACGAAATAAGGAGAATCATAAATACTTAAAAAGCAAAAATATTTCTTGAATTGCAAATGATAATTCATATAAATTTTGTAATGAATCACATAAATGTGTGAAATGGGATATTAGTTCTTATTATGAGAGAAAGGAAGAATATTTTAAGTACAATGGTATATAAGAACCATTGTTGTGAATTGTGATTAATATGAATGATATAATGAATGTATAAATTATGATGAATGCATAATTTATGTAGAATTGTATTTTAGAAATTTACATTTCTGCTAAAAATAGAATTGAAATGTTATAAATTATAATTGGAAAATAAAATGAAATAGTAAAACTTAGGAATATTTAATGGTAATAATGTGCCCATGTATTGCCTAGACACATGTGTCAGATTAGATAGATTGGCATGCCAATAGGGTATCATTTTACCAGTATTGCGTAAGGCTTTATCTCTATATTTCTGGCTTCATGCCCGCAGTTATGGCTTATATGTCCGATTATCTGATAATCTGCTAACATGGCTTTTTAGTCATACTGATTGCATACGTGGTTGACGTTCCGTATTTCACGTCCCATGATATGACGGCCCGAGACACCATGGTGTCCAGTGCCCAGTGACCCGCTTATCCAATTTAGTCAGCCTGTCATAGGTTACTTAGGCAGTGAAATAAATTAAGAATATTAGTAATTAAAAATATTAGAAATTTAATAAATGAGTTAGAAAGACTTGAAAAGAATTAGTTAGAATTAAGAATATTAGTTATTATAAAATGATCCAAACACCTAGAAAATATTGAGTAAAATGACAAAAAGATTAGCAAAATAGATATCATTTAAATAAATAATTATAACTACATCTTCTGAAATAACATGAACAGAAATTTAATATACTAATATATTTTATATTTTGTATATTACTATAGTAAACTTAGGAAATGAGTGATTCCAAATAACAATATAATATGACAAAAGATAATTAATATTAAGAATTTCATATAAAATGAAAATAATTCTTGATTACGCAAATTAGACTCTATTTTTATCTTTATTTGTATATATTATTTCCTTGTTATATTATTGCATCACTAAGTAGCAATACTTAGCGTGATAGATTTGTTTCCTCACACAGGTACTGAAGCTAAAACCCAGTGAATATTAGACTGGGATTTTTTTGGAGTCCAGATCTGCAGAAGTATCAGAAGTGTATAAGATTGTCACCTCCTCAGCAATGCATGTAGATAGAGCTCACAAAAAGGCCTATTATGTATTGTGTGTATTATAATTAGTTATCATGTTCAAATGTAAATTATGAAATTGTAATTTATTTGTATATTATGTAAATTTCGAATTTATGTAATTAGTTTCTAAATTATATAATTAATGAAAATTTGAGAATTTTGATATACGAAATAAGCATGAATGAATATGCATGGAAATGAATAAGAATCGAAATGTATGAACGCTATTCGAAATGATGAGCATAGATGAGATCTTTATTTGAAAATGTTATTGAAAATTTCAAACAGCTGAATAGTAAAATACGCTAATTGATAATAAAATAGGAAAACTCCGTCAGTTTCTTCGGTAAAATAAATTGATCTGAATTTAAATAAAATTAAATGTGATAACTAAGAATATAATGGGATAAGTTAAGACGCTCCGACACACTGTGTAGCATGCCTTGCTCAGCTACATTGTAGACGGGTGAGGCGTGTCATAGATCAAGTCTATTCTTCTATTGCAGTGATTGCTAGAAATTTCAAAAGGTATTTGGTAGATGAAATTGCTAAGAATGTCATCTGTGCTATACCTGTTGCAGGCGAAGCAAAAGCTATCTTAGAAGCAATTCGATTAGCGAAGTAGATGGCATGTCCCTCCATTATATTGGAATCAGACTCAGCTTCCCTTATTGCTGCTCTAGAGGACTCAAGAGAAGAGTATCCTTGGGAAATTGCTTCATCAGTGCACTGCATTAAGGGTCTCTGCCCGCTCTTCCAATCTGTTCAATTTTCTTATGTTAATAGAAAAGCTAATGAAGCAGCCTATAGGTTAGCAAAGCTTAAAGTAAATGATCAGCTTCCTTGCAACTGGCTAATAGCCATTCCTCCTCCTGTAAATTTTGCTTGTTCTTTTGATGCCATTGTGGCTTTATAATGCATTATGGCAATTAAAAAAAAAAAAAAGATAACATTTTGTAAGATCGAAAAAAAAATCCTTGCCTATCTCGTTGAAGAATTTAACGACTTCTGTACCTGTTTCAAAGTAATTCTCAATAATTTGTTGGTGTCGCAAATACCCTGCATCCACAGCCGTCTTGATGAGGCAGCTACCATACTATGTGAAGTGGCTTGAGCAATGCTTATAACATTGTTCCAATGCCACACAATTCAATAAGAAGAAGGAGCTAATGGAGTCATTTATTGTCAAATCTGGGATTTTGAGCACTCAATGAGACGTTTGCTCGAACTTGATACCAACTACACGGAGTTTCTCAACGAGTTGAATCAATTGGAGTAAATCTTTAGGACCTGCAGCAACGTCTTTGGATGAAAGGATGAAACTGGTGCGAAACAAATCTATAGCATGTAAGAAAGTTATGGTCAATGCTTCTTACTATTGATGTGTTTATTGTCCGAAGTGTTTTTTTTCCCCTATGAGATATGATCATGTTATATAATTCAGATTTTACGATTGAATTATTAATTATAATTATTTATAATGGTTGATTTACTTAATTAATTTAATAATTTTAATACCATCAATGACTTTTGGGTTTTTTTTTTCTTGGCAAAAACTTAGTTCAAAGCCTTATTAAAGAAAAAAAAAAAAATTTTAGTGAGAATTGATGGCCTAATTATATTTACATATTACAATATATTATAGTCAAAAACTTAGTACAGCTTGCATATGCAAAAATTTGGAACCACCCATATCATTGTTTTTTTCCTTTTATTTTTTGCATTATTAATCAATATTATCATTAATTATGTGATTAGTATGCTTGTAATTAAAAAAAAATGGTTATCCCTAAAATAAACAGATTTATGAAAGGAGACTTTCCCACCATTAGAATTCTAATAATGAATTAGGAAAACTCCACAAAAACTACCTTCCATGTTTTATTTTATTATACATACAACTATTGTATTAAGTGATTATTCATATCTATCGACCAAAAAAAAAATTGATTATTTATATCCTATAACTCATATTTCTTAATAAAATTAATTTTTATTTTCTTTTATTTTTTTTATTCTTATATTTATATGCACACACTTATGCGCGCCCGCGCACACACATACACACACATATATATATATATATATATATATATATATATATATATATATATATATATATATATATATATATATATATATTTTGAGAGAAATTTAATTCAAAAATTAGTAATGACATTACTCAAAATTAATAATAAAAAATAATAATTCATATAATTTAAAAAAAATAATTATATAAAGTTAAAGTACCATCAAATAAAATAAAGATAAATTTTAAAAAATATTAAATCAATTAAAAAAATAAAAAATTTCTTAATAATACATGACAAAGAAGCCTTAACTATTTTTCTTCAATGCTACTTTTCGTTTCTTTCTCCTTCTCATGTTCACAAGAATCATAGCTTTTTCCCTTATCTCTTTTTTTTTTTTTTTTTCTATTAGTTGGCTTTATTTATTTATTTTATGAGATGCAATATAATATTTTGAATGTAAATAATATGTTACTTAATAGTGATTTTATTGAGATGATTAGATGAATATCAAATTACTTCTTTATATAAAATGCTTAATTCAAATGATTCATTTTCATCTTTTATAAAGAAAATTATTCGTCTCTAACATTGCTCATATGAACTTTATTAATAAAATTCATGGCACTTAATAATTTTTTTAAAGAAAATTATTAAATTCAATTGCTAAATGAAATTGGAATCAATTAAATTATTTAATAATTATCGACAAAGATGAATACCAGTTATCCTGGTTGCAGTGGGCTGTAAGGGTCAATAATGACGACTACAAAGCTAAATCCTCTGTAAATCCATCTCTCAAAACCAGAATCGAGACTTATAAATAAAATTTAATTAAAAATAATGGAAAATAGAAGAAATCAAATAATAATTTGAAAAGTATTAGCCAAGATGATAAAAAAACAGTTCAAAATAAATTAAATTCAATGACTAAACAATTTTAATTAAATAAATGTTATACTTCTAATTTTTGCGTTCAAAGTTTAGACATAAACTAATTAATAATATAAATTAAAATTTAATTTAAAAACTACTCATATGTAGTTTGTCAACGCGAAAGGCGATACTAAGGCAATAGAGCACTCTATGGCCTTGGGCGAGAGGCGAGAGCCTTTTTAAAGCAATGCGCCATAACCTTAATTGTTTAAATTTTATATATATATAATTTTAAATAGTTGATAAGTAAAAAAACATATTAAAAATTAAAAAATATATTATTTACACTATGTTTATATTTAAAATAAGAAAAATTGAAAATAGTGCATACCTGTATTTTCAACTTAAGTATAAGATACAAGTGAAAGTATGAGACTGTAAAATTAAAATATATAGCATAAGTAAAAACACACATAATAATAAGAGATGTTAAAAAAAGAAATAGTTCATGCTTGAATTTTCAGCAGATGTATATGATGAAAGTGATGCTATAAAATTATACATAATAAATAAAAAATTAGAAACAAGTCATAAGTCATATAATAGAAAATGTAAATTATAGAAGTTCATATTTAATAAATAAAAATAAGTTGTAAGTCATAATAAACAAAATGTAAGAAGTACATAAAAAACTTATAACTAAAATTACTCATCATCAAGATTTCCAAAATCATCTTCATTTTCAACAACGGCCATCACAAATTTTTCCTCCTCTTCATCATCATCAACTTGCGAAGAGGATGCACTTCTCATTGCACGAGGCCTTCGAAATAATGGAGTTTCAACTGGTGTTGATCTTGCAGCTTATCTCAATTCATAACGAGATTTAGAAATTCCAGTTGCTCTACCAACATCACCCCAGGTCAACACGTCATTCATGAAAACAAAAGAATCATCATCATCATCATCATCATCATCCCCATCGCCTTTTTCTAATTCACCAAGCAACCACTTATTACTTTTATCAATATTTGCCAAATCAACAGGTGTTGTGATATCCCTAAAAGTGTGTCGGCGTAGCAACGCTTTATTATACTTCACATATGCAAAATTGTCAAAGCATTTTTGAAATAACCGATTTCTTTTCTTACTATGAAGCTGTCATTTATTTTATAGTAACAAATAAGTTGAACTTCAAACTCAAAAGGCTCAAGATAAAATAACAAATTAAGAAATATATATATATATATATATATATATATATATATATATATATATATATTACTTACATGCTCAAATACACTCCAATTTCTTTCGCAACCACTTGCAGTACATGTGAGATTCAGAACCTATACAGCAAACTTTTGTAGGTTTGGAGTTGAAGAACCATATGTTTTCCACCAAGCAGCTATTAAAATATAGAACCAATGATTGTTAAATTCATGATATAAATGAATAAATGAGCAAAATGAAAAATTAATAAGAATTAAATTAATAACCTGGAGATTCGGTTGTTCTTCCTCTAATAGCAGAAGGAAAACCAAAGGTCCCTGCAGCTGCCTTGTATCTCACAATTTCATCAAGAATCATGTCAACTTTTGCTGAATTTTTTTTCCATTTTATGAATACACGAAAGCAATCCTGTATTGACCTCTTCATCAGATTCAATTCTCATCTTATTTGGATAAAAAAATTCAGGATTCAAAAAGTATCCGGTAGCATGCAAAGGACAATGCAATTGAAGTGATCATCTCGCATCAATAATCTCAAAAATGCTCTTGTATTTCTCTTCATTGCCATTAAGTGAGTTGGTAATGGCTTCTTTAGCCCTATCCATGGCTTCATAAATATATCCTGTAGCTAGTTTTTTTTCATTATCAATAAGTCGAAGCACACGAACAAGAGGACCGGAAACCTTAAGAGCATAAACAACATGATTCCAGAAGGCAGGACTCAAAACCGTTTTTTCACACTTTTTGCCTTTCACTTCTTTAGCCCATTTACTAGTTGTCCAACTTTTCGAAGTAAACATTTTTCTAATGTTGGCTTTTTGAAGATGAATTATTCCCAGTGTAATAAAAGCAGTAGCAAATCTAGTTTGCCTTGGCCTTAGCAATTCTACTACATTAGCAAACTTCCGCAACATATTTAGAACTCCTGAAGAGCCATATATGAAACCAGTAAACTCAACAGCTTTGCGGAATGTTTCTTTGAAAACACGGATCTTAAAGATATCCTCCAACATCAAATCTATACAATGGGCTGCACATGGAGTCTAGTATAGATGAGAAAAATTTACTTCTAATATTCTCCCTGTCATAAACAAGTATAAAAATTCATTCCATTAATAATAAAAATAAACTGATATTTTTTTTAGTAATAGAAAAAATTAAATAAAAATTTTACCTGCTGCAACATTATTTGATGCATTATCTGTAATAACTTGAACTACTTTTTCGGGATCAATTTCCATCAATTCTTTCTCAATCAAACTAGCCAACAATGCCGCTGTCTTTGATTCATCACTTGTATCAACTGATTTAACAAATACACGTCCCTTTGGACTATTAGCCAAGAAATTAATCAAGGTTCTCCCTTTTCTATCCGTCCATCCATCACACATCAATGTATATCTATAATTTTCCCATTCTTCTTTATGAGACTCGAGAAGATCATTTATGATTTGCACTTCTTTGTTAAGTAGCCGAACTCTAGCATCATGAAAACTTGGAGGTTTCATTTCTCTCCCATAATTTCCAATTGCTCAAATCATTTCCCCAAAGCTATCATAATTCACAGCATTAAAAGCTATTCCCACATCACGCATCCATCGTGCTATGGCAACACAAGCACGCTCCCTTAACTCCTTTTTGGCTGGACTATTTTCATCAATGGTAGTTTACCTCATATTTTTTCCCATAACAGTAGGTCTAGGGGAAAAATAACAGTCAATAGGCCCTCTATTACTTTGTGGTGGTAAAACTTTTAGTTTTTTTGAAGCACTAGTACCTGTAACCTCTAGTACTTGCCTTCTTTTTTCACTGCCAATTTCTGACATCAACTATTCCTCTTCCTCATTTTCATCTAATCCCAGTACTTCAACATCATCAAACTCAGGTGATCTTTCCATATTCATAATTGATTTTTGCTCTTTTTTTTTAGCAATGAATTCCTGCATTTGATTTGTTACATCTTCTGAATATTTTGGACACTAAACTACATTTTTGTAACCTCCAGCAAGATGTTGCTTGATTCTATTAATTCATCCTTTATAAACTTTCATACAGTACATGCATTGAAGATCATTGGTATTATTTTCACTAACTTGAATTACATGTGCCCATCCTAGATCCGTTCTTCTACTACTAGCAGAAGATACAGATGTATTATTCTTATCACCCATTTATAATCTAACAAAAAAATTAACAAGAATAAAAAATAAATAAATTAATAACAAATTAACAATACCCAATATAAATTAAATTAGTAATTAACAAGAATGATAAGTAAAAAGTAAAACAGTAAACTAATTAACAACAAATTAACAATGCCCATATAAATTAAACAATTAATTAATAAGAACAAAAATAAAATCATCAAATTAATAATAAATTAATAATATCATATAAAATAAACAACTAATGTCTAATTAACAAGACAAAAGTAAAACTAATTAATCTAACAACTAATTAACAATAATAAGAAGTAAAAAGTAAACTAATTAACAACAAAGTAATAATGTCCATATAAATTACACAATTACTTACCAAGAACAAAAAGAAAATAATCAAATTAACAATAAATTAATAATACCCATATAAAATAAACATCTAATATCTAATTAACAAGAAAAAAGCAAAATTAATCAAACTAAAACTAATTAACAAAAATAACAAGTAAAAGGTAAAGTAATTAATAACAAATTAACAATACCCATATAAATTAAACAATTAATTAACAATAATAAGAAGATAAAAAATCAAATTAACAATAAATTAATAATACCTATATAAAATAAATAATTAATTAACAAGGTAAAAAGTAAAACTAATCAAATTAACAAGAATAACAAATAAAAATTAAACTAATTACCAACAAATCAACAATACCCATATTAATTAATTAACTAATTAAATAAGAATACAAAGTAAAATAATCAATTTACCAATACCCATAAAATTTAAATAAATAATTAACAAGAATAAAAAATAAAATAATTAAATTAATAAATAAATAAATAATTAATAATAAGGAGGAGAAGGAAAAAAAAAAGAAAAAATAAAAAGGGACTGCTGAAAGAAGAAGGAGAGGAGAGGGGAAAAAAAAGAAAAAATAAAAATGAAGAAGAAGAAGTCGAACAGAGGAAACAAAAATGACGTGAGTAGAAGTATATAAATACGTGAGACGTGAGAGAGAGATCGAACAGAGGAAAGAAGAAGAAGAAGTCGTGAGAGAGAGAGATCGGAGCGAGGAAAGAAGAAGAAGAAGAAGATAAAAGAGAGAGAGAGAGAGAGAGAGAGAGAGAGAGAGAGAGGGCGTACCTATTTTGTCTCGAAAGGAAGAGGGTCTGCAACGATCCGTCCTGTCGTCGTGAGCGGCTCTGTTTTCTTCGTGAGATTGAGGAAAAATGAGGCCCTGCTGTCTTTGTGAGGAAGTGATGTGGCTGCATCAGGTAAGTAAGTGGTAGATTTATTGATTTTTTAATTTAAAAAAAAAAAACTTACCGTTGCTGTGAAGAGGCGTCGCCTCTCGCCTGCGTCTCCTCTCACCTCTCCGGCCTGAGGCGTCACCTCCTCAAAGTCAAGCCAGGCGTTCCAGTCGAGGCGACCGAAGGGCGCCTCGCCTGGGCGACTCACTTGCCTTTGATAACACTAGTCATATGTGATTTTTAACATAACTATAAGGCTACAACTTTTAAATGTGTATTCTATTATTATTATTAACTATTTAATTAGTAACTTTTAATAAATAAGAATCTAATAATGTTAAATTAACTAAATAAAAGTCTAATTTTTTATTATGGATATTTTTGTCTCTTATTTTGTTGAACTAATTTTAAAGGGATTAAAATTTGTTCACATGGCAATCTCTGCAATACTAATGAGAAATTTGTCCACATGGCAACACTCAAAGAAAAGTTGCATACTTTATATATATATATATATATATATATATATATATATATATATATATATATATATATATATATAAGATTATGAATTCTGAAACTTGCTAATTTTAAGTGCAAAAAGGCAAGGCTGGTTTTAAACTTCTCTCTCTTTTTCTTTCTTAGAGAAAGAAATGTTCTCTAAAGTGTTTTTCCTTGGTTCCTTGAGGCTCAGCTTTCGTTTTTGCTAATCCATAGCTCCCTCAGCTCCTCGGGGTAAAGGGTAGTTATCCTCCTATGCTGAAAGTGGGTCAATTTTCCTCCCTCCGAGTAGGATGGTAATGAATAAGTAAGAGTATGTTTGGCTCTTTTGACAGCAAATCTATGGTTGTCTGGAAGAAGGTAGTTTTGATCTGCTTACTCGAACTTGGCTTTGAATACTTCTGATTTGGTTCTAGCAATCCATGGATTATCAAGAGACTCTTTTGTTTGCTTGAAGTGCGTTGAAGCTTTGGTTGGGGTGGATGGGTTCTGTTTAACTGTGTGATATCTCTTGGGGATGCCACTGGTGCCATCTTTTTGGTACCCAGTCCCTCAACATTCAAAGGAGCAAAAGAGCTCTGCCACACGCCCATTTACTCCTCTCATTTATCGATTATGTCCCTTTTCCAACTGCTTATGTTCTTGCCTTTGTTATTTTTATGGGCTCTGCTAGTTTTGCCTTCAATCGGGGGACGTTGTTTCGGGATTCTTGCAGTGTGTTGGCATTTGGCCGTTTGATCTAAGTTTCCGTGCGGTTTCATCAGTTTCCTTACTTCCTCGATTGGCTCATTTGTGTTGAAAATTTAGGGTGGCAACGCAACTATTTCTTGATTCTCGGATCTCATCGTTTGGGTCAAGTTGGAATCCTAAGGTTTTGGCATTTGGCCAATTGTATGGTAGAATTTGAAGAGCCTTTTTTTTTTATACAAACTTAGTTGTTCTAGTTAAGCTTATTATATGATTTTCAGCATTTAGCTAGCTGGTTTTTGGGTTGAGCTGTTATTTGTATTTCTTGGATCTTTATTAGATCTTCTTATGTATTAGCTCAGGTCTTTTATGGGAGTGAAATCATACCTCTTTGGGAAAAAAAAAAAATAATAATAATAATTTTAAGTGAATATCAAAATTTTGTTATTATCCATTTTTTGTTTTGCTGGGGTTATCGGACCTCCGTGAATTTAATAATAGGAAACGAACGAATTGGGCCGGGCCCAATATATGCATTGGAGGTATCTATTAAAATATAAAATTTACTAATCATTCAAAAGAAATGAACTTTCAAGTTCTGCGCTGACAGTCGAGCGGGAAACCAGTCAATCGAAACTTTTGAACTTCTTCTTCTCTCTCCGTATTTTGGGAAGAACGAACTGCGAAATCTGACTTCCATTAGCACCAATCGAAACTCTCTTCATTTTTCCAGGTAACCAATCAAACCACAAGTCCCACCGTTCCATTTTTCCGGCGTTTTTTCTACCCTTTTCACCAAGTCCCAAACCCTAGGCTTCCAAACTTCCAATTGAAACCCTCTCACCATGCGGAAGGCTATTTGAGATGACTAATCACAGAGAAGCGCCTCCGAATAAGTTCCACACCGTCCAGGCAGAGCGCGACCTAGAAGCCAACTGGGAGGTAGATCTCTCTAAGAGGCTTCAAGACTACCTCTTTAAGATTTGCTCCGGTGAAATAACCGCCGCCGAAGACTATAACGCTAACGCCTCTGTTAATTTCGCTGAAGGTAAGGGTTTCATTGCGTTTCTGTACTAACAAATTGTTTTTTTTTTTTTTTTCCGTTCCTGTTTTCATGTTGAATAACTGCTGTTTCTATTGGGAAATGTAGCTGCTTTGCTGCTTCAAGGTTCGGTTCAGGTGTACAGCAGGAAGGTCGAGTATTTATACAACTTGGTCTTGCATGCTTTGGAGTTTCTTTCTCAAAAGAGGTTCAATTTCTCTCTCTCTCTCTCTCTCTATTATTTTTAATGATTAAGTTCTAATTGTACTAATAACGCAAATTTTCTTGTAGCAGTAAATTTTTGTCTGTAACTTATTGCATGTAGATTTTAAAGGACTTGATCACTTAGTTGAAGTTCACATCTTTTTGCACTTAATTATAAAGTAATTTAATAGAGCATTTAATATAGGGTGAAGGGTAAATTACTTGGAGTTTACGGATTTGAGTCACAGAAACAACATACATTAACCCTCTCTAGAGCCCACAAGTATGGGATGTCACTACTAAACTTTTTAAGTCTGTCATTGTGCTCATTAATTTGTGAATTTGTTGTTGCCACATTCAGATGTGTTTTTATTTTCCAAATTTTTCTCATCGCCTTTTACATCGGATAATAATGTAAAGCTGACAAAAATATTATATATTTCAGAATACATTATGTATATGTACATATATATGTTGTTAATACTTCCATAAGGTTTACTTTTATGGCTGTAGTTGTCTAGATCATTTGATGCATGATCTTTAATTTGGTTTGCTTTTTCTACATCACCTTGTCCATTTTGTGCATGCCAATATGCCGACAATGTACATTTTTTTATTTGTTGATTTTATGCATTTTGAATAGGCAGCAGGAGCAATTGGAGGGCACATCAGTTCAGGCTGAGCAAAGCGGTTCCCATTCAGTTTCTGATGAAGAAAATGATCAATTTTGGTGCTTGGATGATGTCCCTGGTGGGTTTAATTACTCCACTCTGTTCTAGTGATGTTATAATGCAAATATCAGATGAAGTATTCATTATATTGCAGTGGAAGCAAGGAATTCCTTAGATGCTTCAACCAGTAAAGATGATTCTTTCTATCACTTTGTGAAACCACCTGCAAATCTTATTGTTCTCGAAGGTGATTGCTTAGATGCCAGTGTTGATGGCGGAGAATTAGAGTCATACCTGGTATGACTTTTGTCCACTTCTATATATTGACGCATTTTCTACCTGCCTGATCTTAGACGCTTTTCTTTTTCTGCATGGTTGCAGTTAGCCACCAATGATCTCTACAGGGATTTTATTCTTTTAGACCCATGTGATGCTGTTGCAGTGAATGATTTTTTGAAGGGACATAAAGGTAGAAATGGACCAAATAGTATTTATAGGGGAAGCTCAATTTGCAAGAGCTTTCTATCCCCCACTAGATGTTTGGGGGGAACTGCATGCAAGTCATCTCCTGGAAAGAATCCGGATGCAAATCGCAACCAAACTCCTATGGCTGATTGCATGGGGCCAAACCCTCCTGCCCATGATAATTATGGAGATGGTAATCATGGATTTGATATGGATGACGCACATTCAGAACCTATGAACTTGGAGGATTCAGAAGATGACGAAAATAATGATGATCCATGGAAACCTTTAAATCCCCATGAGCCTGGGAACCTAAAAGCGAAACCTTTTAGAAAAGGTTGTTAAAGAACTTGAGACTCTTGTTTGTTTTGTTTACCTTTATAATTTCTTTGTTCACCTAATTATCACTTGTCTTGAATTTGTCTTAACAAGCAGTAAAACCTTACAGAAGGAATGTTGTAAATTCTACCAAGCAGGAATCTATAAGTTCCCTATTTCCACTTGCAAGGATACGCGGCGCTATCAGTCCTGAGCTCACAGAAATATGGGAAGCACAGCACAAAAGATCTGAAAGAAACGCCCAGTCTCCTCCTTTATATGAAAAGGTAATGGTTTCGGTGACAATGTGTCTACCTGAACTTGTCTTGCGATTATTGCATGATTCCTGCTGCTTCTATTGCAGCTAAGGCAATCCCTCAGTGATGGGGCTAACAACACTAATGAAACGTTTGGTAATTCTGAGAATGACAATGAAGGCAATGGATATGAGGGTGGAAATCCAGATTTTGGACAGCCTAATGATGAGATGCCAGAAAGTATGTATATGGATGAAGATTTACCTCACCATGAAAAGGTTGGTAGGTTTTTGTCTTTGTAAAGTTCATATCTGAACAGTATAGCAGGAATTCCTGAGGTTGCTTATTGATTGATTTTACACAGTATGATGATAGCTCTGCTTATTTTGACAACAATGAAGCTAATGGACATGAAGATCCGAGTTCTCAAGCAAGCCTAGAAGATCTTTGTTACTCTCACCTAGTAAGCATAAACTTGTTTGGCATTTAGCTAAGGTCATAAACTAAGTGGATATGAATTGGATTCAGATATTTTCTAATTCTGTCTATTAAAGGAGTCATTAAATGCAATCTAATCCAATACTTTAATGACATTCCTAAAGTCCATCCATACTGATTATATTTTGCTTGGTTATCATGGGAGTGTGTGGAAGGCCACTGACCTTTTGTCATGCAGGATGCTCTCCTTGCTAACATAGCTGAAACTGAGAAACAGAGTGAATTGGCTACTCGGGTTTCATCGTGGAAACAGAAGATTGAGAACAACTTGGAAGAACAAGTAAATTCCGGCTCTTTGTTCCTCACTTAAATCTGGACTTCAATTTTGATTAATTACAGCTGTATGTCTTGTTTCTTATGCTTTTTAAATTGCTCAACTTTTTACTCCTTTAAATTGAAGGAAAATTTTGTCTTTGATAGGATGCACGCCCTCCATTTGATATTCTTGCCTATGGTGAAAGAATTCTTGACAAACTCTCTCTTGAAGCAGACAGTGATAATGCTGTGTCCTTCATTGATGTTGTGGATGGCCAAGAAAAGTATGATGTGGCTCGAACATTCTCTGCGCTTCTTCAGCTGGTAAATCCTTTGTTACAATTCAGTCCTGCCTAGCTTGGTTGGTTAGCTTAAAGTAAAATAGTTTGTTTTTAGAGAAAGTGTTTAAGTTTGCACTCAAGGGAATGTCCCTTACTTTTACTTTTTCTTATAACTTAGTAAAATTTTTCTGTGTAACATCATAAACTTTCCTGGTGGATGAGTGGCCATACTAGACTAGATAAAGTCCGTAATGAAAATATTAGAGAAAAGGTAGGAATGGTGCCAATTGAAGATAAGTTGAGAGAAGAGAGATTAAGGTGGTTTGGTCATGTGAAGCGTAGACATACGGAGTCTTCAGTTAGACAAGTAGAGCACATTAGGTTAGAGGATAGAAAGAAAAAAAGAGATAGACCTAAATTGACTTGGAGGAGAGTAGTACAACATGACTTAGAAGTATTACACATTCCTGAGAATTTAACCCAAAATCGTTTAGAGTGGAAAAAGCGAATCCATATAGCGGGCCCCAAATTTTTGGGATAAAGGCTTAGTTGAGTTGAATTGAGTTGTATCATAAACTTTCCTATTACGATCTGAAATTCCAGCACTATGATTAAAAGTGATTGATTCGGTGAAATTGTTTTATTGTGAAATAGATGTATTGGCTTGCTTTTTGAACAGTAGTATCCCCCATTAATTTTCCAATTTTCAGGTGAACAATGGAGACGTTGATTTGGAGAAAAGTGGAGTAAGTGATAAGTCCATCTGTTATACAGCTGTGAATCCTTTCCATATCAAGCTTCTCAGCCATGACAATAAACGGAAGCAGAATCAAATTCGATTCTCAAAAAAGAGGGTTACATCACCAATAAGGATAGGATGTGGCAAGGATTCAGGGGACAAGTTTGGCATACGGAGGTCCCCGCGTGTCAATTCATCTTCACAAGGTGAATCAACAGTGTTGTCATCACAAACAAACTGCAAGTTTTCTGTGAAGCTTGGGAAGGTTAGTGGTGTAAGGTGCACTCCTGAGGGTAAGAGAAGGCGGAGATCTCGATTTGTTGAACCGATAGACTTGCATTCTAAGCAGTGACACATGTTGTAGGCAAGTTATCTTTCCAACTTTCATTGCTGGGGCAATTCAGCTTGTATGCTGAAAGGCTCATAGAATGTATAATGTGAATAGATTAGTATTTCTAGACTAATCATACAATGATTAGCCGTGACCTGTGATGTTTCTAATTTATTATGAAGGATGCACACTTCCAGATGAAGAGACCTTGTAATAACGTGCACTAATTTCAATTGTACAATGATCTGGTTATCTGTCAATGTAATGATATCGATTTACTTACCATCAACTTGCAATATACTCGTTTCTCTTCTCAATTTCCTAAGCATTTTTCAGTAGGCTATGATTGATGTCTTTACATTGGGCCCGTTTACTTGGCTGCGATGGATGAAGTTGGAAATGGATTTACATTGTTGTTTATGGAATTCCAGGCCAGTGACTAACCAGATACCTTTACAGATGATGGCCGCACTAGTAATTGTTGCAAGGGATTATAGCACATAGATCAATTAATCTATTTAATTCATTTATTTTTTGGTTGAAAGACTCTAAAACGAAAGAAATTATTTAACATATCTATTGACTCTTTACATTTATATTGTGTTGAATAAATCTTTTCAATGAATTTATGTTTCTTTCTTAAACCCATCTACTGGAATTAAATATGTGATTATTAGGTTGACAAAGGAGATAAATATAGTGACAAGAAGAATGATTTGAGTAGCTCAATTTCATCCCATAAGTCTCCAACGTCTCTTCTTCCAATAATAACATGTAATATTGTCATTGGCTTATGATGGATATTCACATTTGCAAAAGAATCACATAAAGATCTCAGTAGCTTCAATGATGCCATTTTAGCCAAGCGAGCATGGCGGATTGTTACTATGCCCAACACATTATGTTCCAGATTGCTTAAAGGAATTTACTTTCCTTTCTCTAATTTTATGGATGCTCTTATTAATCATTCTCCTTCCTGTGGATGGAGGAGTCTCTTGGTTGGGAGGGAAGCTTTGAAATCTGGCTTGAGATGGCATGTAACTGGTTGGTCTTTTATCAATGTCTGGACGGAACCTTGGGTTCCTACTCTGCCACAATTTAAGATTTCCACTCAGCAACCCCCAAATAGCCCTATTCTTTATGTATCTGATCTTATAAATGAGACTTCAATGACATGGGATCCCTTCATATTACATGCCTCTTTCTCTCCAGCTGAATGTAGAGAGACATTGAAAATTCAATTGAGTAGAACCTCTCAGATAGAGAGAAGAATTTGGCATTTTACAAGACATAGAGAACCTACTGTTAAATTAGTTTATCATGTTTTAACATGTCATCAAGGGCCTTTGTCTAATACTACTTCTCCCTCTGCTAGTAACTTGCCCCAAAATGCTTGGAAGAAAATTTGGTCCCTTCCTGCTGCTCCAAGAATTCGAAATTTTATTTGGAGTGTGTGTAATGATGCTTTGCTTACAAGGCTGAATTTATTTAAAAGAAAGTGCTCGTTGAGTGCTATCTGTCCTGTTTGCAATCAACATGAAGAAACTGTGGAACATCTTTTCTTTTTATACAACCATTCAAGAGCTACCTGGTTTGAATATGCTTTGGGCTACTGTCCTAATGATAGAGGTCCCTCGTCTTTTAAGGAGTGGTGGTTCGCATTACAAAAGCAGTTAACCCATACAGATGTGAGAGAGCTCAGAATGGCAAGTCTATTGTGTTGGTTCATTTGGAAAACAAGAAATGATATGTTATTTAATGCAATAGTTTCAGATCCTGTCCTCACTATTTCTAAAGCACAAAATACTCTTGAGGATTTGCAATCAATAGCTTCTCCGCAACAGCATTCTTTGCTGGTTCCTCCGGGAGAAAGGTGCATAAGTTCGATGGTTTGGTCTCTTCTTAGTGCAAGTTAGTATAGCGTTAATGTAGATGCTTCATATGACTATGACTCTGCAAATGCTGGTATTGGTATTGGTATTGGTATTTGTGGGGGTGGGGCGTGAGGCGAAATATCATTCATTAGAATTATATAAAATGCACACCAGGTAATGCCCAGGAAAGATGGTGGAGTCACAATGGTCTCACTTAAGTACCACCTCTTTAAACAGCATTTCCTAGACATTCAAACCACTGGTAAGTACCATCTTCCCATGACACTACCACGGTACTAAGAATTTATGCCACGAAGGTATAGATAGACAGGAGTCGACACCCGGGTAATAACCGGGACATATTCAGTGTTTCTTTCGAGGGTCATGGATGGCAACTTACTCCTTGCAGAGTTTCCACAACCGTCATTACCATAGCCCAATGTCTAGGTTCGGGATAGTGAGTGCGTAAGGGGAAGGTGTTAGGCACCCCTTACGCCTGGTCTAACCTCGTTAATTCGAGTGCCAGTCCTCTACTAATGTTTCTAGAAGTCTTGTTTATTATTCCTTTATTAAACTTTATCAAAAAAAATGCAATTCTAAAACTACACACGCAAGTAATTCACAAAAAGGGTTGTTGTTTACACACAATTTTCATGCACAAGTAATTCCTATCTTTGGGGTTGCTAATTATTTAAATGATATTTACCAGATGACTAAAACTAATTTATTATTAAGAATTTAATTTACAAACAAATTCAATTTCAAATAACCCTATGTTTCTATTTAACCTAAATAATTAATTTTTACCAAGTTACCCTAAGGATAATTGAACTAAGTTAATTATGTACATGTGTAATTTATTTTGATATCACATAAGTCCCAAATAATCACAACCTAATAAAGATTTCTAACATGCAAATTTATTTTACAATTACCAAGTATTAAATTAAATTTATTTTACATGCCAATATTAGTTTAATTTACAAACAAGATTAATTTTAATTTACAAAGTATTTATTTAAATTAATTACATGCAAAAGTCAGTTAAATTAAAAACAAAGTTAATTTTAATTTACCAAATGAAAGTTCTATTATTACTACAATTTCATGCCAATGGTTATTCGAGAAATTTAGAGCCACTTACTTATTGGTAAATGCAGTTGCCATTGGGGCAAGCTACCCTTAAAAAATGGTCTTCTCTTCTAGTATGGCAATGATATCCCTGGCTTACTCCCGTTTAGCTCCATATAAGCTCCGCGCAAATGTACTCTTTGGTACTTACCTTAGGGCTACTTGCCAATTTTGTTTGTAATAAAAAGTAAAGAAAATAAAGAAAAATAATAAAAGTAGGAGAGACAGAAACTAAACATGTGCAGAGTTGTGTATCCCCTCAAATTAAACATGATTACATGATCTATATGAACATATAAAATAAATTGAAGACAAAGAGTATAGAATTAAAATATCGCGTGGCATAGATCTTGAAAAGAAAACAATAAAAACTGACCTTCCAGAAATCTTGTATGAAAATCTTCTTGAAGAAAAAAAAAAATAAGAAAGAACTCAAAGAGTCTTAAATATCTCTAAATTTCTTATAGCTCTGAATTTTCTCTTCCTCTTTCCTCCCATCATCCCTTCTTCCCTTCTCTAGTAGGGTATTTATAGGGTTTTGGGAGAGAGGTGTGATAGGGTTTGGAGTCTTAGGATGATAAAGTTTAGATGACTTAAACAACTACAATTGCAGAATTCGAATAAGACTGGGATATGGGTGAGGTGTTTCAAGATAAGAAAAAATGAAAGGCACCAATAGGGAATGAGGAAGAAGTGTGGTAGGATTTGGAATCTTAGGGTGATAAAGTTTAGATGACTTAAACAACTACGATTGCAGAATTCGAATAAGATTGGGATATGGGTGAGGTGTTTCAACCAATAGGAATACAGGAAAAAATGGAAGGCACCAATAGGAAATGAGGAAGAGGTGTGGTAGGATTTGGAGTCTTAGGGTGATAAAGTTTAGATGACTTAAACAACTACGATTGCAGAATTCGAATAAAACTGGGATATGGGTGAGGTGTTTCAACCAATAAGAAGACAGAAAAAAATGGAAGACACAAATAGGAAGTGAGGAAGAGAGGGGCCAAGGAGGAGAGAGATATTTTATTATTTTAATTTTCAGAAAATAATTAAATGAGTCCCATTTAAAATTCCTAACTAGGCTTTCTTAGGCTCATGGAGCCCAATTAAACTTAATTAGATCCATTTAAGAACTACCCATATTAAATTTAAATAAAATAAAATTTTATGTAAATTTAATTAAATTAATTTCTCCAAAACTTTATTATTATTTTTATTTTTCCAAGATCATGCCACGGAATTAATAATTCAGCTCCATGCCTCCAATTACATTTTACAGTCATATAATTTTTCATTATCGAGTTTCCCACGGCCTCAATGCACTTACTCATCACAAAATAAGGGTCTACAGTATTGTTTTTCGAAATTCCCAGGCCGATTGGTCGATGGGTATGGTGCTTCATTTCCTAGTCTTTCCCCTCTAGTTGTTGAAAGAACAGCTCTCAGTATTGCTTGTGATCTGATAAAAAGCAGGATTTTTTTTTTTTTTGTTCTATTTAAACAGATTCACTACAGCTAGCATCTTTGATTTTATCTTCCACATCTCTTTTGCCTTGGAAAGTAAAATCTTGTGTGTTTGATGTCAGATCTTTTCTAGTTAGTAGTTCTCTCTAACTAGAGTTATTCATGTAATTGTAAATAGGTTGGCAAACAAATATGCTAACTGGGTGGCTAATCAAACTCGTGTTAGTGTTCTTAATGGGGGGTTGTATATCTGTGCCCCAGGTGACTAGCTGTTCTATTTTTACGGTATTTTTCCCTGTTAAATGAATTACTCATGGTCTCTTGATTAAAAAATAATAATAATAATAATAAAGTGATTTGTTGAAAGTAAATTTTAAAGATGATTGGATGGTGGACTAAATTTCTGGCGGTGCATTATGTGAAAGATGCGATTGATATGCTATTCGAGGTGATTATTATATCTGAATTTGAAATTATTTAATAATTTTAATATTTTAATTTTGAATTAATTATATTTATTTAAATTTAATTATTATCTATAAATCATTTAAATTTATTTAATTTTACATATTTTAATTAATAATTTATATTACTAAAACTTTTTATAAGTAATTTATATTTAAAAAATTAAAAATAAAACAATAATAATAAATAAATTTTAATTTTAAATTAGTTAGATCAGTTATATGATTCTTTTTATTTATCAATTAGTTATATTTAAGATCAATTTTATATTAATATTTAAAAATTATAATTTTTTTACGTTACTTTTCTCAGCGTTGTTTTTAGATTTTTTTTTATTTTTTATTATTAATTTATCATATTTATATTAAAATATTTAATTATTACATTAAATATAATTAAGTCATTTTAATCGATACTTTCTCATTTTATCCTAGATAAATACTACATGCATTATCTAACAAACGTGATCACTCATAGTTTTATTAATTATTATAATATCATACGCCTATTACTCTATTCTCTATTAAGATATTTTAATTATATTTATTAAAAATATAATATTTTAAACTTTATAAATATTATTATAAAAATATTTATTTTATATTTAATTAAATATTTATATAAATAAATTTAAATAGTAAATATTTAATATAAAAAATTTAAATTCAAACTTATTCTAAATACGTTATTGCAATATATTATAAATACTAATTTATGATATTAAAATTGAATACTCAACTGCAAATGAATATGGGTTGCTTGTAAAATTCTTGTAAGCAAGGTGAGGAAGGAATCCCAAAGTTTTGAGCAATTTCTTGTAAAATTCTCACTTTAGTTGCTTCAATAAGGTTGCTCACTTTCTTCGTAGCCTTTTACCCCACAAATCTGAACCCTTGAAATTGCAATTGGTGGGTCACCATCGCACTTCTGTTCAATCCTTATTTTGACTTTTGCACTAATAACCCAAATAAGTACGAAAGCAATTTGCTAAACCGCGTGGGGAACACGCTGTTTGCCGCGTTATTCTGTTGTTGGGACCCACTAACAAGGTGTACTTGCTCCTGCTCTGATATTTCCAAATCCTCGTTGTTCAGCTTTCATCTTCTGGGTCTCTTATCGATGAGTCATCCCATACGCTCAATTTGATATGAGCCTTTAGTACAAATATTCAAAAAGAATATATATATTAATTATAAATCAATACATATTTTAATTATAAACAATTAAAAATTTTAAATTAAATAATTTTTTTTTATATTTTTTAATAACATATAAAATAATTTTTTTTTTTAATTTCTTAAGTGCAGTTTAATTAATTTGATTTAGTGATTTTGCTTTCTCGTATTAAAATAATTTTAAAAAAAATAAAGAATTTTTTTTTTTTAATTCTCAATTATTAGAGGGATAGGCTTATGGAAGGTGATCGGCAGAAAACAAGAAGAAAAGAAAGAAAAACAAAGTAATCACTTGATAGCTAAGGCATAGGAACCATTACCCACCAATCATGCTAATGCTATGGAAAACAAACAAACAAAGATGGGTAGCTCTTGTGAACATATAAATGTGGAGTTGGAAGACGAGAACAAAAACAAAATAGGGAATTTGTCTCACCAACTAAGTCTCATGAATGTATTTAAATTTATTTACAAGTAGAAAATAATAAATAAATTAATATTCGATTGAGCTTATAAATAAAAAATATTTAAAATAAATTAGAAATTATAAATAATAATATTTTATTTATAATTTATTTATATATTTTAAAACTACTATTTTATCAAATAATAACTATATTATCATAATTAAAAAAAAATATATATATATATATATATTATTCTAATAATTTTTAAATATGTCAACACCATCCTCATTTAACAATGTTAAATAATATTTTTTTGTTAATTTTAATAAATTAAAATATTTTTAAATACTTTTTAACTAAACACTTAAATTATTTAAATTTTATTTTTAAATAATTAATTATTTTTTTAAATTAAAAAATATTTTTAAATAAAAATTAAAAAATAAACAATTAACCCAAACATATTCTAAATATATTCATGATATTTATAGTATAAAAAGCATGAGTATGGTTGTTACTATTTATTAACAAATTCCATCTTCCATCTCTATTCATTAATTATTAGCTCCAAGTTTTTTTTTTTTTTTTTTTTAACTTTCATTTGCATGTGCATCAATTTTTTATTTATTATAAGCTTTATTTTATTGAAATAACCAATCAAATTTCATAATTTGATATACTCTTTACAAATCAATCAATATGTTGGAAGTTTATAAGCGAAAGTTGGATGGGAAAATACAAGACAAGAAAAGGAACCACCATTGGAAAACATTAATTTTGTATCTTGTAATTTTATAAATTATTAAAATTACACTTCTTTTACTTTATATTATTATTAATATAATATAGGGATTGTTTATAAAGCTGTGTGCTTTTATTATTTCTATCAAAGAGGAAAAAAAACCATCAAACTATCTAACAAATATAAATAATCAAATTATTATATATATATATTCAACCCATTTTCTAATAAACATAAAACATCCATCTCTATAAAAGAAAAAAAAATTAAATCAATTAAATGGGGAATTTAATTATATACAGGTCAAAGTCAAACACTGCAACTCACGGCGGCGTGTCCTCTCTAGTCCTACGTACTTCTGACTGTGCTAGAATGTTTCTTAATGAACGCCTTATAACTTGATTGCCACGTCCCACTCGACTCATGCCACCGAGTTACAACCCATTTTATCCTGAGTCTGCTGAATCTCATCTCTTCCTCTCTCCAGGTCTGACTCGCTC
Source organism: Hevea brasiliensis (assembly GCF_030052815.1). Taxonomy (NCBI): domain Eukaryota; kingdom Viridiplantae; phylum Streptophyta; class Magnoliopsida; order Malpighiales; family Euphorbiaceae; genus Hevea; species Hevea brasiliensis. The sequence continues at coordinate 75,126,874 of NC_079507.1, read as the reverse complement.
ACTGACCCACCCCAACTCGTTGGGTTTCCTGCACAAGGAGACAGATTTCCTCTTCTTTCTCTGCTCAGTATCCTCGTAAAAGACAACATACGACTCATTGGCGATCTGTACACCGGTGAATCGGTTCCCGACTCGTTCTCGAAATTCCCATTTCTTCTAGGTACTTCTATCGTCACGCCAACCAGCTCCGCTGGTTTTCTTCGACCCATAAAGGATGAAGTAGATGCACCCACGTTTTCTTCCTCGTGCTGACAAGTGGAACACAAACCGGTGCTGGAACCGATTTCAATAATCTCCGACGATGAATCTACCTGGGCAGGCTTTTCGGGTACGGGTTCAACGGGGGAGCGGCAAAGAGGGCAAGTGGAGTGAGAATGGAACCACATGTCGATGCACTCGATGTGGAAGTTATGGTTGCATTTGGGTAGGGTCCGACCCTTTTCGTTCTCTTCGAATTCGGATAGGCAAACGGCACACTCTATCGAATCCGGGTGCGTCTTGGATGAATAAACGAATACGGGTAGCGATTTTAGGACTGCGCCATCCAGGCCGCGGGAGGGTTGGGTGACGTGAGTGGCAGTGGGGTTGGAGGGGTCGACATAAAAGACGAGATTAGTGCGGCGAGTTCGGGCGCGGCGAATTTGGCGGCGGCGAGCATGGAACAGGTACCAGCGGGCGTAGAGATGGAGGCAAACCATCAAAATGACCACAAAGAAGAGGATGACAATCGCGCTTAGCATTATCCTACCGCTTAAAGCATAGCCTCTGCTGGAGTATTCATTGTTGTTGGGATTCCGTGGGTCTGATTCCATAGAGCTGAGAAATAGCTGAGTGAGAGAGTGTTTAGTGAGGCGGAAAGAGGAGAGAAGAGGGTTTTAGCAGAGGAGAAATGAAGAGGGCGTGTCAAGGATTGAAATAAAAAGGAGAAAGCAAGGGAGCATAAAAGGAAGGCTCTTGAGGGTTTCACAACCACTTCGCCTCTGTTATTGAACAATTTAAGCAGCGTTTTATGGACCAGTCGCCAGGGTTGACGCGGGATTTTTATGAATTGTCTTAAATGTCCTTTGTTTCATTTCATGGCATTTCCTCTCCTTTGTCTTCACTCTGCCCCTATTTTCACGACATATTAGTTAGAACTCACCGAGATTATTAATTATTATATACTTAAGCTCTTCCTAGGATAAGTATTTTCTTATATTTAACAACTACATGATATTAATCTGAGAAATTTTCATAAACTTAATCTATTGAAATTGTATTTTCATATATATTTTATAATAAGAAAACAAAAAGATCTACTGTTGAAGAACATCAATCATGAAATGGTGACTGGTCATTGAAAAGGACACTGGTGAGTGGTCCCAACCTTTCCTCGAAGAAGCAGTTGTAGAGTCGTAGCAGTTGGCATATTTGCTTAACCGGGTCTGGGTGAGTTTAGGTGAAACTGTTCCTCGAAGGCCCATGAGCAGGGTGTTACTAGAGATTCCATCAATAACAGGAGATGCTACATCCAAGCAAATTCCAAACCAACTCGACATTTTCCTTAATTTTTTTTTTCTCGAAAGATAGTTATGGAATTCAATTAGAAAAAAAAACTGCCCAGAGGCCTAATTGTAGTACAGAATAAGGCCTATGGCAACACAAGCAAAATAAGTAACAAGACTCAAGCTCTGTCCAAAGAATGGCCCAAGCCCAAAATAAGATAAATCCTAACTCTAAACCCAACTCGATGTCCATAACTCGGTGGGAAACTCTCGCGCCATAGAGAAATTGAACCATAGGAACCTTGGCGTAAAACTATGGCAACTTTAACACAAACGACTGGCTAACATCGACGGCAAAAGAAGCAGACTGATTGAAGTACCATCAGACTTCTAAACACGGATCTGCAATCAAAATGAAAACCAAAATTGAGAGAATCTGCAATTTTAATTTTGATCCTCCTGTATATATAAATATAAATAATTCAGTTATATTTTAGCATAGCCTTAAAGCACAATTTTATTACACAGTCTACTACTTTGTTAGCTGAGCTTTTAATTATGGAAAATGATAAACTATCAAACTACAGGCGAAGGATTTTAATAACATCAATAGTTACCTGGATTTCTCAGCAAATAGCATCTTGCTTTTCTTGAATAGCAAAGGATAAAATTCAAGAATCTGTTTCCAAAATTATAGACTTCACTTCTATAGCCATAGCTAATCCGATCGCTTGCAGAAGAGTGTTAGTCTCGCCTGATTAAGAGAAGCAGTGACCACCTTCTGCACATACTCATCAATCAAGTCACCTTTAGAGTTCCTAGCAACCACCACAATGGCTGAGAGAGATGATCCTTCCTTCCAACTAGCATCACGGTTGAATTTTATGAAGCGTGTAAGAGGAGGAACCCAACTTGATGGACTCATGGGTGCACGCGAAATTCCTCCTATAATTTGGACATTCTTGAATGAGCCGCTTGAACCCCTCTCCTTTTTTTTTAATCAGTATGATGAGATGAGCGGTTCTGATGGATGAAAGATGGAAGAAGGCAAACATTCTAAGATCAGTTTGACGTTAAGATTTTGAGTTACAAAAAGTAATTTTTTTAAAATATTATTTACAGCAATTTAAATTTTATTTTATTATTTTTATGATTCTTATAATTAGAATATATCAATTTTATTTATAAATTAATTTTAATATTATCTAATTATCATATTAAAATTATTTCAATAGCAATACTAAATATAATATAAATAATAAATTAGCAACTAATGATTAAAAAAATACTAACTAAAATTTTTAAAAATAGAAATACATGTTAAAAAGAATACAATTGTATTAATTTAATAATATTAAAATTTTAGATTTATAAATTCTTATATTTAAATTCCATTAAATTTAAAAAAAAAAAAAAGAAGATAATGTTGTCATACGGAAGAGCTCACGAGGAACCTATTGACTGTATGCAGAGGCGTATCATAATAATATCATGTGCATACCATGCACGTGATATGAACACTTACTCTAATCATGTTTATCGCTTCTCCATCCAAAATTCGTGTCTTTTCATTGCTTTTTTACTGTCTTAGTTTATTTAGTTTACGGTGGATAAATTATTAGGTACACTATATGTGTATGTATACTTTTAATAATAAAATAATAAATTTTATTTTTTTATTTTTATAATATAATTATTTTTATATAAATATATAATATATTATTTTTTAATATACTGAATGTACTCTATAATTTACTTATAATTTACTTTTTATAATTTAGTTTCATAGTGCCTATGAAAGCCAAATTGCATCTACCAAACGGCCCTTCAAGTTTCAAATGATCATCCAGAGCACCAATGCTTACCTTTCTTTTCTTAACATAAAATAAACTTCATTAAATTAAGAAAATTACAATTAAAAAAAATCAATTGTTACTTAGCGGGTAATGTATTTTTGTCTGATAATCATGTTAATATCAGATTTATATGCTAAATTAACTCCAAATATTAATTAATTAATTAACTTGTTATATTGAATTGTATTGTTGAGAAGTTAATTAGCCAATTCTAAAGCATTTATGGGATTGGGGTTAAGAGGAGAAGCACGTGGGGTAGAACAACCAAAGCTTGTAAACTAAAATATACTAGACTTGGGTACTTCGTGGCTTTAATAATCTCCTGCTGTCAGACAATGCGTGAGCTGTAGTACAATTGTGTTAAATAAAGAGTTGGTACCCATTGGAAGTCTAAACTTGAAAGATCCTAACAGCATTTACTAGGGTTTCCTGTTCTCCAACGGCCATTCCCACCACCACATTGAGCCCCAAGCCTAAAGCCTAAAACCTTTGCAGGCCTTTCTCCCTCTAGCTATTTACTTCTCCTCGAACTCGTGTGACCTGACCTCCCCCTGACCCCTCAGTTATAAATCCAAACTAACAAAAGCAGAGCTTGCAAACACAGAGATGGCCAATAAGACTCCCATATTCCCTATGCCAGAGCCTCATCACTACAGCGACTATGGCTTTGACCCGCAAATCAACTACTTTCAGGTCTTGCTCTTAATTGGTTTATTACTCTGTTTTCTTACTCTCTCATATGTTCTATGATTTTCACTTTCTTTTTGAGATTGACCCATTCTCTTGTTTTTGTGCTTAAACAAAGTTCTTGGAGGAAGCCAGAAAGCACAAGCGTGAGACAGTGAGGTCCATAGACTCTTCGCATTTCAAGCTCCAAAAACCCATCTCGAAAGATGAGTCTAACAGAAAGATCCACAAGACCAAGAAGAAGCGTTGGTGGAGAAAAGCCTCCTTGTTTTTCAAATGGAAGTGGATCTATAGCCAACATAATGATAATGCCGATGAAAATGTGCATAAAGCCAGGGCTCGAGCATTCAGGGCATCAGTATCGGGTCCTGTGTACGTAACTGAAAGCAGAAGCGGGTCGAGTACTCCGTACAGGACCACTAGCAGCCCATCGTCAGGTCCGCTCGCCGGAACTCTGACTCCGGCTAGGAAGGGTGATTTAGAGATACCTTATTTGAGTCTGAGGGAGCTAAACATGGAGCATCAGCAGCAGAGGATGTCCACTTCTGCTATGCCAGTATACCTGGTCACTTAATTAAATGTTTCAAGTTTTTGAGCTCTGGGCAGCTTTTGTTTCAGGATGTTACTGACTAGTGACTACTTCTTGTTTGGTTAGTGATGTTTGTGGGTTTGCTTTGGGGGTTAACCATTATTATAATTATCTTCTTGGGTTTTTGCCTTTCTCTTTTTTATACTTTTCAGGTTTTGCAAAGTGCAAACTGCAAAAGGCGTTTGATCTTGGAGGATGGTTGGATTGGATCCTCTTTTTTTTTGGTGGTTGTTGCTCACTTTATTGATTTCTTCAACTAATAGACTAGTCAGTGCTCAAAGGTTTGACTGAGTCACTTCCCTCATTTTCTCCCTTGTTTATTCTTCAACATTCACGAGGCTGTTAGTGGTTGGCTTGCAATAAAATAAAAGAAAATCCATTGATGGATCTTAGGCAGGACGGGAAACGCACTGCATACGCGTACAAATTACAGGATTTCTCCTTGGGTTTTGAATTTTCAAACGGTTAATGCTACTTTTTCCAAATACGGGGGTAGCTTTCGAATTGGGATATTGTATTTGCCCACAAAGACCATGGGAAGCAAATGGATACAAGCTGCCTACATGAAAGAGAAGGCAATGATGCTGTTAGTCTGTTACCAGCAAAGGGTGGAAGGTATCAGTGGGATGACCTAACAAATTGGCATTAAAAAATATTGAATAATGAAAACGAGATTTTGACAAGGCAAATTAATTATAGAAAGGGAAAGAGAGAGAAGGGTTTCAACGGCAGTAGATTGGGGCACTAGGCTACAAAATAAGGACGGCGGCTCCGTCTGCCATGTGCTGGTTTTAATTCGCGGATTATGCTGAGTGCAAATATCACATTCACAGGGCTGCTCATCCTATGCTGTCCTCCTATGTCGTTTTCTTTTCGCATTTTGTCAGTTGGATTCTAATCAACGGTTTTATTTTTCGAGTTTTAAATTTAGTGTCCGTTTAGATTTTAAGATTAGATATACGTTAAGGTATAATTGTCAAAACTTCACATAAATTATTTACGAATTTTAATTTAATAATATTAAGTTTTTTTAATACTTATTAAAATTTTAATTTAATAATATTAAGTTTTTTTAATACTTATTAAAATTTTAATTTAAATATTATTAAAAATATATATTGAGATTTTTTGAGATAGATTTTAACAATGGTTTCTAAACTTATCTAATTATAGCATTACTGTATCCAAACTTTAAAATATAACATAAAACTCATCAACTTTTATATTTTACACAATAAAATCCCTATAAACTCTAATTACTGATTTTTTAGTTAGACGCTGACCTCTAAACTTTCACATTAGTATGGAACTTAATCAGTATTTTTTTTTTTCTCAAACCGTATATAAATTGAATTATTTTTCTCTCTATAAACAATATAATTTTTCACTTGTAAAGAGAATAATTTTACATTTTACATAAAAGATGAGAGAGAAATATCGACAAACATCACGTGTAAAGAGAATGATTCAAACTTTCACATTGACATGAAGTTTAGTCAGTATTTCTTTTTTTCTCTCAAGCTATGTATAAATTGAATCATTTTCCTCTCTATAAACAATATAATTTTTCACGTATAAAGAGAACAATTTTACATTTTGCATAAAAGATGAGAAAGAAATGTTGACAAACATCACGTGGGAGTTATTTATATCAGTTTCTAACTAGAAAATCAATAATTGAAAGTCAGAGAGTTTTACTATGTAAAATTTAAAAATTTAGAGAGTTTTATATTACATTTTAAATTTAAAAAAATATAATGTTACAACTATATAAGTTTATGCACAGTTATTAAAATTTATCCAATATTTTGTTAGCATAGTTTTCAACGAAAATTAACCGTTCAAAGCTTGTCGCTTTTATGCTTTAGATGAAACACCCACCTCTAGGGCAGATCCCGTGAATAAAATTTGTGTCACGGCAAGTGTGTTGTGATATGGAGTTGGGGTAACATGGGTGTGGCCACCATACCCATGTGGTGTGGCCAATGAAGAAGATCTGCAACTACCACCTTTTTTTTTTTTAATATTATAACATATTATTAAATTCGAAAGATGTTAAAAAAGGAAATCGAAAGATTGGCAATTTTTAACTAGCGTCACATTCCATTTAACAGTAAGAATTTAGAGTGTCCTCCTTGCTGGGTAGAGTAGAGATTTATGTAAAGAAGGAGAATTACTCCAATATTGCAGACTCGTTGATGCCTAAAGATTGTCAAGCAGCTCTACCAAACAAACAAGCAATAAAATGGCCCAGTTACTCGTAGATTTATGTAAGAGCCCTTTTTATTATGGGCCAATTCATATTTTCAAACTAATAACAAAACAACCCATCAAATCCAAGAAGAAAGCCCAGCAGTCCTAAAATGGCCCAGTTAACCTTCGTTTTCGCAACCCTAACAGATTTTAGCTCTCCTTCTCTCGTCTTCTATTGTATGGTGGGGTTCATTTGCAACGAGATTTTTATTTATCGTAAGAAATTTCCAACCAAACCAAAAAAGAAAAATGAAATCGTTTTGGTATTTTTTCTCACTGGATTTTGCTTTGACATTTTCTCCAAAGGCTGTCATTCAATCAAATACTCTTTCCATTTCATCATCTAACTGGCGTTCAATAATGACATTGCATTTGCAATTTTGGAAACGAATCCCCATCATTCATTTTCTCGGGAAACAAACAAATTTTATACTATATATAAAAGGAAGCTTTTCTAAAAATATTCCAAATTATTATTATTATTACATTTCAATTGATATTTAGAAACATTTATTTTGTTTTTTTTTTAATTTTTTTGGTGAGAATGTAGAAATACACTCGTACACAGTTCAGAGACAAAAATAGATTGCTGTCAAAACCATGACAATTTTGACTTCTCATCTTTATTAATTTCCCAATAAGACATGTTTTTTTGGAAAGATAATTATACATATAGTTAGATCACACAATTAATTATCAGGAAAATTAAAAAAGAAAATTTCCAACCATTACGGATATTTTGATTCGCTTTATTTATTAGGTTAACTAATTCACTTTTTTTGTCAGAAAATTAACAAGAAGGTGGCTAACTTTTGGTAGAGACAAAATAAAGCAGAGAAAAAGCAATATTGGATTTCTTAGATGGTTGGTATGTGTTGCAGCAAGTCTCTTGGATAATTGGGTTTTACAGATTTTTAGAGTTTTAATCAAGTTCTTTTGGCGAAATAAGGTTGAGAATAATTACTAATTCTAATTCCCTACTTGTTTGAATGTTGAAGGGTAAATACTTTCATGCTTCCTTATTTTCACAAGCTTCAATTCATTAGAATCCATCATGGGTTGGCGTAGTCTTTTGTGGAGAAGGTTATAAGATGGCGGGTCAACAATGGAAATTCCATTTTATGCAAGGAGGACAAATGGATTCCACAATCTTTCCCCAATCTTCCTTGTGCCAAAGCTAATGCGAATCCTCTCATTAATTGAGTTTTGCACTTGATTGATAGACCCAATTGTAGATGGAATTATTGAGTCCTCAAAGATGTTTTTCATGAGAATGAAATCAAGAACATTATGGCTATTCCAATAAGCATGGTGGATAAGGAAGATAAATTTTCCTGGCATTTGACTCAAAATGGTGCCTACAATATCAAGTCAGGATATCACATAGCCCATACGCTTAAAATAAACAGGATTATAAAGAATTTTGCTGGACCGGGACCAACTTCCCAAGCAAATTTCTAGTCCTTTTGGAAGAAAGTTTGGATTATCTAATTACCCCCTACGCTTCTAATTTTTCTCTGACTTCTACTCAAGGAAAAACTCCATTCTAATGCAGTACTGCATGCAAGATTTCAAAGTAACCCGGATGAGTGTTTGGTTTCTGGGGAAAAAGAAACGGTGAAGCACCTTGTTTTCACATGTCCAAAAGCCATTGAGGATTGATCACATTCTCCTTTGCAGCTGAGATCCACTTTGCTTAAGGGGCTTTCTTTGAAGGACTACTGGAAGGATTTATGTGATTCTTTGATTAACTTGAGCAATGAAAATAACCTAAAGAGTGAATCGGGATGTGTTCAACATGGTACCTGTCAGTGTAACATCTCCTTCAAAAAAAGTTTCATGATTGAACTTATGTGGCCAATGAGATAACGAATCTTAAAAATCATATTTTTGGTGGAACCTCTTTCTTATATCCATCTACCTATGGTAGAAACGCATCCAGTGTACCTCAACCAGTTTGATAATTCCATTCGAAAACAAAATGCAAACAGTTGAATACAGAAATATAGGATTTTGACATCCTTAATCATCGTCAATTATTAAATATATTAAAAGAATTATTTTTTAATGTTTATTTAGACACAATAAAATAATTTTTACTTAATTATGAAAAGATAAAACTCATATTTTCATAGTAAAAATATAATGTATCAGATACACTTAGTAATCGCTCAGATCCTATGTCAAAATTGGATTTGATGGATGGGCGAATCCCACATTCAGTTTGTGTTGGAAACAAACAAAAAAACTCCAAGGCAAATATGGTTATCGGGCTTCAAAATCGACGTCTAGGATAGATCCCGTGAATAAAATTTTCGTGCACGGCAAGTCTGTTGTGATATGGAGACGGGGTAACATGGGCAGGGCGCAGGTTTTCTTGGAGTACCATACCATGCGGTGTGGCCAATGAAGAAGATATGCAATTATCACCTCTTTTTTTTTAATATTATATATTATTAAATTCAAAAGATTGTCAATTTTTAAGTACCGTCACATTGTTCTTTTTATTTTTACTATGGGCCTTTTTATTTTACAGGCCGAAAAGAAAACCCTTTTCCTATTTTCAAACTAACGACAAACTAACCCATCGAATCTAAGAAGAAAGCCCAGCAGCCCCAAAATGGATTTCTTTGTGTCCCAAATATCGCAACCCAAAAGGTGTTCTTTGAAGCCGGCCATCTCTCTTCTTTTCTTGTATAATTGTGACTGGTTAGACTTTTAATGGAAAAAGCAATGCGGTTGTTTAAATTTTCCTCACTGCTGGAATCCTATTCCTTGCTCCAAATTCCAAGCCACCACCAACTTTGTTTACAACTCTTCGCCTATGTTGGAAAAGCCCCATTAAGTATTCAGAAGCAAAACACAGAACCAGGAATCAATCAGTAGTACTTCAATTATGAATGACGAAAGCTTAATACTCCATTCTAACTTTTATCTTCAACCTATTTCCTATATGATAAACAAAACATGATAACTTTCAAATTTCTTTACATTCGGCAATATTATTCTTCTTTTAAAATTAAATTATGCTTTAACATTGTTATTTGTGTTCGGTTATCCAATGTTCAACACTAGCCAATAATTAAAAATATTAAATAGTATATTCAGAAATTCATCAATTTATAATAATTTAATTTTTATATTTTAAAAATTCAACAATCTTATCCCCACGTTTACTTTTGTTAAAATCGAGGGACCTCGGGGTCGCTCCTACTTAGAGATCGAGGCCCCTCCTAGTTAAAGATCGAGATGCTGTCAGTTTACTTTGAAAAGACAATTCTATCCTCATTTTGACTTAGGGCTAATAGTTGAGGTTGACACTTCGATTGTTCTTTTTTTTTTATTTTCTTTTTTTTCTTTTCCTGATTGTTCATCGCAAATCACCTTCCATTGCCAACATCTTCTGAATTTCTTTCTGGTAATTTCACTGGAAATGGTCAGAATTTAGTAGGGAAGACAGTCACCCACCACTTGTATACAATGAGATAACGCGCAAGGATTTACCAGTGTAATCCTTTTGACTAGTTATAGTTTAATTTTAATTAAAAAACATAATTAAAGGAAAAAAATATTGGGTTGAGATTATGCATTGCATATTTGCAGAAGCTTTGAACTGGGCAAGCGAAGTGAGTGTCAATTTAAAATTTCTTTTGGCATTTTATTTTCTATGAATTATCTGAAATTTTGAAGAGACAACGTAGGCTCTTGACCATAGCATTAGCAAGCTAGAGAAAGCTAACGTCATTTCGTAGCAGAGTCCACAAAGGAAAATAATTGTAGCAGCAGGCATGACCACCGACGATGAACAACACCACCACCTCCACTACCAAGAAAGAAAAAGCAGCCATGAAAATCAGGAAGTTAATTTGGAGTTAACGATAGGGCTAGCTCTAATTTAGAGTGAGTTGACTCTGACTTCTTCCAACTCAGTCGACGCCGAGTCAAAGTTACAATAGCAAGCTCCATGCCAAATTCTTGAAGAACAGGTAATTCGGAGGCTCTGTACTTGTTGCCATTTGGGTTTAGAAAGGAGTGAATTGTGTAGCAATTGCCAGAATTCAAATGGATTCCATACATTATTACAGAAAATTCACAAATATAAATTTTATTTTTTTTTTATTTTCTTTTCTGTGGAGTTGGAGTTAGATTCGATCAAAGGTAAAGATTTAATGAAGAGAGGGAAGAAAAATTTTGAAGCGGATTGGGAACACCTCCTTAAAATAACAGAAGCATGAAAAATATAAATTTATATAATTGAATTCAAAAAATTTTTACCTAATGTCACATGCATTATGCAAGATTTATTTTTATCTATTTGATTTCAATGACAAACAGCATATTAAAATTCTTTTAATATGTGTTTGGATCTACATTTGACATTTAAGATTTTAGAATTAGTCAGATTAATTTTAAGAACCCTAAATTAGATCAATAATAAGTGCACTAACCTTTTTGATGCACTGCAATGTGTTTGGCACCTTTGGGATGTGTCTAGAACATCAGATGTTGTCCCTCTAGCTTGTCCACACTAAGATCACTAATGGCAACCCTTGAACAGCTTTTAAAGCATTTCCAATCAATTAGAAAATCAAATTTTGCCTTTTGAGATATTACAGATATATACAGGACACTAGAAACGATTTCTAGTATTTTTAATTCAATAAATTGTTGGCTATTCTCTTTGAATTGATGAGAGATGAAGAAGAAGAGATGGGAGATGTTCTTTGGGTGGCGGCACCAAAGAAGAACAGCAGCTACACGTTTTACTCTTTCATAACAACACTTATATAGCTAGGTCACCACTTAAAACCCTTGCCACATGTCACCTTTTGATTAGCTCTATGTTCAATTAACCCAATCACATTGTGCCAAGTGTCAAACGTATATTTAATCTTGACTTTGATCATCTTACATGATTAAAAGACATATGGTAAGCTTATATGTAGTGCCATGTGTCACCATCTTATGGTGCCACATGTCATCCTGTGAAATGATCAAAATACCCCTGTGTCTTAATTTTTAGTTCTCAACCCAAAATAATTATTTCTCTTCTTCTAATAAATTTATATCAAATATAAATTAATTAATTAATCTCTATTAATTAATTTCTCCTTAATTAAATTCATATTTAAACACCTTAAATATAAATTTAACTTATACTATGCATCCAATAACTTATATTTGGTTTCCAGCCATGCTAGGGACTTTGCAATCTAATTGCGAACCAAACCTATTTAATTAATCAATTAAACTCTTTAATTAATTAATTAAATTATATTTAATTTGGTGATTACTTGTGTATGTATGTGACTTACTAGGCTCATCACTAATTGGCAATGAGACATAATATCAACTCTTAATATCATCAGAACTCTTTCTTACCATAAATGATTTCTCTAAATCATTTTATGCACCTCATAGACCATGGTTAACACCTAGCATAGCATGCCATGGCCACCCAATCAGTAATAAGGTTTACCTTAAATAAACCTATAATCATATGTTACCATGCACTAGAATCTCTCTATTACAAAATCTCAATTCGAGCTGGAGTCATAGTTTATGTCAAACCCCATTTGTTATAAATATTATGTTCTCTTTTAATTACAGTTCTTGATTAAAAAGATTTTCTCATCAAAAACTCTTTTGTGATTAAATCTATCTGTCCTGGCCATGAACTTGAAACATCAAGAACAATTAAATGAACATAGGATTTTATCTCTATTTACTTAGAGGAACATATTCCATCTTAATCAACACCTACCTCCATATATATATAACTAGTAGGAGCCAATACATGCCCATATACCCATACACAGTATAAGTATGAAAGCAGTATCAAACTCAAACCACCTATATATAAGATAACTGTGTTATCTCAGGTTTAAAGATTATATGCACTGATATGATTTATGACAATACATTGACAAGAGTAAACTCCATATACTTGTCATAAATGTCACTGATTTGGTCTACTTATCATGCATAAGTGCCTATCATGTTTATTATATGGCATGAGACTCACCATTCCATCTTATTTACATCTCATATAAATAAATTGGGAACAAACATTATTACAATCTTACTGAATAAGTCATGTCCTTATTATGAAGTATCCTCGATTGTGAACCTATTTATGATACTTTGTGCTAGAAATACTGTCACTCATATTCTTAACAACTTAAGAATAGAATTTCTAACAAAATATCAATGGACCTTTTCTATTACACATAAATATATTATGTAAACGAAAAAGTGAAAATGCCTTTTATTAATAAAAGATGTACAAGATACATACTAAATGATATGCTCTATAGCATACTACTAACACTCATTGGTCTGGTTGGTGAAGCTTGGATGGGAGAAATAAATAAAATGTTATCATATAGGTAAATAAGCTTTTTTTTAGGGTATTTTTGTAAAAAAAAAAAAATTTCTCTTTACCACAAGCTTAACAAAATTTTTGAATTTATTTAGACCAAAAAATTTAAAATTTTAACGGAGTAAATTTGAAGTTTAATTTTTAAAATATAGAAATTAAATTATTATAAATAATAAAATTTAAAGGATTAAATCGTAAATTTATTTTATTATATAATATAAGTACTTTAGCCTCACTTGAACTTAAAAGAATATCCTGTCCAGTTAGGGCTTAAATATCCTCTTAACTCGGTCCCCCAGTACTGACCCACCACGCTACGCTTGCGCGCAGTGCTTAACATTTACAAGGCAGGCATTCGAACCCAGGACCTCAAGGGCAAATCCAAAGTCAACGGGGCTCTAATACCACTTGAACTGAAAAGGATATCCAGTCTAGTTAGAGCCCAAATATCCTCTTAACTCGGTCCCCCGCTGTTAAGCTTCTACAGCATATTCAGCAGGTTTCTCATATCTCTTTGGAGCATGATGACATTGAATCCTTGTTTTCAGAAGAACTCTGAAGAGAACATTGGTCCATCTATGAAGCATGGACGTATTCTTTAGAAAGAGATGTCCTATAAGAGATAAGAGATCTAATACTTCTGATAAGAGATCCAGAACGTCTATAAATGTTATAAGGACTGAGAAGGGGAATGAGAGATTTCCCGACCTGAGCATCTTCAGGTAAGGTGGTTATTTCTACAAGGTTATCAATACGGGAAGAAAGAGTCCTTCTTAGAGGATAGGAGAAAGAAAGGGAGGAGGTAAGGTTTACAATTTTAGAAGGAGTAGGGTATTGTAGGACTATTTATAAAGAAGAAGCAGGTGTTTGGCAAGACATATTTGAGAGAGATTCTCCTTACTCAACGTTAAAGTATGTACCATACAAGTATAATCAGACTCTGATACCAAGATAGGCTGAGAGCCCTTATCATACACATAACTTACTCATATATGCCTCTTCCCTCTCTTAGGTACTCTCTGGTTGTGCCCTTTTGTAACATTATGCGTATAATAACCGGACCGTCGCATCCAATATCATAACAAAGATATTTCTGATATACAGGATCCTCTAACGAGGCAAGTGTAGAACATACATATCTCTTATTACAAAAATATAATACACGTTCTAAGGTCCCACAGTGAAATGCTCTGCCAGCTATCTTCTTAGTGGTCCCATAGTATCTTTTTCCAAGATTGAGCCATCATAGGTCCTCCATTCGTATTCAGAGTTCTGGGACCAAAAAAGTCCATCAGGCCTTCTAGAGAAGGGCCTATGCATGATAAACATTGTCCTGATAGTGGGTTGAGTTCTGATAGGCCTTTATTCAATTTCATAAACCTCTATGAGTCGTTTGAGGCTGTATTGCCATGCAGAGATGGGCTTGAACCATTCAAAGAATCTAAATAAGAGGGTCCTATTTGTGTTGTTGAGAGTATGCTAATAAAGTGCCAAGAGGGGAAACTCTATACTCGTAGAGTATAAAGTGACCATACACCATAGGAGCCATAGTTCCTCGAGAATAAGGTCTCAGTCATGATGAATGCTGAAGCATGTTAAGAAAAGATCGTCAGGGATGAAAAGAGAAGAAGGGGGAAGTAGTCCCCTTAAGGTGTTTCTAGCACTCAAGTAATGGAACAGGTGGTCTTTTGCAAACTGAGCTATCTTTGGGATGGGTTGATCAAGAGAACAACCAGGTGGGAAACTATCTGGTGTAGAGATGAGAAAACCTGGAGTATTTGGAGAGGATGAGGAAGCCATAAAAATCAAGGGAAATGAGAAATGTGATTTAATGAGGTGAAGATCTCTAGGTTTGGATAAGAGATCTAGGATTAGATTATGCTTTTCCTTTATATGTTGGACTGTGAATTTATACTTAGCGAACCAGTCCTTTTACCTTAATAGTTGTGGTTCTGGGAGTGACTTGTTCTTGAAGTCTAGGATCTTCGGGAAAGTTGAGTTGTCCATGACTATAGTAAAGTGGTGTCCAATGAGATAGAACTCGAACTTTTTAATCCCATTCTTGACAGCTATGATTTTTTTATACACTGAGTGATAATGCTTTTGTGGTTCTAGAAATTCACCACTAGCATGTCCACAGATGTATTTTTCTCCTTGAATTTCTTCAATAAGGACAGCACCCCAGTGGGTGTCACTGGCATCAGTCTTGAGAGTGTGATGTCCTGTGCTGGGAATCTTCAGAGGTGGTGGATTTGAGGCCACTACTTTAAGAGCTTTGACTGCCTTTATTAATTCCCTGCCCCAAGGTGGTACAGTTTTCCTGAGCATCTTTGAAAGTTTGCAGGTGTGAGTGGCGACATGAGGAATAAACTTTTTTATGTAATTGACAATACCTAGGAATTACTGTATTTGCTTTACCGATAAATCCTTATCAGGGAATATTAGCAATTCTTCTGTAATGTGTGGTCCTGGCTAATACTTTCCATCTTTGAATCTCATTCCAAGGAAGTTAATGTCAGTCTATCCCAAAGAACTTTTCTTTTCAGACAGCATGATGCCATGAGTGTCCACTATGGATTGAAAGGTGGTTAACAGTGCTTTATGAGTTATGACATCTTTTGGGAACAGGAGGATGTCATCAATATAGATGAGGGCACTATGGAGTATGGGCTCAAATATCTTTGTCATGGCTTTTTAGAAAACAGAAGGAGTTGTCTTTAGACCGAATGGAAGAACGGTCCATTGGTATTGGGTCGTAGGAATGCAGAATGTAGTCTTGGGCATGTCTGAGGGTTTGATACCCAATTACCAAAAATCAGCTTTGAGATCAAACTTTGAGAAGATATGGGCATCATGAAGTTGGGTGAATAGGGCTTCAGGCTTGGGTAGAGGAAACTTGTCATCTTGTAGAAAATGGTTAAGAGGCTTATAGTCAAGCACGAGCCTCTTTTTGCCCCTCAATTTTTCAGATCTTTTTTCCACAGAAAAGGCTTGGTAAGCCCATGGAGAGTATGTGGGCTCTATGAGGCCTTATTGAAGTAACTGTTTACATTCTTCTTGGGCCAAAGCTAGATCCGTTGGATTCATTCCTGGGTATGATGCCTTGGTTGGGTTTATATCTTCATTCAGCTTAAATGGGAGATGGACAAAGAACTCTGGGTTTCTCCATAAGGGGTGATGGTGATGGAATTGTGCATGAGAATCTGGGCAAGATTTTAGGAGAAGTTCTTTGTGTTCTTGTGTTCTTGAAACTCTATTGAGGCATCTGTTAAGGAATATAGTTTAGGGACAGAGGTGAAAGGTTGAAAATATCTTTTGTATTTCAATCCCTTTGGTAGTATCTTCAAATGTTTTGCTTGCTGGTACAAATCAAATCCAATCAGCAAGTCTTTATCAGGGAGATCTGATACAATAATCTTGGTCCAAAGGATGCAGGTGGGAAAAAACTGAATACCAATGGGTTGTTTGGTAATCAGGTTAGTCTTGAAGATATTCCCATCAGCTGCTTTGAAATACTCTATGTGTGGAACCTAATATTCTGGAGGGAGTATGGCTGGGTTCATCATACTCTTATGGGCTCTAGTGTCAAGAAACCCAATAACACTTATAGGCCGCTCATATTTGCTGGGCAGGACATGCAACGGGACCAGAGGGATAAGAATAGTATCTGCGCTATAGGTAGGTCAAGAAGACTGGATATTTTGGGCTAAGTAGAATGGGTAATGGGCTTCAGAGTCAGACTCTAAGCTTTCTGAGGATAGAGTTTGGGCTTGGTCAAAATCAGTATCTTCTCCAATAGCGAAGATAGTCTCTTCATCGGGCTCATCTTATTCTGAGAACAAGAATTCAGTGTCATTATGCTTCAAAGAGATATGAGAATCCTGTTGAATATGATGTAGAAGCTCAACAGCCTTGTTAGGATTCTTGGGATAGTTTTTTGTATAGTGTCCCCAGTTTTCACAAATGTAACAACGATCAAAATTCTTCGTGCCCATCCTTCTTTTCCTAAAATATCTGACTGGCTTCTTTCTCTTTCGATGTTTAAAGGGAGGTTTGGACCCTGAAGAACCAGGATATTTCTTAAAATGACCTTTTTTCTTTGGCTTGCATTCACAGTTTTTCTCCTTGCATTTGATAGCAAGGTGAGACTTCTGGCAGATATTCTTCAAAGTCTTACTATTGTCAACAATGTCTTTGAATAATTTCTGTTGCTCACACTTTTTGTCCAAATAAGCCAGTGTCATCTGGTGTATTTCTCCAATAGTTATGGCATTCATAACTTTGTGGGTGGCAGCAATGCTACAGTGTAGCTCTGGTTGTAATGCTTCTGGGAGAGAGGCAACATAAGTATGCCCCAAGTTTATGTCATTATAGCCATTTAGTAGATAGTAGCTCTAGACCATACGCTGGTAATGTCTTTTTATGTCTGTCCTTTTTAAAGAACAGCAACGCATGTCAAAAAATTCTTAACGTAGTTGCTTACTATACAGGGAGGCATCTCCAAAGAATTCAGCGAAGATAGAGTTGATTGCCTGCAGGATATTTAAGTGGCAGAACTGAGCCTTGTTGTATTCTCCAAGGGAGGCAAACCAATCTTGAAGTGTTCCAATGGTTCGAGATATAAATTTTCTGAGAACAGTATGGGAATGAGCACTTTCTCGAAGCATCTGGACATCTAGCCAGAATTTGAATTCTGCAAGGCCGTCTCTCCATTTGGATGGAGGTATATCATCCAAAGTAAACCATGGGCCTGAGCTGGGTCTAAACTGTTGTTGGGCTCCTGGAAGTCTAAAGTCCAATATTGGATCATCTTCAGGTATTTCTACATGCAAGTCTTGGGCCTGGGGAGACCCTGTAAGGCCTGTGGTGTCACTAGTAGAATCTGGGGTCGGAGAAGGACCAGTCTGTGATGAGGTTGGTGGAGGATCAGCCATGAGCAACGTCGTAACATCCATTTTTTTCAGATTCACTATCATCACTGGAAAATTCATTTTCATTGTGAGAAGATTCATCTTCTGAATCAAAAGGGACAGATATCATATGTTGAGATAGTGGTTCAGGATGCAATTTTTCTTTGCCTTTATCAATCTTTCTTTTGGTGGATTGGGATTCATCTGAAGAAGATAGATTATTAGGCTCATGTTTGAATGGTGCTGCAAGAGGTATTGGTCTTTGAAACAAGGGAGATGGGTGATATGTTGTAGGAGTAGGATCATAGGAGTAGTTGAACGGGCCAAAAGGAGAGTAAGCAGGTTCAGGTGGTGCAAGGAAAGGATTTTGTGATCTTGGGGCAGAAAAGGGGCTGTAAGAAGCAGGTGCTTCTGTTGGCCTGTGAAGGTCTACCTCAACCTGAGTTAATTGCTGCTTTAGTTTTCTGATCTCAGCTTCCTTTTGGGAAAACTCCATACCAAATCTTCTATGTTGTGTCAAGGACCTAAGATCCTCGTCAAGCTGCATAATTTTTTCTTGTAATTCTCTGTGCATATTTTGAGCAAATGGAGTAAAGGAATCCACCTTTTGATCAATGTGCTGAGTTCTTGTGAGGACTTGATCAATCTTAGAATTAATTCGTTGCAACGTCTTGTTCTGAACTGCTGCATTCTTTATCTGCCAATTTAGAACTTCCTTAGCTTGAGTGATCGGGGTCATCTGACCTTCAGCATCAACTTTGGTTGAGTGGATGAAAGGTCTTGTGGAAATCTTGGCTTGCTGATCTGTCTGTTGGGCTAGTGGGGGCAAATCCACTTCATATGAGACAGGAAAAAATATCATGTATGGCTGCACTAATGGCAATACAGGAGGTGGAGTTGGAAGAACAGGGGGAGGAGGAGAAGGAGGCCGCCATTCTTTTCTGATGATCTCCAAAGCGAGTTCATAAATTGGAAGAGGCTTCTTTTGCTTAGTTTTTTCATGGATGCCTATCCACGGACTATTGTCAGGATAATCTTCCTTGAGAGTTTGAGGAGGTTTAAAAGAAGCTCTAGACTTCTTAGTAAGTTTCTTCTAATTTTTGTCTGACAAATGATGGTCATACTCATTTTTTCAATAATTGTCACAACAGTTACAATCTGGGTCGCACATGCTAGATCTTGGGAGATCCCAAGGACAATAATCATCTATCCTTATGGGATAAACATAGTAGTTGTCAGGTGTTACTGCCCTGATAGGATAGTGCTTCTGCTCATTTTCTAATGGCTGGACCATCATAGTTTGAAACACAGACAGAGATCCTGTGGAGTGTCTGAGTGGCTGGAAGGTAGTTTGTACCATTCCATCAGTATTTATTCTGAAAGAAGACTCAGTGATTTGGATCGGCTGAGAGGTTGCATGGAGCTTTTCATAGTTAGTTAACCAGGTATTTGGAATAAGCTGTTCAAGCTCTCCTCTAGACAGTTGCCTAGGTATCTGGATTATAGTTGGAGTAGTCTCAGTATCTGCGAGTACCAGTAAGGCATCATTTGAAACAAAAGGCTGTGACAGATCTAACGCATGGTCCTATAGTCTGTAGATAATCTAACGATAAAAGGTGGCCATCATAGATGACGTCACCTGTTCTACTCTTGTGAGCTGGACTTGTACCTTTAGTGCGGTGCAGAAATGTGAATCTCGTAGTGAGAGATTATAATTTGGAAAGAACGTTAATACTACACTTCCAGCATGAAGGGTGGTAAGACACGTTTCAATGATCGCATGCTCATATTAGAGAAATTTAGTGTCAAGAAATGACACTCTAGCAGTTACTGAGAGCCTACGTATTTCATGTAAACTGAGAATGAGTCTTACTACTCTAAAGTATAAATAAGAATACCCTTCTTATCTCCATGTGGGTATCAATGGATTAGGGATTTTTAAAGCGACATATTATTATGTAGAAAAACTTTGAATAAAATATTGATCCATCTAAAAAGTTTTAACGCATTTTTTAGAAAGGGATTTTTTAAAAAAGATAAGAGATATTATTATTATATTATTTTTAATTTAATCAATTCATCTTCTCTTATCTTATCGGAAAAAAAAGGTCCAGATTTTTATGAAGATATTTAATAGTACAGGTCTTTGAACAACGCATTTAAAAAGATAAATTCAACCATTAAATAAGAATATGTTGATTCGCTTTATTTATTAGGTTAATTACAGTTACACAACTGTCACCAACAAGTCATCAAAGTACCAAAATTCAACGCCCGAACGTGGGGAATAACTTTTCTTGCCTTGAGCTCTCCTCAATTATATATTCCCATCTTTTTTGTTTCTGCCTAAGCGGCAGCTTATCACTGGTCTTTGCTTTAAATATTTAACCCACACTCGCTAGTGACTTGTCGTACTCGCTCTCTCTTGTCACCTGCTCAGAGCCACAGTATTAATGGCAATGTTAACTTGTTTATTTTCGTACTTATATCGCCGTTGTTTTTTTCGACGCTGCACTTCGTCGGGAAACACACAGATACAGCCCGCATTTCTGCACTGTAAGAAGCGAAAGCCAAAACCTATTCAGTCAAGCTAAGGTAGAGAAAATGGAGGCTATAGAGCACAGATTTCTCGATGTCAATGGCATAAACATGCACGTGGCTGAGATGGGTCCAGTGAACGGCCCAGTGATTCTCTTTATTCACGGATTCCCTGAGCTATGGTACTCCTGGCGCCACCAGATAGTGGCACTAGCTTCTCTGGGCTACCGAGCAGTGGCGCCGGATATGAGAGGCTACGGAGACACTGACGCGCCGTCTGATCCTCGGAGCTACACGGTCTTCCACATCGTCGGCGATCTAATCGGACTCCTGGACGCTGTGGCACCCCACCAGGAGAAGGTTTTTGTAGTGGGTCATGACTGGGGTGCTTACATGGCGTGGTTCTTGTGTCTGTTTAGACCAGACAGAGTGAAGGCTTTGGTCAACCTTAGCGTGACGCTTCCTCCTAGAAACCCCAAGATGAAAATTATAGATATGATTAGAGCCGTCTATGGTGATGATTACTACATGTGCAGAATTCAGGTTTGTTAATGGGTTTACTGCATTGTTGTTGAATCTATGGTACTTGAATTTTTGCATGGATTACCATTGATCATTATCTTATTTTTACTCTCGATCTTGTCCTGTTTCAAAAGTTGAATCTCAATTTCTTTTCATGTTCATCTACCGCTTGGAGTGAATATAAAATCAAGATTCTAGAATTGGAGAATAGACAATAGGTGGGTAGGGAATAGGCAATAAGGCATTTTGTTTACCCAAACAGTAGATAATTTGAAATAACCAATGTCTTTTAATCTTTTGGTTTGTCTGCCATTACGGTCACCTAATTAATTGCATTTGCTGGAGGCTCTAATTGGGTTTATATGAAAGAGTATGATAATTACCAACTGGGTTTTAATAGATTTCTAGGGTGGAGGTGTTTGATTTAGTGCGTAGTTGGTTTTTGTAGGAGCATGGAGATATAGAAGCCGAGTTTGCTGAGCTTGGTACAGAGAGAATTGTGAAGGAATTCCTAACATACAGGCATCCAGGTCCTCTTTTCTTACCTAAAGGTAAAGTTTTTAGCCGTCCAGCAGAAACGCCGCTTGTCTTGCCCTCATGGTTGTCTGAGGAAGATGTGCAGTATTACACCAGTAAGTTTGAAAAGAAAGGCTTCGCTGGAGGATTGAACTATTACCGGAATTTGAACCTGTATGTTCCCCATCCGAAGTCTAATTATTCCATTTTAGCATTGTTGAAAACCTACTAGGAATTATCTCTATTCTTTAATTGCTTCCCCACTTTAGTATCTTGTACGTTTGACCCTTCTCCAGTTTTACATTGATTGCTCTTGTTCTTAATTGCAGAAACTGGGAACTCACTGCACCGTGGACGGGAGCTCAAGTAAAAGTACCTGTTAAATTTGTTGTTGGTGATCAGGACCTTACCTACAATTCTCTTGGTAACAAGGATTATATAGAGAAGGGTGGGTTCAAGAGAGATGTTCCATTGTTGCAAGAAGTAGTTGTAATGGAAGGAGTTGCCCACTTCCTCACCCAGGAGAAGCCTGAGGAAATCAGTAAACACATTTATGATTTCTTTCAGAAGTTCTGATTTTGCTCTCTCTTGTCCTCTTTGTTAGAGGATGTTTATTTAAGTGCGTGTATTTGAGAGCTTGCATGCTCCTTTGGCGTTAAAATAATTTAATTGTTGTGTTACAATAAATTCTCTTTGTATTTGAGAGCTTACATACTCCTGTGTTCCAAAAATGTAATTGTTGAGTTACAGTAGATTTGTGTGATCCAATGTCAAAATTGGATTTCATGGATGGGCAAATTTACATTCGTGAATACATTCAGAACTCGGATCTAACAAAATAATAATAATGAATAAAAGAAAGGAAGAGCAGGAGTGGATATGGCTGAAATCTGAAGGTTATGTTGCGCAACTCTCTCAGCACCCCATTCAAGTCCCACATTCAGTGTTGGGAATAAACAGATGCCATAATGTTCGTTCTTGAAATCATCCCAATTTCACAGGCTGTAAACCAATTAGCTTAGAGCCTGAGTACAAAATTTTACCGTGGCAGAAGCTTGGATTTCCCTGTCAGTCATGTCCAAGGCAAGAGCATAGCTTAAAATCCAATATTGATTAGTTATTTCTATTTCAAATGCACAAATTTTCTCATTTGAAAAGAACGAAAAAAAAATTAAAAGGGGCTTCCTTTGTCAATTGTCAACCATCAGCATATACAGATAACAGCAAGTACGTCCAAAGTAATCCATGGCGGTGGCATGGAGCACATCGCGAGCTTTGTGGCAGATAACGAGAGCAGCAGAGCTCCACTTCATGATATAGAGACTCCAAGGGATGGGGTATCTTTGATTGTGCCTCCATTCGCCAAATAAAACAATGTCACCATGTCGGTTTTGGGAACAAAACCGACTCCTGATAACTTTCAATACAAGCTGTAACATTATATATATATATATATATATATATATATATATATATACCAAACACAAATAAAAAGGACCAATCTTTACATATAACCTCAAGAACATCGTTGCCGAGTTCTTTGGAGTGAGCGGCGTAGTTATGGCCGACGGCGGAAAAATTATATATTAAATCAGTTATATATTTGTCATACATGAAATGACACATAATTACGAAGTAATAATTAAATTATAATAAATCTCATAAAATTTAATTTTATTTATAAGTTAAAAATAATTTTTTTAAATAATAATTATTTTTTTATATTTAATTATTATTTCATAATTAATTTGTCATTTTATATCAAATCTTAACTTAAAATCACGTTATACAGTATAATTTCTCCCCAGTCCCAACTTAGCAGAGCTTTTGGATGTCCAAAGAAGCCATCGCCATTTCTCTTCCTTCTCTCATTCAACGCAAAAAAGCAATTTTAAGCGTTTGAGCAGCTTAAATCTTGATTAAATCAAATGAGATATTTAAACGTCTGAAAATAATTTATTCAAAACTTAACAGAATTAATTTTTTTACTTTTAAATTAAATAAAAATCACCACTTTGAACCTTAAAAAAAAGTCTGATAATTATTTATATTTCATTGAATAAATAAATTTAATTGAAAAAAAATTAATAATTAAATTTATAAAAATAAAATGATTTCATAAAATCTATAAATAAATAACAAATATTAAGAAATTATAAATATTTATATTTAAATTTATTTAAAATTACAAAATTCCTTTATTTTAATCAAATATAAAAAATTCAGATTTTTTTTTTCTTCAATTAAACACTAAACCTTAACATCACAATTTTCTTTAAAAAATTTTTAAATGTTATTTAAAAATATATGAATATTATTTATATGTAAAACAGATAATAAAAATGATAAAGACATTGAAAATTAAATTTAATCACAATGTATGTATGATTGAGCAAATAAAACCAAATCCACTTGGTTAATTATTTTACTCCAAGCTTGATAAATGGGCAAATTGATCCAGAAAGGCCCTTGGTGGATCTAGAATTACATGATTACAAGCCCATCCAGTTTTGCATGAAATTTTTCTTAACCCAACGAGCCTTTGTCCATAATTAGAATGTATACACTCATAGTCCATTACCCATAAGATCAAATTACCTTGAAAATGGATTTGGGTGTTGGGAGTCCATGTATACCTTAGCTTTTTTTTTTTTCAGTCAAGAGTATTTTCTTAAATCAATTTTTATGAGTTAAAATTAATTTTTTAAAATAAATAATTATGAAATATACTTCTGTGAAGCCTGATTGCTAAGAAAGGGAGAATCATTGCAGTAACCCTATTAAACGTATACCTAATTTTCTTATCTACTTGAAAGTACACATGTGTGCCGTCGCATAAATACGTAGGCTATCATTTTCCATCACTTGCTAATCAATGTTACTCCATAAGAGCTAGCTTTCTTTATAGAGATAGCCAAGTTAGGTCATCCTTAGCAAAATATAAGTAGGAAGAGTAGTCCTCACTTTCAGATATAAAATAAAGGTTTCTATATGCTTTTGCCTTTTATTGAAATCCATGCAAGTGGGAGAAGTTCGGTCTTGATTTTTTAGGTTCACATGTTGATGTGCCCTGCAACCCAATCCTCCTTATGATGATCACATGATATTATTTATTTCTTTTTTCACAGAAATCAAGCTTTGCCTGTCCAAGTTTCTTTTTAAATGTAGAGCTATTTTATGGTGTTATATATATATATGGTCATTCAAATTTTCTCCTTAATGATCCACTTGATATCAAGTCTCCATGAATCTTTTTTTTTTTTTTTTAAATCCCATCAAAAGAGATTTACTTTACCCAAAATCTGTTAGGTGAAATGTCATAAGAAACTATTTTATTTCCTTTATAACATTAAACACCATGATTCCTTGTGGATTATGATATTGTGTTAATAGCTAGCTAGCTAGCTAGCTGCTTGGTGTTGGATCGCTTTTTAGCTTAGTTTCAAAGGAAAATGGATAGGGAAATTACTTTGCCTAAATCATTAATGGCCTTTTGAATAGGAGCTGTCATATGTTGTTGTCCAATTTGGTATTTGAAAAGACCAATCATGATTTAATTTTATTTTCAAATTATTTTATTGAGAGACTAAATATATATGAAATTGGCCTTTGATCATATTCCTATAATATTTTTTCTGTTGTTAGAATAATGATCTATAACCATAAGGGAATAGACTACTCAATGACAAAATATCTTTCCATGTTTTGACTAGCTAATTTGAATGTCTGAATTGAAAAATTCTTGCCTAAATTCAATTCATTATATATTTAAAACATAAATACATGAGATTTATGTATTTAATAGATGTGTTTTACCATGTATATTTTATATTTTGGGTCCATAATAGACTAAATCTAGGTAAAAACAAAATCTTGGCCGAATTCACCTTTATAGAATTTAATGTGTAATGCTAAGAACATAATTAATTAACCAAATTTAAAAAAAATATATTGACACATAATTAAAGCTCTCAGATTAATTATATGATCATCATATGACAAGTTCAAGTACATATTAACGTAATAATATATTGGAAACATTAAGAACCCATTAAAGTTAAAGATTTCATAATTGAAAAAATACATAAAAAAGAAATAAAGATTAATATAATGTTTGGGCCTCACCATCATTAAACTTAGACTTTTGAGTTGGATTGAATATTTCTTACTTTTGTTGAATAATATCATATATAGCTAAATCAATCACAGCTAGCTAGATTAGTGAGGCAAACAAGACCAACTGTCATTAATGAAAACTGGGATTTTGATAATAATTACCTTAAATAATTAAGGGAATCAAGTTGCTAATTTGCTATGATTAATTCTGGCAACAACAAATTATATGTGCTGGATTTATTGTAGCATATATTCATCAGAAATCCCTCCAATTATTTTGTGTCGTCATGGTCTGGGACAAGATTCCTTATGATATAGCTCCAAGAGACATTCTTTTCCGAAATTTATTTCATGTCAAAACAATGGGCAACTAGCATACAGTGAGTGGTGAAGCAAACGAAAACTCATCATGCTAAAGCAACGTATAGAACTTGCAAATTGTCCAATCTGCGATTTATATAATGTTGCAAGCAGGTTTGGTCTAAAGATTTTTGGCACACCAATCTTTGCCTTTTGACTTGAAGATCTACCTCTAGTATTTGGCACTAGCAAGCTACATGAGAGGGAAGAAGATACCAAATAATGTGGACAAATCTGGTTGAAGTTGATTCTCTCCACTATGAGTAGAGAGATACCATCATGGTTAGGGTTTAAAATGTAGCAAAGTATGTTGACTAAGTAGAACAAAAAGGGTTTGAGTGCTAAATCTAGTAAGAAATGTCAAGCTCATGGACCCCCACAAGAGGGATTAGAATTACACTATTAGATCCACTAAATCCCATTTATTAAGCTTGACATTTGACTTACATTTTCCTCTATTGTGCTTGTTTTTATGTATTTTTTATAAAGCTTCTCAATATTTATATAGGAGAAACACACTAAACCCAGCAGGCAGCAATCAACATGTATATGCAAGTGGGGCACAAGCAGAAACAAAGGCATCACAATGTCAACTGAGAGGTGCAAATTAAATAGTGGGTTATATATTAGATAATGAGATCTGTAATGGGATTGGTTATTTGGGATATCCTCATATAATATAGTCGAGTGTCGACTGCCATATAGAAAGCCCAGTGCCCCAGTGCATTGTTGATATTATAGTACTCTTTGTCACGCATTGCGGGAGAAGCGAGAAGGGTGTCTGTTGTTTGAGTTCTTCCATACAAAGGGCCTCAGTAATTGACCCAGAGCCAGCATTTTTATTAAAAACCCATCAAAAGCATTAGAGATGTGATGGTTGGAAACGGTACCGTTTCCCCTTATCCACCACTCTCTGGTGATATTTGTTGATTTATCATTGGCTAGGAAGGTATAAAATCACATCTTAGACATGATAGAGGGGGAAAAAAAAAGGTGATTGAAATGCAATTTGTAGACAAGATTTATCGATCGGAAGTGGGTGTAATTATTGTTGAAAAGATTGATTCCTTTGGTCATTTGGTGTAACTACATGCACATGCATGGTTCCATGTAAGTGTGACAGCAACATAATTTTCATGGTTAGTGTTGCCTTTTTTTCTTTATCATTTAGCTTAACATCTACATATCTTTGTGCACCCATTGGATTTAGTGGAAATCAAAGTTTGCAAGAACGAATTATATAAGATATTTCTTGCTTAATAATTGGTAGTTTGATTCATTTTAAAGATGAGTAAGTCTTGGTAAAATGTTTGAAAAAAATTACCCTTTATAGTGCAACATTTGAATCTTGGAGGTATTCTAAAGAATCAAATAATATAAAATAAAGATCTGTATCATTAAATTGAAATATAAATATATAAATTGCTCATTCAATGAAATATCACCTAATTAACTATAAATATATAAAAAAAAATAGCTACATACATCACAAGAAATCAAATCTACACTGGTGTCTTATTTTAAAATTAACCCTTTTGAATTGAATAATTGAAGAATAACAATTTGGAATGTTATATAATAACAAACAAATTAGCAGCGGTATATATATATATATATATATATATATATATATATATGTAACTTCCATTCATCATTATTGCTAAATAGAAATTTATTATATGTAGTGATATTCTGTTGCAGTTGGAAGCAGCTTAGCACAAACAAAAAAGTTGGACAAACCGTTAGTTGAGGGGTGAGGCCTACATTAATGAAGAAGCGTGCAAGAGAGCACATATAATTGAGGCTTTAAAGATAGAAAGAGAGCTCAAAATCCAATTAAATTCTTGAACAAAATCAAGCTTATGAAAGAAGAAATATAGAAATCGATATAGAAAGCAGTTTGGCTGTAGTAGCTTTAATAGACAAGCTGCGTGCTTCTATTCTAAATGTGTAGGGGTTTTGGTCCTATAGAATTTTGGATCCATCGAAAAACATGTGGAAAAAAAAGAATTTTGCTTCTGATACAATCTAAATTTCAACTCTGTTTGTGATGGAGACACACCAATTCCAATTTGATCATTTCAGGCCATCCCTGATTACAAAAGGTGACCTGATACAAACAAGATAAAAGGATATTATCAAGATTCTTCAAGGATCTAAGAATCCTTACACATTCTGTTTCTTTAAAAATTTTTCACTGAACAAGCACCTTTCTTCTACTTTGCATATGAGTAGCAATATATATAGTGGGTGCCAGAGTAATCATTATATCTAATAATGAATATACACAAAATAATAAAACATACCCATTTTTCATTTTTTTTTCTTGACGAAAAATTGACACCTTAAGTTCTCAGTCTTTTCTTAAAATCATCCCCCATTAATTTATCCTCTCAATACAAGAAATTTAATTTAAGAGAACAAATTAAAGTGATAAAATTTAATTTATTATCTTCTTAATCATTTAAAATAAGACTTATAATAATAAATAGATAATTTCATCCCTAAAATTATTTTTAAATTAGTTTATGAAGAGAAAATAAATAATTTTCTCTACAAAAACAAATGAAAATAATATAAATCCTATATCACTTAGATATGAATTAAGATTGTGCACTCTCCTTTATAAAAGGGAGTGACATCCTTCTTTTCTCTTTCAATAGGATTATGTGCCAAAATATTAAAGTTTTAAATTTTTAATATTCTAAGCAATAAATAATAGTATGAAAATTATATAATAAATTAAATTTTTTAATATTACATTAATTTCAAATATAAATTATTAAATTGCTAAATACTAATCCAAAATTTGGAGATGATAATTTAATTTTATTTCTATAGATCATTAAAGATAGAAAGGGAACAACAACTCTAGAAAATGTTGTCTCCATAAATTATAGAAATCATCTGTATAATTTATAAAATTAACTAATTTTATTGTTTCTTATCTTCGTAATTTTTGTAATGTCTCTTTATATAATTAATGGGATTTTTTTTTTTTCTGAGGAACAAGTAATATATATAATCAGAATTGTATGATTAATTATATACTAACTGTGATTAAAAATGATGGGTCATTTATTTATTATAATTTTCCTCACTTGAAGAGCGAGTTGTGAGGATATAATGAATCCCCAAGAGTAAGAGGATATGTTGGGTTTAATTTGGAAAATGACAAAATGGGAGTTGAACAGTAGGGTATGGGAAGACTGCTTCAGTATATATATATATATATATGACACTGTTAAAATAAGGTTTAAATGGTGCTTTTTTTATACATCAGCTTTGCAATCGGACACTAGTACTCAAACCACTTTAACATTTGTTTGTGAGCTTTAAGGTCTCTGGTACCTGCGTTGTCATCCGAACACTCAACGACTAACTAAAATCCTCCGCCACCTATAAAAATCTCCTCACTCTTCCCTCTTGCTTTACTTTTATTTGCTCTCTCTAGACTCTACCTATTTCTCTCCCTCTAGCAAACTAGCTAACGCTGATCCCACCATTAAACCTCTGCATATAAATATCTGCTAAGTTGCTAACTCTCAAAGCCTGCAGGAGAGCAAAAGGAAAGAAATCAAGAATTAATTATAGCAAAAGGAATATAAAGATGCTAACAACAGAGAGCTCCCAAAAGTACCCGACCATGCCAGAGGTATAAATTCTGAAACTCAACTAGAAAATCTTCCCAATTCTCATAAATTTCTCACTCTAACGCGATACTTATTCTCTTTTTTTCTGCCAGGTGGTGGATGAACTAAAGAAAATGACAGATATAGGCTTCCCAATAGCAGCCATGAGCTTGGTGGGTTATCTCAAAAACATGATCTTAGTTGTGTGCTTGGGAAGGCTAGGAAGTCTGGAGCTCGCCGGAGGTGCCTTAGCTATCGGTTTCACCAACATCACAGGCTACTCAGTCCTATCTGGCTTGGCCATGGGGATGGAGCCACTTTGCAGCCAAGCTTTTGGTTCAAGGAACCTGTCAGTAGCATCTGTAACTCTACAAAGAACAGTTGTGATGTTACTCCTAGCTTCCTTACCTGTTGGCTTGCTATGGGTGAACCTTGAACCCCTCATGCTTGCCCTCCATCAAGATCCTGATATAACCCGAATTGCAAGTTTGTATTGCCGTTTTTCAGTCCCAGATCTTATTGCTAATAGCCTCCTGCATCCTCTACGCATATATTTACGTAGTAAAGGGACTACATGGCCGTTAATGTGGTGCACTTTTGTCTCCATTTTTTTTCACCTCCCTACCACCGTATTCCTAGCCTTCACTCTTCGTCATGGGGTACCTGGAATTGCAATTTCCACTTTTATCTCAAACTTTAACACCCTCTTATTCCTACTATGTTACATGTATTTCACTCGTGTCCCTGAGGAGCCTTTGTACACACAACTTTCACCACCACCGCAACCATCACAGCCACCTTCTTCACTGGGAAGGGAATGGGGAATTCTACTTCGACTGGCTATACCAAGTTGTGTGGCCGTTTGTTTAGAGTGGTGGTGGTATGAGTTCATGACAATTCTATCAGGATACTTATCAAAACCTCGTGTTGCCCTGGCAACGTCGGCTATAGTAATCCAAACCACATCTCTTATGTACACATTGCCTACAGCACTGAGTGCATCAGTGTCAACCCGAGTAGGCAACGAGCTGGGAGCAGGCAGGCCAGGAAAGGCACGTTTGGCGACGGCAGTTGCTGTAGGACTAGCGCTATTAAGCTCATTATTTGGGTTGGTATTGACGACTGTAGGAAGAGAAGCATGGGGGAGAGTTTTTACAGAGGATGAAGAAGTTCTCGAGCTAAGTATGATTGTACTGCCGATAATTGGATTATGTGAGCTAGCAAATTGTCCACAAACCACAAGTTGTGGGATTTTAAGGGGAAGTGCTAGGCCAGGAATTGGGGCAGGGATAAACTTTTACTCATTTTACTTGGTGGGCGCCCCAGTGGCCATAGTCTTAGGCTTTGTTTGGAAACTAGGGTTCGTGGGTCTATGTTATGGACTTCTGGCGGCTCAAATTGCTTGTGTAGTCTCAATCTTGACGGTGGTATACAAGACAGATTGGGAAAGAGAGTCCTTAAAGGCCAAACACTTGGTAGGCAAGTGCACTGACGCATTGGCACATGCAAACCAAGCACTCAAATCTGATGAAGAAGAAGGAGTAGGGTTTCTCGGATTAAAGATAGCATATACAGTCGTTGATTTTGAAAAGTAAGGAAGAAAAAATGATTTTATTTCAGACTCATAATTTTAAAAAAAGTGAATTAAGCATTAACAGGACAAAAATTCAAACTTCACTTTTTATCTTCATTGTTTCATCAAGTGATATTGTACTGTTTTTCCTTTACCTTGTCTTTTCTAGTTTTTGTCCCTTTTCTCTTCTTTTCTTTTTTATGACCTCCAATTCCATGCGTCCTTAGCCTATTCAATAGTTGTACTATGATAATATTTAATAAAAATAATTTTTTAATAATTAAAATATTTAAAAAATATTAATAAAAAATATTATTTTAATAAAAAAAATACATGTATTATTTTAATATTACAATCAAATAATATCTTTTTAAAAAATTTTATATATTCTGTCTATTTAAAAAAAATAAATTACTTCAATTTATATTCTTAATATTGTACATTAAAAGAAAATCACAGGATCAAACATACAGCTATATATATTTTGCTACAAACAAAAGTAACACGTAATATGTTTTTTTCCAGAGCCATAACTTGATTTAGAATCTTAGATATTTAAGCAATAATTAAATCACATGGTATACTTGCTGATGTTTCATATAATCGTGTATGACTAATATACACCAAGTTTATGATATTCATTCAACTATTAAAACAAGAATTTTGGATAAATATAACCTTAAAAAAAAAAAGCTCAAAACTAGTTACGCTAAATGAACGCACAGTCATGAGATGGAGACCTAATGTAGTTGGTTTGGTTTTGGTGTATATTCTTACTTAGGGCTTGGAAATTTTTGCCTATTGTATTGCAGTGAGGCATGCACATCAAAATGAAGCGTGAAGTACTTTCGCTAAAATTTAACAAGCATGTGCATCTGTGGACAGCCATGGGTATAGGCATGTGTAAGCCTGCAGAGCAGAAGAGAAGAAGGGAAGAAAAAGGAAAGAAAAGAGGCATGTGCAAGGCATATGTGCAACCACTTGCGTTTATCCCTATCCACTACAGGCTTGCTCGAACATGAACATCAATGTCTCTTGTATTTTCAAATTGGAATATATAGCTTATGATCAAATTGCCTCTATCTAAGGCATAAATTATTATTTTGTTCCTGGGGAAGACTCCGAAAATTGAATGTGTGACTACTAAAAATGTTATTATTCATATGGTAAAGTTGGGTTCATATAAAAATTTCTATATGATTAAGGTATTGTCTGGCAGCATATATTATTAATAATTAATGAATAAGCTTGTTAAAAATTAGCTTTGGAGTTGTTGATTGCACATGTATATTGTCCATTTTTCATTATGTTTGGTCCAATATTTCTGCTGATCAATGATGACAAAAGGACTTCCTCGAGTGAGAAATGAATACATGGGTAGCTACCGTTGGTCTTGCCGGCCGGACAAAATAAACCAGCTCAGAAAACATTGTTCATATATATATGAATTGATCATAAACGTTAAAGCTTGTATACTCTGGCACTGAGATCACTGTGCTCCAACAGTCAAGCATTTGTTGCAGCAGGAGAAGAACCATTTTTGGGTGGTCCAAATCGTAAAAGAAAACCAGTTTTTGCTCCCCGAAGCCCCATCAATCACCTTTTTATTTCTTGTGTTTTTCTGCAATATTATTGAAGTTGGTTGTTGAGTATATCTAATTATCATATAGAAGAATGGCATATATATATATATAAGAAAAAGTTGAATATTTGTACCAAGAGAATACTATCTTTTAGTACTCTCAATGTATCTTAACCTAATGATATTATTTTAAATTTTCCATTGGATTATACCACAATACTAAAAGATAGTCCACAAAATGTAAAATTATAAAGGTTGGATAAAAAGTAACTATAGTTAGGCATTGCAATAGTTCATACATATGATCATTAAAATTAAAAATATATTAAATGACACTTAAATCGTCTCTAAAATTAAGAAGTTATTAGTTTAAATTTCAATCACAAGTAAACAATAATATATTATTGTCAAGGAAACAAGAATAATTACTTTGACTTTTGGCAAATAATAGGAATAGGGTATGTGTTGGATTAAACCAAACAAGGTTTAATTAAAAGAGTGATTTAAGGAGAAATAGTCAAAACTCTTGAAACAAAAGGCACATAATTATGTCTTCCTTCTATGTGCTCCTTCTTTCATCCACTTTTTAGAAGATTTAAATTTGTTGAAATGAGTAGAAAAGGACAACTGAAAGAGCTAATTAATGTTACACCAAATGAAAAAGTCACACGCACCCTGGCTTGTGCACACGAATACATGGACGATGAACAGAAGAATAGATATGAAACATGATGTTATCGAAATATCCAGAAGCATGTTCACATTTGCAGGCCTAGCAAATGCTGTATGTGCTTGCCATGGATTCAAGAATAAAACAGTGTCAAATCAAAGAGATAACGTGATGGTGTTTCCTCCGTTCTAGCAAATGGACCACCTTAATTTCTATATCTGATTTTACCTTACCATGATCATGACGTATTGTACATGACACTTGAGAGTGACAACTTAATTCTAAAGTAATTATTGTCTTTCTAAATTCATAATAAATTTAAAGTTATTTTTAAAATTATTAAATTTAAATTCCAATCAGAACCAAATAAATAAATAAATAATATATATATATATATATATATATATATATATATAATTTGACAAGCTTGGGTGGATAATTGCCAATTTTTTTTTACTAATTGAAAAAATATGTAACATCAAACTTTCTTTTTATTTTCTTGGATGGAAGTACAAAAATGATCCCTAGACAAATAATGGACTTGTTATAATAAAGGGCTTCACTTTCATTAATTATTACATGTTTCTTGCATGTATTACAAAATTAATCAAAGATAACAAATTATTGATAATTAATTATAAGGTGTTGGTTGTGAAAAATTTGAATTCATATGAAAATAAATTTAACAACTATTAAATTAAATATTTACATCTTATTTATTCATGTATTCTTTATATACACCTGCATTGTACTTATAAGTAGATGTATTTAGACAAGAAAAAATGAAATGCTTCGACCATCAGGAACCTCTCGAAATGCTTGTGGAGATTACGGTCACAGTTCCATTGGAAGCAAATTCATCACAATAATGGCGATCCCATAGCCTTCACCATTTTCTTAAAGCCTATATAGCAACTTAAAATAAATAGACTCGATTTCTATAGCACATTGAATACTCTCGAGGGCATTGAGCTAGAATCTAGCTAGGCATTAACAAAAAGACAGTAATTAATGGATTTTATAATTCATATATAGTAAAAAATAATAATAACGTTTGTGAGCAAAAGTAAAACACTACCTAATTAAGAGAAATGCTCCAAGTCATCTTTGCAACTTGATTTGCTTTAGAGTTAACGTAGATGGGATTCATTTGACAATTCATCAACATTGCATTTGAAAACCATTAATATAAAACAAAGATTAGATTATTTAGAAGTGGGTGGTGAGAATTTGAAACTTATCGGCAATGTATTATGGTTGTTTTGTTGTGATATGTCAAAAAGAGAAGAGAACAAAAATAAAGTCATCAAAGTTAAACTTTTGATCACAATTACAATAAAATGAAATTATATATACAAAAAGTGAATGCATTTAATCAGGATATTGCATACATATTCATATCGCTTTAATTACAGAGGAAATAACGTTTGAA
The DNA here is from genome assembly GCF_030052815.1 of Hevea brasiliensis. NCBI lineage: Eukaryota > Viridiplantae > Streptophyta > Magnoliopsida > Malpighiales > Euphorbiaceae > Hevea > Hevea brasiliensis. The sequence continues at coordinate 75,091,772 of NC_079507.1, read as the reverse complement.
AATAAAATTATATCTAAATGAAACTTACGTCTCTCTTCAAACATGGACTGTGAATGGAAGAGCCAAATTAAGGAGAAAATTTTTTCTTTACAAAATCTTTGCGTATTGGGTTGTTTGAAAAGATACGGATTCAGAAGATGACCATTAGTGATTAAATTCATCCATTTTGGCCTCAAAACTAGTTCAACAATTAAATGAGGGAAAGATAAAGGGAATGAAGCGAAAGCGCATCATGATTTCTCAGCTAAAAAAGTCAAAAATTTTGCATTATTACGAGAAATTCTTACCCACTCTCTCACGTGTTCATATATTGCATTAATATGAAACCCTCTTTTATTTGAAAAGTGTTAAAAATTATTGACATGATTCGATTGTTGAGTTCAGAGTTGTATCCACTAAAATAACTTAACTCAATTGAACTAAACTCTTCTTATTATGTGAAATTCTTACTAACTCTCTCACGTATTCATATATTACATGAATATGAAATCTTCTTTCACTTAAAGAGTATTGAAAATTATTGACATGATTTGATTATTGAGCTTTGAATTATCTCTACCAAAATAACTTAAATTGAATTGGATTTCTTTTACTTATATTATATTTTTATTTATTATAATTTTAAACGATTAATAATATCATATTATATTAAAATAATAATAAATAAATTTAATACTTGTCTATAATTATTCTTAAATTATGAATACTGTAAAAAAAATTATTGAATTACCCCACAACAACCACGAAGTAGATTAAATTTATAAATATTTTGGAGTGTCGACATTCGACAAGTCTTAAATTTTGTATATCTGCTCACTCTCCATATGTCCCTCAAGTGACAGATAAATGGGTGGCTGAAAAGACTGAAAGAACAAATGCAAAAATGTCAAATGGAAAGAAAAGTACATTTGCATAAGCTGACAGATTAAGTCTTTGATTTGCTTTCAACACTGGTGTAGTGGTGAAACATATCCTATTAGATTTGATAATGATAGAGATATTCCCCCCATTATCCTAATAATATTTTTATTCTTGCTCCACCAACTATCCTTATTCAAATGTTAAATCGCTATGAGGAGAATCATATAAAAAAGAATAAATATATTAATCAAATGATACAATTTCTTTTTTTCTTTAAATAAGAAAAATAAAATATTGCTTATATAAAAAAAAAATAATAATAAAATGTTTCTCATCAAGTAGGTGGGCCTCTGAGGCCAGTTGAGCTTACCCAGATGGGTCTAATGACATAGCAGTTGGATTTTAGGCCCATAAACGGAAGTGGTGGGCACCCACTGCCCTTGTTGGGCTGCAACCTTTTTAATGCTCCAGGATTGAAAGGACTCTGAGTTTGAGGTCCAATTGAATTCAATTATACTAAAAAAAAAAAAATTTAAATTACCTTTTAAACGTATTTTTAAATAATATTGTTACTTATTATTTCAAATTTTTTATAATTAAAATATATAAAAATTAAATAAAACTGAAAAAATTTAATAAATATTTTTAGAACATTATTTTTTTTAAATAATTTAAACAATATTATTGAACAGAAAAATAAGAATAATGTTAAAATGGGCTCATTTTTTATGCAACAAAAATATATTTTCTTAGCCATATCCTGTAAGGTAGGAGTACAATGGGAAAGATACAACATCAAATCATAATCATGAAAATCCTTTTCTAAGTATGAGATGCATTCCAATAATTTGAAAACTCACCGCATCCAATAATTCACTTGCTAACAACATCCCAAATATAATTATGAAAAAGATTTTACAGCACCCATATATTCCAATTAAATTTTAAAATAATTTGATATATTTAATAATAATATTATTATTATTATTATGAGATAATAAATTTTATTTTTCACTTAAATACTCCATCAATTTACTTTTATTTATAGTTTAAAATTTTTATATAATTATTAATAAAATAATTAAATTATTTAAATTATAATAAAACGGACAGAATAAGCTTATTATAATCATCAAAATCGTGATGTAATATATGCTTAACTCTATACATGAATAAGCTCATTGATCATTAAATCAAAAAATTTTATTAAAATTTATATAATATTAATTAATATATATATATAATAAATATATAAAATATTTGATTTAATAATTATTAAATTTTAATATTTAATAGGCTCACAATAGCAATCAAATAGCAATATGATTGGTGTTCTATTTACAAAGATAAAGAATACTAAGATCTTGTTTGAAATTTCTTAATTATTAATTGTGATATTATTATAAGATAAAGTAATACCTCCCATTATATATTTCTTCATTTTCTTATTTTACAAGCTAGTTGTGGATTTAAAAGATAAATTATAGATAATAATTTTTCTCATTTTATCGTACCATATATATATATATTTTTTAATGAAAAGTGAAAATAATAATAAATTTTCATTTATAATGTTAAAATCATTTTACATGCTTTGATATTTTGAATTTGGGTCATTTTAAGCAATAAAAAATTTATAATAGCTTTTTTTTTTCTTTTAATTATTTTGAATTCAACTTTTTTTTTTCTTTTTCATGCCATACATTAGAAAGGAAAAAGATAATAAACTGACCAACAATTATGAAACTGTAAAATAACTATAAACAAGTGAAGAAAGTAGAGAACATTTAGGAGGCTAATCACTATTACTCTGCCCACTCCACAAAGGAAGTGATTAGTATAAACTAAATTTTATATAAAAATTAAGTTAATAATTTTCAAATAAAATATTTATATTAAAATTTTAATTAATTTTATATAAATTTTAATATAAATATTTAATAAATATACTGATTCTTCAATAAGTTACATTTCTACTGGCTTGAGGTTTGATTGAATTTTAGGGCCTATTTGAGATTTATGATTCTAACCCAGTTAATATGTAAAATCTCAAGTTTGATAGTAAATCTCTTGTTATAGGGTTATATTAAATTGAGAATATTAATAAGTGAATTTATAACTCGAATTTAAAGAGATTATATGAGTTAAATCAAGAATATCAATTAATAATTTCATAATTAAAGTTTAAAGAAACTATGAATATAAAAATCATATATTTTTTAGAATAATAAAAAATAAAAATACTCTGGCTTGAATCTGCGAAGAACTTCTTGAGGGAAATGTCTTCGAAAATTCAAAAAGCATCCATGCATGGAATCTATGCCCACTAGACAAACTCATCCCTAAAAAAGATATATATATATATATATATATATATATATATATATATATATATATATATATATATATATATATTCCATTTAGCCACTTTTAGTCTTTGAAATGGTCCGAGAAGCCCAATTATGTTTTATTTTATTGACAAGTTTAATTAATAGGTATTGTAAGTAAAGTGCATAATCCTTTTAGTCCTCATCCCATTATTTGATTTGATGTGATTTCAATAACATTTTAATTAATAATATCAATTTAAAAGAAAACCAAATAATGTAATTTCAGTTTTTTTTTCTCTCCAAAATTTGAACTCAAATCAATGATTCTGACATCTTCGTGGGAGAATAGTCTTGATTTGTTCCCAAATCTCTAATCTGAAATCTTGCTTTTGAGTTCCAACGCAAGTATCTTACACAAGAGGTCCTTGCTTTGTACCCATCGCATAAAGCCTCCACTTTATTATATGTTTTGATGTTCAGTTGGTTTAATGATAAATTAGAAGATGATCAAAGTGGGATTAGGGTAAGACTGCTTGGTAATCACTTTAAAACAATAACTTATTAAAATTAATTAATATAATTACAGTGCCATACAAAAGTAGTGTCATGTCACGTCAACTTCAATTGGGCCTTAGTTCCATCGTTTGGCAATGGGACCCCACTTTCTATCATTCTTATCACACGCACGTGGCCCAACAACAACTTCTGATTCAAATCATCCAGCAAAATGGCCGATGGAGTTGGGTCCCATGAAAGGGTAACTGTAGGTCCCAATGAGTTGTAATGGACCCACTGTAGGCCTATAGTGGTAAGAAGACATGATGGCCTCACATAAGAGAGTCTTCATGGCTTCCTTCTCTTTTCTCGCTTTGATCAACGTGCTAGCTATCCCGTGGGTCGTCTCTCGATGCCCAGAGTTGCCCCGTAACCATCATTTGGACTTTCTTTCATTTCGCTACCCGACAAGGTAATACAGTCATTCCAATTATTAATTGTCTTCAATAATTAAAAAAAGTATTAATTTAATTTAAAAACGTACATTTGTGAAAAATGAAAGGAAATTAAAATGCATTAATAGAAGGAAGAGTAATACGGCGGACAGGTGTGGTGGAGCGCCGGCTTTATTATAAAGAATCTCTGCGTTAAGTGCTGCAGAATTTTGATGGTGATCTTTTCTTTTTTGTTTTTTTTTGAGCAGAAGCAGCGTGGGAGATAGAATTGGAATTAGAAAAGCACAGAGCTGAATGCCTCTGAGGTTGGACACGTAGTTCTGTTCACAGTTTGTACCACCTGGATGAAGCAGTCCTCTTTCTTTGTTTGTTTACCTCTTATCGCATTTAACGCTCTATTACTTGCTGCCTTTTTAGAGAGTAACTTGCTCGCCTGCATCAACTATTCCTACTTGCGCAATTTATCAAACACCTGTGTCACGTACTTTATTATTATTAGCTTATGTTTTGCAATTTTCATGGTTAGTTGCTTCCGTTTTTTTTGTTTTTTGTTTTTATATTATGTTTGTATTAATATTTTTCATTTTCTTATTTAAAAAAATTAAAAAATTTTTATATTTATCTATTCATATTTTATAATCAATTTAATTATTAATAATAGTTAAAAAAAAATATCCTCATCCAAACTAATAACGTTAAACATATTTTCATATATTTTTTTAAATAAAATGACAAAAGTGTTAAAAATGATGAGACTATAGATAAAACAATAATTTATTAAAATTTTATCATTCATTTAATTTATTTAAGTAATAAAATTTATTACAAAATAGATAAAAGAGTAGGAAGTATTAAATGAAAGTAAAATTAAAAGAATTTTTAATTTATTTTTTTAAAATAATAAAATTTTTCATGAAAATATGATAAATCTTACGATATTACCTGATAAAATCTGAATTTAAAATATTTTAAAGTCACATATAAAAAAATATTTAACACCAATTTTATTATTAAGGACTATAATTCTTTCTAAAATGTACTATATGGATAAAAATAATTGAATCAACTTTATTAATAGGATTTAATGTCAACAAATTCAAAATTAAATTAATAATATTTGAAAAGTTAGGTAAAATTATTGAAAAACTATCATAGCTTGGGGACCTTATTGTAAAGTGATTTTCAAGAATATAAAATGAAGCACGTCTCTTAATAATTTACTTATTTTCCATGGATGGATATATATCACAAGAAAAACACCAAGCAATTACTGATTTCAAAGCAAAACAGAGACGTTGGTTCATCGTGAATCAGTTGGCTGTGATTCATGCATCAATTAATGGGTTTAAAGTTTCAAGTAGAGGTGAGTAGTCGTGTATAATTTCAGCTCCATAATTTCGAGTTGTCGATAAGCATGAAAACGATATGAAAGCAATGTCGTTTGTGTTTAATTGTTTCTTCTTCTGTGCACATGTATAGTCAAAGAGAGGTTTGAGAGACTTTGTGTCAACTCGTGATAGGTTAAGGTAGGGAGTGGATTGGGTTTGGAAGATACATATAGTTTTTCATAGACCCCTCCATTAATATTACAAAAGCATGCGTGCACATATTGCCTGCCTTGCCTACGGTCATGATTTCGACATTAGAGTGTGCTTTAAGAAAATCAATTATCCAACTTTTTTTGAGTATAAAATTGAAACAACTGAAATTGGGATTGAATGCATTCAACATTTCTTAAAGCTAGTTGACATCGCTTTTAGGTTTTATCATCTTTATAAGTTATTGATATTTTATGAATCATAAGAGATATATATATCCTGAATTTTATTAAAAATATTTTATAGTATCTTAAATTTTTTAAACGTCTTATGATATATTTCAACTCTTATAAATATGATATGACACACTTTTATTTTTATAAAATAAAATTTAAATATTTTTCGAATTCTAATTAGTAAATTATCATTAGAATTTATGCTTTTTAATTTAGATATCTTAAAACTATTTTAATTTCATTTTAGAAGAGTTAAAATATGTTAAGAAAAATTTTTTTTCTTTTATAAAGTTTAAGTATAAAATAATATACTCAACCTGTATTACTATTAGCTAGATATATACCTGGGCATCAATCTGATTGGATGTAATTCAAGATTCAGAAAGATAATGAATCCGAACCATTAAAATTAAACTAAATTCGATTTAAAGATGGGATGATTTCTTATAATTCTAACTCGATATCTTTTAATTATAACATAAAAAAAAAAAATAAGAGGAAGATTACTTCCTTTATCCCAACTTTTGAGACAATTAAAAACCATATCATATGTGAGCTAACAATATATTATATATAATCTCATCACTTCATTATGGAACGCAATCTTTAGTTAATATAATGTTAACCCTTTTTCTTTTATACTATATCGGGTTGGATAGCATATAGTTATCATGATCTTCAATCACCTTTCCCTAAATAATTCATATTAAAGTAAAATTTTGATCATAATTAGTATTGCTTGCCTGCAGACAACTTGTGATGTCTTTTCACATGCATTGCTCAGATCGTATAGTATAGAAGCAACTTTGATTTTATTTATACATATAATATTATAATTATTAATAAATATAAATTTTGGAAATTAAAGATTTTAAAAATTACTGCTCCAAAGCAGTCAAAGAAGGAGGAGAAACGTGTTGGGAACTCGCCTGAAAGTGCGAATATGGGACGCATTACTGAACCGTAACGTACAAAATGAAGAGAAGAAAACAAAACAAGAAACAAGAAAAGGAGGAAAAAAAAAAAAAAAAGAAAAACGGGAAAATGAAATGGAAACTAAAAGGGATACGTGGCAGTTAACAAGCAGAAGAAGTCAAATCGTTCGCTACACTAATCGTCCTTACTACTGCTGTAATGGACCCACCAATCCCTTCTCTTTCTACCCTTTCTTTCTTCTATTTATTTCCCCTTCTATTTCGTCACCTAGAAAAAGTTTCCTTCGCCTCCGATAACGCCCTCCTTCGTCTCCTCCTACACCACCACCGCCACGGCCACTGCCACACTGGGTCTTTAAAGCAACTATTGTCTTGTTTTGGGAGTGAAGGGTTTGAAAGAGAGAATATCCTATAATGAGAGATGGTGGGTTTAAGTATAGTTTTGGAGGCGCAAAAGGGTGGTGTTAACAAGAAAGCCCCACAGGTGATCAGTAAAGCCACTATGATGATCAATAAACCTTCTTCTTCTTCTTCTTCTTCTTCTTTGCCTTCTTCAAGCTCTTTATCTTCCTACTTATCTTTCCCAGTCCCTACTTTTCTTGAGCATTGCTTTCTTTGTGGGCAGAAACTCTTGGCTGGCAAGGATATCTACATGTACAAGTAAGCAATACATAGCAAACAAATATTCTACTGTTTCTAATTTTCTTCCATTTTTGTGTTTTCTTTAAATACCCAGATCTTATATGGCAGATATTTGGCGAATTAGCACTACGTTCTCGCTTGCTAATCTTCAAAAGACGGATCTTTCTTTTGTTTTCATGTTTTTCCTGTGATTTTATGTTATTCATAGTGAGCTTTAATGGCACTGTGTTAATATTTCTTATAAAAGCTTGATTTGGGTGGTTATCTTCTTACATGCAGAGGAGACAGAGCTTTTTGTAGCGTGGAGTGCAGGTGTAGGCAGATATTTATGGACGAGGAGGAAAACCTGAGGAAAGAGAACTGTTCAGTGGCAGCCAGTAAACCAACTTCTGCATCTTCCTCTTCATCATCATCTTCATCTCCTGCTTCTCGTCACCGCAAAAGCACAAGAAACCGAGCGGGTGGTTTTGCATATTGAGAGAGAGAGAGAGAGAGAGAGAGAGGGAACTGAAGCTCTTCTTTTTTTTTTTTTTTTTTTTTTTTAATTTCAATAATTTTGTTTCAGTTTTACCCTAGTGTCCTTTTTGTAATGACGTTGATATCCTCTCTATCGTTTTTTGCTGGCGGGTATGGAGCCGAAAGGGCATTCAAATTTCAGCACCAATTATGTATTGGAGCCCATGGTTTGGTTTTTGGTTTTTGGTTTTGATATGTTTCCTATTTGCCCATAATCAATAGGACGGTTGAAGGAGTTTAATTAAACTATTGATTAATTAGTTAATTCATTGATTATGCTTTCTTTTCTACAAAATAACTCTAAAGAATGTTAATGTTCATGAGAGTTATCGATTTCTTGAAACAAACAAAGGTGTTTGTTCACTTGTTTAGCAAGATGACAAAGGGCGTACCTAAATGTTGGATTCTCGTGCTGGGGTATTTTTGCTAAATTACCCGCTAGGATGGAGAAGTTCTGTGGGTGATGAACAGACTAGCTAGCAAGTGAATCAAGAATTAATACTCGAGCAAATTGTAAATGGTCCCCAGCAGAAAAAGTGTATATATATTTCTCTTTTCTTCGTTGCTAAGAGTTGTCTATATATATATATATATATGGACAACTCTTAGCAACGAAGAAAAGAGAATTCAAATACACATGTGTGTATATGGAGCTGCATCTAATATATGGGTCCAGTTTGCAGCAAATAGCAAAACTGACCCGAATTAGCAAGTTTGGCCTAAAAACCAGCATTAAATTCATGGGTGCTCATTGTTTTTAAAGCTCAACCTACAGAGGCAGGTATAGATATGTGTTGAAGGAGACTAGCTAGCTACTGAACTGAGCAAGGACATATCCATAACTTTTAAGCCACAGATCTATAATTGCCAGAAACTAGAAAAATGTATATGATTGTGTCATTTCGGTGCGTTTTCTTGTAAAAATAGATACGAAGAAACAGCAAAAGAAAAAAGGGAGAACACTGCTCGTCGTTCATGCTAGTACTCGATACGTTGATTAGGTGAGCCAAGAAGAGAACAGCAAGCAAAGAAAAGCAGTAGAAAGAAAGTTCCAAGGTGTCAACCAAATAATTACCCAAAAAAAAAAGTCGCATGAGATTTTCAGGCAAAAGCTAGCAGTCTGGGATAGAAGGTGGACGTGACACTATTAATAAATAATTGAATTTAGAGAGAAGGGGAAGGGGGGCAAAAAAAGAAAGAAAAAGAGCATAGAATCTTATACTTTCCAATGTGGAGGAGCAGCTGGTTTAATTGAAAGGTAGGAACCCTAGAAAGAGCTAGCAGAGCATATATACATATAAGAGATGGGCATACGTACTAATTAGGAATAAATAGGGTTTGCCACTTAGTTGTCTTTATGTGGTGCTACCGTCCACAAATCCTCCCCAGGAAAGGGACATTTGGGTTCCCACAAGAATGCAATATATATATTTATAATACATTCCTTTGGGTGGAGATTGCATTTCCGACAAATTTTAATTTTGCTAGTTGTGCACTCTATTTCCTTATTTTACTCACCGACACACTCCCTTCTGTCTCACCATGCATTCGAAATTAATCCATATATGGAGAACTAAACATAGAAGAAATATATATATATATATATATCAACAATCACTGTTTATATCATTTCAAAAACCAAAAAATTGAACGTGATTTTTGAAGCTTAGATGTCTAATTATATATATCAAAAACAATTAATTAAATTAGATATTCCATAGAATGGGACTTAGCTCAGAATGCCAATTGTTCATCGCATGCTTAATTAATTAATAAAGATGATGATGATGATGCCATGCAATATATATAGCAAGTGTTTAATCTAGCTAAGCCCTTTGCACAAGAATGACTTGCTGAAAACGGCAATTCCAGCAGTTTCTGTCCATCTTGGAAAATATATATAGAGGCCGTTTAACAATATATTAAAATTTTAAATAATTTATTAAGTTAAAGAAAATTAAAATAAGATAAAAATTACCACAACCGATAAAAAAATTACCTATAATAAGATTATTTTAATATAAATCAATCCTCCGATATATATAAATCAAACTCCTGGATTTTCCAAAACCCCGTGCAGGCCATCGTTCAGAGGTCAAGCCAATAATATATTTTTCAAGACGGAAGAAAAAAGAGAGAGGTTTAAGAAGCAAGTACTTCCAGTTTGTCTCTTTCCACTTACTTTCCTCATCAACTTTGAATGATACTTTTGGTTTTGGATGTCTTGAAAGATCTCTTTTCCACATTGGCTCTTATATGAAAAAATAAATTATTATTAAAATTATCATAATTTTAATAATAATTTATTTTTATCATTAAAAAAAAAAAAAAAGCAAAGTAGAATCAGCCTTCTTTAATAACAATGCAATTCTAATATTTCAACTGATGCTAGCTACTAGTCTATATTATTTTTCTATTTTATATTGTAATTAATATTTCAATTTTTTACATTCAAAAAATGAATTAAAATATTTTAAATTTTCAATTATATCATACACCTTTTTATCATTTTTTTAAATTTATGCTGTCAATAAAAATTATTTTATTATTTTATCTATGAGTTTTGCTATTATAAATATTTTTATTCTTAAAAGTTTTATAATATTTTCACTTTCGTCCCTCATTAACTATTTTTTAAACTATTGACTAATAGTTAAATTGATAAAGATAAATGAAGACATACTAAAACTCGTAGAAATATTTTAATTTATTTTTTAAAATATAAGAATTCGATTATTATGATATAATACAAACATGAAAAAATAATATATTCAAGAAAAGGAAAAACTGGGGAAAGATGATGGAAGGAAAGAATATTCAACTCAAATAAAATGAATTTGGCTTAGCATGCAAAAGGTCTTTCCATCGGCATATAGAATTATGGAAACCATTTAAGTTATATACAGCAATTTTATTTATTTATTTATTATTTTGGTACAAGACAAGAATACTGTAACTTTTCTAGGAAATGGACAAACATAGTTTTTCGTAACACAGTGAACAGATTCAACTCCCACGTGACATTATTTTACTGCAAATTCCGGGGGCAACAGCAGCAAATGGAACAAAAATTGACATCCCACAATTCAATCCATAGTTCAGAGCCATTTCAAGTGAAATTAAATATACTCTGGCTAGAGTTTTTCCATGCCAGTAGATTTGGTTAATTAAATACATACAGCTAACCTACTAACTATATAGCCTCATGATCATGAGAGAACGTTCATTGTAGATCACAAGAAACATGCAATGTGGATTGAATAAGCTAGTGCAACACTCTAAGAGGTGAAATGTTCCTGACGTTGCAGGATATTGACTAGACAAATTCCCTCCCACTCGATTTCCCATTCCCATTCCCATTCCCATCAGCTCCATACTGGTAAAAAGAAAATTAAAACACCATGCCAGGGAAAATAAACAACATGATTGTTCACCCACACAGGTTACTATTTCTTTTACTATATTGGTCAACACTAATGATCAGACGTTTGATAATAATGAAGAAATTATAGCGATGGCATCACTAACCTAATTAATAATGAAACAGGAAAACTTACAGAAATCAAGTAAATTAAGTTTGTGACATCAGAATTAGAGGTGCTAATCACTAATTCCTACTTGTAAAGGATACTAGAAGATTTTCCATTTAGGCTCTGTTTGGATGGAGTAAGGAAAGGGTAATTAATGGAAGGATAACGGAGGGTAAGGAAGGGAAAGGGTGAGGAGGGTTACAATAAAAAAAATCTCATGTTTGGAAGGAGGTGAATTAATTGAAAGGTAAGGAAAGGTAATGTATATTCTTCATGTTTAAAAATAGGTGAAAAAAGGATAAATAATTATTAGAAGTATAAAAATACCCTTATTTATTAGATAATTTATTAAATGGTAAACTCATTTTGATAAATCTTAAATTTACAAATAATAATGGTCCACTATAAATAAATCATAAAATTAATAGATCAAAATAATAATGCGCAAATCTAACAAAGATTAAATAAAAAATGGATTATTTAGAAAAAAAAAATTATAATTGAAGCATAATAATTGAAGCAAACTATTGAAAGAACAAATAAAAAAATAATAATTGAAGTACAATAATTACAGCAAATTATTTAAAAACAAATGATTGAAAGCAGAGAAACTATATATGGCCACAAGTTTATTTTTAATGAGTATAATTAGGTTTTTAATAAAAAATTAATGATACAATAGAAAAATAGAAAATAAAGTAATTTTCAGCTCTCACCTCCCCCTGCTTACACCCTAATTTGGGGTGTAAAAAAAATTGGGATTTGAGGGGTAAGGGAGGGTAAGCCTTACCCTTACTTACCCTTATCCTTTACTAACTCACCTCTTCCCAAACAGAGGCATAATAGTTATTTATCTCTCGTTACCCTTATTTACCCTTTTCTCACTCCTACCCCAAACAGAGCATTAGTGGTTAAGAAGCAAAAGAAAGAAAGCAAAACAACCTAGTGATTGCCCATCAACAACATTGTCTACTTCTACTGATTAACTGGATTACTTCGAGCAGCAGAGTGACATTTGGGTTTTTAAGAGAAATGTTGTATTTATGACCTTGTCATGGTGCCTAATAGAGGAGAACAAATAGAGACTATCATTTCTCAAGATCTAAATTGCTTTGTCCCAAATTTTGAGCATGCAATGATGTTGATGCCCAGCCACCAAATAAAGCTAAATTTAGGGAGGCTTAAAGGTTGGATTAGAGTATATATCCAACTCATCTTTCTCAATGATTAGAAAAAAAAAAGGGAATAAACTTCTGACTATGTCCAACAACGAGTAGAAAGCAAATAAACAGACTAGTTATTGCCTACCAGTATTGTTTGCCCTGATTGATTAAGTTTCATTCATAATAGGAAATTAAACATATGCTAATTCTTAGCCAAAAGCCACTCAAACCTCACATGCAACCAAGATCACGGGGAAGCCCTCTCCAAATGCTACTGAACCATAGCTCATTGCATTCCCAAAAATACTCTTATCTTTCTTCTTTCCATTTTAAAAAGTTTGTCAAGCATGCAACTTGGTCTATATTGTGATAATAACAAATTCCTCCAATAATTGAACAGCTTTTAGTGGCACATAGGCACTTGCATTTGTAAGAGGGAAATTACATATGTGAACTTGTTCCATTGGCTAACATAGGTACAAACAGAACTCTTTGTTTCACCAAGATGCAAATTGCTTTGTCTCAAAATCGTGGCATTCAATAAAATTGGCGCTCAACCACCAAAAATAGCCCAGGTTAGGTGGGGTGTGATTCTGGTTTAGACAATTTTCCATCTCTTACGATCTTAAAGATGAAAAAGAAGTGAACATATAACTATCTGCAATGAATGGTAGCTAATGATCACCCATGCATCCATACCTATTTCATCATAATTTTGTTCAATCCAGTGTTTTTAAATAGAGAAACAGCATCAGTCATGCAGCTTAGAAAACAGAAGCAAATCATTGCATAGTCACATTCAACTTCAATACCCCAAAAATATAGCAACACATGCACCAAATCTGCGAGAAAAAAAAAAAAAAGGTGAAAGTGCTACAAAAGGAAACAGGATTGAAAGGGGTTACCCAAACTCTGACCAACGATGCAATGCCAAGTGGGTCCTGCCTCCTATCGAGCTCCTTTATGCGCTCAGCTACATGGTTCTCAACATCATGCTTCTCGAATGCCTGAATCAAAAACCATCCTAATGAAAAGTTAAGCCAAAAATTAAAAATAATAATAATAATGAAGTCAAGTAAAAATTTTGAAATGGAAACTAATACATAAAGCAAGTTTAGAGAGACACAGAGAGAGCTAATTTTAATATCTGAATTTTCTATGAATATAATTTTCTTGAATACAACATACTAGTTCCAATTTTGATCACCTCATCTTATCCATGTTGTACGCAAATGTCCCATTGTAAACATGCCAACTGATGGAACTTTGGTAAAAAGAAACTAACGGCTGTTAATATTGCCTTATCCACCATTTGAACATTTATAGTTTTTCTTTAAATCATCTGGTAAGTGGGAAGTGGTAAGCACAGAAAGTTCCTGGAAAATGGGGAAAAATTACAAAACAATATATCATTAGATGAGTATAATGAGAAAAATGTGTGCACTGAATTCTACTAGCAAGAGTCAAATATTGTCTTGCAGCTTCAAGGGAAATAACACCATGTCAATTCATTTGTATTTCCGGTCAGCTCACGCTGTTTGATATTATTTAGGCATATATAAGCGCTGATTCTTACCTGGAAAACTTGTAATCGCCATAAGCAGTAAGCAATGCAGTCTTCAAAAATCCCCATGGAGCTCTCAATGAACCTCCTAACCCTTGCAGCAGACAATAAAACAGCCACAGCAAAAAATGATCAAGAGCACCAGGATCCAATTTCACAAGTCCCATAACCTCCTGAGCCAACGAAGGATCCTACTTCACCAGAAAATCAACGTGAAGCAAAACGGTCCCTTCAATTTCCCTAGCGGTGGAATTCGCTATCGATCCCAACTCTGACCCCAATAAAACTCATAATCCCTTCAATCACCTCCCTCTAATTGGATCCCTTGTACGCCAAAACCAACAGTTGATATGCAAGCGAAGGCAACTTGAGTCACACAACTAAAGTTTATAAGAAAAATTCAAAAGGCTTGTAAGGGGTGAAGTGCTAGCTACTATTAGTTATTTTAACCTTTGGATTCTTAAATTAGCCTACTCATTTACCTCTGCCCGTTCAACTTGTCAAGGTTCCCATGTTGCCGCTGCCACTGTTTTGAGGGAATTGGGATCGTGTGGGCCGGATTTGGAAAGAAAGGAAGAGATGGGTGTACATGGAGAGGAGAGAAAGACAGATAGGGAAGGGTGGTGTAGAGAGAGGGAAATGAGAGACAGGACAGAGAGTGTATACTCGGAGACGGCGACGGAAAGAGTGGAAAACGGGAGCGGGTGTGGAGGTACAACGAGATGAGAGAAGCGTGGTAAGATTTAGAGAAAAGGTAAGGATGGAGGTTGTTTTGATGGGCTAGGTTTACGATCTCGGTGCGGGTTGGTGGTGGCTCTTGGTCTCTGCCGCTGGTGGAGGCGATGACCGTGTTTTTGTGTCTGTAATTTTGACGAGAGGATGGAGTAATGGAGGGGATATTGGATGGTTTCGTTTTACTTACGCGGGAAAAATATTTTTGGGTGTGTCAAGCTTGCTTCAGTAGAACGGTGTCGTTTGATTGCCCTTTTACAAGAGACGTGTACGGATGGAAAATCTTACAAACGTGGCATGCATTTTATCTCTAAAAAAATACATAAATTTATTTAAAGGAAAAAAGAAAGATTAATAATAATAATAAAAATTGATGTTATCATTTTCTTTAAAGTTGATATAAAAAGAAAGTTTATTATCAAATTTCAAGCCCACATCTACAAAACTTCGTCATTATTATTAAAAGATGAAAAACACAAAACTCGAATTTAAGATTTTTATTATTAAAATTTAACATTGCCATATAAAATGACTTTTTTAAAAAAATATTTTTTATAAAAATAATTTCTTAAAAATATTATCATATTTGATTTAAAGTAAAAAATGAACTAAATAATCACAATAATTTGTTTTAAACATAGCTTATAAATATATAAATACATATATTAAGGAATTTGATTTATTATAATAACCACAATAACATAAAATAAACTATTATTCAAAAAATCTTTTAATGAAGATAGTATAATGTGAAATAATTTTAAAAATAATAATAATAATAATAATAATTATTATTATTATTATTATTATTATTATTATGACTCATTTTATATATTTTTGTTCTAACCAACAATATTGCATATGATAATAATTATTAACAATGCAAACCAGATTAATATATTTAGGTGATTACTTAATTAAATTATCAATTATATACTCTTAATTTTAATATATTTTAAAAATGAATGTGAGTGATTATTATTATTTTTTTTTTTTTGACTTTCAATTGAAATATGACATATTAACACGCTCTTTTCAGTTTTTCCTTTTCTGCAATACGAGTAAGGGCTGCTGACCTTTTCTTTGATCACCAATGGCTCTCTACTTCTTTTTTCTTTGGGTTTTTAGCTATTTTTTAAAATAATAAAGGAAGTTCTTTTATATTTATGAATTTTTTTTTATGAAATTTTTTTAGTTTTCTCTTCATTTTATGCAGTTAGCCTCTTATAGTTTTTGGGTTTATCCTCTTTATGAGATTTTTGTTTAGAATTAGACTAAGAGTTATGTTCCTTGAAAATACTTACCTTAACTGACTTAATTAATAAGAAAAATTTCAAGCAAAAATTAAAGTGAGTTTATATGATACCAACATATTACAAGTGGTAAAGAACCTTTAGACCCAATAGACTTGAAAATCCATGAATTTTTCATTCGTCTACAAACTCTGTATATGCAAAAATAGATATAAAAAATATATGTTTTTATTTCTCAAATCTTTATAAGGAATTTTTTTTATTCTTTCAACTTTCTTATGAGTATAAATATATGAGTAGATTGACATTCCTAATTTTATGAGTTCTATCCCATCAGTACTCTTATTATAAGAATGAAATTTTTCATCTTAGAAAAAATGACAAAATATTTCTTAATTAAAAAAATAACAATATAGCATAAGAATATATGAGTAGTAGTATTCGATAAATAGGAAAGAAATTGATTGATTTTAAAGTAAGGACAAAGAGTGGTGAGCTATGTCTCGTTGTTAAGTAAGGGTTTCCTCTTTTCATTGCCTACATAATAAGAGGAGCACGTGAGTGGTCGTTCTTACTCATTGGATGAAAGTCCCTCTCTTTCTTTTCGGTTATGATGTATATAAACTTTCTTTGGGTGTTAGTTTTTTTAGTTACATATATGTGTTTTCTCTACCAATTTTTTATAAATTTAGTAGTTTTTTTAGTTATATATATGTGTTTTTTTTACCAATTTTTTATAAATATAATATGCGCAAACTTGTTTTGGTAGATTCTGTGCTTTAGTAAGAGGGCCCTACTAACTTCCTTTCCATTTTCATCAAGTTCCATTTGAAGCCTTAGCCTATTTTTTCCTTGTTAAAGTTTATGTTTCGGTAAGGATGCTTGGTTGTTGTTCTCTGGGTTGCTGTCCTCCAGCGCAACTGTGGAGCTATTGTGCTTTTTTGGGGTCCTTGTGCATGGTGAAGTGTAGTCTCCTTAATCTTCAAGCTTTTTCGGTGGGAGGGTGCAAAACCCTTTAAGCCATGAGGCCCGGAACCTTTGGGGTTGCAAAGTTGGTGTCTCTACCGTTTGATCTTTTATGGTTCTCTTGCCATTTGGAGCTTTATCGGGCGACCCTATTCACCTCTCTTCTTCGGTCTGACGGTACTTTATCTTCAATAGTTCTTTGTGATATGCTTTGGAGATGCAGTTTGACTCTATGTTGTTTGCAATGTTGAGTCGAAGTTGAGCCTGCTTCCTCTTTCTATTATTCGTGGTTATTGTTGAGCGACGACTGTATAGCTCTCATCCTTCGACGGCAACGATTAGGCCTAAAGTTTGGGCTTGTATTGAGTTATTTGTTGGGTTTCTCTTATATTATATTATTATTTTTTTGTTTTAATAAATAATTAAAATTTAATAAATGTGTTTTAAAAAAATTTATAAATATAAAATACATCATTATTTTTTATTATATCAAAATATTCTATGAAAACTATCCCATATATCCATCAAGTATGTTCTAAGTTCATTAAAAAATTTAACTTCTTATTGTTAAAAATAACATTTTAAATACAACAATTATAAATTATTAAGCATAATTATAAATTAAATTTAATATATTTTAATTATTAATTTTAAAATAATTTAATAATTTTTTATATTAAAAAAATTATGACAACCACACAGAAAATCAATATTATATTCTAGTACTAATTATTAATTACTTGGTTTGGGATAAAATATATTATAATAGTATATGTAATTTTTTTATTAATTGTTTTTAATAATCATTTCGTTATGTAATTTTCGTGATTACACGCGCCCCAGCGGCAGAATGAGAATGAAATATCTAATATTAATTTCCCATTTTAGAACAGCAGCCATGGCTTGCTGACAAGGAGACACTCCCATTAGATATTTAGAACTTCTAGGCGAAATTTCAACATATTATTCTTAACCTGGTTTGGCCAACGCTCGCAAGACATGCGTCCAAGAAAAAAAGCGTAAACCATTTATTTTATAGAAAATAGTGTTTAAAATATTTAAAAAATTAATTAATAAAAAAATATTATTTTAATTAAAGGCAATATTAAGATTTTCTTTTTTAAATAAATTTTAATTTTAAAAGAAAAAATTATTTTTATTTTTAAATTTTAATAATTTTATTAAAATATAAAAATATTTATTTATATATAAAATAAATACACATTATTAATTTAACATTATAATTAAATAATAAAAAATATTTTTTATAACAAATATTTTTTAATACATAAATGATTTTTTGTAAAATAATCATAATTTATTTAGCATTTGTTTTTTTATCAAGATTAGACCCGATAAAAAAAATATTTGTATTTAAAATAAATTTAAAATTTAATTTAATATGTTTTATTTATAAAAATTTTCATATTAAAAACGATTTTTTAGAAAATATTATTTTAACTAATTAGCTTCAATTTTTAACTATAGAAACTTTGAAGTGATCATGTAAATACTAGAATATATTGTACATTTAATTATGCTTGAGTGATGAATTATTATATAAAATTTGGTGCACATATAAATATTTTGATATTTTCTATACATAAAAAATATATGATAAATGAAACTAATTTCAAAGGAGACCCACTCTAACACTATATATAGAGAGAGATAATCTTATGAATCTTTTAATTTTATATGATAAAAAATTGACCCCTAATATTTTTCGACCCTTCCAACAAGCGTTAAGAACTGGCGAGTGTCCCTCACACTCAGCGGAACGCGATTAAGCTGAAGTATAACCGCTTATCCAAATTGGAATGTGCAATTATAAATCTTTCTGCCTTTCTATGAGGAGGAATTCCTTGGAAGCTACAGGCTTGTACAAAAGCCACTCAACCGAGCCGTACACGACTCTTCTCCTTAAATAAATCTCAACAGCTAACCGATCTCTTATCTCCTAAGCTTAGCTAGAGCTCCCCTTCTGTGATCTTGCCTAGCCTAACCCATCACACTCGTTGATTCCATAGATACGCCATGGGAAGCGCCACTAAGGGCAGAACTACCATTGATGTAGGAGCTGATGGTGTGGCTGTCATTACCATCATCAATCCTCCTGTTAATTCCCTCTCTTTCGATGGTACCCTCTTTTTCCTTTTTTTTTTGTTCGTCTATTTGATTTTCTTTGATGTTGTCAACCCAATCTTTATGTATCCAGTTCATTTCATGGGGCTTTATTCTCATTGTTAAGCTTAATTTAATGCGTCATTTTCTCATTGGCGAGCTTCTTAATTTCTTTTGGTTATTGGGTTTCAATTATGTATTATTAGTTGTATGCTTTGTCTTAATGGGATTTATGCCTGAGTGAAGCTTGTGAAATTACAGCCAAGTTAGCTGGTGTTTGGTTGAAGCTATGTTTTGCTTTTCTTTTCTTGTAGTGACGTGCAATTTGATTAAAGGATTTGATGGTCATTAATTGCAGTGGAAGAGATTGCGCCAGAGTGAACAATTCAATTGCTTCACATGTAGTGATCTAAGTAGGAATACATGTTTGGAGTGCGTGTCTTCCTGGGTTCATTTGGACTAACAGGATGTGAATGCCCCTTTGTTAATTCGAGTGAGAGGGAATTTTTTATGCTGAAATAATTGAATAATTTAATGGATAATTGGTAATTTGGGATGTTAAGTTCCATAGAATTTGTGAAGAATCGTTCACAGGGTAAAAGGCCTCCGTTTCTGTTGATTTGTTTGTTTAAATAGGTGACTATCACTCTACTTCATATTCTCAATGGAAGGTTTCCTCCTTCGCTCAAATAAGTTAAAAAGTCCATTTGCTTGACCAGGTCTTAAAATTTTTGGGTCTATGGCTTTGGGCATCTTTTGAAATTGATATGACTAGACAACCTTAGTTTATACTTTATACCTTTAACAAATGTTATTTTCCATAATTGTGACTGGACACTGGGCTTATCACTGTCTTCCTCTCTTGGTCTTCTCTTAGTGCTAAACAGCTTGAAAGATAGTTTTGACCAAGCCTTAAGAAGAGATGATGTGAAGGCAATTGTTGTCACGGGTGAGTTTAAAGCTACTACTCATGCAAAATTGCTTGCGGCTTATATTGTGTGGATGCTTGTCAGGCATTTTTTAAAGGCAAGTGAGACTATAAGATGTGAAGCTAACATGTCATGTTGATGGGGCAGGTGCAAAGGGCAAGTTCTCTGGTGGCTTTGACATTACTGCGTTTGGTGCAATTCAAAGTGGAACTGGTATATTTAATTTGTTATAAGTCTTGTGCTCTAGAAATGCATAATTGGAACTTAAGTAATAACTAAATTATGTTTTCTCAGTGGATCAACCAAAGCGTGGTTATATATCAGTGGAGATTCTGACTGAAACTGTAGAAGGTACTGCTACACTTTTATTTTCATTCATAATGGCTTAAACATTTTCACAAAAAAATGCATTGGTATATGTTAACTGGTTGACTGCTTGCTTTGTTCTCCAGCTGCAAGAAAACCTTCAGTTGCTGCCATTGATGGTCTTGCCTTAGGCGGAGGATTGGAGGTTGCAATGGTATTTATTGCTATATCTTTCAAGCTGGAAGCTTTTCTAGTTGATTTGTTGAGATAATTTATACATTTGTTTCATCAGGCATGTCATGCACGTATCTCAACGTCCACTGCACAATTAGGCCTGCCTGAACTTCAACTTGGAATAATTCCTGGATTTGGAGGTATGCCTGATCATTATGTTCCTCTTGTTTGGAAGGTTTCCGGAATTAATGTCTCAATGCATGCATAGTTGATATAATTTGATGGTTCTAGGCTCAATTCCTGAAACCTTAGTCCTGTTTTTGGTTATAATTTCTAATTTCATAAGTTGGATGTGTATCATCATGCAATGAACTAAGAATGATAAATAAATCTGGTTTAATGTTTTCATTTTTTGTAACATTTCCATATTGTCAATCTTTTTTGTATAAGATACAATATACATACACAATATGAGACTTTGTTATTGATTTCATGCTTAACTGAGAATTCTTTCAATCTTCTTCTACTGAATTGACTCAGGAACACAGAGACTTCCACGTCTTGTTGGTATAACGAAGGCCCTTGAAATGATGTTGGTATGTTCTAGCTAGATTTTCTATAGCTTGATTGTTGCAGCTTCTATAGGTTTACATGGTAGTTAGATTGTCATAAACTTTATCTCTATTCTTTATGAATTTAGACATCAAAACCAGTTAAAGGGGAAGAAGGTCATGCTTTGGGACTTGTGGATGCTATAGTTTCACCCAATGAGTTGGTGAACACTGCACGTCAATGGGCCCTTGATATCTTGGAACGTAGGAAGCCATGGGTTGCTAGTCTTTACAGGACCGACAAGTTAGATTCTCTTGGAGAAGCAAGGGAGATATTCAAGTTTGCAAGAGCACAAGCTCGGAAACAGGCTCCAAATCTCAAACATCCATTAGTTTGCATTGATGTTGTTGAAGAGGGTGTAGTTTCTGGTCCTCAGGCTGGACTCTGGAAGGTTCTGATCCATCTTCACCATTTTTTTTGTTGCTTCTAATTTCAGTTAATGGGCAACTGTGTGATAACACTTCTGTGATGTTTGCAGGAGGCTGATGAATTCCAAGTACTTGTTTGTTCTGACACCTGCAAGAGCTTGGTCCACATCTTTTTTGCCCAGCGTGGAACCACAAAGGTTCTATTGCAGTTTCACTTATGGAATTGTTTGTTGTTCATTTCAAGTTACTTCCTTGGAGTTGCAAATTGAATCAGCTTTTACCATCATGTTCGTTAATATTCTTGTCATGTAAATTAATTCATTATCTTTTAATCTTGAATAGGTTCCTGGAATTACTGACAAAGGCTTGATGCCTAGACGAGTGAAGAAGGTTGCAGTACTTGGTGGAGGACTAATGGGTTCTGGCATAGCAACTGCACTGATCCTGAGTAATTACCAGGTTATCCTGAAAGAAGTAAATGAAAAGTTCTTGCAAGCTGGAATTGATAGAATCAGAGGTTAAGCCTTGGGCTTCTCTTAAAATATTAGCTTTTACTTGACCATCCTATAATTTCAATTGTTATTTCTTTGTCGTACTTTTTGGAGTTATATGGTCATGAGAAAATATTCCTTTTTGCTCAGCCAACCTGCAAAGCCGTGTCAAGAAAGGAAAAATGTCTCAAGAGAAGTTTGAAAAAACATTCTCTCTTCTTAAGGGTGTTCTTGATTATGAGAGCTTCAAAGATGTGGATATGGTCATAGAGGTAATGTGGAATATATGTTATTTTTTATAGTATTGTTATTGTATAATATTCTGAAAATAAACAAGCTTAATATCTGTTATTGTGTTTGGTTCTTGAAATAGGCTGTTATTGAAAATATTTCTTTGAAGCAACAAATTTTTGCTGATCTTGAAAAATACTGCCCGCTACACTGCATTCTTGCGAGCAACACCTCCACAATTGACTTGAACTTGATTGGCCAGAGGACCAGGTCTCAGGATCAGATTATTGGAGCCCATTTCTTTAGGTAACTTCTTCATTCTCTCTGTCTTTCTATTTTTTTGTGGTGGATGTTTGCGTGTTGAATAAGAGCTTCCCCCTAATTTGCCTTTTTCCTTAACCTTTAA
The DNA here is from genome assembly GCF_030052815.1 of Hevea brasiliensis. Classification (NCBI taxonomy): domain Eukaryota; kingdom Viridiplantae; phylum Streptophyta; class Magnoliopsida; order Malpighiales; family Euphorbiaceae; genus Hevea; species Hevea brasiliensis. The sequence goes on along the minus strand of NC_079507.1, from coordinate 75,068,915 downwards.
ATTGTGTTCCTGATGCAGTCCAGCTCATGTCATGCCACTCTTGGAAATTGTTCGTACCAACCAAACTTCTCCCCAAGCAATTGTGGATTTACTAGATGTTGGAAAGAAAATAAGGAAGACTCCTGTTGTGGTTGGAAATTGCACAGGATTTGCCGTCAACAGGATGTTTTTCCCCTACACGCAAGCTGCTATTTTGCTAGTTGAACGTGGCACGGATCTTTATCAGATTGATAGGGCAATCACCAAATTTGGAATGCCAATGGGTCCTTTCCGGTACTTTACACATTTGGAGAAACATGGTTCTTTTTTTTTTTCCGCCATTTAGCTGGAGAGAAAAATATGCTTCAGCTGATTTTCATTGCATCCTAAACATTGAACAAGTTTAACACTTCATTTGATGATGCAGGTTATGTGATCTGGTTGGTTTTGGTGTGGCAATCGCAACTGGCTTGCAATTTATTGAGAATTTCCCTGAGCGAACTTATAAATCAATGCTCATCCCACTACTGCAAGAGGACAAGAGAGCAGGTAGTCTTTCTTCCATTGGTAATCTTTAAATCTCGTCAACGCAAATATGGGTAGAGGGTGGAATTTTTGATCACTGAACTTTAGAGGCATGCTTTAATATTCCATAGCAATTGCATAAAAACTGTGTTTTGAGTATTTGATTTGTCATGTGATTATCACAGGGGAAACTACTCGCAAAGGTTTCTATTTGTACAATGATAAGCGCAAAGCTAGCCCAGATCCCGAATTAAGAAAATATGTTGAGAAGGCAAGAAGCATTTCTGGTGTTTCCATTGACCCCAAGGTGTCTTTCCCTCTCATATGCTGTTTATAACTATTATTGTACTTGTATCTAATACTGAAAACTGGAAAATGTTGATTTGTGAATGTTGAAAAGAATATATGAAGTGTTTTGGTACAGGACTCTCTCTCTCTCTCTTTCTCTCTCTCTTTCTCATTTTGTGGCGTTAATCCTTGATGCAGCTTGCTAAGTTACCTGAGAAAGACATTGTGGAAATGATATTCTTCCCAGTAGTGAATGAAGCCTGCCGAGTCTTTGCTGAAGGAATTGCCGTTAAAGCTGCAGACCTTGACATTGCTTCTGTTATGGGCATGGGCTTTCCTTTTTACAGGTCTTTGTTTTTCCTTAGCTGAACGGCTTTCCCTTAAGACTTAACTGTCTCTAATTTATTGATGTTGCTTGCACCAGGGGTGGTATTTTGTTCTGGGCTGATTCTCTTGGATCAAAATATATATATTCAAGATTGGAGGAGTGGTCAAAGATGCATGGAGAATTCTTCAAGCCCTGCGACTTCTTGGCTGAAAGAGCTGCCAATGGTGCTCCACTGGTGAGATATCTAAAATTATAGTTTATTTTATAATTCAAACGAGAAGCAAAATAAACTGTTATATGATGCCCCAGAAGAGTTGTTTATGGGCAGTTTTGTCTATGCCTATAAAAGTGTAGAGTTATCTGGGTCTCACCTGTCTACATGGGCAATTATGCTAATTTGATTTATGCGTTGCTTGGTACAGTCATATCTAGGCAACTATTTAGCACAATAATTATAGAAAATGCAAATTTGGTGAATTCTGAACACCCACACTCTTGTTATCTTCTGTACCATTGTGAAACTTTAAAGGACAAAACTAGAGAAATTCGATGATTACTTTGTTTTTAATAGGGTAAAGCATACTATGTAGATAATCACCATTGGAAGAATCAATAGTGATTCATCTAATGGTAAAAACAACAAAGTGCAAACCAAGGGAATAAAAAACTATGTAAATGGTTTAAATGGGATCATGGCCTTAGTTTGACCAATGAACAAATTGTCAAATGTCAATAGTTTACGATCTTATGTGTTACTAAAATTTCAAATCCATATCGCACATCTCTAATGATGTTTGCACCGTCTTGTTGCAGAGTTCTCCGGTGGAACAAGCAAAATCTCGGTTGTAAGATTAATTTGATAATTGCATTGCCAACTGTTCATATTTTTTCCTGGATTTTCTTTCATCTTTTCCTTCGCCAATTGCTAGCTAGTAATAATGCATGGCATGGGAAAAATGCGAACGGTAAAGAATACCTAAGAAATGAGAGCTTAGGTGATGGTATTTTATATGCAGCCCATTTGGATTTTTAATGAATTCTTTCATACTTAGCATGATTCATTTACAAATGTGGAATTAAAATCTAGTGTCTATGTGCTATGGCATTAGCATATGATAGTTCTTAGTGGTGCAGTTGTTAGGATTGGCGATAGAAGTGGTGCAAATAGACACGACGTCGGAGGAAAAGAAAACAAAATTTTGTGTTGGTATGTATAACGGTATATTTCACAGTAAGTGTGAGAAATTGGAGGAAAAGATAAAAATAAAAAAAAGAGGCAGAGGGAATGTTCAGGAAAGTAAATCCTTGGTTTTTCGATCAGATCTCAGATTTCTGTCATGACAACACAAATACTTTGTCTAAATCAATACGAGACAATGTTCTTTTTTGTGTTTAGGCGTAAATAACATTTAGATATGAAGTTTGGATATAAACATATCTTTTGGAACGTAAAGTTTGCAGTTAAACACTTTTATTAGTGGTTCAATATTGAAATAAGTTAGGCTTTAAGACTCAAAATGATAGATTTAGAAAATTTTTTTTTTTTGGAGGTCAATATATAAGTAAATTGTATAATATATTTGGTGTACTAAAAAGTAGTGTGTTTAATACTCTCATGTAAAGTAGTTAAGTTTTAAATATAAGAAAATAAGATTTACGCTAAACATTATAAGCACATAACAATTTGCTCAATCAATTGACATTCTATTAGTATAAATATATTTTTTTATTAAAAAAAAAAGAACATTCAATACTTAAAAATTTATGAGAGATGAATTTAAATAGGTATATAAATATGCAAGAGTAATTTAAGAAAAAAAAGTTAATTTACTCATCTTTTATCAAAATGGATCCGCCTCTGTTGATAGTATATTGAAAAAATAAATTGAATTTAATTTATTTTAAAATTTAATTTAAAAAAAAAGTGATTTATCAAAATTTTATATATGGCATAAATATTTTATTTTAAACTAATATAAGACGAATACTGTTACAGCTTTAAATGGTAGTGGCTGGCAAATTTGAAAGGCAAACTGCACCCAAACTAAAACGACGTTGTCTCATGCAAGCATTTGAAAAGTGGGGGAAAATTTTTTATTTATTTTAGCCTTTAAAGTGTGATTAATAGTTAAATAAATGTTTTTTAGAATCTGAACAAATTTTTGAATTTTCAAAAATAGATTCTTCAAATTAAAAGGATTTATTATATTTTTATTTAAAATTTGAAGGAGTTATTTAGATTTGGAAAAAGTTTGAGAGCTAATTAAAAATTTTTGCCATTTATTTCATCTTAACGAGGCCAACAATACATCATCGTTACCTTAATAAGTGTTTTCTTGTTAATGCTTTTTTATCATAAGGAGTTGGGAGATAGCTCGATGCCCTTAAGCTGCTGCCAATGCCATAGGAAAAGCCAAATACGTCAATTCAGATACAGATTTGGTTGTGCTTAATATTTTAAAAAAAAACAGAAAACCCTAAATAAGGATGAACGTTTGTTTTTTTTCCTAAAGTTGGCAGTAGGTTTCTTTTCAAGTGGGCAACAAAACAATAAAAGAAACATATAATCCATCCTTTTTGTGTTCACAATTGTGGAGATGGAAAACAGAACAAAAGAAAACAAAATGAGAAACAGAAAGAAAGATATCTCTGAAGCCATAAGAACATGTGATTCACAATTACATTTTTTTGGTGGTTGAATGTAGACATTGAGGGCCCCAACTCATGAACATATCATTATAAATGTCCTTTTCACATTCTCCATTCTCACCCCACCCCTTCCCCCCTTCTATTTTTCTTTATACAAAATGGTTTCACAGAGAGCATAAAGATTCACCAGACCTCTAAATTAGATAATTTTTAGACATGTGAGGAATGATACAATTATTTAACAACTAATAACAATTTTTGCCATTGCTTATACGTTAAGGTGGGTCTCATCATTCTAAAAAATGGTTAGGTAATATCAACAGTACTAATGAAAAAAAAAATTGAATTTTTCTATGTGAACGTATATTGACAGGCTTAATTAAATTTATAGATTGGATTTTATTAGCTTTCAAATTGCAAGTTTAAAATGCCAACCATATATCATAGATATTAATATTAATTTTTATTTAAAATTATTATTTAATTTATATATTTTAATAAAATTAATTATTTGATCTTGTATTTTAAAAATTATATTATTTAGTTCTCTATTCAATTATTTTATTTATCCGTTAAATTTTTCGTTATTCATACAATTTAAACTACTATTTAGCTCATCTATTTTAAAAAAAATTAATTAGTTGATATCTATATTCAGAAAAATATTACTATTTAGTTTATCTATTTTAGTAAAACTAACTAGTTGGTCCATATATTTTAAAGAATATATTATTAGATAAAAATAAAAATTTTACTATGTGGATACTAAATCTGAAATTACATTTTTTTAATTTTTAATTTCTTATGTATTATTTTTGTATTTTCTTTATTAAAAATAAAATTTTTTTATTACTTAAAAATTCAAGGACACTGATTAAATTTTTTGTGTAGAAAGTTTGTATCATTTTTTATTAATAAATAAAAATAAAGAGAGAATGAGGGAAAAATTGTGTGAGTGTAGAGGAGAGAAATATGGAGAGAGAGAAATAAGGGAGAGAGGGATAGCATAGTTTAAATATAAAAAATAATTATGTGACTAAATAATTAATGAATTCATATCATAAAGGATAATATATTTTTAAAAAAATATAAAAATTGATTAATTAGTTTCATTAAAATAGATAGATTAAATAGTAATTTGATCTGTATTGACTAATAAAAAAATTAATGAAAAAATTAAATAATTCAATAAAAATAAAATATATAAATTAAATAATATATTTTTTAAAATACATAAATTAAATAATTAATTTTAATAAAACATAAAAATTAAATAATAAAATAATAATTTCTTTTTATATTAATGCATCTATTAATTTTTTTAAGACATTTTGTTTTATTGTAAAATGTAAACCCAATGACCTCTTTTGCAAAGTTATGCAGTCCACTACTTTTTGCAAAGAAGATTTGATATCTCCAGGACATGAACAAGAGATGCTCATTGAGTCATTGACGTTTCAAATCATAGCTCAGAGCTCTCTCTCTCTCTCTCTCTCTATCTCTCTTAACCCACACATCAGTACTTTAGTCTCTGCCATTTTACAAAATTGAAGAACTATATTAATTTCCTAGAATGGAAATCTTGAGTTTGCTTTTTGGAGTCATAGGTGAGGAAAGATAATGTACTAAGTGATCTTTCTAAAACGTTAGCATTTTAGAAAGAGTTACTGATGATTTTCTTTCTTGTTTTCAGGCAATGTGATCTCAGTGCTCATGTTTCTTTCTCCAGCGTAAGCCTCTTGATTTCTTTCCTTCAAGCTTCTCGTTAGTTTGATTTTGTTTGCTAATCTTAAATAATTTTTGTAGTGGAACCTTTTGGAGAATAGTAAAGCACGGATGCACAGAGGATTTCGAGAGTATTCCTTACGTGTGCACGTTACTGAGCGCAGCTTTATGGACCTACTATGGGATCATCAAGCCAGGAGCCTTCCCAGTTGCCACTGTCAATGGTTTTGGGATCCTGGTGGAAATCGTCTACGTAACTCTATTCCTTATATATGCACCACCAAAAATGAGGGTATATATAGACATTTAATCTTATTTACTCGTGATCAGATCATCATCATCATTGTCACCATGGCCAGCATACATAATGGATCAAATTCCTGGTGGTGCAGGCTAAAACGTGGATTCTTCTTGGGCTCTTGGATGTGGGTTTCCTAGCAGCAGCAATTCTGGTTACCCGCCTAGCATTGCAGGGTCAAGTGCGGATTGATGCAACGGGGTTCATATGTGCTGGCCTCAATATTGTTATGTATGGTTCGCCTCTTGCTGCCATGGTGAGTATACTAGCTTTCATGCTTCTCATCACCTAATTAATATTCCTTACCATCTCATAATCTCATATTGCATGTTTTTCATTTTTTTTTTTGATAAGCTTGCATGTTTTTCATTAATTAGTTGTTGATCCAGTTTTTTTTTTTTTTTTTTTTTCAAGATATCTATTTCATGGTTAAGCAATCTCATTAAAATTATATCAAATAATTAGATCATGATCGGTGAGAAAAGTATATTGTTTAATTTATCGAAAAAAAATAACCTTCAAAAAATTATCGAATCAGTAGGTGTGGTGAACTTAAAATTTTTTTTTTTTAATAATTATGTTAATATGTGTATGTGAGGGTAGGGCTTCGAACTCACATTTCTTTATTGCCGTTACATATATAAAAATAAAATTTTCTTGTTTAGATTCAATTATCGTTTACTTAAGACAATAAAATATATGATGAAGCTCATCTATATATATATATATATATATTAGGTCTATAATAAAACTAATAAAAATAAAAATTTTCCGGATAAAAATATACCTATATCATATCACCTATGTCCCTAATTACATTTTAAATGATCATATTCTTACCAACTTATGCTATTTATGTCTCTTAATTGCCTCTCATTTTTTTTTCTTTTAAATCAAAAATAAAAATCCATCTTGATCATATATAGATCAAACAGTCATGAAATCAATTTCCAAACTTGCCTTAAAAAAAATAAAATAAAAAAACAAGAAACGGAATTGTAACTTGTGGCAGTGTTCTGTCCATGCATACACCACGTTCCATCTATGTCACAGGTTACCATATGATTACTTTTGATAAACAGTTTCGTGGGTCCTTCATCAAATATTTTGTGGTTCTTATGTAATGGAGGTTTTTCTAACACAACTTGAAGCATCTCTTTTCAGAAAACAGTGGTCATCACCAAGAGTGTTGAGTTCATGCCCTTCCTCCTTTCCTTCTTCCTTTTCTTGAACGGAGGGATTTGGACTTTATTTGCTATTCTCACAGGTGATTATTTTCTCGGGGTAAGTAAGTTTCCCTTTCAATTAATCTCTGCATGTTGGCATTAAGAACCATGAATTCCCCGAACCGATTAGACGTTGACCCATCAAAATTGAATGAAGATCCCTTAAGGGTAGCGAGCGTAGGTCCTTCTAGGCTCTTGGCTTGGATGTATCTCCAGGGCCCATCCATCAAGATTCAAGATTGGCTGGTAGGAGTTAACTAAGGCTAGCTGTCTATGCCTTCATTAAATTTGTTAACCTAACAAGTTTTGGGGACACACTGATTAATTGTACGGTTGAATAATAGTGGAGACTTGAGACGGGCAAGAATTTATCATTCTAGGGAGATCTAAATGTGGCCATTTTATTGTGGAACCAGCATGCATTAATAGTGACCATTGAGAAATCTGGGCTCCCTTTTCAGCTGGCTGCACCTGGCCAGGGCCTAGACCTACTTTAGATGGATTGAGGACTGGAAAAACACTTTTTTTGATTTAAATAAATATAGAGGTACCTTTTCAAGAAATTATTCAACGTGAGGGTAATCATATCTGTCAATATGTCCAAAACTGTAACGCAGAAAATCTCATGCATTATTCATGTGGTATAGGTTCCAAATGGGGCTGGATTTTTACTTGGAACTGCACAGCTAGTCCTCTATGCGATTTACAGGAATGCCAAGCCTTCCAGGATCGTTTCTGATGGGCTTGAAGAAGGATGGCAATACCAAACCCTTATCTCATCTTCATCATCGGAACAATCCCATGAAGTTAAACAATAAGACGGAAGAAGAAGAAGAAGAAGTGCATGCTATTAGAATTAAATTAATCTTTCATTTGTTTGGCAAAGGTCCAGGGAGCTGATGCTGGAGTGAGAAGGAAACACTATTTGCCTTTCTGGCTGCTCTTTCCAAGATCTTTTCAGTGCTATCTATTACTACAATAATTAAACAACCCAAACATTTGTGTTTATGAATAGCTAGGGAGACTTAAAAGCTTGTTTTGTGTTCACCACTAATGTACATATACTATATATATGGATCTAGATTATCTTGTACACACATGTTTTCTACGTGGTTTCATATGACCTTATACATGATTTTTTCCTCATAGAATGCCTGGTTTAATCTATTTAAGCAAGTTGAGTTTTGATCCTTTTTGGCTTCTCCTGGATCTGAAGAGCTGCATTGATTCTCTGCTGTCACAATAATGCCCATCCGAACCATTCAAGAAAATTAATGAGGATCAAGGCATGAGTCATAAATTCGTTGGCTTCATGAATCATGACCTTTAGTTTACAAGAAGACAGGGAAGGGAAGAAGAAGAACACCAATGGAGGCCCAATCACAGGCCATTGAAGCCCAGTTTATATCAAGAGGCCTTTTGGGTTTTCAGAACAAAGGGAAGAAGGACGTGCAATTTGCAAGGCTTTCAGCAGTCAAGAATAGCCGATGAATAAAACCCATTTATACTGTGGAAATGGGTTGGTTTTATCTCTTTCTTCGATGTTGAGATATTCAAATTTGGGATACAGAACAACCCAGCCCAAAAAAAGGAATCACAAAACCCATTTGGGACTGCCGAATCATTTTGGGCTGACTCAAAACCCATTGCATTAACCAACATTATTTTGTTTTCTTCCATTATTGTTCTTGGAAGCTGTTCAACAACAATCTTCGAGTCATTTCCTTTCTCTCTGACCCAAGAGTCGTTTTGCCTTTCTTCACTGCAAATTTACAACACCCATTAATATCTTTTTCTCTCAAATTCCTGTATTAGGACATGAAAACATAGAACATGGGTCCAAGGCCCATAAGAGGGAGACACAGAGCCCTTTCTTACCCTCCACCAGAAAACTGTCTGCCTCGCCCTTGGGGGTTTGTTTATGGGTGGATTAGGTGAGAAGTAAAACTCATCAAGCCATCATCATATCCACTCCATGTTTTGATTATCATTTATCAATTACCACAAATAAGAACAACTCTAATTGCATACTGAATGCCGTCCATCTCACATGCATTATTATCAATTTTCTCTCGTTATATCAACAAATGGGTCATTAATTATTTAAAGAAAGAAAGCTGGTTGTGTCGCTGCCTTGCCTTGTCATGCTCCTATGTTCATGCTAACCTGTCCATGCAAATAAACAAATCATCACTAGAAAGATGTCCAAGACTGAGCTGCATTAATTAGTGAGATCATGCATTTGTGCCCTAAATATCCAAATATTACCACCAAAATCTCGTCTTTTTCTATTAATCAAAGTCTTATGACTTGATTAGCACTGCTTAACCGAACTGGCAAAGCAACACAACACAACACATAATATTCTAAATGGATAGATCCATGAAACAGTACATTAATGTCTTTTTATAATTGACGAATCACACTTGCTTTTAAGATAAATCATGTATGAATGATCGTAATTTATAGTTGGCCCATGTATTGACTATTGGAGAAAATTATTGGGGTTCAACAGTGTAACATGGACAAACCAAAACAGGAAACTTTCGATTTCTGATTTCATCTCAGCCGTTTGATTGACTTATGATTACAGTGAAAAGTAAAATTAGTGGCTAAGATGGTACGGTTGAGTGGTCTAATCTGATGCAAAGGAACAGCAGAGAAAGAGACGATCAAGAAAAATCCATGGGTGGGCAGATAGCGGGATAGGGACTCAACACTAACTTGGCCTTGGCCTTGGGTTACCCTCTCTAATCATGTGGTATCAGAAATTCAAGAAGGGAAGAGACCCAGCCAGCAATGGCCAAAAAGACCGTACACCAACCAAAGTAGTATTAAATAACGAAAAACTCCAACGAAAATGCATTGGGTCGTTGGCCTGGCTTTAGGCTTTAGCTTAGCTTCATGGGTTAGATCTCAAATAAGACAAAGAAATGTGAAGATCTCCATGTGCAACTCTGGAATCTATCGGTGGATATGATAAGATTAAGCATAAACCCACGGGGTAAGATCCACAGGCTACCATTATCTGATTCTTAAAATGACCTGATACAAAAAAATATGTATATATATATTAAAGAATAGGAGCACTCTTTCTGCAAAAAAATAAAAAATAAACAAAGGAGCACTCTCTGCAATCTGCAATTGGGTTCCTGAAACTTTGCGCCATTATCAACTGTTATGCCATCAAGTATGGAGGAAATGTCCACTAGAATGTGTCTTGAAAATTCTACAAATTTTCTATATCATTAATTCAACTCCTAATTAATCTGTAAATATGGGGGCCTCAGTTCAGGATCCGTTGGGTGGCATTCTGGCTCATGCGTAGATGAATTGGCAAAATGGCAGGGAACATGGGTGTTATAAACATCACAATCTTTTCCTCACAGTTGATAGATTTGGATATCTGGGTGTACAGTCAACACAAACAAGCTTGTGGGGTCCCGAGTTAATCAATCAACTAGTTATATTGGTTTCACTGCATCAAAGCAAATTACCATCTTAAGCATTCAATCTTTTAAACATTGACAATAATCCACAGTAAATCACATAAGGGACAACCTAAGAAACATGGAAAAAATTGGTACTAATGGTGTCTCCGCTAGGAAAATGGACACGTAGTGTATGAGCAAAATATATAAAAATTGATCTAATAGCATAGAAGGAATCTGGTGCTAAGATGCAGAAGCTTATTCCTCTTCTAATTCTAAGAAAGAAAAAAATAATAATAATGAAAGATTGTTTTATTGTTTTATTGGATGGTAAACTTAAGAGGGCTTAGGCTTGAGGGTTGGGACCGGCTTTAGGAGATTCTTGTATATGGAAGAGGGGGAAGGAAGGGAGGGCCTCGGATGTATTAGGGTTTTGGTTGCACTTTTTGGTTGTCTTGTTTACGACTTTTTAAAAAAATATATAATAGGGTAAGTCAGGATTCCACGTGCTCCTGGGGACTCTCCCCTCAGTCCCTCTCCCAAACCTTACTCCAATTCAATGCCACATTTTTTTATTACACTCGATTACACTCTCTGACCATTTGTGCCCTCTCTTTTGTTTGCATCTCTCTCTCTCTCTCTCTCTCTCTCTCTCTCAAGAAAAGCAAAAACTAGTGAAAGGCCCCTTCAGGTTGCCTAAAAAGACCAGTATCAAGAAAAGATTTCTAGCTTGGAACTAAAAAGATTGCTGAAAGAATCATCGATATAGATCATGATGGATGGAATCATCAAAGGAGGTATTAGTGGTGGCGGTGGTGGTGGAGGAGGTGGTAGGGTTGGTATTGGTGAAGAAGATATGGGTGATGGTATGCAATGCAGTGACCATCCTTATAGAAACAACCCAGGTGGGATCTGTGCCTTTTGCCTTCAAGAAAAGCTTGGCAAGCTGGTTTCTTCTTCTTTTCCATTACCTATTCGTGGCTCTTCTTCTTCCTCTTCTTCTCCTTCTTTTAGATCTGATATTGGTGCTGGTGTTGGTGCTAGCAATGGTGGTGTTGCTCCTTCACTTTCTCTTTCTGTGCGTCCCACATCTACAAAAGGTAGAACTGAAGGTGGCAATAATAGTCACTATCAAGAATACTACACGAGGAGGGTCAGGATCCCTTTTCTTTTGGCTAAAAAGAAGAAGAAAATCATGGTCGCATCATCATCAGATCGTGATATTGTTTTCAAGCGAAGCAAATCTACTACAACCCCTGGAAGAAACCATTTCTTGTATGCTTCTACTTCCACTGATGATGGAGAGGATTTTAGCCCGAGAAGAAGAGGTGGGTTCTGGTCATTTCTTTATCTTTCTTCCTCCAAGTCTAGTACTACCAAGAAAACAGATAAGGTGTCATCATTAACAGTAGCAACATCAGCATCAGCATCTGCATCAACAACAAATGGGTCTGTGGTGAAGCCGAAGGAAAAGTGCTTGGGGTCTTCTTTGTCCAAGAAAGGAGACATTGTGGTGGTAGAAGAAGATGATAGTCCCAATAGTCAAGCTACTGCTTCTGCTTCATCTTTTGAAAGAAAGGTGTCAAGATCCAGATCTGTAGGATGTGGAAGCAGGAGCTTCTCTGGTGACTTCTTCGAGAGAATCTCAACGGGGTTTGGAGATTGCACTCTTAGGAGAGTGGAGTCGCAAAGGGAAGGCAAGCCAAAGGTCCCTGCAGCCACCTCTAACATGAAAGAAAGAGTCAAGTGCGGTGGCATCTTTGGCGGGTTCATGATCACATCCTCATCTTCATCTTCATCATCGTCATCTTATTGGGTTTCATCGTCAGCAGAAGACGTGAATGGGAAACCAGGAGCTGGGGTTGCAGCCGGGCCTCTTGCTCATGGTAGGAGTAGAAGCTGGGGTTGGGCTTTTGCTAGTCCAATGAGAGCTTTTAGCAAGCCTTCTTCAAAAGATGGCAAGAGGGACATTAGAGAAGCTTCCAATAAGAACAATGCTCCAAACTTAAATGCCATTCCTTCATTGTTAGCTGTGAGAGGCTAAAAAGAGAAGAATCAAGGGCCTGTCGGGTTATAATACAAAGTATATCTGGTCATCTTTGCTTATTTCTGTGTTTATTATCTCTATCTTGGTCTCTATTTCATAGGCAGTGTCACACCTGTATTTTTCTTCCTCTGAAATTGATGGTCATATTTGCTAATTATTATTATTATTATTATTATTATCTTTTAGATAGTTTCCATATGTAATGTGGGTTCAAAACTCCATCAAAAACGCAGGTGAGTCTGGCTGGTCAGTTTGGACTAGTTGCAGGAGGAGGAGAAATGTTTACCAATACAACATGTATTTGACATTCACAATCACTCCTTTGATTTGCTGGAAGGTTTCGTGTTGAATTTGTATTCTTTAATCTCTTTCTAGTGTTTATTTTGTATTCTGTATCTGATGCAGTGACAAAGAAATTAATGTGTTTTTAATTTCAAATGCATTTAGCAATTGCAAGGACTATGTTTGGATATTCACATCACATGGGCACACATGTCCGGTGGTACTGAACACACTGGAAGCTCTATGATCCTATTTTGCTTATCATTACGCTGTTGTCGTGTTCATAGCCAGCCTCCTCTACGAAGTTTTAACCTCTTTTTCGGGCAATTTTTTTATTTGATTGTGGTTTGTAGGGTTTGTGTTTTAATTGTCCATTTTGTGAGTGACTCACTATGTAGACAATAAATTTTTGGCAGTTTCTGATAGGGATAAATGTTCGATTTGGATTAAATTATTAAAATTAAATTATCAAAGTTTAAAAATTAAATCAAAATAAAATAAATAAAAAATTAAATTAAATTATTTTATTTTAATTTAATTTGATTTGATTTAATTGTTTTTTAAATTTTAGTAATTTTTTAAGTTAGATTTAATTTTTAAATTATTTGATTTTAATTTTAGTTTAAATTTAAGAATTATTAATCAATAAAATTAAATAATATATATAATTACATATTATTTATAAATTTTTATAAAAAAAATTAATGAAGTAATTCAGTTTGATTCGATTTAATTAATTTTTTAAAAATATAAAATTGAATCAAATTTAAATAATTGAAAATTTTAAAATTAAAATTGAATCGAATTAAATTTTCTTAAAAATCAAATTGAATATTTAAATTAAAATGACTTGGTTCGATTTATTCAATTTAAATCAAATAGTGCTTATCCTAGTTTCAGATTATGAGCTACTTCAGCTGCTATGCAAACCCTAGGTTATTATTACTCGTATTGTACAGGCTTTTAAAACATACATATCCTTCTCTATTGTTTGCTAAACAATTGCAGAGCAAAGGCATTTTACTCCCTAAATGTTCAAGTATTTGATATATCTCAAGATACAGATTATTTCAATACTAAGCCAATGCACTGTTTCAATAATATAGACACAAGGTGGAAATTAGTTTGACAAGGTTAAAAAGAATCGTGGAAGGACTTTCTTGGAATAAATTAACTTCCAAATTCCAAGCAAAGAAGAAATGAAAATTCTGAAAAATGATGGAAGGGGAGACAAGGGCTGCGCTTTGATGAAGTATGCAAATGGAAAAAGACAAGTGAAAAAGGCTGCCTCAGGGGACATTGAACATTAATAAGTGGACCCTTAAAACATGTACTTTTTTTTTTTAACCCAAGGGCTTAGATTTTCTCCAAGCTAAGGGCACCCAACGCACCCCACCCCTACAAAGGTGCTCACTTCTCGATTAGAGTTTGGGTCATTGGGAAGGTGCATAAGTTGTTTGGATCCAGTGAAGCCTAAAGAAGCCACATAGTGAAATTCGATTCTACATCTACATGCAAATTGGGCTCATGTGCTGTGTAATTTTGCTATCAAGATAAGGACCCAACAGAGAAAAGGAACAAAAGGGTCCCTGTTGGAGCAGCATGTGTCTGTGTCTAATAAAATTTTGGTCAAATATTTGAGCGCAGTGTCAAGATGATCTTTCATCTTCCCATTTCTGTTTTAATAAGACATTGATATTTAAAGCCATATGACACATCTTCCTAAAGCTTATTGAAATAGCCATACTATTATAACTTTGCTCTTTCTTTCTCAACTTTTCAACACTCCCATTGTCATTTCTTCAAAGAAACTGTCAAAAAGTTTCAGCCTTTTATCCCAAATTTGGTGTTACTGAGTTTAGAATCCATTTCAGATAAGGTGAAAAGGTCTTAAAAAATCCTGGAAAAAAGAAAACCTTATTCCTTTCCATATACTTTATGGATTTTTTAACAGCAAATTAAGCCAAAATATGAATTGAGGGTAAATTAAGCAGGGCATTTTGATGGGCCTCTTGTGGCCACTCCTAACTTAGCAGAGGTGAATGTAATTATAAGGATAGAGTTAATGAGTAAATGGGCTAATTAAGCCGCTATTAAAGAGGCCAGTGGAGTCTTAATCTTAAGCCCATACATTGATGAATGGATAAGAATTTGGCCTCAAAAAGTAGTTTGTTTTTTTAGACTTAATTTCATGATGATGTTCCCCGCCCAGGTTTCATTTTGGTAATCGTCCATGAACTTCTATAATTATAATATTATAATTTTTTAATTTAAAAATATAATATAAAATTTTATTAACTTTCAAATTTTGTATAATAAAATTTCTCAAATTTCAAATTATTAATTTTTTAGTTAGACGCTGATCTGAATAATTATAGCATGAAGTTTAATTAGTATTTCTCTTTTTTCTCTTAAATAATGTGTAAATTAAATCATTTTTCTCTTTGTAGATAAAAAATTTTTTACATGTAAAGAATAATAATTTTACACTTTGCATAAGAGAGGAGAAAGAAATATTGATAAAGTGTCATGTAGAAACCATTCACGTAGGTTTCTAATCGGAAAATCAATCAGAGAAATTTTATTGTGTAAAATTTAAAAATTTAAGAGATACTATGTTACATTTTAAACTTGAAAGACTGTAGTGTTACAATTATATAAGTTCAGGGACAATTATTAAAATTTATCCAAATAAAAATTGAATGATATTCATGCATCTCTTTTATAATCTGTTTAGGAAGATGACATTTGTTTAATGAAATTCACTTCAATTGAAATTCAAATTTCATTAACTTTAGACAATAGAAGATTTCAATGTTGCTGATTGCTGCTAGTATGAGGCTCAACTTTATAATTAAGAAGATTAAAGCAACAATATCATAAGATGCCCAGGAAGGACTACTTCTAGCTCTAGTGTGGGCCTAACCCTGTATACGAAGCTGATACTGCAGTGCAGAAGGTAGGTTTTCTTCTGAGAAATGGATTCTCAGGAAAAGGCACTTCTTCTGCAGGACCTAGCGGCTCGCTCTCGTTGCTCAGGCGGTGAAGAAGGTTTTGCAGATGGTCGTGGAGACCGCATTTGTGCCCACCAATGCTTCTTTCGGTTTGTCCTGTGTCTTTTTCATTTAAGACAATTTTATGTGCATTAGGACACATTTAGGCATTACATTGGAAGTGGCTACAGGCTACGGCCCTGGAATTTAGGCGTTATCTGTTTTGTTAATGGTAGGTGGACGTGCACATGATTAAGGTATGGATTGCAAATTTCCAGGCCATTTATCACGCAGTTGATGTGATTGGTTTCATTTTCCAAATGGGCCTGGAAATATTATTCACCATTCACCAATACAAGTGGGAGCTCAGGCTTCCTCTCAATGAAGTTTGTACATAAATGACGAGCAGTACATCCTGGTAGTGTCTGAGATTTCATTAGGATAGGGTTTTTGTTTAATCATTAGTTCCAAGTGACATAAGGTTTTTCCTTCTGTCCCTTGTATAGGAGACCTTGTTGCTCCATAAAGAAGTAACAGTGAAAGCCCCATACAAGTTGGTCCATAGCTGATAGCTATGTGCCTATGCCACTTGGCTTGCAAAGTAGTGCTGCTTGGCTGCTTGCTATCATGGTGTTATTTGCGTGCAAATTTCCATTTCTGCAAGAGCATGCTCGGTGCCGTAAACCACATTTCTTTTCCCATAACTTTCCCCAAGCTACAATCTTTCGTCTGTCGTGCCCCACCTGACACAACTAGTGCACTATCCCACGATTCCAATCCATGAATCTGTGCCATGGACTTCTGCGAAATCGAAGTCAGCTAGTGAAGTCTTCCTTCTTGGCTATGATACTAGCACACTTCTCTGAACGCCTAATGCTCTCTTCACCTCCTACCACTTTGCCATGCTTGGTGTAGCAGACTTGACGCTTTTATAACTTGCATACAGAAGAAGAATTGCTGTGTGTTTACCAGACTTCACTTGCTACCGGCCACCTGATTCTAATAGAGTGCCCACGACTCTGTTCCTAGAGCATGTCAATCTTGACAGCAGATTTCATCCGAAAAGTATTGATTTCCAAATCAAGATCCTAGAAAAATCAGGGTTTGGTGATTCTTGAATCTTTTGCTGAAACCCCAATAAGAAATACTCTCTCTTTCGCCATAGAGGAGGCCGCAACAACGATAGTTTCTATCGTAACAGATCTGCGGAGCAAAGACATCGACCCAAAAGCTATAGACATACTCGTATCTAATGACGGCTTGTTTGCGCCAAAACCATCTCTGAGTGCAATGATAATTAATAAATTCAAGATGAGGAGCAGTATCAAGAGTTATAACCTGTCAAGCATGGGATGCAGGGCTGGAATAGCAACTTTTAGCCTGGCCAGAGACCTAATTAGGGTTCATTAAAATTCATTGGCGCTCATTGTTAGCAAAGATACTAAGTACACTGGCAAGAATACATTGATATTGTTAACTAATTGTCTTAGTTAACTTTTCATCTTATTAATATTTATACCTTTTTGAGATATTAAATATTAATTTTTGAGGACTTAAATTAATAATTACCCTCCTTAAAGATTAAAATTTATAAAGATAGCATTTAACCCTTAATTTTTTAACCTTCTACTAAACACACCCTTAATGTCTTTTCCTAACTGTTGGAGCAGCCATACTGATGCCAAGCAAATTTCAAGACAAGAAAAAGGCAAGTATGAGCTGCATCCCCTTGTTCGAAGAAAAAAAGCACTTCTTACACATGCATTTTTCAGGACAGACTCTGAACAAATTAGGAGTTTCAATATCAAAGGATATAATCCATGTAGCAGCGGATGCATTAAGGGAAATACATCTGCAATAGCACCTCGGCTTTCCCCATTATCAGAGCAATTTAAGTACGTACTTTCAATAATTCATCGGAAGATAATGATTTTACGGACAACAAACTCCTATATACCAAATTTCAAGAGAGCTTTTGAACACATCTGCCACACGCTGGAGGAAAAACTGTAATTCAAGCAGTTGAAAGAGGCTTACTTTTGAAGAAAGCGGATGCTGAGGCCTCTAAGTTGACACCCTACAGATTTGGAAATAATTCATTTTCTTCTGTAGGGTATGAGCTTTGCGACATAGAAGCTAAAGGGACGATGAAAAGGGGCGATAGGGTCTGACAAGTTGCTTTTGGGAGTGGGTTCAAGTGCAATAGTGCAGTATGGAAATGCATTTACAATGCAACGGCTGATGTATCAAGCATATGGACAAATGAAATAACCAAATACGTTGGTTTAAATAGAATGTGTTGCTAGGGAATTTTACCCAATTTCTTGAAGGTAATTTCTAAAATTCTATAAATATAATGAATGCTTAAGCACTCGGCTTTTCTTCCAAATCCTAACAAACTCATGACTTATCAGAGTCACAGAAGGCAGACCAGAATACTAGATCAAATTTAGTGGCAAGAAAATTATAGGCAAAAGTAGGATGCAGCAAAAGATCATTATTCCTATGGATAAATACCAATAATAATTTCTTAAAAAAAAAAAGACCGATATAATGAAGGCAAGCATTCTTGTTTCAACAAAAAAAATCTTGAAAATGGCAAATAGCTTTAACAAAATTTGGATGTCTTCAACTTCCAAAACATTCAAAAGAAACCCTAGATCAAGTAAGAAACATTACTAAAAAGAGGAAAAAAATTAGAGATAGGGGTATGAAAATAACAAACCGATACAATCTATTCTTCATCCTCACCTTCATTCTCAGCAATGTTAAAGTATCTCAGTTCATAAACATTACGATCCTTGTTGGAAGCAATGACCCGAAGCCAATCCCTCACATTGTGCTTCTTCAAGTACTTTTTTGTCAAGTACTTCAGATATCTGCACGGGCAAAATGATAATCAACACAAGATGATGCACCCATTGGGCAATCCCAAGAAGGTTGCTATAAGAGACACGTAATGAAAGACAGTTCAGCAAACACATCATTACTAGAATATCCATGCAATACTTTAGCCCCCTTATGAGCAAAGATACTAAAAAATGAATATTGACCTATGCTGCTTAGTAGTTCTAATTATTGAAATAAAATAAGGCATAACGTCTGATACACGCAGAGGCCTTTTTATTGCTAAAATGCACACGATCAAAAGCTGCAGTTCACTTTCGACAGCAATGCAACGAACCATTTAGTTCAATAAATTCTTATCAGTTTTCTGCCAATTCCAATGTAATAGCTGATTACCACGTCTAACCAGTAACTATAACAAACAAAACATACACACACAAAAACACGTGTAAATATGGAATTTACCGTTTGGAGAAGTTGGAGTCGGAGGTGACGGTGATCTTGGACTTTTCACGGGTGACGGTAACGGAATCACCAAGAGCTCCGGCCTTGCCACCGACTTTGATGCGTTCCTGAAGAAACTTTTCGAGAGAGGCAATGTCCATGATCTTATCTTCGACCGGCTTCAAGCAATCAATCGTGAACGTTGCTCCTTTCTTCTTCCCCTTGGCTCCACCGGCCCCAGCTGCTCCACCTCTGCTCATTTTCTTCACTTCTCTTTAATTTAATTGCTATATACACAGAAAACAGAAATGAAGATACAATAAATGGATATATAAATACGCATTCACCCGCACCTGAAGCAGGAAACGGAGAAAGAGAGAGGGGCTTACCGATTGGATATAGATGGTAGGTGGGGTTTTGGAACGCCGCAGATGTGAAGGGAAAAGAACGGGAGGATTGCAGTAGGGTTTTATTGCCCTTGCAACTCATTTGAATCATTGGGCCTGTTGATTGTTGATCCCCGCAAACGAATTCTAGCCTCTTAGGGTTTACATGGGCTTGTTTTTGAAATGGGCTACAAACCTAAGAAAATCTCTACAACAACAATTTGACAATATTGTTTAATCAATGGACTTAAAAATATTTATTAAAAATTTTTAAAATTTAATTTAATATATTTTAATAATTAAAGCTTCAAATAGAATAAAAATAAAATTTTCACACTCTTTCAATCATATCTAAACTGAATTTAAAAAATAATAATTTCAAATTAATTTATTTACCTTTCAATCACAATACAAAATAGACCCTATATCTTTCTTTTCTTTTATATTTACAGTGATTTTGATAAAAACCAGTTACTTCTATAATAAAAAAAGGGTTCTTAACGATTAATCATACATATTTAATGATTCGAATCCATTCCGAAGTTACTTCATTTGTTTTTCTAAACTTTTCTGTTGGAACTTGCTCGGTAAGGTTACATGGACATTTTCTATGAGTGAAGTCCTCAGAGCAGAAATGTTGAAGGCAGCACCGTATGAGTTGGACTATTCACCGAGTTAAATATCATATACAGGGATTATAAATAATCACATTACTTGATCCATCAACACCAACATACGAATACATAAATTCTTGGGAACAACTAATACTCTCTCGTTCCTGAATTTGGGCTTTCATGCAAGGTGATGTAAGAATTAACGTTAGCTTCAAGATCACAAAATGCTTCGTATTTGATAGGTCATGCTATGTGCTTGTACAGAAAAAAGATTGAACGCTTCAAGAACTTGATCTGAGACTGCACTATCAATGTTGAGAAAGTCGTGTTAAACCCCGTGTTCATTCTGGTACACTGATGCGAATGAACCCCCAATTACATTTACCATGAATTCATATGATCTGTTGCCAACCTGCGAAAAACAAAAGCAGCACCATGACCGCTAGAACCGCCTGATATCTTTTGGAGGCTTAAAGTTGAGGGGATGAGTTTCTGGGGTTGCAGTTTCATCTTCTTTCCACATTTTAGTAGTCTTGTCAGCCTCGCATGTAACAAGCCTTGAGCCAGTTATATCATACGAGAGAGCATAAATACTGGCTTCACTATCCAATAAGCCTGGAGCAAAATACCCATCATTGTCAACCTTTTCATTCCCCAGTAAAATAAAAGGGAAAAGATGGGGAGGGAAAAAGGACATGCCAGGCTGCACAGTCGTTTGTGCTTGCTGGAAATTATGACTACTCCTCCAATCCCAGAACCATATACTCCCATTATCACCTAAAATAACACGAAGGGCAAACAATGGCAAAAAGTTACTAAGTCAAAATATATCTATGCTCCTCCAGTCCAATCAAACAAAACTGAAACAAACTTAGGCCAAATGTTCTTTTTGGATCAGCCTAAAAATTGACATAGTACAGACCAGCAAGACCCCAACTGAGTGATTCAGTTGTTAATAAGGTATAGAGGGGCAAGTTCATGCTTTTACGGCCATTGATCACACTGCTAGGGCTGACGCTACATATCAACCTTACTTTACCAGCCTGTAACCCACAGTCAGCTGTGGATGCCAATCATCACATTAAGACATACAACACCAGTAGAACTAAGATGATGATTCATACTGAACCAATTATTTATTAATTTATATTAAAATAATTCGCACCTCCTGTAACCATTACACCATCCTCATTGATAGCCATTGCATTAATGATGGTTTTCTGCTGAGAGCTGATCAAATAAAAAAGGCAAAAATTCAGGTTTGTTAGAATTTACAACAACATGAGACAGTATAATTTTGAAAGTTAAAAGAAACAGGCACGCAGAAGTCGTAGCACTTTGCATCTTTAGTCTTCCAAAAAACTACTTGAACCGCAACTAAAATAACTGCATGGAAGCATGCAGTGCCATTATTTTGAATAACTTTTCAAGATATGTACATCAACCTTTTTTCTTTAAAAGAACTCGCTCCATTTAAGACGTTACCAAATTCATTTTAATTGGACAAGAAAGTTTTTGCACCTATCTCTTCTGCATATTTTCAGAAAATTAACAACAAATCACACACCTAGAATGCCATTATGGCACTTTCTTAGTGTCGACACCATATTTTGGCCGATCCCTGAAATCAATAAACTCTGAAATCGATCCCCAGCACTGAGTCTCCCTTTGCCAGCCAATTACATTTCCGATCTCTCCTCAAAAGGAATCAAATCAATACTAAGTCCCCATATCATTTAAAGCTTCACCGATCTCTCAAACCAATTGTCAAGTCTCCTGACTAGTCAATTACATTTCCGATCTCTCTTGTCAAACGAAATTGAACCAATACTAGACCTTCATGTCACCAGTCTTATTGCCGATCTCCCTTTTAAAAGTTTGGGGATAATCGTCTGATAAAGTTAAGGTTCCAATCGGTTTAATGATGATTCCAATCTTAAGTGTTTAAATCAAATTTCCAATTTTAATCAAGTCCCGTTTAGCGTTTGTTCTCAGCCGATCTCACGCTTATAGTATTTTCCGACCTCTTACACTTAGATTAATAATCACTTTTAGTTGTTGTTCTAATATGTTCAGACAATCAAGTGCTTATGCAACTTAGATACTTTCCGATCGCATCCAATCATTGAACAAAAAGGGGAACTTCATTTCATTTCAAATTAAAATTTATACAAGTCATTCGGCTGGAGGATCACCCCCAGCCTGTTCTACATTTTGGTCACCCCCTCTATCACCTTCGGCCTCCTCCTCGCTATCCTCCTCGTCCTGGGGAGCCAGATCCACCATCCAGGAGAAGTCCTCCTCGGGATAACGCTTCCTGAGCTCGGCCAAGAGATCCCCATGAGCGTTCACATAAGCACCGGCCTCCCTTGTCACTGCCTCTTCTTCTTTTGCTTTAAGCTCCTCAGTGAGGCGAGCGACTTCAGCAGCTCGGAGCACCCGAACCTCTTCAAGAACATGAGCCTGCTCGGCCAGCTTATCCTCGTAGAATTTCATCCGCCCCTCAATTTCAGATATGTAGTTTTGGGCGGACGAAAGTTGAGATCGGAGGGAAGCAGCTTCCTGACCCACCTTCTCGACATCCTGCCTCAAGCGGTGAGCCTTCTCCCGGATAATATGTTGGTTCACCAGACTCTCCACGCTCAGGCTCATAGTTTGTGTCAGGATATCGTCGAGGCTGTTCGGGGTTAGCCTATCCCGATCCTCCCGAAGGCAGATGGAGGACCCCAAGACCTTAGCAAAACCCGGGTTCTCTCGAACCGTGCGGTTCTTCTCCAGCGAGTGGATCAGGATCTGGGCGCCTCGGGAAAGGGTCCTCACAGGTAGTTGGGAAGGACCCCCTTCCGCGCTTGAAGCAACCGGAGGAGGTGGTGGCGGCTCTTCTTGACGAGGAGGAGACCGGACCACTTCTATGTCGGGGATCGGCTGTCCCGAGGGTTGAGACGAGCCTCCTTGCATTTCCCCAGGATCATGCCTGGGCGTCTGAAGCAGCTCAGCCCGCTTCATCTCCCGCACTTTCTGGGAGACCTCTCTTTTCCACTTCCGGCTCTTCTTAGAAGCCTCGCCGCTTGCCATACCTGCACAAAGAAAAGGTCAGTGAGATCGCTAAGGCCCAAAGATCAGAGATATAGAAAGTACCGAAGCCGAGGTCAGAGAGCTGAAGCCCGCGTTCTTGGCCGGTGACCAGCTGCATAGTCCAATGATGCGATTCGCCACATCGCATCTAAACAAGAGAATTTTTGTCTGCCCGCCTGATCTTTCAGTTCCATCACCATTAGACCCTCTTCCCTATTCAGGGTGATGCGCTTCGAAAGTAAGGGGCCCTGGTGTAGCCAGCTACGTGGGAAACCCTTAAAGCCATTCGGAATTTTGCTCCTCAGAATAAAGAAGCGATTCTTCTAATTCTTCGGGGAGGAGGGCAGATCGGTAAAGAACCCGCAATGTGGCTTCGCCTGAAAGAACCAGTGCTCGTCGTCCTTTCGGCAAGTTAGCCTATGTAGCCCGGCGAATACCTTCACCGTTGGACTGAGTCCTTTGGCTCGGCAAAGACCTCTGAATGCCACTAGGATCCGCCATGAGTTCGAGTGAACTTGGGCTATGCACACTTGGTGAAATTTTAAAACTTCCTTGAAGAAGTCATCAAGAGGGAACCGCAGCTCGGCTTTTAGTTGCTCTTCATATACCATGATCATATCATTCTCTTCGAAGAAGTGATTGGCTCGAAGATCGCCGTGACACTTAATGAGTTCGTATGAATCGGGCTGAATGTTATACTCTTGGCTGAACGACTGCAGGTCGGTTTCTTGAAGGATTGATGGCAGCTCGTCCATGGGAAGGTTTTCTCTCCCTGAAGAATGTGTTTGCCTTGAGGATGCTGCTTGACCGCGGGCTGGAATGGAGGTCCTAGGGGGTTCAGATCGCCCGCTTGTTCCGACTACCTCTACCTCATCTGACGACCACGAGACCTGAACGGAAGGGGGGCTTGCCGCTCTCTGACCCTCGGCGCCGCTCATTTTCAAAGAAAAGAGGAAATTTAAACTGAAAGAAAGATCAAAATCCTTACCGGAGTGTGATCGGTGTCGGAAGAACTTGAAAAAAATGAGAGGATTTTGGAATCGCTCGTGAAAGGCTGAAAATGACATAAGGGCGCGACTGGCGGACTCATCCCCTATTTATACTAGTCTGAGCATTTAATGCTTACGGTGTCCCAAGCGGCGCATCGATTCGGGGGATTCGCTAGCTTTTTCTGACACGTCTCACGAACATTCCAGAAATTCCATAATAAGGAGAGATCGACTAGTTAGAGATCGGTGAATTAAGGCGGATGTTTGGAAGTGCAGATCGGTTAAGGGCTGTTCAGTCAGGAACCGGATCGGATGAACACATCAGTGATCGGAAAATAACCAATACAATAATAATAAAATGATAATTGACAAAATAAAAATTTTATTTCCAAAAGGTCGGATTACATCATTTGGGCGATCTCTAGAGATCGGATTACATTAAAAGTCGGATTACATCATTTGGGCGATCTCTAGAGATCGGATTACATTGAAGGTCAGATTACATCATTTGGGCGATCTCTAGAGATCGACAATACACCCTATCTAGTGAAGGCCTATGTCAAAGCCTAGTCTCGTGGCTAAATCAAAAGATTTGTCCTGCCATAGACAACGGATAGACGTACAGCTCAGACGGGGTGATTATGACTCTCATGAGGATGGTGAGTCATCTCCACTGTCATCGACCAGAACCGAGTTGAAGTCGGGACGCCCAATGTGGTGAGGAGCCAAATGAACTTCGAGAGGCAGTCACCGATGTTAATGGGAATATTAGTAGTCTTCTCGCCCGAAATCAGTTCGCCGATTATATTGGTTGAACGATTCGAGATCGACACGATCGAGATCCTCGATCCAGGTCGG
The DNA here is from genome assembly GCF_030052815.1 of Hevea brasiliensis. Classification (NCBI taxonomy): domain Eukaryota; kingdom Viridiplantae; phylum Streptophyta; class Magnoliopsida; order Malpighiales; family Euphorbiaceae; genus Hevea; species Hevea brasiliensis. The sequence goes on along the minus strand of NC_079507.1, from coordinate 75,043,931 downwards.
CAAATTAGTCCGGTTCTCTCACTGTCATCAAATGAGGTTATCATAATTCTCCGATCACCGGGATCGTAAATTTTCAGTCGAGGAATAAAGAGGACAATCGGAAAAAGATCAAAAGCAACTATCATGGCTGGGATTATTGCCGGAGCGGTTAGAACAAGAAATGTGAGAGGGAAAGAGGAGAAAATCAAATGCGGAGGGGTTTCCTGTTGAAGGTATATATATAGGGAAAAGTCTGAGCATTTATTGCGAGCAGAAAACGAAGCGGACGCCTCGAAAATCGAAGGAATAAATGCTTTGACTGAATCGGACCGGATAAAGAAGAAGACCGAAGTAGGAGAGGTCGGAAGAGGGGAGCCCGGCATGAGAGATCGGAAAATGATCGTGTTAGAAAGATCGGAAGGGAGTGGAGGTCGGAAAACAAAGAGAATAAGACAACTTCCGCTAACTGTCGTCATGATCAGAGCCGAGGTAGTTAAAGCGTTGCAGACGAAATCTCCACCGCACGCCTCAGAATCGCCCACATTCTTGCGGCGGTGCGAGTATGTCATGACAGTGCTGTACATCCCAATCTCCACCGTTGATCTTACTTGTAAGGACAAGTCCAGAGCCCTTGGATCAAAGAACAAGATGACAAGACCGGCGCTCTTTATTCTCAGCCTTCGGATCGCCCTTGACAAGAAAATTCTGAGCCGTCAGATTAGAAAGGAGAAAGGACAAATATGCAGAAAAGGATCTCGGTCCTTCGTTTTGATTCTTTTTAATTCTCAACCATCAGATCATGTCCTTTAAGACCCAAACCGTCCATCTCCTTCAAGGGGAATCCTGACCCTTCATTGGGAGCACACGTTCCCTATAAATACCTGCATGAAAACTGTTGATAGCGGAACACGAAGAAAAGGGTGGTAATTATAGTGGAAAGGCTCTGAAAATTAATTCAGTTTCGCTACTCTGCTATTTTTAAGCTAGAAAGACTTTAGAAACCAGTTTTCTCAAGTATTTTCTCTGAAGAAGTGTTGGACACTGGAACTCCTGATTTTCAGTTTGTTCATCGCTCTGTGATACCCTTTCTTAAGTTTCAGTTCTGTTTTCACCACCTTTATATCCACTTTTATTTTCTGAGTTCAATCTCATTCATTATCATTCTGGTTCAATTATATGCTAACTAGGCATTCGTCATTTCAAGGCAAGCATTAGTCCCCAGACTGTTAGCCCGAAACTCTGCAACATTCGCGACTCCATAGTTAGTTCAATAGGTTCAACTTCCTGCAGGTGAGTGTTTGAACCGTTGCCTTATCCAATGTTCGTCTTTATTTTCTTTTTATTTATGCACGTAATTTTCGTTAAAGTTTGTCTTGTGTCAGAAGGTCCCACGTAGGTGGTTATTCTCATGAGTTTATCTTTTGATGCAACAGTTCATGTCATTTATTTATTCTTGGTCTTTATTTATCTCCCAATGCGGGTGTTCAGGTTACGGGTAACGTATAGGTAGTTTTATAAAGTGTTGGTAGCAGTATCTTGATATAAGAGTTTTTTAATAAACGTTCAGATAATAAATCAAAGAGTTATGAAGTCGAACCACTAGACTAGCTCGAGAAGATGACTACGTAAGGTGGAGTGTCGGAATAAAATTGAGTTTCAGACTAGCAAATGAAATAAAGCAAATATTGCCTGCCGGAAGTTATTAGTAAAGGCGACCACATAGGAGGTCGGTCAAAAAATTCAGTCTGATGTCCCCTATCTAGTCATGAGGTACCAATGAGTTAAAAGAAGCCTCATTCGGGTCCCTGGCATCGTCAGATGCCAGAACCCTTAGTCTTAGGCTCTTATGATGTGTAGCTGTAATCAAATTTTAAGAGGTCGGAAAAATCCTTATCCGACTCCCATTCAAGTAAAAGAGATCGGAGAAGAGTTCTTATCCGATTCTCAATAAAAACTCCAATAAGTATCTAAGAGAGATCGGAGGAGAGTTCTTATCCGATTCTCAACCATAAATTTTAATAAATATTTCAAAGAGATCGGAGGAGAGTTCTTATCCGATTCACAATCCAAAAAAATTCTAATAAATATCTAAAGGAGATCGGAGGAGAGTTCTTATCCGATTCTCAACCAAAATTTTAACAAATATTTAAAAGAGATCGGAGGAGAGTTCTTATCCGATTTTCAATCCAAAATTTTAATAAATATTTAAAAGAGATCGGAGGAGAGTTCTTATCCGATTCTCAATCCAAAAAAATTCTAATAAATATCTAAAAGAGATCGGAGGTGAGTTCTTATCCAATCTTCAATCGAAATTTTAATATAAAAGGGATTGGAGGAGAATTCTTATCCGATTCTCAACCAAAACTTTAATAAATAATTAAAAGAGATCGGAGGAGAGTTATTATCCGATTCTCAACCAAAACTTTAATAAATATTTAAAAGAGATTGGAGGAGAGTTCTTATCCGATTCTCAATCAAAATTTTTAATGAATATCTGAAAGAGATCGGAGGAGAGTTCTTATCCGATTCTCAATCAAAATTCTTAATGAATATCTGAAAGAGATCGGAGGAGAGTTCTTATCCGATCTCCAATTGAAATTTTAATGAACATCTAAAAGAGATCGGAGGAGAATTCTTATCCGATTCTCAAATCGAAATTTTAACAAATACGCAAAATAATCCCATAAATGAAAAACCGTTACGCGACATCAATTCACTAAGGTCGTCTCATTTACTTGTGTATCTGGGTAATCCGAATTAGTGAAAAATCAAATATTCCCTTTTATTAAAAGGATTAACATTTCCATTCGAACCCCCCTAACTATCGATTTTAATTTATAAAGAACGTAAGGTTAAATCTGCTCACCCTCATTGAGGGACGAGGTGGGGTGCCTAACACCTTCCCCACCCGTTTACGGACCCCGAACCTAGAATCTCTGTCTTTGAAGTGGTTTCTTTTAATTTATTTTCTCAAATGGTTTCCTTTAATTTCCCTCAAAATTAAAGTGGCGACTCCTCACTCCTTCCCACTTCGGTGAGGGTTCGTCCAGGCGATCGCAAAAACCCTTGCGACACTTAGAAACAGAATTTATGATTTTTTAGTGAAGAATCTATGGACTGAAACACTATCTTGTATTCCTTGTTTTCAGGAAAGATGTGGGTTCCACTAGGAGGAGAGGATGAACAAAATAATACTGTCTAAATTAGGATTACAAGGCAGCCTACTTTTTTTTTTTTTCAGAAGAAGAAATGATTTCATTCATGATAAAGATTGCCATACAACCTATCTTTAAGTAGAGCATAAGCTAACTCATCAGGACGATTAAGAATCCAACCTTGGTAGTTGGTACAGTAAACCTTGCCTTACAACTTTAGCAATCAAGTTAGCACATTCATTGACACATCTAGAAACATGTCTTACAGACCAATTAGGATAGGATGTCCAGAAAACCTTAATATCATGAACAACAGCCTCAATTTCCCATGGAATTGTAGCAGATGGTGAAATCAGCATATTAACAAGAGATAAAGAATCAACTTCAAAAATCACCTGATTGTATCTTCTAGAGATAACAAATTGGAGTGCTGCTTGCAAAGCAATTCCCTCAACTACTAAAGGGGAACCACAAGTGAAAGAAGCTGCACAACCATCCACAAATTGCCCCACATGATCACGAACAATAACACCATACCCTGCTATCGCAGAATCCTTCACAAATGAAGCATCTACATTGCATTTCAGAACAGCAAAAGGAGGGGGCTGCCACTTAAAAGGTGCCCTTCTACCATCAATAGGGATATGCTCAGAATGGTGTTGCTGGGTAGCTAAAGAGAGCATCTCATCAACGGCATTCTGGGCCTTTGTAATGAGAAACAAAGGATTAGGCTTAATAGATTCAAAAAGAGCCGCATTCCTCGCTTTCCAAATATTCCAACATAACAATCCTGCCAAAATAAGTTGTTCGCAATCCCTAGAATACAAAACATCAAACAAATGTTGCCACCAGTCTGTAAAAGAGCTAAAGCCCTGTAATTGTGGAATTAATCCAAGACTGGAACCAAACCAAACAGCCCTAGCATGGTCACAAAAAAATATCAGGTGCTCTACTGTTTCCTCTTGCATGCCACAAAGTGAACATAAGGGAAACAAGTTCACTTTAGCTGCCAAAGCATTAGAACAGGCTCTCCACAGAAACACTCGAACCTTTGGAGGCAAAGGAAGAGACCAAAGATTTTTCCAAAACTGTGGATTTACCAACCTAGAAGAGGATGGGGATGACTGCCGAGATGCTTCATGATGCCATTTTTTCAACCAGAAATAAACGGATCTCACAGTAGGGACCCCGTTAGATGTATAGTGCCAAACTCTTTTTGGTTCATGAGGATTGACTGCTAGTGGAATTTTAATTTTTTCCTTCCAACCTTGCTCTGGGAATGAGGCTTGTAATAACTGCAGATTCCACTGATTTGAGTGCACATCTATAAGATCAGCAATATAAATGATAGGACTATCATTTGGCCTAGAACTTGAAACTTTAAAAGCAGGTAATGTGGGAATCCATGGATCACTCCAGACATTCACAAAGGAAGGACCAGAAATCTGCCATCTTAACCCTGCTTTAAGAGCCTCTCTCCCTTCCAAAAGGCTGCGCCACCCCCACGATCCAGACTTACATTTCTTTGCATTTAGAAAATCAGAGTGTGGATAATAGATGCCTTTCAAAACTTGGACCCATAAAGCCTGAGGGTTGTTGATCACTCTCTATGCTTGTTTAGCTAAAAGAGCAACATTAAACAAGTTCAAGTCTTTAAAACCCATTCCCCCCCGCAAACTTACTCCAGGACAACTTATCCCAACTCATCCAGTGAATTTTTACCTTGTCTATAGATTGTCGCCACCAAAATTTAGATGTCAATTGCTGAATCTCTTTAATAAAGCCTGAAGGTAGCTTGAACACTGACATCACATAGGATGGAATAGCTTGAATAACAGCCTTGATTAATATTTCCCTTCCTGCCATAGATAAATATTTTGTTTGCCATCCTTGAAGGTTACTGACCACTCTTGCCTTCAGAAAAGATAACGCCTTGCATTTTGACCGTCCCCCGGATATAGGCAAGCCAAGATATTTGGATAAAGAACCAGAGTTAGAAATTTGCAACATATTTGCAATACTGGACTGGATATGGTGAGGAGTGTTACTGTTGAAGGTAATATCAGATTTGTGCTTGTTAATTCTCTGCCCAGAAACTATACAAAAATCATCCAGAAATTCTTTTAGTTGATTTGCTTCTTCCAAAGAGGCCCTTCCAAACAAGATGGTGTCATCTGCAAAGAGTAGATGAGTTATCTTTGGGCAATGGCGATTAATTTGGAAACCCACAATTTGATTTCTAGAAAGAGCCCAATCAAGCATTCTTGCTAAAGCATCAGAAATAACTAGGGTGATATGGGATCCCCTTGCCGAATCCCTCTTGTAGGATGGAAAAAAATAGGTTGCTCCCCATTCACCAAAATAGCATACTCGACAGTAGTTATACATTGAGTTATCCAAGAGATCCATTTAGTGTGAAAACCCATTTTATGCATAATGGAAATCAAGAAATTCCAATTTACACTATCATAAGCTTTATGTATATCCACTTTTATAGCCATAGCTCCATGTGTACCTCTCCTGCGACATTTGAGGCTATGAAAAGCTTCATGAGCAACCAGAATGTTGTCCTGGATACTTCGATTAGGCACAAAGGCAGATTGCATAGGGGAAATGATGTCCTGCAACCAAGGCTTCAAACGGTTAGCCAAAGTCCTTGATATAATCTTGTAAGCAAAGTTGCAAAGACTAATAGGCCGAAAATCAGAAAAAAATTGAGGATCGCTTGTCTTTGGGATCAAAGCTATATTAGTAGTGTTTAAATGTAATGGAAGAATATTTGAAAGAAAAAAATCCTGCACCGTTTTCACCACATCACTTTTCACAATACTCCAATATTTCTGATAAAAAACCCCTTGAAAACCATCTGGTCCTGGCGCTTTGTGAGCACCAAGGCTAAAAACAGCATCTTTGAGTTCTTCTTCAGTCACAGGCTTGCACATTGCCGCATTCATCTCATCAGTCACAACATGAGGTACAAAATTTAGTAACTCAGGAGAGGTAGTTACCTGTCTAGCTTGGTAAAGCTGTTTGAAAAAATTCAGAGCCTCTTGCTTGATAGCATAATCATTTTGGATCCAATTCCCATCTGCCCCCTTAATTTTGCTGATTTGATTCCTGCACCTCCTAATTATTGTAGAGGAGTGGAAGAAATGAGAGTTCTTATCTGCATACCGCAACCAATTTATCCTAGATTTCTGGTACCAGTAGATTTCTTCTAATTGCCATTGAAATTTGAGCTCAGCTTTTATGGAATCAATCTCTTCAGGGGACGAAATACCCCTTGGGTATGATTGAAGCATATCAAGCTGCTTTGATAACTCTTGAATACGCCACCGAGCATTCCCAAATTCTTGAGCACTCCAACTACTTAACATCCTCCTACAATCCATCAACTTAGTTTGAAATGGTTCAGTTGAGTCCACTTGCTGCCAAGCTTGAGCAACTACACGGTCACAGTTATTATAGGTGGTCCAACGAAGATCAAAATTGAAAGTTCTCCGAGGTTTCCTGACCTTGGACAACAGGACCAACACAAGTGGACGATGGTCCGAGGCGAGCAATTTATCATGAAACAATTGACAGTAAGGAAAAAGCATTTTCCATTCTAAAGAAACAACTACTTTATCAATTCGCTCCATTACTCTAGAGGGAACTTGATGCTTGTTAGACCAGGTGAACCGCGACCCTTTAAACTTAAGCTCTCCCAATTGTTCTTCCATCAGAAAATCATTATAAGCAGATGCAATTTGGGAATTTATTGTTCTTCTTCCCCATTTATCTCTATTGGAGTTGCAGATATTAAAATCACCAATTAACAACCAAGGGTCTTCCGTATTCAAATGAAGATTTTTCAGCTGCCTAAGAAAGGAAATTTTATTACCTGCTTCCGATTCTCCATATAGGAACGTCGCATGCCATGAATAATGATAGTGCACCATTGCATCAATCCATCTGCTAGAGGCATTCAAAATCTGAATAGAAATAGGATCTCTCCACCACAAAGCCAGACCTCCAGATAACCCAATTGGGTCTACATAAAATGAATGGTTAAAACCAAAACGAGCTTTCCATCTTTCCAAAAAGGCACTTTTCTTCTTTGTTTTTGGCAAAAACACAATCCCGGGTTTATTAGCAGAGATTAATTCTCTAAGCGTCCTCATTGTCAGGGGGGACCCGGACCCCTGACAATTCCAACTTAGGATTGTCATGGCTGCTGTGGTGGCTTTAGGCCAGCCACCAGAGCCTCAGAATTTGTACATACCAGCCCATTCTCCAAATCTTCCTGTCCCTGCTCCTCTGTTCTCATTCTCCTCTCCTCAATACCCAAATTTACCTTAGATGTGAGAGGACGATGGCAAGCCAATTGTTTTAATTTGAGCTGAGATTTAAGTTTGGGTTTGGGTTTCAGAGGTTGTAAAGGGTGTGGGCTTGAGAGGATATTGTTATTTGGATTTTCTGCTACATCAGTTGGGTTAGGGACACAACCCGGTAAACTATTTAAAGTTAAAATGGGATTACCAGATGGGAGATGAATTGGTTTGCCCACAAATTCAGCCCATGATAGTCCAGAAAAAATAGAAAGCTGTGACCGAGGGTTAGGGTCCATCATTGTCTGTGGGCTATTGGAGAGATCTTTGACCTTTTTGGCTACTGTAAAAGCATAAGGGTAAAGTTTCCTCGTAAGAGAACCTGTCTCTTGGCCAACGTGTGGGTCAGGGTGTGTGTCAGATGGAGGCTCGTCAAGATTGGTAGGAGAATTAATAGATGACAGAACAAGCTCTCTAGTTTTAGTTCTTGTAATGGTTAAAAGCTGTTGGGTAGTAGATGGTTCATAATGACAAGATTGGTATTGCGACTGTATGTTAGCGTCACATGAAATGGCGGCACAATTATGGGGCTCAACACCCTGACTCATACCTGCTATTGATGGTACATTTGTGTCTGAAGTATCAACCCCCATCTGGGTTTGAGTTACTATTTGCGGCAGCTGGGGAAAACGCGCCACCATACCAACTTCTTCATTAGGCTGATGGGTTTGATCATCTGGATGTGAAGCAAGAGCTTCCTTAGTGGCTGACTTTCTCGACTTGGATACCCAAATTTCAGCTCGCATCCAAGGTCCATATTCCTGTCGTCGGCCTTGATTTTCTGGACTCGTCACCTTAGCAACATTAGGACAAGATTGAATTTGGTGCCCAAACAACCCACACATGTAACACACGTCCAGAAGCCTTTCATATCTGAATTGTACCCTTTCCATTTTGCTAGCTTTCTTATTTGTAAAACTCTCAATAAGAGGTTTTGTGACATCAATGTTCACTTTGATGCGCAAGCAGGCCCCAATCGACACATCACAATCTTCAGCAAAATCAGATTCTAATAATCCCCCAAAGATAGAAGCAATCTGCTTTGCATTTTGTCTTGTCATCTGTGTCACGACCCAACCTATGGGCCGGACCGGCACTAGGACCTGGGCCAGCCTAAAGCCCCCGAGGCCCGTAGTAAGCCTAACTGTTCATTTACCCAATCCTGAGGCCCATTTGGGCCCAATTTCAAGAAAACAAACGGACAGAGTCCGACCATAAAATGGACTTACCAACGGGGAGTTTTTGACTCACCCGACCTGTAAACACAATAAACAATCCATTGGGGAGCTCAGCTCACCCTCCACATACTCATCAACATAATAATAAATGGGAGCTCAGCTCCCTCATCCAATCCATCAAAACAGACTTAAAATATTAAGTTTACAGGTCCAACATGATAATAATATTACAGACCAAATTCAAATAATTACTGCTAACACATGCGGAAATTCTAGGAGTAATTATAATTACACAAATATTGATAAACAACCTGCGAAGGAGAAAAGCAGGTTAACCAAAATAAAATCCTCCTGTAACCTGAAAAAAATATTGAACAGGAGTGAGCGTTCGACTCAGAGAGTAAAATATCAATTTTAACCATAATCTCTATAACTATCTAAATCTAATGCACCCTGTAGAGTGAAATGCAACATCCACATCATTTTCACATCATAACATCACAAAGGTAATTTGGAGCACTCACGCACCCTGTAACATCAATCATAATATATGGGAGCTGATCCCCTATACAGCTCTCTTAAATCCAACCTGGTGCCAGCGAAGAACTCAGCTCGGACTTTCACTTAAATACCAAATCGGGGTCCCAGCGAAGAACTCAAGCCGTGTCTACTCCGAAGGACCGGGTCCCAGCGAAGAACTCAAGCCGTGTCTACCCGTACTATCCATAGTCCAAACCACATCACACGCACGCCAACGCACGCACACTGCTCCAAATTACCACAACAACATACATGGCACTTTAACATTTATCAATGCATCAAAAATCGTGCCTAAAGTTTAACTACATAAATATATGCATATAAGTGATGCATGAGCATGCTGAACATATAATAATATCGAAATTACAATTAAAATTAATATTCTACTCATAGACTTGGCAATGATCAACGTGGCGGTGGGCGGAGGAAGAAGGTCATCGGCTCACCTGACAATCATATTACATTTATTTAATACAATCTGACTCAATACAAACAAAGAAAAGACCAATTACGTCCTAAGTCATGCCGAAAATCCGGCAGAGTCTCCCCTATACCTAGGACCTACCCAACCTGCAAAAGGGCTAAAAACGCACTTCTATATTCACAATCCATATATCAACAGTTCAATCATATCACACAGCCCCTCCTGGGCCCATCAAATCAATCACCCATCACAATACGTAAAATTTCAATTTAGTCCTTATTATTGATCATTTTTGCAAAAAACTTCAAACAAGCTCTAAAAATTATAAAACTTTGCCCCGCGGTCCTTAGCAATATTACTAAGCTATTGCAAAAAGAATCGTAATTTTCTAAGCTACCACGAATATTTTATGGATTTTTAATCCTATTTAAGCACTAGAAAATTACGAAAAAGCAAGGTTCGGGTTTACCTTTGCCGATTCCGACTTCGGGAACGCGCTCGGGACGTCTGACAATGGGGGGCTAGCCAAAACCTCGATCCAATTCGGGGACTTTTCCAGTGCAGTGCATGCGGCGAATTTTGCGATCGGTCAACTGTCGAATTTCCGCGAATCGAGGATACCTACACGAAGCCCATAACACGGGGGTTAGTACATAAATTTTTCAGAATTTTCTAAGCTCATTTAATGCTCGAAAATACACTGCGAAGTTCCGTGGGACCCACCGAAAAACGGTGTCGGAAAAATTCGAAATTTATGTCGTTGCGAAGCTCTCGACGAATGGAGCGTGCTGGTGGCCTCGGTTTTCTCGTGGGATTCACGGTTTTCGAGAAATCTAGCCCAAAAGTCGAAATGGGCTAAAATCTTCCCGAGCAAAAATCGGACAATCCGCTCGATGGATTTCGGCGTTCTTGGTGTCTATGGAAAGCTCTCGCCGAGTAGATGATTTTGGACACAAGACCCGGTCCAATCGGTGGCCGGATCGGCCGGATTTGGCCGGGGAAGCTGAAGCGGCGCGCGCGCGCGCAGGGGGCGTTTCAGGCGCGTTTTTCCGGCCGTTCGGGCGGCGGCCGGCCGGCTGGCTGGGCTGGGCGGCGGCGCCGGGCTGCTGGCTGGGCTGGGCGGCGGCTGGGGGTGGAGAGGAGAGAGAAACGAGAGAGAAAAGGGAGAGGGACGACGCGGGAGGAAGAAAAAGAGAAGAGACCGGTCCGATTCGACCGGTCCGATCCGGTCCGGTTCGATTCGGCCGGTTCGATTCGAAATACAAAATTTTGAATTTTTACTCTGCCTCGGGACCGAAAACGAGGTCCAAAAATTCCGAAAAAAATTCCATAAAACTCAGAAAAATACGTAGACTCCAAATATATTTTTAGTTTTGCCACGTGGTCTTTAAATTAATTTTTAAAAATCATCAAAGTTTATATTTTCGGAAAATCGAACCCGATTTTTAAAATCCGAAAAATCTCAAAAAAATTCCTAAAATTTTTTAAAAAAATTAAAATACCAAAAATACTCATAAATAACAAAATTTAAAATCTTGGGTGTTACAATCTGATTCAAAGACAAGCCATGCACCTGAATCCAAAAGGGACAACTAGTAAAATCTATTTCTTCAATTTTCAGATATGGCAACCAATTTTTAAGAATAAGGAGATGATTGCTAATGGACCATGGCACACCTTCTAAAACTCGCTTCTTATCTCTCTCATGGGCGAACTTGAACAGAAAAGTATTTTTGATGGAGGGGAGAGGCTTAATTTCAAATGCAAAAGCTAACTGCCATAGCTGAAGCAAAATATTACGAACATGAGCAAAAGAAAACTGTTTAGAGGAGATAATCCTACCCACCAATCTAAGATTTGCTGCCGAGACTGTGGCTTCCTCATCATCAATTAATTCCAGAGTTACCTCATCCCAAGTGAGCAGACTTGTTTTTTAGCAAAGCTCGTTAATCGGTGACTCAGCAAACTCCATACTCTCCAATAAGAACCATTACCAAACTAAAAAAAACTTAAGACTTTGGACCAAGACAGATCTTTAGCAAAAGCGTGAGGAAATAAAGAAAAACTAGGCACGGTGACAGAAATTTCTTCTAGAAAGAAAGACTGAGAAAGTTTTACTCGGGACAGAGAAAACACTTTTTTTCCTCCAGCCTACTTTAACATCCATGAAGGATGGTAACAACATTACAGGATGAAAGGTATAAACATATACAAGATAAATATTATGAATATGTGCACATTAAATATACCAAACAATTTTCTAATTTCTCAGAATAAAAAAAATGATGATAAATATTATGAAGATTACTTGCAAATCCATTTTGATCTAAGGAATTGATCTTTACTGAGCAAAAAAGGGTCATCAACAACAATCTTGAGTCATCAAAATTCACACACATACTAAGCTAAGCATTAATCCCATAGTAGCTGGGAATGGCTAAATGGATAATTTTTCATGTGTGTGTATCAACACATATTTAAAAGAAGAAGAGCAAATTGCAATATCCAGAATATTAGCAACAATATACTAAAGTTAAAAACTTACAGCATGTTGTGCAAGAATTCTCCTTTTGAAGGCTGAATTTCTTTATGTTGTCAGCTGAGGCAGAGGCAAGGCAATTCCTGAACAAAATAAAACAAACGATACTAGATCCTGTATACGGCAGAACTGCAAAAGTAGAAAATGTATTTTCAATATTCTAGAATGCGCTTCAGTTAAGGAAATCATTATAAAAATACAATATTTACCTAATCTAGTATTATAAAGTTAAAAGACTTTATCTCCTTAAAATTGGAATCGCAAGCACCTTTACCTCTCTTTTCATAGATACAGGCCAAGGGATTTAAATAAAAAAAGGTTGACCACAACAGTTTTTGGGCAAAATCAAGATAGTATGTCATACCATACCCTCATTCCATCTCAACCTCAACTGTTCTTTCTGGAATGATGAGGAATCTCTATGGCTCCAGTAAGTCCCCATACATGATTCTGTGCACAGAACCATGTATGAGGTAAGCTTGGACTTGAACCCAAACCTTCTGGTTCACAAGTCCGGTGTCCCGCCATACCAGCTACTTGTTTAGGCTTTAATTCCAAGCTACTTGTTTAAGTTCTTATTCCAAGCTATGTACTCATTGTGATTCCCTCAGTCTATAGTCATCCTCACACATCAGTATGGAAAAGAAAATTAACCAGCTCACCCAATGCCAAGCTCAAAATTTTGGTCCTGCTTATTTAGAAAAAAGCCTGCTTAATAATCAAACAATTTAGAATAATACCTGGAAGAGCGAGGGCATTGGAAGGTGCTGAAGATTGATTGTCAGGATTGGTTGCAGTAGAATTAACTGATCTTGGAAGTTCATTTGTGCTTTTAATTCCTTACTCGGCATTTATCCACATAGTGAATTCAAATGCCATTATAACTTATCACACACCCGCTTCATGCCAAGCTAATCCTAACAACAAAACTAAACCCAATTTAAATAAATCAAAGCTAGTTCACTAACCTTGTGGCTAAAGCGAATTCTATTACTGCATCAGGACGATAAAAAAAAATAAAATAAAATAAAAAGCCAACTAGTTTTCAGATAATAAGATGTAATTACAACACGAAGAACAATAAGAATTACGTTCCATAGCAACCTATCTGGATCGGGAGGAGCTAGCTGGCCGTGAATTGGAGAGAAGAGATCGAGCGCGCTCTTTAGGGATTTAAAACTAAGCTTCTTCACGGACTGCGGCTCAACTGGCTCCATCTCCTGGGTAGGCCCTGGCATTTTAACCACCAATGGCCTCTGCGAGCAGCTATCAGTAGGGTTTTTGATAGAGAAAAAGAGGAATATGGTAAATTAAGAGGGAACCTAGGTCCGATTTCAATGCCCATCTATTGTGTCGGACCTATCACCGCCCGAATTAGGATCTTGATAAAAATGTAGAGCTCGGAGGCATTGAAGTGCTTTTTTTTTTTTTTAGTTTATATTATTAAAATAAATCAATAAATTTTAAATTAATTTTTAATAAACATTTTTCTTAACAGCACCGCATGGAAGTGGGCTAACCATAGTTGGATGCCTCTCCAGGATTTCTTTTTCTTTTTTTTTTTTTTTTGTTATCAACTCTGCAGGATTTTGATACACGGAAGGATGAGAAGGATTTTGTTACATCGATATTGACAAAGGTGTTTTAAGCAAGTGGGCTAACCCTAACCACACTCTCTCCAAGCAATTGTGAAGGTCTTTCACTCTTTCAGGCGAACCTCCAAGGCGTTCATCCATCTTCTCTAAATAATTTAGCGTCAGCAATTCGCAACTTATTGCAGCTTCTTGACAAACTATATACTGTGTGGTAATGAATCTTTATTTAATTGGGAAATCTCATGATCAATTGAAGCAAAAAGAGGCTGGCTGTAAATTTATTGATCTCCATGTTTGTTATTCAACTGTAATACAAATGGCAAAACTATATTTTTGCAACACTGATTTTTATAGTTCATTCTTTCTTGGCTATGTATTTACATGGAATTAAAATCTGACACTATACACCAGTAGTGGAATTCTAGCCACTTCACATGATACTTTTGCCTTTAGAGTGGTATCCAGCCCTATCATAAAGAGGAAAAACCATTGAAGTGAATGAACAAAGCAAAGAAACTTGATATCAGATGCTTTAAATGAACAAACCTTAATTAATCCCTTCTCAGTACCACAAAGAACAATGTCATTGGCTGTGAGGAGGCTTGTTATTCTGCTGCCTGCTGATATCCTTCCCACATTCTTTTGTGTCCCTCTCAACCAGATCTAATTTCACAGTGAAAATTACTTTTTCATTTGTTGCAACACACCATAAATGCTTTGGCAAGATTTAACCACCTATAATTACTTCATAAGAGAGAGGAAAACTGTATACCTGAAGCGTACTAGTTGATGAGTTACAATTCAAGTATATAAAGTCTTCCACCACTCCTATTGCTAGTATATTTCTGCCTTTCTCTGTTACTATTGACATTTGGGGTTTGTATTGTGTTCTCCATTCCTGCAAAATTCTTCCAGTCACTGGAGGTTTCTACTCTCTTATATTGTATTAGATTTACATTTTTGGGTTCTTAGCTCTTACCTTAAGTTTTGAACCCTCAACTATTGAACTCGCACTGTAAAGCCAATCTTTGTGCACAACAATAGAATTGATTGGCTTGTTTTGAATCCTCCAACTCTTTATTGGTGGTTTGATCTCTCTCTCCTTATTGTTTGCAGTGGCTACTTCCTGAAAAGGTAATGTGTCTTGGTACTTTTCCAATTTTCTCGCAAATTTGTATGAAAAGAGGCTTATAAAAACCAACTAACTGATAGAGAGATATATAACTATTCTTGGAGAATTCATCTATAAGCTTAAGCTTTTAGAGTAAGTGGTTCATTGACATGGTATCAGAGCTTCTCAGACCAAAAGATCCAGAGTTTAAACCCTGGCCAGCCCCATTTATTAGTTGAATATTTCAGCACAAAGTGGCCCTGCGCTTGTTCACGCTTCAAGCCTAGTGGGCTTTTGCGTGCAGGGGCATAATGGAGAGATATAGAACTATTATTGGAGCCCTCATCTACAAGCTTAAGCTTTTAGATTGAGTGGTTCCTTGACACTAACGAACCAACCTGTATGCTTGAATCCATGCAGCCTATGTAAAGCTTCCCTTGGACTGCACACATGCACTTCGCCCTCTTAGTCTTGCTCATCTCCCTTACTATTCTGGATGAATCAAACACCTGTTAAATAATAAGTCCTGTAGTTAAACAGTTTTTCACAAGCAATTTTTCGAGGGCATTACGATTTGTATTTTCTCCATTGGTGAATGAACTTATGCATACATGTGCACACACACAACAATCACTTTGATCATCTATATTCTCTCGTTCATTATTACCTTCATCCTATGGCTTTGGGTGATCATAAAAATCATTTGGCCATATGTTTCTATCTTTTGAATTGGTTCCTTCATTGCTATAACTTCAATGCACTCCAATTTCCTATGGACCATTTGCCAAACCTGCAGGATTAAGGCTTGGTTTAATTAACTGCACTAAGTAGAACAATCAATGAATGCAATCTTTGCAATAAGACATGTTATGTAAATACCCTGATGGTCTTATCAGCAGATCCGCTTAGAAGGCTTTCCCCAGGTTCAAAGAGTGAAAAACATGTCACTGCCTTTTTGTGCTCTTTCAGGTCCCATACAAGAGTGGCTGACTGCTGTTTGATGTCCCACACCTGTTTCATGAGCGCACAAGTTGGACCTTTGCAAGCTTACTTTTTGAATCCAACTCTAAAATCTATGATAGTATTACATACCTTAATTGAACCATCAGAATAGCCACTGTAAAGCAGTCCCCTGTAGTAGATAAGGGCAGTTACAGCTCCACTTTTGCTCTGTTTTGCCTCTAAAATTTGTGTATGTACACAGGATATACGCTGGTCTTGCCATTAAAAGAAGTTTGGTTAGACAATAAAAAAAACATCTGACATAAATCTATAACTTGGATTATAATTTATGAGTTCAATGGAACTATTGGGTTCTGTGAAAAACATTTTCCCAGAAAGCAAATAGAATGTAGAGCTTATGCTCTCACATGAATAGTGCAGCTTTAAGTGCAATAGAATACTAACAGATTTGTTGGGCAAGTAAAAGTCTGCTACTCTATGTAGTTCCTCAGCCATCCAGGTTACACTTGAAAAGCGTCTTAGGGACTCTCGTACTCCTTCTGAGAAATGGATTAGTTTCTGCATCCCTGCACAAAGAACGCGTAAATCTAAATAGAAGCCACTGGACCAAAGGAGGGTGAGCCTTAGTGCAATGTAACAGCCTCTTCAAGAAGCAAAAGAAAGGATGAAACTATTTTCAGTTGAGTTATACTGATTTTCTATATCTTTTTTTTAATTGAAATATATCTGACTATTATTGCTCTGAGTGCCAGTACGGCAGTTGTTACTTAGTAAGGGCATTACCTCTGCCTGAAGTATAGTTATAAATGCACAGACATGCTAGCAGTCTTTCTTCAAGCGCTGCCCCTGGATGCAGAAATTGCTCAATTCCATTAAGCAGTATCTCACATGCAGAATTTCTTAGGCTGTTAGGATACTTGGCAATTTCACATCCAATCCATGCGATTGCTGTGAGAGAGTTCTTAGAGACCCACTTGATCTTACTTCTTATGCCTTTCTCTAAAGCATGGAAGACAGGTTTCCCAATACTAATGATGCCTTTTGCAATCTTGCTACACCATGAGTCCATTCCTGCATCCTGCATTTCATGAACCTTTCTTAACCTCTCTAGTTAATAGGGACAAAACACCACATACATTGATTCATTTGTTTATTTGTTTCTTACATCTTACCTGCAGGCTAAGGTCTGACCAGTTAAAGTTTCTGATCATATTCCGGTGATACAAGGAGGTCACGCCAGCCTTTTTCACCAGCAAGGCCACTGTGTATGGTTCCCCTGTCCAACTATAAGTTCCTCCAATGTTTGCCAGAATGAAAGTAGATATTTGTTGCAAAGTAGAGTTTTCTTCAGATGCCACCGACTTGAGGATGATTTGCATGGCCTCTTCCATGAACATACTTTTACCAGATGAATGTCCCTGCATATATTCAATATCTGACCAGATCAATTCAGATCACAACCTATGGTAATTGAAATGCAGTTATATTTAATTGATTTATATAGAAAGAAGCAAAACATGTTGAGGGATAAAGTCCCATAATAAAGATCTAATCTTTTTCCTTGTGTAAGCATGGACAAATGATAGTTTCTCCTGTGATATTTTAGCTTCCAAGTTACAGTACTAACCAGAACATCTAACTGCAGTAATAAATTTGCTGCCAAAAGTTGGTAGTCAGCTTGAAGTTGTTGGACACACTGCAACAGCAAGTTCATAATGTCATCACTTCCTTCTTTACGTATCCGCTGCAACAGGCTAATGGCTGATGACCTGAAAAAAATGTGGAAAATAATTGACGCTTAAAGCCATTTCTGATTATTTTTCTATCTATCATCCTTGGAAATAAATGAGATGCTTGATATTGATGACCTTTCCCTATGTAATGACCATAAGCTGTGCCTAATTTTTGTGCTGGGGTGATGGTCCTGGTTGATATTAGAATGCACATACTGATTGGGTAATTTTTAGGTAACCAAATTTCTCTTCACCCTAAAATGAGAGAAGATGAAAGGGAAACTCATACCTTGGCATGCAAAGGATTTCATGGAAAAATTGAAGGGCTGTGAACTTGGCACGCTTCTCATTACTTTGTAGTAGACGTTTAAATGGAGCCAGAGGAGTAAGTTGTGATATATGTTTTCTGCATTGTCCATCAAACTGCATGCATTTTATAAAAATTTTGGCCATGGAGATGCATTCTTCCAAATTATTATCTCTAGCAACATCTGGGAGCCTACTAAGAATATGGGGAGAACTGATTGCAGCCAACTGCATGTTATTGGTATCGCAGTCAAATGCAGTTACTAGTATTTCAATAATCATCAATGATGCTGCAGGAGGTGTCAGCAGTTCTGAAGCTGGTTTTCCTTTATAGCTGTTTGAAGTGCACACAATCTCCATCAATTCTGGCAAAAGTTCTAATGTTTTTATTTCTTCTGGGGGAGGATTTATAAAGTAGATAAGAATAGCTGCCTCATGCATATTTTGCTTTAGAGCAGTTACCAAATCACACAACCGCAAACCCTTATTCTTGATATCTTCTATAGCTGACTTGTTTATTGACACAATACTTGTAAGAATAGAAATTGATGCCCTTGTGACATTTTCCTCTTTAGATGTTGATATAGCAGTCAGCAGCTGATCCAGAATAAAATCCTTTAAGATTGTGTATTTTATTTCTTTTTTGCTGTCTAACATTTTGTAAACGGCTGTAACTTTGACAGCATAGTCTTCCTCACATTTTGCTAATCCTTCTGAGAAGCATAGTCTTGAAATAATTTTCTCAAGTATCACCATTAACTCACTGTTGGAATCCTTTCCAGATTGAAGACAAAGTTCATTCAAGTTATTTTGGCAGTGAGAGTACTCCTTCTTATCCTTAACTTTTTTCTGGTCATCCCTCTGCATGAGCCTACAACTCTGCAATGCTGCA
Organism: Hevea brasiliensis; assembly: GCF_030052815.1. Classification (NCBI taxonomy): domain Eukaryota; kingdom Viridiplantae; phylum Streptophyta; class Magnoliopsida; order Malpighiales; family Euphorbiaceae; genus Hevea; species Hevea brasiliensis. Next base: position 75,025,146 of record NC_079507.1, on the reverse strand, counting down.
GTTGCCACTTGATTAGTGACTTGGGCATTGTGTTTCCATGATGTCCTCTGAGCTGAATTGTCTTCAACATTGCGATCCTGGAGGGCGCCTGACTTTTTATTTCTAAGTTCCAAGATGGATAAATCAAAACAACTGATAGAATCGGGGAATCTTCCAGAAGAGAAGCTACTAATATTTACTTGATCAACTTCCTGCACTTTTTGTTGAGAAGCAGGTGGAAAATTCATCATTGTGCATAGTTGGTCCAATGTGAAGCAAGAAGCCTGCGGCATCCTGTACAGAAATAAAAGCACAGTTTCAATGTTAAACTCTCTAATCTCTGCAACATTCTCATCTGATAATTTAAAATACCATATAATTATGATTCTGAACATAACTGATCACAAACTTCTGGTTGCAGATCATCTTCACCTGCAGTTCTGATTGAGCTTATACTTTCATCCATATTTACCTGATGTACAAAGGATTAGTGACCATTCAATGGCTGTAATTCTCAAAAAATCTTGTTTTAGTGCTACTCAGCAACAAAAGACAATCCCATGCTTATTTTAGCTTTCAAACCATTACCTCTCCATCATCTTCTTCCAGATAATAACTGTAGCTTGAATTTGCTGAAGTTGGTGTATCTGATTGGGATTCCAACAGTACTTCCTTGAGGCATTTGATGCTTTTATACTTTTCAGTCTGAATTTTCAACTTTGGAACTTGATCCAACTGATTAAAAGCTTTATTGTCATCCTGAAGTTCTCGAATTTCCGTGCATGTCTTAGGTTTCTCTGCTGTATCATCAACTGTATATTGTTGAGGACCAAATGGATGCAATTTCTTGTCCTGCATTAACAGTATATTTTTTAAATTCAGAACTGACCATTTTTCTTACGAAAGAGGATATCTGTAATTGCATGTAGTCTAAATGAAATTATTTATTAGTTTTGGGCTTACCTTGTACTTTTGGAAGTATTCGTGCTCTATTGAATTTGAAGAGTCAGTCCTGCTAGTCGCTTGCCTGTCATGAGAAGTGAATGATTATAGTATTTTTCAATTAAATTCATGTACTTTCTAAATAAATAAAGAAAGTTGATGAGTATTTTATAAACCAAATACTGAATGAAGACAACATAGTTAAATGATAATCATGTTCTTAATGTTACATTTCACAGCCTTAATGAACAAAATGTCTCATGGTGGTCGTGGTATATATTATTTTTGGGAAGAGTTCATACCTTCACAAAGGTTCTATGATAGTCTGCAGTGAGTTATGGTGATATTACTTTTACAATATGTATCATTGTTGTAGACATCATCATTCAAAAGCTAATCCTAAGTTAATCAAAGAGCTTGCCGTGAAAATTATTGTGATCAAAAATCAATCTACAATCATTTACTTTGTCCTTCATTAACTATGATGGAAGTAGAAGCTAAACTTACCAAAAACGCAGTGACTCGCCTTTATAGGACGAACTCCCTCTGCTTCTGCAATGCCACTGAGGAGTTGCTCCATGTAACATGACCTGATAATACATTAGCCAGTGTTTGTATCTCCTTGCAATCTCCCTGATTGCATCATTGACATTGGCCTCCTTAAGAAAATCTGCCACAGATTCATTATTATTCTTTCCACCCATGATTTGAATTTCCAAAACAATGCTCGAAGGAAAGAGATTTCCACACAGTTCTGGCGCAAGTTCAGTTCGAACAAGTCTTGGAGACACCAACATGGCTTGGAGAAAATGGAGGGCAACTTGCCACTCATCATTTTGGAGCTTCCTAACTGCTGAGAGGTAAAAATATGAACTGCAAACCAAGTAGTGGTTTTGAATTCCAGCTGTGACTCCGTGTTCATCAAGCAATGCTGGGGCCTGAAGCATTCTTTCCGAGTTCATTAGCCAAGTAGTTTTCTCTTCTGTGCATTTTGCATGTATTGCAGCTTCAATGTTTTCAATGCCCCAGTAAAGATTTGAGAGTACTGAATGCTCATAGAATTCAAAGAACTCCTGCTTTCTAATATTTAGCTTGGAAATGCACTGAGATTTCAAAGAATTCCATAATTCAGCGTTTGCTAAGAACTCGAGAAAATATTCATTTACTGCAATTAGAAGCGCCTTTATGGATTCAAGGTCTGGTCTCTCATAATCATGAGATAAAGGCGAGCAAGAAAAGGAAGAACTAGAGGCCATGGAGCTCTTAGACGTGTACATTTCTTGAGAGAAAAAGAGAAGCAAACCATGGAGGATAAGAGAGAGAGAGATTGAAGAAATGGATATATAAGGGCTGGCAGTGAATTGAAGGTTTAAAACAATTTTTCGTGACTGTTGTAGCCAAATTCTATGTTGTTGTGAACTAGCTTGTATTTTAGATATTTTTTTTATTCATCCCAAACTATGATTTGATTTGAAAAAAGTTTATGGACCTGTTATAGTAGGCTAGCAAATTTAAGGTACACATACAATTGCACAGTCATAACAAAAGAACCGTAAGGTCTAGCAAGACGAGAAAAAGTTAGAACTATGGTCAAAAGAGCAAGATACAATCATTAGTTAGAACTCTCAAACTCTAACTCTAACGTGTTTCTTCAATATGGTACAACTCTACCTACAAATGATAGAATTTGGGCTATTGACCCATGCCCTCCACTACCACTAGAACTCACTTCTAATCCAATCAATTCAGAATACAAAATTTTCAGATCGAGTCACAATTCGAGTCCATGAAAATTTATCTAAAATTCAAGCCACATAAAGATTTAAATAAAATCTTTTATGAGATCTATTGTGATAGCAAAAGGATTAGTAAATATTTTAAATTTTATTTATTGCCACAAATTGTGATATAATTTTGGATAGATCTGAGAGATTGTAACTTTTGCTCATAGAAATATTACATTTTACTTTTCTATGGAGCTTAAATTTGTATGGTTGGCCTAAAGAACAAAAGAGTGACCGTTGCTTTCCATTCAGAAGGAAAGAGGCAAAAGAAAACAAAATTTACTATTTTATATTCACATGTCCTTTATCTTTATCACTTTCAAGTTCTTTCTTTTCTTTTCTCTTTTCCTGCTTTGTCCATTAAGCTTGACTATTTTGCAGAAAGAAAGCAGCAATTATTCTTCGCAATTATTGCCTTCATATAAAAAGCTGATATTTTAAGATTTAGCTGTATTTGTTTGGATTATGTTCACTTTGTCAAGGCCTGGTTGCTGATTATCATGCTTCATTTCTGAAGTTCGTACAATCTATTGCTCATTATATTAAAGAGATTTCTTGTTCTTGCTGTTTCCCCATAATCACGAGACATAAATAATTGGACTTGCATTATCCTTCAACCATGTGATTTTCCATAGAAACCATTAATCTAATCCAAATTACATATATTAAATGGTAATATAACTTAAAAACACCCTTCTCACAAGTGCTTCAGAGGCAGATGAGCCGCGTCAGGAGGCCAGTGGAATGATCAGAAAATCACAAACATTATTGTAATTTCCTGTGAAATGCTTGGAAACCAAACCATGCACAGAATTGTATTTACTGTTTGTAATATTTGGCACACATACACACACATGTACTAGGACCATTACACAAAGCATGCTGACTTGACAGAAAAAGCTTCATCATATGAGTAGAGTCAGGAATAAGGACCATGCTCTGAGTGGCAATATCTTTATCTCTAATAATTCAACCATTCAATACTTCACTAGTAAAAAGAAAAAATATATCAACAACAATGCCGTTGAACTGAGTGTTATCTGGAAGAAATGTAATGCAAAATTTATTACTAATTTCAGGCCCTGATTATGTTTTAATTTTGTTTAGAACCCATGCAGGTCTGACAAGGGTCAAGATTTCTATTCTTGAGGCCCTGAAGAAATGCTAGCATTCTCGCGTTTGTCACTGTCATGAAAAGGACACCACCCAAAGTAGCAGCAGAACACAAAATACTTGTAAGCTCTCTAGCAAGGCAATGTAACCCAAAGAAGAGATGCCCATCACAAGACTAACAGTAGTAGACACTTTCAAATCAGCCTGTAGCTATCGGAATATTAATTATAGATATTGCTGTGGAGATTATTATAAGAAATCAAAGGTTTTAAGAAGATATAAGGGTAATATTGATGAGGGGTCAAGATTGGCATCTGTGTTGGGACCCTAGTACAGATGGATGGATTACAACCTTGTCTGTCACGAGCTAGCTAGGGCTCGGATCAAATTCACATGCAGCCATGTATGAGTTCCTCCCCACGGGTGTTGGATAACTGAGAATCATATTCATGTCAAAAATTTAATGAACATGGCCTATGTCCCTAGCCTTCCCTGGAAATTTTGTCTCCAGATGAGAGGATGGTTTGAATTATTATTTAATTATTGAGCAATCATTTCAATGGGCCAAAGTCTTGATCCACTAGGAAGACTCTAAAATAATATGAGCTACCGTTTAATTATCCACTGTTGTTGGATAACATCCTCACGAGCTATCATTTCAATAAAATCCTATCAGCAATTCATTTCCATGCTCACGTTTAAAACGTTAAAAACCTTTTCATTTAAGCCTTACAGGCTCATGGGCCAAGAATTCGGCCAATTAGGCCATCAATCAATTCCACTTCACCAGTCAGTATGGATTGTTCCTTGAAACGACTGCGTTTTTTGTATGGGCTCGTACTCTTCCAGGCAAACTCCCGAGTCCATCCGCTTTCTTTAGTTTATCTGCTTGCTTGATGAAATTTCAACTTTTCAGAATTCAGTGTAAGATGCACTCAGTGAGTTACTGCATACAAACTAGCAATGTTTGTTTGATCTGTATTAATTTCAATTATTTTCCTGAATTTTTTTTGGTTTATCAACAAATTAGACTTATTTTTATAAACAATTTTTCTGTTAGTTAAGGCAGACTAAGCTATTATTACGATAGAAAAATGATTAGCTAGGAGATTCTTATTGACCAGCATATTAGAAAAACAATAAATCAGGGAGCCTCTCAAGGTTTATGTGGGCAACTCATATTCATGTCTCCTTCACTCGTCTATCTACCCATTAATAGTTTGAAACATATTAGGTTGATCCTCTTACGTAACGAGAGCACCTTTGTGCTGCAAATTTGACAAAGTTCACTTGCTCGCATAATTAATTTAATTAAAAAAAATTTCATGTTTGGTCTGATTCCTTCTTATCTCAGAAGGGTCTCTCTGTTTCATATCACCTATGTCAACGATGCAAAGTAAATATCCATGCTATCTGTTACATATCACTTCTGGCCTCTCATCCTCGTTCTGTTGATTGGAACTTCTCATGGGGTTTTTGCTGTTCGTCGATTGGGTATGCAGGAATCCGATGCTCCAACACACCTGAATTTTTTCCTTTATAAATTACAGGGAAGGCAGAGAGTTCTGTCATGTGCCAATGATCCCAGTGTGTGTTTGGATCGCGAGAAGAACCCATGGGGTGGCACCACTTGTTGTTTCCAGCAATTGTGCAAAGATACCTTGAAGGATCCCAACAATTGTGGGTTATGTGGACAAACATGTGCCTATGGATTTGCATGCTGCAATGGAAGATGTGTGGATATTCAAAACGATCCTCACCACTGTGGTTCTTGTTTTGAGGAGTGTCCCGGACAAGGTAGGTGCTCCTTTGCAATGTGTGATTATGGTGGATGATTAATCAATCAATTTCTTTAAATAATTCCCTATTCCTTTACATCTGTTGCAATCTTTTCTCTTGTCCAGCACTTCTCACTGAAATAGTGAAACTGATTTCTGGCTTTGTTCATTACCACTTGTTGACTATTGTGGCTGTGATGCTTCCTTGTTATTTTTAAGCTCTAAACCTAAAAGTTGCAGTCTCATGGTAAGTGTGATAATGACAATTCAACCATCTTCATTTCAGTTTAATAAAGTACCAATTGATGGTGAGGTTGTATCTGTTAACAAGATGTGTCAACTAATTTTATTTTAGAAATCTGCATACATATACTGAGCATATCACTAGACTTGTTCTTGGAAACGTTGCATTTGCATATCGCCATCCCCATTTAAGATTCCCAGAGATTCGACTTGAAGGATCACTGGCTAATGACAAGCTGCCAGAGTTTTTATTTATTTTTCTCTCTCTCCATTTTTTCAGATATCATTGGTTGAAGGTTCAGAATTTAAAATTCAAGTAAATTTTGAAAATTTTTTTGAACTGCTGAAATGGTGAATTAAAGGATTTGCAACCTTTTAAATAGATTAATTTGTCAATTAAAGTAATTTAATTGATCTTTCTCCTCATAATTTATAGGAAAAAATATATTTTAATGTTGGTGATTTGCGCATTTTATTAATAAGAGTCTTGAAATTTTTTCTTATTTAAGAGTTTATATTATTATACTATTATTATTTAATGAAAAAATTACTAAATAGTATCGATATATATCGACTTCTTATACTTTTAAATTGGTGTGATAAGTGAGCTAACTGTATATATTATTACAAGACTAAATGTAAGCATATTTTATTTTCCTCATTTTTCATGATTTGCTATTGAATGAATAATATAATTATATACTCTAAAATATATGAGACTCACCTGCTATATTAGCTTAAAAATAAAGTAAGAGTTACTATGTCAATATATATTAACATTATTTAATAACTTTATCTCTAAATACTAATAATATAATACATAGATCCTTAAATTAAAAAAAAAAAAAATTCAGGCCCTATTAATAAAATATGCAAATTACAAAGTTGTAAAATGTACTTTTCCCTAATTGCTATTATTAATATGGCTTATAACACGTGATTGTGGGATCCAAATCCTAAATAACCATTTAATCAGCGAGTCTGTGTTCATATTCGCTATGTCTCCTCATTTCTTCTAATGTCCAAACATAAATATTAGAATGAAATATATAAATAATTAAAAAAATTAAAAAATAACTTTTAAACTGCTTTTAAAAATTATAGAAATGATTAAAACCACAAATCTAAATGTAAAATGAGTTAGATTAAGAATTAATAGCATAATATAATAATTTTTATTAATTGAATATGATCCAATTCATCACTCATTTCTTTATAAATTCTTTGTTGGCGTTCTCATAGCTTTTGTACGCAACGTATTGAGTTGTTTAATTATTTTTAATTAATTAATGTCGATTTCGTTCACAATTTGGGATTAGTGGTTAGTGTTTGATGGCCTATCCCTCTAACCTCAAGACTAATACTCCTTATATTATAATAATTGGAATCTCTATTTTAATCGTTAGATTTAGCTATCTCTATTTTAATCATTAGATTTTTGCTAAAAATATTTTTTAATATATTAATTATTAGATATTATAAATTAATTTAAATTTAAATTTATTTTATTTTGAATTATAAATCTTCAAAATAATAAATTTAATTTTTTAAAATTTATTTTTGTAATATTTGAAATAATATTTAAAAAAAAAACGTTTTTTTAGCTATAACCTTCTCAAACAGTTACTTGGAAAATATTAATATATAATATTTTTTTAATAATTTTCTTTGTGAGATTGTTTTCTTTCCTTCAAATGTGAACAGCAAGTAAAGACCTAGTTACTGATTGTAATTAAAAGGATCCAAAGAATAATTTTTTTAAACATTATTATAAATTCATTATTTAAAAATTTACAATTAAAATATATTAAATTTAGGTTCAGGAGCATTTCTCCTCAGCTTCCTTTCAAGTCCATTTGATAGGAATGAACAATAGATAAATTTTAATAGTCGAGTATGATAGAATTCAAATATGATTCATTATAATTAATAGTTCTAATATAATTATTGTATATATTATAATAATTATATTTTAAAATTTTACTAAATTTTACCACAAGAAATTATTAGTTAAAAGTATTAAATTTAATTTATTTTATTTATAAAAATTTTTAATTAGTAAAATAAAATTTTAAATTATATTTTTAAGTAAATATAATATAAATTTATTTTTTATAAGAATATATTAATAATTAATAAATTAAATATTTATATTTAAATTTATTAAAAGTAAATAAAAAATTGCTTAAAAAATATAAACTAAAATTAAATTTATATATGTTCTTTAATAACACCTTCTTTCAAGTTCAAACTGTACTCACTGTAAACTTTTTGAATTCTCCAAGGAGTTTAGAAAAAAAAAATAAATAAATAAAAATCCTTTTCATAGACAAACGCGTCCCAGCAGCTACTTTAAGACCAGTTCATGGTCCATTTCCCATTTGCTATTAGAAAACCACAACCACTCCAAGAAACCCACGCCAAAATGATAGAAGACAGACCTCGAGGCGGGGCACCTCATGGAATCATACTAGCAGTAGTAGTATGCACGGTGGTGCTGGCTCCATTCCTGCTCGGTGACCAAGGTGAGGCCATAACTGAGGCCATCACCGAGCTCTTAAGCCCTGTGGGTCTCCTCCTCCTCCCCATTATCCTTCTCTTGATCATCCAGTTCCTCTCCTCCGATCGCGGCTCTTTTGTCTCCACCATCTTCTCTACTGGCGAACCTGACACCATTCACCGAGTCAGTGGCTCACCTGTCGGCGTAGCGCTCTTTCTGGTTCTGATCTTGTTCTTGCTTTACAATCGCATGTCCATCTTCGGTGGCGACGATGATTCCGGCGATTAACTGCTGGCTTGCATGGATCTGGGCGGCTGGGCCTAGTCTTTTTATCTTCTTCCTTTTTTTTTTTTTTAAAAAAAAAAAAGTAAAATTCCCTTATTGTATACGGCATAGTGAGCGGTGTGTACGTAGATTTTCTTGTATGAAAGTGGGATGGTGTTTTTGTATTTAGTATTTTAGTTCGAGGGTATTATGGTAATCGAAATTAGTGGGAAGGAACGGCTGAGAACTGGGAAACTGAAATATCTTTATATTTTATGGAGTAACAAAATTGCACTTGATGTTAATGTTTGCTGATTCTCTCTAGATGTCACAATGTGAGGATATTATTGTCTTTTAATAGATGTGTGCTAACTTCAGATCCGGCGGCCGCGGAGTAGAGTCTATCCCACGGTGGCGAAGTGGCGGCGGAGGAGTAGGAGCGTCTCTTCATTTTGTCATTTGCTGAGGTAAATTTTGTGGATCGCGATTCGTGATATTTTATGACTTTGCACGTGAGCATGTGGGGCGCATGCGGATGCGTATGCATATGCATGTGTGTGTTTTATAGAGATTGGGCCAGCTGTAAGTAGAGAAGTGATCAGAAGCTAACAGGAACATGATAACAGTTTTTTAACACATTGAAGCGTCTCTCTCAACTGGTTGCTCTTGCTGTTGCTGACCCACAACCGCCTCATACTGACATCTAACACATGTGAGTTCTGAATCAAAATTAGATTTAAATTTATTAAAATTGATATTAAATTAAAACTAGTTGATGCGATTAATTCAGTTTCAAAATAAAATTTTATTTTGTAAAAATATAAAAAATGTCAAACGTTAATTCTAATTATAATCAAAATAAATTATAATTATATTTAAAAACGAAGAAAGTCATATAGTTTAATTTTAATCTTCCTGAATCTTGAAACACAATTATTACATATAAGTGTTTGAAATTTTGAGTGAGCATATTTAATTATTATTATTATTATTATTATTATTATTATTATTATTATTATTATTATTATTATTATTATTATTATTATTATTGAGGTTCATCGATTCTAATTACAAATTCTGATTATAAGTGAATTTTCATGAAGTTTATATTATAATATTTTATATTTTGCATTGATGTAGAAATTAAAAATGATTTTCAAACAAGAGGGTCAAAGTATATTTTCCTTATTATTATTTTCTTACTTTTAACGTTGGAAGAAAAGAAAGCATGTGTCAATCCTAAAGAGAAGACAAATAATGCTGTGAAGATAGGGAACCCAAAATCTGAAGGCACCTCTCTACGCAATCAAAATGCTGTATAATTCCCCACCCAAAGAATGATAAATGGATAGTATCTTCTACTTCTTTTTTTCTTTTTGGGGGGGCTGGGGGTGTTGTTGTGGGTGGCGCAGGCGTGTGGGGTGTAGGAGGTCATGAGTCAAATCCTAACAGATACATTCAACGTTGATGCTGAAAAGCAACCACATGAACCAGCAGAATTTCGTATTAAGGCAACAACTCTCAACTAATTAACAGGCCTTTGCAAGTAAAAGCTTTGGTGTTTTCAGATACATAAAATTGAATATAGAGAGCAGATTCTAGGACAGTTAATCCAAGGTTCCAAGACATTGATCTCAATTCAATGTACTCGATATGTGAAGATCTATAGAAAGGAAATAACTCTTTCAAACCAAGAAAAACTTCATTGATCACTTTGTTTCCCTTTAATTCATAAAATTCCCCAAGGCATACATTAAACAAGCCATATACAAATCGCATACCGAACCTATTTATTGGGTATCAAACGAGCTCGTGGCATGACGGGGGTGTTGAACTTGTTGCTGCAATCCTGGACTACCATTGCATATGCCTCTTGATGAAGGCGGCAAATGCACATCACACATATGGGACTTGAATGACACCATCTGGTTCATACACAAACTATGAACTCCTGCCTGGGCTCATCAACATACTTACATGTAGCTTTCCCATCTCCAGCACATTCCCCACCTAATCAAAATCACATTTACAAGCGTCAGCTAAGTGGATAGACCTGTAATGCCAAACATATAGCAAAGAAGTGTAACGGACACAAATGGTTAAAAATCCTATAGACCGCAATGTACTAACACAGAACATTGACCATGACATATCATGCAGCCAGTAAATCCGACCTAGATTCTTCATCAAATGATTGAGCTGAAGCACATGATAATGTATGTGCAAAGGAGAATCAAGGAGTTGATCAGTTGGAAGAATTAGAAAATAAAATTTAAAAGCTAAAATTGCATGGATAGATGCCAAAATTATGAGACTGCCAGACAAGTATGATATTTGAAACCAACAGTCAAAAAACAGATGGAGAAAACATGCCTGCCTGTCCACCTTATTGGCATACTTGCATGGACACATTCATATGCCCACAGAGAAGCTTGGCTTTTAAGAGCATGCACACAGTTGCAAGTAATGAGAGGCAACAAGCTATCATCAACAACTCATTATGGATGAAAGTGAGCAACTCCATGAGAATGTCAAGTTGTATTAATTTAAAGAACAAGATTCAGCATTAATACCAAGTTGAAACATTAGTGAGAAGTATTCAGAATGAAGAGACTTTTTGGAGAGGGGACATCAATTGATTGAAACAAGGGTGAAATTTTGGTGGTCTAGCATTCATATGCCATAATGGTGAGGCCAATGCTACAACTTCACCATGCCATTAAATCTTGACACCATTGTCTTGAAATCCCACAAATCATTTGCAATAACATAGGGCATATTTGAAGCCTTTGATAACTTAGCATAGCACATATCACGTGTAATCAAGTAAAACACCTTGCCAACCAGCACCACATAGAGAGAGAGAGAGAGAGAGAGAGAGATGGTGATGATGATGAAAGAGGCATTAACTTTAATAGCTTCATACAACATCCTACAAGCTGGTTATAAGCAAGCACTTTAAACAGGGAAGCAACTTGATAAAACTTGGTACAGCATAAAAATCTGAACCAGAAACCAACACCCAAAAAAGAGCTATCAAGCACAAAAAGCACATAAAACATTAGCAAGAATCTAAAATAAACAAGAATGGTTCATAATACTATGGATTGATATGGAATAAAACAAACACGGAATAGTATAATTTCAAGTTACAAGTAAATGGTGCAAACAACTCACCTTTATGTTAATCCCAGATTCCGTAGTTTATCACAGTTAGGAGTAGGTATATTCTTGTTCCACTGATGTCTCTGGAGTTCCATGTGACAATGACGCCAAAGCAAGTTTCTATAATCCCTAATTACGTTGTCCTCAATGTTGGCTCTTGCAGGACTTCCAATAGGAAAATTGTCATCAAAAGCTGCTGATTTGACGAAGAACTCCAACCCATGCTTCTCTGTTGCCTTGGTTATTTGATAGTAGTAATTCCTATGCAGTGAATAATCAGGCTCTGCAAACGGAAGGTAAGCAAGCACGAAAATCAACAAGAAAGGCAAAATCTGCAGGAGCAGTAGCTGTAGATTAGTCCCTCCTCCATTGAACTCCTCCCGGTGTCTACCACTATTTCCTCCGCTTCTATAAACATGATGAGCCCTAAACATGTCAGTCTGACCAAAAAATGACCTGAATATCTCATCTGGATCAAAATCATCATCATAAAACTCATGCACAGTTCTCCTCCTCCTCGTCCGCCTAAGGTTGCTCTGCTGGCTATACTCAAAGTCATCAACTAAACCAGTCTGATCATACTGCCTCCTTGAACTATCATCGCTCAAGCACTTGAACGCCTTGCACACTTTTTTGAATGCTTCCTCAGATCCTGGCGCCTTGTTCTTATCTGGGTGTACTTTCAATGACAATTTCCTGTAAGCCTTCCTAATTTCCTCAACAGAACAAGTCTTTTCCACCCCAAGAATTGCATAGTAATCCTTATTCCTCTTGATCTGGCTGATCAATTCCACATGTTCTTCAGTATAACTCCGCTCTCTATTTAAACCCTTATCAATTTTAACGGGAGTAGGCCTGTTCTTATCATAATCAACAACACGATTTTCATCAAGAGAAGATGGACTGGACCCAGAAGAATCAAGCTTCTCACAAGCAGCTAAAAGCTCATCAATAGACAAATTATGATTCAGACGTTGGGCGATTCTAATAAATTTCAATGCTCGGTCTTTGTTTCCTGAGGCAATTGCTTCTTCAGCAATTCGAACACATCTCAAAGCTTCATCTTTGTTACCATCCATAGTTTTTCTACCCCAACTTTTTTTCTGGGTAATACTCACTTTAAAATTAAAACCAATGAGCTCCAATGGAAAAATTAGCTCTAATTCAATACCTAAACTCGCCCAATACAATTCATAATCCGAGAGAAATTAAAGTTTGAATATCAGAAAGGAAGACTGAACAGATCACAGAAGAATTTCGATGAAAAGTGAAATGGATGGAAGTTGAGACTACCTGACAGAGAGATTCAAACGTTCTGGATACTGAAACATCTAAAAAGAGACGGAAATCAAATGAGATGAGTTAGGAACAGGAGAAGATGACCCGAAGCACACGCTTGTGTCTGGATTTGCTATTTATGAAAGGGTAGGCGAGCAGTCGTAGGCCTGGCCGCTCAGGCTACGGCTATCAAGTTTCGTCAGGTTATGAAATGGAAACTTGCCACGTCTTTGCCAAAAACTATATAAAAAAAAAGTAAAAACAAAATTTTCTTTTTTTTTTATTTATATAAATTTAACAAATTAAATAAATATTAATAAAAAGACACATAAAAAAATCCTTTTTTTTGTTATAAAATAAATTAATTTCAAATGGATCTCTTCCCACCAGGTACTGCCAAAATCCAAACCCAAATCAAGCCCAACGTTTACACAAGAATTTCATCAACATGACCACAGTTCTTGTTTTTGGAACAAAATTTCTGTCAATCAGCCTGTGATAGAACTGATCACAAGCACCCTCACTGTCATTTTACCTCAACAAGCTTAAGAAAATTGTATGATAGGTCACATTGTCATGACCAATAAGCTTCTCTTCAGTCTCATCCATCAAACTCATGGCAGACTTCAATTTTCTACATTTTTTGAATGAGCTGATCAAAGCATTATAAGCCCCAGTATCAGGCTGCAAGTTTCTCTTGCAAATTTCATCAAATAACTGGGGCCTTGATTGCATTTCAAGCAACCCCTGCTCCATGAATCAAGGTAGTGATCGTTTCCAATGTAGACAGAAAATTAACCCATTCCTTTTTCTTCAAAAATTCTCAAACCATCACCAAAATATCCTCTCTTATAGTAGGCAACAATCCGGCTTGAAGCCTCCCCGAACTATTTCATTCATGGTAAAACAGCTCCATTGCAGTAACATCCTCTGACTCCTTAAATCCCAAGAGCAAGTTATTCGTGATCTTGGTATTTGGATTAAACCGATCATGCATCCCTTTGAATGCAAAATGCTCGAAGGATACATTGAACTCTTCGATACATGTCTTCGCAACAACAACCTTCTTCTCCATCCTTCCAAATGCTTCGTTGGGAGATGCTTCAAGAGGATGGTGTGTAACGGTTAATCAGGGAAGCGATTATCATTGATGATTTTGGCAATCGTTTCGACTTCGGAAGTTGGGTAATTTACATATATGCTCTTGCGAGTGATTTGAAAAAAGCTGATTACATCTGCTCAACGTATACAAAGAAAGCATTATTCTCTTCCCCTTGTGAAATTTAATCAAATTAGAAATTTAAAATGGAAAAGGAAAAGGAGGGATGAGGAAAAGGAGGGATGAGAGCTTCACAGCGGGAGAAGAAGTCACCACTGGCACAGCGCTATCACTAACCATAGCCACACCGTAGTTGGTCGTCGAAGGAATATATTTTTTTTATAATTTTTAAAATTTATATTATTTAAAAGAAAATAAAAATTTTAAAAGTGTTTGTAGATTTCGAAATGACTTTTTATTTTTTTTATTTTTTTTAAATTCAATTTTTCATTTTTCATTAAAAATAAATAACACATAAAAAATGTGTCTATCTATAAATAATTAGAAAATAAACTTTTAATTCAAAAAAAAAATTATTCATATCTTTTATATTAAAAAATAAATTACTTTAAAATATATTTTAAATTTTATTTTACTTTTAAAATTTTAATATGCGTTTCATTTATTTTATAATAATATAATTATTTTTTTATCATTATAAATAAATATTTTTTAAATATAAATTCACAATTAAATAAAAATCTATTACTCCATATGGGCTTCGTCTTTGAATTCATTACATGTTTGAAAATCGCTTAAAGAGTAAATAATATTTATTGATTGGATCATATATTATTTAAATTTATTATATTAAAATTGAATTGAATAGCACAAAAAAGAATTATTTTATTTACTTTTTTTCATAATTAAATCTGTTTATTTGTCATTATCATTATTATGGTTGTCATAAATGGTAAAATATTAATAAAAATAATTATAATTAAATTTAATTATATTCTCAAAATCTAAATTTATTGTTAATTGACTAAAATATATTTTTAATTATTCAAATTTATTTAAATTTATATATTTTATTTAATAAATTATATAAAAATATTTTTATTCATAATTTATACATTAAAATTTTAATAATTTATATTTCAAATAATATATAAAATTTATAAATATTATTATAAAAATTTATTTTCTATTTAATTAATTATCTATATAAATAAATAACAAATACTCTATACATAAATTCAAACTTATCACCCAAAACTCAATTTTATCACCCGTCAAAAAATTATTTTTTAAATTTAAACTTATCCTAAATTTAATAACACACTAATCGTAAAGGTGTTATGACCATCCCCTCATAAAGAAAAGCAGAATATGTTATGACCATGAGAATTTATTCCTTGTCCGACAAATTCTCGTCCGGCTCAAACTAGGATGGCAGAATCCCACTAGAAGAGGGCTTCTTGGGTATAGTGGAAAACAGAAGTGCTTTTTCGTAATTAAGGAGTCTCGTGCAATTACCGGGATCTCTGCAAACCCTTGCTTATAAATATGCTTGGTCCGCATCTCCACGAGCTCTCTCTAGCTCTCGCCCTTGTTTGTTTCTGCTGCTTCTTCTTCTCTCCTCTGTGTGGCTCGATCCGAGAGAAACTCAGCTATCATGTTGGTCTACCAGGATTTGCTTACCGGTAATATATAAAATTATTGTTTTTATTTCGATTTATTCTTTGGGTTTTGTGATTTGATTCTCTTAGATCGTGATTTTATATTTATTGGGTTCTACATCGTGGAATTTTGTATTATATTTTCCTTGTATTAATCGTGTATATGGAGATCTGGAGCTTTCTGGGCTTCTTGCTTATTTGGTTGTGTTTAGTGTTTTCTCGTTTTATTGAGTGTTTCTGATCAACTGAGGTTTCCAATGAATTTGCTTTATTCAACCATTTATTTTTGGTAGTTGGGGATGGTAAAAGTGTGGAATACCTTGTTTTAGAGATGTAAAAAGTAGTAAATTTCGTGTTATATTTTTAAGATTCTGTCACCATATTGATGGGATTTACCATCTTTTGAGGATTTGTTACTAGCTGATGGGATTTATTATCTACTGAAGCTGTTGTTCATACTGGTGGAATTTGCCTATTATTATTTTATCTGGTTTTATCTATGCATCATGCACCCATCTAGTCTGCCCTCGTGTGCACTGTTCGTAGTCTTGCTTTGCATGCCCTAGTATTCTAGTTATTCCTTTTTACGTTCAAGCGTAGGTCTTCTTACACTGGATTGGATTTTGCCTTCTCTAAACTAACATGGCAATTAAAATGGACATTCAATTTTAAAATAAGTAAACCAATAATTGACAAGATACCACTAAGCCCGTGTCTGTGTTGAATTTCTTCTCTGTGGTCCCTGGATTGATAGGTTACCCAACATGCTTGAAAGATTATGTAGTTTACTTTGAAAGGAAAATGCTACTATATGACTGTCTTCGTATATTGACCGACATAAATTTTATTAATGGATTTCAGGTGATGAGCTTCTCTCGGACTCATTCCCATACAAGGAAATTCAGAATGGCATGCTGTGGGAAGTTGAGGGAAAGGTAAATATTGGTCGATTTTAAGTTTGCAGGTCATAATTGTTTGGTGAATGTTAGATGATTTTGTAATTGTTATTGATTCTGTGGCTTATGTGTTTTTGTTTGTAGTGGGTTGTTCAAGGAGCCATTGATGTAGACATTGGTGCAAATCCTTCTGCTGAGGGTGGAGAAGAAGATGAGGGTGTTGATGACCAAGCTGTTAAAGTGGTTGACATAGTTGACACATTTAGGCTCCAGGTGAGTCCTGTATGCCGCTGTTAAATGTTTTTTAGTGCCTAAACAAAATTTGAAATTTGACATGTATACATTTTATGCTTTGTAGGAGCAACCTGCTTTTGACAAGAAACAGTTTGTCACCTACATGAAGAGATATATCAAGTTGTTGACACCTAAGCTGGATGAGGAGAAGCAAGAGACTTTCAAGAAAAACATTGAGGGAGCAACTAAGTTCCTGCTCTCGAAGCTCAGTGACCTCCAATTGTAAGTTTCTTTCAATGGATGGGTTCATTTATTGACTCCATCTCTTTATGTGTTCAGCATGGTCTCATTTGGATTTATGGGTGTGCATATATATAGTTCACACATCAGTGATATTTACAATCCTTGCTTGTGTTGCAGTTTTGTGGGGGAGAGCATGCATGATGATGGCAGTCTTGTTTTTGCTTACTACAAGGAAGGTGCCACTGAACCAACATTTTTGTACTTTGCCTATGGTTTGAAGGAGATCAAGTGCTAAGGCTAGATAGCTTCTCGAAGTGGAAGTTCTTGCTGTAGTTCAATTTTTTATCTTTGTACCCTTTTTCATTTGGTGCTTCATGCCTCCTATTTTGGTTTGATTGCAGTTGATGATTAAACTATAAGATGTTTTTCTATCTCATTGGGTACTAATATTGTGGTTGACAAATAATTTGATCCTTTATTGAGGGTGTATTATAAATTTATCAGCAAGTTGGTAATTAGTTTGTATCGATGCCATTTTGGTCTCTTCCCTTCTGTGGAAGATATGTGAATTTATATCTATTTCACTGCTTCACTGACAACATGATCTATCCTGTGGAGCTTGATAGGTTGGTTATGACCATGGCCATGCGATTTTTACCTTTGATAGTTGCAAAATTCTTGTGTCAGAGTAGCAGCTGAAAGTATGTGATTAGGAGGGTGTCTTGTATCTTACATCTGTTAGTTTAGTAGATAAAATTTTCCTAGTCTACCGCTTGCTCTAATAGGCCTTGATTTATACGTTATAGCATTTGTTTGTGTTTAGCGTTAGAGCTTACTAGATTGAAAATTCCATTTGATGATGCCTTAAAAAGTGCAAGGCTTGTAATTGGGCCACGCAATCATCAGGAGGGAGGTGAAATAGCTTTATTAATGTTTGGGCTTCTTCACGATCAGCAGGTTATATAGTGAGCGTTGTTGTAGGCATGGTGGTCGCTGACGCTGCCCCAAAGCACCCTGCATTCAGATTTTTGTTTTTATTAGAAATTCAATTTCATTCAAAAGAATTATATATATATATATATATTCAAAGCGCTGAACAGATTCGTTCAGTGTTTACACAGCTTCGAGGAGAAAAGTAAATTCAGACTTGTGATCAGGGTATCACCTAAAAAATAGATTGAAGAAAGACGATAGAACCAAAATTTTCTTTTTAGTTGAAGAAAAAGTGGGTCCAATGGGCGTTAGAGTAAACAAAAACTTTGTTTCTAGAAATGTCGGATCAAAGTTTTGAGACCATATAGCTTAAAACACTTCAAAATATGCACAAGAGCGCCCCTAGAAGGATAAAGAGAGGACTTGTAGAGGAGGGCAAAAAATCCTCACTGAAATTGGGAAGAAAAACACAGATGAAACCTGAAGAGCTAAAGAAGGAAAGAAGGAAAGAAAAAGAGAGAGGTAGAGGAGAAGGAATGATGCCAGATGTAGAGATGAAAAAAAAATGAGATGAAAGGAGAGGATGGAGCGAGCGGTTATTGCGGGAATGGAAAGGAGAGGAGAGAGGGAGGGTTATTAGTGTAATTCTCACCTAAAATCATGGAGATCTCATATAGTAATACATGTAATTTACGTATTGTAGTGTAGATAATCAACTAATAACTCATTTTTAAACCTTAAAAAAGTTATGATTATGGGAATTTACCAAAAAAAAAAAACTATGATTATGTAAAATGTCAAGCTGTACTTTGTTTAGGAATTTAGGATGGTTTCAAGTAAAAGAAATCATGTACAAGTTACTCGTAAATTTTCCCTTTAGCTTTAAGAAATTAACAACAAATATCCAATGGTTTTTAGTTGTTATGGATAACCTACGTTAATTTTTAATTACGTATTATATTGATTATTTATCTTAATTTATCATTAAGGCCTAATACAAAGTTGTTTTAAAAATAAAACCGGATTATGAATAATCACATGATTATGAATTGGATAATTTCATATTTTCTGGTTATAATAAAAAATCATTAATGGGTTGCTTCCATTAAATTCACATGATATTTGTAATTGAACGCATCGCATAGTGATAAGGCAACCTACGGTTAGGTGGTGGATGCACCACTTGCCAGAGCTCATTTGGCTAACTGAGTCAAAGGAATTGTCATGACCCAACCTATGGGCCGGATCGGCACTAGGATATGGGCCAGCCTAAAGCCCCCGAGACCCGTAGTAAGCATAACTATTCACTAACCCAACTCTAAGGCCCATTTGGGCTCAATTTCAAGAAATAAACTAGACAGAGTCTGGCCATAAAATGGACCTTTCAACGGGGAGTTTTTGACTCACCCGACCTATAAACACAATAAATACTCAATTGGGGAGCTCAGCTCACCCTCCACATACTCATATCAACATAAAAATAAATGGGAGCTCAGCTCCCTCATCCAGTCCATCAAACATGCATGTGATAATAATTTTACAAGTCCAAAATAACAATTTATATTACAGACCCAAATCAATTAAATATTTCTAACACATGCGAAAATTCTAAAAGTTTATAGAATTACACAAACATGAATAGACGACCTGTGAGGAAGAAAAGCAGGTTAACCTCAAAAATATCCTCCTGTGGCCTGGAAAAATATTGAACAGGAGTGAGCGTTCGACTCAGAGAGTAAAATATCTGTAACACCCCTGATTTTTTATATATTATTATTGGGTTTCGTGTAGGTATCCTCAATTCGCGGAAATTCGACAGTTGTCCGGATCTGTGAATTTCTGGCCAGACAGACCAGCTACCGGAAAAGTCTCCGAATTGGATCGAGGTTTTGGCTACCCCACCATTGTCATGCATCCCGAGCGCGTTCCCGAAGTCGGAATCGGCAAAGATAAACCCGAACCTTGCTTTTTCGTAATTTTCTAGTGCTTAAATCCATAAAATATTCGTGGTAGCTTAGAAAATTACGATTCTTTTTGCAATAGCTTAGTAATATTTCTAAGGACCGCGGGGCAGAGTTTTATAATTTTTAGAGCTTATTTGAGCAGTTTTTGCAAAAATGATCAATTGTAAGGACTAAATTGAAATTTTACATATTGTGATGGATGATTGATTTAATGGGCCCAGGAGGGGCTGTGTGATGTGATTGAGTTGTGGATATATAGATTGTGGATATAGAAGTGTGTTTTGAACCCTTTTGCAGGTTGGGTAGGTCCTAGGTATAGGGGAGACTCTGCCGGATTTTCGGCACGACTTAGGATGTATTGGGTCTTTTCTTGATTTGTATTGAGTCATTTGTATTAAATAATTGTAATATAATTGTCGGTGGCAGGACATGACCTTCTTCCTCCGCCCAGCCGCCACAGTGATTGCCGTCAAGTCTGTGAGTAAAATATTAATTTTAATTGTAATTTCGATATTATTATATTTTCAAGCATGCCCATGCATCACTTATATGTAAATATTTATGTAGTTAAACTCTAGGCACGATTTATGTTGCATTCATAACTGTTAGCGTGCCATGGATGTTGTTGTGGTAATTTGGAGCAGTGTGCGTGCGTTGGCGTGCGTGTGACGTGGTGTGGACTATGGATAGGACGGGTAGACACAGCTTGAGATCTTCATTTGGGACCGGTCCTTGGGGTAGACACGGCTTGAGTTCTTCATTTGGGACCCGATTTGGTTATTAAGTGGAAGTCCGAAGTGAGTTCTTGGCGGCACGAGTTGGATTTAAGAGAGCTGTATAGGGGATCAGCTCCCATATATAATTATTGATGTTACAGGGTGCGTGAGTGCTCCAAATTACCTTTTTGTTGTTATGATGTGAAAATATGGTTGCTGTTGCATTTAACTCCTGAGTTGCATTAGTTCTAGATAGTTATAGAGATTATGGTTAAAATTGATATTTTACTCTCGAGTCGACGCTCACTCTGTTCAATATTTTTTTAGACTACAGGAGGATTTTATTGTGGTTAACCTGCTTTTCTCCTTCGCAGGTTGTTTATCAATAGTTTTGTAATTTTGTTTACTCCTAGAATTTCCGCATGTGTTAGAAATATTTAAATGATTCGGGTCTGTAATATAAATTGTCATGTGGACCTGTAAAATTATATGCATGTTTGATGGATTGGATGAGGGAGCTGAGCTCCCATTTATTTTATCTTTGATATGAGTATGTGGAGGGTGAGCTGAGCTCCCCAATTGATGATATATTTTGTTTACAGGTCGGGTGAGTCAAAAACTCCCCGTTGAAAGGTCTACTTTATGGTCGGGCTCTGTCCGGTTGGTTTCTTGAAATTGGGCCCAAATGGGCCTTAGAGTTGGGTTAATGAACAGTTAGGCTTACTACGGGCCTCGGGGGCTTTAAGGGTGGCCTGTGTCCTAGTGCCGGTCCGGCCCATAGGTTGGGTCGTGACAAATATGGTATCAGAGCTTAGGCTCCAGATTCATAGGGAAAAATTATCTAAGTGTTGGGAAGAGTCTACTAGGAGTCACATGCGGAGTATAGGATTCTGTTTCGTCTTTTCCTGTAATTCTTTGTTTCTAGATTCTACGTTATACCTCGGGAAATATAAGATTACCTCAGTTAGTGTCTTAATTTTTGTGGAGTACATAGAAACATGAAATAGATTTAGAAAACTTATTGAGGTCTACGTTGGAAACACGTACTCCAATAGATACTATATTTTCGTCAGTATGGGTTTAAATGGTGTGCCCATTTCGTGCAAGGCACGAGTACATAAAAGTGAGTCTTGAAAGTACAGTTGCCCTAGATAAGGATGAGGATACCATTGCTGGCAGTCATCAGTGGATGACCCAGACAGAATAAGTTTATGATAATAGAAGATTCAAGAGAGATAAGAGATTAAGAGACCTAGTCTGCCAGGACGTATCGTAGTAACTATACAATATTCTCGATATCTGTTCTGTAAGCTGCAGATTACAGTACCGACATGAGATTATTGTGTAGAGCTGCATACTTCCCTGTAGTGCTTATGATGAGGATCTTGCAGGCAGTCTCTGTTTTGGTACAGTAATGCCAGAACAGAGTTCTATATCTGCAAAGGAGTTGGGAACTCCTGGTTAGGGATCTAGAGCTAGAATATCGAAGGTCACAGTTGGGTGGTAACTAGAGTCAGTGACCCAGTTACCCTAGCATGAGCTAGAGTTACAGTAAGAGTTGCAAAGTAAAGGTGACACCTATAGAGTGAGACCATCTAGTCTTCGGTATGGAATTTTGGATGGTTTTGCGAAGATGACAAACATTTTGATTAGATCTTAGTGAAAATAGTATACCTTGTGTGTATCAGTATGGAATAAAGTACAACCCTACTACCTAGAGAAGGTCGAAACTATGAATATATGATTTACAGAGCTATGATATGATAAGAGAGACATTAGTTTGACATGGTTTTGGGCAAGGTGGTAAATGTAGTACCTTTGTTGCGACAAGTTAGGATATAGTCCTATCTTTTGAAGGGATCGAAAGTTATTACTAATAATGGTGACCCACAAAATAGTACCCCGGATGGGGTGTAGAGTGTGGTAGAGAGTAGTTGGCTCGGGTATCTGGAGAGGATACAAGTTCCATTATAGGAATCATATATAATCGAATCACGATGGATGTAAATCCTTTGAATTGGATGACGGGTTTGGGTGCGAAATCTTAAGTTTTGGAATTGAGTAAACATGGAAAATAATAATAATAATAATAAAAATAATAATAAATAAAATTACTGAGAATCGGTTCTCGAGGTAGTAAGGGTATTATGTAAGCTAAAGGATAAGAATAGAAATCATACGATAAAGGTATGATGCAATTTCTGAGTTCCTTTACGACTTCATATTGTTCAAACAGTAGTATAATCTAATTATAATAGTGTTAAGAGTAATAAATTAGCGAAGATAAATCACAGAAGGCCAGTAGATAGAGAAAGTGTATAATGAAAATTGGGATAATTGATTACAGATGCAATATAATCTAAGTGACATTGGGAGTACTAGCTAGAGTGGTCAAAGGACCAAATCTGAGTATACAGACATATGATAACGCGATAGAGACTCGAAAGATATAGTTAGCAAGTAAATGCAATTTGTTATGTTAGGAAGAAGAATGGAACCAAGGATAGAATAGTCAAGTTCTATTTTGGGTAAGACAAAGGAAATAAATGAAAGGACAACCTAAAGAGCGCATAATAAAAGGAACAAAGTTAAGATATAGGATAGGCTAAGTGTTATTCTTGGCAAGGAGAATGACAAGGATGGAAAATCCAAAATGGGACCACATTAGTGAGAAAAGTGATGGAGGTATGGAATACAATAATAATGAGTAAATGTTAGAAGGTGTGCGATGGTATTGCGGACTACCTAAATAGGTAGAGAAAGAGAAGTTAGTAAGCAGTAAGTTGAATAAAAGTCGGTCTAAGGGATCAAATAGGTATGATGAGAGGAAAAGAATGATAGATAATGACACATAGGTTTTAGGTTAGACTTTTGAGATAGTGAGAAGGTAGTTAGAGGTTCGTTATGAATGTCAGGCAAACATTTTTAGTGTGATCAACAGAATCACTTTGCAGTGAAGCAATAACGACAGAGCAACAGTAGGGGTAAAATAAAAAGTGACAAGTATGGATGGTAATAAATCACTAGAAAGTTTAAGGATCAAATTAATGACCATAGATAAGGGTGGAATTAGTGTTGGAAGAATCTATTAGCGAGAGAAATCTTTTAGGATTCAACAAGGGTTAAGGGCACAATATAAACGATGATAGATATGAATCATAGGTCGAGTATAAGTAAAGTTAATAAATTATAAAATATTATGTCAGGAAGGACGATGGTACAGTAAAGGGTTCATGCAGATGATACCTTATAGGTAGAGCACAATTGTGCTAGGAGATGATGAAATTTGAAGAGAAAGACTAAGAAACATAGGTTAAGCGTTATTATATGGACAATCGGGCGTAGTTGAATATAAAGGATATTTTTCTTTCTTTTCAAGTTTAGCTCGTGTTTTTGATTCAGGCGTTATATAAGGAGCAGAGGCGAGGCAAGGAGACCTAGTTATTTGAGATTTTGATAGGCACCAATTCATATACAATTTCCTGATATGAGAATGACAGTAAGTGCATACCTAGTGTTAAGTATGAAAGGACGATCAGAGTAATGACAGGAGTTAAATTGAGTTAGCTACTAAGGCTTGCGACTGTTTTAAACTATGAGCTAGATGAAGTACTATTTATGGATGAGTGTCAATAGATGAAATTGTTGCTGATGGGTAATTTGAGGTTGAAGTTTAGAAAGCTATGGGCAGTATATATGATTATATTAAGGAGAATGAACACGTGAAGTATCTTGTTTGGAATTAAGGCATGACATATATTTCCTACAGCCGTGTTAGTTCAGATGGAACTTATAGTTTATGGGGCTCATATTCATCCAGGATAAGCAATTTCCTACTAAGGCTGGTAGGAAATGATAATGTTCTGATAGTTAAGTTGGAAAAAAGGGGATACAAGAAAAATTTTCTATGGGTAATTATAAGTGTTACATAAGGTGAAGAATGTCTTTGGTAGGAGTAAATCATAGGGTTAGAATTCTCGAAGTAATGAAACTAGTAATCAAGATAAGACTAAGAAATAAAAAGAAAGTTAAAGTTGATGATGGGATAGACATCTTTGAAGGAAAAGGTGTAAGGATGAGATAGGACTAAAATTAAGGAATAAGTACAGCAGGTTGAAAAGATACCAACAATACCAAAAATAGGAAAAGGGAAGTGGATAAGATGCAAAGGACAGGAAGAGAGCTAGATAGAGTCAGTTATAATGATGAGGATAAGGAGTGTCTAACCACTTTGTGTTAACACTACCTATGAGCGGTGAAGGATACACGTGTCTTGTGGCACGCCGGAGTTGGCCTAAGGTGTGTTTTGATGCAGAATGGAAAAGTAGTGGCTTATGCTTCAAGGTAGTGAAGAGGCATGAGCGAACTATCCCACCCATGATTTGGAAATGGCGGTGTAGTCTTTGCACTAAAAATGGAGACACTACTTGTATGGTGAAGTGTGCGAGATATACACCGACCATAAGAGTTTGAAGTACATCTTCCAACAGAGGATTTAAACTTGAGGCAGAGGAGATGGATGGAGCTTACGGAAAACTATGATTGCACCATCCGGTACCACCACAGGAAGGCCAATGTAGTAGCAGATGCTTTAAGCGAGAAAATCTTACGCGGTTTGGCGCACATTTCAGCAGAGAAGAGACCGTTGATTCAGGAAGTACATGAGTTAACGGATCAAGGTTTAATCCTAGATCTTTCAGATGAGGGGGTCTTGTTGGCTCATTTTTCAGTGAGGCCGGACTTGCGAGATAGAGTTAGAGTTTCCCAATCTGAGACCAACAATTAATGAAGATCATAGAAAGAGTACAGCAAGGTGAAGGTGGTGAGTTTGGATTTGCCAATGATGGTGCCCTAGTGCAAGGTTCTAGGATGTATGTGCCCGATGTGGACAATCTCAGAGATGAAATCATGCGAGAGGCACACTATACACTGTACAATGTCCACCCAGGTTCCACCAAGATGTACCATGATGTGAAAGATAGCTATTGGTGGAATGGCATGAAGAGAGACATAGCAGACTTTGTGTCCAAGTGCTTGACTTGTCAGAAGGTGAAGTTTGAACACCAGAGACCGTCAGAGAAGTTGCAAGAGCTCCCTATCCCAGAATGAAAGTGGGAAATTATTTCTATGGATTTTGTGACTGGGTTGCCTCATACCACGCGAGGATATGATTCGATATGGGTAATTGTAGACCGCCTAACCAAATCAGCTCACTTCTTGCCTGTGAAGACTACATATTCTGTGGCACAGTACGCCCGGCTCTACATTCGAGAAATAGTCAGATTGCATGGAGTTAAGCTTCCATAATATCGGCGAGAGGGCCCGATTCACTTCTCGGTTTTGGAGAAAGTTGCAGGAGGCACTTGGCACCTGATTGAACTTGATGCGGCTTTCCACCCTCAGACAGACGGACAGTCCGAAAGGACAATCCAAACACTGGAAGACATGCTTCGCATGAGTGTTTTGGATTTTGGAGGTCAATGGGATGAGCAGCTAGCTTTGGTGGAGTTTGCCTACAACAACAGTTATCACTCCAGCATAGGGATGCCAACCTATGAGGCACTATATGGAAGAAAGTGTAGGTCTCCTCTGTGTTGGATGAAAATGGGGGAAGCGAAGGTGCATGATGTAGACCTAGTGCAGTACACTTCAGAGATAGTTCCTTTAATCGAGGAACGAGCTTGACTTTCGATGGCGTAAGAGTTATGCAGATCCCAGACGGAGGGATGTGGAGTTTGCAGTGGGCGACTATGTATTCCTGAAGGTTTCTCCAATGAAGGGAGTCATGAGATTTGGAAAGAAGGGCAAGTTCGCACCTCGGTATATTGGACCTTTTGAGGTTACTGATAGAGTTGGAGCAGTTGCCTAGCGGTTGGAGCTACCACCCAACCTTTCTCACGTTCATCCCGTGCTTCACATCTCCATGCTCAGGAAATACATTCTCGATCCTTCTCATGTACTACAGTCGGATGTAATAGAACTAAAGGAGAACTTGACATTTGAGGAGCAACCTGTAGCCATAGTGGACTACCAAGTGAGACAGCTAACATCAAAACAGATCCCTATAGTTAAGGTTTTGTGGAGGAGCCAGTCAGTGGAAGAGTGCACCTGGGAGTCAGAACGGGACATGCATAGCAAGTACCCTTATCTGTTCAATGTGTAATAATGTACTTTATTCTGCATTGTGTAAAATTTGAGGACAAATTTTCTGTAAGGGGGGAAGAATGTAACACCCCTGATTTTTTATATATTATTATTGGGCTTCGTGTAGGTATCCTCAATTCGGAAATTCGGCGGTTGTCGGATCTGTGAATTTCGGCGAACAGACCGACTATCGGAAAAGTCTCCGTATTGGATCGAGGTTTTGGCTACCCCACCATTGTCATGCATCCCGAGCGCGTTCCCGAAGTCGGAATCAGCAAAGATAAACCCGAACCTTGCTTTTTCGTAATTTTCTAGTGCTTAAATCCATAAAATATTCGTGGTAGCTTAGAAAATTACGATTCTTTTTGCAATAGCTTAGTAATATTTCTAAGGACCGCGGGCGAGTTTTATAATTTTTAGAGCTTATTTGAGCGGTTTTACAAAAATGATCAATTATAAGGACTAAATTGAAATTTTACATATTGTGATGGATGATTGATTTGATGGGCGGGAGGAGGCTGTGTGATGTGATTGAGTTGTGGATATATGGATTGTGGATATAGAAGTGTGTTTTGAACCCTTTTGCGAGTTGGGTAGGTCCTAGGTATAGGGAGACTCTGCGGATTTTCTACACGACTTAGGGCGTATTGGGTCTTTTTTTGATTTGTATTGAGTCATTTGTATTAAATAATTGTAATATAATTGTCAGGTGAGCCGGGACAGCCTTCTTCCTCCGCCCAGCCGCCACAGTGATTGCCGTCAAGTCTGTGAGTAAAATATTAATTTTAATTATAATTTCGATATTATTATATTTTCAAGCATGCCCATGCATCACTTATATGTAAATATTTATGTAGTTAAACTCTAGGCACGATTTATGTTGCATTCATAACTGTTAGCGTGCCATGGATGTTGTTGTGGTAATTTGGAGCAGTGTGCGTGCGTTGGCGTGCGTGTGACGTGGTGTGGACTATGGATAGGACGGGTAGACACGGCTTGAGATCTTCGCTGGGACCCGGTCCTTCGGGGTATACACGGCTTGAGTTCTTTGCTGGGACCCCGATTTGGTTATTAAGTGGAAGTCCGAGCTGAGTTCTTCGCTGGCACCAGGTTGGATTTAAGAGAGCTGTATAGGGGATCAGCTCCCATATATTATGATTGATGTTACAGGGTGCGTGAGTGCTCCAAATTACCTTTTTGTTGTTATGATGTGAAAATATGATTGATGTTGCATTTCACTCCACAGGTTGCATTAGTTCTAGATAGTTATAGAGATTATGGTTAAAATTGATATTTTACTCTCTGAGTCGAACGCTCACTCCTGTTCAATATTTTTTTCAGGCTACAGGAGGATTTTATTGTGGTTAACCTGCTTTTCTCCTTCGCAGGTTGTTTATCAATAGTTTTGTAATTTTGTTTACTCCTAGAATTTCCGCATGTGTTAGAAATATTTAAATGATTCGGGTCTATAATATAAATTGTCATGTGGACCTGTAAAATTATATGCATGTTTGATGGATTGGATGAGGGAGCTGAGCTCCCATTTATTTTTATGCTGATATGAGTATGTGGAGGGTGAGCTGAGCTCCCCAATTGATGATATATTTTGTTTACAGGTCGGGTGAGTCAAAAACTCCCCATTGAAAGGTCCACTTTATGGTCGGGCTCTGTCTGGTTGGTTTCTTGAAATTGGGCCCAAATGGGCGTTAGAGTTGGGTTAATGAACAGTTAGGCTAACTACGGGCCTCGGGGGCTTTAGGCTGGCCCAGGTCCTAGTGCCGGTCCGGCCCATAGGTTGGGTCGTGACAATATCAATTTCAACCATAATCTCTATAACTATCTAAAGCTAATGCATCCTGTAAAGTGAAATGCAACATCAGCAATAAATTCACATCATAACAGCAAAAAAGTAATTTGGAGCACTCACGCACCCAGTAATATCAATCATAATATATGGGAGCTGATCCTCTATACAGCTCTCTTAAATCCAACCTGTGCCAGCAAAGAACTCAGCTCGGACTTCCACTTAATAACCAAATCGGAGTCCTAGCGAAGAACTCAAGCCGTGTCTACCCCAATGGACTGGGTCCCAGCGAAGATCTCAAGCCGTGTCTACCCGTCCTATCCATAGTCCACACCACATCACACACACGCAAACGCACGCACATTGCTCTAAATTACCACAACAACATCCATGGCACTTTAATAGTTGTGAATGTAATATAAAACGTGCTTAGAGTTTAACTATATAATTATATATATATATATATATATATATAAGTGATGCATGGGCATGCTTGAACATATAATAATATCGAAATTATAATTAAAATTAATATTTTACTCACAAACTTGACAGCGATCACTGTGGCGGCTGGGCGGAGGAAGAAGGCTGTCCCGGCTCACCTGACAATTACATTACAATTATTTAACACAATTGACTCAATACAAATCATGAAAAGACCAAATACGTCCTAACTCGTGCCTAAAATCCAGCAGAGTCTCCATAGACCTAGGACCTACCCAACCTGCAAAAGGGCTCAAAACACACTTCTATTTTCACAATCCATATATCCACAACTCAATCACATCACACAGCCCCTCCTGGGCCCATCAAATCAGTCATCCATCATAATATATAAAATTTCAATTTAGTCCTTATAATTGATCATTTTTGCAAAAATTACCCAAATAAGTTCTAAAAATTCTAAACTTTGCCCCGCGGTCCTTAGCAATATTACTAGGCTATTGCAAAAAGAATTATAATTTTATGAGTTACCACGAATATTTTATGGATTTTAATCCTATTTAAGCACTAGAAAATTACGAAAAAGCAAGGTTCGGGTTTACCTTTGCCGATTCCGACTTCGGGAACGCGCTCGGGATGTCTGACAATGGTGGGGTATCCAAAACCTCGATCCAATTTTGAGACTTTTCTGGTAACGGGTCTATCTGACCGGAAATTCACAGACCCGGACAACTGTCGAATTTCCGCGAATTGAGGATACCTACATGAAGTTCACAACACGGCGGTTAGTATAAAATTTTTATGGAATTTTCTAAGCTCATTTAATGCTCGGAAAAATACTGCGAAGTTCCGTGGGACCCACCGAAAAACGGTGTCGGAAAATTTTGAAATTTATATCCCCGCGAAGCTCTCGACGAGTGGAGCGCTTTGGTACTCTCGATTTTCTCGTGGGGTTTACGGTTTGTGAGAAATCTAGCCCAAAAGTCAAAATGGGCTAAAACTTTCCGGGCAAAAATTGGATAAACCGCTCTATGGATTTTGGTGTTCTTGGTGTCTATGGAAAGCTATCGACGAATAGATGAGTTTAGACATAAGATCCGGTCCGATTGGTGGCCGGATCGGCCGGATTTCAATCGGGAAGACGAAGCGGCGCGCTTGCGCGTCGCGTCTCTTCGGGAGCCTTTTTTCAGCGTTCTAGGCGACGGCCGGTGGGCTGGGACGGCTGGGGTGGCAGGGGAGATGGAGGTGCAGT
Source organism: Hevea brasiliensis (assembly GCF_030052815.1). Taxonomy (NCBI): domain Eukaryota; kingdom Viridiplantae; phylum Streptophyta; class Magnoliopsida; order Malpighiales; family Euphorbiaceae; genus Hevea; species Hevea brasiliensis. The sequence goes on along the minus strand of NC_079507.1, from coordinate 74,994,749 downwards.
AAGGAGAGGAGGGAGGAGAGAGAAAATGGGAGAGAAAGAGAGGGAGAAGGAAACGCGCGCGGGAGAAAAAGAGAAGAAGAAGAAAGGGCCGGTCCAATTCGGCCGGTTCGATTCAGGATACAAAATTTTGAATTTTTACTCTGCCTTGGGACCGAAAATGAGGCCCAAAAATTCCGAAAAAATTCTAGAAAACTCAAAAAAATTCGTAGACTCCAAATATATTTTTAGTTTTGCCACGTGGTCTTTAAATTAATTTTTAAAATCATCAAAGTTTATATTTTCGAAAAATCGAACCCGATTTTTAAAATCCGAAAAATCTCAAATAATTTCTTTAAAATTTAAATAATTAAAATATCAATATTACTCATAAAATAATAAATTTAAAATTTTTGGGGTGTTACATTCTTCCCCCCTTACAGAAAATTCATCCTCGAATTTTACACAAGGCAGAATAAAGTACATGATTACACATTGAACAGATAAGGGTACTTGCTATGCATGTCCCGTTCTAACTCCCAGGTGCATTCTTCCACTGACTGGCTCCTCCACAGAACCTTAACCATAGGGATCTGTTTTGATCTTAGCTGTCTCACTTGGTAGTCCACTATGACTACAGGTTGCTCCTCAAACGTCAAGTTTTCTTTTAGCTCTATTACATCCGGCTGCAGTACATGAGAAGGATCAGGAATGTATTTCCTGAGCATGGAGATGTGAAACACAGGATGAACATGGGAAAGGTTGGGTGGTAGCTCCAACCGGTAGGCAACTGCTCCAACTCTATCAGTAACTTCAAAAGGTCCAATATATCGAGGCATCAACTTGCCCTTCTTTCCAAATCTCATGACTCCCTTCATTGGAGAAACCTTCAGGAATACGTAGTCGCCCACTGCAAACTCCACATCCCTCCGTCTGGGGTCTGCATAGCTCTTCTGTCTACTAAAAGCTGTTTTCAATCATTCCTTGATTAAAGGAACTATCTCTGAAGTGTACTGCACTAGGTCTACATCATGTACCTTTCCTTCTCCCATTTCCGTCCAACATAGAGGAGACCTATACTTTCTTCCATAGAGTGCCTCATAGGGTGCCATCCCTATGCTGGAATGGTAACTGTTGTTGTAGGCAAACTCTACCAAAGCTAGCTGATCATCCCATTGACCTCCAAAATCCAAAACACTCATGCGAAGCATGTCTTCCAGTGTTTGGATTGTCCTTTTGGACTATCCGTCTGTCTGAGGGTGGAAAGCCGTACTAAAGTTCAACTGTGTGCCAAGTGCCTCCTGCAACTTTCTCCAAAACCGAGAAGTGAACTGGGGTCCTTTGTCAGATATTATGGAAGCCGGAACTCCATGCAATCTGACTATTCCTCGAATGTAGAGTTGGGCGTACTGTGCCACAGAATATGTAGTCTTCACAGGCAAGAAGTGAGCTGATTTGGTTAGACGATCTACAATTACCCATATCGAATCATATTCTCGCGTGGTACAAGGCAACCCAGTCACAAAATCCATAGTAATTATTTCCCACTTCCATTCTGGGATAGGGAGCTCTTGCAGCTTCCCTAACGATCTCTGGTGTTCAAATTTCACCTTCTGACAAGTCAAGCACTTGGACACAAAGTCTGCTATGTCTCTCTTCATGCCATTCCACCAATAACTATCTCTCACATCATGGTACATCTTGGTGGAGCCTGGGTGGATATTATACAGTGTATAGTATGCCTCTCGTATGATTTCATTCCTGAGATTGTCCACATCGAGCACACATATCCTAGAACCTTGCACTAAGGCGCCATCATTGGCAAATCCAAACTCACCACCTTCACCTTGCTGTACTCTTTCTATGATCTTCATTAATTGTTGGTCTCTGTGCTGGGAAACTCTGACCCTATCTCGCAAGTCTGGCCTCACTGAAAAATGAGCCAACAATACCCCCTCATCTGAAAGATCTAGGATTAAACCTTGATCCATCAACTCATGTATTTCCTGAATCAACGGTCTTTTCTCTGCTGAAATGTGCGCCAAACTGCCAGAAGATTTTTTGCTCAAAGCATCTGCTACTACATTGGCCTTCCCAGGTTGGTATTGGATAGTGCAATCATAGTCTTTCAAAAGCTCCATCCATCTCCTCTGTCTCAAGTTTAAATCCCTCTGTTGGAAGATGTACTTCAAACTCTTGTGGTCGGTGTATATCTCGCACACTTCACCATACAAGTAGTGTCTCCAGATTTTTAGTACAAAGATTACAACCGCCATTTCCAAATCATGGGTGGGGTAGTTCTGCTCATGCCTCTTTAGCCGTCTTGAAGCATAAGCCACTACTTTTCCATTATGCATCAAAACATGCCCTAGGCCAACTCTGGAGGCGTCACAGTACACGGTGTATCCTTCACCGCTCATAGGTAGTGTCAACACAGGGGCGGTGGTTAGACACTCCTTAAGCTTCTGAAAACTCTTCTCATAGTCATCTGTCCAAATGAATGGAACATTTTTCCGAGTCAACTTAGTTAGAGGAGCTGCTATCCTGGAAAAATCCTGCACAAAATGCCTATAGTAGCCAGCTAGGCCCAGAAAACTTCGCACCTAAGTGACTGTTGTAGGCTAAGCCAATCCGTTACAGCTTTAATTTTCTTGGGATCCACTTGAATACCTTCACTAGAAACCACGTGTCCCAAGAATGAGATGCTTTCTAGCCAAAATTCACACTTTGAAAATTTGGCATATAGCTGGTGCTCCCTTAAAGTCTGCAACACCATTCTCAAGTGCCATACATGTTATTCCTCGGTCCGAGAGTATACCAAAATGTCATATATGAATACGATGACAAAACAGTCCAAAAATGGCTTGAACACCTTGTTCATCAAGACCATGAAGGCTGTTGGTGCATTAGTGAGTCCAAAAGACATCACCAAGAACTCATAATGACCATATCTTGTCCTGAATGCTGTTTTGGACACGTCCTCATTCCTGATTCTCAACTGATGGTAGCCTGATCGCAGGTCTACCTTGGAAAAGAATCTAGCCCCTTGGAGCTGATCAAACAGATTATCGATCCGAGGAAGTGGATACTTGCTCTTCACAGTCACCTTGTTCAGCTGTCTATAGTCAATACACAACCTCAATGACCCATCCTTCTTTCTCACAAATAGAATAGGAGCACCCCAAGGTGAAGTGCTCGGACGTATAAAACCCTTGTCCAAAAGCTCTTGTAGTTGCTCCTTTAACTCTTTCAATTCTGCTGGCGCCATCCTGTAAGGCAGCATTGATATGGGGTTCGTACCCGGCACAACATCAATGCAAAACTCTATTTCCCTTCCTGGTGGTAACCCTGGAAGCTCCTTAGGGAAGAAATCCATGAATTCTCTGATAACAAAAACATTTTCCATGCTGACACCTTCTACAGATGTATCTCTCACCAATGTCAAATACCCTTGACATCCACGCCTCAACATTTTTCTAGCACTAATTGCTGACACCAAATTATATGGAGCCACGCTCCTGTCACCATCAAAGCTAAACTCTTCCACACCAGGTATGTGGAAATACACCTTTTTGTTCCTGCAGTCTAAAGTTGCATAATGAGTTGCCAACCAATCCATCCCCAAGATTACATCAAAATCTATCACTGGTAGAGGAACCAAGTCTGCTGGGAGGATCTTTCCATCCACTACTACTGGGCTACCCGAAAAAACCGTATCTACATCTATGTTGTCACTAAGTGGGGTAGCTACCGACAAAGGGCATTCTAAAGTTGTAGGGTTTCTACCCAATCTCATGGCAAACACAGGGGAGACAAATGAGTGCGTAGCACCCGGATCTATCAAAACATGAGCCTCATAGGAACATACTAGAAGAATACCTGCCACAACTGCATTGGAAGCCTGAGCATCCTGGTGGGTCAAGGTGAAAACCCGAGCTTGACCCCTATCCTGAGTGGCAGAACCCTGATACTGACTTCTACCTCCTGATCTGCCTCCAAATCCACGTCCCCCTTATCCTCGGCCCTGTTGGCCACTGAACTGACTGCCTGCCATGCTGGAAGCACCAGGATACAATTGTCGAGGAACATTTGCAACAGAACCCTGTGACCCCATCTGTGACTCACTGAACACTGGGCATTCCCTAGCAAAGTGACCTAGTTGGCCACACCTGAAGCATACTCCTGAACCCATCATACAAGGTCCTGAATGTCCTCTTCCACACTGTGCACAAGGTGCCATGGAGGATCCGCACTGCACCTAGAAGCTGCATTACCGAATCGTGACCACCGCCGATCCGCACTCAGTCTGAACCCTCGGGATTTATGTCTAAAACCACTCCTCTTATTTCTGCTTCTTCCTCTGTAATTAGTTTGGCCACCACTATCTATAGCAGCCATGTGGGGAACACCTGAAGAACCCTCTGCTCTGTTTTTCTTTGCCCTTCCGCTGTCATCCACAGCATAGCTAATCTCTATCTGTTTGGCTCGATCAACTGCCACGTCAAAAGACTGATCAGACATCATGGCCAGGTTTGCATACCTCCTGTCAAGCCCCTTTAGGAATCTCTTCACCTTCATAGTTTCTGTAGCTACTGCTGTAGGGGCATACCTACTCAGTTCCAGAAATTCTGTAGCATATTCATCTACAGACCTGCCATTATGTCTTAAGGCCTCAAAGGCCCATTGCTTTTGATCTCTGAAACTTTTTAGTACAAACCGGTTGTGAACAGTTCCACAAACTGAGTCCACGACAAACCCTCCATCCGAGGTAATATGTAGTCATTCATCCATTGTCTAGGCATAGGCCCCATGACATGCTGTATACACTCTATAAGTCTTCTATCAGTCAACTGCAATTCTGTTCCTACCTGTCTGTAGGAATCAAAAAACCGATATGCATCGTCTGACACATCATAAGTACTAGGCACCAACTTCTTGAAATTGATTATCTGTTTGTAAGGTTCCCCTCTTGGTGCGGTGGACTGCTGCTGCTGTGGAGGGTGGACCATATACTGCGCCATCATGTCGATGGTTCTCTGCAACCCAGCTAGAGTAGCTGCCATGGGGTCTATGGGACCCTGTGCCATAAAAGATTGATCCTGAACTGTTGGCAGCTGCTCTTCTACTTGAGCAGCTCTAGGCCTCCTACCCTGCCTCCTTGGGGCAGGCGCCTCATCTTGTGCTGACACCTCGTCAGGCACATCTGGTTCTGGTGCAGTGGCAGCTCTCTTGCTTCTACGCATTTTCCTAAAATTCAGCAGCATTAGCCCACAAAATTCAAAACAGCATGTTACACAGCTCTATAGACTTATATTTACACACAATATATGAAGCAGAAACTAGAAGCAAAGATGACAATGCAAGACGAATGTGGACCCTATTTTCCGCATGTGACTCCTAGTAGACTCTTCCCAACACTTAGACAATTTTTCCCTATGAATCTGGAGCCTAAGCTCTGATACCACATTTGTCACGACCCAACCTATTGGCCGGACCGGCACTAGGACCTGGGCCAGCCTAAAGCCCCCGAGGCCCGTAGTAAGCCTAACTATTCACTAACCCAACTCTAAGGCCCATTTGGGCCCAATTTCAAGAAATCAACCGGACAGAGTCCGGCCATAAAATGGACCTTTCAACGGGGAGTTTTTGACTCACCCGACCTGTAAACACAATAAATACTCAATTGGGGAGCTCAGCTCACCCTCCACATACTCATATCAACATAAAAATAAATGGGAGCTCAGCTCCCTCATCCAGTCCATCAAACATGCATGTGATAATAATTTTACAGGTCCAAATTAACAATTTATATTACAGACCCAAATCAATTAAATATTTCTAATACATGCGGAAATTCTAGAAGTTTATAGAATTACACAAACATGAATAGACGACCTGCGAGGAAGAAAAGCAGGTTAACCTCATAAATATCCTCCTGTGGCCTGGAAAAATATTGAACAGGAGTGAGCGTTCGACTCAGAGAGTAAAATATCAATTTCAACCATAATCTCTATAACTATCTAAAGCTAATGCATCCTGTAAAGTGAAATGTAACATCAGCAATAAATTCACATCATAACAGCAAAAAGGTAATTTGGAGCACTCACGCACCCAGTAATATCAATCATAATATATGGGAGCTGATCCCCTATCTGACTCTCTTAAATCCAACTCGTGCGATGAAGAACTCAGCTCGGACTTCCACTTAATAACCAAATCAGGGTCCCAGCGAAGAACTCAAGCCGTGTCTACCCCGAAGGACCGGGTCCCAGCGAAGATCTCAAGCCGTGTCTACCCGTCCTATCCATAGTCCACACCACATCACACGCACGCCAACGCACGCACACTGCTCCAAATTACCACAACAACATCCATGGCACTTTAACAGTTGTGAATGCAACATAAAACGTGCCTAGAGTTTAACTACATAATTATATACATATAAGTGATGCATGGGCATGCTTGAACATATAATAATATCGAAATTACAATTAAAATTAATATTTTACTCACTAACTTGACAGCGATCACTGTGGCGGCTGGGCGGAGGAAGAAGGCTGTCCCGACTCATCTGACAATTACATTATAATTATTTAACACAATTGACTCAATACAAATCATGAAAAGACCAAATACGTCCTAAGTCGTGCCGAAAATCTGGTAGAGTCTCCCCTATACCTAGGACCTACCCAACCTGCAAAAGGGCTCAAAACACACTTCTATTTTCACAATCCATATATCCACAACTCAATCACATCACACAGCCCCTCCTGGGCCCATCAAATTAGTCATCCATCACAATATGTAAAATTTCAATTTAGTCCTTATAATTGATCATTTTTGCAAAAATTGCCCAAATAAGCTCTAAAAATTCTAAAACTTTGCCCCGCGGTCCTTAGCAATATTACTAGGCTATTGCAAAAAGAATCATAATTTTCTGAGCTACCACGAATATTTTATGAATTTTTAATCCTATTTAAGCACTAGAAAATTATGAAAAAGTAAGGTTCGGGTTTACCTTTGCCGATTCCGACTTCGGAACACGCTCGGGATGTCTGACAATGGTGGGGTAGCCAAAACCTCGATCCAATTCGGAGACTTTTCCGGTAGCGGGTCTGTCTGGCCGGAAATTCACAGACCCGGACAATTGTCGAATTTCCGTGAATTGAGGATACCTACACGAAGCCCACAATACGGGAGTTAGTATAAAATTTTTACGGAATTTTCTAAGCTCATTTAATGCTCGAAGAAACACTGCGAAGTTCCGTGGGACCCACTGAAAAACGATGTCGGAAAATTTTGAAATTTATATCCCCGCGAAGCTCTCGACGAGTGGAGCGCTCTGGTACTCTCGGTTTTCTCGTGGGGTTTACGGTTTGTGAGAAATCTAGCCCAAAAATCAAAATGGGCTAAAACTTCCCGGGCAAAAATTGGACAAACCGCTCGATGGATTTCGGTATTCTTGGTGTCTATGGAAAGCTCTCGACGAATAGATGAGTTTAGACACAAGACCTGGTCCGATTGGTGGCCGGTTCGGCTGGGAAGACGAAGCGGCGAGCTTGCGCGTCGCGTCTCTTCGGGAGCCTTTTTCCAGCGTTCTAGGAGGCGGCCGATGGGCTGGGACGGCTGGGGATGGGCGCCTGCGGGCTGGGGTGGCAAGGGAGGTGGCGGCGCGGCAAGGGGAGGAGGGAGGAGAGAGAAAACGGGAGAGAAAGAGAGGGAAGAGGAAACGCGCGCGGGAGAAAAAGAGAAGAAGAAGAAGGGGCCGGTCCGATTCGACCGGTCCGATCCGGTCCGGTTCGATTCGGCTGATTCGATTCAGGATACAAAATTTTAAATTTTTACTTTGCATTGGGACCGAAAACGATGCCCAAAAATTTCTAAAAAATTCTAGAAAACTCAGAAAAATTCGTAAACTCCAAATATATTTTTAGTTTTGCCACATGGTCTTTAAATTAATTTTTAAAATCATCAAAGTTTATATTTTCAAAAAATCGAACCCGATTTTTAAAATTCGAAAAATCTTAAATAATTTTCTTAAAATTTAAATAATTAAAATATCAATATTACTCATAAAATAATAAATTTAAAATTTTTGGGGTGTTACAGGAATCACGAGCCATTTAACTCAACTTTGCACTTGTAATTAAATTGCTACATCTAAGCCTCACATACTTTAAGTTAAAGGAAGGCTTTATTAATTAATCAATAAATAAAAGGAGTGAACTGCAAGGTATGACAGTTTATAGACCATATGGAATGGAGGGTTAGAGATCCACCAGCCATCATTCTCCCCTTCATTTGGTCCCACTATGACCACTACAACACACCCTTAAACACCATGTTTCAAGCCATAACTATACAACATGTCATGCAAATCCGAGCCTACATGCATCTATGTCAAGGGTATGGGGCGGAGAGGAAACTGATAAATGTCCAAAGTCAGTACAGGAGTTAGCCCACACCACGAATCCATCTAACAAACCTATCACACGGAATTTGGTCCTCTCCACTGAAACATTTTCTTCAACTTATATATATATGAAAAAAGATAGAACAAACTGATACTGCTTTTGAATTATAATCATAATCGAGCTGCAATCATAAGAAGACTACAATTTTAGGAAACTGAAATCGTGGATTCCAATCCAAAACCATAGTCGACTTGGTTGGTGGGTACCTCTATCTCCAAGGGCTCTAACTCAGATATTTTATTTTTTTCCATCTTATTGAATCGAATTTAATTGTTAGGTAATTTGGGACTTGGCGTAGAAAAGAGACATTTGTCTCCACCTAAACGCATAATTAGCTCCACTGCTCCAGCCAATATATTTCCAATTGATAAGTTTTTAATCTTTTTCTAAAATAAAATAAATGTACGCGCACGAATCAATGACAATAATAAATTAATATAATATCAAATTTAACTAATAATATATTTTTATTTAACTAATAATATATTTTTATTTTTTTTAAATATAATTTGAAATTAATATTAAAGAAAAATAACTGAATTAAGCATGACGCAATTTATGAACGAACGGACGGTCTCCTTCGCAAAGTACGTTGCGGTCTCTCTCTCTCTCTCTCTCTCTCTCGCTGTCTGCTATTAACATTTTCTCATTTGTGGAGGACGCAGAAAAATTCAAACACAGACTTCCTCCCCTCTTCCTCCCTTCTCATTTACAGCCAAAAAATTTTAGGGTTTTTGTGTTATTTCTACAGTTTCAGATCTGCTCGTCAATTTTTAGTTTCATTCCTTTTTACACCCCACGGATCTCTTTATTTCTCTTCGATAACATCTCTGGTAACTCTCTCTATTTCTTCTTGTGTTATTGCGCAAAATGTGGTTGCTGATTTTTGGGAATGAATTTAGGGTTTGAATTGAGATTGGATTTGTTCGGATTGCAGAATTTTGGTGGATTGGAGTCGATATTTACAGGATTCATTTTTCATGTTCTGCTTTGGGTTCGACTTTTCTCCATACTTGTGGGTTCTGCATTTTTGAATCGCTTCATTTATTTGCATTTATGTTTATTTTGTTTATGGATTTGTATTAAAAAAATAATAAATTTGTTTCTATTTTTGTGTGTGAAGCCGTGTTAAATAGATCTTGAAAATTGGCTCCGCAAAAGCGCTCGCAGCGCCACATGGGTGGCCAGATGCAGCAGAGCAATGCTGCTGCGGCGACCGCTCTATATGATCATGCCGGCGGTGGGCCTATGCACAATGCAGGCCCCGTAAGCGATGCCGGCGATGCGGTCATGGCACGGTGGCTCCAGTCTGCGGGCTTACAGCATCTGGCCTCTCCCTTGGCTTCAACAGGCATCGATCAGCGCCTCCTCCCTAATCTCCTAATGCAGGTAAAGTTTTGGTTGTTTTATAATGATTTTTGTTATCATTGTCTTCTCTTATGTTTCTGGTTATAGAGTGATCCGTGATACCGGGTATCTTGTATGGTTTGGACGCTGGTTATGATTTGGAGTACTCCCACATTTGATTTGATGATTTTGCTCTGGGAAAGCAGTTTGGAGAATTGTACTGGTTCATTTCCGAGTTTTCTTTGTGGACTCATTTGTTTCGTACCAGCTGTTTATCTTTGGGCTGACTAGTTGATACACGATTAATCTTTTAGTGCTTTAGTGAAAAACAAATGCTCCTTTGTTTTGGTTGGCATGTATCCAAGTTTTGCAATTAGCATTTTCAAATTAAGTTTCTGTAAAATGGATTGCTAGCGTGGATAATCAATTTTGATCCCATTTCGATGACCCATAGAGCAAGGCTTGTCTCTTTGATAATTTTATGGTTGGTTATCTATAGTGTCATTATATTTTCTAATACTATCAATGATTTCCCTACTGTATAATATGGATTTTGCTATTTTCATGAGTTTATATTTTTAGTAATCTCTGAGTAGCATATTTTTATGTCTTTGTTATAGGGTTACGGAGCACAATCTGCTGAAGAGAAGCAGAGGCTTTTCAAGCTAATGAGAAACCTCAACTTCAATGGAGAATCAGGTTCTGAGTCTTATACACCAACTGCCCAAACTTCAGCTGGTATGGCTGTATCAGATGGTTTTTATTCTCCTGACTTTAGGGGTGATTTTGGAGCTGGCCTTTTAGATCTTCATGCTATGGATGATACAGAGCTTCTATCTGAGGTATGGCTCTTTATGAAGTACTTAGTCTAAGGGGTACTTCTACCTTTTTCTTTTGATAAGTAAAGACATGATTATAGGACTTCTAGGGCCTTGTACCGAAGGAGTGGTATGTACAGGAACAATTATAAAACCACTTATCCGTAAAGTATTGCCCGCTAAAGCATACAGGATAATTCAACAATTGTTGATTCTGTGACCTTAAAATGGTGCAGCTGATAAAAGCAGTTTCTTCTTTCTTCCTTACATCTGTTTTATGCAGCTCTTATTATTTGCCTCCTCCTCTGCTCCATGTTAGGTAGTAATAGTGTGTTAATTTTTACTAACTACAAAATGAATTCAGGAGTTTACAATGGGCCCCAACGAGCTTAAGTAGTTCTGTTCTTGTCTTTCTTTCTTGTTCATGCTATTGCCCCTTTTGCTTTTCTTAATGAATTCGCCAATGAGGTCTTTTGAATGTTTAGTAATAATCAGCTTTATACATATAACTTTTCTTTTATTTCTTTCTTAATATTGTGAAGGCCTTTAATGATTTTCCCCCCTATGTTAGTTATTGTTGTTTTGATATCTTGGCAGCATGTCATCTCAGAAACATTCGAGCCATCACCATTTATGCATGGTGGCTCAAAAGGATTTGACGACGATGCAACTAGTGTTAAACAGCAAAGAGAGCAAAATGATCCAGATCAATCTGTTCCATCTGCTATTATTGAAAAAGAGAACAGTAATAGGGAAAATAATGTGGCAAAAATTAAAGTTGTGGTAAGTTGGTTATATACGTAGCATATCTTCTCTTCTTCCTCTCCTGTCTGTTGCATGTGCCTGTGTGGTGCATAGGTGGTGGTTAAGTTGTGAATGCTCCATTGTGCATGTGAATGCTATTTTTTTCATAGAGGAAGAACAATTTATTTACTCAGGTTTCAGTTATAATTTGCTTGCTGTACTTATTTTTACTGCTAGAGCCTAGAGGTACCTACTGCAACTATCAGATTATCTCATTCATTTAATTCCAACTTATTGATTGTTTCTTTGGCTAGCTCTACTCATTAAAAAAAGGTACAATCAGTATGTTGTTTTCTATGGGATCTTTTGCCGGAATACCCAAAAAAACCCAGATTTTTCAAAAGACACTCAATGTGAAGAAATGAATTTATACTTATTATTAGCAGAAATGCTATGTGTGGATGAGGGGATTTGGACATGATTTTAGTTTGAGTTGTTTGAATGAAAGTCAGCGTATTCTTTAGTTTAATATAGATTCTTGAAAGCGGATGAGAGCTGATTTCAGGTGGATAGTTTATAGGTATTACAAATCTACCCTCATAAATTTTTTCTCACATTTTGATGTACTTTCTTTACATACATACGACTTATTCATCCTTGTATGTATATGACAACATTGCTCCTGTCTTTTTTCTGTTCCCTATTTGATGCTTATTTCCTGATTCACAACATATGGTGAAAAGTTTTTATTTTATTTTTTTATTTTGTTGCAGGTACGCAAAAGACCACTTAACAAGAAGGAAATTGCTCGGAAGGAAGATGATATTGTAACTGTATCCGACAATGCTTTAACTGTTCATGAACCTAAGCTAAAGGTTTGTTCCCTTGCATCACATATAGCATTATTTTGGATTTTATGCTGAAGATAGGAAATGTTGATTAATTCTATCCTTGTAGTCTGTTATCTTCCTTTTTTTCCTTTGAAAGTACTAACATTTCATGCTGTTATGGAAAGGTGGACTTGACTGCATATGTTGAGAAGCATGAGTTTTGTTTTGATGCTGTTCTGGATCAGCATGTCACCAATGATGAGGTAACATTTACTATGTTATAGTCTCATAGACGGATGCCAATATTGTTGGTGCATTAGTGTGCATATTAAATGTGAGAATGTATGAAAAGTTTAATGCCTAATTGGAAAAAAAATCATACTTTTTTGTGTTTTTCCAATTAGTACTTTTAATTTTGGCAATTTTATCCCAATCTGAAAACTTAGTTTCGGTTGTATCCAACCAGTTAAAATTAGAATAAAAAATAATATTTCTTATTAAATGAAATAGAGAAACATTTTCATTATCTCTCTCTCTCTCTCTCTCTCTCTCTCTCTCCATTGATTGCCCCTTCCCCTCTTTTTTACTCTCATTTGCGCTCATCAATTTGATTGAGTAGTTTAAGTAGTTCCTCTTTGATTTATTGGTTGTTATTTTTTTGATCCAAGAAGGAAAAAATGATTGCTTCACATGCTCAATCAGGTGTATCGTGTCACTGTGGAGCCAATTATTCCCACCATTTTCCAGCGAACAAAAGCTACATGTTTTGCATATGGTCAGACAGGTAAAAATTTAGTTCATCTTTCCTGTGTCGTATATTAAGCTTGCATGATTAGGAGTGAAGAAAATTTATAGTAGAACTTAGTATATATACAGACTTTGGAAGTTGATAAATGTTTCAAAAACCCAGAAATAGTCATCGGTATTTTCAAAAAAGATGGAAGAATCAAGTTTGCAGTGAAGGAGCTTTTACTTAGTCGTCTCAGCTGCTTTTTCTGTTAGGACTTGAGCAGGGAAAGAGATGGAAAAAGTGGTTGTCTGTGTGTGTGGGCGCACAGATTTTCCTATGTGTGATCTAAACTGTGTTGTGGATAACTAAAACACTTCAAGCTTTTAATTTCAGGTAGTGGTAAGACATTCACCATGCAACCATTGCCTCTAAGAGCTGCTGACGACCTTGTTAGGTTGTTGCACCAGCCAGTTTATCGAAATCAGAGGTTCAGACTGTGGCTCAGCTTTTTTGAAATATATGGTGGAAAACTCTTTGATCTTCTCAGTGAAAGAAAGTAAGTATTTCTCATTAGTGTTATTCACCTTTCTTTCTAATTAATATATTTGTCTTGGAATGAATTGATTTATTAATCAAGAAAATTATTTAGAAACGTTCCCCCTTGGCCATCCTGTGTTCCTTGTAAAACATGCATTATCATTTTAGAAATGTCTTATATCATGTAGTCATGCATGTCTATCTTTGCCGCTACATTCATGAATGGTTAATGACTTATCAATTGTACATATAGGTTGCTGAATGACTTTGTTGTTCTCTTGTAGGAAACTTTGCATGCGAGAAGATGGACGACAACAAGTTTGTATTGTTGGACTGCAAGAATTTGAAGTTTCTGATGTACAGATTGTTAAGGAATATATTGAGAAGGGAAATGCAGCAAGAAGTACGGGATCTACTGGTGCCAATGAGGAATCTTCAAGGTCACATGCTATCTTACAGCTTGCTGTTAAGAAGCACAGCGAGGCAAAAGACTCCCGGAGGAATAATGATGGGAATGAGTCTAAAAGTGGAAAAGTGATTGGGAAAATTTCTTTTATTGATCTTGCTGGTAGTGAACGAGGTGCTGACACCACAGATAATGACCGACAAACAAGGTACCTCCTTTGTACTAAAATATTCTATTTTGATTTTGGACTAACTGTAACTTTTTCTGTGGGATTTGTATTTCTTCTACTGTTTAGGTGTTTGAATCTTAATAATCTGTCTACAAAAGTTTTTCTTGAGCAAATCTGATCTAGTTTTTCATTTACAAATTTGGGACCTGTGTTTTACATATGTAGTGTGTGAATAGTGTAAGATTCCTTATACAGGCATTATTCACTTGTTTAGCATGAAGCTTTTGTGAGCAGTGTGCATACAAGGTTTTATGATAGTGGTGTTTATTAACTTGTTCATTATGTCATATGCAGTATGCGTGTCGCATCTTCAAAATTTATAATTAAAAGTATGTAAAATGGAAACTATGTTAATGAAAATCTAGAAGTGTTAACATTGATCGGAAAATTGTGGATGCACCATGCAAACAAGGATAGAATTGTCTTTAATGTTAGAATATTGTGAAAAAGGTTGGGTGAAATCACTATCTGTGCAACTTTCTTTTGATGTTGCTGTTTTAAGTGCAATGACTACATTGAGTGCATATCCATACTATCTCAGTGCTCAGAACTAATTTAGCTGGTGGTGACGAGGCTAATTTTTGCTATTTGGTGCGCCAGATTTTGGTTTGGTTCTGACAGAGCCTTTTTTTTTTTTTTTTTCTCTTTACCTGTTTATCAATTTTAGCGTTGATGGTAAACTGCTATATATTATAGGGCAATTTTCTAAACTAGATCAACTTAAAAATTTTAACATCTTAAAATTTATGGTAGATTTATTTCTTGTTTTGTGCATTTGAAACTAGCCTTCAAGGCTCTAGCACTTCATTTGAGCACCTATGAGTTATTATGATTTGGCTTTCTATTGCCAGTGTTTTCTGGCTGTCCATATACTTGTGAAGGTAATGCTACTCTTTGGTTCATTGCAGGATTGAAGGTGCTGAAATTAATAAGAGCCTTTTGGCCCTTAAGGAATGCATTCGTGCTCTGGACAATGACCAAATTCATATACCGTTTCGTGGGAGCAAACTGACAGAAGTACTCCGTGACTCTTTTGTTGGAAACTCTAGAACGGTTATGATCTCTTGTATTTCTCCAAATGCAGGCTCATGTGAACATACACTAAATACTTTGAGATATGCAGATCGGTATGTATGTTGCTGTTCTGAGTATCAGCTACCTTTGGTTATAGCAGTTCGTTGTTTTTACGCTTCATTGACACATTTATTTGAATGGACAGAGTTAAAAGTCTTTCAAAAAGTGGAAATCCAAGAAAGGATCAGAATGCAAATTCATTACCTCCAACTAACAAGGATGTATCATCAGCATCATCTTTGCCCATTTTTTCTGATGTAGATGATGTTTATGAACAACAACAAGAGGTGAAGGCAGTGGACACAGGTAGAAGAGTGGTAGAAAAAGAAACATTTTCTTACAACCCTACTACTGATTTTGACAAACATTCCCCAAGTTTTACTTCAAGTTATCCCTTGAATGGACTAGATGAAAGTGGATCTTCTGGCTTAGTGGATAAGGAGTGGATTGAAATTAATAATTCTTATGGTGGTTCTACAAGCCAAAAAGTCCATTCGTCATATTTTCAAAACTCAGTGGATACAGAAGAGAAAATGCAAAAGGTGTCACCGCCCCCTAGAAAAGGATCTAGGGAGGAAAAGTTGGAAAATTTGGGTAACTGGTTGAAAAAAGACAACGGTGGTTCTGATCTCCCCTCCACAAACAGCAGGCATCAGAGCACTGGAAACTATACTGCTAATAATACTGGATCGCGACATTATGATCCTGATCCTCCTTCAGATGGGAATATCAATGCAATACTTGAGGTTTGCTATCTTATGCTTGTTTAGTCTATTTAGAAGTGTGTTATGGCTTCTATTAATCTTTTTTATTGGGTTGTTTCTAGGAGGAAGAGGCCTTAATCAAGGCTCATAGAAAAGAAATAGAGGATACAATGGAGATTGTTCGTGAGGCAAGTGAAGATGCATCTCATTTTTGTTTAAGGGTTAAATTTTTTTATTTATTTTTTAACGATCACTTGGGGGTTTTGAATCATGGACTGCATGTAGAAATTCTTGAATTGTGTGGGCTATGAAGATTAAGTATGCCTTTGGGCAACTCAAATGCAATCTTTATTTTTTTGATTGCGATTGAAAAGCACATGGTCTTTCTGGTTTGAATTATTGACTGATCATTTATTGTTTTTGGGCTCCAGGAAATGAAACTGCTGGCAGAAGTTGAACAACCAGGCAGTCTCATAGATAGCTATGTGACCCAGTTAAGCTTTGTGCTCTCACGCAAGGCAGCAGGTCTGGTTAGTCTTCAAGCTCGGCTGGCTAGGTTCCAGCATCGACTTAAAGAACAAGAGATACTTAGTCGGAAGAGAGTTCCTCGTTAATGCAGGCACTGTCTTCTTCAGCAATGGGATCTTATCCTGTCTTGTAATTTCTCCGCTCATGCATATGTAGTTGCAATATGATTTTGTCATGGTTGAACAGTTATGTTGATTTGATGTAATTGATTCCTCTAATGGGGATTTACTTTCAATACTTGATTTTCTTTTTCATTTCTCGCAGTTGCAAGGTAGGGAACCGTTTTTAGGTTTAACAAGGATCCGATGCACTACATATCAATAGTATCAAGGGCAAATGTTGCTGTTCACATCCAGGCTTTCTTGCTTTTAGAGCGGTGGTGGGGCGCATTACTGGTGGTTGGTTTGTTAAATGTATCATTCAGATGCATCTGATGCGTTGTAACTGATTCGTTGGTTTGTGGCCTCGGAAAGTTGTCAAAGATGATTGGGAAACAATTCTCTTTTAGGAAAGAAAGGGAAAAATAAAAATGTGAAATATATATATATATATGGCGTTGTGAAATCATTTTTCTTGTTACTTGTCAAGTTTGATTCACCTGTGCATACGATACAGTTTTGCGCTTGTCAGAAAATGCTTGGCATAAAAAAATTTCCCCATTTTATAGTCAATCTTTGATTGCGGTCCAAAATAAACAGAACAACTGTGTTCTAGTTAGTGTTAAACAATTAATTTATTAGTTTTTATGAGAAAAAAAGATCTCTCCTAAAAAGCTTGAAATCTAATGAATACATTCGTAAAAGCACACTGAAACATGATAGAAGAAAGAACATGTTTTATATGTGAGTTGCAAACAAAGCAATGCCTCCACTATCAAAAAATTAAAAAAAAAAAAAAAAAAAAGAACTCAGCTTGCTCTGAATTCTGCATCAGTCATCAATCGCTAGAACAATCTTTGATCAATTAATCCAACTAGACAACCAAAACTGCTTTGCTACCATGCAGATTTGGAAAAAGGTCGAAAGATCCTCTATTCAAAGGATCCAGATCTGCTATTTGCAGAATCACCGGCAAAAAAATGCGTACTAATCCACATTAGTGGCCTGTTCACTTCTCCAATCAGTTAGCCCTCAATTTTAGAATCTCCTTGGCTGTCCTCACCCGAAAGTAGGGCATGTGATCCTTGAAAGGGGGAAAAAAGGAAGAGAGATTGAGATCAAAATAGGTATAATCAGAAACATAGATTTGGTTGCAATTAGTGATTATTCTAGAATCATCAGGAATGAGGTTTATTGTCCAAAACAAAAAAAAATCCTCAGCTTTCTGGACAGAACCATGACACAGATGCATTAGAACCAAGAGCATAAAATATGGTTATTAGAACGTGACATCAAATTTAAAATTCAAGGGAATATGAAATCTATTCATTGCATGCCCATTGACATGAATAAAAAGACAAGAAAAATTCAGAGAATGGTCTAATAAAAGAAATGGCAGCCAATACTACTTATAAATCAAGACTCCCTGTTTCAGCATAAAAGAAAAAGAACCACAGCATTTTCACCATAATCATTATGCATGAGCACCCCTTCATATATTGCTTACCTGGCCAAAACAGAGCCCTATACCTCTGCTATAAAAATCAGCATATTTGATCATGAACACACCACAATCATACCTGTTAATGAAACAAAGTTGATACAGAATTCAAAGCAGAGTTGAATTAGAGTGAGCAAAGAAAATCAGACAGAATGGAGTTTAGAAACATTAAATGCAAATTCCTCGAGGAAACTCTTTAGAAACAGAATAGATAGACAACAGAATAAGATGGAAAGGACAATATAAGGGAATTTGGGCACCTTTGCAGAGGAGGCAGTGCATTCTGAACTTTAAAATTAGAACTACATTCGATATGGCCACATGTAATGGACAGAGAAAGAGAGAAACACACTCTAGTGACACACATGGATGTTATAATGGCTTTTTCAGGCAGACAACTACAGTTAAGAAACCATAAACCTAAAAGCCAAGGAATAAAAATCCCACAATTCTAATTATCCGTATACATATTTCTTTTATGCTTTTTGTTGAAAAAATATGCATCAACCAATGGAATCCTCAAAGACCTCTTATGAAATAAAGTGCCTTATTACTTGCAGAAATATAAGAAGATACACACCCATTCTGCTGTTCAGGAAGGTCTTCAAGAAATTCCCGTTCCCAATTACTAACATCAATGTCTTTTTTACTCTTGTCCTTCACTTCTTCAACATAGTATTTAGCCTGACACATGACAATTATCAATATTAGCCAAGTTTTGAAGCAGCAGACTAGCAAATCTTTTCACAGAATTTTTATTTGTGTTTTTGACCTTTTATAAGTAAGACAATAAGACATCTTGCATATTAACTAATATCTTTACATTAAAACCCCCACTCCGACAACAAGACAATTCTGCATATAATTGGATCAGGCTAGTAAAGTCATGCCAGCATTTCAATAAAAGTAGTCTCCCTTAACCTAACACAAATGAACTAGATCAGAACTGCAGTCCACACAGTGTTATTTGAACTGGTTAGTTGCAAGCCTCTCAACATACAGCATTTGAAGGCAATAACAGAAAGCATACCAGATTTTCCAGCACCCTCAAGTCCCTTCCTTTGAGTGAATCAAGATATTGGAACTTCTGATCCTTTTTATTAATAATTGCCAAACACCAATGTATCTCTCTATGAACAGGAACAAATATCTGAGCACAATATCAAAATTAATTCAAGTAAGAAATCCACCCAAGGAAAATATGTGATGAGACAGAAAAAAAAAAAAGCATGTGATTCACTTTACTTTATCACATTCAAGCAGGAAGTATCCCAACTTCCTTTCTGTAGTCCATCTTCTGACAGCTCTATAATCATAGATGTTCTCCGCGCTTGTTAACTAAGCATTAAAATAAATTCAAGTTATATACCAAAATAAATAAATACATGAGTACCAAAACTGAATTTTGAAGAAGGAACACAACCAACAAAAAGAGCATGGCTATATAGGAAAATCAAAATATAAAGGTAGGGAAAAATGTATAAAACAAACAAAACAAAGTTCCAGAATTCCAATGACGTATATCTATCTATCTATCTTTCTATATCAGCAAGATTCCACACATATTGCCAGTAGGCCCAGTACATAAACTAGGAACTGAGAATGGTGTGCCATAAATAATAAGGAACTTAGTTATTTGCTTTATGTGAGTGATAACAACCAAAAAGGACAATATAAATGGAAAACAAAGTAAGAGGAAATTTGATGACACCTCAAACTCTTGTGATAATTATGAATAGAGGAATGTACAGAGACAAAAGTTGCCAAAGGACATTTTTAACATTACAGGAAATAACCATCAATGCTTTGCATAAGTACAAGAATGGTTAAAGAAGAAAAGCAACCAAACCACCTTTTTGTAGAAAAAAGTGTTGAAGAAATGGCATGTCAAAAACTTATGTGGCTCTCTCTTTTCTCTTTCTTTTAGCAACTCAAGGTACACATTTATGACCTGCAAAACAGAGCAAAAAAGAGCAAACATATTATGAGCCCGCCAAAATCAATTAACTTCTGAACACCACAATTTGAATAAATAAATAAAACTCTATACCACACAAAAATGGGAATAGCTATAACTCAAAAATATACCTCATCATTCAACCATGCACCTGGTCTAAGGCACAGCAAAATTTCTCCAGTGATATCAATATTTGAATTCTTGTGAGTAACCAGGACCTTCCTCCTTTAGAAAAATAAACACCGACAGCATTATAACACCCAACCACTAAACTATCAAAAATCATATTGATCAAGCCATACCTGCTGTTGGGTGAAAAAGCATGTTTGACCAAAGCCTCCTCCTCCTCCGTAAGAGCAATAAAGGGTTCACGAGGTATCTCCTGTAAATCAATTAAAACCCATTTAAACAAATATTGAAAAAACCAAATCCTTTTCCTTCCTAGTACAACAACAATCACCATGCTCTTAACAACTTTGTTAGCATTTGGCACTACTTCTCGAACTATTAGAACAATAAAACTTCTAGAAGGGAGTGTAAGGAATATATATTCAGTAAAAAAAAAAAAAAAAAAAAAAACAATGCCGAACTACCTCAATTTTTGTTCATCAGAACATAAGGGGGAAAAAACCCTTACCTCCACAGCTTTCTTAACAGGCCGGATTGACTGGTAAAAGCTCAGCTTCTTTTGATTAAATTCAATATCAGAATCCAGTGCTTTTAATCGCCCGTTCCTCCTCTCCGCTCTCTCCAACAACTTCTTGTACACTTCAACACTGGATACATTCACTTCGCCATTCAATACCAATGAATTCAACATTTTTTCCGCATTTTGTACCCCTAAATTCCCGTCCACAGTAACCACGGATCTCTCCTCCACAATCTTAACATCATTATCATCCTTATTACCCACAAGGTCATCTCGTGACCTCTGGCCCAAAACCATAGACCTCCCTTCTCTTCCATCTTCTTCAATAGCCTCAACTTCTTCAATACTGGAATCGTCAGATACTGCCTGCTTTTCAGGATTCTCAAGTTCGTTATCAGCATCAATTATTTGCTTATCTTTAAGCAAATACCTAAAAGTACCAATTGCGTTTCTCTTGGCAAAGTCCAGTTGTTTACTCAAGCAATTCCCCATATCATCAGCACTACATTTATTTTTGTCACCGTAATCAGCGTCTTTGGACCTGGATAAGCCAAATTTGAGTATTCGGCAAGGTGCATGAACTTCCCGGCGAATCTTTGAGGTCGTTTCTGGGTACCGGGATATTCTAGATGCCGTACTATTGGAGGATCCTAGGGTTTGGTTCGGAGTTTGATGCATGAACGACAATCTTGGCTTTTTTGAAATGTGAAAATCGGGAGAATTTAAATATGGGTTTCGCTTGCTGTTGCTGGTTAAGCCAACCATTGTTGGAATCTCGAGCTTAACAGCCGTAAAAATTTAAAAACCATATAAAGGAAAGCATTGCTAGTATGATCTGATAACTAATTTTGATAATAAGGGAATTTTTCTGGTGAGAGATAAAACCCTAGTAGAGCAATTTAGCTGCAAAATTAGGGTTTTTGCGTGGTAAATAAAGGAAGAATTTGAATGTGAATAGTGTAGCAAACGCTGAGAAAGTGGCGTGATCTCGATTTAGAGACGGTAAAGAATCGGAAATTAAAGAAGCAGAATTGAAACGACAGCGAAAATGTGAAGAAGAAAATGGAGAAATTAACGACGAAAAGACAACGAAAGGAAAGGTTTTGTTTGTAAGATCTAAAAGGAAGTAAGGGGAGCAGGGATGGGAGAGCTATCACCGAGATGCTGACCTGAGAGCTAGGAGGGTTTTTTTATTTTTCTTTGGTTTTCTGCTTTGGCGGCACAAAAATTATTCAACAGTGGTCTGATTATAGAGTAATTCAGGTTCACTAAAATTTTATTTGGCACTGAATTTGGGAGCTAGAAACCTTTTTTTTTTTTAATAAAAATATTATTTTAAATATTATTAAAAATTTTAATTTAAAAAAAATTATTTTAATATTTTTATAATTAAAATTAATTTAATTTAATTTTTAATTATTTTTATATACTCTTTAATTAATATATTTAAAAAAATTATTCTATCAACAATAATTTTAACAAGACAGATTCTAATTATAGAATACTTCTTAAAATTTTAATTACTTTTTAAAATATGAAGTTATATGAGTGTATAAATAAATCTTTCCTTTAGCTTTTAGTATAAGATTAATAAGGTAAATTCTCCTTAAATTCTCATTGATATTATTTAAATATTTATATTTCATTCATATTTAAATTTTTTATAAAAATTAAATATTAATATTTAATTTTAAATTAATAATTAATCTCTTTAAAAATTAAAATTTATAAAAATAAATTTTTTAATTTCCATTCAAACACATCAAAGAATATTTTAAGAAGAGAGTGGGCTGCGCCCAACAATATACTTCTTGTTTTGAAGGAATTAAAGTAATATAAGATCCAAGTAAGCATCTATTGCACTCCACTCGATTATTCACATCTACTTTACTATTGTTTTAATATACATAAACAGAAACTAAAAATGTGAATAAGTTTTTTTTTTTTTTTATAAAAAAAGAGATTCTTCAAGAAATTTAACAGGCAAGTTTCTCAATAAGCATTGGCTCAGATCAGCTTCAGCATAGCAGCTTCTATGGCCTCCAGATATCATGCCTGCACGACAAAGCAACCAGAATGGGGCAAAGGTAGAGTACTCTGCTTTACACTTGAAACAGTAGAATGCCAGGTCAACAATTTGATCTTTGCTTAGACAATCTTTTGAATTACACAAGCTGCACGACAGCAGCCACTCGCAAGGTCCCATTTTGGAGTAGTTCTGCAAGTTCATCAAAAAGTAAAGCAGTACGCCAGCCCCATCCCTTGGGAGCTTTTGGTAAAAGAGTACCACGTTGTTTAAAGCTTCCGAATACCATAACTTCTCTCTTTGAAGGACAAATCAGCTGAAAAATTATTTGATGACAGATCTCAAGTTATTAAAATATATCATTAGATTAAGTATGTGCATATAGTTGTGTTGACAGCAGTTTTTTCAGCTGCAACTTCACCTGATAGCGGGCAGTAACCTTCTCACGAGAGTCCACATAGATATGAACCTGAAAAAAGGTAGGCTTGATCTTGAGTGCTTATTGAAAACTTCAATTATAGCAAGTAGCAATGATCACTATAGTCAGCTGTTCCTTTAAGTGGCATTTGGTGAACAAAAGTACCGAGCATCAAAGGTGTTAACAGAAAATGCAAGGAAAATCCTCTGATGTTGGATACAAATAGAACATGTCACACTTTAATTTGTCATTGGTAATGCTAACCTTTCTAAGGGAGTCGGTAATCTCTGCCTTGCGTCGGTGAAGAAATAATCCTGAAATGTTACAAAGCATTTAATACAATTGAATTACAGCAAAATAATTTCTTTTCATCCTGATTAACATAGAATATCATGTTTTCAAAATGTGAGTCTATAGCCAATAGAATATTACCAAGAGTTCGGCGTCCTTGAGGATCTTCATCATTAAAGGCCTGAACGCTAACCTATAAAATCAAATGGATCATATTCAATTCAACCTATATAGAATATCAAACCTTGAAAGACAAAGCCTCATAGCCAATTAGAAACTGATATATGCTGAATTTAGTTGATATTCAGATACCTTCCACAAAGAACCAGCATAAAAATATTCTGGGGAATGCTTGACTTGGCCATCACTGAGCCTATGCACATCCTCGAATTCAACCCTGTGGCACCCATAGCCAATTCAGACAACAAGAAGTAAGCCTCAATCCCATTTCAGACAATAATAAGGCAAAATTAGTTGAATAGCAGTCATTGATTAAGAGTACGAAATTAATAAGGTGTGTGTAGAAGTCGAATTGTCATCCAAATTAAGAGAATAGACCAAGATGAGGTTGAGCATAACATTGGGATTTCCCACATATCAGGTCAAAGGGTACTGTGAAAAAAAGGATGCCAATAACAAATTTTGTGTACAACCAATAGAATTAAATGAACTGGCAATTGAAAGAAATAAATGAGTGATAGAGAAAATTTTTCAATACTGGGTGGTGGCTGAAAGGAGTCAATAAATCTCCTTGCGGTCTGAAGCTTCCAAGTTTCGCATCTTTTAAAAGATAAATAACTAGTAGTAAGAAATATGTGTGGCTAGACATGCAAAGAAATCAACTCACCCAAAACGAAATGGAGGGAAATGGCTTAAAGGCGTTTTCATATCTAAAGATATAGAGGAACTGTTTGCATTCTCCCAATCAATTCCAATAGCATGTTCTGGTGAGTCAAGCATCTGGACAGCAACACCACTGGTACTTGCTGAAATAGATGTTCCTGACAACCTACCTTGCAGTTCTGTCTCATACCCTCTCTCCATATGCTCCCCATGACCATTAGTGGTGTTGCTCCCTCCTTGACTTAACCCAACAAGAGCCGTCAACCCATCTCCTGATAGGTCTCCATTGTGATCAGTTCTACTCTCTGAATCTTCATTAGCAATAGATTGCTGGCAATTTCTATTGCCCATGCCAAATGGCACACGGGAGAAGACAAAACGTGTTGGGGGCCATGCTGCTGTTGGCACAAATGTAGTTCCACGCCCAATACCTGCAAGCCCATCAATAGGTCCCCTAACATGCACTCGCACTGGCCTAAAATGGCCATTACCTTCACCTTGAGCAGAATCAGCAACGTATATATTCCCCATGCTACCAGGAGAATTATTATGATCATGGTCTTGCATGTAGTAACCTGTTGTATTAACCCCTTGAGAAAACCCAAATGGTTGCCTGCAAGTGCATGCCATACTTGTGAAGCAGCAAACTTTACATGTGTCAGCACCAATTTCTTGCACCCTTTGGCTTAAAAGCATCTACATAATTGACAACAAATGAAAAACTTAACATCCTTCTAAATGAAATAACATGAGCATCCTTATAAATGCCCTGAGTAAAGACAGTAGCTTGTGAGAAAGTGAATGCTTGTAGAGGAATAGAAAAGATGTAAGAAAATGGACAGCTTTAGCTGCACTATCGCACAGTTCCTAGATTGAACCAAGAATTGTATGCTTCAAAAAGCTGTCAAATTAATGAAATAACTAGGTGACTTCTGAGGTTCAAGCTGAAAATGAAGTCAATGAATCAATTGATATGTACAGACTCTCCTCTCACTTTCTAGCAAGACACAACTTCCATTATTTGGCAAAAAAACTAAATTTTAAAAGCAAAAAGATGTCATTAACAAACCTGCAGCCAAAGACCATCGTTCACAGCTTTGCAAGGAAAACCCAATTCTTCAAGCTGCTTTCTCACATTTAAAAGTGCCTCAAAAGACATGTTAGAATATAAAAGTGAACCCCCTTCAAATATATTGACAAACGTATCATATTCCTCCCCACGAACCCCACAATTCCCTTTTGCGTAACATTTTAACTGTCTTCTGCCCACAACCCTACCACCCCATGAAAGAGAAGGCATGCCACATCTTCCCCAATCATTGAGCATAAGTCCATTACAGGATGGTTCCCTTGATGAGCAATGCCTAGATTGATCACCTGTAATCCAATTGTTGTTATTCAAATGGCAAGGACCTGATTCAGATGGCCCCTCCATAGCCACTCCACTGGTCCCTAATCCACTCGTTCCAACATGGATTGGCATTTCAACGTAAGAACATGAGGTTCTATTTTCATTCATTTCTGAAAATGGGTTACTCAATGAAGATTGTTTTGCATCACATGGCTGCACAGTGTCCAAATTTGACTGTTTGGAATCAGAAACTACCACTTGAAAGTCATCCACAGAATCAATAAGTTCAACCAGAAGACCATGAGCTGCACTTTGGCTTTTCAGTTCATCTTGTAAACAGCGTCCTAGTTCTGATTCCAACCTCTTTCTAGAGCAACTATCAACCAAATTTTTCCCCTTTGCTTTGGAAGAGTCAGAATGAATACCCACGCCAATCTCAGAACTAGAATTGCCTTGCTCAGAATGTTCTGTCTTGCAAAAAGCACCTTTTGCAAGAAGTGTGTATAATGCCAACTCAAACCTTTTAACAGAAAAGAAAAAATGGAGTTATCCAACTTAAAATAAGACTTCAACCAGTTTCTAGTAAACCCAATTCGGTGGCAACCTAAACTACACCCCTTACCGTTTCTCTTCACTAGGTACCCATAATTCATCTGAGGTCAGTAATGCATGCAGAGTTTGGGAAGAAAGTTTTGGAAGCACCTACCACAACAAAAGGATCAATAATTCAGGGAGACATACAATTGACAAATTGTGAGGACATAGACAAATATCTATTAGATAATTAACTTAACTACAGTGCTGCAACCAAATTTGCAATAAAGAATTCTAGTACATTGTAAGTTATAATTTCCACAAAGTGGACAAAGAAGTAAGACCATTATTAGTCAAATGCATTGAGAAGTGAGAACTACACTAGATTGAAATGTGTAGCACATTGTACCAAAAAAAGTACATTTGTTTTACATTTTCAAAAGTTCTAAAATTGTTTGAAGACATATTCAAGCGAGTAAACAAAAAGATGAAATGTGTTTGTCAAAAATTAAAACTACGAATTCCAACACTTCAGAAATATAAATAATCAATTGTTTATTATGAAATCTCTCATATTTGTAGGTCCCCCTATAATTTGAACACTATTTACTTGTGTCTTCACACCAGCAAAAAGTCATAGGACTTGCAGTAGAAGATACACCGACCTAGCATCCACTACATTGATTCTAATAAACAATAGATAGAAATCTTAATGCTGCTGCCTGCTGCCATGAACAATAAAATATTATCCTTGTTATTGTTGATAAGTAAATATGTTATCAACTTTATCCTGCTCCATCTTAATTGTGTTGCCATACATTTTGTCCCCTTTCCCCAGAGAGAAAGAGAAAGAGCAAGAGTATCCTTGTGACTATGAGAAGAGTAGTAACAGCCAAAACCCATAATGTATACGTGCAACTAAATATTAATTACTTTAATTTTTACCTCTTTCAATTCCATGGCACCACTTTGACAAAGGTAGCCCCAGCAAGCATTTCTCACACGCTCTCCGTGTATGCCGTAATCTTGGCTCTCCGCAAATACCTGAGTTACAAAAGTACTCCTCAATACCCAACATCCTGGAAGCATGTAATGGTGCATAGAGAAGTATCAACAGTTCAAACATAACCTGATATGCCAAGAAGTTAGAAGTCCACAGTTCAGATATAATGAAGTCCGTGCATATAGCACATAAATCCTGCACAGAAAATGCCAAGATGTAATACTGCAATCCAAACATAAAGAATGATCTCTAACTAATCACAATTAGAGATTCAAGAAGCTAGCTCCGAGTAATGTGATTGATACCTGAAGGTCAAGAAAGGAAGCAGCAGCCAACACACGAAATGCGTTGTTATCATTAAGCTTAGGGTGATGCCCGTAAAGATAAGCCAAAGCCATTGCAATTGCCTCCGCACTAACATTCTTATCATCCACATGTAGATTCACGATAGGAGAACTGGCTTCTTTCCAAGGACCATGTAGCATGTTCCTGCCCAGAAAAAATTGAAACAATCGTGAATCATTCTAAAATTTCAAGCCATATTCGCGTAATTATGAAATTTATATCTTCAAAGAATCGATCAAATTAAGAACTAAATTTGGGACCTGAAGTAGGAACTGCGAGAGAGGATGAGGCGATGGAGATGGTAGGTGGAGCCCATAGCGTGGACTACAATATCGGAGAAGGAGCCGGAATTGAAGCCCTCCATCTGGATGTGGTCGCAGAGGGAAGTGAGATTACAATCCAGAGCCCGGAGCTCGCTTCTACTCCGGTCATTGTCGGAGTGATGTGAGGGCTGAATCGTCATTTTCATCTGGTGCGGCCCATAAGTTCGAGGCTGCTGTGGATATTGACCTTCCATTGTTAAGTTTTGGAGGTCCTTTTGGAATTCAGAGTGTAGATCAAAGTAGAGGAGGAAGAAAGGAAGCCATGGCAGAACAGAGAAAAGCTTTTTGGGCGGTATGTACTGGGACAAGTTATAGATCGGATAAGTACAGAACACGAGACACAAAAGTCACAGATAAAACGCAGCGTTTCAAACTATGACCCGTTCGACGACAGTGGCCAGCAGATATTAGTGGTTGGGACTTGGGAGGCTTGTGCACTCTCGTCGGAGTCTTGAATCGAATTAAAACATCCTACCAAGAAAGAGTTATTTTGATATTTTAATTTAAATTTAAATTTTTTATTAAAAATTAAATTAAAATCTTATTAAATTAAAATTAATAAAAATTAACTTATATACATATTTTTTTTTATGATTTTTTAGATGTGTTATATATTTTTAATATAGTTATATATGTTTATATATATATTTATAATTATGAGCTAAATATAATATAATATTATATTTTATAATTTTATATATTTTTAAATAATTTTAATTATAAATACATTAAATTACTTTATAATTTTTAATTATATATATATATATTATATTATATATATATTAATTCATAATTATATTTATATTTTATAATTATATTATAATTAATATATAGTTAAAATATATATTATATAATATACTATTATATTATATAATATACTTAATTCTAAATTATATATCTAAGATTATATAATTTATAAATAATTAAAAGATATATTAAATGATATTTTATGTAACACCCCTGATTTTTTTATATATTATTATTGGGCTTCGTGTAGGTATCCTCAATTCGCGGAAATTCGACGGTTAATGGGATCTGTGAATTCCGGCGAACAGACCACTAGGAAAAGTCTCGGGTGGATCTAGGTTTTGGCTACCCCACCATTGTCGGGCATCGGCGCGTTCCGAAGTCGGAATCGGCAAAGGTAAACCCGAACCTTGCTTTTTCGTAATTTTCTAGTGCTTGAATAGGATTAAAAATCCATAAAATATTCGTGGTAGCTTAGAAAATTACGATTCTTTTTGCAATAGCTTAGTAATATTGCTAAGGACCGCGGGGCAAAGTTTTATAATTTTTAGAGCTTGTTTGGGCAGTTTTTGCAAAAATGAACAATAATAAGGACTAAATTGAAAGTTTGCGTATTGTGATGGATGATTGATTTGATGGGCCCAGGAGGGGCTGTGTGATATGATTGAACTGTTGATATATGGATTGTGAATATAGAAGTGCGTTTTAGCCCTTTTGCGGGTTGGGTAGGTCCTAGGTATAGGGAGATTCTGCGGATTTTCGCGACTTAGGGCGTCTTGATCTTTTCTTTGTTTGTATTGAGTCAAATTTATTAAATAGATGTAATGTAATTGTCGTGAGCCGGACGACCTTCTTCCTCCGCCGCCACAGTAATTTGTCGTCAAGTTTGTGAGTAAAATATTAATTTTAATTGTAATTTCGATATTATTATATGTTCAGCATGCCCATACATCACTTATATGCATATATTTATGTAGTTAAACTCTAGGCACGATTTATGTTGCATTCATAACTGTTAATGTGCCATGAGTGTTGTTGTGGTAATTTGGAGCGGTGTGCGTGCGTTGGCGTGCGTGTGATGTGGTGTGGACTATGGATAGGGCCGGGGTAGTCACGGCTTGAGTTCTTGGCTGGGACCGTTCCTTGAGGGTAGTCACGGCTTGAGTTCTTCATTGGGACCCTCGATTTGGTTTATTAAGCGAAAGTCAGGCTTGAGTTCTTCAGGCACGAGTTGGATTTAAGAGAGGCGTATGGGGATCGGCTCCCAATATATTATGATTGATGCTACGAGTGCGTGAGTGCTCCAAATTACCTTTTGATGCTATGATGTGAATATGATGTTGATGTTGCATTTCACTCTACGAGTGCATTAGTTCTGAGATAGTTATAGAGATTATGGTTAAAATTGATATTTTACTCTCTGAGTCGAGCGCTCACTCTGTTCAAAAATTTTTACTGAGCCGAGGAGGATATTTTATTAGGTTAACTGCTTTTATACTTAGCGAGTTGTTTATCGATATTTGTGTAATTTTATGTACTCCTAGAATTTCCGCATGTGTTAGCGATAATTATTTGAATTTGATCCGTAATATTATTATCATGTTGGACACCTGTAAACTTAATATTCTATATGCATTTGATGGATTGGATGAGGGTGAGCTCCCATTTATTATTATGTTGATGAGTATGTGGAGGGTGGTGAGCTCCCAATTGACTATATATTGTGTTTACAGTCGGGTGAGTCGAAAACTCCCGTTGGTAAGTCCATTTTATGGCGGACTCTGTCCGTTTGTTTTCTTGATATTGGGCCCAAATGGGTCTTAGAGTTGGGTTAATGAGCAGTTAGGCTTACTACGGGCCTCGGGGCTTTAAGGCGCCGAGTCCTAGTCTGGTCAGGCCCATAGGTTGGGTCGTGACAAATGTGGTATCGAGCTTAGGCTCCAGTTCTTAGGAAAAGTTGTCTAAGTGTTGGGAAGAGTCTACTAGGAGTCACATGCGGAGTATAGGATTACATTTCGTCTTTTCTGTAATTCTTTGTTTCTAGATTCTACGTTATACCTCGGAAATATAAGATTACCTCGATTAGTGTCTTGATTTTTCGTGGAGTACAGAAATGTGAAATAGAGTTAGTAGACATGTGAGATCTATCATGAGGATCGTACTCCAAGAAATGTTATATTTTTGTCGGTATGGGTTTAAATGGTGTGCCCATTTCGTGTAAGACACGAGTACATAAAAGTGAGTCTTAAAAGTACAGTTCCCTAGATAAGGATGATGATACCACTACTGGCAGTCATCAGTAGATGACCCAGTCAGAATAAGTTTGTGATAATAGAAGATTCATGAGAGATAAGAAATTAGGAGACCTAGTGCACGGGGCGTATCGTAGTAACTATACAATGTTCTCGATGTCTGTTCTGTAAGCTGCAGATTACAGTACCAACATGAGATTATTGTGTAGAGCTGCGTGCATCCCTGTGGTGCTCCATAATGAGGGTGTTTACAGATGGCCTCTGTTTTGATACAATTATGCTAGAACAGAGTTCTATATTTGCAGAGGAGTTGGGAACTCTGGCTAAGAGTCTAGAGTTAGAATATTGAAAGGTCACGGTTGGGTGATAACTAGAGTCGTGACTCGATTACTGACATGAGCTAGAGTTACATCAAGAGTTGCCATCGGACGGAGGTTTGGACTAGTTGCAAAGTAAAGGTGACACTTATAGAGTGAGAATAGTATACCTTGTGTGTATCAGTATGGAATAAAGTACAACTCTACTACCTAGAGAAGGTCGAAACTATGAATTGATGATTTATAGAGCTATGATATGATAAAAGAGTCATTAACTTGACATGGTTCTGGCAAGGTGGTAGATGTAGTACCTTTGTTGCGAAGTTAGGATATAGTCCTATCTTTTGAGAATGGATCGAAGGTTATTCACGATAATGATGACTTATGGAATAGTGTCCCGGATGGATTTGTAGAGTGTGGTAGAGAGTAGTTGGCTCGGGTATCACGAGAGGATACAAGTTCCATTATAGGAATCATATATAATCGGATCACGATGGATGTAAATCCTTTGAATTGGATAGCGGGTTTGGGTGCAGGAATCTTAAGTTTTGGCTAATTGAATAAATATAGAAAATAATAATGATAATGATAACAACAAATAAATAAAATTACTGCAGAATCAGTTCTCGAGGTAGTAAGGATATTATGTAAGCTAAAGGATAAGAATAGAGATCATACGATAAAGGTATGATTGTCATTTCCTGAGTTCTTTTGTAACTTCATATTGTTCAAAACAATAGTATAATCTAATTATAATAGTGTTAAGAGTAATAAATTAGCTAAGATTTTTTTCAGAAGGCAATTGAATAGAGAAAGTGCAGAATGAAAGTTTGGACAATTGATTGCGGATGCAATATAATTTAAATGCCGATTGGAAGTACTAGCTAGAGTGGTCAAATGACCAAATCGAGTAGCAGGACATATGATAACTCGACAGAGACTCTGAAAGATATAGTCAGCAAGTTCAGCTGTCATGTTAGGAAGAATAATGGAACCAGGGATAGATTAGTTAAGTTCTATTTTGGATAAGAAAAAGGAAATAAATGAAAGGACAACCTAAAGGGCGCGTAACAAAGGAACAAAGTTAAGATATAGGGTAGGCTAATTGTTATTCTTGGCAAGGAGAATGACAAGGATGGAAAACCCAAAATGGGACCACATTAGTAAGAACAGTGATGGAGGTATGGAATACAATAATAATGAGTAAAAGCTAGAAGGTGTGCGATGATATTGTGGACTATCTAATTAGGCGAGAAGAAGAAGTTAGTAAGTAGTAAGTTTAATAAAAGTTAATCTAAGGGATCAAAAGGTATGATGAGAGGAAAAGAATGATAGATAATGACAGAGGCTTTAAGTTAGACTTTTGAGATAGTGACAAGGTAGTTAGAGGTTCATTATGAATGTCGAGCAAACATTTTTAGTGTGATCAACGAGAATCACTTTGTAGTAAAGCAATAACGACATGACAACGGTAGGGGTAGAGCGAGAAGTGACAAGTGCAGGTGGTTATAAATCACTAGAAAGTTCAAGGATCAAACTAATGACCATAGATAAGATTAGAATTAGTGTTGGAAGAATTTATTAGTGAGAGAAATCTTTCAGGAATCAACAAAAGTTAAGAGCACAATATAAACGATGATAGATATGAATCATTGGTCGAGTATAAGTAAAGTTAATAAATTATAAAATATTATGTCAGGAAGGACAATGGTTGATAAAGAGTTCATGCAGATGACATCTTATAGGTAGAGCACAATTGTGCTAGGAGATGATGAAATTTGAAGAGAAAGACCAAGAAACATAGGTTAAACATTATTATATGGACAATCGAGCGTAGTTGAGTATAAGAGTATTTTTCTTTCTTTTCAAGTTTAGCTCGTGTTTTTGATTCTAGAGCATTATATAAGGAGCAGTGAGTCAAGGAGACCTAGTTAATTGAGAGTTTGGTAGGCACCAATTCATACATAATTTCTGATATGAGAATGACAGTAAGTGCATACCTAGTATTAAGTATGAAAGGACGAGCAGTAATGACAGGAGTTAAATTGAGTTAGCTATACTAAGGCTTGCAATTGTTTTAAACTATGAGTGGAGGAAGTACTATTTATGGTTGAGATTCAATAGATGAAATTGTTCTTTGATGGGTAATTTGAGGTTGAAGTTTAGAAAGCTATGGGCGGTATATATGATTATATTAAGGAGAATGAACACGTGAAGTATCTTGTTTGGAATTAAGGCATGACACATATTTCCTACAGTAGTGTTAGTTCGGATGGAACTTATAGTTTATGGGGCTCATATTCATCCGGGATAAGCAATTTCCTACTAAGGTGATAGGGAATGATAATGTTACGATAGTTAAGTTGGAAAAAGGGGATCTGAAAAAAAAAAAAAATTTTCTATGGGTAATTATAAGTGTTACCTAAGGTGAAGACTGTGGGGGTAGGAGTAAATCAAAGGGTTAGAATTATCAAATTAATGAAAATATTAATCAATATAAGACTAAAAAATAAAAAGAAAGTTAAAGTTGATGATGGGATAGACATCTTTGAAGGAAAAGGTGTAAGGATGAGATAGGACTAAAATTAAGGAATAAGTACAGCAGGTTGAAAAGATACCAACAATACCAAAAATAGGAAAAGGGAAGTGGATAAGATGCAAAGGACAGGAAGAGAGCTCGATAGAGTCAGTTATAATGATGAGGATAAGGAGTGTCTAACCATTGCCCGGTGTTAACACTACCTATGAGCGATGAAGGATACAGGTGTCTTGTGGCGCCTCGAGTTGGCCTAGGGTGTGTTTTGATGCGGATGGAAAAGTAGTGGCTTATGCTTCAAGGTAGTGAAGAGGTATGAGCGAACTATCCCACCCATGATTTGGAAATGGCGGTGTAGTCTTTGCACTAAAAATGCGGAGACACTACTGTATGGTGAAGTGTGAGAGATATACACCGACCATAAGAGTTTGAAGTACATCTTCCAACAGAGGATTTAAACTTGAGGCAGAGGAGATGGATGGAGCTTACGGAAGACTATGATTGCACCATCGGTACCACCACAGGAAGGCCAATGTAGTAGCAGATGCTTTAAGTAGAAAATCTTACAGCGGTTTGGCGCACATTTATTGAGAGAAGAGACCGTTGATTCAGAAGTACATGAGTTGATGGATCAAGGTTTAATCCTAGATCTTTCGGATGAGGAGGTCTTGTTGGCTCATTTTTGGTGAGGCGGACTTGCGAGATAGAGTTAGAGTTTCCCAATCAGAGACCAACAATTAATGAAGATCATAGAAAGAGTCTGACAAGGTGAAGGTGCTGAGTTTGGATTTGCCAATGATGGTGCCCTAGTGCAAGGTTCTAGGATATGTGTGCCCGATGTGGACAATCTCAGAGATGAAATCATGCGAGAGGCACACTATACACTGTACAATGTCCACCCAGGTTCCACCAAAATGTACCATGATGTGAAAGATAGCTACTGGTGGAATGGCATGAAGAGAGACATAGCAGACTTTGTGTCCAAGTGCTTGACTTGTCAGAAGGTGAAGTTTCAACATCAGAGACCGTCAGGGAAGTTGCAAGAGCTCCCTATCCCAGAATGGAAGTGGGAAATGATCACTATGGATTTTGTGACTGGGTTGCCTCGTACCACGCGAGGATATGATTCGATATGGGTGATTGTAGACCGTTTAACCAAATCAGCTCACTTCTTGCCTGTAAAGACTACATACTCTGTGGCACAGTACGCCGGGATCTACATTCGAGAAATAGTCAGATTGCATGGAGTTTCGGCTTCCATAATATCTGACAGAGGGCCCCAGTTCACTTCTCGGTTTTGGAGAAAATTGCAGGAGGCACTTGGCACCTGATTGAACTTGATGCGGCTTTCCACCCTCGAGCATGGACAGACGAAAGGACAATCCAAACACTGGAAGACATGCTTCGCATGAGTGTTTTGGATTTTGGAGGTCGATGGGATGATCAACTAGCTTTGGTGGAGTTTGCCTACAACAACCGTTATCACTCCAGCATAGGGATGCCACCCTATGAGGCACTATATGGAAGAAAGTGTAGGTCTCCTCTGTGTTGGACGAAAATGGGGGAAGCGAAGGTGCATGATGTAGACCTAGTGCAGTACACTTCAGAGATAGTTCCTTTAATCAGGGAACGATTGAAAACAGCTTTCAGCAGGCAGAAGAGTTATGCAGACCCCAGACGGAGGGATGTGGAGTTTGCGATGGCGACTATGTATTCTGAAGGTTTCTCCAATGAAGGAGTCGTGATATTTGGAAAGATTGGCAAGTTTTCACCTCGGTATATTGGACCTTTTGAGGTTACTGATAGAGTTGGAGCAGTTGTCTACCGGTTGTAACTACCAACCAATCTTTATCACTTTCATCCCGTATTTCTCTTATACATGCTCATGAAGTACTTCCCAGATCCTCACGATATACTACGGCGAGGATGTAATAGAGCTAAAGAGAACTTGACCTTTGAGGAGCAACACTGTAGCCATAGTGGACTACCAAGTGAGACAGCTGAGATCAAAACAGATCCCTATGGTTAAGGTTTTGTGGAGGAGTCGGTCAGTGGAAGAGTGCACCTGGGAGTCAGAACAGGACATGCGCAGCAAGTACCCTTATCTGTTCAATGTATAATCATGTGCTTTATTCTGCCTTGTGTAAAATTCGAGGACGAATTTTCTGTAAGGGGGGAAGAATGTAACACCACTGATTTTTTTATATATTATTATTGGGCTTCGTGTAGGTATCCTCAATTCGGAAATTCGGCGGTTGTGGGATCGTGAATTTCCGGCGAACAGACCACTCTAGAAAAAAGTCGAATTGGATCTAGGTTTTGGCTACCCCACCATTGTCAGGCATCCCGAGCGCGTTCCCGAAGTCGGAATCGGCAAAGGTAAACCCGAACCTTGCTTTTTCGTAATTTTCTAGTGCTTGAATAGGATTAAAAATCCATAAAATATTCGTGGTAGCTTAGAAAATTACGATTCTTTTTGCAATAGCTTAGTAATATTGCTAAGGACCGCGGGGCAAAGTTTTATAATTTTTAGAGCTTGTTTGGGCAGTTTTTGCAAAAATGAACAATAATAAGGACTAAATTGAAAGTTTGCGTATTGTGATGGATGATTGATTTGATGGGCCCAGGAGGGGCTGTGTGATATGATTGAACTGTTGATATATGGATTGTGAATATAGAAGTGCGTTTTTAGCCCTTTTGCAGGTTGGGTAGGTCCTAGGTATAGGGGAGATTCTGCCGGATTTTCGGCACGACTTAGGACGTACTTGATCTTTTTCTTTGTTTGTATTGAGTCAAATTTATTAAATAGATGTAATGTAATTGTCAGGTGAGCCGGGACAGCCTTCTTCCTCCGCCCAGCCGCCCACGATAATTTGTCGTCAAGTTTGTGAGTAAAATATTAATTTTAATTGTAATTTCGATATTATTATATGTTCAGCATGCCCATACATCACTTATATGCATATATTTATGTAGTTAAACTCTAGGCACGATTTATGTTGCATTCATAACTGTTAATGTGCCATGAGTGTTGTTGTGGTAATTTGGAGCAGTGTGCGTGCGTTGGCGTGCGTGTGATGTGGTGTGGACTATGGATAGGGCGGGGTAGTCACGGCTTGAGTTCTTGGCGGGACGTTCCTTGAGGGTAGTCACGGCTTGAGTTCTTCATTTGGGACCCTCGATTTGGTTTATTAGCGAAAGTCCGGCTTGAGTTCTTCGCTGGCACCAGGTTGGATTTAAGAGAGCTGTATAGGGGATCAGCTCCCAATATATTATGATTGATGCTACAGGGTGCGTGAGTGCTCCAAATTACCTTTTTGATGCTATGATGTGAATATGATGTTGATGTTGCATTTCACTCTACAGTGCATTAGTTCTGAGATAGTTATAGAGATTATGGTTAAAATTGATATTTTACTCTAGTCGAACGCTCACTCTGTTCAAAAATTTTTACTGAGCGCGAGGATATTTTATTTCAGGTTAATCTGCTTTTATACTTCGCAGGTTGTTTATCGATATTTGTGTAATTTTATGTACTCCTAGAATTTCCGCATGTGTTAGCAGTAATTATTTGAATTTGGTCTGTAATATTATTATCATGTTGGACCTGTAAACTTAATATTCTATGTCTGTTTGATGGATTGGATGAGGGAGCTGAGCTCCCATTTATTATTATGTTGATGAGTATGTGGAGGGTGAGTAGGCTCCCAATTGACTATATATTGTGTTTACAGGTCGGGTGAGTCGAAAACTCCCCGTTGGTAAGTCCATTTTATGGCCGGACTCTGTCCGTTTGTTTTCTTGATATTGGGCCCAAATGGGTCTTAGAGTTGGGTTAATGAACAGTTAGGCTTACTACGGGCCTCGGGGGCTTTAAGCTGGCCCAGGTCCTAGTGCCGGTCCGGCCCATAGGTTGGGTCGTGACATTTTATATATTAATAACTCAATTCAAAATTTAAATAATAATTTAAATAATTTTTTAAGAAAATAATTATATAAAATTATTTTAATAACTAAAAATTAAATCAGAATCATACCAAACTGAATGAGAACGAATAATCATATCGAACCAAAATCGAAATAATAAAAAGCTGAATCAAAATCATACTGAAATTTTAGTTCAATTTGTTTTCAAGCTAACCCCAAACTATACCAAAATCATACACTCAGAAGTTAGTAGTTAGATTAGTCATTTATATAGTGATTTAAAGTTGAAGTATTTAATAAAAATAATTATTAGATTAATTGTTAAATATAAAAATAATAATATTTTCTTATTAATCTAAGCTAAAATACTCATTAACCTCTATAGGGGTTTTCATGAACGGTTACCTAATCTCTAAATAATAGTATAAAATATTATATCATTGAATAATATAAATACGAGATATAATATTTTAACTAAAATCAAAATAATAAATGATACTTTAAATGTTATTCCTGAACAAGACTTATAAATTTTGAAGAAACTATGTGCTCTAGGCAAAAAAACATTTGGTTAAATTAGTTACAGAATTTTGTGAAATTTAATTAAATTTCAATTAAAATTAATTTTGTATGATATATCAAAAATTTAAAATGCATAATTCAATTAATAATTCAATTAAAATTTCATGTAATTCATGTTTAATATAACATCATAGTTTAAACTTGTTTACTTTTATTTAATATAATTTCATAATTAAGATACATTTGCTTTTATTTGCTAAACTACCCTCTATCGTAAAGTTTAAAAAATTATTATTTTATACTTAAAAAAATTTCATACTTAATAAATTTATAAAAAAAAAATTCATACTTAATAAATTTATAATAATTAGCAATATATTAATAAATATAAAATAAATTCATACATAATATATAAGATTTGTTGTGAAAGACTTTCAAATTACATAAGTCAGCATTTATTTTTTTATAAAATAGAAAGTGAGTACGCATTAAAAAATTAATAACAAGTTAAAATAAATATATCTTTTTATTTTTTTAATTAATTAATGATACTTGGGTAAAATTTTTTAATTAATAAATATAAAAAATAAATAATTAGTAAAATTTTTTTAATAATGACATTTTCATTTTAAAAATATTATTATATAAATTTTATGAAATTCATTTTAAATTTTATTAAAATTAATAAAAATTAAATTTAGTTATAACTAATTTTATATAATTAAATTCTTAAAATTTAATTTTAATTTTTATTTAAACCAAACATGGAATGAAA
Organism: Hevea brasiliensis; assembly: GCF_030052815.1. Taxonomy (NCBI): domain Eukaryota; kingdom Viridiplantae; phylum Streptophyta; class Magnoliopsida; order Malpighiales; family Euphorbiaceae; genus Hevea; species Hevea brasiliensis. The sequence goes on along the minus strand of NC_079507.1, from coordinate 74,955,937 downwards.
ATGACCCAAGTCCTCTTTTGACGATTAGTGAAGAGTTTGTGTTTGAAAACGATGTCATTTAGAGTAGTTTTCGGCTCCCAGTGTCATTTGATTTTGGTCTCTGATTTAAGTGGCCCGTCTAGAGCCTAATTGATTACTATTTGGTTTTGTAAATATGCCTGCTAGGCTTCTTCCCAATTGCTTGTACTCTTGGCCTGGGTCTAGCTTGAAGGACAGAATAGCATAGGACAAGAAAATGGCGACTCAACATGACAAGACTAGCGTCCATTTCTGTCATATCCAATTGGTATGCCAAATGCAGATTTATCATGTTTAATCCACTTAACCAAAAGCACTTCCATTGTCATCGTTTGGAAGATAGGATGAATGCCCTTGATAGTTTTGTGCCTCATTGCTGTCGATTTATTCTGGGATTCACGATGGAGTAACCACTTTGCAGTTTTCCAAAATTCTGCAGGCAGTTTGTAATGATTTTCATGCTAAATTAATTCGAGCAGCCCTGTGACTTGATATCAGTAATATGTTGTTCCATTCACATGAGCCCAGTTCTCCAGGTTATTCAATTGGCAAACGAGAAGCCAGAGATCTGTGAAACATTTATTGTAACTGCTTTTTATGACCCGAAACCCGAGTTACTTGCTTAGGGAACTGAACTGAAAATCTGCCAACCTTCAAATCCCACATCGAAAGATAAGACAAGGAGCGTGGAGACTTCGCCTATAAATAAGAAAGCTCAAAGAATTCAAAAGCATACCTTTCTCGGCCTTTTGGCTAAGATCAAGTGTAGTATCTGTTCTTATCAGTTTAATATCTGATACGTGGACCAATGGTCCACTCGATATTAAATTAATTTTTTAAGGGGGTGGGTCCATTACAGTAGCTTGCTACTGGGATCCACGCGCGTCGCCTGTGCGTTGCACTACAGCACTGGCCTGGCGCACCCCACCAATTCTAGTTTCAAATTTCTTTTGTCTGTTAACTGTAGGCTCGACTAGATGGATTTCATTCACAAAGCTTAATTTAGTTTAATAAATTTATTTATATTTTAGTAATAATTAAAGAAATTAAAATTTTAAATTGCATCCAAAAATTCTCCATTTAATTTTTTTTTTTTATAATTAACCATTGGGGACTTATCTCTTTTGAAGGTTTAGCCACCGAAAATCCTTTTAAAAAGATGAAGATGGCCGCAGTCGATATTTGTAGTTTCTTGATAATTATGGTTAAATTATGTGACTTCATTACCTTTTAAATTATAGACTTGTTTTAATTTTTTAAATTAATATAATATTACGTTAAAATTTTTTTTAAACCACAATTTTAGTTGGTAATTCCTTCTCCATTTTATATGGAGATTTACCTTTTTTTTAATTGTCCTAAAGTATATGTTATTTTTTAAAAAAAAAATTTATTTATATATTAATTTATTAATATAAACTTGTTTACTATATATATTAAAAAAATTTAAATTTTAAAAATAATATAGTAATCCGAATTATTTATTTTTTAATAAAATAATATGAATAGAGGGAATTTATTGCTTTAGCTATATTTTCTGTCTCATTTTAAATAATGATTTAAAAGTTTTGTTCTATCCGACCTTATTTGTATTGAAAAATTAAAAAAATATTAATTTTTTATCTGTTGTTATTCACAATTTATCTATTCCTTATTATCTTTCTATTTTAATTAAATACAATGATATTTTAATTAATTATTAATATTTTTTTTATAAAAATGAAGATATCTTACTATTTTCTTGATTTTTATAAAAAACTTAAAAAAAAACACTTAAAATGAGACAAAATAAGTATTAATTAAATTTTCTTAAACCATGTAAAAATAAAAATAAGCATATTTTTGTAGGAGGGAGGAGTATTTGTTATTTGAATATAATTATTGAGTAAATAATGACTTAAATTGGAATTAATTTGTATTATAAAAAATTTAATATTTTAGCATAAACTATTTTATTAATAAATTAAATCATTACTTCAATTTGATATAATTTAATTCCAATTTAACAAATTAATTGAATTTAAAAATTTTAAAAATTGCCTTAATTTGAACAACATATACAATAATATTGAGTGTTATTAGCAGTCTCTTTTTTTTGTGTTGAGTAGATACTTAAAAAGATAATAATGTTGGTGATAATTTTATTATGATTATTCATGATTTTATGCTTGTTAAAATTATGAGTTAAAAAATTTTAAAAAAAAATTATTTTGGGCCATCATAATCGAGCTTACCCGGTCCATACTTGGCCGTATATTGGACTGGCTAGTAGCAGTGGCAAGTAGCAATGAACTAATGGTGCAAATTGAACTGTTTGAGACCACACACGAAAGGCTAGGAGCTGAATTGCCTGGAGGCTGTGGTCCGTGTGGATGGGATAATCACAAGAGACAAAACCTTTGTGTGTCCACATCTCCCAGAAGACTCCAAAACGGAATCTCTACTTGTCAAACAAACGAGAACTCACCTGTTAATCCCAACCTTAACGTGCCTCGTGAATGGCTCCCTCCTTCCCAAGTACTGCTACTGGCCCAAAAGTGCAACACCAAGCATAGCCATGGGACTAAGCATCATTTACAACCCTAACTAAAAGCTACTGGCCTTTTTCTTCTTTGGCAACTCTGTATGTTTTCTCTGTTTCCGTGAAAAACAAGAGCTCCAAGCCATGGCCTCGATTCCCCGTGTTTCACTTTCCAAGACACAAGGGTCCCCTTCCTTTTCCAACTCATTGCTGCCATCGCCTACAGGTTCTCTTCCTATCCGAGCTCCTATTACTCCTGACGATGATTCTTCTGATTTTGAATCTAACGGTCATACTGACCATGGTTATAGTGATACTAGTAGTAATATTGATAATGGGTCTGAGTCTGACGAGTATGTTAGTGTTGAGGAGTTTGAAAGTGGATCAGAGAAGCTTTTTGCAGGCAGCCCAGATGAGGAAAACCGTGAAGACAGTGGCCTTTTGGATAAAAATAAACTCTCTAGGGCTTTTGTGCCGAACCCAGATGAAGAAAGTTTGGGAAGTTCAGTTATAGACGAGGAGAGTGGTGTCACTGATCATTATAGGCCCGTTGTCGAATCCGATAGTCCTTATTTGCAGCGGGTTATGCCTGTTGCCCAATTGTCAGTGGATGACGATGATTTTGAGGGGTCGATGAGTGATGAGGGAATGGTCAGCGGTGATACGGGAGATGGCAGGTTTTCAGCTATGGTTAGTGCACCTAGAGTCAGAGTGTCGGCTGTTGAATATGATAAAGAAGATGAGCCATTGGTGCAAGGAGATTCACATGTTGTGAACGAGATTGAGTTGTTACCAGTGGGAGATAATGAGGATTTGATTTCGGGTAATTTTGTTGGAGCAGACTATGATGTTTCGGGTATTGAAGAAAGTAAATTTGCAGTGAAGTGTTCTCCTAATGGCTCTGCTTCGGTTGAATTGATCAAGAATGATTACCGTGCGTTTACATCGGAAGCTCAAGTCGAGCCTTCGGTGGAAAATAAAGAGAATCCAGAAATGAAGGTAGATGCTAAGCATGTTGCTGATGAACCCGTTTCAGTTGAATTGGTTGAGGACGATGGTCAAGTTCTTGTACCAGAGGCTCCTATCGAGTTTTTGGTGGAGAGCAAAGAAGAGGTCTTGGGGAAATATTCTCAAGTGGATGATGATACTAAGCAATTTGCTGAAGAAAGGCCGCAGCTTGGGAATTTGGAGCAGGAAAAGATTGAACTGAATGGAAGAGATGGGCACAACATAAAGAGTATGGAGAACGTTTTTATGAATCATGTATCTGAGAATTGCAGTGCCAGCCAGCTAAAGGAACATGTTTCTGATGTAACTAATGGTTGTGGTGATACTTCTGAGTTGAACCAGGTTGAGAATATTGTTCCAGATATACGAGAAATGAAAGTTGATGGTGCTGTCCTGCAAGAGGTACAGATAAGTGAAATAGTTAACAGTTCTAATAATTCCTCTGTGACTGTAATTAATTCTGCTGATGAGTCTCTTCAGAAAATTGTGCCAGAGCCTCAAGAAATGAAAGTGGAAGTCTTGGGAGTGGAGGCAGAAAAAGCTACAGATTTTGTTAACGGTTATCAGAGCTGTGTCTTTAATAGAAGTGTTGCCCTTGAGAAAGGCAATGACATTGAGAAACTAGACGGTAAATCTAGGCGAGAAACTGGCATGAGGGTTGAATCTCTTGCACCTGAAGATGCCATCACAGTAGAATCTGTGGACTCTGCATTTGAGACGAACGAAATTCAGACCGTGGATTTGCTGGAAAGTGTTGATTTTCCTGAAATGTTTGGAGTTGATAGACTAGAAGTAGCGTCTCAGGGCAATACCAATTCTTTTGGTATCAGAGATGAAGTAAACCATGATTCAGAAAAGATAGAAACGCAAAGAGGTTTTTTGTCTGATGAAGATATTGAAGAACTGATATTTGGAGGCTCTGGAAGTATTGAGCGTAACATGAGTGAATTGGAGAAAAGTGCAGCCTCCTCTCCTTTACCAGTGGCTGATGATTTCCATGATCATCAACACAACATTGATGGACAGATTATTGAAAAATTGGAGACAGATAAGGAGCGTGAAGCAAAGAAATTATTTGACTCAGCTGCATTGGCTACTCTTTTGAAAGCAGCAACTGGAGTTGAGTTGGATGGAGGCAGTGTCACGGCAACCTCTACTGGTTCTAAAGTATTTTCTGTTGCGTACCCTGCTGGTTTGGGTTCCTCATTTGACAGTACAAAACGGGCTTCTCAATTGAGTATGGTCAAGGATGCCGTGAATGATCGCACAAGTGTGGAAGAAAAGAAGATGATTGAAAAGATACAGCATATTAGGGTGAAGTTCTTGAGGCTTGTCCAGCGACTTGGACTTTCTCCTGAAGATTCAATAGTTGCACAAGTGTTACATAGGTTGGTCCTAGCTGCAGGGTTACATGTTAGCCAAGAATTTACCCTTGAATCTTCTAAGAGAATGGCCATGCAACTTGAAGCGGAGGGCAAAGATGAATTAGACTTCTGTTTGAACATTTTTGTTATTGGGAAAACTGGAGTGGGGAAAAGTGCTACCATTAATTCTATATTTGGAGAGAAGAAAGTCATGATCAATGCATTTGAACCTGCCACAACTAGGGTTAAAGAGATTGTTGGAACAATAGATGGAGTTAGGATCAGAATCCTTGACACACCAGGTCTCAGATCCCCTGTGAAGGAAGAAGCTACCAACAGGAAAATATTAGCATCTATAAAGAAGTTGACAGAGAAGTTCCCTCCGGATGTTGTCCTCTATGTTGATCGGCTAGACACCCATGCAAGAGACCTCAATGATTTGCCATTGTTAGCCTCACTTACTAATTCTCTCACCGCATCAATATGGCGAAATGCCATTGTCACTCTGACCCATGCAGCTGCTCCTCCTCCCGATGGGCTATCTGGATCACCCCTAGGTTTTGAAGTTTTTGTTGCTCAACGATCCCATAGTGTTCAGCAGGCTATTAGCCAAGCAGTTGGTGATCTGCGTCTAATGCATCCAAGTATGATGCATCCAGTATCTCTCGTTGAGAATCATCCATCGTGTCAAAAGAACAAAAGAGGAGAAAGTATCCTTCCCAATGGACAAAGTTGGAGACCCCAATTACTACTGATGTGCTACTCATTGAAGATTTTATCAGAAGCGAGTTCTATAACCAAGCCTCTAGATCCTTCCGATCACAAGAAGCTGTTTGGCTTATGGCAACGTCCCCTACCTCTGTCCCACTTGGTGTCTTCTCTATTGCAGTCTCGCCCTCATCCAAAATTCACTGCTGAGCAGGGTGGTGATGATGTTGACTCTGATATGGAATTGTTAGATTTATCAGATTCTGATGAAGAAGATGAATATGACCAGCTTCCACCATTCAAGCCTTTGAAAAAATTTCAGGTTAATAAGCTCAGCAAAGAGCAAAGGAAAGCATATTTTGACGAATATGATTATCGGGTGAAACTTCTCCAAAAGAAGCAATGGAAAGAGGAGGTGAAAAAGGTGAAGGAGCTCAAGAAGAAAGGCAAAGATAGCAAAACCAATCATGACTGTATCGGGGAAGATGTGGACCAGGAAGATGGAGGTCCAACAGCTGTGCCGGTTCCCATGCCCGACTTTGTCCTCCCTCCCTCCTTTGACAGTGACAGTCCTTCTTATAAGTACCGAATGTTGGAGCCTGTATCACAGCTTCTTGTGAGGCCAGTTCTGCACTCACAGGGCTGGGACCATGACTGTGGGTATGATGGTGTTAGTCTTGAAAGAAATCTTGCTATTGCTGGTCAGTTCCCAGGTGCAATTGCTGTTCAAATCACGAAGGATAAGAAAGTGTTTAATATCCATTTAGATTCCTCCATTTGTGCAAAGCATGGAGAAAATGGATCAACAATGGCAGGATTTGACATTCAGACTATTGGAAGGCAGCTTGGATATATCCTCAGAAGTGAAACCAAATTCAAGAATTATAAGATAAACAAAACATCTGCTGGGATAGCCGTTACTATGTTGAGCAAAAATGTGGCTGCAGGACTGAAAATTGAGAACCAGATTGCTATTGGAAAGCACTTGGCTTTGGTGGGTAATGCTGGTGCTGTTAGATCTGGAGGTGATACAGCATATGGAGCCAACTTTGAAATTCGCCTCAAAAGCAAGGATTTTCCTGTAGAGCAGGATCAAACCACATTAGGCTTGTCTCTGATGAAGTGGAGAGGTGATTTGGGTGTAATGGCCAACTTACAGTCTCAGTTTACCATTGGTAGGAGTTCCAAAATGGCCATCAGTTTTGGAATGAACAACAGGCGAAGTGGACAGATCACCATCAAGACCAGTAGCTCAGAACTGCAACTTGCCTTTATCAGTATTATTCCAATGGCAATATCCATCTTAAAGAGTGTCTATCCTGGTGGTGCTGTAAGAAACTCATAAATGCTAGATTACTAGGGGTGTTTTTATGGCATCTAGCGTTTTCAGTTGGTTAAATTTTGAAAGGCTAAACACTATCATCTCACTGGCCTTGATGATTATAGCAACTTTGTTCAATCTGCAAGAAATTTAGGTTATTTCATATGAGGGCAAGAGTAAGTCCAACGTCAGTGAACCGCGTAAAGAATTATAGACTCCTCAGTTTATATGTTAAACTAATATTTGGAATATGGACTTGTATGAAATGAAAATTTTCTATTTCGTTGGTTGTCGGAGAATATCAAATATTTATGTTGCAAATTTACTTAGATGAGGGACCGGTCTCCTAATTTTGATTAAATTCAAATTGGTTCCTCTAACCGAATCAGACCATCGCCATGACTACCTAATAGTGGTGAGCATTCAGTTCGAACCGAATTAAATTATAAAAGCTGAATTTTAAATTTTAGAAACCAAATCGAATCGAATTAGGTGAAAAACTGAATCAAATCGAACCGTTCTATTTCGATTCAATTTGATTTAAATCGATCAGTTTTGATTTTTAATTGATTTTTTAATTTAGACTTGATTTTTAAGTTATTTGATCTAATTTTGACTTTTATTTGAACCTAATAACCATTAATCAATGAAATTAAACAATTAATATATATAAAATTAAATATAATTCATAAATTTTTCATAAAAATAAATCATTTCAAAAATCAATTCGATTTGATTTAATTCGATTTTAATATATAAATTACTATTCAATTCAGTTCGATTTAATCAATTTTTCTCTTCAAAACCGAACCAACCCGAAATAATCAAAAATTTTATCATGTAAAACCGAACCGAACCAAACTGATTAAATTTTAAAACCGAATCAATTGAATTTTAAAACCAAATTAATTAAACCGAGTTGACTCAATTTAATTCGATTTTTCAATTTGAACCGAGTTCTGCTCAGCTCTACTACCCAACTTGACAGTATAGGAAGAACCCATGCATTGCTTACTGTTTTTTTTTTTTTTTTAAAAAAAAAAGAAAATCCTTTTTAAGTTTCTCTTACAATACACTTTGGTCCTCATAGCTTCCAAATTATCATTTTCAATTTCTATATTTATCAAGTAAAAAATTTTAAATAACTAAAAGTATATTATAATATAAATTTTTTCAGACTAAAATACAATAATACAATTTAAATGACCCAGTCGAATGAGAAAGGGCCACAATGGATTTGATTGTTTTAACTCGTTAAAGCATAATGAAATAGCGCACAGAATCAACTATGCAACATAGTTTAATCATTTTGATCTAATTTACAAGAGAACTGAACCAGTGCAAGGAAGAATACATTAAACTCACCCATGCAGACCCCCCCTTGTTGGGGAGCGGCAAACACATGCCACTTCAAAAATTGACTTCTTTAAATTCCATCAAAAACTTATTGGAGCTGAGCATCCAAATTTTGAGATGGTGGCTGTATCAAATCCGGTTCTTCTAAATCCTCTGATTGATTGTGTATATCCTGAAATAAGCCAGATAAACTATCATCACTATTATGCACATAACAACAACTTAACACCAATAGTGAGAATGAAGATGTGAAGATGAAGGAACTCATTCCACTGTTACCATTTTGTTTTAAGTCATGACGATGCAAGACGGTGAGTAATGAGAGAAAAGTACATAAGCACACATAATATGAGCAAGCAGATTAAGAAAAGCACCTCCAAACTTCATAGATAAAACTTGGAATCCAAAACTTCAGAAAACTGATGGAAATGCTAGCACAAGTACAAATATGAAAATTGGCGGAGAATTGACAGAGCAACAGAATTTTATCCCAAAAATCTTACACTGTTTAAACTCTAAATGTTACCTCCTCAATGGAAACTAATTTCAAGAAATTTAAGTAAATCCTACCCAAAAACTGAACTGGAATGTAAATGCAAAATTACTTCTATGCATGAAACTGCAAACTTGTGATTTTTGCATCCATATGACGCATCAATTCAACTTAAAGAAGCATCTGAACTCACAACTCACTTGCATGATAAAGTGCAGCGGAGTAGCAGATGATGACAGATTAACAGATCCAGGTACTAAATAAAAACTGTGGTACCAGTATAAACACGTTTTCGAACTTTGCATGTGACCAAATTATGCATGAGATGCAGCTTCTTGAACAAATAGATGAGGATGATAAACACATTCAAATATTGTATCTAACCAAATGCTGTGTTCCATACTGCGTCCCTTTAAAGGAAACAAACAGAGCATGTTCCCAACTGTAAAATGTTTAATTGTGTTCTCAAATGGGCATACGAGCATTGATGTCAAACATTTGCTAAGAAAGATGGCATTTAAAGGCACAGATGAAAAATTGAATGTTATTTGGAGTATTGGATCCTTGCTCATGATTAACTCAGTGTTTGAAGTTTCTTCACCAGATTAATTGTAGATAATCAAGCAGATAAAAGCTGATTAAAAGATAGTGATCAGCTGTGCATGTATCATTTGTTGTGGTTGCTGATCTTGCGCCATTGCATAGGCTTGTGGCTGAGACAGTCTATGATATGGTTCCTCTGGGTTGAGCTTGCATGATGATGTCTGAAGTATTCCTCCTTGTTCGGCACCAGGACCCCACATTTTAGCTATTTAAGTTGAGCAGTAACGTGTAAGAAACTGATGGAATAAATCAGCAAGACAGAAAAGAAGATAAAGGGGGAAAAAACAACCTGACAGTGTTAAATATATGGTATAACTCTGAGCATTGTGCGCAACCATGTGGAGCCGGCCAGTAATTTCTTGTCCTGCCATGGCATAGAGTGGCTGAGACAGAACACAGCGTAATTGATACCAGTGGGTTGTAGAAGCACCGGGGGCAGTCGTAAGCCACCTTTGCACATTACTGTAGACCAAGACAGTTTACATGTACACCCAATAAATCCATAAGGTAAAGAAATGTAAAATGCAGACCAGTTGCAAATGCCCAAAAATAAAAACATTAATAATCAAGGTCAAATGCTTACCTTCCATTAAACAATACATCAAACCAACAAGCCAGCCCATGCACTCTTGCTCCCACAGAAGCTTTGAATTTTAAGGGAATATCAATTTCATATAATTCCGCTTCCTGCAAAAAGAAATGTGATAACAGATCAAATTCCTCATGAAGAAGAGAATAATTATATTGCGATAGCAAGAACGAAACTGTTCTTCTGCAACTACTCCTTTCAGGGCCAAAATAAAGTCAATATTGCAGAGTCTTTAAAATGTGTTTCATTGTTCAAAAGCTATTTTAAATGCTTTCCAAGCAAAATTTCTCAGATATACAGGATTGGCATCCCAAGAATGAGATATGAAACTTACAGAGCACAGACATGAGTGTAGCACACACATGAGAGTGTTTTGTATAAGAAAATTTTCATAAAAGAATAGAAGGTTATCCAGAAGGAACATTTCAAGACAGTAAAAAAAACATGGAACCAAAAATATATTGTTTTCTTATGGGCATTAAATAGGACATGCACAACTGACAAGAAACACAAAAACAGGTCTAGAGGGTAAACTTATACCTTTATTTCAGTGAAGTCTATCACATGAAACATTGCGGGAGCCACCAATAATCTTGGATCAAAGGCATCTACAACAGGCTGTATGGATAGCACTAGGGGTTGGCAAACGGTCGGTTCGGTTCCAAACCAAACAGAACCGAAAAAACCAAAAATCGAAAATCAAAAATTTTAAAAACCGAACCAAACCGATTAATAAGAGAAAACCGAACAGAATCAAACTGATAAATATCGGTTCGGTTCAGTTTTAAACCAATCAAACCGAATTTTATAAAATTTTATATTTTCAACATTAAATCTAAATAACAAAAACATAAAAATAAAAAAAAATTAAAAATCAAAACTCAAAAATCTTAGAGTTCGGTTCAGTTTTCTTTGATTTTCCTTGATATATATATATATATATATATATATATATATATATATATAAAATTTCAGTTCGGCTTTTTTTTTTTTTTTGTGAAAATAACCGAACCGATTAACTGAAATGATAAAAAATTATAAATCGAACCGAACCGATTGAACCGAATTGACTCGGTTTGGTTTTTCGGTTTAAACCGAATTCTGCTCTCCCCTAGATAGCACAACAGACACCATAATGATTACAAAAAAAAAATCGCAAGTAATCACAATATTATGTCAATATTGGGCTACTCTTTTGGAAGGTATTTTCTTCCCCCCCCCCCCAAAAAAAAAAGGCACATACAGTATGTAACAAAGGAAAATAGTCACTTTTAAGCTTTTAAAGTAAATCCAAGTGGCCAACAGTGTTTCAATGTATATCAGAAACATGCAAGTAGACCTGAGAAAAGCATCCCCGGAATGCAGATCCATACACAGGTGTTAGATCAACTCCGTAATAGTTTTGTTGTTGCCAAAAGAGGGCCTGCATAAACAAAAATATATCACAAGTAAAAAACTATTACTTATTCAGAATGGTCTACTTAAACAATATGAAAAGTTTTCTGCAATTGCAGCATTATGCATACAGCAATAAGAAAGTTCCACTATGTTTCATGTAACTTCTTTAAATCATTGCACTCCTTCAATGAAGTGTACAGGTGACAAGAATGAAGTTGGTCCAGAAAAACTTCAACATAATTGTTTCAAATACATACCTTATTAGCAATTTCAAAAAATAAATATTCATCGCCAAAAGGTGCCACGTATTCAGCAAGAGAATGCAACTTCAACTCAATAGTATCTAAAATAACATATTAATAATTTGGATGTGCAAATACTAGAAGCACAAGAAATACTGATAGAGTAAGGCACTTAAATCAAATGGAGGAAATGGAAATATGCAATTATACTAAGAACAGAAGGATTACAGTAATGAATTACAGCAATTCCTCACTATCCTCTCTAGCTCTCAATACAAGTTTATTCAAAAGAAACTATCCAAGTCTCACAAAAAACCTGGCCCAGCAACTATGCCGAAATAAGAAGAGCCAAGCCCTCACCAGCAGAAAGAATTCTGCCCCTAGGAAATAAAACTAATTTTTCTTCCTCTGCTCATCCATTTCTTCCTCAATTTATACACCTCTTTTTCCACTTTACAGCTGTCATCACATGCTCCCAGCACCTCATCCTTTCCGTTACAAATTCTTCTATAATTTTCTAGAATTCTCCAGGCTCTTCTCCACATCCCTATCAAATACAGATAAAAAAAATCCTAATAATGCATAAGCCAGCCATAGGATTATACTAACTGGATTGGGATCAAGGCTTAGTTGAGTTGAGAACAAATGGCAACCACATGTAAAATCACTGGGACAAGCAGCAGATGCATGCATCTAATCATATAGATTATGGAACAAATAACATGCGTTTAAAACCTGGTGTTGACAAGCACATATCATAGAACAAAACATTAAATTTTCACTTTAATTGTCAAGAAAAAAAAACCCAAAGTACATTTCATAAGACTATCATGTGTAGTTAAGGAATAACCAGCATTACATAATATCACTGTCACAAAGCATCTTGCATGAGAATAAAAAAACCTGAGTTAAGATCATGACTAAAATAGTCACACTGGACTTCTAGGCGAGTCAGTTAAAATACGTCCAAGATCCAGGAAAGCGAGATTCAAAGAGGGAGCATTTGAAGAATAACACTTACCTTCCAACTGTAGGGAACATTTTTCCACTAGGGAGAAGAAACTGATCTCTGGCAATTACATAGGACTCTAACATTCTTTCATTGACTAATAAGGTGCCTACATATCACATCCCCAAGGAAGTTAAGAAAGAATATGAATAGTTCACTTGAACGTGCACCATACGATGAAACTCATGAAAGAATCACCATCCATTGGATGATAAAGACAAAGATGTTGCATGAGCCTACCCATTGGTTCAGAGATCAGGATATCTGCTTTCTCTGGCAATTCAACTTCCTCCACTTTACCCTTTATTACCTATATTCAAGACAAACAGTACCATAAGGAAAATAAGAGAAGAAAAAAATAGAAACCTTAAGGAAATTAGAAGTAATATAGCATGGCAGAATCTTACTGTAATCCTTTCACCCAGTGATGGGTTCCCAGCAATTAGTTTGTGGGCATATTCTGCCATTTCAGATGCTTCCACAGCATAAACATGCTTTGCACCAGCCTAATGAAGGGGGAAATGAATACAAGATCAGCCTACAAAAACATCTACACAAAAATGCAGAACTGTAATATTCACACACAACATAAACATTTATTTCATTTAAGGACCAAGTATACCTGAGCAGCAAAAAAAAGACAAAATACCACTACCAGCACCAACATCAACAACAACACGACCAAAAAAATCTGCACGGTTCTCAATGACAGCAGCATAATAGGTTCCTGAAACAAATAGTGTAACCACATTGTTATACTCACCACATGACTTGTTGTCGCTTAAGCGCCCAAGTGAGGAGGGCAAATTGGGTATTAATTAAAATTTTGAAGACTAGGAGGGATTTTTTGAGAGAAAGCACGAGGAAGAAAGAAAAGAAGAAAGACACAAGAATTTATAGAGGTTCGGCGATTCCAAGCCTATGTTCTCTCCTCAAGGCCCTCCTTGAGAGTTAACTCCACTATATTTCTACATGACTCATAGTGGATGTCCATTTATTTGTCGAGGCATTTTGAGCACATGCAGTAAGCTCGCCAAGTTATGAGGCTTAAATAATCAAGCTTCTAAACAACAAGAGTACAAAAACGAAAAATGAAATTGCAGCACAAGATCATAGGAAGAAACACACTACAGCAAGTGATTTAACCTGTCCTCACATAATCCTGTAGCATATTTTGTTGATGTAGCAGTTGTCCATAATAATGAAAATACATTTTAGCAGATGATGCCTCTATTTTATTATCAAACTTGCTTTTATGAGCTGTGACTGCTCCATTTGGTAAAGTTATTCCTGGAATAGAAACAATAAACAATAAGGAGAAAGTTACTGGTCTAATAGAATGCAGCAGTGCAGTAAAAGCATCTTTGTGGAGAAAGCTAAATGAACTTGACCAATAGTAGGGAAGATAATGGATCGAACAGAATCCATTTTGACAACATTTACATTCAATTTAAGAGTTTAATATTTATTAACATGATCACCAATCTATTCTGTGCACAACCATCAAGGTTACTTCTCTTGAGCATAGCTGATTGCATCATACACCAATTGACTGATTGTGAAGAGGAGAATCCTTTTAAAAGTCAATCACAAAATGGACTTCATGCACAAATACGATACACTATTTTGTTCATTTAATTGTATTCTTCTGAAGGAAAATTACTTTTCATATTTTACAATTGAGAGATGCTTAGTTCTCCCATGTAAATATCAGGTAATAGTATATGCATGGTGTCTCTAATAGCGAATTGGTGCTTCTATAAGCATTTCTACATACAATGTAAAAAGTTTCAGGGTCCCTTAGGCCTCCAATTACCACAATTTCAAACACATTTAAAACAAACTTCAAACTAACTAGAGAGGAGAAATTTATAAAACTAAAAATAAAGAATTCCAAGAACAAACCAAAAAACATGAAATTAGGAAATGCAATATGGGGATATCTCCAATGCCCAACTTTACATGACATTATACATTAAAGAGACATCTGCTATGAACTATGACAAAATTTGCAAAGCAGCACCTTGAACAATGATTTCCTTCTTCCATTGCTCAAATGCACAATGGAAGGCCCTGCTCTCCTCCTCATTTCTAAATTTCTTGTAAAAAGTAATACTGTTACGACATAACCATCTGGTAACATTTCAACAATCATATAACTATATTGTGCCAGCAGTACCAATACATTGCCCAAATTCATAAAAAGATAACCTGAGGGAAGGAGATATTGGTATGCTTCAATTTGCCATATCTTTTTAAACAGATTATCCATCCATGACAGAATTTCCTGGAACCCAATGCAATGCCACAAGGTCTCAACCAATAAAACAGGATGGAAATTGGAAATGCAAAAATATTTCTTAAACAATGTGCCAGAAACAAAGCATCCAACATAGAAAAGTAAATCAATTTTAACTGCATACCAAGGGAGGAAAAGGGAAAAAATCAACTTCAAGTGAATTCAATACCTCTTTACTAGTATCAGATGCTAAATCTTCATATATGCAAACTGACCGATCAGGTCCTAGCTTGAATAACTGGTCAACATTTAAATTAAAAAGAAATTATGGTCAGGATACACTCTTCAACCACAGGTGATCACAAACTTATCTAAAAATTACATATGCCAAAGAATTAATTAACAAATACATGCTTAAATCGTTGCATCAGTTTGGTCAGTGACAAGACAAACGGAACAAGGGAGACGCTCAAACTTATGAAAGACTTATTTCACTTCTATGGCAGCAACTTAAAATTATATTGCATCTACTATTTCCGAACTTTGCCATTGGAGAATAAGAACAAGAACAAGAACTAACCCTTTGTTTGGATTGAGAGAAATTGGGAGAAGAGAAAAGAAAAGAAATTTGATTTCTTTAAATTCCTTTGTTTGGACATCAATTAAAAGGGAAAATTGAAGAGAAAGGAGGAGAAATAAAGAGAAATTTTAACTCAAAATATTTCTCACCAATAAAATGAAGAGGAATGGTAGTTAAAATATCCTACTACAATATAAACATAAAAAAAAAAAAAGAGTATAATATTTATTGTCTCTCCTATTCTAATATCCTATCCAAACTCTACTTCTTTTTTTTTTCTCTTCATTTTTTCTCTTTAATTTCTCTTCATTTTCCATGCTAAGCTAAGGATCCAAACAAAGAACAAAGGGTAAATGATAAACATGGAGATAGATGTCTTTTTTTGATTAAAAAAAAAGTACTTAAAATGAGCTCTAGGATAGCCAAAGAAAATCACAATCAAAGATATCAGCACAAATTTGACTACCTCAAATTGAATTGTGGTATGCAAAGGAAAAAACTTTCCCATTCACAAACCTAATTCAACTCTACATTCCTTGAACAAAGATCAATGTAAACTACCCACCTCACTAATTTTTTTCCATCGACATTCCCTCCACTTTCTCGGCAAACAATGGCAGAAACAAACAATAAAACTGCCACACTCCAAATAAGAAATAACACTAACCTGAGCAGTACTAAGATCGACGTCAATAAAATCAGTAGCGTCAGACTCGGAAAGAAATCGAAGCTCCACTACTCCATTATCGGCGCTATACCTAGCAACCACTGGAGAAGCTAAACAAGAAGAAGAAGAAGGATATAGCTCAGTTATTGATGCCAAAGCCAACTGTTGTTGTTTTTTCAGTTTTTGGCCTGCTGAAACCTCCATTACTGCCTCCAACAAGCTCAATCCCTAAGATTTAAATATAGAGAGAAAGATCTATATACTTGAGAGCCTAGCTACAGGCAAGGGTGTGTGTAAAGCATATACAGTGAGTGAAATTAGGCTTTGCAAAAAGCGCCAACCTTGAGAGTGAGTGAGGGGCTTAGGACCGCCAAAGAGAAAACAGGATACTAACTTGGCTTTTTATAACCCAACTGTTTCTATAAATTTGTTTCTTTTATTAAGAGCTTGGGTTCAGATTCAGTCCTTTTAAGCGGCGAAATTTTTCTTAATCTTGATTTTTGACATTGTAATTTCTTCCAATGAAGAGGGAGATGAATGTGAGCCGTCTGACTAGTTTTGATCGCGGGACCATGAGTGATGGGTGGGTTAGTAGTCTACTTTGCCTCAAGTGGGGGAGTGGATGCATTCACTATACAATTGACCATGTGGGAAAGCTGCAATTGGAAGGGTTTATGGAGGAGGGTTCATCTGCTCCTCACATTCACATATTTAAAGGTCCATATTATTCCAAGCTTTGTGTCAAATTCTTCATGTTTAGATGGAAGAAAGAAGCTCGCTTTTCTATAACGCTGCTTGCTAATATTAAAATTGGCTTTAAGTCATCAAAGAGCCGCCCTTTTTCATTCATTAAGGTATGAGAGAGATCCAAAAAGGATGGACTTGATTTTGATTATCCTGTGGTTTTTATTTTTGAAAGATGGTATTGAGTTTTACCGTGTTTGATATGCCTAGAAGTTGTGTTTGTTGCCCTCAATAGAAGCCGAATTTGTTAATAGAATAAAACCACTTGTTAAACCCAAATCATGTTCTCCTAAACTAGCTGTTCAGTGGACAAGTCCAGAATCGAATGGATTCTCTCCATGTTTTTCAGCCTTGGTCGGCTCAAGGAGCACATTAACTGGTCTTTCTACAAGCAACTTCAGCAAGAGTCTGCTTTCATTCAGCCTGCACACGGCAAGTTATTGCAAGCATGCAGAAATTAAACCGACAGCGTCTTTGTAATAATAAATCATGGGCAGAGCCGGAGTTTTTATCTTATTCTTATCAGTCGCCTCAACAGAAAATTGCAGTGAATGACGCAAAGCACAGAAGTGTGTCGTTTTCATTGCTAAGAAACAAATCTCGCACACCTCACCAGCTATCACCCTTGACCCCCCAAGACAATGAAGGTGCTTACTGGTACCAGATAAGCCCTTCTTCATCGCATTTCACCAAACAAACTTTGGCCGACACCATAGTTATGTTGATGTCATTAACCGATTGCTTAATTTTCTTTTGTGCTTCTTGAAATAAATTTCTGCATCATCAGCCATGCCTGTTGGTGGATGATTTGGGAATCCTGGTCTGGAGGAATGTCAAAGAACAATGGCTGCTTTAGCCATACAGGAAGCAAAGACCAATTCTTCTACATGCCTCAGGCTTCATTCACAATCTTAGCCTTGAATGAAAACCTAATGCACGTTTAGCCTCTTTTTTTAAAAAAAAAAATAATAATTTGCCATCATAATCACATCATCCCTTATGCAGATGCTAGTACACTTTACAAGGATAAAACAAAGCGCATGCAATTAATCAACAATGCAATTCATGAGACACCATACATTATCCACCTGTAGAAGCATTATATCTAAGATTTGCCTCTTCTCTTCCCTCATATCCCCGCCACCACAAACTCCCTAACCTCTTCGGACCAAAGGGAGAGCGCATATGATGGTAAGAATTCAACTCCAGACAAAATGAAGAGAGCATATGATAATTCAGCAATTGATATATAAGCCTAACAAGAATAGGGACTATCTGCAGAAGTACAAATTTCCAGCATTTGCAGAACCAGTGCTTCATCATAATTTAAGGGATAGTAATTCGTTATGATTGGATGCAGCAGTTTCAATGAGGCTTCTTCTGACCTTCTTTGTGTTCTTTTACACCTGAAGTAAATACATCCAATTCCCTTTAACGTTTATTTTATTCAGTATGTTTGTCTTCGACAATGCCAGTAGAAATAATATCCAGGCCACCATTAGTCAAATAAAACTACTAGAGGAAATGATGCTCACGTCCTGATTTTACCCTACAAATTCTAAAGGGAATACAATACTGGATTAAAGTTCAGGATTGATGTCCCATAAAAACGACCCGGAGTGCTCAAAATTGGAACCATATCAGCAGAAAATGAATGCCCCCGCTTGTGAGCTCAATAGATCTCCCATATTGCTGCCTACAAAATTATAGCCAGTAACACATAGCCATCATATGACTGGAACAGTGATAACTAAGAAAACTCACCTTGGCAGGCAAGGTGTTATTGGAGGACCAAACACCCTAAACCTTGAGAGTTTCACCTACATAAACCGATTGCTATTCTCTCTCCTTGTAAGAACTAGAAAAATTCTACCAAAATCACCATCCAATCCCAACTTTAACTTGGTAGTCAGAGTGTGGTCACCAGAGCCAAGGTCTAGCTCCCGATTAACTGTCCTTCTGTGCAGGAAACCGAGAACAAATTGAAGCAGTAGCTACCATGGAAATCTCCTCAGCAATAATACCCAGAGAGAATAAGTTGAATATTCAAGCACAAACATTTTTGTTAGTATAAATATAATTAAAAACAGCACTTGTGCAAGAGTTATCTTTCAAGAATCAATACAATTTAGACACTAATAATACAAAAATTAGGAAAAAGCAAAAAAGAGAATAAAATATCCACTGCTACCACAAGCAATAAATAGCATTTACGTGCAATTTGACATGTACTGTAACTTTAAACAACAACAGCCAGTAGCTCATTACAGTTTTGAAGCTCTCATGATGATGTTGGTACCTTGGCTCTCAAGATGATGTTGATAACTTGACAGCTTTGAATGCAGGGTGAAGCAACCCAAGCTCATCTTTCACTTCAAGTGGATTGCTGGTCTCATTCCTCACTCTTTTAACTCTCCGGCTAGCAAGAGATTTATGAGTAAAACCATACATCTGCAAAATTTGATTGTCCCCAAAATTGAAAGCTCGATCCATCTGCTTCAAACACCTCTCCACTGGATAATCACCAAACTTGCCACACGGCTTGCAACCCACAAAGTGAGTCACAAGTGGCCACCGGTGATCACCAAGACCCGGATGATAATTCTCGATCATTTCCTCATATCGATCAACCAAAATCCCCCAATAACCATGCAAATAATAAGCACTCTCTAGATAAACCTTATCACCCCACTTATCACTCTGAGTAGCCAATAGATAAACCATTGCAGACTGATCATCAGCTTCGAAAACGGGTCTATCCTTAAGCTCCCTAGTGAGTACCTTCCCAGCTTCCTCCCTAATCTTCCCTTTGGGCCCCATTGGCGCCCAGGCATCCAAAATATCCAAAGACCATTGGCAATTCCTCAACAGGAAACTCCCAGTATTCAATCCAATCCAATTTTTCTGATCATAGACCATTTCATTCCATCCGTGCATCACGAAATTGGAATCCTTGTACCTCTCCCAAGGGAGCTCAAATGCCATATCCGTAAACATGGCATCACTATCCATCCACCACAAGAACTCGATCTCCGGATGGGACAGCAATAGCTTCCTTATCAATGGAAGCTTCGCCCAGAAACCAGCCATTTCCGCATCAAGCAGAGCCATGTTATAGAAGATCTCAATCCCATGAAGCCTGCAATAATCGATCTTGTTCTTAATCGATTTCAGCAAGTAATGATCCCCGACTGGATTCTCACAAGGTTTAGGCGAAGAACCCGTCACCAAGAGAACTCTCGGCTTATTTGGTCCAATAAAATTGGGAAAATTAGGGTTTTTTCTCAACCACTCAGCTCTCTGCTCGTCCCAATCCGAAATCTTCGGGCCGAGACTAAATGGTTTGTTCGTATCTGGCTTCTCGTCCTGCCCCTCATCCACCAAGATCTTATTGATATCAAATGTAGCATAATTGTTCGGATCGTTGTTATTATTATCGTTATTTTGAGTTGACTCGGTGGCTGGTTGGGCTTCGACGAGGACTCGGTGGGGCTCAGCGTGCTTGCGGGAGGCGTAGAAGCGGTCGCGGAGGTCATTGAAGTCCTGCTCTGGAGTACCAAACTTGCCGGCTCCGATGGAACCACGTAAGACAATAAAGGTCATGAAGAGGCAAAAGAGGGTAACTTTTCCGCGGCGAATCGCTCTCTGAATCCTAAGGACTCGGTAAGTCCCGAGACACCGCTCCAGCATTTTGAGTTAACCCGAGTTAAGAGCCTCCTTAACCCGCTCCCTTTCAGCGAAAAATCGAGAATTTTGTTTGGCTTGTGAGGAAGGGAATTCAGAATTGCATATTATTGAAATAGAACTGTTATAGGGTATGGTGGTACATAGGGAAAGAATAAAGGGTGATTAAGAAGGGGAGAGTCGGGGGATGGAGTGGGTGGAAATGGAAGGAAAGGAAGATGAAGAACAGGAGGAAGAGAAGAGGAAAGACCCAAATTGCAGAAATGAAAATAAATTTATTTTATTATTATTTAATTAATTTGCAGTAGAATAATGTTGTGTGTAAGCACGTTAATGGAATCAATCAATGAAGTGATTATTTGATGGGACAAGTAAATCCTAGAGGTGAGGTGGAGTGAGGAGTGATTTACAGTTGTCAGTCGATCACGCGGTGTGATTTGTGATGTGATCTATGCTTGTTCATGCTTTGCGACTGATTTTGACTCTCTCTCCATTTAACATATGGCACGTCGGAGTGCGGGCGATCATGTTCCTGTCTAGTTCTGGGGTCACTTTCTTCGTTTTCAGACCTTAACTGGAAACCAAATTTGCTTGTGTGCTTCGTTTGGTTGGTTGGTAATCAACTAATCTTATCTCAACTAGGCCTTTTCCGTCCTCGATTAACTTAAAGCTGTCTCACACTGCCATTGGATCTCAAGTTTAGCCTTTGGATTACACTTTTATTATTTTATTTCTTTTAATCCACTAGTAACCAGGCTGGTCAAGGGAAAATCAAGGATATATGAGAAAGAAAGTAACCAAACAAGGTACAACAAATAGTTTCCATGAATAGACTGAGTTTACCAAAGATGCAATAGCATGCGAATAGAGACCTAATATTGACCAAAAACAACTCCAATGCAGGCCTCCTCAACCTTCAGCAGAAGAAGATCCCAAACTATGCTCAAATAGACTGGAGAAATATACAGAGGCGCAAGGCAATGCATCCGAAACCACTGGACCCCATGAGGAGTTTGAATCCTCTGAGACCAAACATACCCTTGACTTCCTCCATAAATTCAGAGGAGGGACAAATCCGTAATTGGGCATTATTTTTCTTCAAAATCCAATAACCTCCGCATTTCTCTCCAGAAATTCCCTCCACTTGTCTCTGCTTCCACCCGCAAA
The DNA here is from genome assembly GCF_030052815.1 of Hevea brasiliensis. NCBI lineage: Eukaryota > Viridiplantae > Streptophyta > Magnoliopsida > Malpighiales > Euphorbiaceae > Hevea > Hevea brasiliensis. The sequence goes on along the minus strand of NC_079507.1, from coordinate 74,934,226 downwards.
ATCCAACTAGCCAAATTCCTAACCAACTTACCAGGCCAGAACTCCAGAAATGGTAAATAGTTACACAAAAAAAAAAAAATCATCATGCTACTTTTTTTGGGATTGTTTATTTATCTCGCGCAGTTTTTGTGAATATTTATCATGAGATTCGAGTAGGGTTTTTGAATTATGGAATGAAGATTACAAATAATTTTCGAATCTGATATCTTCGGCCTCCTTTTGAACTCTATGATTCAAAATTTGTTGATTTTTCTCGAGGCATCGTTGAAAATTTCTAGCTTGATGATGGAATTGTAGATTTTTTTTTTTTTTAGGGATGTGCAAATTACCATAGCATGTTTACGTATTTTGAGAAACAATGGAGTTAATTTAGCTGTTTGAGATCTGTTGATAGATGCCAAGTATAAAAAGCCTTGTATCTAATGTATTTTTAACTGCATTAAATTGCGGAGACAATGGAATCAATTTCTGGATAGAAATTCTTGGTATTGATGATGGTGCAGATTTCTTGTAATATGTTGGAATTTTGAAAACGTTATCAATCTTTTGAATGTATGCATTTGAATTTGTGTTCCCTTCTATTTGTGAGAGGGGTTAGTCAAATGAAAACAGCAGATTCCAATATTAACAGCTATGTAGTTACTTTCTGGGATTAGAAATCATTTTTATGGGAGCTTACATGGTTATCTGGTAAATGAAAGAAAACTTATGTAAGATTCTTATACGTAATATGAACTGCTAAGTGGCTGGCAATACATTAATTTTTCTACTGAAGTACAATGGGCCATGCTGAAACTGGTATCTAGCCATCAGGTGAAGTCTTTGGGTTATGGTGTGATCTGTTTTACTAATTATCAAATTTGTGTATGGATGATAGTCTATGGCTGCATTTGGAGTTCAATCCGAAATTAATTTACTTGATGTCTTCAGCAATTATTAACTGTGAATGGCTTCCTTTCTTCTGCATCCATTTTATATTTATTAGCTTCTTATTCTGAATTGATACTTTTGGTAACAATTTATGTTGAAAAGTCTCATTGCTTTTTTTATTGTCTGGCAGGATAGGCATGATGCTGAAGATCCAAAGCAGAGCACTGCTGATATGACAGCTTTTGTAAGTTCCTAAACTCATCTTTAAGGACATTTTATTAATCCATGCAATTAATCTCAAATAAATTGAGACTACCTCTATTCAGTCAGAATGATGATTTAGGTAGATGAGCTATGAAATTCTCATTCTTGTACCTATCTGGAGCATATTTGGCTGTAAGCATTGAAGTTATTCTTAATGGTAGCATTCTTTTTAGTTTGGGGTGTTTACTATGACTTGATAGAGTTATGATTATAATATGATATCAGTTGCTTTAATTTGGTTGGCCTTGCCCAACATATCTTAGGATGAAGCTGTTAGTGTTTGCTTTTTTAAGTTTCCTCCCTTTTTCATTGTTTGGAGTGCATTTAGAGGGTGCTAGACAAATTACATATTAATTCATTTTAATTTGAGCTTATATAGTGATTGAATTACTTTACAAATCAAAATAACTGACCAATTTAATGTTGCAACCTAACAATTTATATATTACTCTTTCACTTTATATTTTTTCAATGTGGAATTCCTAACATTTAGTATTTTCCATAGAGATACAAAATAAGCAAATGAATACCATAAAATGTTTTTTACTTCACAATATTTCCAATAAAGTTTTAGCTTTACCTGTTTGCTGCAATAGTTCACTTGTATGGTTCAAATGATTTGATGTTTAGCCTTTGCTGAGTTTCCATATTGCTTCTGCAGGTGCAAAATCTACTTCAGCAAATGGTAAGTTAGTGGTTAGAGTTACATCTGTCTGGTGAGGTTTTATAATGAAGTTACCTAAACTATGAATAGATTTACCAAAGTTTCATTGTTGCATTTTGCAGCAATCCAGGTTCCAGGCAATGTCGGATTCCATCATTACAAAGAATATCCTGCTCTTGTTCATGTGTTAATTGCAAATTATCTTGCCAAAGAAAATGAGAGTTCCATTACTATTAGAATAACTTTAAGTTGCTTATTTGATGGATGGGAGGGAAGGGGGAGGGGAGGGAATGTATTTTGACATCGAGGGACATGAAATCAATTCGTTTTCCCTTTGTGGAATTTGTGAGGAGTCTTTTGGTCATTGCAGCATGGTCCTTTAGCATTTTCTGCATCATGTGCAAGTACATCCTTTCTTAAACTTGCTAGAATGGTATCATTTGCAAAACTGTAGTGATCAATGCTGCGCTTTGCATTTTCAAATAGGGACATGAAGTGGTCACTGAAAAACTTTATAAAGTTAATTCTTTTGATCCGATCTGAATTATATTCCTTTAATTGCCCTAGGTTTAAGTCTTGGTTCCTTGCTTAACATGGACATAATTTGAGATGGGATTGAATGTTGGTTTCTTTGACTGCAATGCAATCAATGAAATGGGCAGCCGGATAGATGAGTTGGAGCAAAGCGTCAACGATCTCAGATCTGAGATGGGGGTAGAGGGCTCTCCATCTCCTTCAGCCCCTCCCAAAGTGAAAGAAGATCCCAAGTCAGGCACTGATTCAACCTCAGTTTAGCAACGATATGTGGTGATTTAAACAAATAGTTCTTCTAGAGAGAGATTACTTTTCGTTTTTGCTAATTTTGATTTAAAGCCTATCATCTGCTAGAGCTATGTATTTGATAGGCTATATTGAGTGTCCAGTTTGATTTCTATATCTTTGTTCTCTCTCCCTTTTTCTTTTTCCTAGTTCATTCTGAATGTCTACACTAACACCGTGAATGAATGAAGTTCATGGCTTTTGGGGTTGTTAGTTGATGATCTGAACTGAAGTATACTTTTCTTATATTATGAAATTATTGTCCATTCAGACCGAATCTCCACCTCAGAACATGATAGAAATATAAAAAAGAAACAGAGAAAAGAGAGATTTATGGTGGTCCAGATACGAATTTTAAATGTTGATGCTAATGTGACCAAGGCTCGTGAGGTGGGTTATGCGTGTCCTTAATAAAGGGGAAAGAAAAATGCTTTTCTGGAGCTGCCCCAGCCTGTCAGCGACCAGATCACCACTAAAATTTGTCTTTCCGTGAGGGGGTACTGAGGATGGTATTCTTGAAATCAAAAAGAAGAGGGAAAAATCTATTATAATTTAACAACATATAGAATTAAAATTATTAAATTAAAAAAAAATAATATAAAAAAATAATCCGAACAAAAACACTTACCTAGCTAGGCCAGATATCCATTCAAGCTACAGCTATGTATGGTTTACAACTCATTTCAACTTTAGCGATTATTCTTATTTGCGTTCACGTTACTTGTTTAGAACAGATAAAATTTAATATAATATTTAATCTAAAAATATTAAACTTATTTTTTGTAAAAGGATTAAAATTATCATAAAATTCAACATTATCTAAAATGGAAAAAAGATAATTATTTTTTTAAAATTTTTATGTTTATTCCACACACCCATCTTAAAAATACGTGTACACTCACAATTAAAACATAACAATCACATATTATAAACACCCAAATATAGAATAGTGGGAAGGGGAAAATAAAAAAAAAAATTAAAAATAAATAATAAAAATTCAATTCCTGCAGCGAGTAATGCGATTGCAGCCGCGAGAGTAGGGATTGGCCTGAGCTCCAGGTCGGCAATTGTAATACGAGGCGCCGCGTCTCGAACATGGCACAGTGTTCCTCATCAGAGCTCCGTAGCTTATGTACTTCCTAGTCGCTAAGATACGCCGGTTGATCTCATTGTCCATCTCGAAATCTTCGTCCCCGCTCATCAAGCACTCGGCAATTGATCCACGGCAACCAGATTCCATCGGGATAAAACTAACGGCTACCGTTGATGATGTTGATACCACCACGTGGACGGCCAGTATTGCACAAATCAGGAGAAGACAGTAGTGGTTGGAGCTTCCCATTTTTCAGGCTCTCTGTGTCTCTCTCTCTCTAATTGAAATTGAAAGAATGCAAGTCAGGGGTGGAAAATGGGACATGTTTGGAGCTTTTATGTGACGGTCGAAGCGAAAATGCCATTGATTTATGGAATAATTACGATAATGCCACTACGAATTTAAGATCACTTCAGCTTTACTTAGAATGTAAGATTGTCAATGGAAATTTCAAATATAGACATCCACTAATCATTCTTTTGACTGTCAAGCCCATTTAGATAGGGAGTTTAAAAATTACTTTTTGGAAAAATTTTATACTATTTTAAATATTATTAGAAAAATAATTTAATTATTGTAAACATTTTATAATTAAATCAGATAAATTTTAATTAATTAATTAATATATTTTTTTTAAAAAATCACATATGTTTAATATTTAAAATTTAAATTTGAGTTTCTTCTTTCAATTAGTAAAATCATGGGGTAGATGATGTTGCTGTTAGAATTAGTGGGCAGGCAAATGAGACAATGAAGCTTTTTGTGAGTGGGAAGAGAAATTTCAAAATTTAATTTTTGTTTTTCTAACATCAAATTCAAAATCATGGAATCAGAGAATAATAACTATGTTTTATTGGATTATCTCATAGTCATTTTCAGTGGATGGCAATTTTTAGCGCATTTTGTGCATTGATGATGACATGTTTATGTCCTAGTGAGGTCAATTTTTTTTTCATTATTAATTTTTTTGTTTTTCTTTTTAATTTTTGCTCATTTTATGAAAAATGTTTATATTTTTTAATATCTGAAATATTTAAAAAAATTAATTAATGAAAAATATTTTCTGGTCAAAACAAAAAATAAGTTTTTTTTAAGAAAAATAATTTTTTTTAAAGAAAAATTATTTTTATTTTCTAAATTTTGATAAATTTATTAAAATGTAAAAATACTTATATATAAATAAAATAAATACATATAATTAATTTAACATTGTAATCAAATAATAAAAAATATTTTTATCTTTTTTCTATATAAATTATTTTTCATGAAATAAATAAAATTTTAATATTTAAAAATTTTATTATAGCATTTAAACATTTAATTGAGATGGAAAATGTCTTCTATATTAAATTAAAGCTAGTATTGATGAAGCATAATATAATATAATATAATTAAATATGAGTTTAGTCTTATATTTTAATTAATTAAAACTTATTAATTTTAGGCTTTGCTTGTTTTGTGAAAAATAATTTTTATGTGAAAAATATTTTTCATATTTTTTTTATTTGATTGTAATATTAAACTAATAATATATGTTTATATCATACATGAATAAGTATTTTTCATATTTTAATAAAATTATTAAAATTTAAAAAATAGAAAATAATTTTTCCTTTTTAAAAATAACTTAATTTTTCTTTTAATCAGAAAATTATTTTTTATGAACTCATTTTATTTAATGTTTCAAACACTATAAAATGTGAAAAATATTTTTTGTAAAATAAACAAAGTCCTAAATTTAATTAGAATTATTTTAAATTTAATTAAAAATTATTTTAAATTTATTTTAATCGGTTGGCCATATTTTGAGTTTAATTTTGGGTTTAAGCCTATTTTTTCACATAAAAAATTTTTAAAAATTAAATATTGAGTTTAATAAAATCAAATTAAATTAGATAAATCAAACTAAAATTAAGAAATACTTTTAAATGCAATATGGCGTGTTAAAAAAAAAAAAAAAAAAAAAAAAAAAAACACGTTTCCATTATCATGTCCATTCAAAAATTTAGTTTGATGGATTATGGATGGCTAGGTACGTACATTTGTGGGGGGAAAAAACCCTAAGCTCATGGACCCATGGTTATGGCCTCATCATCTGGGCTGGGACTTGCTTACTGCGACTAAAATCCTACAACTCTTTGAAAAGTTCCAACCCAGCAACCCAAGTGTAACTCAACCTTGGTCTAGTCTTCAGCCCACATCAACGCAGAAAGAGATCTCAATCACAATGCTAAAAAGAAGGCCCAATTAACTTTAGTTCGATATTTTAAACTGAAAAAACCCTAAAATTAAAAGTCTATGTATTATTATTATTAAAAATATTTCTTAATATATTTTTTAATTAAAAAATTGTAAAGATTTATTTAAAATTAAATTTAATATATTTTATAAAAAATTTAGAATTATATAATAATCTTTTTCATCTTTTAACAATATTAAAATTTCAAATTACGATTCTTGTAACACCCCAAAATTTTAAATTTATGAGCATTTTTGGTATTTTAATTTTATTTAAATTTTAGAAATTTTTTTGAGATTTTTCGGATTTTAAAAATCGGGTTCGATTTTCCGAAAATATAAACTTTGATGATTTTTAAAAATTAATTTAAAGACCACGTGGCAAAACTAAAAATATATTTGGAGTCTACGTATTTTTCTGAGTTTTCTGGAATTTTTTCGGAATTTTTGGACCTCGTTTTCGGTCCCGAGGCAGAGTAAAAATTTAAAATTTTGTATTCTGAATCGAACCGGATCGGACCGGTCTTCTTCTCTTTTTTCTTCCCCACGCGCGTCGTTCCCTCTCCCCTTCTCTCTCTCTTTTCTCTCTCCTCCCTCCCCTGCCGCCGGCCAGCCACCTCCCCCTGCCACCCCAGCCGACCGGCGCCGCCACCCAGCCTCCCCAGCCAGCCGGCCGCCGCCCGGAACGGCCGGAAAACGCGCGCGATCTCCCTCCCTCGCGCGCGCGTCGTTTCGGCTTCTCCGGCCAAAATCCGGCCGATCCGGCCACCAATTGGACCGGGTCTTGTGTCTAAAATCATCTACTCGGCGAGAGCTTTCCATAGACACCAAGAACGCCGAAATCCATCGAGCGGTTTGTCCGATTTTTGCTCGGGAAGATTTTAGCCCATTTCGACTTTTGGGCTAGATTTCTCGAAAACCGTGAATCCCACGAGAAAACCGAGGGTACCAGCACGCTCCACTCGTCGAGAGCTTCGCGGCGACATAAATTTCAAATTTTTCCGACACCGTTTTTTGGTGGGTCCCACGGAGCTTCGCAGTGTTTTTCCGAGCATTTAATGAGCTTAGAAAATTCTGAAAAATTTATGTACTAACCCCCGTGTTATGGGCTTCGTGTAGGTATCCTCGATTCGCGGAAATTCGGCGATTGACCAAGTGCGAAATTCCTACGATGCACTTCATCGGAAAAGTCTCCGAATTGGATCGAGGTTTTGGCTAGCCCCCCATTGTCAGACGTCCCGAGCGCGTTCCCGAAGTCGGAATTGGAAAAGGTAAACCCGAACCTTGTTTTTTCATAATTTTCTAGTGCTTAAATAGGATTAAAAATCCATAAAATATTCGTGGTAGCTTAGAAAATTATTATTCTTTTTGCAATAGCTTAGTAATATTGCTAAGGACAGCGGGGCAAAGTTTTAGAATTTTTAGAGCTTGTTTGGGTAGTTTTTGCAAAAATGATCAATAATAAGGACTAAATTGAAATTTTGCGTATTGTGATGGATGACTGATTTGATGGGCCCAAGAGGGGCTGTGTGATATGATTGAACTGTGGATATATGGATTGTTAGTATAGAAGTGTGTTTTGAACCCTTTTGCAGGTTGGGTAGGTCCTAGGTATAGGGGGAGACTCTGCCGGATTTTCGGCACGACTTAGGACGTATTGGTCTTTGTTTTCTTTGTTTGTATTGAGTCAAATTTATTAAATGATTGTAATAAAATTGTCAGGTGAGCCGGGACAGCCTTCTTCCTCCGCCCAGCCGCCACAGTGATTGTCGTCAAGTCTGTGAGTAAAATATTAATTTTAATTGTAATTTCATTATTATTATATGTTCAAGTATGCCCATGCATCACTTATATGCATATATTTATGTAGTTAAACTCTAGGCACGATTTATGTTGCATTGATAACTGTTAAAGTGCCATGGATGTTGTTGTGGTAATTTGGAGCAGTGTGCGTGCGTTGGCGTGCGTGTGATGTGGTGTGGACTATGGATAGGACGGGTAGTCACGGCTTGAGTTCTTCGCTGGGACCCGATCCTTCGAGGGGTAGTCAAGGCTTGAGTTCTTTGCTGGGACCCTCGATTTGGTTTATTAAGCGAAAGTCCGGCTTGAGTTCTTCGCTGGCACCAGGTTAGATTTAAGAGAGCTGTATAGGGGATCAGCTCCCATATGTTATGATTGATGCTATAGGGTGCGTGAGTGCTCCAAATTACCTTTTTGATGTTATGATGTGAAAATGATGTTGATGTTGTATTTCACTCTACAGGGTGCATTAGTTTTAGATAGTTATAGAGATTATGGTTAAAATTGATATTTTACTCTCTGAGTCGAACGCTCACTCCTGTTCAATATTTTTTTCAGGCTACAGGAGGATTTTATTTTGGTTAACCTGCTTTTCTCCTTCGCAGGTTTTTTATCAATATTTGTGTAATTTTATTTACTCCTAGAATTTCCGCATGTGTTAGAAGTATTTATTTGATTATGGCCTGTAATATTATTATCATGTTGGACCTGTAAACGTATAATGATATGCATGTTTGATGGATTGGATGAGGGAGCTGAGCTCCCATTTATTTTTATGAGGATATGAGTATGTGGAGGGTGAGCTGAGCTCCCAAATTGAGTATTTATTATGTTTACAGGTCGGGTGAGTCGAAAACTCCCCGTTGGAAAGTCCATTTTATGGCCGGACTCTGTCCGTTTGTTTTCTTGATATTGGGCCCAAATGGGCCTTAGAGTTGGGTTAATAAACAGTTAGGCTTACTACGGGCCTCGGGGGCTTTAGGCTGGCCCAGGTCCTAGTGCCGGTCCGGCCCATAGGTTGGGTCGTGACAATTTTGTTCATAGATTAAAGAAAATGTGTAAAAGTTCTATTTACTTCTGCCATTCAACAAGTCTCTTTCTTTTTGCCTATAGCATCACCACTCTCTTTGGTAGTATTCACTAATTGGAAACTTTTTATGTGTTAAATTTAAATGTTTAAATATTAATTTTATTATTTAAATTATTTAATTTAATATTTAATTAATTTATTTAAAAATTTATTTTCTTTTCTTACATTTAATATTTCTAATATTACTCAATGCAAAGCATGTCTAAATGACCGTTTGGTATTAAAGTTGGAATATCAAATTTGCTTTTAAAAAAATATTATTTTAAATATTATTAAAAAAATAATTTAATAAAAAATAATTTATTTTTTATATTATTATAATTAAAATTTATTAAATTTAATTTTAAATTATTTTTTAATACTCCCTTACTAATATAATCATACTTAATAATATTAACTTTAATAATTATTAATTATATTAATAATTATTTTAATAATTATCAATCACCTTATTAAGTACTAGCCATTGAAAACCTCGCGACCTGTAAATGTACGACGTGCTAGCTAAGCTAAGCTATTAACTTGTACTTTCAATTGAAATATTCTACGCGCATTAATTTCTATGGATTTAAAGAAGCCCATAGAGATGAATTAAGACTTGGACATTTAATTATTTAAAGTTGAAGAAATATTAATTACCAACAACTATAATTTATTACTTCTTAGCTGGCATCCGCTCTAAAATAAGTTCCACTTGCAGTAGTAGATGAAGCTAAGGGTGATGATGAGTAAGATTAATTAAAAAAAAAAAATTGAACTGTAACTTAAAAATTATAAAAAATTCAAGATTTATTGAATTAAATTAATTTCAAATATTTTAATATATATTTTATTTTATAAAATTAGTGATTAACTGAATATCTACATGTTCACCACTTTATATTTTTTAAGTCTATTTTCTTATAGTATTTTTAACCATCAAGAGAGAATCGTGTGGGGGGCACACGCCTTTCAATTCTTTATTTGCATGTTGACACATGCTATGACGCTGCTCTGAATTTGAGTCTATTATTAAATGAAAAAGGTTTGTGGGTGACAGACGCCTCTTTATTAAAATATTGTATTTACCATTTCTTTAGCTTGAATGATTCTTTAGCCCACGAAACTTCACTGCAATTTCCTTGTTTTAGTATTCCCATGGGATTCAAAATTTGACTGCCAATGCCTAGAAAATATTAGATCGATCATTCCTCGACTCACTATAAATGGGACAGTGATGGCCTTGTGTTCTTCACTTCAGCATTAGACATCAATCCTCTCAGTCTCTATTGGCTACAAGTCTTAGTCTTGGTTCTCATGGCAAGGTTTTTCACCTTTTTAGTGGGATTCTTTTTACTCATTTTCTTCATCTCTCCAGCTCTCTCAGCTCCTTTGAAGAAAAAGTTCTATAAAAAAACTTGCCCATTGGCTGAGACCATAGTGAGAAGCACAATAACAAATGCAATGGCTAATGATACTGGCATTCCTGCTGCGCTCACTAGGCTTCATTTCCATGACTGTTTTGTGAGGGTAATTAATGATCTTCAACATCTTTTAATTCCTTCTTCATTCTTTAACTTTAAATTGCTTGCACTATATAAAATAGGCATATTAGATCTCTATACTACAATATTATACTGATTAAATTTGCATTTTATTTTGATATATATAGGGTTGTGATGCTTCCATTCTTCTTGATTCCACTCCGAAGCACAAAGCAGAGAAAGAAAGCATGAGAAATAAGGGAATAGGAGGCTTTGAGGTGATAGATGCAGCAAAGGCTAAGATAGAGGCTCACTGCCCCAACACAGTTTCATGTGCAGATATTATTGCCTTTGCAGCTCGTGATAGTGTTCACCTTACCGGTGGCATTTACTATGATGTTCTCGGAGGCCGCCGAGACGGAACCATTTCTTTGATCGGTGATGCCACTAAAAACCTCCCCGATGCATTCTTTAATGTCACCCAGTTGAAAGAAAACTTTGCAAAGAAGGGTTTGTCACTAGAGGAATTGGTGACGCTCTCTGGTGTTCACTCTATTGGTGACTGTCATTGTTCTTCATTCTCTAAACGTTTATATTCCTTCAATGCAACGTACCCACAAGATCCTTCCATGGTTTCTACCTATGCCAGTTACTTGAGAGCCAAATGCCCTAGGCCTGTGAAAACGAACTCTGGGGTTGATCCAATCGTGCCTTTTGATCCCCTAACACCAACCAGGCTTGACAATAATTACTACAAGAACTTGAAGAGTAAAAAAGGGCTACTGTTTTCAGATCAAGTGTTGTGGGAAAGTAGTTTGACAAAGAAGATGGTGGGGAGCAATATCAAGCATCCAAGTGCATGGGCTTCCAAGTTTGCTTCAGCAATGGTGCATATGGGTTCGATTGAGGTGCTTACAGGGTCACAAGGGGAAATAAGGAAGAATTGTAGGGTTGTGAATTATTAGCCCATATGGATTTTGATGCGATTAGGCGTGTGTTTTCTTTTTTAGATTCAATAACTTGGGTTGTTTGGCCTTGGCCTTTGTTTATGAGCATGTTATGTATACACCATGTATTCTATGATAAAAATAATCTTGCGGCTTGTTTTTTTAATATATAAATCTCGCAGATTTCTTTTTCATTTCTACTAGCCAGGGAATTGGCAAGTACATGTTATTCAAAAATTTGAATTAAATTACAAAGGATAGTTCTAAAAAAATCTCTTAATTTAATATAAATGATTTATTTTAGTCAAATAAAAATAAACAATATGATATATAAAAATTATTATATTAATATGATATATAAAAATTTATTTTCATCAGAGTATCAGTAATAGCACAAGTTAAAACCGATGAGACGATGGAAAAACGTAATATCTCCATGCAAGAAAAGGCCTCCTCGAGTTCGATACGACATTCCAATTATACATTAACCACCATCAAGAAGTAAAGGGTTTTTACCGTTTAAAACCCTACTCTTTTTACCTCTCCTTGCTACATACCTTCTTACCTTACTTCATTCTTTTGGTATGTAAACGTCTCTCTTTTTTATGAAAAATTATATAATAAAATTAATGTATGTACAACAGTTTTGTTATAATCATTGATTGTGATGAGTCCTACATGAGTCTCACTATAATAAATAATAATAATTAAACTGTTGTGTGTACAACGTTGCATCAAATAAAAATTTTCTTTTTATGTTCTTTGGATAATGTCAGCATCCGTTTGGTTGCTTATAAGATTATGGACAGATGTTTAGGAAATTAATTTTCCCTAGCATTCAAGAAAATGAATAATGGACTAATTAACCCATCTTTACTCACCCCTAAATGAAGTCAAGACAACTGAATATCTACTACATGTTGCCTACTTTATATTTTCTTAAGTAGACCTGGCCATGGACTAATTTCAGTACTGTTTTGAATTATAATTGTTGATCCGGTTAAATTTTGATTCAAAATGATTTTCTGATGGTTTTCAGTTTGACTTTAGATATTATTAAACTATAATAAATTTTTAGACATTACTTATTTAATTTTTAACTAAAAAACTAAAAATATATAAATATAAATTCAATATAAATTAAAAAAAATAAAAAAAAAGTTTACAAATGAACCCAGTTTCAATTCTGGTCTTGATTCAAGGAGAAGCCTGTAATCAACCCTCAAAATATCAATTCCGAACCAATTCAAGGCTCAAAACCGATTTCAGTTCAGTTCACAAGCTAATCTAGCCGCTATTCTTAAAGGTGTAGCTATGGAAAAAAGGTTCTGATATGAAATTGTGTCTTCTTACCATTATATCAAATTGAAACAAGGATTTGTGCATATTATATTAATTTTTACAACAACTGTTATAACAAGCACGCAAATCTAAGGCACACACACAAATTGCACAATCACACTGTAATGAAAAGAGAAGAAGAATAACACAGAATTTAACATGGTTCAACCGTAAGGTTTACGTCTATGGGCAAGACAAGAGAAAAAATTTCCATTATGATAAAAAGAGTAAGATACAATCAATTAGAACTCTTAAATCCTAATCCCAATGTGTTTTCCGAATATCTCACAACTCTACCACAAAGGGTAGAATATTACAATATTTATACTGGTCTACACTGCGAGGGCGTTGCCCCTGCACCCCCAAGGAGATCAATGGTGGGCTTCGGGCTCAGGCCTATCGGCCCGTGCCCTCCGCTACCATCACAGGATCTCACTTTTTATACCAATAGGGTCACAGCGTGAAATTTTCGGGTCGGATCACAATTCAGGTCCATAAAAAAAAATATATCCAAAATTCAAAGCCACAAATATAACAATTCTTCCTCTTGACTTGAATTCCCTCTATCATCAATAAAATAATCACAAAAATACTCTGTCTTGCTATATGCCCTCGCAAGGGCATTACTGAGCACTACAAACACCAACCAAGTCTAGGCAATGTCTAAACTTACTGACTGGGACTCTCTTGATCATCATATCTGCTGGATTATTATGTGTAGAGACTTTCTGCACAACTACAATCCCCTGAGATACAATGTCTCAAATGAAGTGATATCTGACATTAATGTGCTTAGTTCGCTCATGGTACATCTGATTCTTTGTGAGATGTATTGCACTCTGGCTGTCACAAAATACTGTTGCCTTGTTCTGTATCAGTCCAAGATCACCCACTAAACCTTGTAACCATAAAACTTCCTTTACTGCCTCTACTAAGGCTATATATTCAGCCTCTGTGATAGACAAAGCAATTGTAGCTTGCAATGTTACCTTCCAAATGATAGCACTTCCAGAAATAGTAAACAAATAACTTGTCAAAGATCTTCTCTTGTCTAAGTCCCCTGCAAAATCTGAATCCACATAGCCAACAACTGAATCACTCATCTTGGCCCTGTCAAATGTTAGACCAACATCTGTAATAACCTTCAAATATCTCAAAATCCATTTCACTGCCTGCTAATGCTCTTTTTCAAGACACGCTATGTATCTACTTATAATACTAACTACATGTGAAATGTCAGGTCGGGTGCATACCATAGCATACATGATGCTACCAACAGCACTCGAATAGGGAATGCTAGACATGTGCTTCATCTCCTCATCTGTTTTTGGTGATATGTCTGCAGATAACTTAAAATGGGCAGTAAACAGAATAGTCACAGGCTTAGCATTATTTATGTTGAAACACTTAAGCACTTTCTCAACATAGGCCTGTTGAGACAAGAAAAGCTTCCTAACACTTCTATCCCTGGTAATTTCCATTCCTAATATCTTCTTTGCAGCACCCAAATCCTTTATCTCAAACTCATCACTCAACTGCTTTTTCATAATGTTAATTTGTGACATGCTTTTAGCAGCCATAAGCATGTCATCCACATACAACAGCAAATAAATAAAGGAATCATCTAAAAGCTTCTTACGATACACACAACTGTTATATGAACTACGATTAAAGCTATTACGAATCATAAATGTATCAAATCTTTTGTATCACTGCCTAGGAGACTGTTTCAAACCATATAAAGATTTCTTAAGCAAGAAAACATAGTTTTCCATACCTGGAATGACAAATCCCTCATGCTAACTCATATAAATTTGCTCCTCCAACTCGCCATGTAAAAATGTTGTCTTCACATCTAGTTGCTCAAGCTCTAGATCATGAAGAGCAACCATAGCAAGTAAGACTCTGATAGAACTGTGCTTCACAACTGGAGAAAATACTTCATTAAAGTCAATCCCCTCCCTCTGAGTAAAGCCTTTTACTACCAACCGTGCCTTATATCGAACCCCTGGAGTGCCTTCCTTTTTCTTGAATTTCATTTGTAACCTACCACTTTTTGTCCCTTAGGCAATGTTGCAAGCTCCCAAGTTTGATTCTTATGAAGAGATTCAATTTCTTCACTCATAGCACCGACCTACTGATCTGCATCTGAATAAGAAATAGCTTCTCTATAATTGCTGGGTTCATGCACATCAACTGTCTCAGTAACGGATAAGGCAAACGCATCTAGATCTGTATATGCATATCTTTGCGGTAGTTTAATCTGTCTTCTCTCTCTACCAGTTGCAATGCTATATGGTTCCGGTTCCTGTTGCTATTGCTCAGGTGCATCCTCTTGTTGATCAGGATCTTGCACCTCATCCTTTGAATCATTAGACTGAACTGCTGAAGTATCAATATCAAGCTCCACCTGTTCTCTGGCACTGTGATCTGATTCTGCTATTGACTTCTCCCTCTGACTATCTAATAAAGCAGACTCATTAAATGTCACATCCCTACTGATAATTAATCCTAGAGACTTTGGATCATTGCACCACAACCTGTAGCCTTTCACTCCAAATGCATACCCTAGAAATATGTATTTTCTTGCCCTCGGCTCAAGCTTACCATCTCTCATATGAGCATAAGAAAGGCAACCAAATACTCTCAACTGAGAGTAATTAGCAGGTGAATCAGACCAGATCTCAAAAAGAGTTTTGCACTCAATAGTTGTAGATGGAGATCTATTAACCAAGAAACAGGCTGTATTAATTGCTTCAGCCCAGAAATCCTTTCCCAATCCTGAATGTGAGAGCATGCTTTGTGCTTTGTCACAAAGCGTTCTGTTCATGTGTTCTGCAATACCATTTTGTTGTGGTATCCTTATACAAGTGCGATGTCTCACTATACCTTCATTGCTACAGAATGCATCGAACTCACGATTGCAAAATTCCAACCCGTTATCAGTTTTAAGACGCTTGACCTTCTTTTTTGTTTGCTTCTCAATCATCATCTTTCACTTTACAAATATTGAAAATGCCTCATCTTTTATTTTAAGAAAATACACTCACACCATCCGAGAGTAATTATCAATTAAGGTTGTAACACCCCAAAATTTTAGATTTTATTATTTTATGAGTATTTTTGGTATTTTAATTTTATTTAAAATTTAAGAAATTATTTGAGATTTTTCGGATTTTAAAAATCGGGTTCGATTTTTCGAAAATATAAACTTTGATGATTTTTAAAAATTAATTTAAAGACCACGTGGCAAAACTAAAAATATATTTGGAGTTTACGAATTTTTCTGAGTTTTCTGGAATTTTTTTCGGAATTTTTGGACCTCGTTTTCGGTCCCGAGGCAGAGTAAAAATTCAAAATTTTGTATCCTGAATCGGATCGGCCGAATCGAACCGGACCGGATCGGTCGAATCGGACCGGCCTTTTCTTTTTCTTCCTTCTTCCTCCCGCGCGCGTTTGACCCCTCTCCCTTCTCTCTCTCTTTTCTCTCTCCTCCCTCCTCCCCTTGCCACGCCGCCGCCTCCCCTGCCTTCCCACCTCGCCGGCGCCCTACCTCGGTCCTCCCCACGGCGCCGCTGAACGCGGAAAACGGCCTCGAAAGGACGCAAGTGCGCGACGCCTGGACTTCCCGGCCAAAATTCGGCCTATCCGGCCACCAATTGGACCGGGTCTTGTGTCTAAAATCATTTACTCGTCGAGAGCTTTCCATAAACACCAAGAACGCCAAAATCCATCTAGCGGTTTGTCCAATTTTTACCCGGAAAGTTTTAGCCCATTTTGACTTTTGGGCTAGATTTCTCGCAAACCGTGAATCCCACGAGAAAACCGAGAGTACCAGAGCGCTCCACTTGTCGAGAGCTTCGCGGCAACATAAATTTCAAATTTTTCCGACACCGTTTTTCGGTGGGTCCCACGAAACTTCGCAGTGTCTTTTCGAGCATTAAATGAGCTTAGAAAATTCTGAAAAATTTATGTACTAACCCCTGTGTTGTGGGCTTCGTGTAGGTATCCTCAATTCACGGAAATTCGACAGTTGACCAGGTCTGTGAATTTCCGACCAGACAGACCCGTTACCGGAAAAGTCTCCGAATTGGACCGAGGTTTTGGCTACCTCCCCATTGTCAGACATCCCGAGCGCGTTCCAGAAGTCGGAATCGGTAAAGGTAAACCCGAACCTTGCTTTTCATAATTTTCTAGTGCTTAAATAGGGTTAAAAAATCCATAAAATATTCGTGGTAGCTCAGAAAATTATGATTCTTTTTGCAATAGCCTAGTAATATTGCTAAGGACCGCGAGGCAAAGTGTTAGAATTTTTAGAGCTTGTTTGGGCAATTTTTGCAAAAATGATTAATTATAAGGACTAAATTGAAATTTTACATATTGTGATGAATGATTGATTTGATGGGCCTAGGAGGGGCTGTGTGATGTGATTGAGTTGTGGATATATGGATTGTGAATATAGAAGTATGTTTTGAGCCCTTTTGCAGGTTAGGTAGGTCCTAGGTATAGGGGAGACTCTGCCGGATTTTCGGCACGACTTAAGATGTATTTGGTCTTTTCTTGATTGTATTGAGTCATTTATATTAAAAATTGTAATGTAATTGTCAGGTGAGCCGGGACAGCCTTCTTCCTCCGCCCAGCCGCCACAATGACCGTTGTCAAGTCTGTGAGTAAAATATTAATTTTAATTATAATTTCACTATTATTATATGTTCAAGCATGCCCATGCATCACTTATATGCATATATTTATGTAGTTAAACTCTAGGCACGATTTATATTGCATTGATAACTGTTAAAGTGCCATGGATGTTGTTGTGGTAATTTGGAGCAGTGTGCGTGCGTTGGCGTGCGTGTGATGTGGTGTGGACTATGGATAGGACGGGTAGTCACGGCTTGAGTTCTTCGCTGGGACCCCCGATTTGGTTTATTAAGCGAAAGTCCGGCTTGAGTTCTTCGCTGGCACCAGGTTGGATTTAAGAGAGTCAGATAGGGATCACCCCATATATTATGATTGATACTACAGGGTGTGTGAGTGCTCCAAATTACCTTCTTGATGTTATGATGTGAAAATGTTGTTGAAGTTGCAATTCACTCTACAGGGTGCATTAGTTTTAGATAGTTATAGAGATTATGGTTAAAATTGATATTTTACTCTCTGAGTCGAACGCTCACTCTTGTTCAATATTTTTCTAGGCCACAGGAGGATATTTTTGAGGTTAACCTGCTTCCTTTCCTCGCAGGTTGTTTATCAATGTTTGTGTAATTTTATTAACTCCTAGAATTTTTGCATGTGTTAGAAGTATTTATTTGATTTTGGTTTGTAATATTATTATCATGTTGGACCTGTAAACATATAATGATATGCCTGTTTGATGGATTGGATGAGGGAGCTGAGCTCCCATTTATTTTTATGCTGATGAGTATGTGGAGGGTGAGCTAAGCTCCCCAATTGATGATATATTTTGTTTACAGGTCGGGTGAGCCAAAAACTCCCCGTTGAAAGGTCCACTTTATGGCCGGACTCCGTCCGGTTGATTTCTTGATATTGGGCCCAAATGGGCCTTAGAGTTGGATTAATGAATAGTTAGGCTTACTACGGGCCTCGGGGGCTTTAGGCTGGCCCAGGTCCTAGTGCCGGTCCGGCCCATAGGTTGGGTCGTGACAAATGTCATGAAGTACCTGGCACCGCTCTTAGAAGGAATTCTGTTATGACCCCATAAATCTGAGTGGATATAATCCACCGTTTATTTGGTCTTGCGTACTGTCTTTTTATCGAACTTCACCCTGGTCTGTTTGCCAAACACACAGTGTTTATAAAAGTCTATAGATTCTATTTTCTGCCCGTCCAACAAATCCCGCTTACTTAATACAGATAATCCTCTTTCACTCATATGACCAAGACACATATGCCACAATTGAGTCTGATGCTACTGCAGCTTCCCCTGAAACTGTACTGCCCTGAAGAAAATACAATCATGAAACCAAACTGCTCTTCCTGAGTATTATAGAGCCCTTGCATACTTTGAGAACTCCATTCTCTTCTGAATCCATGACAGTCAAGTGTCCCAAGAGAAATCAGGTTCCTCTTTAGTCCTGGAACATGCCAACACTCTATAGTTCTGACAACGCCATCAAACATCCTCAATCTAATGTTACCAATTCCTTCAATAGATAATGCATGATCATTGCCCAGAAACACCTTGCACTCATCTGTTTGTAAGTGACAAATCAGTTATTGTGTGGACACATATTATAAATAGCACCAATATCAAGAATCCAGGAATTTTGTCCATGATCTGAACTCCTGGATAAAATTTCTCCAGCATTGTCATCACCATCAGAATCAATAAAACTATCAACCACATTTGCAGAACTTTCTGGTTACTTTTCCTTTTTATTTTTCAACTTGGGACAGTCTCTCCTGCAGTGACATTGTTCCCCACACTCAAAACAGTTGGCCTTTTTCATTCTTGACTTAGATCTGGCCTTAGATTTCTTCCTGCTGAAAGAACCCTCCCTTGAATGTATTCTTCCTTTCTCACCAAACCTTCCCCCTCAAATCTTTCTCTATTATCTGGAAATTTCTTTTCAACTTCTTCAATTTTAGAGAATTACTAACATCGTCTAGTGAAATACTGTCTTTTCCATACAACAGAGTATCAATAAAAGTTTCATAGGAGGGTGGCAAAGAACATAACACAATAAGGGCCTGATCCTCACTATCAATCTCAATATCAATATTCTTCAGGTCCATAATGATTGAATTGAATTCATCCAGATATTCTTTAATGGACGTACCTTTGCTCATTCTTAGATTGTAAAGCTTTTTCTTCAGTACAACTCCTCTAATTTCTTCCATATCGCAGATGCTGAGCTTTCACCAGCAATCTCGCGTAGGACATTATCAGTTACGCTCATGAAAATCGCACTCAAGGCTCTCTCCTTTAGATCAGCCTTCTTCGCCTCTTTTATACATTCTGGAAAGTTATCATCGATTGCCTTACATAGACCTTGTAAGATCAAGGAAAATTTAATTTTAATCTTCCACAAACTAAAACTCGATCCACCATCAAACTTCTCAATCTCATACTTCGTTGAAGACGACGCCATCTATAAACCCTAGATTTTGCACACAAAGCTCTGATACCAGTTTGTTATAACAAGCACGCAAATCTAAGGCGCACACACACAAATCGCACAATTACACAATATTAAAAAGAGAAGAAGAATAACACAGGACTTAACATGGTTCAATCGTAAGGTCTACGTCCACGGGCAAGACAAGAGAAAAAAAATTCCACTATGATGAAAAGAGTAAGATACAATCAATCAGAATTCTCAAACCCTAACCCTAGTGTATTTCTCAAATATCTCACAACTCTACCACAAAGGGTAGAATATTATAATATTTATACTGATCCATACTGCGGGGGCACTTTCAAGGAAATCAGTGGTGGGCTTCGGGCTTGGGCCTATAGGCCCATGCCCTCCGCTACCACCACAGGATCTTACTTTTTATTCCAATCGGGTTACAGCGCGAAACTTTTGGGTCGAATCACAATTCGGATCCATGAAAAAATATATCCATAATTCAAAGCCACAAATATAACAACTTACTCTTTCAATTTTTTATATAAAATATATAATAACATATAAAAAATATATAATAACATGTAAAAAATTAAAAAGAACACTATAAAAATTGCATATATTTAATTTCTCCAACGATTTTATCTGGTAAAAAAAAATACCCTTTCATGAAACCAATAATAAAAATATATTAAAAAATAATATTAAAAAATACATACCTCTAATTTTTTTTTCCCATTTTAACTTATTAAAAAAATAATATAGTTGTATGACTGTTTCTAAATTTAAGGGGAAAAAAGCAATATAAAAATTGTATGTTTTTAATTTATTATATTTTATTATGTATTTTATAGAAAAAAAAATTAAAAGAAATAAATTGTATAAAATTCAAATGCTACGTACTATGCATAAATCCCTCAAATTGATCTAACAGCAAGGAAGCACGTTCTCATATACGAACGTGCTTCCCATAATAACAGTACCCTTTTCCATTTTTCTAGTAGTATTAGTCGTGTGGGGGGCACACGCCTTTCAATTCTTTATTTGCATGTTGCCATATGCTATGATGCTACTCTGAATTTGAGTCTACTATTAAATGACAAAGGTTTGTGGGCAGCACACGCCTCTTATTTAAAAATTTGCAAATTTCAAATATTTTAATATGTAGTTTTATTTTATAAACTTAGTGATTAACTGAATATCTACATGTTCCCCGCTTTATATTTTTTAAGTCTATTTTCTAGTAGTATTGTTAGCCATCAAGAGAGAATCGTGTGGGGGGCACACGCCTTTCAATTATTTATTTGCATGTTGACACATGCTATGATGCTTGTCTGAGTTTGAGTCTATTATTAAATGAAAAAGGTTTGTGGGTAACACACGCCTCTTTATTAAAATATTGTATTTACCATTTCTTTAGCTTAAATGATTCTTCAGCCCACGAAACTTCACTGCAATTTCCTTGTTTTAGTATTCCCATGGGATTCAAAATTTGACTGCCAATGCCTATAAAATATTAGATCGATCATTCCTCGACTCACTATAAATGGGACAGTGATGGCCTTGTGTTCTTCACTTCAGCATTAGACATCAATCCTCTCAATCTCTATTGGCTACAAGTCTTAGTCTTGGTTCTCATGGCAAGGTTTTTCACCTTTTTAGTAGGATTCTTTTTACTCATTTTCTTCATCTCTCCAGCTCTCTCAGCTCCTTTGAAGAAAAAGTTCTATAAAAAAACTTGCCCATTGGCTGAGACCATAGTGAGAAGCACAATAACAAATGCAATGGCTAATGATACTGGCATTCCTGCTGCCCTCACTAGGCTTCATTTCCATGACTGTTTTGTGAGGGTAATTAATGATCTTTAACATCTTTTAATTCCTTCTTCATTCTTTAACTTTAAATTGCTTGCACTATATAAAATAGGCATATTAGATCTCTATACTACAATATTATACTGATTAAATTTGCATTTTATTTTGATATATATAGGGTTGTGATGCTTCCATTCTTCTTGATTCCACTCCGAAGCACAAAGCAGAGAAAGAAAGCATGAGAAATAAGGGAATAGGAGGCTTTGAGGTGATAGATGCAGCAAAGGCTAAGATAGAGGCTTACTGCCCCAACACAGTTTCATGTGCAGATATTATTGCCTTTGCAGCTCGTGATAGTGTTCACCTTACCGGTGGCATTTACTATGATGTTCTCGGAGGCCGCCGCGACGGAACCATTTCTTTGATCGGTGATGCCACTAAAAACCTCCCCGATGCATTCTTTAATGTCACCCAGTTGAAAGAAAACTTTGCAAAGAAGGGTTTGTCACTAGAGGAATTGGTGACGCTCTCTGGTGTTCACTCTATCGGTGACTGTCATTGTTCTTCATTCTCTAAACGTTTATATTCCTTCAATGCAACGTACCCACAAGATCCTTCCATGGTTTCTACCTATGCCAGTTACTTGAGAGCCAAATGCCCTAGGCCTGTGAAAACGAACTCTGGGGTTGATCCAATCGTGCCTTTTGATCCCCTAACACCAACCAGGCTTGACAATAACTACTACAAGAACTTGAAGAGTAAAAAAGGGCTGCTGTTTTCAGATCAAGTGTTGTGGGAAAGTAGTTTGACAAAGAAGATGGTGGGGAGCAATATCAAGCATCCAAGTGCATGGGCTTCCAAGTTTGCTTCAGCAATGGTGCATATGGGTTCGATTAAGGTGCTTACAGGGTCGCAAGGGGAGATAAGGAAGAATTGTAGGGTCGTGAATTATTAGCCCATATGGATTTTGATGCTATTAGACGTGTGTTTTCTTTTTTAGATTCAATAACTTGGGTTGTTTGGCCTTGGCCATTTGTTTATGAGCATGGTATGCATACACCATGTATTCTATAATAAAAATAATCTTGCGGCTTTTTTTTTAATATATCAATCTCGCAGATTTCTTTTTCATTTCTACTGGCCAGGGAATTGGCAAGTACATGTTATTCAAAAATTTGAATTAAATTACAAAGGATACTTTTAAAAAAATCTCTTAATTTAACATAAATGATTTATTTTAGTCAAATAAAAATAAACAACATGATATATAAAAATTATCATATTAATATGATATATAAAAATTTATTTTCAAGCTTTTTTTCTAGGGTGATCGAAGTATCAGTAATAGCACAAGTTAAAACCGATGAGAAGATGGAAAGGCATAATATCTCATGCAAGAAAAGGCCTCCTTGAGTTCTATACGACATTCCAATTATACATTAACCACCATCAAGAAGTAGAGTGTTTTTACCATTTAAAACCCTACTCTTTTTACCTTTCCTTTCTACATACCTTCTTACCTTACTTCATTCTCTTGGTATGAAAACGTCTCTCTTTTTTATGAAAAATTATATAATGAAATTAATGTATGTACAACATTTTTGTTATAACCATTGATTGTGATGAGTCATACGTGAGTCTCATTATAATCAATAATAATAATTAAACTGTTGTGTGTACAACGTTGCATCAAATAAAAATTTTCTTTTTATGTTCTTTGGATGATGTCAGCATCTGTTTGGTTGCTTATAAGATTATGGACAGATGTTTAGGAAATTAATTTTCCCTAGCATTCAAGAAAATGAATAATGGACTAATTAACCCATCTTTACTCACCCCTAAATGAAGTCAAGACAACTGAATATCTACTACATGTTGCCTACTTTATATTATCTTAAGTAGACCTGGCCATTGACTAATTTCAGTACTGTTTTGAATTATAATTGTTGATCCGGTTAAATTTTGATTCAAAATGATTTTCTGATGGTTTTCAGTTTGACTTTAGATATTATCAAACTATAATAAATTTTTAGACATTATTTATTTAATTTCTAACTAAAAAAATTAAAAATATATAAATATAAATTCAATATAAATTAAAAAAAATTAAAAAAAATTAAAAAAAAAGGTTTACAAATGAACCACTTTCAATTCTGGTCTTGATTCAAGGAGGAGCCTGTAATCAACCCTCAAAATCTCAATTCCAAACCAATTCAAGGCCCAAAACCGATTTCAGTTCAGTTCACAAGCTAATCTAGCCACTATTCTTAGAGGTGTAGCTATGGAAAAAACGTTCTCATATGAAATTGTGTCTTCTTACCATTATATCAAACTGAAACAAGGATTTGTGCATATTATATTAATTTTTACAACAATTTACTCTTTCAATTTTTTATATAAAATATATAATAAAACATATAAAAAATTAAAAAGAATAATATAAAAATTGCATATCTTTAATTTCTCCAACGATTTTATCTGGTAAAAAAAAAACACCCTTTCATGAAACCAATAATAAAAATATATAAAAAAATAATATTAAAAAATACACACCTCTAATTTTTTTCCCATTTTAACTGATTAAAAAAAATAATATAGTTGTATGACTGTTTCTAAATTAAGGGGAAAAAAGCTATATAAAAATTGCATATTTTTAATTTATTATATTTTATTATGTATTTTATAGAAAAAAATTAAAGGAAATAAATTGTATAAAATTCAAATACTACGTACTATGCATAAATCCCTCAAATTGATCTAACAGCAAGGAAGCACGTTCTCATATATGAACGTGCTTCCCATAATAACAGTACCCTTTTCTATTTTTCTAGTGTTATTAGTCGTGTGGGGGGCACACGCTTTTCAATTCTTTATTTGCATGATGCTACTCTGAATTTCAGTCTACTATTAAATGAAAAAGGTTTGTGGGTAGCACACGCCTCTTATATAAAAATTTGCAAATTTACCATTTCTTTAGCTTAAATGATTCTTTAGCCAAAGAAACTTCAATGCAATTGCCTGTTTTAGTATTCCCATGGCCTTCAAAATTTGACGGCTAATGCCTGGATTAGGTTGATGATTCCTCGACTCACTATAAATGGGACAGTGATGGCCTTGTTTTCCTCACTTTTACATTAGACATCAATCCTCTCCATCACTACTGCCTACAAGTCCTGGTTCATATAACTAGGTTTTTTACTCACTTAGTAGGATTCTTTCTGCTCATTTTCTTCATCTCTCCAGCTCTCTCAGCTCCTTTGAAGAAAAAGTTCTATAAAAAAACATGCCCATTAGCGGAGACCATAGTGAGAAGCACAATAACAAATGCGATGGCCAATGATACTGGCATTCCTGCTGCCCTCATTAGGCTTCATTTCCACGACTGTTTTGTGAGGGTAATTAACGTCTTTTAATTTCTTCTTTCATTCTTTCACTTTAAATTGCTTGTGCTACACAAATAGGCATTAGATGTCTACACTACACCATTGTATACGGACTAGTTACTGAGAAATGGATATTAAACCTTTATATCTAGATAATCCTTTTCGATTACATATTTTATATCTATAGGGTTGTGCTGCTTCCATCCTTCTTGATTCCATTCCGAGACACCAAGCAGAAAAAGAAAGCATGAGAAACAAGGGGATAGGAGGCTTTGAGGTGATAGATGCAGCAAAGGCCAAGATAGATGCATATTGCCCCAACACAATTTCATGTGCAGATATTATTGCCTTTGCAGCTCGTGATAGTGTTCACCTCACCGGTGGCATTTACTATGATTTTCTCGGACGCCGGCACGATGGAACCATTTCTTTGATCGGTGATGCGACTAAAAACCTCCCTGATGCATTCTTTTATGTCACCCAGTCGAAAAAAAACTTTGCAAAGAAAGGTTTGTCACTAGAGGAATTGGTGACGCTGTCTGGTGTTCACTCTATTGGTGACTCCCATTGTTCTTCATTCTCTAAACGTTTTATATTCCTTCAATGCAACGTACCCACAAGATCCTTCCATGGTTTCTACCTATGCCAGTTACTTAAGAACCAAATGCCCGAGGCCTGTGAAAATGAATTCTGGGGTTGATCCAATGGTGCCCTTTGATCTCCTAACACCAACCTGGCTTGACAATAAGTACTACAAGAAGAGTAAAAAGGGGCTACCGTTTTCAGATCAGGTATTGTGGGGGAGTTTTTACCGTACAAGTGTATTGTACAAGTAAAAATACCAGAATAGGGTAGCATTCAGACAAATTATGGAAAGCGGGTGAGTTATGATCAGTTTACAGGAGACACTCATCAAAATAGCGCATGAAGGACAAAAACGCTAATCAAAGTAGCGTTTGAAAAAAAAAATACACAGATATATTATTTTAAGTAACATCTTGAAAATAAAACGCTATTTTAATAAGCGTTCGATGATTAATAGTGTTTTTAACCAAAACGCTAATAATAGTAGCATTTTTTCATCGTACACACGTCCAAATTCTATGCAATAGTTTTGACACCAAAACGCCGTTCATAATGGCGTCCTCCTTGACCACCATACAATATTTAACATAAATTTATTTAATATTATTAATATAATTAATATATAAAATATGTTTTTATTTTAGATAAAAAAATAATAATGTATATAATATTTGAACCATGCCATTGACAATTTTCTTGTTTTATTTTTTTAAAACATCTTAATTTTGTATTTTTAAAAATACATTAATTTTATAGATTAAAAATATTAAAGTATAAAATTTTAACCGTATTTGTTAACAAAAATAAATAATGTAAATTTTTTAAAAAATATGTTAGTTTTATAAATAAAAAAAATTAAAGTATAAAATTTTGACCGTATTTATTAATGAAAATTTATATTGTAATTATTTAAAAAAATATTAATTTTATAGATTTAAAAATATTAAATATTAAACGTATAATGGTATTGTGCTATTTAAATTACTAAAAAATGATACCAATAAACTAAATTACAGGAGGGTATGCAGGACTTTAGCTTAATTAACATCCTGAGGCAACACCATATATGTAGACATAAAAATTTATATTAATTTGTACACATAAAAAAAATTAAAATTATGAAATTATATTTTCATAAAATATTGGTAATATACGAAAAAATAAGAAATTAAATAAAATTTGTTGCTTTAATATTCACATAATATAAATTTAAAAAATTAGAAATTAAATAAATTTTTCTTTAAAATATTAAAATTTAAGACATATGAGAAAAAAAAATGGAAAACAAAATTTATTATCCTTAATTAAATTAATTTGCATGTGATATTAATTTTTATTCTTATTATAATTATGAATAATTTATTTTGTTGATAGCAATTAATAAATTTAAGTATTAAAAGAAATTAAATTATTATTTATTACATGTGAACATTTATAACAACATAAAATTTAGATATTATAATTAATTTTTTCTTAGTACCAAGTTAAGTTATTAAAAATTTATGTGAAATTAAATTGCAATTTTTTATAAAATTTATAGTTTTTAATAAAGTGTGGGTTGGATTGTGTGTTATATAGTCATTAATTTTAATTACTTTTTTTCTTCAATTTAATAAAACTAATTTATTAAAACTAATAACTATATAACACACGATGTAACCCACACTTTATTAAAAATTATAAATTTTTTATAAAAAATTACAATTTAATTTCACACAAATTTTTAATAAATTAATTTGGCACTAAATGAAAATCAATTATAATATCTAGATTTTATATTATTATAGATGCTCACACGTAATAAATAATAATTTAATTTTTTTAATACTTAAATTTATTAATTGCTATCAAGAAAATAAATTATCCATAATTATAATAAGAATAAAAATTAATATCACATGCAAATTAATTTAATTGAGGATGATAAATTTTGTTTACCATTTTTTTTCTCATATGTCTTAAATTTTAATATTTTAAAGAAAAAATTTATTTTATTTCTAATTTTTTGTACATTATATTATGTGAATATTAAAGCAATAAATTTTATTTAATTTCTTATTTTTTTGCATATTACCAATATTTTGTGAAAATATAATTTCACAATTTTAATCTTTTTATGTATACAAATTAATATAAATTTTTATATTTGCATGTACGGGTGTAGCCTGGCTACATGCTAATTAAGCTAGTATTTTGCATACCCTCCCGTAATTTAGTTTATTGGTACTATTTTTTCGTAATTTAAATTATACAGTATCACTGTACGTTCAACATTTAATATTTTTAAATCTATAAATTTAATATTTTTTTAAATAATTACAATATAAATTTTCATTAACAAATATGGTTAAAATTTTACTTTGATTTTTTTGATTTTTTTAATTTATAAAACTAATATTTTTTAAAAGAAAATTACATTATATATTTTTGTTAACAAATACGATTAAAATTTTATACTTTAATATTTTTAATCTATAAAATTAATGCATTTTTAAAAATCCAAAATTAACATGTTTTAAAAAATAAAACAAGAAAATTCTCAATAGCATAGTTCAAATATTATACACATTATTATTTTTTATCTAACACAAAAACATATTTTACAGATTAATTATATTAATAATATTAAATAAATTTAAGTTAAATATTATATGGTGGCCAAAGAGGACGCCATTATAAATGGCGTTTTAGTGCCAAAACTATTGTATGAAATTTGGACTTGTGTATAATGTAAAAACACTACTGTTACTAGCATTTTGGTGATCAAAGGCTAGTTAAAATAGCGTTTTATTTTCAAGACACTACTTAAAATAGCGTCTCTGTGTATTTAGTATTTTTTTTTTCTCCGGACAGTACTTTGATTAGAGTTTTTGTTTTTCATACGTTATTTTGATTAGCGTTTTCTACAAGCTAATCATAATTCACCCCTTTCTGTAATTTGCCTGAATGTCACTCTATTCTCATATTTTTACTTTGTACAGTACACTTGTACGATAAAAATTTCTATTGTGGGAGAGTAGTTTGACAAAGAAGATGATGGAGAGTAATATTATGCATCACTGTGATTAGTGTTTTTGTCATTCATATGCTATTTTAATTAGCGTCTTCTGCAAGCTGAACATAACTTATCATTTTCTATAATTTGCTTGAATGTCACTCTATTTTGATATTTTTACTTATACAGTACACCTGTACGGTAAAAATTCCTATTGTGGAAGAGTAGTTTGAAAAGAAGATGGTGGAGAGTAATATCAAGCATCCAAGTGCATGGGCTTCCAAGTTTGCTTCTGCAATGGTGCATATGGGTTCGATTGAGTTGCTTACGAGGTCACAAAGGGATAAGGAAGAATTGTGGGGTGGTGAATTATTAGCCCATATGGATTTTGATGCTATATATTAGGCATGTGATTTCTTTTTTTGATTCAATAACTTGGGTTGTTTGGCCTTGGCCTTTGTTTATGAGCATGTTATGTATTCACCATGTACTCTATAGTAAAAATAATCTTGCAGATTTTATTTTAAAAAGTCTTGTAGATTTCTACTCGCAAGGGATTAAATGTTATTCAAGTTTTCAATTAAATTACAAAAGAATACTTCAAAAAATGTCGTGATTTATTTTATTAGTCAATTTTATTAATCAAATAAAAATAAATTTAATATGATACATAAAAATGATCCCATCATACTAAATATAATTGTAAGAATGGAAAATTTATTTTGTATTTAATTAATATTTTAATTTTACTAGAGATTATTTTATAATTATTTAAAAATAATTCTGAATGTACTAAATTGATGTCAAAAATATATTTTTTTTAAAAATATTTAATTTTAATATACATACAAATTAGGTGTGAATATTTTAAACAATAGTATGTACATATGTAAGAGTGGAGAGATTATATAACGAAACAGTGATTCTTTATAATATAACTATCATGCAGAATGACAATCAATCAAAGATTGACGTATAAATTAAAATAATAATTATAATTTCAAAAAAATAAAAATGATTTTAAAAATATGAGCATAACTGAATTTTGTACAACTCTTTATTAGTTTACCATTTCATTATAAAATTTCTGGTTGGGGTAGGACAGAATGGGCCACCAATTGAAGAGGTAAAAGAAAAGGCCTATTTTAGAGCCCTTTCGTTTTCAAGCATTTTCCTAGCGAGGTCGAAGCTAAAGCCGATGAGATGACGGAAAGGCTTAATGGCCCCATACAAGAAAAGGCCTCCGAGACTACCTTCTACTTATACATTGACCACCACCAAAACGCAGAGGATTTTTACCAGTTTAAAACCCTGCTTCTCTTTTTACCTCTCCTTTCTGCATACCCTCTTAGCTAGTCTCTTGCTTCATTCTCCTGGTACGTAATCGTTCCTCCCTTTTTGTTTCTTTGGGTCCTATAAGCAATCTTTTTTTGCTTATAATATTATGGACTGAGCGTTGAGGGAATTAATTTCCTTTGCATTTTGATGGGCAGTGCTAATATTTTGAGGCTATTGAAATAGGTGTATTGGGTGCCGTTTGAATTGGTTCAAACAACCAGTCAATATGCAGAACGAAGAGCGATAGAAGATGGATCTCTACATCCCCAGAACATGGTACTAAATTAAATGAATTTTAATATTTTAACTAGTACAGCAAAGTGGCACTGTAAGGTTATTATGGCAGTCGCCTTTACAAATAGGCTGATTACGTCAAAGGATCTTGCATCTGTTGAGTTTAATATTGGGCACTTATATATTTATAATGGTGACCTTCTAGCTTACTGATATACTCTTTCAATCCCTTTCTGTTCTCTCAGCACTTATATGTCTTCATTTTCTCTCTTTATCTTTTTACATCCTGCTTGAATTGAGTGCAGAGTAATTTATTAATATATAGAATCATATTCTATCGTATAGTATGATTTTTATTGTTAAAATATTTGAAAAACGGTATAGTAACAAAACCATGGTAAGGACGATCATGAAGGATGCGGGATTAGGTCCTTCCGCCTAATCACAACTAGTTCTCGAGTCACTGAACTCAAATTTAAGCAGCGTGCTGCCAACACCATACAGTATGTAGTTTAGTATTGCGTGCTGAATGTTGTTGCATGCTTTGTGAGCCTTCTGATTGTTTGTCAATTACAAATAGATCAATTTTAACTGAACTCTTTCACCTTGTCTAAGCGAAGGGTATCTCTAAAAGTGAGCTGAGATTCATCTTAGGAGTGTGAAATTATGACTGCAATTGGAGGTGGTGGGCCTGAGATGCATGGTTGAGATTGTGTTGAATGGCAGTAAAGCTTATCTACTGGATCATACAGCCAGAAATGGATTGGCAAATAAACACAGCAATCAGAAATATAATTGTGGTCCTGAATTGGATGCTTATATCACAGCAGAAGCTGCGCGTGTACTTGGCTTGATCGGTGATTTATATGTATTTGGTCTATAATCGAAAGCCGAAGTCAGCAAGGCAGCAACTGCACTTTGTACCATTGTGGTTCGCTTGTGTAAATTGTTTGGAAGATCTAAGATGGGGCTATGCTCTTGTTAGCAGTCTTATTCCCTCATTCGCTGCCATGGTTTTATTCTGAGCGCCCAAATTACAAGTCTAAGGCCCGTTTCGCATTAATATTACATGACTAAAAAGCCCCCTTTTTTAAAATATCGTTAACAAAAAATATTATATATATATATATATATATATATATATATATATATATATTATTTTAAAGTTTTTATTATTAAAATATGTTAATTTAAATTTTAAATTAACTTTTTAATACTTTTTAATTAAAAATAAAATTGCTTAAACACTCGTGGCACATTTATTAAACTAATTATTTTTTTTTAATGTATATTTCATGTTTTCTGTACTGTTATATGTATCAAAAATTTAATATTTTATATATAAAATTTTGTAAATTTTTTATATAATATAATATTACTATAATATAATGACAATATAATAATTTTTTTATTTTTTTTATTATATATATGTTATATGTACACTTATTATTTTTAAATCAAGTTAATAAAAATGAAAATAAATAAATAAAAATAAAAATTATAGGTAAAATTCATTATGAAAATTTTATTATTATAATATAATTTTATAATTATAAGTGTTTTATAAATATATAAATTTAACTATTTATTATTTTATTAATTTATATATTTTCATATTAAATTTCTTTGAATAACAAAATGTAATTAACTTTTAGTATTTTATAATTTCCATAAAACATATATAATTAGATCGAAAAATCTAAACTTTTTCCAAAAGTATAATAGTAAAATAAATTAAATTTGATATAGTTTTATATAATGTTTTTATTTTTATTTTTAGTTATTTTTACTTGATTTTTTTAATTTTATTTGATAAAAATAATTGTGTATACTCATATCAATAAGTATCAATATTATTAATTTTTATTTGATATATGATATTTTACATAATTTTATATTTTCTTAAGATAAAGAGAAAAACTTTAAAAATAAGTTTGATAAATATATTAATACAAATAAATTATTTATAAATAATAAATTAATAATTAAAATTTTCTGTTTATATAAAAATAATAAATGGATGCTAATAAAATTAAAAATATTGACATTAGTATATTATTATTTTTAATTGGAATAATTATAGTAAAAAATGGATTAATTATTAAAAATGTGAGAAAAATTATTTACAATTGTAGTGTGAATTTGAAACTATTTACAAAAATAGTGTTTACTTAAAAAATGCTATTGGGAAGAAAGGTTTCAAAGAAAAGTTTATAACAAAGAAAACATCACTCTCAATAGAATTTCCAAGTGCGTCAAAATTTGTACTAGACGTTTTGCAGAGATTTTTTTTTTCTTCTAAAAAGCCACTACTAATAGAGTTTTCTTTGACAAACCAAATGATCAGCTTTTTGATAGAATGTGAGGTTAATGCTCTTAAAAATATTACTCGGAGTAGCATTTTCAGAATCACGTCACCCCACTCCCTACAACTTCTGCACACCTAGTACGATATAATAATTGGAGATGACACAATCATTGCAGAGTGATTGGAGAGAGAATGGCTTATGAAAATGTCATCCAATGGTATTTTTAGTGGCTCTTTCTATCTATAAAAAAATCAGCCAAGATTTATAATTTTCTTGGACTACATTCATTCATTTCTTCGGTTAGTTCTCTTCCCCTGTTTTTTTTTTTCCCTAATATTATTTAGTAGTGTTCTTAATAATTTTATTATCTTTAGGTCATTTGGCTTTCTATCGATATAAGAATATTGATATCTATGTCTGTATTTTAATATATTTTCCTAATAAATTTTAATGTCATAGTAAAATATTTATAAGCTTAATTTTAGTAATTACAAGAGGTCACCTTGTTAAAAAAAAATACAAACTTATAAATATTTCACACTGATATTAAAATTTATTGAGAAAAAAGCATTAAAATATAAACCTAAATATCAGCATTCTTAAATTGATAGAGAGCCAAATAACTTGAAGATAATAAAATTGTTAAAAAAAAATGAGAAGAGAACTAACTGAAAAAATGAATGAATGTAGTAAAAAAAAATAATAATAAAGTCCGGTTGGTTTTTTTAAAGATAGAAAGTGTAACGCCCTCACTTTAGGTAGTTCCGTACATTCTACTGTTCCGATGACTAACGTTTGATCAGACAGTCAAGATGTCTGAAACCACACTTAAGCTAGAGTGAGGAGTTATAAATTGATTTAATAAAGATTAAGTAAAATTAAAGGAAAATAAAATAAGTGAAGTGTAAATCGGTTAAATGAGTAGGAGGTCCCGATGATGGGTAACCTTACCGGGAAGTAACTTAAAGTTCAGTTGTCAACCCCACACTCATGAGAAACCCTATGAGACATTTATTTGGGACTAAATTAAAGGATTAATGACAATGAAAATCTTAAGGAAATGCGAGAAAATTTAATGCCAATCGGTAAAGACAGTTATAGCTTGATGAACCTAATGAAAAGCATTTTGGTCATTTCACTTGGAGAGTTAACTTTTGACCAGAATGTCAATTAAATTAAGTGAAATTATTGTGATAAAATATGAAGAAAAATTTTGATAAAAATTCAAAAGAAATGTGTAATGGAAAGGAGAAAAGAAATAAAGGAAAAATATAATTGAATTATGACATAAGCATGATGTTATGATGATCTCATTAAAATTTTAATTACACTAAATGAAGATAAGTATAAAAGAAAAGACAAAATAATTAAATGAAGTCTTCATCTTCTTCTTCCTTACGTCTTGGCCGAACCACTCTCTTCCAAAGCCTTCCACCACTGTCAACTCTTCCCAAGCTCAATTTTCTTCCTATTCTCACCATAAAACCCATAAGTCCCAACATTAAATTTTGATTATTCACCTTGGTAAAGAGATTGAGAGCAAAAAAGAGAGGATAAATTGAAGAATTGGAAAGCTTAGAAATTTGCTAAGAGAGATAAGTGCAATCAACCCTTAAATTAGTTGTTTAATCCTTGCAAGTAAGTTGATTTGAGTTGAATTATGCACATAAAATGAAAGAAACCATGCATATAGAGGGAAGAGGAATTTTGGTTCACTTGAGGGGGCTAGGGTCTTTAATGGTTTTGATGAAATTAAACTTATATAAAAATGTTGTTTGATGTATATATATATGAATTTTGATTGAAGTTGCATTAGATTTCATGAATTTGTAAAGAAGTGAAGTTAGGGTTTTGAAGAAATTGGGAAATTGGTGCTATGGTATGAAATTGATGTTGTTAAGGTCAATTATTGACAAATTGATGTGTGTTGGTTATGATTTGAAGTTGGTTGTTGAATTGAATTGAAAATTGGAAGTGTAATCTTTGTGCAGGATTTCTGGACCTCTGAGTCTAGTCGGATTATATGGCTATAAGTAAAGTTAGACAGCTTCAATTGGTATGAGGCCGATTGAAGATTAAACTTAAGACATAATGCCACAATTATCGTGAAAAAACCTTACTCAGAAACTGACAAGAAATTAGCCTAAGTTAGGCTTAAATCCGGAATTGATGTTCTAGACCTGGGCAGAAATGACCAAATGAACAGTGTATAGTAATTTAGTCATAACTTACTATAGGAAGCTCCAAATGACCTGATTCTTGAACATATGGAAACCTGAGATATATGAGAACATTTTTCATGAAGATTAGGAATCCTAATTCTGACCCTAAGCCAATTAAATTGCTAAGCAAAGTTAGTCCATCAAACCTGCTAGAACCAAAATAACTTGGAAATTCTAGATTTTAGGCCATCCGACCAGTTGTAGTAAAAATGTCATAACTTATACTACAAAACTACAAATACAATTATTCCAAAGCTAAAATGTTTATAACACCTAGAACTACAATTTTGATGTTTTGACCAAAATTCAGAACCAAATGCAACTTAAAGAAATTACTAGGATAAGTCAGAAATTACCAATCTGGAAATTCCTGCATTGGACAGATTGGCCATTTGACACCCGGATAGTAAATGAATCATAACTTTTAGTAGAAAACTTCAATTGGGATGAGTCAAATTGATATGAAAACTTAAGAAATATAGCTAAAATTTTGGTTTAGAAGCCCTGCTCAAATTTTGAGTGTAAGGACCTCAAATATGAATTGCAAAGACTGACCTGAATCTGAAATCCTGAATGTACTGGGTTATGAGTCCAGGTTGGTTAATTAGCCATAACTCACCCTATACAACCTCAAATTTAGTGATTATTGAACTTGTGTAACTATGAGATACAGGGAACAACTCATATAAAGAACACTAAGCCAAATTGTGGTTGTAACTAGTCCAAATAGTTTGACAAAGTTGAGTTCCAGAATCTGCCCTGTTCTATAACAGTATTAGTCACTAGACCAGTACTTGGTAAATTGTCCATAACTAGAGTTAGAAAAATAGAATTTGGTTTAGTTATAATCAATTCAATAGAATTGATTATTAAAAATTCTAAATGAATTTTCATTTAAACTAAACATTTAAATATTATATTTATAAATTAATTCCACAAAATTTTGTGGAATTCATTTCTGCCAAACACTACCTTATAGTTGAATATAAATTTATTAAATTGAAATAAAAATTTTATATCCAAATTATGATTTCTAATTCTTTTTATAGGTATTTACTATTTGTTAAATTAAGAAAACATTATAGTATTAAAAAAATTAAAAAATATTATTTTTTATGTACACACATTAATATTTTTAAATTTTTAATAATTTGATATTTTAAAATAAAAAATATATTATAAATTATTATCATTCTATTAATTATATTAATTTTATAATTAAACTCAAGTCTAACATTTTATGTGAATTATTAGTTTTTGAAATAATATATATTTATCTATTTAAATATTTTTCTCATATGTATAAAATTTTTATATGCTTTGTACTAATTATATATTATTTAAAAATTTTAAATTCATATAATTTTATTATATATTACATATTAATTAAATATTTTTTTATAAATAAATGAATTTAAAATTTTTAATAATATTTTTCGTTGTTGCGCGCACGGATATATATATATATATTCATCTTTAATTAGAACTAATTTATTTATTAATGTAATAATTAAAAATTTTAAAAATATATTTATAATTAAAAAATATAAATTGATTTTATATAAAATATTTTTTACGAACTTGTGAGAAATTAAATTAAAAAAAATTTTAAAAACACTAATAATAGAACTCATATGTTTAGCAGATAAAAATTAATTTATTTTCTTTTTTTTTCATAAATTTAAATATAATTATATTAAAAATATTTTTACTTAAGTAATTATATAATAAAGATAAAAATTTATTAGATTTGTTCAAAAAGTGATTCATATAAATAAAACATCTTGTTATTTTTATAAATAATATAAATCATCAAAATATTTTTATAAAATTTTATTTTAAATTATATTATAAAAAAATTTAATTAAGTAGAATTTAAATACTAATAGAATTAAAAATTTTAAATTTATATAAATTTAAAATTAAATTAAATAATAAAAAAATTTATAAATACTATAAATAATAAAAAATAATTTAAGCAAAATTAATGTTTCTTTCACACATTGATATATTATATAAATAATGATAATTTTTCAATTAAATGAAATTATACGTCATGCCACTAACCTTACAATATTTGAAATCATTTGGTTACTGAATTATCTAATTGATTATTTGGAGACTCAATTTATTTCCTTAATAATTAAAAAAAAAAAAACCCAAATAACAAAACCAAACCGATCCAGTGCCACACAAAATGTACAGAGAAATGGCAGTGTGGTAATTTAGAAGAGGAAACGCGGCAATCTCGGGGAGAGAAGTTGAAGAGAAGTACGGTCATAGAATGAGTCTCTGATGGGGCGAAGAGACGAGAAGAAAGAGAGAGTTCAAAAACAAGCGTTACTGGTAATGGTTGAATCCTTTTGATGTGGACTCAAATTTGAGCCAAAGAAAAATTCCTCTGGTTATGGCAAAGACCCTTCTCCACCATCCATTGTCTCCTCTCTCTCCCTCTCTCCAAGCTCTAAAGCAACGCTTTTGACGTTCCTCTTCGATACAGATTCTCCACTAGTCTTTTTTGTTTCCTTCTATTTCTATCTCTCTCTCGCTCTCTCTCTCTGCGTGACTCCTTCTCTTCTTTGCTTATTCCTCTGCTTTTATATTTTTTTTTTCTTGGCTTTGTTATTAACTCACACCCTTCTGCTCATCGTTCTCTTCTCTTCACTTACTCTTCACTGCTTATACTCTGTACTGCAGAGATATACTGTCGCATTCTGGTTTCACGGTTTTCTTCATCTGGGCATCTTGGAGGATAAAGAGTCTGGGGTGGGTCTGGGTTTTTTCTTATTCTTTGTGTGTTTTTTTTTAATTGAAATACTTTATACGTTCTTGTTATACGTTCTTGTTCTGTGTGTTTGTGTATTTCTGTTTATTTCGGCAGTGTATTGCTTTGGGGAGTACTGAATTTTGGACAAAAGTTGTAGGCTTTACTCTTGCTCTGTTGATTCTCTAGTTTTGCTGATGTTTGAGTTGATTGCCTTAATTGAACTTCTATTCACATTTAGCCTTCAATAGTATTTTCTCATGTTACGATACCAAAATAAATAACTCATTTAATCTAAGTTTCTTAGAAAATTGAAGGAGAGCAATCTGCCTGAGTATGTCTATGTACTTACTGATAGTCGGTTCTAGGACCTCTAAACTTTGGTATAGCGAAGAGTTTCTAAGAATGCTTTTGACGTTATTGATCTTTTCGGTTATCTTTCGTGTAACAATTTGCTTTTGTTCTTGGGTTTTATCCCTTGTGCTCTAAAGTCTCCCTTTCTCCATTTGAACTCATC
This sequence comes from Hevea brasiliensis, assembly GCF_030052815.1. Classification (NCBI taxonomy): domain Eukaryota; kingdom Viridiplantae; phylum Streptophyta; class Magnoliopsida; order Malpighiales; family Euphorbiaceae; genus Hevea; species Hevea brasiliensis. The sequence continues at coordinate 74,896,385 of NC_079507.1, read as the reverse complement.
AAAAGGGTTTATAATTTTTAGAGTTGAAATCTATCCTATTACTGTGATCTGAATGATAATTAACACTTTTTTATGTTTCAATTCTCGAATGCTTTCACCCACCATGAGAGGATGAAGGATTAAAAAATTGAAGTTGGAGGAGATTCTAGGTTCGAAATGAAATAAAGCTAATTCTTTTAACAGATCTTTGCTTTGTTACCTACACGCAAAGTTAGATATTTTAACAGAACTAGCAGCCTAATAAAAAGAATGAGTTGTGGTTATTGTATTAAATGCTGTTTCTTAAAAGACCATGGATTTATTAGAATCTTCCTGTAATCAAATTTCAATGCTTTAATTTCTGGATTTTAGACAAAGCCTGGTAAATGGAGATACACTCGCCATATGCTAGGAGTGCTTTTGTGATCTCTGTTAGTCGATATGTCTGTTAGCTCATAGGTTCATATGGATGTGTTTTTACTGCAAATTGCAAAGAATTGATGTCTCCTGAGATCTTTTTTTATAACTGACCAATGATCGACCTAAGATGTTCCTCATGATTTACATCCATAAATTACTTCTAAATAGCTGTTTGTCTGTGTTTTCTACTGTCTTTTCTTAGCTTTATAATTTGTATGTTTCTGACTGATCTTCAGATGACAGATTGGGGTGTCATAGTCACTGAATTATGTACATGCTAGACTTCTGAAATTTTGAATTTATTTATAAAATTTTTTTCAGCATTATTATTAAGGATATTAACATTGCATTTGCTTCCATTATTTTAGTCATAAACAATGAGAGGGGCAAATTCAATTAATCCTGAGGGAGAAATCAAAGTGAGTTTTGGCTATCATTGCAATGGCCCCAGTGGCAGCTCTTGTATGCTTTCCAATGGGTATGAAACCCTGCAGAGCACTAAACTCTACAGGAATAGCAGCTTCTCTTGCTTGTCTGGTGCTGCCTTAAGTGCTAATGCCACTTTGGCTAACACCAATATCTGCAATGGTGTGATAGGAGCAGAAATACTTCCCAGTTTGGACTCCCCAAATTCATTCCGAAAAGTTCCCTCTTCACCAACCCTTTCAATGTTGGACATATTATCATCTTCTCTCCAAAGCAGTATGTCAAACTTAAGTTGCAGCCCATCCACTTCAAGTCCACCAGAATATGATTCTTATTCTTTAAAATCAATGAGTGCTCCTTCTAGAAGTGAAGGCTTTCTTAATGCCATTGAAGTTCAAGTTGCAGGTGGAGCTGCGGGTGAAGACAGGGTCCAAGCTGTCTGTTCTGAAGAAAATGGGTGGCTTCTTTGTGCAATCTATGATGGCTTTAATGGAAGAGATGCAGCTGATTTTCTGGCTGGGACATTGTATGAAAACATCATCTTTCACACCAACTCTTTAGACTGGGAATTGAAGCAGAATGTAACCAGAGCTTCCAATGGCATGTCTCTGGATGGGTCCCTTCAACATCCTCCAGAGGCCGGTGATCATAGTCTTGGGGGGAAAAGTCCATCGGGAAGTCTTAATAATAAGAATTCAAATATTAACTTAATCGCCATGAATGGAATGCATTCCAAACTGGAAATTTCATCTGATTCATTTAGGTATGAAGTGCTTGATAGCCTCCAGCGGGCTCTTAGTCAGGCTGAGAATGATTTCTTAAACATGGTAGAGCAAGAAATGGAGGAACGCCCTGATCTAGTTTCCGTAGGATCTTGTGTCTTGGTTGTTCTTCTTCATGGAACAGATTTGTATACACTGAATTTAGGTGATAGTAGGGTTGTTTTGGCAACATATAATGGAGGCAATGTGGTGAATGGGTATGAGCAACTAAAAGCTGTCCAGCTCAGTGAATGTCACACTGTTGACAATGAACTTGAAAGAACCATGCTATTGAATGACCATCCTGATGACCCTGCAACAATTGTTTTTGGTAAAGTGAAAGGAAAATTGAAGGTCACTCGAGCTTTTGGAGTTGGTTACTTGAAAAAGGTTAGTACCATTTATTGTATTTAGCTCCTTAATCAGGCTGCATATAACAATGAAGGATTGCTATGCCTTAAACTGAGATTATTGCAAAGATAATGTTCTAACTTATCTTGTAATATACTTCTTTTTTGCAGAAAAAGCTAAATGATGCTTTGATGGGTATCCTTCAAGTTCGTAACCTCATAAGCCCCCCATATATTTCTACCCAACCATCAATGAATGTGCATAAAGTATCAAAGTCTGATCACTTTGTCATAGTTGGGAGTGATGGATTATTTGACTTCTTCAGCAACGATGAGGCAGTAAAGCTTGTCCATTCTTATATCTTGAGCAACCCCACTGGTGATCCAGCAAAATTTCTGTTAGAGCAGCTTGTGGTGAGAGCAGCAGATTGTGCAGGTAACTTTTCTGGCAAGGTTTTTATCATTCTTCTATGTCTATTTCATTCATACCAACCAGTCTTTCTCTTTTTATTTGAATGCTTCTTTTCATTTTTCCGCATTGTGATTAAACACTTCAAATGTTTTGTATTATTGCAGTCCATTATAAATGATAAATGATAAATGCAATTCAAATATATGCTTTGCGCCCAAAGACATGCCAATGCAACTCACATTGTCACACGTATCTGAGCATATGCTCAGTATAGGCTGCTCCCTACCCAAAAAATAACAAAGAAAAGGATGAATCTTTGATTTTCTAAAAATTTCATCAAGTAGCTGGCAAAATGGTAACTGGCACACTAATTTTATGTGCTTAATTCTCCAAGTATTTATTGACCTTTATAGTATGTACGAAGCTTATTGCTCATCCAGATATCAATGGCTTAAATATTCTTGATGCAGGTTTCAGCATGGAAGAATTGATGAACATACCAGCTGGTAGGAGAAGGAAATACCATGATGATGTAACTGTAATTGTGATTGTTCTTGGAACAAATCATCGCACTTCAAAGGCATCAATGCACGTGTAGGTTTTTACGCGACTGTTTTCTGTCTTAATAAGGTGGTTATTATCAACAGATTTCAACTTGTATATAGCTGATGTTGGGCACATGATCTGTACTGTGGAAAAAGATTATCATCTGCAATTTTGGTACAAAACCCGACCTATCTTTGGTGCAAGTACATTGGATTATATTTTTTACTTTCAATAAAAATATTGAAGTTTTAAAAGCAAAATAATTAATCTAACTTTTTCAAATGTGCTATTGTTATATTGCAGTTGGCTTTTAAGATTAAGAATTGCTTTCTTTCTAATGGATGGTCCAGCATTTTCATTGTTTCCCTTCTTTTTATGCCAATATGATCCCACTAATCTCTGCTCACATCATCTTCCTGGTTTATCAGCCTCTCAAAGCTTCTAAAGGTGGAGCTACTATTATAACATGCTAAAGTTTTTCTGTTTTTGTATCTTTATTTCACTGGTTTCTGCAAGCTTTTAGGCCCACAAGCAAATGATGCCCTCTATAATCAAAATACCTAACTGAGAATCTTGAACTTAGATATTGCAAATGATCATGGGAAACCCAAACAATGAGCAGCAGTGTGTTTCTGAATTGTATTCTATAATCGGATTCTCTGAACAAGTTCCCAATGGATGGCATCGTCTTTCACCATTGGAATTGTACATATGTACTTTATTACCGAACTCATGGATGGGAGTGACCTTCATTTTTAAATTTATTTACATTGGCACCAAAAAATATTCTGTGTTCTTTCATAGGCTTCACCAATTCTAAAATATTCATTATTTTATTGGGTCCAAATATATTCTTATTATCATTTATTACAATCTATGCTTTCGCTTCTTCTGTCAGACCAGAAACAAGAAAAACGTATACTTTGTTTTTTTTCTTGAATACCATTTTTTTTTTAAACTGAAGGTTATCCTTCACTGGATAAAGTCAGAGGCAACAAAAATACAAGAGAATCTCCAGGTCACAAATAAAGCCATATCTGGTTCCAACCAATCCATTAAAATAAGTTCATAACTCCAAATTCAAAGGCAAGAGTCAAAGATGAGAGGGAGCATCATCATCAGAAATCGAATTGTATGTTATTGTTTTGGTTTCAAAAAATAAAGAAGATGGAGAGCATATTAAAGTTGAAAGCTTGTTATGTGCATTTCTATGGAATTTATATTTGCTATACCAAGCCCACGCGAGCATTTTAAGCAGTTATTGATATAAATAGGAATTTTGCAGAATTAGATTATAGAAAAAGGTAGTAAATTTTTGCAAATTCAAATTAATGAATATTCTACAGCATGCGTGGAAATTATGCCAACTTCAGGTTTATTTAAGATCTTGTTTGCAAATTTGCCTTTGTCAATTAATTTTGAACAAGAATAAGAATAAAACAGGTTACTGTGAAGCTTTCATATTATAGGCTTTTAGTACATTTCCGTGCAACAATGCACCATTAGACAAGAACATGCACAAGCTCACCGCTCACCACTCACACCTCAAAAAGAAGCAGCCAAAACCCCCACAATAAAACCCTAAACCGTCTTTTGGCCTTCTCTCTTCCTCTGAACAGATTGATCACATGATGGAACATCCATTAACATTTTCATCACTGAAATAGTAGAAAGTGTCCAGTGGGGTCACTTGATTATATCTACTTGGATGTGCATACATTGGGACATAATAGAAAGGACCAGGACTTTCCCTAGGGTATGCCATACTGTAACTTGATCCGTACATTGGAGGAGTGATGAGCCCCTGAGCGAATGGAACCGAAAGATGACGTGTAGGGATGAGATTATTCGGGCCCACAACTTGTTCCATTCCCGCCCCTTGAATTTGATATCCAATATCTGTAGCTGCACTTGAAGTTGGTGAGCCTGAACCCGGATAATTGTCGCCATTATCACCTTTTTGCCCATTCTTTTTCTTCTTTTTACCTCCACTTTTGGTAAACCCACCACCACCCTCATTTTCACTAGTAGTTTTCTTCACCGTCGGTAGCTTACGACCATCGGTGGAATTTTCCGGTGACTTACCAACTTCTTTTGTCTTTTCACTCGTTCCCTCCTCACTGAATTTAACAGAATTTTTCCTTCGATTATCATTGAAATCATGGCTTTTCTTGGGGTCCCTTTGCTTCTCGGACTTTGCATTGGTTGATTCTTTTTCCTTTGAAGCGAGTTTTTGAGGCCAAATCTCTGCATGCTTTCCTGTTTTGATGAGTTTCTTGATCAAGGTCTCCACTTCGATGTTGCCTGTAACTGTGACTTTTTGTTGCTGTGAATCAACTGTTGCTATATAAACACCTAAAAAAGGAAGGAAAAAAAAATATAAAAAGCAAGTGGTTACCACAAGAGAAGGGTTGTGTTGTTCTCATTTTTCTCCAACAAAATAAAAACAAACCAAAATGTTCTAATTCCTTGGTGTCTATTATAAGTTGATAGCCACAAAAACAAGAATAAAAAAGAAGCAGAAGAAGAGGATTCTCTTTTGTTGAGTACCATCGATGCCTTGTAGAACTTTCTTGACCTTTCTTTTGCAACCTTGGCAATGGATAGATACTTTCAGGACCCATGTCTGAAAAACAAAGAAAATGGGAGTTTAAAAAAGAAAGAGCGGATTTTGTAAAGATCCCAGTTGTTATATTAAAGAAATGGTGAAAAACCTGGCATTTTAGAGCTTTGGAGGGTTCTTCTCCAAATGTTGTTGTAGCCATCAGAAGGGATCGATGTAGGAGACTGGTGAGACCTTGAAAGAGGCCGGGCGAGAGAGTGCTGACTACTTGGCTAGCTTTAAGCTTTTACTTTTTGGAAGCTTAAAATTAAGAAGACGGCAAGGAATAAATTGTCCGAGACTTCTTGAGAGTCAATTTTTTTGGTATAAATTACCTTCTTTTTTTTTGTCGTAATTAATTAAAATAATAATAAATTGGCTTTATTTTTCTCTTTAATCATTAATTAAGAGTCTAAAAAAACAATTAATGAGAGACGAATGTATTAATAAGGATAAAAATTTAGAAATAAAAATGTTTATTTATAATGAAAATAAAATTTAGAAATGAAAAAATAAATTTTTTATTAAATTTTTTTTATTTTTATTAATAACAAAATTTAAAAATAAAAAATAAAATGTATAACGAAATTATAATTTAGAATATTTTAATTTATTTTTTAAAGTTTACATGAAAATGCTGTCTATAAAAATACAAGTAAATGCACAAATCAAGTCTTAATGAAATTTGAGCTAATTTTTTAGGAATTAAAATTTTTAAATTTAAATTTTACTAACATTAAATTATTTATTTGGTTACTTTCAATTAAAAATATATTATTATGTCATTATTGTAAAAATATGAGTGAAAATCAAGCGGTTTGAATTTCTACTCAAACTCGATTAATATTTATGATATTTAAATTTATCTCAAATTAATTAAAATTTATTTTAACTTATTTAAATTTGTTTTAAAATTTAATTATTATTATTATTATTTAAATAATATTTAAATCTATTTAGATTTATAAATTTAATTAATAATCTATAAATATATATATTTTTAGTAATAATTTATATTTTAAAATTTTATAAATTTATAAAATGTTTAAATTAATTTTATTTTAAACATATTATATAAAAATTTATCAATATTATTAAAAAATATATTTATATTCTATTAATTATTAATATATATATGAGTTTTGAATATCAGTATCCAACACTTAAAATTCTAAACCAATACATATATTATTTACTAAATCGAAACGTATGTCAAATCCAATTACTCCTTTCTCATAAGTATAAGCTTTTTTTTTTATCTTTTTTATTTAACTATATTAAGTATCTTTTTAATTCATATAAAAATAGAAATATTTTAATAAGACAGAAGAAATATATATTATTTAAATCCGTTTAAAAAAAAAAAATCCCTACAGTTGCCACCCATCAATTCCATTCACTTGGAACCGATCTACGTCAATGTCCCCATATAAGGGAGGAGATAAAGAGGAAGAAGCTCATTTAAAGTCCTTTAAGATCTCCAGGGGAAGGTGATCTGCCCCTCATAACAAAGTTTTGGTCATGTTCAAGAGGTGCCATCAGTACTTTCAAGAGTGTTGAATTAATGTCAGAACTCTGAGAAGTCTTCATCTTTAATACAAATTCATATCAATGGCAACAACCCTCTGAGAAGGCACACTAGATTGAGGTGCCCTAACACGTAAACAATTTTCTTGGAAATTTGTGAATATTAATGTGGGATGGACAATCCACTTCATTATTGACACCTTCATTAATGTGTGGAAGTTGAGAATTAATGATTTTATTGATTAACTGCTATAAACTCGAATTTATGAAAAAATAATTTAATAATTTTAAATTAAATATTTACATTAAAATTTATATTCATTCGGCTCTATAAAAATATATTTACTTTTATTTTTTACATAAATTAATAAAATATAATTAATTTAGTTAAAATAATAAAATTTATTTAATTTTTTTCTAATATATTATTTGCTTATATTGCTTCATTAAAAGTTAAATAATTAATGTTACTAAAATATTCTTGAAACTAATAAATTTTTTTTAAGCATATTAAATAAAAGTATATTAATAAATAAAATAATAATCTATAATTTGAGAAAATAAAAATAAAAAATTTATTTTTACAAAATGAATGAAGTATTTATTATTTTAATTAATTATATATATATATACTTTAATTAATTCTAGACAATTTTAATATAAATATTTAATCTAAAAAAAATCATGCTTATATTAGGTAAGCCTAAATATATAATATTATATAATCACAACACAATGAAATTATGTAGCTCTTTTATGTTCAATAAATTTTACTCCATTTCACTGAATTTGTCATTATTATATATATAAAATTTACTCAATTATTTATATAAAAAATAATTAAATAAAATAAAAAGTAATTTAATCAATTATTGATATATTTTTATAAAAATAAGATTATTCAATATTTTTTTAATTATCATATAAAACTTAAATACCATAGATAAAAATTAACAAAAATCAACAGTACATTATATTATGACTTACAAATCACATCCTTATATCACTTAAACTTTCAAATCCACCAACGACAAACAAAGGCCAGCTTACCAAAGTATTGCCTGCAGTGCCAATTACATTTATACCTTCAGTTAATTAAAAATAAATAAATCTAACAACACAGAGCGAAGCAGTGCCAATTACAAATAACAAAATACAATTCAATTGCACACAAAGCCCATTTTAAGAGGCTAATCACAGATAATCTAATAATGGACCTCCTTAATGACGCAAGGATGATCGTCTCTACTTAGATATTAATCCAAGGGCCAAATCAATTAATCAAGTGGCAGTCTAGCAATTTCAGATGTGAGGCAGTCAAAAGTGATCACTCAGCACCCAATAGAATACCCTCCATGATTTTCTCATTTACCAAGAGCACGCATCTGCAATAGAGCCTCAGGAGGGTAGTAGCATATCAGGATGAAACTCTGAGTCGTCCCTATATTACCTACTCAACATCAGTCATACACCACATTGCCCAGGATACTCAAAAACCAAAATCTTGATGGGAATTTTAAAATATAATTCTTCATAGAGAGAGAGTCTGGAAGACAACCTATTACAGTGATGAGAGATAAATTTTGGTCATCCTGGAAGAAAATTCTGACTGATCTTAAACATGGAGATCCAGGGTTTAAACTTTCAGAGTCTCTCGACCATCTAAATTGCTCAAAAAGTTCAAAGAAACCGAAACGCCCATTATGAAAGCAACATCTTAACCAGGCATTCACAAGATAATAAAGATTGAATTCTACATTGGAAGGCATTTTAAATGAAATACATATGCAAATGTAAATCGCAAATTTCAGGTGAAGTTTGTGCAAAGCAGTTGGAGATTTTGACTCAACTGCCATAGAAAATCACAGAAAAGTAAATTCGGAGATGGATGCTCTTCTCCTCTAGAAGAATAAAATACAAGAAATACACGCTCCAAGACTACCATCTAGTTTTCAGCCTTCTTACCAATATCCTCCTCAGTTGAAGCATGTATTTCCTCATCTTTTTCTTCAACCTTGGGATCTTGGACCTCTTCAGCATTTCCTGGGCTATCCTGAAGCTGCATAGGTTCATAATGGATCAACCTAGGTGCTTGTATTGATTTCCAAAAGCATTTGAGCGATGTCAGGGGGAAAAAATTTAGCACATATGGCAAAGACAGAAAAGTAAACTTACCCCCAAATTCTTCAGGCTAGTAGTAACGTCTTCTTGTTGCTGCTGGAGTGTATTCCTAAGCTCTTGAAATTCCTATTGTTTATTCAAACAGGAATATATTTACCAAGACATAACCCCTAAAAGAAATCAGAATGGTATTCTAAGAGCAACACTTACTGATCGAAGTTGCTCCACCTCAACATTCAATGATTTCTTCAGTTCTGACAACTCCTGCACAAAGAAAAAATATAGAAGGGACTCACTACAATGAAACTAAGCCTCAATACCAAATTCCCAACTAGTGGGATGAAATACATATTATCAGAGATGACCAGTCCAGAGAAATAAAGAAATCAATGACATTCATTTTTACTTGACCTAGTTTTAATATTAAATAAATCAATGCCAAGTTTGTAAAACCACATTGAAAGAAAAGGGAACACAAGAGCAACAGAGGGTGAAACTCTGCTTTTCATCCCATAAAATAGTGCATCCACTCCGGATTCAAACATTACCAAGAAAATTGGCGCATATGGGAGTTTATCTCTAGCAATGCTGATTGATGCACATCAAGCAATTTCGTGCGTATTGACATAGAAATTTTTACTGAATAGACTAAGCTAAGAATTCCAGCAAACTCACACACCCAGGCAAGTATTTAATGGTGAAACCCTTTACATAAACTCCATCCTGATATACAGGCATGGTACCAGAAGAAAACTACTTCAGAAACTTAGAATTACTTTGTGCAAAAGAAATATTTAGGATCCATAGGCTAGTAAAAAAAGAACCAAGTCCGTTGAGCCAAGCCACAAAAGAAGAAGTAAAACTCTAGATGAACCGCTGCATGCAGCTCAAGTAACAATTGAATATAAAACTTAAGTCAAGTCTAGTTGCATTTGAGGGGAGTGTTTGAGTCCCACATCAGAAAATAACAAGAAAGAAATTGAAAGTGAATATATAGCAAGGAGACCCATGTTAAATTGGTTTAAGCCATTTTGATGGAAGCAACCCGAGGTGAAACAACTAACAACTAAATCATGGTGATAGCCTTTAGCACTCTCTGCATAAGAGAAAATTTCACAATCACTAACCAACTCAACCTAAATAGAGTGCCTATATTATGTTATAAAGAGTTCTAGAGATTTAACCAAGGCCATGGTTACCCCTGATTCCTGACTACAGAGCCTGACAATATTGCTTAGTTGCAAGCCACCAGGCATTATTAATCCTGCCAACTTATAAAAGTTTTCCGATCAATTGTCACAAATTCTTACAAGGTCTACGCTACATCACCAAGTTTTCAATCTCCAAGTTCATATTATTGTGATCAATTCATCCTTAGTAGTTCATGCAAGTGCTATTCGTACCCTGCCATCACTGACGTTATTCTCTAATTTCCATAAAAAAGTAGAAGCATCAGAATTCAGAATATTCAAAACCAATCTACAATAGTCAAGACAGATACACAAGCAACACTTACCTCACGATATATTTTTACTTGGGTGTCTAACTTTGATCTCCAATTTTGCAAATCCTAAAAAGCAAATAAAAATGTACTCCCAACAATCAAAATATAGCCACGGCAAAATGGGAGAAAATCTAGAAAACACAAATAAAGATACTATATTTATTTAAAAAAAATAAAAAACTGAAAGCATTTACCAGTTTTAAGCCTTGAATTCTACTGAGAAGCTCTGTTCTTGATTCATTTAATTCCTAATAACAAAAACAGTAACAACATTTCCGTAGCTAGTTTGGCAAATCCCAGAGATTTTGGGCGGGGGGAAGCATTTCTGAGGACCCAAATAACAAAATACAAATCACAGAGAAGTAAATTTTCTTAGCAACTAAACAAAATAAAAAGTGTACCGCGATCTTCGAACCAATCGGAGTAATATTCTCCCTCTTCTGCAAAAAAAGAGATGAAGCAAAGACTGAAATTCGAAAGAAGGATGAAATGAAGAGCTAGATCTAAGTGTAGAAAAATAGAGGGAGAGAGAAAGAGAGAGAGTACAGGAGCAAGGGCAGGAAGAGGAGGAGTGGAGGAATCGTAGTTGGCCATTTTCGGATCGAATAAATCGGGTTTCGATGGATTTAATAAATAGAAGAGGGGGTTTAAACTTTATTAAAGAGAATTGCCAAACGTTGTCTAGACTTTGAATGTAATATCTATGCGGAGTAGATCACCAAAAACTCAAATTTGAATTTGGGGCTTGAGGACGCGTTTGGGCGGGCAAAGCAAAAATGCGATTTTATCTGCTTCAGCCTTCACCTGGGTTTTTATTTTTTTATTTTTATTTTTTTTTAATTCTCAATGGACAGACATAGATCACGATCAGAGCGCTTGATTATAGAGGAGCACGCGTGGGCCCTCATTATGATTCTGATTAATCACGATGGATTGGATCCGATCCGATCCGGTCTTCTTAAAACTCAGCATGCCGAGTTGGTGAAAGTGGGCCCAATAGTATGTTGAAGTGGTAAAAACTTGCCCACATACACCATCATCGTCTCCAGTCCACTGTATTTAGATGGAGAGAAAATAAGAGAAACATAGTTTTATTTTTTATTATTTTGCGTTTTGTTGAAAGAAAATAAGAAAGGGTGAATTTTAAGTGAAGAAAAGTAAAAAAAGAAAATATTAAAAATTATAAATATATTTTTATAATTTCTTTTCAAAAATTTAAAAGTAAAATAATAATAAATTATAATTTTTTTAAATAATTTCTTCTCTATATCTAAACATTAGAAAGAAAAATCATTTTCCTCTCATTATTTTTATCATTTTTTATTATTTTTTCCTTTAATCCAAACGCATCACTTAAAAAAATTTCTTCTCAGCACGACATTCAGACTATGAAATTTATTATACACTCATTACACAGGAAATTTACACATTATTTAAAAATTTTAAATATTTTTTATATTTAAAATTTTATAATTATTTTATAATATATTAATTTTGAATTTATCAATTATACAACTGCTTCAAATATCTAAATACAAAAAAATGATATTCACATTTTAATATTAATAAATTAATTAAACGCCGTCAATGGAGAAACCTGTCGCTTCAATTTTTCTCTTTTTATTTACTCCGTCAAATGGAGTTTATTAATAATTTTCAATTGTTCTTCCAGAAGCACGCGTTCAGAGGAAGCATTCCCAGAGAATACGTCGTCGTTTACCTCAATTAGCAGGAAAATATAATTCAAAGAAATATATTCTTTCTTCCAATCAAAGAAAATAAAGGCACAAACACGGCCTAGAAAACGCTAGCGTTGAAGTTGGAACTTGGAACCGCAAAAATCTCTCCCCCTTTCTCTCTTCCTCCGTCTTGTCTAATCCTGTTTGGCAAATCTTTGTCTCACAGCTCGGCCCGAGCTGACTCAGCGCAACTCAAGAAAATGAGTCAGGAATCTTTCATTTACAGCTTCGTAGCAAGAGGCACCATTATTTTGGCCGAGTACACCGAATTCACTGGGAACTTCCCGGCGATCGCAGCTCAGTGTCTTCAAAGATTGCCTTCCTCTAACGACAAGTTCACCTACAACTGTGACCACCACACCTTCAATTTTCTCGTTGAAGATGGTTACGGTAATTTAATTTTGGTCTGCAATTTTCTTTTTCTGTTTCTGTTTTATCTAGGGAAATAAGTAAAGCAGATAGCAGAGTTGAATTCTATATGGATCTAGTTTGAAAACCTGCGTCTAGTTTTGGATTTAATTGGTTCGATGCCAAAATTCCATCTGTTGGTTTTTTTTTTTTTCCCTCTTTTCACTTTTGTTAGTGTTTATTTGCTTATTCAGTTTCAGCGTTTGGTTTCCGAGAAAACTTAGCAAAAAGAAACTGTTTGTTTTCTATGGTCTAAGTGAGCTAGATAACCTTGTACGTCCAAAACATAGAGTATCTCACTTCACTTCCATGCACTGAAGCGTCAATTGTATAAACTCCAAAGGCTAATGGGTTAAGTTGTTTATATTTATGTGTGGAGAGATATTTATTAATTGAAGGCGTGAGTACAATTTATCCAGGTTCTCAAAATTTTCTATATGTCCACTAAGATTAATGAAAGATTTCGTCTAGAAATTGTTTCTACAAAATTTATGAGTCAGAATGAATGGAGGGTATGGACCTTAATTGGAACAAATTGCACTGCCAAATGCCAATAGATGGATCATGGATGTGGTGAGTTAAGCTAGCATGATTTAAAATTGTCATATGAGAAAATTATAATTGAAAATACAATGATCTCTTGGCTTGAGATTGGATGGTTCAATTATATGATTTTATTTTTGTTGAATATGGAAGCTGTGATTAGGCTGTATAGAGAAATCAGAATGGAATCTATTCATATTCATGTAAGTTTCTTACATATTCCATCCTTTGGATTTGAGTTACTAGTTCCTGATTGAACCATCATTGCTAAAGGTTAGCCCCTTGGGGGTTGAAGGGCGGCATTGACATTGCTAAAACTTTTATTCTTCATATTTCAGGTTGAGAAATTTTATTAGCAATGTTTCCACTTGAAATAATCTTAGGCTCCATTTGGATAGATACGAATTTGAAAATAAGGAGCATTTGAATTCGACATTAAAGTATGTGTTTATGATTTTTAACATGAATTCAAATTCAACTTTATTTCAATTGCACTCCTATCCAAATGGACCCTCGTACAAAATTATTATTGTTGTCCTTGAGGGGATGTGTAGTTCTAGGCTTTAGCTATATGTTACAAATTCCACGTGTTTAGTAGTTGACTTGTGTTCTGAGAGATGTGATGAGTGATGTGCTTGGTGAAGTTACATGCACAATTATATATGTGTTTTGAGTGCTTGTCATTCTGCTATTTATGCCAAGTGATTTTCGGGTCTATTTGGCATTGTTATTAAAGCTGTTGTTGAAAAAAATATTTCCTTAAATATGCTAGTTAAAGGGTATTAAAAATTAAATTAGAGTTAAATTTGATCTGTTTTAGTTATAAGAACTCTAAAATGACTAATTTTTTTTTTAAAACATCCAAAATGGTGTTTTTCCAAAAAAAAAAAAAAAAACTCTTTTTTTGATCTCTCAACCTCAACTCCAAATGGGACCTTAGTAAAGTCACAATAGTTGTAGCTGCCACCATGACTAATATACTTTACATTTATGAATGAAGCTTCTATTTATCTGGTCTTTGACATAAAGGAATTGGTGTCAAAATGTAGTGAGGAAAGTTTTAAGGAAAGTTTTAATACTTCTATCCCTTGACATCATGCTTTCTGATATTGGCAGCATATTGTGTTGTTGCAAAAGAATCTGTTAGCAAACAGATCTCCATTGCTTTTTTGGAACGCATGAAAGCAGACTTCAAGAAAAGATATGGGGGTGGTAAAGCAGACACGGCTATTGCCAAGAGTCTCAATAAGGAGTTTGGGTACGTGCATCTATGGAAGTCTATCTAGTATTTTACCACCAAAAAAAAGAGAAGGAAGGCATCTAATAAAGAATTATGGATTATTTTTATTATAATTTTATTATTAGAATGTCAGGTGGTATGCTTTCCATTTTTCAGGTCAATTATGAAAGAGCACATGAAATATATTATCGACCATGCTGAAGAAATAGAGAAACTATTAAAAGTGAAGGCTCAAGTTTCAGAAGTTAAAAGTATAATGTTAGGGAATATTGACAAGGTAAGTGAATCATACTGGAAAAGACACATGGTCAGTTTAGCTAATAGCTTGCTTTTTTAGTGCATATTTCAGATGACTCCTTGCAAACATTAAAAATGTGCAGTAAGGAGTGGAAACTGAAGGCGAAATTTTTTGAGCCATAAATGCAAAATCTGGCGGGGAATAATTTTTATAAACGTGTCAAATCAAGATCGAAGTTTTTTGTTCTTTTGGGTCATTCTCCTAAAAGATATGCTTTGATCTTCTGTATTATTGGAATTTGGAATGGTAACTTGAATGCCTGAAATTGGTCATGAAAAATGTGTCTTAAAAGGGGTGGGGAAGCAGGGTTGAACGTGGAGTAATTTTGGTAGTTCATTTAAGAATTTTGTTAGGTGAATGGCCCCAGTATTGGCAGATATTGTTTGGATCTTGGTGTATGTTGTCTACAAGTTAAGGACCAAAACTGAATGAGCTTTCAAATGATACCATCTCTTACCAGTATATGCATCTAATAAAATGTGAAACACTTTGTCTTAAATTCTGTTAGTTCTTTGATCATGCAATTGTTTGTTAGTTTAAATCCTTTATTTTATCTTTCTTTAGTTTAAATCCATTATTTAATCTTTCTCTTTTTGAATCACTAGAATCATGTGACTGACAATTCAAGCAAAATGAGTGTTACATTTCATGCTTAGTTGAAGCCATTTTCATCTTTCAGGTTATTGATAGGGGTGAGACCATAACGACTCTAGCTGACAAAACTGAAAATTTACGCGATCAGGTAGGTTAATAGGATATCCTTGCAAAATAAATTCTTCACTGACTTATTTTCTGGTGCCCAGTGCTTGATTGATATCTTTGTTATGAAATTCAGGCCCAAGCATACAAGAAACAGGGGACACAAATCCGACGGAAAATGTGGTATCAGAACATGAAGATTAAGTTGGTTGTTCTTGGCATCTTGTTACTCCTGGTTCTCATAATCTGGCTTTCCATTTGCCATGGATTTGATTGCACCAACTAGTGTAATCTTCATTCTTCAGCATATATGGAACTCAAGTGCACTCGAATACAAGAAGACTTTACGAGAATGTGTCAAGCAGAGGGAGTTTTGGTTTCGTCAAAATTATTTCTTACCTTCTTTTACAAGTCAGCATTGAGGAATTTGAGAACTGTCCTTAGAAGGTGAGAGAGAGCCGTCTTATGTGCCTGTACTGTCTCTGTATTACAGGAAATTTTTTTTATTCTTTGTTCCTTTTTTTTTTTTATCCTTAATTTTCATATAGAAATAAAATTTTATAAAGCATTCCATTACCACCTTCCCTCTTTTTTCTTTCTTCCCTTCTTCCTTTTCTGTCCTTTTCAGTTTCCCTAAAATTATAATCAGAAAATTTGCACACACTGGCAGTTTGTTTAGTTTCACTGAAGCCGTGTTTGATCGAATCAACTAAATTTGCAATGATGTGTCAATCGCTTGAATCCTGGATGCATACGTTGTAGGATAGGTGGCATAAGGTAAATAATGGCAGTAAATTGTGCTTAAAATTGGAAGGGTGAGTCGGATCCCAGATGCTTTGGCTTCGGAACCGGGAAGGCAGGAACCATTCCATAAAATTTGAGCACAAGGTTTGTTTTTCTTCCGTACGATTAAATTGTGGCTTGTACATGCATTTCCATGATATGGATGCAGGCTACAAAACACGACCCGCAGGCTACAGGCAGGCCACCTGCCTAATCCAATAATCAAGGCTAAGACGAAGAAAAGGCTTGATTTCCGTAAAATTATAAATATTAAAGTATTAATATTTGGTATATCTGAAATAAAAATTAAGATGGGTTGCTCATTCATTTATCCATTCTCGTCAATGTAAAGCAAACTATAAGCAGAACCCCTAAACAACTCATTGCTTTTTTTTTTATTTTTCAAAAGTGTTTTCTATAAATTATAATTATATTAGAAAAAAAATGTAATTTAAAAAATATTTTTAGTAAATATATAAATTTTACTTTAAACAAAAAAATTATTTATAATAAAAAAATTATTTCTTATTAAATGGATTTTTTTTTTTGGCTTTTTTAAGTATTGCCCTTTGTTGTTAACCAAACATATTGCTTTTCGCTTTTTCCTTCTTGCCTTGAAAATAATAAAAATAAAAAATAAGTTAATAAAATAGTCTTAGTTATTGCAATGCATTGAGAATTTTCTAAATAATTTATAGGAATCCTTTAGAATAAATTATTTATAAAAAAAATAATTTAATTAAATTATCATACAATCATATTTAATTTTAATTTCTTTTAAAATGAATTATTTTAAGTTAAAAAACTTAAATTGTTTTATTTTAAACATGAATAGAATAATTTTAAAAAAATAATTAAATTAAATTTTTATAAAATTCTAATTTCCAAACAGTAATTCAAATCAGTATATTCAAGGGTTGAGATTTGCTATCAGATTCAATGAAAAGGGAAGGGAAAAAAATGTATATGCCTCAACGTACTGTAATGGTAATTTCCTTCCCAAAAATCAAAACGCAGAAGCCGATGGAAGTGGGATCATTTCTTTCTTTCCCTCTCTAGTTTATTTTGCTAGGCAAAACACAATATAAAATGTAGATTGTAGAGTAGTTTCTTCAAGCTGCAGCTTCAAGTTCCAATACATCACTTTCCAAGTCATCTTCCATTGCTGCACTTAGTGTGGAAGCTAAGCATAGGCAGATTGACAATGCCACGAACTATAACTATTTATGAATAAACTAGAGTTGAAGTTCAAGGACTATTTTAGGCCGGCATGCCTAATAATTGCCTGTTTATTGACCAAGAAGTACCACAAAGTCATGGCGTGCCAACCACCCCAAAGTTGTTCTTACTATAGCTACCTATGATTTTTGTATTTTAATAAAAAAATACTAACTTTACGGATGAAAATCGTGAAATTTCGAGTTTGAATTAGAGTCTCTCTCTCCACCTCTCTCTCTCTCTCCTATAGAGTCCGATGAAATCAAGCCAGGAACAAGGAAAAAGAAAAGCACATACATTTATATATATGTCTGTGTAGAAGAAGATCGTATTAAACCTGAACATGCATGCAGTTAAAGCTAGCATGAAGCGAATCCGTCTCACAATAAAACCCACAAAAAAATTTCAACTCCTGAAAGTGCATAGGCATGTGGGTTATATTATAGTAATTATAAGATCATGGTTTAGACTAGGGCTTGATGACTGTCCAAATTTTGCACAACATCATAATTGGGCTAGGAAAAAGATGTCTTGGAATATGAACATTAGCTGAATAGTATAGAAAGCTATGTTATCATAGAGAGACAGAAGTTTGGGGTTTATTTTTGAAATTATTGCCAAATAACATTATTAATTAACTTGTTATAAGTGTTGGGTCTCTTTATTTTTAAAGGGAGAACTTAAATTTGATATATTGAAGAAAACATTGTTGGAATAGACAATTATAAACCCCAAATAAATTAATCTTCTGGATCCCTAAACAAAAATAACGGAATAGGCCAATGAATAAAAAAAATTAACTTGAAGTTATTGGCCTTAATGTTAATTAAGAATCCTGCATGTATATTATTTATCGAGTACTTGGCCAAGCACCAGCAGGACTTTTTAGTTTTTGTAGGTGAATGTTTGAAAACGCTTTGTATAAAATCATCGTGACCACTAGCAAAACTCTGATAAAATAGTGAATTAATAGTTCTATTTGATTGTATATATACACAAGATTTCTTGATATGAGAGGTATTCTTATAACCTACCAATGTATTGTATACTTAAACTCCATTATTAATTAATTAATTAATAGGAGAATAAGTAAGAAAAAATAACAAATTGTACATATATATGAGGGGTATTCTTATAACCTACCAATGTATTGTGTATATATATATATTTTTTGACCTCAAAAAAGAAAAGAAGCATGGCATGAATTGACAAGACAAAGGGTCTGGCCATCAAAATCAAACTTATGAGAAGACAAAATAGGATCTCTATTGCCCCATCCTTTCGTCGATAGGATAAGATAAATTTTAACAATTATTCATGGTTGTAACATTATAATTCTTCAACTTTAAAATGTACAATAAAACTCTCCTCTCAATTTTTAAATTTTGCACGGTAAAATCTCTATGACTTTCAGTTACTAATTTTCCAGTTAGATGCTGACGTAAACAAGTGTGGCACTTAATTAGTACTTTTCTTTCCTTTATTGTGCAAAGTATAAAATTATTCTCTCCGCACATGAAAAATGATTTTATCTATAGAAAGTAGAATGATTCAATTTATACATGACTTGAGAGAGGAAAGAGAAATAATGATTAAACTTTATGCTGGAACTGTCCAAGTCAACGTCTAACTGAAAAATTAGTGATTGGAGATTAAAAGGATTTTACTGTGCAAAATTTAAAAGTTGAAGGGATTTTATATTATATTTTTAAATTGAAAGATCATAGTATTACAACTATATAAGTTCAAATACAGTTGTTAAAATTTACCCAGATAGTATATTGTCTTCTTTTCTTTGGAATCATTATGGGATTAGATAAAAATAGCAGCTAGCAACTTCTCCTCTTCTTTCTTCTCTCTCTCTCACCCATATTTGAATCTTCCTGATCAACTTCTTCCTCTCTTTAATTTATTAGAAAGAAGAAAAACCCAGCAAAAGAAACTTACTATTCACTGGAAAAGTGCATTGCAGCCCATTCAAGCGAGGAATGGGCTCTCATTTGCCTAATAACTGGTGTATAACAATAAGTAACAACTGTGCTAGACCTTATTTGCATGGTGGGTTTCAACTTCTCCACGTATAGAGACGTGTTGATAAGAGCCTTATCCACTTCAGATATTAATGGTGGTAGGGGTCTTTACCAATCATGCATGCAAGAATATTGTCATAAATTAGAGTTCAGACTTCAGAGGTGTTTGTAATAAGCACATGTGGTTTGGAGTTTGTGCATGGCTTAGCCAAAAAGGGTTTATTAGTTTCATTCATCGATCTCACCATGTACATAAGCTTTCCTTGCTGATTCAATATATTTGGAAGTATTTACCTCCACAAAGTCAAGAAAATATCGAAGCTGAGAGAGGGTGGGTTCCTCTGCTACGTTTTTGTCCTCTGATATCAGTTTGGAGGCAGTACCTAAACTATGGCTATGGGACTTCAAGTTCGAAATTTCAATTAAAATAAATGAATAAAAAACATTATTATATCAAAGGAAATTGACAAAGAGATGAAAATAAGACCATATCCTAGCCTTAGTAGGAAAATTCAGTTTTGACTATTCCTTAATTTACTAACAATCACTTCAATTGTATCATCATATTGTCTCTAAATTATTAACTTTTGAGTTTAAAGAAATCTCTTTTAAGATGACAATGTGAGAAGAAAATCCATATTATTTATTTATTTTTTTAAAATAACAATAACAATTAATTAAAGAATTAAAAACAGAAATTATTAATGAGATAGTGATGGGAAAGATTGTGGCGCAACACAGTCTCTTTAAAAAAGAAAAGAAAGCTATACTAATATATAAGTTTTAGTTAATGATATTACACTACCACAAATTAAAAAAATAGCTACAAAAATTACCAATTAAATGTGTTTATATTTTATTAGTAATCTAAATTATCTACAAATTACTGATGAAATTTTTTCTTTTACAAATTATAGCGTAGGTAATTCTTATCGACGAAAAAATGTTATCGCTAAATCTATCAACAAATTATTTCGTAGGTAAATTAAGATTTTTTTGTAAGTAATCTTGTGAAAGATTGTATGTTTATAAATTACCAACTAATTACCGATAATATCTTTCATCGGTAATTATCGACGACAACAAATTATTATAAGTAATTACCAACGACAAATTTTCTCAAGAGAATTTTTATTTCATATTTTTTAATTTATTTTTTACTTTTTATTTTAATTTAATTTAATTTTTTAATTTAATTTTAATTTAAAATTTTCAATTTAATTTAATTTAAAATTTTAATTTTAATTTATTTTTAATTTTTTCTTATTTTTTAAATTAAATATTAATTATTAATTATTTTAATTTAAATGTAAAATTATTTTTTAATTTTTTAAGATTTAAGTGATTAAAAAAAACTAGTGGGCTTAAAGTGGGCCTCACATAGTGGCTATGCCATAATTTGCCTGTGTTGGGGAGTGGCTTTCATTTTATAAAGAAACTTAGTAGCTTTCTTTTTATAGAGAAACTTACTCTTCTTTTATTTATTCACAAACGATATGAGAATTTCACACTTTTTGTGATTTACCGATGAATAATTTTCGTAGGTACCTCATTTTAAGCTTTTTTAATTTTTTTTATTTTTTTCTTAATATTACCAATTAAATACGATTTGTTATTTTAAAATTTATTTTTTATTTTCTTCTTAATATTATCTAAAAAATTGAGTTCATTAGTAATTACCAATAAAAAATTTTTGTAGGTAAAATTTTTTAAACTTTTTAAAATTTTTATTTTCTATTTTCTTTTTAGTATTACTGACTAAATACGTTTCATTAGTAATTACCGATAAAAAAATTTTGTAGGTATTTATTTTAAAATTTTATTTTTTATTTTCTTTTTAATATTATCTACAAAAAATGAGTTTGTTGATAATTACCGACGAAAAATTTTCGTAGATAAAATTTTTTAAGTTTTTGATTTTTTTTAATATTCTTTTTAATATTACTAACTAAATATGAATTAGTAGGTAATTACCAATGAATCTTTTTATCTATATTTTTTTTATTTGGTCACTAATTTTGCCGTCAATATTAGGCATCACTTTTACCTATGAAATTACGTCGTTGATAATCGGTAAGTAATTTCATCGGTACAAATTAATTTAAATTTTATTTCTCTTTTTCATCAGTAAAATATCGGTAAATCCTATGTAAATTACCAATAAAATTTTGTGGTTGATAATTTTTGTAATTATTTTTAAAATTTGTTATAGTGTAGTCTTTTTTTAATATTCTAAAGTTTGGAGTTGAAGCCTCGATTGAATCTAAAAGAAAAAAAAAAAAAAAGAATGCAACTAAATGATGGAAAAGTAGGCCTTAAAAGATTATATAAAAGCATCGATTCCAGTAAATAAGAAGAAATTTTGTATATAAGAAAATATTATTTTTTAATATTTCGAGTGTATATTATAATTTTCCTCTAATAATTACCAAAATGAAATGCGATCATTCACTATTTTTGGACCACTAGTCACTTCTGTTTTGGGTTAAATTGTATCATTGGTTTTTAAATATGTCCAATTTTATTTTTTTTTCTATTAAAAATATAAATATTGAGATATAAGTTGAAAGAAAATTTTACCGCACAAAACATCATACACCATGTACATATATGGTAGTGAGTGTGTTATATGAAAGAATGAGTCGTATGTGTCTAAGATAAGAGTTGTAGAGATGAGAATGTTAAGGTGGATGGGTGGTCATACTAGACTAGATAAAGTTCGTAACGAGAGTATTAGAGAAAATGTAGGAGTAGTGCTAATTGAGGATAAGCTGACAGAAGACAAATTAAGGTGGTTTGGTCATGTGAAGCTAGACATATGAAGACTTCAGTTAGACAAGTAAAGCACATTAGGTTAGAGGATAGAAAGAAAAGAAGGGGTAGACCTAAACTGACTTGGAGTAGAGTAGTACAACATGACTTAAAAGCATTACACATTTTTGAAGATTTAACCCAAAATCGTTTAGAGTGGAGAAAGAGAATCTATATAGCCGACTCCAAATTTTTTGGATGAAGACTTAGTTGAGTTGAGTATAAATATTGAGATATAATTTTACATAATTATTATAATTAATTAATATTAATGTGAAAAACTATATATAAAAGAACAATTAACAATAATTATAAGTTTTAAAGGTTTTTCCTCTTTGTTTCGTTAACCCAAACATAAAGCAGCACTTCTTGCTACTACTGGTGGTCTACTATTATTTTATCATAGATCAATATATAAATAAGAGGTATGATAAGATTTATTATTAAATATATGAATTTTATATATTTGTATATTGAATTTATAGTAAATAAAAAATAGATAAGAATTTTTCTATTTTATTACCAGAAAGAAACTCTCAAAATGATAAATATTTAGGAGTAAGATATTTTATTAAAAATTTAACCTTATAATTGTCCATTTGCGCTATATCAGAGGATCTCTTATATATGGATAAGGGAAACATAAACATGAAATCGATTATCCGACTTAATTTAATTTATATGTAGAACCCAAAACGTTCTCAAAGAAGAAGCACAACTAGTTCTTAATTTTCTCCTTTGCTCAGTAGCATTTTGAGTTTTAATTAACTAGGAGAAATGTAAGTATCATGATCACTCCATAGATGAAGATCTCAAAACCAAACCAAAGCATGCATAGCATAAACCTCAAACTATTTTCCATCTATCAGATTTGTAAAATGCATATCCACGGCTGAGAATATTGTCTCTCAGTAGGAATATGGTGGCATCTTTCGATCCATGGGATGAGGGGAAAGCTTTGCAATAAATGGTGGTCCATATATATAAAATTATATGATAAATCTCCGCTCTCCTTTCTTTTGGGGGAATGGGCAGGCAATGTCACGCCTATCCTTTGAGCCATATAAGCTGTCTTTTTCCATTTCTGGGAGAAATGTTCTATTTCTGGTAGAAAATTCATTGGCCATACGTATCGAGGTAAAAAAACACTTGCCACTGCAAGCCAAAACTCATATTTGTCTCATTCTCTTCCTCTGGTTTCTCCGTCACTATCAGTGTGAGTTAAATCCAATAATCGATTTGGTTTCTCTTTATTTTTAATTAGATTGCAAGATGTCTAGCTATTTCAGAATTAAAATTTTTTATTATGAACAACATAAAAAACAGACTCACTGGCGAATTCAGCCGGATGCATATAGAGAGAGAGAGAGAGAGCACTTTGGGTACGTATTTGGAATAGTAGTTTTAAAAGAGTAGAGTGAAAGAAGGTGAGTGACCACTGAGGCCTCCAAGCAAATTGGATAGTATTGTCCACTTGCTCATAAAGACATCATCGATCGCATCACCACGTTGATGGTAAGCAAAGCAAATCGTTGGCTTCACGTGACCAACCTTTTGCTCTCCCAAAAAAAACAAAAACAACTTTGCATCTCTTTCATCACCAACAACTGTAATATATACTTATTTCATCTGATCAAATGCAAAGTACCATTAAAAATGATATTAAGCCCTAGAAATTCCAGCAACAACATTGTCATGTCATCCCTGCAAATGGGTTTCTTTTGCCCAATTCGAATATAAGAGTTTGAACTGATAGTACAAAGGCACACAAAAGAAGTCTAATTTTTCATTCCCACAAGAAACTGTGACAATTTACATGACTGTGACAGCCAGTCATCCACAACGTAGTCGTCAAAGCAAACTCTTAACTGCATTATTAGCTATGCCTAACCTAAGCACACATAGTACTTGCCATGTAATTAAACCCAGACCCGAAAATCAAAAAACTAGTAAATTAGAACGATTCAATTTCCATTATAATGCAAACATTCACACACATAAAACCCAAAAAAAAAAAAAAAGATAAGACACAAACACACCATAATACCAAGAGGAGCAGCACTACATGTCCCTGACTTCAAACATGTTACGGTTTTTGACGACAATATCGAACATGTGCATGGACTTGAACTTGCTGAAATCCTTGGGGAGAGAGATGAGGTGAACTGTGGATCTTTTGTGGAATTGGAGGAGGTCAGGGTCATCGTAGTACCTCTCCCATCCAAGTGAAGATAGCTTGTTTTCAAGAACAGCGTAAGAAGTGATAACTTCATTAGTAGGAGTGTGAACCAGCACTTTGCGGCGAGCGCTGGGCCCTTGCCTGCTTCCGTCTAGAGACTCAGCTCCTGGGTTCTCGACGAGCCGAACCACACCGTTCTTGAAAATCCAAACGCCAGACATTTTCAGCGAAGCTTCAGGGTAAAGTAGAAGATAAAGATATGGTTAGTGTATGTATCTGAATTAAGGTTTATAAGCCTTGGAGA
The DNA here is from genome assembly GCF_030052815.1 of Hevea brasiliensis. NCBI lineage: Eukaryota > Viridiplantae > Streptophyta > Magnoliopsida > Malpighiales > Euphorbiaceae > Hevea > Hevea brasiliensis. Next base: position 74,871,485 of record NC_079507.1, on the reverse strand, counting down.
TTGGAGTTGAAGTTGAAGTTGGTCATTGGAAGGTAGTGTATTTATACAGGGAGGGGAGAGTCGTGGATGTATGGGGATTGTTTGGGTGTGGGCGAAGTTTAGGTGGGACCCAATTGAGGGGAAGGGTATTAAAATGCAAGAAATTAATGAATTGATCGAGCAAAATAAAGATTAAAGAAATTGGGTCAGGTCAGGGCTTGTTTTGGACACATGTACCGTCATTCCTCTGTGGGCATAATCGGATTGAGGAGAATCCTTTGTTTTCTTTTTTTAAGTCTTTAATTAACCCCCCACTATGGGAATCATTGTTTTGTTTTGAATAAAAAGGGGAAAAAAATAAGACTGAGAATTATTCTAGACAAGGCTAAAAGAAAATGACTTACATATTGTGGGTGTAGCTATGCAAAATTTGTACAATATACCCATAAAAAAATGGCTAAATATCTATATATATTAGTATATGTAGGGCATCATGGATATAGCCAGAAGAGAAAGGACGTTGATGGTTATTACAATGGTAGCTGCAGGCTTAGGTTTCACCGGAATTTAATATGCACGTTAATTTTGAAAATAGAAAAAGTTTTTTCTAGGAATACCACTTTCATGGGTGATTTCATAATCCTTATATACTCTTAGCTAGTTTTAGTTTAAGATAAGAAAAAATATATATATAATTATGTGGAAATTAAAATGATTTTAATGAGAAAAATATGAAGTTTGAATGGTCAAGCTAGGAATAAATTTTCCATAAGTGGAAAAGGAAAATTGCTCATGGGTCTGTGGTGGGGAAATAGAGACCAATAGCCTTGGGTTGGGACCAAAAAAGAATAAATTAATGGGAAGGGATTCTCAAATTCTGGTTTGTTGGAAATAGGAGAGTTTCCTTTTGCAGTAGGGTGCCTAACCTAACAAGGGATTTTGCCTAACTCTATTGACTATTTACTTCCCTTGATTCAATTTCGTGTTTTGTGTTTGATTCTAGGGTTTCACCCTATGTATCATTAATTAGATACTTCTTCTTAAATTTTCTTATATGAACACAAAAAGAGTTTTATATAATGTAATATATATATATATATATATATATATATATATATAACATTCAGGGAATCAATAATTCAACAAATATATTTTAGTGTAATATGGTGAACTTGTATTATACTTAATGAATTGATAAGCGTTCCATCGTGAAGTCAACAGTTTGGGGAGAATCTCATTTTACATGTCCAACCATCAAAGGTGATTAGTTAATCATAAAATAAGAATGAAGGATATCCTCTAATTTACATAATTAATAAATAGATTGAAAATATATTTTTATAATCAATTAATTAATTAATATGTACATATCATATGTTAAAATTAAACACTTAAACCTGCATAGTATCAGTAGAGGGTAGTTGTTGCTGTGCATAATGTCGATGGGGAGCAAGCAGTAACTTAAAATTCCGTAAAAGCAATAATGTAATTAAGATTCTGGCACCAATTTTTCCCAACTGAATCAAAGTTGGTGCATTTAGTGCAGGACATTAGGGCACATTCTTTCTTTATCCAGCACCTTTGGTCTCATCCTTGCTCTCTAATCTTGCAATCCAACATATATATATACATGAACCTCCCGAAGGAGACCTCTTCTAATCAAACCCAACACTACTTCTGCCCTTCGCTCTTAGAAAAAGATTTCTGCTATTGGATAACTTAAACCTTGTCTTCTTCTCTATTTATTCCTCTAGCAATCTTTTTAATTATTGGACCAGCAGCTCACTGTTTTTATTTTCAAGCCTTTCCTTTATTACTAGTCTCCTCTCCTACCTTCTTTACAAGAAAATAAAATTAATTTCCATGGAGAACGACTTGCACAAGTTGCTGAACTTTCAAGAATATGATCCTTTAGATGATCATGATCCTAGTTTCTTCCAAAGCTGTTTGAAATCAACTTCTTATAAGAAGGACACAATTGACTAAATAATCCTGCCAAATTTTACTCTATATAACTTATATTTTTTTCATGGCAACACGAAATCCATCATAAGTATATATGTCTCCCATGTTTATAATTTCACACTTTACATTTTAAAAATTATAAGGAGACAAATCGAATTTAGAATAAATTAAATAAGCAAATTAAAAAAATGGGATAAATACATTATAATACTTTATGGTTTGTATGTTTCATTAACAAGGTTTTTTTTTTTTTTTTTTCCATTTAAGTGCCTATGTTACTATATCGTTAGCACTTAAAAATAAAATTATTAAACGACGTCAATATATACTAACGTGACAAGTCCTTTTATACTCTTAAACTAACGAGATAAGTAAGCTTCCTCTAATTAGCTGTATAATATCATGTATCAAGTAATATGCAAAATTCCAATTCATGCTGCTTGCTTCTTGTCCTTGTAAGATTTTAAGATATGCATTTTAGTTATATGTGACGTATTTAACCACCCTACTTTTATTAAATAAATTTAGATTTTAACATTGTTAAAAATTTATAACATATTATTAGTAAAAATTATCGGTAAATATTTAGTGATATGTATAAATTTCGTAGTATAAAATTTTTAAAAACACTTTTATATTAATTTACAGTGCTATTATACATTATGTTTATATATTATTTATTATTTTATATCTTACTTTGATGTCTAAATATATCCTCTTAATGTTTTTATTGTGTTATCATCATATGTAAAATAACATTAAAAAAATGTTAAAACTTAGATTTATTGAAGTGTTTTTTCCCCTTCTGTTCTAATTTCTTTACCTTCTTAATTTTGAATTAAATAAATGAAATTTCTTTTTTAATAAATTAATTTAATAAATTTTGAGTTAAATTACTTGTGTGTGTGTGTGAAAGGAAGCTTCTAAACATTTAGAAAACAAAACATGGATTAAATACACACGGAAGGAATATAGATTGGAAATGCTTGGAGGTTGATGTGGATAGCTTTATGAGGTGGCAAAGAGGAACATTTTCCACCTCATAGTACATTTCCACTCGGGATAGCGATGATTTTCCAAATCCCATCAATCTCTCCTTTGAGGTTTCTTGAATCTTATTTTTGGGTAGTCCTCAATATCCAAATCAACCTTTCTCATACAAACTTATATCTATGCTTTAATCCTTAATAATCACAGGTGAGAATGATTCTAGGCTCCACAAGAGCTAAAAAGCTCTCTCAGCCATGGCTACTTGCCTGTGTGATTGTCCCGTGTCCCTTAGAAAGACCAAAATGAAAGTTCTGTAATTTACCAATTGCAATATACTGTTGTGCAATCCATTCTTTTACAAATGTATATGCTTTTCCATCTTAATCTCTTCTTTTTGACGAGAAAAGCACCAATCCCTCTCAATCACTAATAAAGCACATTATGTTTTGTTTCCTCTTGAATGGTAAATTCTTGTATAACATATACAGCTACCTCTATAGCTACCTAGGGTTTATTCTCTCATCTCCTGCATGCTTCCTTTAATATATGTCAATTAATTCTTTTTTAAGAAGTAATGAAACAAAGCTTTATTCTCTATTATATGCTTGAAAAAAATTGATGGGTGAATAAAATTAATTAAATTAGATTAAAAATTGTATCTTAACGATGAAGATATTGTTAGAGATAAAATTATTTTTGGGTTCTCACTTATAAGTTTAATCTTTTAAGTTGTCTGATTTTCTAATATGGTATCAGAGTATTTCAGACCAAAAAATTAGGAATTCGAATTATAAATGTTCTCATTTATTAATTAAATATTTCAACATAAAATAAGATGAACATATATTTATTTACATTTAAATTCAGTAGACATTTGAATGCGAGGTTGTGTTAAAGAAACATCTTTTAACCTAACTTTTCTCCTTAAATAAAACGCAAGATATCGGATTGCATGCAAAATATACAAAAAGTAAAAATTCTTAATTGCTTGCACATTTCTTATTATAGAATTATCAAGCAAATTTTTGTAGGAAAAATGTTTATTTAGAAAGATTCAGTTTATTGAGTATGTTTATTATAGAATGAATCAATTAAAATTAGAATAAATTAAATTGAATCGGTGGGTCTCCTTTGGAGATGCAATGCTAATCTGAAGTGTTTTATATATATGAATTTGGGCATCTGGATGGCACTAGCTAGGCCGAAAGAGGCCAATGGCCGTACTTAATGATAATTGTATACAAATCAAAGAGAAAAAAATTCTTTCTTGAAGTGGGTTTCTAGACAATTATCCATCTTAATCACAGACTTGAGTATCTTGAAGCTAAATTAATTACGTATGGCCCCTCGTCTCTCTTGTACATGAACTTATTCTCCACCATTATCAGCTCTAAAATATTATAAGAAAACCCATTTTGGTTCACTAAAAGTTGAGTGCATATTTTTACTTTTCTCCTAATGGTACTTATGCAGAAATCAAATGCCAACTTTTCTTGTACATCAATCGGCTATGCAGGGAATAAAATTAAAGCTAATTTTGAGAATGATTTTCTTATCTACCATTAAGTTTATGCCTAACTTTGATTAAGAAGAGATGGAATGAGGCCATCTACACAGATACAGGAGAATAAAGTAATAAACATTTGGAATGTAGGATCAATTCCCTCTTAAGAACAAGGAGGGAGGTTTATTTCCTGTTCTCATTCGATGATTCCTTGAAAATGACTTGATTAATTAATGTTTTCTAATCATGCAAAAGGGTAATTAATATTAGATTTGTAAAAACATACATATTCTGCAATCATTTTAGATGTGAATTATTCCTTTACGTAATCTTTAAAAAATTGTTTTCACTATAAAATAATTTATTTACTATGTGCTACTAAATGAAGATATGAAACATTTTATTTGTCAAGGTTCCATCATTAAGAATAAAAAATGAAAGATTTTACTCGTGGAAATTCTTGATAATTTCTTTTTATTAAATATATAGAAAAGGGAGAGTCCAACCTAAATCTTCCAAATTCAATATTTAGGCGAGATTCCCTAACTTTAATTCGTAAACCTGCCCTTCATTGCCATTCTTTACCACATCTCGAGTCGCAACCCATGTTCTATTGGACCAATCTTTTGTGTTGGCGGCAGAAAACGGGCTGGTTTTTTATCTTGAGAACTGGGAAATGAGGCCTAGTGTAGGCCCAATTTGCAATCAACTTGGAAATTCAACCCAGTAAATATTCCATGGCTACAATTTGATTAAACTGCAAAATGCTAATTGCCAACCAGGTGCTCTCTATCGCAGAAATCATGTAGAACTGAAATGCAATTGCAAAAAGCATACATTGAAAACTCAAAACCCAAGAATTGAATCATATATGCAAATTACATTGAAAGATGAGTTTTCCATCTAAAACTTGTCGTCCATTTCTTTCCTTATTTTTTTGAATATTTTCATGTGAAGTAAACTTTTGTTGTGGATTCATTTTAATGTCGATCTTGTGATTCATATTTGTGGGAATTTTATGTAAATTTTTGTAAATGAATTCTGCAATTTCTGTAAAGTTTAACTAATTACTTCTGTGCTTGTGAATTGGTGATCCATTTAATTACGAATGGATTGATTGAGCAAACAAGTTCCTGCACACAAATGAAATTAACGTAAACATACAATTGAAGAACAACAAATAAAGGAGAACCCAGTTCATTAAATTTCCAGAAAACCATAACAATCTCATATTACTCAAAATTAGGTAAGATACACTAACATTAAACATGTCTCTGTATCATCAACACCGACCCACGTCCCAAAAACCCTCCTAAAACCCCAGAGAGACCTTCAATTCTATCAAAGTTCATCCTCCATCCTCAAATATTCACCAATATCCGCCTGGTGATGCACCACGATTCCATTAGGATCCAACTTCCTGCAATCCTGGGTGGATCTCGCGGCGGAACCAAATCCTAAAGGCACATCAGACATAGAGAACACCACAACCCCATCATTCTTGGAAATACTGTCAGTAATCCTCCCCAATCCACCTTTCAACACATGATTCCCATAAAGAAACGACATTTCCGAAGTGGGTTTTAACCAAACTTTGTGTTTGGCATTTGCAGCCAATAGATTCAAGGCCTGAATCGTCAAGTGAAAGCTGCCTCCATGCGTGAATTTGCCTATGCAAGTACCGAGTGAAGCCAAATTCTTACGGCTTATATTAGTGGCTCGCTTCACCAAGGACTCGCTGACGTAGTAGACCTTGTTCTTGTGGAGCCTGAAGCAGTAGCGACCGGGATTTGGTTCAGGTCCTTCGTGTGAAGGGTTCTCGACAATGTTCTTGAGATTGTGGCCGGTGAAAGAGTGTAGCTTCCTGAAAACAGCATCCGTTTCAGTCTCGTCTAGAGGCCTCATCTTGATTCTTTGAGACGACGGGGGGAAGAATTAACAGAGCAGTCCCGCGAACTACAGCATCAAGGTTTCTCAGTTTTTTCCCTTTTAGGGTTTTCTGGCATACTGAGCTCAATGGAAGCTCACTCTCTCCAGGCCTGGAACTGCCCGGACAGGGCTTTCAGAGTCTTAAGCCCAACTTTATATTCATTTGGGCTTACATTCAGGCCTTACACCTAACTAATCAAACGACATGACGTTCATATTCGAAGAAAAATGTTTTCCTGTTGTGTTGTTAAATTCAAAACTGGAGACTGGAGCAAGTGAAGCAGATATAATTCATTAGTCATGGAAGTTGCAGGATTCGCAACAGACGTAACTTTTGCTTTTTCTTGCTTAATTTCATCAGGAATTTTATTTCTGAATTACTTATAGCATCTATCCGTTCTTCAGCATAAACACGATCGATCCTAAAACCTGATGGCAGAAACAACCTTGATAGTAGCAGGCCTGGAGGAAATGCCCTTCCACCAAGCACTGACAGCGCATCGGAACGACTGGTTATGAGATCTCCAATAATAGTACTGTTCATGAAGTAATAAAGGAAAGGTATATGGAATATGGTGCATATCAGCCATAGTGTAATAATCCCCTGCAAGATATTTGCATTTGGACACCTTTCTTCGTGCACATCAAGAGCCTTTCCTAGCTTCTCCAGTTCTTTTTGGATCACCTTCTCATCAGGAGGTATTCCAAACATTGGATTCATGATCACTTGCAGAATTGATTGCATTTATTGGACCATTGAATTGGTGAGCTTGATTCCATTTCCATCCATGGCTCAACCATGGTGGATTCCGTGAAGTTGATGGATCGGAGGAGATCGGTTCCTATGTCCTTGTGCTATGTACTTGCTGAGTGCCCTTGATTCTAGCCACAGGGACCACAGTGACACAAAATTAAGTGTCAAATATGCTAACATGTGTAATTTATACATTGCTAAACTAATTAATAATTAAATTATGAAAATTATTATATGGAATTATTCGTGAACTCCGCTTCAGTCCCGTCAATACCAATTCAGTGCTTTAATAGGATTGAAAGTCAATTATAGAGTCTTCAATTTCGATTCAACTCTAATTTAATAATTTTATTAAGTTAATGGTTATTTAAAAAAAATTAATTTAATTTTAATTAAAATGAAATTTGTAACACCCCTAATTTTTAAATTTATTATTTTTTGATAAATATTGATATTTTATTTTATTTGAATTTTAGGAAATTATTTGAAATTTTTCGAATTTTAGAAACCGGGTTCGATTTTTCGAAAATATAAACTTTGATAATTTTTAAAAATTAATTTAAAGACCACGTGGTAAAACTAAAAATATATTTGGAGTCTATGAATTTTTCTGAGTTTTTTAAAATTTTTTCGAAATTTTTGGACCTCGTTTTCGATTCCAAGCAGAGTAAAAATTCAAAATTTTGTATTTCGAATCGAATCGGCCGAATCGAACCAGACCGGATCGGACCGGTTAAATCGGACTGGCCCCTTCTTCTTCTTCTTCTCTTTTTCTTCCGCGCGTCCCGACCTTCCTCTCCTTCTCTCCCGTTTTCTCTCTCCTCCCTCCTCCTCTTGCCGCGCCGCCACCTCCCCTGCCAACCCAACTCGCGGCGCCTCGCCCCTAGCCTAGCCACGGCCACACGTCAGAGCGCCGCAAGCGCCGTCGCACAAAGCGACGCGAAGCGCGCTGCGACCCTTCGTCTTCCCGGCCAAAATCCGGCCAATCCGGCCACCAATCGGACCGGGTCCTGTATCTAAATCCATCTACTCGTCGAAAGCTTTCCATAGACACCAAGAACACCGAAATCCATCAAACGGTTTGTCCAATTTTTACCTGGGAAGTTTTAGCCCATTTTGACTTTTGGGCTAGATTTCTCGCAAACCGTGAACCCCACGAGAAAACCAAGAGTACCAGAGCGCTCCACTCATCGAGAGCTTCGCGGCGATATAAATTTCAAATTTTTCCGACACCATTTTCGGTGGGTCCCACGGAACTTCGTAGTGTTTTTCTGAGCATTAAATGAGCTTAGAAAATTCCGTAAAATTTATGTACTAACCCCCGTGTTGTGGGCTTCGTGTAGGTATCCTCAATTGGCGGAAATTCGACAGTTGACCGGGTCTGTGAATTTCCGGCCAAACAGACCCGCTACCGGAAAAGTCTCCGAATTGAATCGAGGTTTTGGCTACCTCACCATTGTCAGACATCCCGAGCACGTTCCCGAAGTTGGAATCGACAAAGATAAACCCGAACCTTGTTTTTTCATTATTTTCTAGTGCTTAAATAGGATTAAAAAATTTATAAAAATATTCCTGATAGCTCAGAAAATTATGATTCTTTTTGCAATAGCCTAATAATATTGCTAAGGACCGCGGGGCAAAGTTTTAGAATTTTTAGAGCTCATTTAGGCAGTTTTTGCAAAAATAATCAATTATAAGGACTAAATTGAAATTGTACATATTGTGATGGATGACTGATTTGATGGGCCCAGGAGGGGCTGTGTGATATGATTGAGTTGTGGATATATGGATTGTGAATATAAAAGTGTGTTTTGAGCTCTTTTTGCAGGTTGGGTAGGTCCTAGGTATAGGGGAGACTCTGCCGAATTTTCGGCACCACTTAGGACGTATTTGGTCTTTTCTTAAGTTTGTATTGAGTCAATTTATTAAATGATTGTAATGTAATTGTCGGGTGAGCCGGGACAGCCTTCTTCCTCCTCCCAGCCGCTACAGTTATCGTTGTCAAGTCTGTGAGTAAAATATTAATTTTAATTGTAATTTCGATAGTATTATATGTTTAAGCATGCCCATACATCACTTATATGTATATAATTGTGTAGTTAAACTCTAGGCACGTTTTATATTGCATTCACAACTGTTAAAGTGCCATAGATGTTGTTGTGGTAATTTGGAGCAGTGTGTGTGCGTTGGCGTGCGTGTGATGTGGTGTGGACTATGGATAGGACGGGTAGACGCGGCTTGAGATCTTCGCTGGGGCCCGGTCCTTCGGGGTAGACACGGCTTGAGTTCTTCGTTGGGACCCCGATTTGGTTATTAAGTGGAAGTCCGAGTTGAGTTCTTCACGCACAAAGTTGGATTTAAGAGAGTCAGATAGGGATCAGCTCCCATATATTATGATTGATATTACTGGGTGCGTGAGTGCTCCAAATTACCTTTTTGCTGTTATGATGTGAATTTATTGCTGATGTTGCATTTCACTTTACAAGATGCATTAGCTTTAGATAGTTATAGAGATTATGGTTAAAATTGATATTTTACTCTCTGAGTCGAACGCTCGCTCCTGTTCAATATTTTTCTAGGCCACAGGATGATATTGTTGAGGTTAACCTGCTTTTCTCCCTCGCAGGTCATCTATTTATGTTTGTGTAATTTTATAAACTTCTAGAATTTCTGCATGTGTTAGAAATATTCATTTGGATTGGGTCTGTAATATAAATTATTATTTTGGACCTGTAAACTTATTATTCTATGCATGTTGATGAACTGGATGAGAGAGCAGAGCTCCCATTTATTTTATGTTGTTATGAGTATGTGGATGGTGAGCTGAGCTCCCCAATTAATATATATTGTGTTTACAGGTCGGGTGAGTAAAAAACTCCCCGTTGAAATGTTCATTTTATGGCCGGAGTCTGTCCAGTTGAATTCTTGAAATTGGGCCCAAATGGGCCTTAGAGTTGGGTTAATGAATAGTTAGGCTTACTACGGGCCTCGGGGGCTTTAGGCTGGCCCAGGTCCTAGTGCCGGTCCGGCCCATAGGTTGGGTCGTGACAGAATTGAAGAGGTTAATTAGTTCAAGTCAATTTTTAATTTAATTTTATATTAGAATCAGACCGTGACACTATGATATAAATCAGATGGGCAATAACTTAAGAAAGTGATACGATGTATTTTGGACTTGTGGGCATGCGATCTCCAACTGAGTTGTACTTAGGAAGTTATGTGAGAGAGACACGCGTAAGGCTTGGTGTGTTTCGGAGAATGCAATTACAAATCTATTAGTTTCGGTAGGCAGGTTCTATGAGCTATGAAAGTAACTAAGAACTCTCTCATTCTTGAATGCTATGAATAAAATGCGTTTCTGTAATTCTTCCTCTATTTTCTTGATTTCTGGCGGGTTGATTTTCGGTCATGGTGGAATTACAGGTTTCTTGTATCTCTCCCTGGAATCTCTCTCTAAGATCTTCCTTCTCTTCTGTTTCTTCCTTGAAACATTTTCTTAGTCTCTACTGACTGCTCTTCTTTTCTTTTCTCTGTTTCCATTCTTGTTTTGCGCTATTCTTCTTTCTTGTTGATCAAGAGCCATGGATTATTCAATCACAAGAAAATTGTAGGAATTGAATAAAAGAAGGGAGAAAGGTCTCTGTTTATGGTGTGAAGAGACCTATTCAATAAGTCACAATTGTGACAAGGCACCATTATTTGTGACTATCGTTAATGATGAAGAGGATGAAGAGGATCCTATGGAGGATGAAGCTATGGATACTTTTGAGCAACAAATAGATGGAATGAATTATGCAAATCATGATAGAGAATTAATGAATGAGTGCCATTTAATAGATGAAGATCTATCATTCCACAATAGAGATAATTGTGAGGATTTTACTGTAGACAATATGACTGAAATATTTTTATTGGTAGCACTCAATTTGATTTGGATATGAGTGCCGTGAAAGAAAAAGATGATTGTGGTAAGAGTATTGAAGAAGAAACAATTCCTATTGAAATTGAAAATTGTTTTGGGGTTGTAGAATTTAAAGAAGAAGGTGTATTGGTGGAGGATGTGACAAGAGTTGTAGAGGCCATTGATGGTGATGGATATTTTGTTGCTGATGATAATATTTTGTAGGAAGTTGTGATTGAGAATGATCAGAATATGGAAATCAAGAGTGCAGTTGAATTTTCTTCTCTCCCTAGAAGAAGGAAATTGTGTTCTTCTATACAAAGTAGCAATGTTGACCATGAAATAGACAGAATTTCTCATGACCATAGGATGGTATTATTTGTGAAGTCGCTGTTGAGGTTCCTTGGCATGTCCTATGTGGTGGAGGATGCTATGGGGATGGGAATTTGGTTTTCATTGCAAATGATAGGCATACAACATTGCCACTGGTGTATCTAAAGGAATATTATTCTTAGAAATTTGGCTTTCAAATTGAAATTATTCTTGGAAAGAATTAGATGCAAGATGAAGCAAATGTTGAATAATAATTCTATTGGGCATTTGAATAAGATCAAATACAAGATGCAGCCAACCTGCAATCTTATTTTTCCTCTTAAAGAATGCAGAGAAGTTTAATTTCAGCTGAATTAAATTTTTAGTTACATTCAATGTGTTTTAAAACTATTTGCATCTTATGAACATGAGATAGCTGCTACACAACCGCTAAATCATTCGAAATAAGAGTGAGCACTATTCAATTTGAACCGAATAAATCAAATTGAACTTCCTTAATTCGGTACTTTAATTTGATTTTTAGGATAATTCAGTTCGGTTTGGTACGATTTTGCATTTTAAGAATTTCAGTTATTTCAGCTCAATTCGGTTTTAGAGAAAAAAATCAGTTAAATCAAACCAAATCAAATTACTTTTTTGATTTTTAAATTAATTTATTTTTATAAGAAATTTATGAATTATATGTAATTATATATATATAAATTATTTAATTTCATTGATCAATGGTTATTAGGTTTAAATCAGTGTAAAAAATCAAATAAAATAATTTAAAAATTAAGTCTAAATTAAAAAATCTATCAAAACTCAAAAACTGATTAGTTCAAATCAAACTGAACAAAAATAGAGTAGTTCGATTTGATTTTTTATTCATTTTAATTCGATTTAATTTCTAAAATATAGTAATTTGATTTTGATTATTTAGTTCAATTTAATTTAAATCAAATACTTAGTCCTAATTGAAAAGGTCATTTTCCTACAGACTTTTCTTAGACATTTGTAGCAAAGCTCAATTCCTTAAGGACAAGGATTTTTGAGGAGGGAACTATTGATATGAACTAGCAACAACTTAAAGAATTGATGAGGTGTGTTTTAGTGGACTTGTTTGCATGCGATCTCCAGCTGAGTTGTATCTAGAAAGTTATGTGAGAGAGACACGTGCAAGGCTTAGCGTGTTTTAGGGAAGGGAGTTACAAATCTGTTAGTTTCATAGGCAGGTTATATAAGCTGTGAATGTAATCAAGATCTCTCTCTTAAAAATGCTATGAATCAAATGTATTTTTTTTCTCTCTCTAAATTCTAGACGTTTTTGTGATTTTTCCACTATTTTTTTTTTTTTAATTTCTGGAATGGTCCATAACACGCTGAGGCATTGAAGGACTGCTGCCTCATTTGACTTTGAAAAAAAAAAATCTCATTTGACATTAAATTTAGGTAAAATGTTACTTTTCAGAAAATGATCATTTTAGATATTATTAAATAAAATAATTTAAAAATATTTTTATAAATAAATCATATTAAATTTTATTTTTAATACTCTTTAATTAAATATATTTAATAAAATAATTTTATCAATAATAATTGTAATAATAATATTAAACATACTAAAATTTTATTTGTTTCAAGAAAAATATTTTTTATATTTTTTAATATTTAAAATACTAAAAAAAATAATTAATAAAAAATATTTTTTTAACTAAAGAAAAAATTAAATTATTTTTTTAAAAAATAACTTTTATTTTATAAAAAAAATTATTTTTATTTTTTAAATTTTGATAATTTTATTAAAGTGTGAATATATTTATATATATATATATAAAATAAAAATATATATATACATAAAATAAATATATATTAATTTAATAACATAAATAAATAATAAAAAATAATTTTCACAGAAAATTTTTTTTATATATACACTATTTTTTATAAAATAAATAAGACTTAAATTTCAATTGCTTGGTTCAATAACTATAAACTAATACAAAAAATAAAATTTCTCACCAAAGACGGTGGCGTCCCATCTTCAAAAAAATGGCTACAATAAGATTGAAAATATTAAAGATTATATATTGAAGAACCTTTAAAAAAAATTAAAAAAAGAAGGTTAAAAACAGTATCGTTGACCTGACGTTCAGAGACAGATAACGCTGTTGCTTAGGAGCTGCAGCAGCCATGTCAACCGGCACAAGTTCTTGCCTTTCTCTGCTAGGCACAGCAATACACGTGCTGCGGCCGTGGACCGTGGAAATCCATGGATCTTGATTGCCATGACCAGATCAAATAAATTTTAGATAAATAAGAAGCCAAAGAATATAATTATGCATAGACAGCTTGATGCAGTTGGACAAGAAAATGGACAGCTTGTATTCGTGTTAGTATATCCTTGAGGTGTTTTCTCTGCTTAGATTTATGCTATTATTGCCGGCATTAATTATTGTTTTCTTGATTGGTAATCGAATCACTTTGGAATATACTCTTATGCAATAGAGAAAACAACATAAATGAACATAGAAATGCAAGTCATAGATTAATTAAGCATGAATCATATATATTGTTTCTTGCCCAACAAACCAGATCATCCAAAGAGAGAAGAAAAAAAAAAAAAAAGATTCAGATTCTGAAAAGTCAAAATCCACCATTATGGTACACCAACCATTGCCTTCCCTAAAGATAAAGTCTCTAATTAATAAAAACATCAAGAGAAAGAAAGAAGAAAATTCAAAATCCACCAGCATCATCAAACCCTGCATCATACCCAGCATCATAAGCTCCAGCATCTGAAACCATATCTCCAATTAAAAGCCCACCAAGTGCTCCTCCGAGCAAGCCTGCTCCCAATCCCGCTCCCAATCCCATCCCAAACTTGTTCTTCTTTGGCGGTTGTTGCACTGGTGGGTACCCGTATCCTGCCTGCGCTGGTGGGTAACCATAACCTGCCTGAGGCGCTGGTGGGTATCCATAACCAGGCGGTGGTGGTGGGTAACCGTATCCTGGCTGATGTGGTGGAGGCGGGTATCCAGTGTATGGTGGTGGGGGAGGGGGATAAGCATAACCTGCCACAGGTGGTGGAGGGACAGTTGGATAAGGCCCAGGCCCACCATAAGGTGTCGAACTAGGACCAACCACAGGAGGAGCAGCAGGATATGCCGTGACGGGTTGGTCAGCCTTGTCCCCTACCTTAGGTTCTGAGACGACTTTGTCACCAAACTTAAAAGAAAAGTTCAACTCACCTTTGGGTTTCCCCGATGGTTTCCTGACCTGATAACTAACGAATTGCATGGACTTCCCATCTCCCATGGAATCAAAGAGCTCCTTGATAGGGACGTTGACTTCACCAATATCTTTATCGCCTAAGGCACGATCACAGCGGAGCTTGAAGACAAGGTTTAGGCGGTTCTGCTGCGCAGGGTCCCCATGGATTGTGAATCTGGCAGGGAAATTCCAGGTGGGATTGGTACCGCCGTCGCGGTCTACGGGGGTCTTGGTCTTTTGTTTATGGAGTTGTGAATCGCCTGAGATTGAAACGACGGCGTAGACATCCATCTTGGAGAAAAGATTGACATCTTTGAGATCTTTAGCAGAGATCACGTTGATCTCAAGAGTCCTTTGCTCCATGAACGGGCTGCGAATGGGAGAGGGAGAGGGAGAGGGAGAGGGAGAGCGAGAGGGAGAAGGAGAGGGATGCTGGAGAGCGAAGAGACTTGCAAACTATGTAATCTGTCGGCGTTTTATTATCTTCTGTACAGCAAGGGGTAGTTATCGCTTACAATCGCTCCATCTAAATCCACCCTAAATTCAATTAATATTCCTCAAATCTAAATATCTTTTATTCTCTAATATTAAAATTCATTTTAAATTTAATTATTTTTACTTATAAAAATATTTAAATTTATTTAATTTTATATATTTTAATTAATAATATATATATTATTTTTGTATTAATAATTTATATTTTAAAATTAATAATTTCATACAATATTTAAATTTTATTTTATCTAAAATAAAATTTATAAATATTATTATAAAATATATATATATAAATTAAATATTTATATAAATAAACTTAATAATAAATATCTAATATATAAAACTCAAATTTAACAAAAACATTATTTACCAAGTTCAAACTTATTTCAAATTTAATTTTATGCTATTCAAAACCTCAATCCTTTGCCATTTCCAATTACATGCTCCCGTCAATGGTCATGGCCGTTCCCCTCACTTGACACATAGAGGGGCAGCCCTTGTGGGTTAGATAGATTGTCGTAATCGACTTATTAAGAATATTAAATTATGGGTATTAGCCCTTTCTTAAATTTTAATTAAAAAGAAACAGGAACTGGTCAGTGGCCTCGAGATTCTTCTGAGATCATTCCATGTTGACCTGAGGCATCACAAGGCATAACATACGCGTATCTTCCAATATTTAACCCATGAAAGTTCAATGCTATTACATCCAATATCTCTTCTAATACGTCTATTGAAGTTGTCACATTTGGTAATTAATAGGAACGAGAAACATAGCCAAGGACAAAAGGTAAACAGTGAGAAGCAATGTACTGTATACCAAGAACATGTGTCCTCTGTTTCGTGTCCTAATAAACTATTTCTACATGAAATTTCAGAATCAAAATAGGGTCAGGTCTTTGCTAAGTGTATCTAAATTGTTTCTGTTTCACACTCATATTGTCACGACCCAACCTATGGGCCGGACCGGCACTAGGACCTGGGCCAACCTAAAACCCCCGAGGCCCGTAGTAAGCCTAACTGTTCATTAACCCAACTCTAAGGTCCATTTGGGCCCAAATTCAAGAAACCAAACGGACAGAGTCCGGCCATAAAATGGACTTTTCAACGGGGAGTTTTCGACTCACCCGACCTGTAAACACAATAAATACTCAATTGGGGAGCTCAGCTCACCCTCCACATACTCATCAGCATAAAAATAAATGGGAGCTCAGCTCACTCATCCAATCCATCAAACATGCATAGAATATTAAGTTTACAGGTCCAAGATAATAATTTAGTTTACATACCCAAATCAAATAAACATTTCTAACACATGCGGAAATTCTAAGATTTAACAAGTTTATACAAACATTAGTAATCGACCTGCGAGGGAGAAAGCAGGTTAACCTCAAAAATATCCTCCTGTGGCCTGAAAAAATTTTTGAACAGGAGTGAGCGTTCGACTCAGAGAGTAAAATATCAATTTTAACCATAATCTCTATAACTAATGCACCCTGTAGAGTGAAATACAACATCAACAACATTTTCACATCATAACATCAAAAAGGTAATTTGGAGCACTCACACACCCTGTAACATCAATCATAATATATGGGAGCTGATCCCCTATACAGCCCTCTTAAATCCAACCTGGTGCCAGCGAAGAACTCAAGCCGGACTTTCGCTTAATAAACCAAATCAGGGGTCCCAGCGAAGAACTCAAGCCGTGACTACCCCCCGAAGGATCGGGTCCCAGCGAAGAACTCAAGCCGTGACTACCCGTCCTATCCATAGTCCACACCACATCACACGCACGCCAACGCACGCACACTGCTCCAAATTACCACAACAACATCCATGGCACTTTAACAGTTATGAATGCAACATAAATCGTGCCTAGAGTTTAACTACATAAATATATGCATATAAGTGATGCATGGACAGGCTTGAACATATAATAATATCGAAATTACAATTAAAATTAATATTTTACTCACAGACTTGACGGTGGTCACTGAGGTGGCTGGGCGGAGGAAGAAGGCTGTCCCAGCTCACCTGACAATTTTATTACAATCATTTAATACAAACGACTTAATACAAATCAAAAAAAGACCAAATACATCCTAAGTCGTGCCGAAAATCCGGCAGAGTCTCCCCTATACCTAGGACCTACCCAACCTGCAAAAAGGCTCAAAACACACTTCTATATTCACAATCCATATGTCCATAACTCAATCACATCACACAGCCCCTCCTGGGCCCATCAAATCAATCATCCATCACAATATGTAAAATTTCAATTTAGTCCCTATAATTGACCATTTTTGCAAAAACTACCCAAATAAGCTCTAAAAATTCTAAAACTTTGCCCCGCGGTCCTTAGCAATATTACTAGGCTATTGCAAAAAGAATCATAATTTTCTAAGCTACCACGAATATTTTATGGATTTTTAATCCTATTTAAGCACTAGAAAATTACGAAAAAGCAAGGTTCGGGTTTACCTTTGCCGATTCCGACTTCGGGGACGCGCTCGGGACGTCTGACAATGGGGGGATAGCCAAAACCTCGATCCAATTCTGAGACTTTTTCGGTAACGGGTCTGTCTGGCCGGAAATTCACAGACTCGGACAACTGTCGAATTTCCGCGAATTGAGGATACCTACACGAAGCACATAACACGGGGGTTAGTACATAAATTTTTCAGAATTTTCTAAGCTCATTAACTGCGAAGTTCCGTGGGACCCATCGAAAAACGGTGTCGAAAAAATTCGAAATTTATGTCGCCGCGAAGCTCTCGACGAGTGGAGCGTGCTGGTACCCTCGGTTTTCTCGTGGGATTCACGGTTTTCGAGAAATCTAGCCCAAAAGTAGAAATGGGCTAAAAACTTCCCGAGCAAAATTGGACAAACCGCTCGATGGATTTCGGCGTTCTTGGTGTCTATGGAAAGCTCTCGCCGAGTATATGATTTTAAACACAAGACCTGGTCCAATTGGTGGCCGGATCGGCCGGATTTTGGCCGGAGAAGTCAAAACGCCGCGTGCGCGAGAGAGGGAGTTTGCGCGCGTTTTCCGGCCGTTTGGGCCGCGCTAGCCGGGAGGTCTGGTGGCGTGGCCTACTGGGTGGCAGGGGAGGTGGTCGGCAAAGGCAAGGGCAGGAGGAGAGAGAAAAGAGAGAGAGAAGGAAGAGAGGTCGACGTGCGCGGGGAAGGAAAGAAGAAAAAGGAAAAGGCCGATCCGATTCGACCGGTCCGATCCGGTCCTGTTCGATTCGGCCAGTCCGATTCAAGATACAAAATTTTGAATTTTTACTCTGCCTCAGGACCGAAAACGAGGTCCAAAAATTCCGAAAAAAATTCCAGAAAACTCAGAAAAATACGTAGACTCCAAATATATTTTTAGTTTTGCCACGTGTTCTTTAAATTAATTTTTAAAAATCATCAAAGTTTATATTTTCGGAAAATCGAACCCAATTTTTAAAATCCAAAAAATCTCAAAAAAATTCCTAAAATTTAAATAAAATTAAAATACCAAAAATGCTCATAAAATAATAAAATTTAAAATTTTTGGGGTGATACACATATCCTATCATCATTATTTATGTACTATATAAAAAAGTGTTCATCAGAGACGGCATGTCACATTGCCTAACAAACTCTTAATTCATTCTTCAAGACAGCCAGAATGTTGCTGCACCTCACAAGAAGTTTTAACATTGCACTAGTCACTAGAGAGTAGAGAGATCGACATTCTGGGTGGTATGCTGCATCTGATTGTTCCTTTTCTCATCTTGAAGATATCTCTCTTTACAAAGTTCAACAAATTGCGAAACCTGACGATTCTGAGGAGCATTTGAAATCCATTGCGAGAGTGGAAGCCAGGGAGGAGGTAAAGGGATACAACTTTCTTGAAGTTATTTGCATCATCATCTTGGTTTGCATTGGAAGATGATGATATACTACTAGGATGATAGCTGCTGGGGCTTTGGATGATACTGTTAACTGCCAACTGCTCTTCCCTGTTACTTTCATCCCCTCTATCCAACATAAAATTAACATGCAGATTGCCCCTAGTACCACCCTCAGTAAAATGGTCTTCATTCGCCTGTGCCTTCCTTAGACATGAACTTGGAAGCTGCTGATGCTGCCCAGGTGCTTTTCACCTTGATTCAGTAGAATAATTAGTGCTTATGGATGCCAATTGTGGAAACTTGCTGGAGATAGCTTCTGGACCGTCCGCTTGATTTAGATAACAATGGGGCTGACACCTGTAAGGCTTGCACATTGAAGCATACCTTCGCATTGCCAAAAAGGGTTCTGCTTTGCATGGCATATCTTCGTGTTGTCTAAGCATCAGATTCACATTTGAACACAATACAGCAATTTGAGGGTCTCCAAAACACACAAGGGGAACGCTTACTAGGTCCAAAGTGCGCAAATCTTGCTTTCAGCTCTAAATTGAAGGCAATGTTGATCAATCGCATCACTAGCACTGTAGGTTGTGATACCATTGTGCTACCCCTTCAGAGGCTTCTTAAGTGACTTTTTTTATTGGCTTTTATTATATCTGCTACATCTATATAGGGGTGAGCACTATTCAATTTGAATCGAATAAATTAAACCGAACCGCCTTAATTCAGTAATATAGTTTGATTTTTAAGAAAATTCAATTCAGTTCAATTCAGTTTTACATTCTAAAAATTTCAATTATTTCGATTCAGTTCGATTTTGAAAAGAAAAAAATTAGTTGAGCCGAACCGAATCGAATTGCTTTATTAATTTTTAAATTGATTTATTTTTATAAGAAATTTAAGAATTATATATAATTATATATATATAAATTGTTTAATTTTATTAATTAATGATTATTAGATTTAAATCAATGTCAAAATCATACCAAATAACTTGAAAATAAATCAAAGTTAAAAAATTCATCAAAACTCAAAACCGATTAGTTCGAACCGAAATCGAGTAGTTCGGTTCGATTTTTCATTCATTATGATTTGATTCGGTTTCTAAAATATGATAATTTGATTAATTTGGTTTTGATAGTTTGATTCGGTTCGGTTCGAGCCGAATGCTCAGCCCTACATCTATACCTTGTCCACCTGAACCATGGGATTTCAAACTTTGCATTGCCAACCTTGCTTTTTCTGCAGACAATGACTTAAGCTCACTCAGATTTTTTAGTCCCTCTAAAGAAAATCTTTTCTGCATCAGATATACAACTTCCCCGTCTAAACTCTGCACAATTATCAGGTCTGAAAGTGCCTTTTTGGTAGTTTTGCAGCGGAAGGGAGCTCGTGTGACGTAAAGGCTCTTAGCAGGCCCAACAAAGGCAGGCTGTTTAATGTTGACCTCATCTAAAGGCGCCATAACTAAAATTTTCTGATAAAGGATCGAAACAGCTGAACAACTACAACACAATTGCAATGATACTCCAAAAAGAGGATTGAAGCAAGAACCAACAGAATCAAATATTTGAGGAGATTCCATTTCTGCACTCTTTAGGTCAGCCAATTCCAATGCAACCAATCGATAAGTGGAAATGGAAAGGGTTACCCCATTGCTTCCTTGTTCCTCTTTCAGCTGAAATTCTTTTTGCGCTAAACCATTTTCACAGGACTTTCCCAACAATTCTCTAGATAACATATCATAGTCCATACTTTCATGGTGTTTTTGCAGATACTCCATTTGTGATCTAACTTCGGTTCATGCTTTGACTTTCTGATCATATCTGGCACAATAACTTTGTCCATAGTCAAATTCTCAGTAGGTCATCTAAGTTTCTTTCACCTTTTATCTACAATATCACAGCTAGCTATGATAACTTTCCTCCAAAGTCTGATATCTGAGGGCGTTGTAGTTCTAGTAACTACTTGCTTATTATCCACTCCAAGGTGAACTTCTGCTTCTTTTGACAATGTTGACTGAGCTTGTTTAGAACTTCTGTTAGCCAGTTCAACACAATTTATTTCGCCAACTAGGCCCCTTCTTTTAATTTAAGCATTGGTTGCTTGTCCACAGTTGCAGCTTCTTTACAAGAAACAAATGAACTCAGATCAGCTTTCATACGGAAAAAAGTCCAATTTCTTTCTCCTTTGCACAGAAACTCTGTTTATTTCTTTGAATGACTGCATCTCTCTTTCACCAGACAAGATTTCTCACGACAAGAGATACTTTCTCATGTGATGAACTTGAAAAGCTTTGCTGCCTCTGACTACCATAATGGACTCTCAAAACATCCAGTTCATCTTTTTCTTTATACAAAGCTTTGGCTCCTGTATGTTGGTCCCTGTCCATTCTAGGCCCTGTGGAGATTTTACTCAAGGAAGCTGCAAAGGGTAAGTGAACGAACTTTAAACAACCAAGAGAAGGGTGCAAATGCATATATTTGCTGGATAAGAATGAAAGTAATATGTGATTCATTGAATGGAAAGGTTCACTTCTTATAGGCACTACAGCCCAAATTTCCTGATCAAAAAGCTACTCGATAAATGTGTACTACTAGGTTTGACAAGGACTATTATAGTTTGACAGCAACAGGTACTGATCACATGATTGGCCCCTGTTATATAGGAATATTAGATAATGGAACTATTAAAGAAAATTATATAAAAAAATAAACAGAAATATTCAGTTTAAAAAATCCAAAATAGAAAGTAGGTATAGCTCCAGTATTTAGGTAGGCACAATGGGCTTAACAAAATGCCTTCCAAACTCATGCAGACAGCATATTGAAATGAAAATTAAATGACAAGAACTCAGAAGTTGTTAATAAAAGTCTACCATAATCCCAAGGAGTTGCCTACTAGCATATGGAATATGATACAAAGAATATCAACATATTTAGTACTTTCAAAAATCTAGTTCAATGCAAATATTCCTTGAGGCGATTGTTTATCCGGCCAAATCAAAACAATCCCCGAATTGACCGGGGATGCAGGGTGCACTCCAAAAGTCCCAGTATGTGTCTCAGCTTGAGATGGTACGTTGCTGAGACAAAACCATCTTTGAATTGACAGGGCATGGTGGGTGTGCTGTGAATGCCTCAGTATATGTTGCATCATAACCTTCAAATACTGCCCCCCCAGTAAGCAAGAACTGTGCCACATTCTTAATCCAATGAACACTTCTTTGAAAATGCTTACTGGAATTGATCACAACTGCTTTAGAAATTTGAGCATCTCAATTGCATGAAACACAGCTGTAGAGCTCTTAATTTGCTTAACTGTATAAAGCCCACCAGACTCATACCCACAGATCAACTGTGAGGAAAACTTGAACACTTTTTGCCTAAAGTAAGAAGGATTTATGCACACCGGTGCAACAAGCAAAGTGCAGTCCTCCTTCGGATCTCATACTCTGCCTCTTCAACAGCATTCATAAAAGCCCACGCATTTGTTTTCTTTGATTTCTCAATGTAATAAGGATCAAATGGGACAAGGTCCACTGGGTCAAGCCATCCATAGCTACTATTTTGCACATGAGACGCACCAAATCCCTAATTGAATGCCTGTCCTCGTCACTAGTTTTTTCCCCCTACCCTTTGCGCTAAAAATGCAGTTCCAGTGTTTTGAACCTCAAATTCCTCGTTTCATGAGCCATAAACACAACTAGCAGCCTTAACCATAGAATCAATTTCTCCAGAGTCAGCATAATGACAAAGGCCGGATTACGCAATCCCACTCTTCCTATTACGTCCATCTTTAAAACCAAAACTTCAATGTTTACCGCTATGATCAAACACCACAATCATCGTCAGTCCCTATTTTCGTATACATTCAAACCCACCTCAACTTGCCAATCTCACTATCAAAATCTTCATCAAGTCACATAATACTTGGTTTGAATAGTCCATATGCTGCCGTGGAGAGTAGCATATAAATAAGCAAAAGGGAATTTTCTATTCACAATCACAGACAATGTGAAGATATACAAAGAAATGAAAAATGCAAGTTTAGAACTTTTTCTAGTTCGAATAAACACTAGTTAGTAATTACCTTTGAAGCTGGTTTCAAACTAGCCGCCATTTCTTCATTGCTCACGCCTGGCAGTTGCTGGGTTGAATCCCTAGAGGGAGGTAGAAGGCGAGAGACAGAGCACGCATGATGGCGTTTGCTTAGTGACACAGTTATACACAGAGATGCAGGGGACTATGAATAATATTCCGAGATATAGAGGTAGATTGATGCAAACGTAGAGTACTCGCGTCAACTATTTGACAAGTGCTCAAAAGCGGAGATGCCTAGTCTAAGTAGGCCCACACCAGTAACAAACTAACAATAAAATACTATTTAATAATATTTCTTTATATTTAATAATATTTTATTTTATTTAAAGAAAGCACAAAAAGACAGGAATGAAGGGACGAGAGTTGGACGATAGAAAACAGTAGTAATCTCACAGAAGGGCGTTTGTTTACTTTTTGTTTTTAGTGTAATCGGTAGTCTAAGTACATTTAAATTAATTAATTAATTAATTAAGATGTTTAATAATTTTAAAAAAATTTAAATTAATAAATAATTAATATGATATTTATTGATTATAATTATAATTTTTTATATAATTTAAAATTTAATATTATTTATTTTTATTTTTTTATTTTATAATTTTAATACTTTAATTAATTTATTATAATTTATTAAAATATTTTTTTAATAATATAAAATATAAAATATTATTTATTATAAAAAATAAGTTTTTATTTTTAAAACTTAAAATTATAAAATTTTTTTCTTTATAAATAAAAATAGTTACTTTATTATTTAATAATTATATTTTTAAAATTATTGAATTATTTTTTTTAAAGAATTTTATTATTTTTTTATTTTAATAATAAAATAAATAATATGATATAATAAATAAATAATTATATATTTATTTTAATAATAAAATAAATAATATAATATATAAATTTAATAATTTTATATTTATTTCAATAATAAAATAAAATATATAATATATATTTTTGTTAATCATTTTATATGTTAACACGTTTTAAATATAATTTTATTAAACACTTAGGGTCTGTTTGATTTAACTGTTGAATACAGTCGATAATTGTTAGTTAATAGTTGATAGCTGATA
Source organism: Hevea brasiliensis (assembly GCF_030052815.1). Taxonomy (NCBI): domain Eukaryota; kingdom Viridiplantae; phylum Streptophyta; class Magnoliopsida; order Malpighiales; family Euphorbiaceae; genus Hevea; species Hevea brasiliensis. The sequence goes on along the minus strand of NC_079507.1, from coordinate 74,847,314 downwards.
ACTAATGATAGCTAATTTATGTTAAGTGTTTGGTAAAACTATGTTTAACCGTTGCTGTTGATATGTAAAATGACATTATATAATTTATTTTATTATTAAAATAAATATAAAATTATAAATTTATTATATTATATTATTTATTTATTATTAAATTAAATATATAATTATCAAATTAATATATTATATTATTTATTATATTATTAAAATAAAAAATATAATTATTAATATATTATATTATATTATTTATTTTATTATTGAAATAAGAAATTTTAATTTTTTTAAAAAATAAATAAATAATTTTAAAAATATAAATAAAATAATAAAATAATTATTATTGTTGATAAAAAAATTATAATTAATTTTAAATTTTTATATATAAATAAATATTTTATATTATTAATAAAAAATATTTTAATAAAATTAAAATATGTTAATTAAAATATTAAAATTATAAATAAAAAATATAAAAATATTAATAATATTAATTTTTAAATTAAATAAAAAAATAATATAATTAAAATAAAAAATAAAATAAAATTAATTATTAAATTAAAAATAACTCTAAAAATAAAATTAATATAAACTATAATAGATTAGTATCATATCAGCTAATCATGAACGATCAATTTTACTTTTAACATTTATCAAGCACCCTAATTTTTCTGGCATAAATTTTGCTATCATCCGCCGTTAACCATAATTAACGGTAACCGCTATTAGCGTTGAACTGCCAAACCAAACAGGCCCATTCATATATACGGTACCGGATCGATGTCATTGCCGTCTGAAACTCTGGATCATTCTGTCGAGCAAGCAGGCAGACCTCTCGCCTACCAAAATCTCCCTTCCTGTTTCTAAGGAGCGACAGTTCGCCGCTCCAAAAACGTTAAGGCGGGCGGCGACGCGAAAAGCCATTCCATGGTGGCCCTTTCCTTCACTCGCTTCGTCGCCATCTCTCTTTCTAGGTAATCTCTCCATTTCTCTTTTGTATTTTCACAAATATTTGCTTGTTCAATTTATTCTCAAACCCTAATTCTCTATCTCTTTTGTTTTTTGGAGCGGGGTGTTGGTGTTAGGTTATAGCATAAACGGCCTTGCCTGAGAGAGGGAGGGGCTTTCTATGGCAATGGAGGAACCAGGGCAGCTTCAACGGGCGCTAATTGATGCCACAGCTGGAGCATTCGCTGGTGCTATATCGCGCACAGTTACCTCGCCGCTTGATGTTATTAAGATCAGATTCCAGGTTATGTCTCTTTTCTACGTTTCAATTGCAGAAAAATTAGTGTTTGTGCTTTGATTCTAATTTTTGTTCGTTACAATCATAGTTTTTTTTTTTTTTGTAAATTTTGCAGCTGCATTTCCTTCTTTCATTTATTGTGATGCGTTGTTTTGATGGTGGATTTTTATTTTAATTTGCATTGAGATAATGCCAGAATAATTCACTATTTTTATGATCCACAGCTTCTGTATTCATGGAAAATTAAATGCCAATGTGCATTCCTTTATTACTCGTTGAGTTATAAAGAGTATAACTAGCCATATATCCATGTGCTTTCACTTCTGTTAATGAAGGCGGCATAGTGAAACAGAATATTGGTGAAATAAGACCATATATGCAAGTGGTGATGCTGAAAGAAAATTTGTTGTGCACACTTTTGGCAGGTTCAACTAGAGCCCACATTTACACGGGCTTTGGTTCGTGGAAATATTGGTGAATCATCAAAGTACACTGGAATGTTGCAAGCAACAAAGGATATATTTAGAGAGGAAGGTTTGCCGGTATGATGCATACCTTTTGCTTATTGTTTTTTGGATGGGTTATTTACTTGAAGCACCTATTTTTTATAAGATCAAGTAAGCTCAATCACGTGATCTTGGCTTTTGAGAGCCAGACCCCATCCCGTTGTTCTGCTGCTAGACAGCCAGCTTTATGGTTCAATTTCACTTAAAATATGTGAAAATTCAAAATACATGTGTGATTAATGAAATTTCATTCAAGTGTGGGTTTCTGTTGCATTTCTACATATCACAAAGTAATTTATTACTGTAAGCCTTGGAAAGGAGGAATATTCCTTTTTGGTTCATCAAGTTTACTTTCTTTTATCTAGGATATTGAATGTTTTGAGCAACTTTACTTGTTTATGAAAGTTTAATTTTAAGGTATTCAGCCCGTTTCAGGTAGTAAAGGTAGATCAATGTGTAGCTTTTTAAATTAAAAAGCTTATTGGCAGATGTTGTGGACAGTGCTGTACACTATTTCATTCAGTGCATGCATCTTCTTTGGTTGATACTTTTTTGTCATCCTAATACTATCCTAAGAAGTTCCTTATAGATATTATAATATTTAATTTTATGAATACCGCGTAGCAATTTCTGCGTTTAATCCAATACCACTCCTTGTAGGGTTTCTGGCGTGGCAACGTCCCTGCTTTACTTATGGTTATGCCATACACTGCCATACAATTTACAGTGTTACACAAATTGAAAACTTTTGCAGCTGGTTCTTCAAAGTCAGGTATTAATATGAATGAGGATACTTATGTTGGCATGGATTTTTTATTGGTGTAGAAGTTGAGACTATGCTCCCCTTTTCTCTTTTCTAATACTTGGGCAATTGCTTTTAATATTAAGCAAGTTGTAATTTTTGGATACTAGAAGCTCATATTAATTAGTTATTGCTTTGTTACGGACACAGAGAATCACATTCACTTGAGTCCGTACCTCTCTTATGTCAGTGGGGCATTAGCAGGATGTGCAGCTACAGTTGGATCATATCCATTCGATCTTCTAAGAACCATATTGGCTTCACAAGGTGAACCGAAGGTTAGAATGTGGCTATGTGCAATAATATGTTTGGTTTGTGTTTTGAAGAACTTTTTTTTTTATGGTCTTTTATGATTTGCATTTTACAGAATTTTTTTTGTAATTGTTTGTCTTATGGAGCAATGTGTATCATAATTATAAGTTTTCTTTTCTATGGTTGCAAGTCTATCATGTTATTTCAGTGAATAGTTCATGTGTTTTCTGAGTACTCTTTACAATTGCAATCCAAAGAAGTTGTAAAACAGCATACTAGTTGGAACTCATGCAACAAATGAAAGCAATCAATTGAATCTCATTTTGTGACTTTTGAAATTCTAATTTATACTACCCAACAATTTTATTTTCTTCATTCTTGATGTCCCTTGTCTCTCACCTTGTTTGTAAGCATTTACAAAAAAAAAAGAAATTAAGTTTATTCTTTAAACGTATATTTGAAGTGAGCTACCAGATATTATGGAGATAAGAATATCCTCTGGAGCTACATTGGGTCGTGAAAATTCCTTCTATATTCATGCTTGTGAAACAATCTACCATATTGTTGGTAGCTCACTTTAGTAGCTCACTTCAAATTTAAGTTTAAAGAATTAATTTAATGTATATTTAATGCTTGTACTCGTGATATATTGAGTACTTAAAAAACTTAGAATCCAGTGGGGCTTAGCAAACTTTTCAATGTTTTGCTTAGCATTAGAGTCCATCCAGGTGGAAAACTGCTTGGTTACATATTATAGCTTGGTTATACTTACCTTGCTTTTGTCATTTGGTTACCATCAGGTAAGGCCAGCCTCTGCATGATGGAAAGCGAGTGTGGTAGTTTCCCCCGCCCACTCCTCCTTCCAAGGCTATTTAGGAACTCTGAAACTTGGGCACTGGACCCTCCTAGTATTTGGGTCTTTTTTTAGTCTTATGTTTGCCCATTGCCAGTAAATTTATTTGTTTTGATGCAAGTGTCAAAATATTCATTTACTTCCATTTTTTTTTTCTTTTGTTCTATATTACATCCTTTTGTTTGACTAATAATTTTCCACATTTAGGTCTATCCAACAATGAGATCTGCATTTGTTGATATCATCAGAACTCGTGGCTTTAGAGGCTTATATAATGGACTATCGCCAACACTGGTTGAGATTGTTCCTTATGCTGGCCTTCAGTTTGGCACCTATGATACTTTTAAACGTTGGACCATGGTACTAGTTCAGTCTCTTTTTTGAGTCAGACATTCTTCTCTATTCTTCTCTAATGATGGATAATGTCTTTTAGAATAAGGGAAACATCCTCAGGGCATTGATTCAATAAGATGACACCATAATATATTGATATAGCAATTAGACCTTCCTTTAAGTCAGGTTATCTACTTTTTTCTGGTTCACTCATGAATTCTTGATTCACACATCTTCTGAAGCTTCAAATTCTGGGTTAAGCTTTTTCTTACTGTTCTAGTAGAAGTTGAGATGTGCTTAAACGAATCAAAATTTTTTAAATTGTTTAGATAGTTTTTCATTTTTTATAAAGGATTGTGTTAAAGCTTTTCTGGAGACACACCCTTTCATTTCTATAAATGGTAGCCAGGCACATGATGGCACCAGAGAAGCTGCACCATACTCATAAATTTCATTGGCTAGCCTTAAATTCTGATTTACATTTTAAGTGTTGTGACTGTAGTGAAATGGTTAAGCAATTAAATAAGTTTCATTCTTCTGTTTATAAGAAAGGAGTGTTTCTTCTGTTTAGAAGAAAGGAGTGTTTCTTCTAAGAAACTTTAAAACAAGGTTTGAGAGTGCTGCAAGTACACTGTGTGTGTGTTGGTGGATGTTTCCTTCTGCTTTCTACTTGAACATGCTGAGTTAACCATTTTGGACTGATACATTTTGCCGCATCCATTGTAGGCCTGGAACCGGCACAGGTTTTCTAATACAAGCTTAACCAATATTGATGATAGTCTTTCAAGCTTTCAGCTTTTTGTCTGTGGATTGGCTGCTGGAACATGTGCCAAACTTGTCTGTCATCCTCTTGATGTGGTCAAAAAAAGGTTCCAGGTATATCCTCTGGTCTACTTCTTGTTGTATGACTTCATAAAATCATTGTTTGTTGTAAATGTTAGAATTTCTTCATCAATTTGATGTTTGGTTAGAAAAAGTTGTTGAGGTGTCACGTCAGTTAAATGAGCTGAAGCCTGAATTACTAGTTTGGGATGAGTTGTTAAATCCTGGATGTTTTTGTTTTATCAATGGGAAATTGGTCTTGGTGGATAAAAATGATGGCAATTCTTTGTGTTGTTAGTTCTTATCACAAGGCTGCCACATAGACTGAACAGTTTCCTTGATTTAGTTCTCTTGATATATAGTGCATGTGTCTTGGGGAAGAATTCATTTAATTGGCAGAAGTTTCTTTTGCCAACAAGGGAGCATCCAAATGGTTAAGACAGATGCTAACTTGTAGACTCTAGATTCAAATCTCATTGGAGTTGGGGTTGAGGAGGTTCATAAAGTCTTCTCATGTTTTGGTGTTAAATCAGTTGGTTGGGACTTGCAATAATTAAGTTAGCAATTTTAAATAAGATTTATATCAGAGCAAAAGGTGATAAAACTTTTACTCGACTTGCAAGGAGAGTTTTAACAATTAGAATTTTTTTTTTGGCCGCTGCAGATTCGAGGACTACAGAGGCATCCAAAGTATGGTGAGCGAGTTGAGCACTACAGAAATATGCTTGATGCTCTGCGAAGAATCTTTCAAGCGGAGGGTTGGGCTGGCCTTTATAAGGGCATTGTACCTTCAACCATCAAGGCTGCGCCAGCTGGTGCTGTAACGTTTGTAGCTTATGAATTCACATCAGACTGGCTGGAGTCTATTTTGACTTGAAACTAACAAATATTTTTTTTGTGTTAGTATTTTCTTTTCTTATTCATTGGGATCATGTCATTCTTTTTCCTATAGCCTTCAAAGGCCCCCATAGAAGTGGGATGATCATTGTTTCCTATGATTTAGTCATTATAAAATAGGTGTAGTTTTGTACGTTTTAGGGTAAGATAGTGAGGGTAAAAGTAGATATAGAGCTTGAAGTGAATTTTGTAGTTTCTGCACTGCAGTTAACAATAATATTTATGATCCAATGGAGCTTGTTCATGATATCTGAATTTGTTCATTTTGGAAAGTTTGCTTTCTGTATGATCGTATCTTCTTGTGGATCAACTGCTACCATGGCGGTTGGGCATTTTTGGAACACATGACAAGAAATTGACGTCTCAATGGTAAAGACCCCTTAAAATGGAAAGGTTATTCAATGAAGTACAATGGTTTTATGTAAACATTGATTATGTTAAGTCTTACCTCGATTTTATGATGATCAACAATTATGATAAAACTGTTGTATGTTTATCAATTTTATAAATAAAAATTTAAATCACCCTTATTATTGATGGGTATACGGAAACATTGAAACTTTGCCCAACTATTATAGTAGCTATCCAGCTGATGAACTCCAACAATTATTTGGATCAAACTCCATTCAATCAATGCGGCCTTCTTATGTTTGCTGATTCTCTGTTATCGCCAATGCGCACAACTATATCCTCAAAACCCAGAGAGTGAAGTATGGGTGATACGAGAAAACGAATTGATATTCCAAAATGTCTGAAGATTTGAAATTCATGGAATGTTTAGCAGGTAAAAGATTATCGCAGTCTAACAATGTTAAACGCCACGTGTTGAATTACACACAAAGAAACAAATAAAAAGGAAAAAAACTTTCCCCCCAACTCTTTAAACAAAAATGGCCTCGAGTGCTGGAAAGTACCAACAAAGTGAACTTAGTCATAGCATCCTTAACCCCCGAGCACAACAGATAATTGTACAACCTTTCCCGAGACACTTATGGTCAAGAAATAGTTATATTTGATATGCGACGAAGGACATGAAACCATAATTGCCCAGCTGATAAAATTTCAAATTGCAGTATCAACTCTTCCTTATTCAACAGAGTATCGTGTTAGCAAAGCAGAAGTGAAAGCCTGTGATCACTGATAACTTTTCTGTTTGTTGCTATCCTCCGGTGGCAGTGATACATACTGCAAGATCTGCTCCACCTGTGCAACTTCTAGTCTAAACTTCTTGGCAATCTGGTGGATGTCCATTGGTCCATTGTGATCATCAGCTTTACCTTGATGCAGAAGCATGATGTGGCGCAGCTGTGCCACATTCAAAGTTCCTTGAGGAGCAGGTCTTTCTTCATACCTGCCAGAATCAGGTTTTGTGTTCCGCAGCTTTGGCATAGGCCTATTATACCTTTCTACCACTGCTGCCTGTTAACGAAATCCAACAGAATCTTTTCAGATTATCTAAAAAGTGAAAGACAAGGCACCATTCACTTGGATGAAGCCTCACATAGTCACTCAACTGAATTTAATAAGTTCCAATCATATATCAAGTGGAATTTCTAATTGAAAATGTCATGGGTAGCAATCATGATATGCAAGTATGTTCTCAAGAGTGCAGCTTTATCCAAGTGAGCCTAGAGATTTGGCTTAAAAGCAGCCTCATAAACCAATCACCAGTTCTAATAGGCAATTTCTTTGTTCTAATAAATGCATGAATTTGTATCTCTTGCCATATCATGCACATGATCCCAGGAGACTAACAGGTGCTGCAAATTCCAATAACTCACCTCACCGATCTGAAGTTTCCCTCCAGGCTTTGATCTAATTCTACCCACCATTTGACTAAGCATTGCATCAAATTGAGGATCTCGTTCTTCAAGGACATTGTCAGCGTTAACTCTCGGAGCACCATCTCACCCAGAGCATAAATGAAGAGACAATTTTGAAATAATCTGACGTTAGTAATCGCTTCATAAGAGTTGCATACATAACTACAAGCATAAGCACAAAACACTCCATGCAAATGAATGTCAATGCTAGAATTTTAATGTCTAAAGTTTTCTCAGAAACTAAACCAACCCCTCGAATACTGACTTCAGAGGAAATCATATGTAAGTCGCTGTTTATGACAATTATATTGATGAATTTGAGACCAAAGAACAAATTACTCAAAGACTAAAGAATTTGAGACGTCTAAAGAACAAGCAATGACATAGGCACTAACCAGAATCAAGACTGTCCTGATTGTTATATTGGGCGGTTCTCCTTGAGATATTCACCTTTTCGGTGGTGCCCACGGGAGGCCTGCGTTCCCGTACGCTCTTGGCAGTCGGCGATGGGTCGGTGGCTCGTATTCTGCCAGATGCTCGACGAAATGCCTGGCCCATTCCTCTTATTTTACAGCTTCCAGCTTAATGTTTAATACCAGAAACACTCACAAAATTGCTATCGGTATATACTAGTTGGTGCAAAGAAAAATATAGGGACAATTACAGCCTTTCTGTGATATTGGCTTGGGAGTAAAGAAGAAGAAGAAGAAGAAGAACGTAGTGTAAATGCCAGCAGGAGAACAGACGCTGGTTTTGGAAACCTAAAAAGGGCACAGAATAACTCCCCACGTGGCTCTCTTCCAAGTAGGTTTTATTATTATTATTATTATTCTAAAATATAGATTTAAATATTGTAACAGCCTGATCCTTCTCTATTATTGTCCGCTTTGGCTCACGGGCCTCACGAATTTATCGCTTTTATCGCTTGGGAGGTTTCATTCCCAAAAGGGCGCTGAGCAGTTGAGTAAGACTCGTTTTCACTCCAGTGCGTAGCTGGTGCGTCCTCATCCGATAAAATTGGAACGATACAGAGAAGATTAGCATGGCCCCTGCGCAAGATGACACGCACAAATCGAGAAATGGTCCAAATTTTTCAAATATAATGGCCCGGCCCACTAGTGATATTGTCCGCTCTGGGTTGAGCCGCTAAGGTTTGCCCCACCATCGTTCAAGTTTGCAGGCGGAGCGGCTCTGATACCACACAAATGTAATGGCCCGGCCCACTAGTAATATTGTCCGCTCTGGGTCGAAGCACTCATGGTTTTAAAACGCGTCAATAGGGGTTACGAACCACCAACTTATAAACCCAGCATCTCTCCCGTGTTTTGTCGATGTGGGATTTGACTAGGGTGTTACAAATATAATTATTTATTAAAATCTTGTTCATTACACTTCTAATAATTTATTAAAAAGGAGCAGCAAAATATGCCCAGCAGCGGCAACAAAGCACAATTTCTATTTTTATAAACCTTGCCAACAGCAAAAATGTATAAATTTTAGTTCATCATAAATGACTTAAAAAGCACAGGTGCATCAGTCAGATGTTGGACTAGCTTCTATCACTCCGCTGAATGAAACTTTATGAACCATCAACACAATAATCTCCTAAATTAGGCAAGGTGCTGCAACCTTTCATAGTCCAATTCCAGTTGCAGCAAGCATGAAATGAGATACAAATAATGACTTATTTGTTCTGTTCCACTGCTACTGAACAAAATATATTTTAACTGGCAAGCAACTACTGCCTCCATCTTCTTTAAACGATGCCGAGTATCATGAATGGCTCTTTGCCTAATATTATGGAAGATCCGGTGCCTTTGTATAACCCTCGTGAAGTTGGCTTGTAAAGCCATGTATTCCGCAGCAGTCGAAAGCTAGAAATTAAAAAAAAAAAAAAAAAAGGATCGCTATACTATTCTTGTTGCAGATACTTCAGCAGCTAAGAAGTGCTCGGTCTTCCAGAGCTGATTAGCAGATAAAACACACCAGCGCCCCATTCTTATGTTACAAGTTTGCAAATCAGCATCTGACCAATCTTGCAGCCCCAAATTAAACATGAAGCTCATTGAACATGTCACTACTACTATTACATACACCATTTGCTCTTTCATCTCCTTTGAAATCCATTACACCAGTTCCGAAGTTTTCAGTAACTCTCACCTTACCGCGAGCACGTCGTGAAGGCCTCGACATTGAGTTATCCAGTGAAAAATCATCCCGACTCCTCCGATTCTGCTTTATGCTCAAAAATCCACAAGCAAGAGCTTCCAGTGCTTTAGTGGTCAGTGGTCGGTTTCTTGTACTTTGCCTACGAGAATTGAAGCCAGGTGGTTGCTCAGAAGTAGAACCACATACTGAAGCGGAAGTTTTCAGCATACCGAAATCCTGTGTCTGTCCAGTCTCTTTATCATGCTGTCTTTCTATCATTTCCATCATTAACGCTTCAGTCTCAGCATCTTCAGGGATGGGTATGTTCAGGTCAATCAATGTCCGAGACTGAGATTTCTCATTAGGATGTTCAGCAACAGATAAGTTGCTACTCAGATTGCATTCATCTGTAATATTAGGGCTGCCCCTGGATGAAGAACTGGTGGATGACAACTTTGCCTGATGTGAATCCAGATAAGAAAGAGTATTCTCTTGCAAATCATGATTTCCTGATGTACAACCAACTTCATCTTGTTCTAACCTGGGATCTACTGAGACATTGACAGTACAACAGCTTGTCACTGCGTGATCACACACAGTTAATCTTCGCCGTCTTTTTGCAACAGGGCCTAAAAGATTCCTATTGGCAGGTTTCGTTCTCTTTATTGCTTGACCTTTGATATGCTTACTTGGATGCATATCATCATACTTGCTAGCATTCTGATCCTTTGGGATTTTGACCGGAACCTGGGTGAAACCTGAGCCAATTACAGGGGAACATTGCCTCAAAGCAATATTTTCAAAATTTTCCCTGCCAGACGAGTCTCCCACATCAACATTGACCTTTGTGGATTTTGAAATATCAGTCCTGCTGTGATCAAAACACAAGTTATCAGAAGAATCAGATTCATTTATTGAATCCTCAGTAGAATCTTCATCACTTTCTTCAGAATCACTTCTGGTGGTGGAAATGTTCATCATTTCAACTGGTAAGCTTCTCAGTTCTCTCACCGTGGATGTTTCCCCATTAGCCAGACTAGTATCAACAACAGTAAACTTCATGACTTCTGCCCTGTGGCTAGGAGTTCGTGGCTTGAGATAGCAATGGCGTTGCTGATTGGGAAAATCTTGTTGGTCCAAAATCTTGTCTGCTCCAACATCAAGCTCAAGGAGAGCTGGATCTGAAGCAACTTTATTCAAGACATCACTGACAGAATCAAAATAGTGCTCTCCTCTCACTAGTTTCCTTCTTGAAAACTTCTTGATACCAGGGACTAGAAAGACCAGAGAATGCCTGGAAGCAGCAGCAAAACCATAATCATTAGGCTGCTCAGAGTGCCACCCTCTTGCAAGTAAACGAGGCCAAACAGCCTCCCAGAAAAGGTCATTTGATCTGGCTTTGCTTAATCGATAACCTCCAGTTAAGAAGTTGACAATTTCCAAGGGTGAAAGAGTGGAGCAAGCTTTGCCAACTGGTATTTCTGGACGACCAGTAGCAACTTGATTTGACTTCAGAGGCTCCATCGCAATGCCTGTCAGGTCTTGCTTCCCTTTGCCAATTCCCACTGCCTCAACAAGGTTGTTCATTCCAACTACAGCCTTCAAGGTCAATACATATTCTTCTAGCAACATTTTCCCCTCTCCAAATGTCTTAGAAACCTAACAATAGATCAAATTAATAATTAAACTAAGGAAAAAATCAGGAGCTAATTAAAAAAGGATAACATAAATTGCACCAATGACAGGCACAACCTCTAGTACATAAATTGCCCTTCATTTTGAACAAAAAAGGAGCAGTTTGGAACAAATGAGCAACGTCAAGATTGTCAGTGACTGCAACTTTTGTTGTAAAGAAAAAACACCTAAAGAATCGAGGTCAGGCTTACCAGCTAAAGCAACTATGAAGAGAGAACCAATATAACACCTTCCTATTAGTTCTCAAACAAGTAACAATCAAAAGTAAAAGAACAGTTTGAAAAAATAAAAGCAAATCTTTCCCAATTTCAAAAGTGAGATTGATTAGTTCAGTGTAAGAACTTGTAACTCTACATTCATACAGAGAATAGCTGGACTTAATATCTTCTTCTTCTCAAAATTAGATAATCATACTTTTGAGTATTGAGATTTGACAGATCAATCAGTTAATGGGATGTGTCTATCAAAGACCCAACAAAAAGGCAAAGATCCAAAAGAGAAAAATAAATCAAAATATATTTCCAAAAATCAGTTTGTTATTTTAGCATATACTTCCTGAACTTATTGATTTGTGTGTGTATGTATGTTTCTTTACATGGCTACCCATGCATTTTATACTTAACCACTGCATCCTTATTTGGTGATCATAGCTTCAAAGATTGCACAACATGCAGGAATACTCCATAAAATACCTCCATCAACGTATTTTTGCATTCCTCTGACAAATGTAAAAACAAACGAGAAAGCAGCTCTTGCTGAGTGGATCCTGTAAAAATCCTTTGTCCATATATACATCTTCTGCTTCTTATTTTCTGGCATTCTGACCATCTGTAGTATCTTTCAGACCTATAAAACTTCCCATAATAAAATGAAAGTATATCTCCCATCTGTTTGCTCTCAACAAATTTCTTTACTTGAACAAGATTCTTTCCAAAGATGTATAAACCAAGAAGGAAACTGGCCTCCTCAAAATCATTCCATGTGACACCCAAAGAACCCGGAACCATGAGGTAGCTTTTGCCTCCAAGCTGCTGATGATTCTTCTTTTCTTCTTGCAAATCTAATTTTGCAGGCTTTATGTCTTCCACCGCACTATTGAGTAGAACATCCATAGGTTCAGACTTAACTTGTAAGTCACTTCCTGGAAAAATCTGAATCTCTGCATTGCTTTCATGTTTTAGGGATTTATTTCTATTAGATGAGCCATTCAAATCACCAAGAAATTCTCGGTGTTCATGTTTAATGTTCTTGACTTCCTCCTTGATCCACATTAGTGATATGGGTAATCCCACTAAAAAATCATGGGAACTACCAGGCATGATTACTGGATCTTTTGCCATCTCTGTGAGCAAGAAGTAGGCAGATTTTGTCATGAGAGGTGGAATCTCAACCTGGTATTGATCTCCAATGCGAGGAAGCAGCTCAGGATCCCTAAAGGCATCACTTATACCAAGAGCCTCTGGATAAAGTGAGTGCTCAGCAGACTCGTCAATGCAATTCCAATTCTGATTCACTTGAACAACATCCATCTACCAAGTAGGGCAAATAAACCAAGATGATTAATTGTATTGCAAAGACAACAGAACATGAAAAAATCTGACTGCAGAATAAATTTAGCATGGGATAACAAACATTATGTAACATTAAATAACTTCCTTCTTTACTTTTCTTTTTTGCTTTACAAATATATAATATGGCACTTAAATATATAGGATCAAGGTTTCTAGAATAAGATAAAAGTTAAGAGAAACACAATGAGAAGATAAGAACAATCTCAAATTCACAGAAAAATATATTATTGTTGGACAAAAATTCCGTCTTTCTGCTAAAACTAAATACTTCTTTAACCGGCCAGTAATAATAATAATAATAATAATAATAATAATAATAATAATAATAATAATAATAATAATAATAATTTTGTCCATATAATCCATCTGGAATCTGCCATTACTGGACTCAAATTAAAGTAGAAAATCAACTTTCAGTTATTCCAGGTGAAAGCCTAGCTAAAAAGTAAAAGTCTGCATAAGTCCATAATAAATTAAAAAATATATAAAAAAAATAAAAATCTAGAAGCATATGATCAATGAAAAGTTTTTAACTTTGACTCAGACGATACTGTAAAACTAACCAAAACATTTATACAATTATTATATATATAAAAAAGGAATAAAACTCATCAACGACTAATAAATGATTTTTAAGAAGCCAAATATTATGTATCAATTTGAATTAGCAATTGAAAAAATCCAATTTATTTTTTTAAAATTTAAATAAATATCAGAACCAAACAATAGTTTACATGTTAAAAAAAATATATATATATATATATATTGGAAAATTCGACATGCTCAAAATATCACATATATGCATAAACACATATTTTTATGCAAAGATTGCAACAGTATTCCATGAAATCAGCAACGGTCCAACCCCACAAAGGCACAAACAAAGTCAGGTAAGCAAGTAACCAGCCCCAGATCCATTCTCGAACCCAAACGAACATCGAAACAATAAAAACCCGAACTTTCATCGACCCATTAAGCACATTTACCTAAACCAATCCCAACCAAACAAGAACATTCAAAGCCAAAGAAATGAATAAAAAAGATAAAAGGAAAAAAGAAAAAAAAAAAAAGAAAAGAAAACAGTAGCAAAAACCAAGAGTACGAGAAAACAACTATTACTCATAGTTGAGAATTCCAAAACGATCCAAAGAAATTCTATTTTTACACTGCCAGAAACCGTTAACCCACAAAGAGTAAACAGCATTAAATCCTAATAACAAACAAAAAGAGAACAATAAATTAAGAATAATTAAGTAAAAAAGAAAAAAGAAAGAAAGAAAGAAAATTACTGCATATACCTCCATTGATAAAACCAAAAACCCGTCAAAACCCAAGTGCGAAGAGCCAACCTGAGGAAATGGTTATGCTTGGTTACGCCCCCGATTGACAAGTTATAGATTAGAAATAAACAAAACGTGACCTTTTATACGCATAGTTAAGAGAGAGAATCGCATACGCACACGCACACCAAAAGGAAAAAAAAATACATATATATATATATATAAATAATATTTATACACAAAACCTCAGGCACAGTAAGAGAGAGAGAACATAGAAGGAAGACGAATACCTGTATTAGTAAAGCTGGGCTTTCATGGCTGCAAAGATTCAATTTTCGTGAAGATTATTGAAAAATATTATACATGAGAGAGAGAGAGAGAGAGAGAGAGAGAGAGAGAGAGCGAAGTCCTGGCTAGTCGCTGCGAAATATTATAGGAGTTGGAGAGAGAGAGAGAGAGAGGGTGTCTGGTCCGCTTACAACGACGAAAACGATATATCTCTACGCGCTTCGTAATGCGTGAATTCCAGTTCCTCATGGACGTGACACCTGGCTTTTCATGAAAAATTCCTCTGCTGCGAGTCGAGAATCGGTGTAAAAGTAACCATTGGGAGTCTGTTTATTAATCCAATAGTAAGACCCCAGCTGGATAAAGTGGCAAATATTTTTTCCGTGTTGTGTTACAGGGATGGTGTGGAAATTGTAAGCCATACAAATTAATTATAATTCTAAATTGTTCATATTTAAAACAAAGTGTGTTAATAAAAAAAATAATAAATAATATTTTATTTTAAAAAAAATAATAATAAATCACTATTTTAATAGTTTTATAAAATTACATAAAACACTTTTATTTATCAGACAGAGTTAATTAAATTATTTTTATTCATATGGTACAATTTGAAAAAAAAAAAATTAATGAGTCTCTTAATAATGAGATTTATGTAAAATTTTTTTTCATTTAGGATAAAATTGAGATGTCTTTTTATATGTTGAATAATTTAGTTATAATTATTAAATTAATTTTTGAGCTTCGATAATTATAATTTTAAAAGAGTCTTATTTTTAAAATAAATGATCTTTAAAAAATATAAATTATTTATTATTATCAGAAAATAATTATCAATAAAATGAAAATTTTTATGTTGTCTAAAAATATTGAATAGATTTTAAAAATAAAGCAGATAATTTTTTATAAATTTAATAATTTAAAAGAGTTACCGTTGATATACATCTGAATATAAATATTTTTATTACTGAAACGATGAACTTTTATTTGAAGAAGTCGATGAAAAATAATAAATTAATGATTATATAAGTGAATAATTCGAAGAGTCTAAAAAATATTATTCACGGCTTGCAAAAAAATGAAAATTTTGATACGGAGAGATCACAGTGCAATTCATGAAGCCAACATAAGAGATTATTTCTAAATTCAAAAAGCTGAGCACGGGTGGATTCTTAAGCTCAACGGAGTACAGCTAAATTTGGCATAAAAAAAATTTAAATATTATTAAAAAATTATATGAATATTTTACTTTTATTATAAAAATATATTAAACTTAATTTTAAATGAATTTTTAATTTTTTATAATTAATATATTTATTAATATTAAATATCACTTTGACACATGAGCTGACCGACCACATCAAGTCTGCAATATTATTGGTTGATGATGTGGGTTGCATGGACAAAATGTAGGAGTATTGTAGCGTACTACAAGATGGGACCAATATGGTAACTCATGTCCGGGGTGTATCGCTTGGGGCGTAGGGCGTAAAAATAAAATTAATTTTTTAATATTATTGTTTTAAAAAAATTAATTTTTTAATAATTTATTTTGAAATGTCAAAAGTACCCTGAGCAGACTTTAGATGCTAAGAATCCAAGATGGAATTTAACATTTAATTAAATATGATGATAAAGATTTTTATTTTTTTTAAATAGAAAATTCAATTTTAATTTAAAATTAAAATAAAATCAATTTAATTTAAAACGATTATAATTTGATTTCAGTCTAAAGTCGGATCAAACCTATGTCTAAAGTCAAACCTCAATCATATCAATTTATAGCACAAAATAATATTTTTATTAACGTATTTATAAAAATAATTGTAAATTTATAATTGATTCATATATGATTATGCGTTTCATTAAGTTTATTATTGAATTAATAATTTATATAAAAATTAAATATTAATTTTTTATAATTTAAAATTTTAATCTCCAATGGCAGTTACCATTTCCTGAGTTGGAATGTTTTATAACCAATATTAATTTTTGATAATATAAAATTAATTAATTTTTTTAAGACGCGAATTATTATTATTTAAATTAATTTTCATTTAAATTTTTCTCTTAATTAATTTAAAATTTACCCTTTTATTCGATCATGGTTTTAGGAAAGATACGTGTTATATAATAATAACATAACTATGAATTTAAATGTAATTTGATAAAAATAATATAAGAATAAATTTAAAAATATAAATGGGTAAATATATTTTAAATTAAAATTAATTAATAAAAAATATAAATTAATTCATTGAATCAAATTTATTCATATTTTATTATTTTACTTAAAAAAAATTAATTTGTCTATATTATATTTTTTTATAATTTAAATTAATGATAGATGAGACACGAGAATGAGTCAATAGAAAGCTATAATTTTGAAGAAGTGCTCTAGAGTTAAAGGGTTTTAAGTTAAGTAGAACGAAGACATAATACATGCATTGCAAGTTCAGTGAAGGCCAAACTAGTGACAGGGAATGAGTTAGTTTGAATGGAGTGGTACTGTCCCAAAGTAATCACTTTAAAAATCTAGGCTCGGTCCTTCAAGTAGATGGGGGATGTGAGAAGGATGTTAATCATAGGATTAAAGCCGGATGGTTGAAGTGGAGATGTGCCACGGGAGTTTTATATGATCGTAAGATTTCCAATAAATTGAAAGGAAAATTTTACCGTATAATCGTACAACCGGCTATGTTATATGGTAGTGAGTGTTGGGCACTTAAAAAGTCGTATGCATCTAAGATAAGAGTTACAGATATGAAAATGTTAAGGTGGATGAGTGGCCATACTAGACTAGATAAAGTCCGTAATGAGAGTAGTAGAGAAAAGGTAGGAGTGGTGTCAATTGAAGATAAGTTGAGAGAATAGATATTGAAGTGATTTTGTCATGTGAAGCGTAGACATACGGAGGCTCCAGTTAGACAAGTAGAGCACATTAGGTTATAGGATAAAAAGAAAAAAATGGGTAAACATAAATTGACTTGGAGGAGAATAGTACAACATGGCCTAGAAGCATTACACATTTCTGAGGATTTAACCCAAAATCGTTCAGAATGGAGAAAGCGAATCCATATAACCGACCCCAAATTTTTTAGATAAAGACTTAGTTGAGTAGTATAATTTAAATTAATATTAATTTACATAATATGATTGCTTAACTAAATCCAATATTATAATGTATTTTATAATTTTATATATTATCAGTATAAATTTTTCATTTTCAGCTTATTGATATTTTGAATTTTATATTATATTATTTAATACAAAAAATTTTAAAACTTATTTAATATGTTAAATAAGTATTTTAATTTTTAAAATTATACATTACATTATATGTGTTAAAAATACATCATAGAATAAAATATAAATATAAGTATAAATTTAATTATGTATTTTCAATTTATTTATATTAATTATATAATTAACACTCTCAGTGATTTTTTTCTTCTTTTTATTTTCACAATTTCTCATTTTTCTTCTTGTAAAAATATAAAACATAACAATTTAAAATTAATATTGAGAGTAACATAATTAAATATATAAAAAAATATAATTAAACTTTCTCATAACTTTGTGATCGAAATCAATAATCTAATTATGATTGACTAGTAAATTAAAAATAAAAAATATGTTATCCATATAATGATATTAACAAATTATAATTAATTTATATTTAAACTAAATAGACCTAAAAAAATTAAAATATCATACAATCATATGCTAAATACACTTTTTTTATATAAAAATGATATTAATCATCTTAAGTATTATAGAATGCATTAATATTAAATATTAAAAAAAAAGGAAAATTAATCTATTTTAACCTATAAATATTATTAAAGTTACAAGATTATTAGTTTCATTTGATACTGGCATAATAATAAAATTATAGTAATCACATTTACGTACAAATACCTTCATATAAAAATAATACATGTGACATACAAAAACTCGAAAAATTTAAAGATTTATAAATCAATTTTGCCTACTATAAGTCAAAGTTAATTAAACTTGAGTTTTATTATAGAGAAATAAATTGTGTAAATATTAAAACTATCCGTTATTATTATATACATATTAAAAAAGTTATAAATTTATAATGTAAAAAATATTTGTCATTGAATGGGATTAAAATTTTATATTTATTGATATAAATATTTTTATTTAATTAAATTTAATAATATTTTTATAATCGTGTTAATTAAATAGTCAATTTTTAATAGTAATTTTATAATTTAATATTTTAAGTTTGTAAATATTTATACTAATTAAAAAAATAAATTAATATAAGTGAGATTCGATATTTAATGTTGTTTATTAATTTTATTGTAATAAATAAAATATTTTTAATGAATTAATAATGTTTATAGAAATAAGAATATAAAATTACAATAGATTATAGTTATTATTAAATTAATATTAAAATTTTTATTTTTATTAACTATAATAATATTGAAAATTGAGCTTATTTATAGACTGGCGCTAAAAATTATTTAGTAATGAATTTGTATTGAATTACTTAGCATAAATAACTTGTCGCTAATAATTATAGAATAATTTATCACTGTTGAAATTATTAATGATGTATATTTTATAGTTAAAACTTAGTTGCGACCACTTTGTATAGAATTAACTTTTCGTTGTTAAAAGTATTGATGATAAATACATTGCTACAAAAAGATAATTAATGACGAATTTTTGTTATTAATTTATGTTATTAGTGATAAATATATACAGCTCGCAATAAATATATTTTATTAATATTTTTATAAATAATATAAATCATAAAGTGTATTATTAGCAATGTCATTGTTCTATTTATACATTTACATATATGATAAAATATAGATATATTTTTTATTATATATGATTTTTATATATTTTTACCAAAGTTTTTAATAATTTATCAATCACTTATAAAAATTTTAATTAATTATATAACTATTTAAAATTTTAATATTTATAAATTTAAATTAATTATAAATATATAATTTAAATTAATTTTTATAAATTAAATCAAATACTTACTTAGTCTTTAATAAAAACTAGATAGGCAACAAAAATGTTGGGCTTTTTACCAACTGTAACTTTTGTATACGCATGGAAAAAGTAAAATTCTGAAGTTGCAAGGTTGAAACGGGTTGTCGTTTATTTCACAAACGCAAGTCACGTCTCGTTTTTAGATGGATGGATTCGGGCCTTTCGGCAAATGATATGATAGCAATGGCTTGTTTGCTTTGCAGATAAACACACCACCACGTCATTGTTGACAAGAAGACAATCAGTCTTCTCACCAAAACAATAAAGCGCACACACACAACGAGATAATTGAAAATATCTTTTCCGAATATTGAAACTACAAGTCGTCCACCAACAGGGATCAACCATCACTAGAACGCCGCCGGTTTACTAAGAAATCCTGGCTCTTTATTGTCACAGCCCAGAGTAAGTGGCGTTGTTGGGCTAGCAAACCCGGAAAACACGCCATGTGGCCCAATATTAGACTTCCAAAAAAAGCCCATCTACTCTACATCTTTCTATAGCAGCCAACATGTTTGATGTTGCGTGTAACACCCCAAAATTTTAAATTTTATTATTTTATGAGCATTTTTAGTATTTTAATTTTATTTAAATTTTATGAATTTTTTTAAGATTTTTCGGATTTCAAAAATCGGGTTCGATTTTTCGAAAATATAAACTTTGATGATTTTTAAAAATTTATTTAAAGACCATGTGGCAAAACTAAAAATATATTTGAAATCTACGTATTTTTCTGAGTTTTCTGAAATTTTTTCGGAATTTTTGGAGCTCATTTTCGGTCCCGAGGCAGAGTAAAAATTCAAAATTTTGTATCTGAATCGGACCAGCCGAATCGGACCGGTCGAATCGGACTGGCTCCCTTTTTCTTCTTCCCTTTTCTTCCGCGCGTCCGGACCTCCTCCCCTTTTTTCTTTCTTTTCTCTCTCCGCCCGCCGCCACCACCCACCTCGCCACTCACCACCGGCGCCAACCACCAGCCATCCCAGCCCACCGGACGCCACCCCGAACGGCCGGAAAAATGCGCGCAAACGCCCTCCCCTGCGCGCGCGACTCTTCGACTTCCCTGGTCAAAATTCGGCCAATCCGGCCACCAATTGGACCGGGTCTTGTGTCTAAAATCATCTACTCGACGAGAGCTTTCCATAGACACCAAGAACACCGAAGTCCATCGAGCGGTTTGTCAAATTTTTGCCCGGGAAGTTTTAGCCCATTTTGACTTTCGGGCTAGATTCCTCACAAACCGTGAATCCCACGAGAAAACCGAGAGTACCAGAGCGCTCCACTCGTCGAGAGCTTCGCGGCGACATAAATTTCAAATTTTTCCGACACCGTTTTTCGGTGGGTCCCACGGAATTTCGCAGTGTCTTTTCGAGCATTAAATGAGCTTAGAAAATTCTGAAAAATTTATGTACTAACCCCCGTGTTGTGGGCTTCGTGTAGGTATCCTCAAGTCGCGGAAATTCAACAGTTGATCGGGTCTGTGAATCTCCGGCCAGACAGACCCGTTACCGGAAAAGTCTCCGAATTGAACCAAGGTTTTGGCTACCCCCCTATTGTCAGACGTCTCGAGCGCGTCCCCGAAGTCGGAGTCGGCAAAGGTAAACCCGAACCTTGCTTTTTCGTAATTTTCTAGTGCTTAAATAGGATTAAAAATCCATAAAATATTCGTGGTAGCTCAGAAAATTATGATTCTTTTTGCAATAGCCTAGTAATATTGCTAAGGACCGCGGGGCAAAGTTTTAGAATTTTTAGAGCTTGTTTGGGTAGTTTTTGCAAAAATGATCAATTATAAGGACTAAATTGAAATTTTACATATTGTGATGGATGACTGATTTGATGGGCCCAGGAGGGGCTGTGGGATGTGATTGAGTTGTGGATATATGGATTGTGAATATAGAAGTGTGTTTTGAGCCCTTTTGCAGGTTGGGTAGGTCCTAGGTATAGGGGAGACTCTGCCGGATTTTCGGCACGACTTAGGACGTATTTGGTCTTTTCTTGATTGTATTGAGTCATTTATATTAAAAATTGTAATGTAATTGTCAGGTGAGCCGGGACAGCCTTCTTCCTCCGCCCAGCCGCCACAGTGACCGTTGTCAAGTCTGTGAGTAAAATATTAATTTTAATTGTAATTTCACTATTATTATATGTTCAAGTATGCCCATGCATCACTTATATGCATATATTTATGTAGTTAAACTCTAGGCACGATTTATGTTGTATTGATAACTGTTAAAGTGCCATGGATGTTGTTGTGGTAATTTGGAGCAGTGTGCGTGAGTTGGCGTGCGTGTGATGTGGTGTAGACTATGGATAGGACGGGTAGTCACGGCTTGAGTTCTTCGCTGGGACCCGATCCTTCGAGGGGTAGTCACGGCTTGAGTTCTTCGCTGGGACCCTCTGTAACGATCGGGAACCAACCACTAGAGGAATTGTCCGCTTTGGCCATAAGCCTCACGGTTTTGTCCCATAGGTGGAATGGAGAACTTCCCAGGAGGTCACACATCCTAGGATTTCTCTCAAGCGAGCACGTTTAACCCTGGAGTTCTTCCAACTCTCCAGGCCATTCCACCAAAAGGCGCCTCTAGTGATTAGTTCCCCCATCTTATATATCATTACTTTTGAGCCCAATACCATCTCCGTGCTTTGCGATGTGGGATTTGCCTAAGGGACCTTTCTCCCCCCCTTTCGGGACTCAGCGTCCTCGCTGAGGTTTGCCCCACCATCGCCCAAGAGGACACGCGAGCAGCTCTGATACCAATTGTAACGATCAGGAACCAACCACTAGAGGAATTGTCCGCTTTGGCCATAAGCCTCACGGTTTTGTCCCATAGGTGGAATGGAGAACTTCCCAGGAAGTCACTCATCCTAGGATTTCTCTCAAGCGAGCACGTTTAACCCTGGAGTTCTTCCAACTCTCCAGGCCATTCCACCAAAAGGCGCCTCTAGTGATTAGTTCCCCCATCTTATATATCATTACTTTTGAGCCCAAGACCATCTCCGTGCTTTGCCGATGTGGGATTTGCCTAAGGGACCTTTAATTGTAACACCCCCGTTTGTATAGCCTGGTAGATTTCACTGTTCCGGTGACCGGTGTCGGTCCGGACAATTAAGGGGATTAGGACCACACTTAAGACAACTTAAGAAGCCATAAACACAAATAATTAGTAATGTTCAATTAGTTAAGTATAAATAAGAAAAATAGAACATAAGAAGTTAAACGAGCCGAGAGTCACAGGGATGGGTAACCTCCTGAACGATCACAAGTCGCTTTAAACTCAAATTTCGAATCGTAAAGTGACGCCATGGTCCTTAGGACCCTTATGAACACAATGGAAAAGAGAAAATCACGAAAAGAACGTTAAGCTACCAAATAATTAGGTCGTGAGCCTAAGAAATATTGGATTATTTGCAAACCGGGATGAACCGGCGAGGGGCAATTTGGTCAATTAACCCCAAAAGCTGACTCCTGACCTAACTGTCCAATAAAATCGGAGAAATAAAAATTTTCGGAATCGAGAATTAAATTAAAGAACTAATAGAAAAAAAAATAAATAGAAAAAAAAAGAGAAAAGGAAAGAGGTTGGAAAAGTCAAAGGGATGACATCATGTATGATGTCATAAAGATTTAATTTAATTATTTTATTAATTAGAGAATTTTGGTCTTCAAAAAGGGATAAACATAAAAGAAAACAAAAAGAAAAAAAAAATTAAAAACCTCATTTTCCATCTTCCTTGCCGCCCCACTTTCTTCTTCTATTCACCATTGCCCATCCTCCATTAAAGCTTGCACTCAAGCTTTATTCCTCCACTCAACCTTAATAACTCCCTTAAAAACCTCCCTAGAACTTGTTATTGCAACTTAAGAAGGAGATTACAAGAAGAAAGAAGGAGAGAAATTGGAGAATTAGCAAAATAGTTGAGGTTAGTATGCTAACTTACTATTTTTCCATTCAAATGCATGTTTAGGTAATTAAGTGAGTTAAGAACTTGATGTAAATGAAACAAATATGGGGAAAGAATTAAATTGAAATTTCGGGCAGCTTGAGAGGAGTGTGGTTTGCATGAATATGATGCAATTGAGTGAGTTTAGAAGCTTCACTTAGTTAAATGATTAGCATTAAAATTATTAGAAGTAGTTAAATGCAAGAGTTAGTGAGATTAGGGTTTCAATGCTAGGGTTTATGAACCAAAAATTGGAGAAATGCATAAATGGCATGTTTAACCTATTGTGACAGGAAATAATGGTCAATTATGACCAAATAAGTTGTGTGGGAATGGTAGGAAATTAAACCAAATTCGTAGGTCAATGGTCATGCTGCTGGCAGCATGACCAAACCCATTTTGAAGGACCAAAACTCAAATATTACAAGTCCAATTGATATGCCACCAATTGGAGATGAAAATAGACATAAAAGAGCACAATTTTCATTAAGGAACTATGATAAAAAACTGACCAAAACTTGGTGAAACAATTGACCAAAGTGAATTGATAGCAGGCTGCCACTGCACTAAACTGACTAAATGAACAGTAATTGTTCATTTGGTCATAATTCGAGTTAGATAGGTCAAATTGACCTGAAATTTTACCAGCAATTAGATGAGACATAGATCTAAAACTTTCATGAAGAACACCACCCCAAATTATTCCATTAAACCATTCAAATTATTGAGCAAATTTAAATTACCAAACCTGCAACTCTGCAGATTTTTAATTGAGCAGTAATGTTTGGATGGCTATAACTCTCTCTAGGAAACTCGGATTTAGGCGATTCTTGAACCGATGGAAACCTAAGACATAGTAGAACATTTCATATGAAGAAATTTAGACTAAATTATGAACTTAACTTGATCAAATTATTGACCAAAATTGGATCAAAATCTGCCAGAACCCAAAAGTGCAGTATGAACAGTGCACGTGAACAGTAAACTTATTTTGGCTATAATTTGAGCTACAAAACTCTGATTGAGGTGATCCAAAAATGAGAATACACTTAAGACAGTAAGGAACATTTTCTATGAAGGAAGTTTTGTCAAATTCCAATAGTAGACAGACGAATAAAACAATGCAACTTCGGAGAACCAAAACCGAAAATTGACAATTTTGCCAAAATGACCAAAGTTTTAAACAAATGACCAAAACCAACAAGTTTGGTGATCAAAATGTGGTATGTGGGTGAAGTTGGAGTTCCCATACCCATTAAACCTTAGAAAGTCAATAATTTGACTTAAATAGTGCAGTGAATAGTAACCCGAAACACAAAAATTTCGAGAACGTCGAATTTAACACGTTAGAGCTAGGTAAATGTGAAGTTAAGTTTATTTTGGATTTATTTTAAGTTTTAGTACTGAAACATTGGAAAATTTCGTGTTTCAGTGGAAAAGAATACCGGACGTAACTCCGAGGAGTCGAGTCAAGGCCAACAAAGCACTGCTTGAGGTTTGTGCACAACATATACTTTTATAATCATCTTTTGCATATCGATTTGAATAATATGAAATATTGGATTATGGCATTCTTATGATATTTGATCTAAATTGTTGAAAGTTATTTTGTATATTTGAAAAGACAATGTTTAGCAAATTGTTAAGATAAGTTTTGAAACCACAGTGTCATGACCACATATTTGAACACCTCACTAGCACGACTAGTGGGGGTAATTAGTTTTGAATTTTGATTCCTTCTCTGGAGAAGTGTTGAAGTGTGCCGAGAAGAGGATGTGAATGGATATCCATATATTTGAGCTAGCTAGCCTTATGATATGATTTCTCTTTAGCTTCTGGCTATTGAGATTCATGTGATTTCTCTTTAGCCTCTGGCTATTGAGATTCTATTTGTTTCGAATGGCGTGATCTAACTGTGAGTTTTATGAAATGTGTTTTGTTACTTTGAATTGAACTTGGTTTACATGTAAAATCTTACAATGCATGATTGTATTTAATTTTCATGTTTAGCCAAATTTTTGAATGAATGTGCTTTAAGTTTTGCATAAAGATTATTTTAGTATATTGTGCACCACTGAGTCCTAGTACTCATGATAGCTTTATCATTGCCGCAGATACAGAGACTAGAGGAGCAGCAGACTGAGCTGCTGAGGTGTGTGAAGTCATCAGCTTGAAGCTTTCGGGTATAATTTATACCCTATTTGTAAATACTTCTTTTGATGTATATATTGCACATAAATGTATGGACATGTAAAGATGGGTCTTGAGCAGCTTGTACACAAATCTGTATGAAGTTTGTAATAAAGTTTAGTTTGTGTTTCTTTTGATATAAATTTGTAAGGTTGTGTATAAATTATTTTGTTTTTAATGAAATATGAATGATATTGATTGATGATTTTGAGAACTATTGAACTTGTGAATTTTGAGAAATTGACTGAGTTTGATTGTGAAACTGAAGTAGGGGTTGAGAAAAACTTTTAGAAGTGCTTTTTACAGGTATTTGAAGAACGGTTTTCTCAAAATACAGAGGAAACTCTGTCAAAATTTTTATAGAATTTGCGAAAAACTAAAATAGACCAAAATATTAACTAGTTTTAATTTTAACTAAATGTGTTAAGTACTTACTAGAAAATGCTCACCACTTGTCAAAAATAAGAAAATTGTTTTAAAATCCCTTGTAGGGTACTTAATGAGTTATCGGTAGGTGAAGTTCGGTAGTTCATTAGGTATTCTACGGGATCATGTTATGCCTTACAGAGGGGTTAGGTGTGACATGTTTTAGTGGTATCAGAGCAAATTTTTGAAGTATGTTTTAAATTGTGAATTTGTGTCTTTTCTTTGTTAGGTACAACTGCTCAATGTCCATTTTTGTTACATACAGTGCATTACATCATGAATATGAACTAACGGAGGGAAATCTCCATGTGTTACTTGTTCAGGAGATACCCTAACTTCAAATGAAATGGAAGAAGGATCGCTCATTGAGCAAATGCTGAAGCTGAGGCACAAGAGGAAGCCCCAGCTTTACCAAATGTCAAGGGTCAACAAAGACCCCACAAATGCCGCAGCTTCCTCGACACCGCATGCCAGATGGTGCGATGTTTCAAAGAAATGGTCAGGTATGCCTACTCAAGCCCCACCCCAACCACCTGTGGCACAACCACTGCCTCCACCTGCATAAAGATGATAAGTTATTGAGGTATGGGGCTACGGAATTTAAGGGTACAGTGGACACTTTAGAGGCAGAGCAATGGCTTGAAAGAATGGACAGAGTATTTAAGAAGCTGCACTGCCAAGATGAACTGAAATTTGAATATTCTGTGTCGCTACTGCAAGGGGATGCGTATGATTGGTGGAAGACCATCCCCCACAGCTTAGCTGAACCACCAGTGCTGACCTGGGATGATTTCATCAGAGAATTCAGACAGAAATACATCCCAGATGCATATGTTGACCAGAAACTACAAGAATTTTTGAGTTTGAAACAAGGGAACCGATCAGTGGCAGAGTATGAGAGGGAGTTCTCCCGCTTGAGTCACTATGCGGGGAGTCTCCTTACTACCAGCAAAGCAAGGTGCAAGAGATTTGAGACGGGTTTGAAGCCCAGCATAAGGATGCAAGTTGTGGGATTCCGACACAACAACTTCTCAGAGCTTATGTCTCAAGCACTCGAACTGGAAAGGATTGAATCAGAAGCAACCCCAAGGAAAGAAAAATCAGAAAAGGCTGAGAAATCAGAAAAAGACAAGGGGGAAAAATCAGTTGAACAGAGTTCTGGTGCTACCTCTGGAAAGAGAAAGAAGTTTAGTGGACCCAGCAGGGGTCGAGGTGGAAGATTTGGTAGGGGCCGATTCTCCGGACAGAGACCCCCTAGGTCTGGTCAGCAGTCAAGCAGGGGTTCACATTCTGCCCGCCCCTGTGAGACTTGTGGCAAGATTCATGGGGGGGAGTGCTACTGGGCCACTGGAGCCTGCTTTAACTGCGGAGGCAAGGGCCATATAGCTAAAGACTGTACTAGTGCTCCGAGATATAGTCCAGCTCCTACTACTGCCGAGGGATCTATTCAGAGTCCTGCTTTCAGAGGTTCATGGGCCAAGTGAGGAAGAGGCAGAGGTAGAGGCACCGCCTGTGCAATCAAGGCACGCTTGGTCGAGACAAGGAAGTGCTTCGACCAGAATCTACACTATGAGACAGCGAGAAGAGGCTGAGACTTCTGATGTGGTAGCTGGTACATTCTCTATCTCTGATCAAGATGTGTTTGTGTTGTTTGATCCGGGTTCAACCCATTCATATGTTAGTGCTAGCATAGTTAATTCACTTGCTGTTCCATGTGTGCAAATGGATTTTGAAGTGCTAGTAACTAGTTCGTTAGGACAAGAGGTTCGGATCAACAGAATTTATAGAGACTGTCCTTTGGTGATCCAAGGACATGTTTTCTCATTAGACTTGATTGAAATGCCCTTTAGAGAGTATGATATTATCTTGGGCATGGATTGGTTAGCCAGGCATCATGTCACGATTGACTGTAGACTGAAGACAGTCACTTTTGGTCTCCCTTTGTATGGTGATGTGGTAATACACGGGGAGAGGCATTTACTGCCATCAAACATCATTTCGCCGCACTAGCCGTAAGAATGATCGTAAAGGGTGTGAAGCATACTTAGCACATGTTATAGACACCCAAGTGGGGAGTCCAAAGACTAAGGGACATCCCTATCAGATGTGATTTTCCTGATGTGTTTCTGATGAATTGCCGTGGATTACCTCCGTAAAGAGAGGTGCAGTTTGAGATTGATGTTATGCCTGGTGTGGACCCAATTTCCATAACGCCATATAGAATGGCACCTGCAGAAATGAAAGAGTTGAAAATACAATTACAAGAGTTGCTTGACAAGGGCTTTATTCGCCTAGTGTGTCACCTTGGGGAGCGCCGGTGTTGTTTGTAAAGAAGAAGGATGGCACTCTCCTGTTATGCATTGATTATCGATGCTAAATAAGGTGACAATAAAGAATGATATCCATTACCCCGTATTGATGACTTGTTTGATCGGTTGAGGGGTGCAAATTGTTCTCCAAAATTGACCGAGATCGAGTTATTATCACCGAAAGTACAAGAGCAGAGTATTTCTAAATCGCCTTCGTAACCCGCTATGGCCATTATGAATTCCTAGTCATGCCATTCGTTAACAAATGCTCCTACGCTTTTATGGATCTCGATGAACACTATCTTCATACCATACCTCGACCGGTTGTTGTGGTATTCATTGATGATATTTTGGTCTATTCGAGGAATGCGTAAGAGCATGATAGACATCTACGGATTGTATCGCAGACTTTGAGGGAAAAATGCCTATATGCCAAATTGTCGAAGTGTGAATTTTGGTGAAGGAGATATCCTTTTGGGGCATGTAGTATCGTAAGAGGGCATTAAGGTAGATCCAAGTAAGATTGAAGTCGCCCTTAATCGAGGCCACCCAGAAATGTCACAGAAATTCGTAGTTTTCTGGGTTTAGCTGGATACTACTGTCGATTTGTGAAAGGGTTCTCCATGTTGGCATCTCCATTGACCAAGCTGCTTAGAAAGGATGTGAAATTTCAGTGGACGGATAAATGCCAACAGAGTTTTGATGAATTGAAAAAATGTTTGACAGAGGCTCCAGTCTTGACTTTACCCACACCGGGTGAAGAATATACAGTTTACAGCGATGCGTCTCACAACGGGTTAGGTTGTGTGTTGATGCAAGATCGAAATGTCATTGCCTATGCATCACGCCAGCTAAAACCGCATGAGAGGAATTATCTGACACATGATTTGGAGCTTGCAGCCATTGTGTTTGCTCTTAAGATCTGGAGGCACTATTTGTATGGGAAAAAGTGTTACATCTACACAGATCATAAGAGTTTAAAGTATTTGGGCACCCAGAAAGAGCTGAATTTAAGACAGAGGAGATGGTTAGAGTTGATAAAAGACTATGATTGTCTGATAGACTATCAGCCAGGGAAAGCTAATGTTGTGGCTGACGCCTTAAGTCGCAAGACTATGGCAAGTCTACGAGTTACTCCTTTGTCTTTGGTACATGAGTTAAGATCATTACATGCCAGTTTAGAGATTAATGATGAGGGGCAGATAGCAGTTGCATGGCATGTACAGCCAGTGTTAATTGATCAGATCAGAATGGCTGCTCAGAATGATGAAAGGTATCAGAAGCTGTTAGAAGAAGTCCGGCAGGGCAAGAAACCAGAATTCTCAATCAGAGATGATGGTCTACTGCTACACCAAGGTAGAATATGTGTTCCTAATAATGTGGATTTGAGGCAAATCATTTTGAAGGAAGCACATGAGTCTCCTTTTGCCATGCACCCTGGTGGCACAAAAATGTATAGGGGGCTAAAGGAGCATTACTGGTGGATGGGTATGAAACGTGATGTGGCAGAGTTTGTATCCAAATGCCTAACTTGTCAACAAGTAAAGGCAGTGCATCAAGTACCAACTGGGTTGTTACATCCACTACCAGTGCCAGAATGGAAATGGGAAAGGATAACAATGGATTTTGTAATGGGACTTCCGAGGACACAGAAGAGTCATGATGCAGTATGGGTCATTGTCGACAGACTAACTAAGTCTGCTCATTTTCTGCCAGTCCGGATGGTCTACAGTTTAGAAAAATTGGCCAAGTTATACATTGATGAGATTGTGAGACTGCATGGAGTGCCAGTATCCATTGTATCAGACAGAGATCCTAGGTTCACTTCTAGATTCTGGGGTAGTCTTCAGAGAGCCCTAGGAACTAGATTGAACTTCAAGATCGCATTCCACCCACGCATGCATGGCCACGAGAGGGTAATTCAGATCTTGGAGGACATACTACGGGCTTGTGTGATTGAGTTTGAGGGTAGTTGGGATACACACTTGCCTTTGATTGAGTTTGCTTACAACAATAGCTACCAATCAAGCATTGGGATGCCTCCATATGAAGCTTTGTATGGCAGAAAATGTAGAACCCCGTTGTGTTGGGATGACGTGGGTGAAAGATAGATGATTGGACCCGAAATTGTTCAACAGACTGAAGAGAAGATTAGGGTGATTAGAGGTTGACTTAAGACTGCATCAGACCGTCAGAAGTCCTACATTGATCTGAAGAGAAGAGATGTTCAGTATGCAGTGGGTGACAGAGTTTTCCTCAAAGTTTCTCCTTGGAAGAGGATTATGAAATTTGGCAGAAAGGGGAAACTAAGTCCTCGTTTCATAGGGCCATATGAGGTTCTGGAAAGAGTGGGTCCTTTGGCTTATCGGTTGGCACTACCTCCAGAGTTAGAGAAGATAAATAATGTCTTCCATGTGTCTATGTTGAGGAGGTATCGATCAGACCCATCTCATGTACTATCAGTAGAGGAAATTGAAGTGAATCCAGACCTCACATATGAAGCAGAACCCATAGAGATTCTGGCATATGAGGTGAAGCAGCTACGGAACAAGCAGATACCGTTGATAAAAGTGCTGTGGAACCATCATTCGGGCCAAGAAGCTACTTGGGAACGAGAGAAGGACATGAGGAGACAACACCCACAGCTGTTCAAAGATTGATATCAGGTAAAATTTCGAGACGAAATTTATTTAAGGGGGGGAGAATTGTAACACCCCCGTTTGTATAGCCTGGTAGATTTCATCGCTCGTGACCTGTCGGTCCGGAAAATTAAGGGGATTAGGACCACACTTAAGACAACTTAAGAAGCCATAAACACAAATAATTAGTAATGTTCAATTAGTTAAGTATAAATAAGAAAAATAGAACATAAGAAGTTAAACGAGCCGAGAGTCACAGCGATGGGTGACCTCCTCGAACGATCACAAGTCGTTTTAAACTCAAATTTCGAACCGTAAAAAGTGATGCTGCGGTCCTTAGGACCCTTATGAACATAGTGGAAAAGAGAAAATCACGAAAAAGAACTGTTAAGCCAGTCAAATAATTAGGTCAGGGAGCCGGAAGAAATATTGGATTATTTGCAAACCGGGATGAACCGGCGAGGGGCAATTTGGTCAATTAACCCCGAGAGCTGACTCCTGACCTAACTATCCAATAAAATCGGAGAAATAAAAATTTTTGAAATCGAGAATTAAATTAAAGAACTAATAGAAAAAAAAATAAATAGAAAAAAAAAAGAGAAAAGGAAAGAGGTTGGAAAAGTCAAAGGGATGACATCATGTATGATGTCATAAAGATTTAATTTAATTATTTTATTAATTAGAGAATTTTGGTCTTCAAAAAGGGATAAACATAAAAGAAAAACAAAAAGAAAAAAAAATTAAAAACCTCATTTTCCATCTTCCTTGCCGCCCCACTTTCTTCTTCAATTCACCATTGCCCATCCTCCATTAAAGCTTGCACTCAAGCTTTATTCCTCCACTCAACCTTAATAACTCCCTTAAAAACCTCCCTAGAATTTGTTATTGCAACTTAAGAAGGAGATTACAAGAAGAAAGAAGGAGAGAAATTGGAGAATTGGCAAAATAGTTGAGGTTAGTATGCTAACTTACTATTTTTCCATTCAAATGCATGTTTAGGTAATTAAGTGAGTTAAGAACTTGATGTAAATGAAACAAATATGGGGAAAGAATTAAATTGAAATTTTGGGCAGCTTGAGAGGAGTGTGGTTTGCATGAATATGATGCAATTGAGTGAGTTTAGAAGCTTCACTTAGTTAAATGATTAGCATTAAAATTATTAGAAGTAGTTAAATGCAAGAGTTAGTGAGATTAGGGTTTCAATGCTAGGGTTTATGAACCAAAAATTGGAGAAATGCATAAATGGCATGTTTAACCTATTGTGACAGGAAATAATGGTCAATTATGACCAAATAAGTTGTGTGGGAATGGTAGG
This sequence comes from Hevea brasiliensis, assembly GCF_030052815.1. NCBI lineage: Eukaryota > Viridiplantae > Streptophyta > Magnoliopsida > Malpighiales > Euphorbiaceae > Hevea > Hevea brasiliensis. The sequence goes on along the minus strand of NC_079507.1, from coordinate 74,814,940 downwards.
AAATTAAACCAAATTCGTAGGTCAATGGTCATGCTGCTGGCAGCATGACCAAACCCACTTTGAAGGACCAAAACTCAAATATTACAAGTCCAATTGATATGCCACCAATTGGAGATGAAAATAAACATAAAAGAGCACAATTTTCATTAAGGAACCATGACCAAAAACTGACCAAAACTTGGTGAAACAATTGACCAAAGTGAATTGATAGCAGGCTGCCACTGCACTAAACTGACTAAATGAACAGTAACTGTTCATTTGGTCATAATTCGAGTTAGATAGGTCAAATTGACCTGAAATTTTACCAGCAATTAGATGAGACATAGATCTAAAACTTTTATGAAGAACACCACCCCAAATTATGCCATTAAACCATTCAAATTAATGAGCAAAGTTAAATTACCAAACCTGCAACTCTGCAGATTTTTAATTGAGCAGTAATGTTTGGATGGCTATAACTCTCTCTAGGAAACTCGGATTTAGGCGATTTTTGAACCGAAGGAAACCTAAGACATAGTAGAACATTTCATATGAAGAAAGTTAGACTAAATTATGAACTTAACTTGATCAAATTATTGACCAAAGTTGGATCAAAATCTGCCAGAACCCAAAAGTGCAGTATGAATAGTGCACGTGAACAGTAAACTTATTTTGGCCATAACTTGAGCTAAAAAACTCCGATTGAGGTGATCCAAAAATGAGAATACACTTAAGACAGTAAGGAACATTTTCTATGAAGGAAGTTTTGTCAAATTCCAACAGTAGACCGACCAATAAAACAGTGCAACTTCGGAGAACCAAAACCGAAAATTGACAATTTTGCCAAAATGACCAAAGTTTTAAACAAATGACCAAAACCAACAAGTTTAGTGATCAAAATGTGGTATGTGGGTGAAGTTTGTCACACCTTACCCCTCTGTAAGGCATAACATAATCCCGTAGAATACCTAATGAACTACCGAACTTCACCTATCGATAACTCATTAAGTACCCTACAAGGGATTTTAAAACAATTTTCTTATTTTTGACAAGTGGTGAGCATTTTCTAGTAAGTACTTAAAACATTTAGTTGAAATTAAAACTAGTTAATATTTTAGTCCATTTTAGTTTTCCGCAAATTCTATAAAAATTTTGACAGAGTTTCCTCTGTATTTTGAGAAAACCGTTCTTCAAATACCTGTAAAAAGCACTTCTAAAAATTTTCTCAACAACTGCTTCAATTTCAAACTCAATCTCAAACAATTTCTCAAGTTCAAAATTCAATAATTCTCAGCATACTAGCAATACATTTCATTAGTGACAACACAATTTATATACATTCTTACAAAATTTACATCAAAAGAAATACAACTAAACTTTTTTACAAATTTCATACAAATTTTTGTACAAGCTGCTCAAGACCCATTTTTACATGTCCATACATTTATGTGCAATATATACATCAAAAGAAATATTTACAATTGGGGTATAAATTATACCCGAAAACTTTAAGCTGATGTCTTCACACACCTCAGCAGCTCAGTCTGCTGCTCCTCTAGTCTCTGTATCTGCGACAGCAATAAAAGCTATCGCTGAGTACTAGGACTCAGTGGTGCACAATATACTAAAATAATCTTTATTCAAAACTTAAAACACATTCATTCAAAATTTGGCTAAACATGAAAATTAAATACAATCATGCATTGTAAGATTTTACATGTAAACCAAGTTCATTTCAAAGTATCAAAACACATTTCATAAAACCCACAGTTAGATCACGCCATTCGAAACAAATAGAATCTCAATAGCCAGAGGCTAAAGAGAAGTCACATGAATCTCAATAGCCAGAAGCTAAAAAGAAATCATATCACAAGGCTAGCTAGCTCAAATATATGGATATCCATTCACATCCTCTTCTACTGGCACACCTCAACACTTCTCCAGAGAAGGAATCAAAATTCAAAACTAATTACCCCCACTAGTCGTGCTAGTGAGGTGTTCAAATATGTGGTCATGACACTGTGGTTTCAAAACTTATCTTAACCATTTGCTAAACATTGTCTTTTCAAATATACATAATAACTTTCAATAATTTAGATCAAACATCATAAGAATGCCATAATCCAATATTTCATATTATTCAAAACGATATGCAAAAGATGATTATAAAAGTATATGTTGTGCACAAACCTCAAACGAGTCGCCTGTTGGCCTTGACTCGACTCCTCGGGTTCTGTCCCGGTATTCTTTTCCACTGAAACACGAAATTTTCCAATGTTTCAGTACTAAAACTTAAAATAAATCCAAAATAAACTTAACTTCACATTTACCTAGCTCTAACGTATTAAATTCGACGTTCTCGAAATTTTGTGTTTCGGGTTACTATTCACTGCACTATTCAAGTCAAATTATTGACTTTCTAAGGCTTAATAGGTATGGGAACTCCAACTTCACCCACATACCACATTTTAGTCACCAAACTTGTTAGTTTTGGTCATTTTTTTAAAGCTTTGGTCATTTTGGCAAAATTGCCAATTTTCGGTTTTGGTTTTCTGAAGTTGCACTATTCCATTGGTCGATCTGCTGTTGGAATTTAACAAAACTTCCTTCATAGAAAATGTTCCTTATTGTCTTAAGTGTATTCTCATTTTTGGATCACCTCAATCGGAGTTTTGTAGCTCAAGTTATGGCCAAAATAAGTTTACTGTTCACGTGTCTCGCTCATGCCGCACTTTTGGGTTACAGCGATTTTGATCCAAATTTGGTCAATAATTTGATCAAGTTAAGTTCATAATTTGGTCTCACTTTCTTCATATGAAATGTTCTACTATGTCTTAGGTTTTCATCGGTTCAAGAATCGCCTAAATCCGAGTTTTCTAGAGGGAGTTATAGCCATCCAAACATTACTGCTCAATTGGAAATCTGCAGAGTTGCAGGTTTGATAATTTAACTTTGCTCAATAATTTGAATGGGTTAATGGCATAATTTTGGGTGGTGTTCTTCATGAAAGTTTTAGATCTATGTCTCATCTAATTTCTGGTAAAATTTCAGGTCAATTTGACTTGTCTAACTCGAATTATGACCAAATGAACAGTTACTGTTCATTTGGTCAGTTTTGGTGCAGGGCAGCCTGCTATCAATTCACTTTGGTCAATTGTTTCACCAAGTTTTGGTCAGTTTTTGGTCATGGTTCCTTAATGAAAATTGTGATCTTTTATGTCTATTTTCATCTCCAATTGGTGGCATATCAATTGGCATATCATTGACCTACAAATTTGGTTTAATTTCCTACCATTCCCACACAACTTATTTGGTCATAATTGACCATTATTTCATGTCACAATAGGTTAAACATGCCATTTATGCATTTCTCCAAATTTTGGTTCATAAACCCTAGCATTGAAACCCTAATCTCACTAACTCTTGCATTTAACTACTTCTAATGATTTTAATGTTAATCATTTAACTAAATAAGGTTTCTAAACTCATTCAATTGCATCATATTCATGCAAACCATACTCCTCTCAAGCTGCCCCAAAAATTCAGTTTATTCTTCCCCACATTTTTTTATTTCATTTTAACACATTACAAGCTAATTCAACAACTAATGATGCATCTAAATGGAAAAATTAAGGAGTTTAATATACTAACCTTTCTCAAAGCTTCAAAACCCTATCTTAACTCTTCTTTCTTCTTGTAATCTCCTTCTTGAGTTGCAATAACAAGTTCTAGGGAGGTTTTTAAGGGAGTTATTAAGGTTGAGTGGAGGAATAAAGCTTGAGTGCAAGCTTTAATGGAGGATGGGCAATGGTGAACTGAAGAAGAAAGTGGGGCGGCAAGGAAGATGGAAAATGAGGTTTTTCATTTTTTTTCTTCTTTTTGTTTTCTTTTATGTTTATCCCTTTTTGAAGACCAAAATTCTCTAATTAATAAAATAATTAAATTAAATCTTTATGACATCATACATGATGTCATCCCTTTGACTTTTCCAACCTCTTTCCTTTTCTTTTTTTTTATTTATTTTTTTATTAGTTCTTTAATTTAATTCTCGATTCCGAAATTTTCTTTTCTCCGATTTTATTTGACAGTTAGGTCAGGAGACAGCTCTCGGGGTCAATTGACCAAATTGCCCCTCGCTAGTTCATCCCGGTTTGCAAATAATCCAATATTTCTTTCGGCTCCCTGACCTAATTATTTGACTAGCTTAACAGTTCTTTTTCGTGATTTTCTCTTTTCCACTATGTTCATAAGGGTCCTAAGGACCGCAGCGTCACTTTTTACGATTCGAAATTTGAATTTAAAATGACTTCGCAGTCGTTCCCGAGGAGGTCACCCATCGCTGTGACTCTCGGCTCGTTTAACTTCTTATGTTCTGTTTTTCTTATTTATACTTAACTAATTGAACATTACTAATTATTTGTGTTTGTGGCTTATCTAGTTGTCTTAAATGTGGTTCTAATCCCCTTAATTGTCCGGATCGACACCGGTCACCGGAACAGTGAAATCTACCAGGCTATGCAAACGGGGGTGTTATAAAGTTGGAGTTCCCATACCCATTAAACCTTAGAAAGTCAATAATTTGACTTAAATAGTGCAGTGAATAGTAACCCAAAACACAAAAATTTCGAGAACGTCGAATTTAACACGTTAGAGCTAGGTAAATGTGAAGTTAAGTTTATTTTGGATTTATTTTAAGTTTTAGTACTGAAACATTGGAAAATTTCGTGTTTAAGTGGAAAAGAATAATGTGACAGAAACACAGGAGTCGAGTCAAGGCCAACAGGCGACTCGTTTGAGGTTTGTGCACAACATATACTTTTATAATCATCTTTTGCATATCGATTTGAATAATATGAAATATTGGATTATGGCATTCTTATGATATTTGATCTAAATTGTTGAAAGTTATTTTGTATATTTGAAAAGGCAATGTTTAGCAAATTGTTAAGATAAGTTTTGAAACCACAGTGTCATGACCACATATTTGAACACCTCACTAGCACGACTAGTGGGGGTAATTAGTTTTGAATTTTGATTCCTTCTCTGGAGAAGTGTTGAGGTGTGCCAGTAGAAGAGGATGTGAATGGATATCCATATATTTGAGTTAGCTAGCCTTGTGATATGATTTCTCTTTAGCTTCTGGCTATTGAGATTCATGTGATTTCTCTTTAGCCTCTGGCTATTGAGATTCTATTTGTTTCAAATGGTGTGATCTAACTGTGGGTTTTATGAAATGTGTTTTGTTACTTTGAATTGAACTTGGTTTACATGTAAAATCTTACAATGCATGATTGTATTTAATTTTCATGTTTAGCCAAATTTTTGAATGAATGTGCTTTAAGTTTTGCATAAAGATTATTTTAGTATATTGTGCACCAGAGTCCTAGTACTCAATGATAGCTTTATTGCCGCAGAATCTGAGAGACTAGAGGAGCAGCAGACTGAGCTGCTGAGGTGTGTGAAGTCATCAGCTTGAAGCTTTCGGGTATAATTTATACCCTATCTGTAAATACTTCTTTTGATGTATATATTGCACATAAATGTATGGACATGTAAAGATGGGTCTTGAGCAGCTTGTAAACAAATCTGTATGAAGTTTGTAATAAAGTTTAGTTTGTGTTTCTTTTGATATAAATTTGTAAGGTTGTGTATAAATTATTTTATTTTTAATGAAATATGAATGATATTGATTGACAGTATTTTGAGAACTATTGAACTTGTGAATTTTGAGAAATTGACTGAGTTTGATTGTGAAACTGAAGTAGGGGTTGAGAAAAACTTTTAGAAGTGCTTTTTACAAGTATTTGAAGAACGGTTTTCTCAAAATACAGAGGAAACTGTGTCAAAATTTTTATAGAATTTACGAAAAACTAAAATGGACCAAAATATTAACTAGTTTTAATTTTAACTAAATGTGTTAAGTACTTACTAGAAAATGCTCACCACTTGTCAAAAATAAGAAATTTGTTTTAAAATCCCTTGTAGGGTACTTTATGAGTTATCGGTAGGTGAAGTTCGGTAGTTCATTAGGTATTCTACGGGATCATGTTATGCCTTACAGAGGGGTTAGGTGTGACACCCTCGATTTGGTTTATTAAGCGAAAGTCCGACTTTAGTTCTTCGCTGGCACCAGGTTGGATTTAAGAGAGCTGCATAGGGGATCAGCTCCCATATATTATGACTGATACTACAGGGTGTGTGAGTGCTCCAAATTACCTTTTTGATGTTATGATGTGAAAATGTTGTTGATGTTGCATTTCACTCTATATGGTGCATTAGTTTTAGATAGTTATAGAGATTATGGTTAAAATTGATATTTTACTCTCTGAGTCGAACGCTCACTCCTGTTCAATATTTTTCAGGCTACAGGAGGATTTTATTGCGGTTAACCTGCTTTTCTCCTTCGCAGGTTGTTTATCAATATTTGTGTAATTTTATTTACTCCTAGAATTTTCGCATGTGTTAGAAATGTTGATCTGATTTGGGTCTGTAAACTAAATTGTTATTTTGGACCTGTAAACTTAATATCCTATGTATGTTTGATGGATTGGATGAGGGAGCTGAGCTCCCATTTATTTTATCTTTGATGAGTATATGGAGGGTGAGCTGAGCTCCCCAATTGAGTATTTATTGTGTTTACAGGTCGGGTGAGTCAAAACTCCCCGTTGGTAGGTCCATTTTATGGCCGGACTCTGTCCGGTTGATTTCTTGAAATTGGGCCCAAATGGGCCTTAGAGTTGGGTTAAGTGAATAGTTGGGCTTACTACGGGCCTCGGGGGCTTTAGGCTGGCCCAAGTCCTAGTGCCGGTCTGGCCCATAGGTTGGGTCGTGACAAATGTGGTATCAGAGCTTAGGCTCCAGATTCTTAGGGAATGTTGTCTAAAGTGTTGGGAAGAGTCTACTAGGAGTCACATGCGGAAATATAGGGTCCACATTCGTCTTGCATTGTCATTTTTACTTCTAGTTTCTGCTTCAAATAATTATGTATAAATATGAGTCCATAGAGCTGTGTAACATGTTGTTTTGAATTTTGTGGGCTAATGCTGCTGAATTTCAGGAAAATGTATAGAAGCAGGAGAGCGCCTCGCACTGAACGGATGTGCTGACGAGGTGTCGACAGATGAGGCGCCGCCAGGAGGCGGGTTAGGAGGCCTAGAGCTGCTCAAGTAGAAGAGCAAACCCACGCTCAGAACAGTCTTTCATGGCACAGGGTCCCATGGACCCCATGGCAGCTACTCTAGCTGGGTTGCAGAGAACCATCGACATGATGGCGCAGTATATGGTCCACCCTCCACAGCAGCAGCAGTTCACCGCACCAAGAGGGGAACCTTACAAACAGATAATCAATTTTAAGAAGTTGGTGCATGGTACTTATGATGTGTCAAACGATGCATATCGGTTTTTGGATTCCTGTAGACAGGCAGGAACAGAGTTGTAGTTGACTGATAGAAGACTTATAGAGTGTATGCAGCATGTCATGGGGCCTATGCCTAGACAGTGGATGAATGACTACATATTACCTCGGATGGAGGGTTTGTCGTGGACTCAGTTTGTGGAACTGTTCATCAATCGGTTTGTGCCAGAAAGCTTCAGGGATCAAAAGCAGTGGGCCTTTGAGGCCTTAAGACAGAATGGCAGGTCTGTAGATGAATATGCTACAGAATTTCTGGAATTGAGCAGATATGCCCCTACAGCAGTAGCTACAGAGACTATGAAGGTGAAGAGATTCCTAAAGGGGCTTGACAGAAGGTATGCAAACCTGGCCATGATGTCTGATCAGTCATTTGATGTGGTAGTTGATCGAGCCAGACAGATAGAGATTAGCTATGCTGCGGATGACAGCGGAAGAGCAAAGAAAAACAGAGCAGAGGGTTCTTCAGGTGTTCCCCAAATGGGTACTCCAGACAGTGATGGCCAGAGTAATTATAGAGGAAAAAGTAGGAACAAAAAGAGTGGTTTTAGACACAAACCTCGAAGGTTCAGACCTGGATACGGATCCAGCAGTGGTCACAGTTCAGGGTACAGCAGTTCTGGGTCTGGTTCAGGATCTTCCTTAGCACCTTGTGCACAGTGTGGAAGAGGACATTCAGGACCTTGTTTGATGGGTTCAGGAGTATGCTTCAGGTGTGGCCAACCAGGTCACTTTGCTAGGGAATGCCCCGTGTTCAGCGAGCCACAGATGGGGTCACAGGGTTCTGTTGCGAATGTTCCTCGTCAGTTGTATCCGGGTGCTTCCAGCATGGCGGTGATCGATTCGATGGCCAGGTCGAGGACAAAGGGGACGTGGATTTGGAGGTAGATCAGGAGGTAGAAGTCAGTATCATGGTTCTGCCACTCAGGGTAGGGGTCAAGGTCGGGTTTTCACCCTGACCCACCATGATGCTCAAGCTTCAAATGCAGTTGTGGCAGGTATTCTTCTGGTCTATTCCTATGAGGCTTGTGTTTTGATAGATCCGGGTGCTACGCACTCATTTGTCTCCCATGTGTTTGCCATGAGATTGGGTAGAAACCCTACTACTTTAGAATGCCCTTTGTCTGTAGCTACCCCACTTAGTGACAACATAGATGTAGATATGGTTTTTCCGGGTAGCCCAGTAGTAGTGGATGGAAAGATCCTCCCCGCAGACTTAGTTCCTCTACCAGTGATTGATTTTGATGTAATTTTGGGGATGGACTGGTTGACAACTCATTATGCCACTTTAGACTGCAGGAACAAAAAGGTGCATTTCCACATACCTGGTGTGGAAGAGTTTAGCTTTGATGGTGACAGGAGCGTGGCTCCATATAACTTGGTGTCAGCAATTAGTGCTAGAAAAATGTTGAGGCGTGGATGTCAAGGGTATTTAGCATTGGTGAGAGATACCTCTGTAGAAGGTGTCAGTATGGAAAATGTTCCTGTTGTCAGAGAATTTATGGATGTCTTCCCTGAAGAGCTTCCAGGGTTGCCACCAGAAAGGGGAATAGAGTTCTGCATTGATGTTGTTCCGGGTACAAACCCCATTTCAATGCCGCCTTACAGGATGGCACCAACAGAATTGAAAGAGCTGAAGGAGCAACTACAGGAGCTTTTGGACAAGGGTTTCATACGCCCGAGCACTTCACCACAGGCGCTCTGTGCTATTTGTAAGAAAGAAAGATGGGTCATTGAGGTTGTGTATTGACTACGCAATTGAACGGTGGTATCGTGAAGAACAAGTATCCACTTCCTGATCGATGATCCGCTTGATCACTCAAGGAACTAGATTCTTTTCCAAGATAGACCTGCGATCAGGCTACCATCAGTTGAGAATCAGGAATGAGGACGTGTCCAAAACGGCATTCAGGACAAGATATGGTCATTATGAGTTTTTGGTGATGTCTTTTGGACTCACTAATGCACCAGTAGCCTTCATGGACTTGATGAACCGGGTGTTCAAGCCATTTTTGGACCGTTTTGTCATCGTATTCATAGATGACATTTTGGTATACTCTCGGACCGAGGGAGAACACGTGTGGCACTTGAGAATGGTGTTGTAGACTTTGAGGGAGCACCAGCTATATGCCAAATTTTCAAAATGTGAATTTTGGCTAGAAAGCATCTCATTCTTGGGACATGTGGTTTCTAGTGACGGCATTCAAGTGGATCCCAAGAAAATTGAAGTCAGAATCGATTGGCTTAGGCCTACAACAGTCACTGAGGTGCGAAGTTTTTTGGGTCTAGCTGGCTACTATAGGCGTTTTGTACAGGATTTTTCCAGGATAGCAGCTCCCCTAACTAAGTTAACCCAGAAGAATGTTCCATTCATTTGGACAGATGACTGTGAGGAGAGTTTCCAGAAGCTTAAGGAGTGTCTAACCACTGCCCCTGTGTTGACACTACCTACGAGTGGTGAAGGATACACCGTGTATTGTGACGCCTCCAGAGTTGGCTTAGGGTGTGTTTTGATGCAGAATGGAAAAGTAGTGGCTTATGCTTCAAGACAGCTGAAGAGGCATGAGTAAAACTACCCCACCCATGATTTGGAAATGGCGGCTATAATCTTTGCACTAAAAATCTGGAGACACTACCTGTTAGGGGTGTGCAGTTTTCGGTTTTAACCGAAAAACCGAACCGAACCGATTAATTCGGTTCAATCGGTTCGGTTTTAAAATTTAATCGGTTCGGTTCGGTTTATAATTTTGATAATTTCGGTTTAATCGGTTCGGTTCGGTTATTTTCATAAAAATCAAAAACCGAACCGAACGAAATTATTAATATATAGGAAATCAAAAAAATCGAATCGACCGAATCGAACGACCGAAATCAAAGAAAACCGAACCGAATCTAAAGATTTTTGAGTTTTGATTTCCAATTTTTTTTGTTTTTATGTTTTTATTATTTAGATTTAATGTTAAAAATATGAAATTTTATAAATTTCGGTTTGATCGGTTTAAAACCGAACCGAAATTTATCGGTTCGATTCGGTTCGGTTTTCTCTTATCAATCGGTTCGGTTCGGTTTTTAAAATTTTCGATTTTCGGTTTTTTCGGTTCGGTTCGGTTCGGAACCGAACCGACCGTTTGCACACCCCTACTACCTGTATGGTGAAGTGTGTGAGATATACACCGATCATAAGAGTTTGAAGTACATCTTCCAACAGAGGGACTTAAACTTGAGACAGAGGAGATGGATGGAGCTTTTGAAAGACTATGATTGCACCATCCAGTACCACCCTGGGAAGGCCAATGTAGTGGCAGATGCTTTGAGCAGAAAATCTTCTGGCAGTTTAGCGCACATTTCAGCAAAAAAGAGACCATTGATTCAGGAGGTACATGAGTTGATGGATCAAGGTTTAATCCTAGATCTTTCAGATGAGGGGGTGTTGTTGGCTCATTTTTCAGTGAGGCCAGACTTGAGAGACAGAGTTAGAGTTTCCCAGCACAGAGACCAACAATTGATGAAGATCATAGAAAAAGTACAGCAAGGTGAAGGTGGTGAGTTTGGATTTGCCAATGATGGCGCCCTAGTGCAAGGTTCTAGGATATGTGTGCCCGATGTGGACAATCTCAAAGACGAAATCATGCGAGAGGCACACTATACACTGTACAGTGTCCACCCAGGCTCCACCAAGATGTACCATGATGTGAAGAATAGCTATTGGTGGAATGGCATGAAGAGAGACATAGCAGACTTTATGTCCAAGTGCTTGACTTGTCAAAAGGTGAAGTTTGAACACCAGAGACCGTCTGGGAAGCTGCAGGAGCTCCCTATCCCAGAATGGAAGTGGGAAATGATCACCATGGATTTTGTGACTGGGTTACCTCATACCACGCGAGGATATGATTCCATATGGGTAATTGTAGACCGCTTAACCAAATCAGCTCACTTCTTGCCTGTGAAGACTACATATTACGTAGCGGTATGCAGCTCTACATTCGAGAAATAGTCGATTGCATGGAGTTTTGGCTTCCATAATATCGGCGAGAGGGCCTGATTCACTTCTCGGTTTTGGAGAAAGTTGCGGGAGGCACTTGGCACACTGATTGAACTTGATGCGGCCTTCCACCTCGTGATAGACGGACAGTCCGAAAGGACAATCCAAACACTGGAAGACATGCTTCGCATGAGTGTTTTGGATTTTGGAGGTCAATGGGATGATCAGCTAGCTTTGGTGGAGTTTGCCTACAACAACAGTTACCATTCCAGCATAGGGATGGCACCCTATGAGGCACTATATGGAAGAAAGTGTAGGTCTCCTCTGTGTTGGACAGAAATGGGGGAAGCGAAGGTGCATGATGTAGACCTAGTACAGTACACATTAGAGATGGTTCCCTTAATCAGGGAACGATTGAAAACAGCTTTCAGTAGGCAGAAGAGTTATGCAGACCCCAGACGGAGGGATGTGGAGTTTGCAGTAGGCGACTATGTATTCCTGAAGGTTTCTCCAATGAAGGGAGTCATGAGATTGGAAAGAAGGGCAAGTTGGCACCTCGGTATATCGGACCTTTTGAGGTTACGGATAGAGTTGGAGCAGTTGCCTACCGGTTGGAGCTACCACCCAACCTTTCTGACGTTCATCCCATATTTCACATCTCCATGCTCAGGAAATACATTCCAGATCCTTCTCATGTACTACAACCAGATGTAATAGAGCTAAAAGAGAACTTGACATTTGAGGAGCAACCTGTAGCCATAGTGGACTACCAAGTGAGACAGCTAAGATTCAAACAGATCCCAATGGTTAAGGTCTTGTGGAGGAGCCAGTCAGTGGAAGAGTGCACCTGGGAGTCAGAACGGGACATGCGTAGCAAGTACCCTTATCTGTTCAATGTATAATCATGTGCTTTATTCTGCCTTGTGTAAAATTCGAGGACGGATTTTCTGTAAGGGGAGAAGAATGTAACACCCCAAAATTTTAAATTTTATTATTTTATGAGCATTTTTGGTATTTTAATTTTATTTAAACTTTAGGAATTTTTTTTAGATTTTTCGGATTTCAAAAATCGGGTTCGATTTTCCGAAAATATAAACTTTGATGATTTTTAAAAATTTATTTAAAGACCACGTGGCAAAACTAAAAATATATTTGGAATCTACGTATTTTTCTGAGTTTTCTAAAATTTTTTCGAAATTTTTGGACCTCGTTTTCCGTCTCGATGCAGAGTAAAAATTCAAAATTTTGTATTTTGAATCGGACCGGTCGAATCGAACCTGACCGAATCGGACCGGTCGAATCGGACCGACTCCCTTTTTCTTCTTCCCTTTTCTTCCGCCCGTCCCGACCTCCTCCCCTTTTTTCTTTCTTTTCTCTCTCCTCCTGCCCCTGCCGCCGGCCAGCCACCTCCCCCTGCCACCCCAGCTCACCGGCCACCACTGCCATCCTAGCCCACGGCCGCCACGAGCAGCGGAACGCGCCAAACGCTCCTGCGCGACACTTCGACTTCCCCGGCTAAAATCCGGCCGATCCGGCCACCAATTGGACTGGGTCTTGTATCTAAAATCATCTACTCGACGAGAGCATTCCATAGACACCAAGAACACAGAAATCCATAGAGCGATTTGTCCAATTTTTGCCCGGGAAGTTTTAGCCCATTTTGACTTTCGGGCTAGATTTCTCACAAACCGTGAATCCCACGAGAAAACCGAGAGTACCAGAGCGCTCCACTCGTCGAGAGCTTCGCGGCGACATAAATTTCAAATTTTTCCGACACCGTTTTTCGGTGGGTCCCACAGAACTTCGCAGTGTCTTTTCGAGCATTAAATGAGCTTAGAAAATTCTGAAAAATTTATGTACTAACCCCTGTGTTGTGGGCTTCGTGTAGGTATCCTCAAGTCGCAGAAATTCGGCGATTGACTCGCCTATGAATCTCGCCGCATGCACTGTTCTGGAAAAGTCTCCGAATTGGACCAAGGTTTTGGCTACCCCCCCATTGTCAGACGTCCCGAGCGCGTCCCTGAAGTCAGAATCGGCAAAGGTAGACCCGAACCTTGCTTTTTCGTAATTTTCTAGTGCTTAAATAGGATTAAAAATCCATAAAATATTCATGGTAGCTCAGAAAATTATGATTCTTTTTGCAATAGTCTAGTAATATTGCTAAGGACTGCGGGGCAAAATTTTAGAATTTTTAGAGCTTGTTTGGGTAGTTTTTGCAAAAATGATCAATTATAAGGACTAAATTGAAATTTTACATATTGTGATGGATGACTGATTTGATGGCCCCAGGAGGGGCTGTGGGATGTGATTGAGTTGTGGATATATGGATTGTGAATATAGAAGTGTGTTTTGAGCCCTTTTGCAGGTTGGGTAGGTCCTAGGTATAGGGGAGACTCTGCCGGATTTTCGGCACGACTTATGACGTATTTAGTCTTTTCTTGATTGTATTGAGTCATTTATATTAAAAATTGTAATGTAATTGTCAGGTGAGCCGGGACAACCTTCTTCCTTCGCCCAGCCGCCATAGTGACCGTTGTCAAGTCTGTGAGTAAAATATTAATTTTAATTGTAATTTCACTATTATTATATGTTCAAGTATGCCCATGCATCACTTATATGCATATATTTATGTAGTTAAACTCTAGGCACGATTTATGTTGCATTGATAACTGTTAAAGTGCCATGGATGTTGTTGTGGTAATTTGGAGCAGTGTGCGTGCGTTGGCGTGCGTGTGATGTGGTGTGGACTATGGATAGGACGGGTAGTCACGGCTTGAGTTCTTCGCTGGGACCCGATCCTTCGAGGGGTAGTCACGGCTTGAGTTCTTCGCTGGGACCCTCGATTTGATTTATTAAGCGAAAGTCTGGCTTTAGTTCTTCACTGGCACCAGGTTGGATTTAAGAGAGCTGTATAGGGGATCAGCTCCCATATATTATGACTGATACTACAGGGTGTGTGAGTGCTCCAAATTACCTTTTTGATGTTATGATGTGAAAATATTGTTGATATTGCATTTCACTCTACAGGGTACATTAGTTTTAGATAGTTATAGAGATTATGGTTAAAATTGATATTTTACTCCCTGAGTCGAACGCTCACTCCTGTTCAATATTTTTCAGGTTACAGGAGGATTTTATTGCGGTTAACCTGCTTTTCTCCTTCGCAGGTTGTTTATCAATATTTGTGTAATTTTATTTACTCCTATAATTTTCGCATGTGTTAGAAATGTTGATCTGATTTGGGTCTGTAAACTAAATTGTTATTTTGGACCTGTAAACTTAATATCCTATGTATGTTTGATGGATTGGATGAGGGAGCTGAGCTCCCATTTATTTTTATGCTGATGAGTATATGGAGGGTGAGCTGAGCTCCCAAATTGAGTATTTATTGTGTTTACAGGTCGGGTGAGTCAAAACTACCCGTTGGTAGGTCCATTTTATGGCCGGACTCTGTCCGGTTGATTTCTTAAAATTGGGCCCAAATGGGCCTTAGAGTTGGGTTAAGTGAATAGTTGGGCTTACTACGGGCCTCGGGGGTTTTAGGCTGACCCAGGTCCTAGTGCCGATCCGACTCATAGGTTGGGTCGTGACATTGTGCCACAGAGGAAGAACTGAAAACATTATAACCCCATTTTAGGATCCACTCCACAAAGATCTCACCCATACTCTTTAGTCTTTCTGCTCCCGGACAATCCCAAATTTCGTAGCCTGCTCTTATAACCATTCTCACACACTCCTTGGAAGCGCTATACGTATACACATTTGCCTTAACAAATCATTAAGCTAAGTTATTAACAATTTCCAAGGATGTTTCTATCTTCACTACTGACCAAGATGTGCTAAACAACCCAGCACCACATGAAACTGTCTTCCTTTCCAACAATGACCAAGCAGACAGTGGCTTTCTCGGTTGATGTCTCTCCTATCCAGGCAAATATTATTTGCTTATTCACTCTCACTCCCCCAAGGGGCGGAGCCGACCCACGTTGCAGGCTGGGGGATTAGATTTTACTTTTTCGCTCGATGGTATGCAACTTATTCAGTTTGCTTCCCAATTATTTTTTAGATATAATTTATATAACTTCTTTCCTATCCGAAATTTAATTTAAAATTTTTATATACATGTTAACTTTATTATTTATTTTTTTATTTAAATTATTAATTTACTTTTTACTATGTAATTAATTTCTATTATTTCAAACTTATTATTATCAGTAATTAACATTTTAGTAATCCTAATTTTCTCTTTTTTATACTTGATTTTAGGTTCTTATAGTTGAGCAATTACTTTTGAATGGAATCAATTTCTATAGTGATTTGTGAATTCTTCTTATTGAACTATAAATTATTAATTGTTAAATTGATCTTTTTTTAGTTATAATTAGGTTGCTACAAAATGCTTGATAATTTTAAATATTTATACCAACATAGTTATTTGATAATTTATATAAAAAATATTATTTCATTATTGCTATTATTTGAATACCTTACTTGAATTGATATTTAATTTTGGACAAACATTCATGATTGGTTTCATATTAGTAAAGTTTCACACACTTAATGTGTTTTTAAAAATAAAAAAAAAAATGTTAAAAATTATCATGGAAAGACATTTTTTTATCTTTGAGCTAGTGTTGATCTTCTCAATGATCTTTTTATTTTAGTGTAATAAAGTAGATTATAAATAATATAATATATATGTTTTGACATTAAGTTAATATACTATTTGACGTGTTATACAAACTTTATTAATTAATTAAAATTTTAAAATTATTTAGCTCCCTCAAATTCATTCTGCATCCATTCTTATTTCACCTGTGTAATATTTTGAATTTTTAAATAATTATTTCATGTATAAATTATAATATAATATTTTATTAAATATTATAGAAATTAAATTAAAATTTTCTAAATTTTAAAATTGAGTTTGATTTTCTTAAGATAATAAATTTTATTAATTTTTAAAAATTAATTTAAAAATCAAGTGTCAAATTTAAAAATATATTTAGACTTCACAAAATATTTTGTATTTTTTTTCGAAATTTTTGTATCTCGTTTTAAGTCTCAGGGCAAAGTGAAAATCAAATTTTGGGTGCTTTGAATCAAACTGACTGAATCAAATCAGAGCTAATCGGACCTATCGAATCGAACTGATCGCTTTTTCCCTTCCCTCCCCTTGTCCTGTGCATCACCTTCTACTCCCTTTCTTCTTCTCTTTTCTCTCTCTCCTTCCCTCCCCCACGCCGGTCGGCCACCCTTTCCTACTCTCCCCTTATCGACGCACCTCTGGTGACCTCTCCCAGCTAGTGCCACCCTCCAGATCATTGGAAAAAGTCACCCAAAAGAGCCCCATCACGCGCGCGCTAATTGAGTTTTCTGGCCTGATTTTGGCCGATATGGCCACCAATCGGATCGGATCCAGTCCCAAACATGCTATACTCTTTGAGAGCTTTAAAAGACACCAAGAACATAAATTTTCATTGAGTAATTTGTCCGAATCAAGTATGAAAAGTTTTAGCAAATTTCGACTTTTGGGCTAAATTTATCCCAAACCGAGAACTCCATGGGAATTTCGAGACCACCGACACGCTCTACTAGGCGAGAGATTGACAACAACATAAATTTCAAGTTTTTTCGATTTCAAAATTTTAATGGATCTCATGAACTTTGCAGTATTTTTTCGAGCCTTTATTGAGCGTGTTTAATTAAATAAAAATTATATTCTAACTCCTTGTGTCATGGGCTTCACATAGATATTCTCATTTCGCAGAAATTTCACTGACAATCAGTATTGCATTTTTGAGCCGGACAGATGAGTTGCCACACCCCACCCTGAAAGTAGGTCAATATTATAGTTCTCACTACCATTTTCAGATGCCCCAAACACATTCAAAGCGTCAAAATCGGTATAGGTAAATCCGAACTTCAAATTGTCTTATTTACCCAGTATTGAATTTAGAATAAAAATTCATAAATATTCGTGGGTAATTAAAAAGTTATAATTCCTTTTACAATAACCTAGTAACATCTTTAAGGACCGCAAGGCATAATTATAGAATTTTTGAAGTTAGTTTAGTTGGTTTTTAAAAAATATTAGTTTTAAACTTTATAACTGAATTGTGCAATTACTTGAGATTTACCTAGTTTAGCAGGCCTAGGAGGGGCTATGTGATGTTGTTAAGATGTGGGCTTGAGGCCTTTGGTTACAGAAGTATTATTTGAGCTACTTTATAAGTTGGGTAGGTCTAGGTATGGAGAAAACTCTGTCAAATTTCCGATATAAATTAGAGTATCTTTTGATTCTTTAAATCCTTATTTTGTATTTGTGCTAATAAAAGTCATTAATATGATTGTTTAGGTGATCAGAGTCAGCCTTTCTCTTTTGCCCAGCCGCTATAATAAATTCTAGTTGATCAGCGAGTAGATATTGATTTTATTTATAATTTCAATATTATTATTATATATTTAAGACATGACCATGCATTTACTTATAAATATATGTATATAGTTAAATCTTAGGCATGATTTATATTGCATCTTTATTTGATGAAATTAATATGGGTATCGCCTTAAGGTAATTTAGAGCTGTGTGCGTGTGTCGGTATATATGTAGTGTGATATTGGATATGGGTAGGATGGGTAGAACGGCTGAAGCTTGACTCACTGAGACCTGATCCTTTTTTACAAATAAGTTGGGGTGAGTATGGCTTTGAGTTGATCTCTCTGAACCCCACATTTGGATTATTAAGAGAAAGTCCGACTTGAGTTGATCTCGCTGGCAGGTATTAGATTATGATAGTTGTATAGAGGATCAACTCTAATATTTATATACAGTGATGTGACACACGGATGTGTGAGTGCTCTAAATTATCTTTTGTACGAGTATTGTTTGAATTTGGTTGAATATGTTTGTATATGTTGCATTTCATACTTAGGGATGCATTAGCCCCATATAGTTATAGAAATTATATTTAAAATCAATATCTTACTCTATGAGTCGAATGCTTGCTCTTGTTCAACTATTTTTTCCATGTGATAGGAGGGCACTTTGAGATTAATCTGCTTTCTCTCTAGTAGGTTTACTAGCAGAAGTTTTATTATGATTTTATTTTCCTGTTTTCTAATATAGAACTTTACATATGCTAGTAGTGTTCTAATTTTGATTTGAGACTGTAATAATCTATTTCCTTGAAGTTGTATATGGTTATGTTAGTCTGAATGGAATGAGTATTTGCTTGGGACTGGGGAGTTGAGCTCCCATTAGATTATATATGTTTGTTTGAGAATTGTGAGAGTGAGCTGAGCTCCCCATATATTGATATATTGTGATTACAGGTCGGATAAGCTAAAAACTCTTCGTTGGATAATCTAATTTAT
Organism: Hevea brasiliensis; assembly: GCF_030052815.1. Taxonomy (NCBI): domain Eukaryota; kingdom Viridiplantae; phylum Streptophyta; class Magnoliopsida; order Malpighiales; family Euphorbiaceae; genus Hevea; species Hevea brasiliensis. The sequence continues at coordinate 74,796,191 of NC_079507.1, read as the reverse complement.
GACCGGATTCTATCCATTCATTTCCTTAAAATTTGACCATAATTATGGGTCTTAGAGTGGGGCTAGGAGTAATCAAGCTTATTATAGACTTTGGAGGCCTTATATTAACCCAATTTCCAATGCTGGTTCAACCCAAAATTTGGGTCGTGAAAAGTGAAAGCCAAGTAATTCTTTTAATATGGGGATTTGACAGATTATAAAAAATTGCATGTGTAAGTTTCTCAATTGGGTTTGTGACAAATCATAGTAATCTTATTTGAGATTGCAATGAGTCAATATTCGATTTAACTAAATCTTAATAAGATATGTTTAAATGATATATGATTAAGTTTGAAAAATATTTAGGTTCAAAAAAAAATAGCGATAATAAATTTAGGTTTTGTATATTGAATATTTATTACATAAATTTATTTATATAAATACTTAATTAAATATAAAATATATTTTTTATAATAATATTCATAATTATTTATATATTTTATTTTATATAAAATATAATTTAAAGATTTTATAGATTTATGAAAATTTTAAAATATAAATTATCAATAAAAATAATTTTTTATGTAAATTATTAATTAAAATATATAAAATTAAATGATTGTTAATTTTTTAAATAATAATAATTAAATTTAAATAAAAATAATAATTAAATTTAAATAAAAATAATAATTAAATTTAAATTGGAATATGATAATTTTTATTGTTGTTTTATTAGTGATTGCAGAGGTTCACCCCATAAAATAAAAGCCAAAGAATACGAGATGAAATTCCATCTCTCTAGCATCTTCCTTCAATGCACCGGACCATTTGTCTCCATCTCCATTGGTTTTCTCTAACAAAAGAAGATATGTACACAGCAAAATCCACTGTTACTGCCATGCCTGGTGTCTTCCTCTGCTCCTCTCTCTCTCTCTCTCTCTCTTTCTAGTCTCTTACTTTTATGCCTAATATTTTATATAGTTTTTCATTCGAGTAAAAAATATTACAGGCAATGAAAAGAGAGAGATAGATATTTAAATTCATTTATTGATTAATTATCTCAACTAGACGATGGGATCAAAGTCATATTAGTAGAGGATAGGAAAAAAAATAAAAAAAAAGGGCCAACAATGAAAGTAAAGTTTATATTTTATAAAAAAAAAAGCAACAGTTTATTTTAAAATTAAAATGATTAAATTTAAATTTAAAATTAATTAAATTAAAATTAAATGAAAACATACTTGAATTGAATTAAAATAAATCAATTTAATTTTGAATCCAATTAAAAATTTCATGTAAAAAAACTGTTTGATTTGATAAAATTAAATATAAATGAAATCAAAATTAAAATTAAAAGCAAAACTTTCTTGATTTTATCCGATTTTAATTCTAATTTGATTCAATTTCAATATTGAACTAATGATTATCAACAGTAACTTTTAAGCTACCGTTAGTATTTTAATTCTAATTAAAACATTATCTTTCTTATTTATATTATTTAATAGCATAATATTTATACTAATATTTAGATATTAAGAGAGTAATTTATGAAAATTACCCCTCTTAATTATTGAGAGAGCATTTTAATTAGAGTCAACATAATGGAATCATTATTTTTATATTTAATTTGCTAATTCAACAATTATTTTTACCAAACACTTTTACTTTAAATTACTATATTAATAGCTAATAATTAATAAAACAACAAATAGCTATTAAAAGAAGCTAACAACTATTAGAACAGCTAATATCATTGAACAAGCCAAAATGTTTCTTATATTAATTTCACACAATAATATATAAAATTAAAAAAAATCGTAGATCAACATCTAATAATGCAAGTTGCTGTTTATCTATATGATTTAACTAAGCACCAGAAAATGCTGGAACTGCAAGTAAACATTGAAACAAGTAGCACAACATGCATACTTGATCCTTAATTTATTTGTCTTTAATGGAAGTTCAAACTCAAAAACTTCATAATCATATATATAAATGGCTCAAATATCATTAAATTAAAGTTTATTTATCCTTAATTTATTTCGTTTGTTGACTTAATCATATTACTTCATTCGAAAATTAAAACCAATGTCTTCTTAAATCTTTAATTCGATCCAAGCCCTAGTGGTCCCATAGGAATTAGATTTGAATAAGAAAGCTAGCTAGTTGTGAGAGGCAGAAGAAAACAAGCATGCGCACTGTTGCACCCACCAGCAATACATATTTCTTTAATGTAACATTATAATTAATCTTGGTGGAATGGAATCCTTAATGTCGTCCAATATATAAATCTTTTATTAATAACGGTCAGCAAAGTTTTTTTTTTTTAATTTTTAGTCAGATGATAAAATTCATTTTCAATTTGATTTTTAAGAATGACCCTTTTAAGAAATGATCTTCTATACATATAATTCATAATTTTTTTTATTAATTCTTGTATATACATCAATTTCATTCCTCTTGTATGTACATTGATTTTTATTAGAATTATAACTTAAAATCCTAGTAGGATTTGGAGAGAGATCTTTTTTTTTTTTAATTTGAATAAGAGAAATATTCTTCAATACAATAAAGATATATTTCTATTTTAGTGTTATTTCTAAATTAAATTGGACTTTTAATCAAATTAAAATTGAATGAATTAACACTATAAATAGAAGAATAATGGAAAGGTTATTTAGCTTCGCTCATAGGGAGTAACTTTGACATAGAGAGTGATTTTACCCATAGAGAATGACTTTACCCATGGAAAAGGGTTGCCGCCTATTGTAGAGAGGGGTTTTGCTAATTATTGAGAATTTGACTCTGTTTATTGATGAGCAGTACTTATCCATTATAGTGATGCAAAACAATTTCATATTTTTTAGGAGATTATAATTAACAATAAATTTCAACGAGTTTAATTCTATCGATTTCTTGAACTTGTTAAAACTCTATTTGGTAAGGTATTTACATGAATATAACTTTGTAAACGAACACTTTGAGCTCATTGGCATGCAGTTAGCTATAGCCATGGCTTCGTACATCTCCAAATTCAGATCACAAACCTACAAAATCAAGCAATAAAATAATACCTTGCTGTTGTATAAAATGATGTAATATTGAGTAAAATATATATATAAATTAATTTTCTTTTTTAAAATGGGATTTAATTAAATACACGCCAAAACATGATGCATTTCAAATATTGTATCAAGGAGACTTTAACTTAGTAACAAAGATGAGTCTAGAGATACACCCAATTATACTAAAGATGTTTAGTCTAAGCTTATTGGTGAACATTAAAGAGTAAAACAGTAAATGGTGGAAAAAGGAAAAGTTCCTTGCATGCCTCACATCATGAAGCTTTAAGAGACTTGTAATTAATAAATAAATTGTCCCAAGAAAACTGAAGCCCTATCAGCACCCATTGTTTGTGTTTTCATATGCACATGAATCTTGATTTTCTTGAAAGTATGACTAGAAATATATAGTTGTCAAGTGGACTTGGTCCGCAAAAGCTTTCTTTGGATGAGAAATTAAAATAGGATTATGATCATGAAATCCAATATATAGATTGAGCTGAAGGCATGACCCCACCATTGATGCAAATGTGGTCGGCTCATCATATGTTTTATTGCACAACACGACACAAAGTCACATGTAAGTAACATACATATATGCCTGTACTCAAATACGTGTATTTGTATATATATATATATATATATATATATATATATATATATATATATATATATATATATATATATATATATATATAATTGATTTTGACAACGAGCAACAAATTTAGGTTGGAAAAAGGAAGACCAAGTTCTTTGCATATCAAGAAATGGTTGATAATACTGGTGCTAGTGCTTCAAGTGAAGATGGTGCCATCAAGGAGCAAGACCGGTTGTTGCCGATAGCCAACGTTGGTCGGATCATGAAGCAAATTTTACCTCCTAATGCAAAAATCTCCAAAGAAGCTAAGGAAACTATGCAAGAATGCGTTTCGGAGTTCATTAGCTTTGTCACCGGTGAAGCATCGGACAAGAGTAGAAAGGAAAGGCGGAAGACTGTGAATGGAGATGATGTTTGCTGGGCTATGGGAGCTCTAGGTTTTGATGACTATGCAGAGCCCTTAAGAAGGTATTTGCAAAGATATAGGGAGTTAGAAGGAGATAGAGCTAATCAAGAAAAGGCAGACAATAGCAATACCGAGGAAAAAGCTAGAGGATTCGTCGTCGTATAGAAATTAAACAAAGGAATCAGGATGTTGTCCCACCAGCAGCTCCATTCAAGTTTGATGACAAGAGGAATAGCTCCTGTTCAAGGCCATTCTAATTGGGATTGAGGGGAAGGGATTAGACTAGATTTACTGGTTTCTTTTATTTTATCTTTTCATTTGGGCGTGTTTATTTGTATGACGAGATTTATATCTCAGCTTAATCCCTGGACTATGCAATTTGATAAGCTAGATCGAGAGGATGCAACCACAGAAGAATCAATCCTGGCTTGTATGTTGAAAAATAAAGTGTACATGGGATTTGATCCAAATTGATTTCACTAGATAGTAGTAGCAGAATAGGAATTTTGCTAAAAGCTTTAGACCTTGAAACACTTAATCTTGATGATGTGATGATGGAGCGCAGTCTGCAACAGGAGGGAAACAAACAAGGTCAGTTGATTAATCGCTGCCGCCCTTAACTTTTTCTGCTTCTGAGAGATATGGATGAAAAATCTTGAATTTTTTTTGCATTTTATACATATGCTACCTTCATCAAGCCTTATATTCATGATTTTGAGATCATATTTAATTTTCAGTAGGAAGAAGAAATCACTGTAGTTTACTCACGTTGATTTCATCCATAAGACTTGTTGGGGGATAATCTCTCAAGTATTACCAATATCCAAACATACCAGGATGAAGTCCACATACATTCAGTATCCATACATACGATCGTATATGTTGATCAAAGCTACTTGTCTAGGGTTAGGGTTTCTTTAACCAAGGACTTGGGGAGGGGGGGGGGGGGGGGACCACTATATTAATTTAATTTAGCAACTATTGTGTTGGGATAATAAGAGAACTGTATATCTAATTAATTTGTTCCTTTTCTTTAAATAAGAAGAAGACTTTCTCAATTGAGCTCTAGGAAGAAAGAGGAAAGAGAGAAATAGGATTAAGGCCTCCTTGGTTTTCTAATTAGGGTTAGGGTTTTAAAAGGCTCATTTAACAATATAGGTACAATTCAATTGGAAATTTCTAAATTTAGGGATTGTTTTCCACACTTTTCATCAAAATCTTTGGATTCAAAACATGGGAAGACGCGTCAAAATAAAAATGAGACAGAGAAGATGGGAGACAAAAGATTTAGCCTCGAAAACATCAGCCAATTATCCTTCATCCCGTACAAAATAACTGTCTTTCTATGGAAGAATATCTTTTTATGTTGTTCAATGCCTCAATGTTTACTCTTCTGCACTGCACATGTATTTATAAATGCCAGTAACCATGATCCTTTGCAGCCAATAGCACTATCCCTTTTCAATTGAATATAGAGTTATTCACAATCAAATTTATTTACGCTCAAAACTGTTAGATTTTTTTTCTAAAGCAAGAATTAATGGAAGCATATAGATGCAGCTCTGTAGATTATGGAATTATTGGGATTGTTCTTCTTGGGTTTTAAGTGTTTGTATTCGCAGAAGCCTTCCTATGATCCTTTCCATTCTACTACCTTAAAAACGCAGTAGCCCCATTAAGGCTGCATGAAATCAAAATCTTAATTAATATTCTTGCAGGTTTAGCTGATATAAGTCATAATCAAGTTTAATTGTGTGATTATTTGTATGTTTATTAATTTAATTAATTATTTGTAAAGCATAAAAAATTTCAAAGAAGCGATTTAAAGGTGGTGGAGAAATTGAGATATATATACCCTTCGAGTCACAGTAGATGATCACAAGCTAATTAAGCCTTCTACAGGAGAAAATTAAGCTTTTGATTCTGTTTCTTTCTCTATCAATTGCATCCATTTCATGACATATGTAGAAATTAATTCTATTACTATTATTATTAAGAACTCTTCTTTTCTGTTTTCCTTTAGTAATTAATTCATTTAAGCCAACTTTCTATTTCGAGGGAAAGATATTAATCTAAGAGTTAAGAATAAATAATGTTTAAGTTGAGAATATCCAATTTAATTTTAAATTAATTTCTAATACCTTTTAACTAACGCATTTAAAGCAAAACAACTCTAACAATGATATTAAGCAAACTCTTAAAATGCCTAATATTAAAAATAATGGATGATATGGTGAAATTATATGGAAAGTTTGTAATCTATTCAACAATAATTCATTGGATTTGGAGAGTGAAGTTTCACCAATCTTGTTTCTTTGGCAATGCTTGAGATGTTCTTGATGAAACAATCTAGAAGAACAAAATCCACCTTGTCTTGGCAGCCCTTCTATTACTCACGGCCTTTTCAATGCAGAAAATAAAATTCAGTAGACGCTTCAGCTTATGATATCTTTTAATACGGAAGGTAATTCGTTTCATCCTTTGCATCTCAATGGAATTCTTCTTCTATATGATCAGCACTCAACTGTTTCCTACAGAACTCTAATCTGATTTAATATAGCCTAGGCAGGCATAGAAGGATAATAGAAAAAAAAAAAAAAAAAAAAAAGAGGAACTGCAGGACAATCTACTCCCAGGAGTCAATAATTCCTTGTTATTTTGACAATGATTGCTTTCAGTTTTAGATGGAAACAAATTTTTAGATCAGATTCCGTGCTCCATGCATCGTTAAGTTTATTCAATTGGTTGAACTTCATGATCACTTGTCCAAAACTCATTAATTTGCTGTACCCTCAATGCAGTAAAGGTTTATTAACAAGACCTTCATCAAGATACTGCTGAATTCTCTCCAGGCATTTTTGTTTCTGTGTATATATAGAGTAATAGAGAGAGAGAGATGAGCTCCATATATCTTTATGTGAACCAACAAGGATCAGTTATGATTTCCAAATTGCCAAATGTTCTTGTTAACAAATTTTAACCAGATTGATTCTGAAGATATAAAGAGCATGGAATGGGTTGTGCAGCATCAAAAGATGTCGAGATTCTCTTGTTAGAGATTTTCTGTGGAAGGAGGTCACAAGTTCAATAGTACATTTTGTTTCTTCATTATTGGGCACAAAGAACGAAGAAGCAACAAAGTTAGCCGTTAATTATCATTAATACTATGCATCTGGATATATATAGATGACCAGTTCTTATTTTTCTTTAATCATACTGATTTTTCTCCATTAGATTGCTATATATTATATGGAATTGACTTCTGCACTGCCATATATAATCTAACAGTCAAGGTGTTGTGCATTAAAGTAACCATGATGGATCAAAATTCCTTCATTATGAGATCTATAATTGCTTTGATTGTAAACCACTATATTTCTATATATAATATATTTATTACTAATTATTAAATTGGTCTCAAGTTACAATATCTTGGTGATGCCCATAATTATCCATTCTGAATTCTTTACATCAAATGTAGTAACATTATTAGTTGAATTTGAGAGAACTATATTAAATACAAATTTTAATTTTTATAAAATTTTAAAAAATGTTATATAAATTATTAATGAAGAATATAAAATAAATAAATTTATATATCTTCCTGTAATATTCAAACAATATTAATAAACTTTTTTAGATAAATATTAATTAAATTTGAGAGTTTAAAAAATATAATATTTCTTTCACTAATTCAATAAAAACATTTATAATAATTTTAGACTTTGTTCGGCAATAGCTTTTAAACTAAACTTTAGTATTTTAACTCTAATTAAAATGCTACTTCTTATTTATATTGTTTAGTGACATAATGTTTATACTAACTTTTAAAGATTTCAGTGGTTCATAAAAAGTTATCTTTAGAGATTAAGGAAGCATTTTTTACTAGGATCATAACTAATCCAATAATTATTTTTATTGAACATTATAATTTTAAATTACAATATAAACAACTAATCACTAACAGCTAAATTTAATCGTTAATAGTTACTAAAATAGCTAACAATGACTATAACAACTAATATTACCGAACAAAACCTTAGTATGTTTAAATAAAACTATACAATGCCACAATTTCAAAATTTCTATTTAGTTTTTCATTATCTTCTAAATAACACCTCTATAACTTTTAATTTTTTTTAAATTTTTCTTCTTTGCCACTTGAGAAACATAGGAAGAGAAAAAAAAAAAAGATAAGTGATTTTATTTATCAAAAATAAAAGAAAAATACTGTTTTCTACAAATTTGTATCTAATTCATTTAAACATACCTAGATCACTAGAATATTTAATGGAATATAATCATTAATTAAAGTATGAGGAAGAAAATGAAACCAAAATTAGGAAAAGTAAAAAAAAAAAAAAAACAAAAACCAAAATCAAATTAAGGAGGGGGAATTAGGTGAAGGAAGGGAGTTATAGGAATTAAATTTTTTTTTGTTGATTTTACATAATTATGTGTTGATTAATGGTAATTTTAGTTAACATTAGATGGAGAAGTTATTTAATTTATGAAATAAATTTCTAAGATTTATGTATTTTAAAGTAAAAATAGAAGGATTAATTTATAATTTTTAGCCGATTTTGGAGCAATTTGTAATTTAGCCTTTATATAATTTAATTTTTTATATAAAAAAAAAGGTGCAATGAATTACAGAGGATCCGAGACCCGAAAGAATGCCACATCTTGTTTCTCAACAGCCTTCGCCATCAATGCATTGTCGCACCTCGACTTCATCCTTTTTCTTCTCCATCCACACTTTCTAAGCCTTTTCTTTATTCTCTTCTTCAAATCTGCTCCCTTTCCCTTTTCCTTTCCCATTATCTTTTGTTATGTACAGGTAATTTATATCTTTTTATGCTTTCTGATTTTACAATCGAATCTATTGATCTCTTTCTCTTCATAGTTTCTTCATTCTGTATGGATTGCTTCTTTCAGTAGTTGATCAATTTGTAAATAACATCTGTTTTTGAGCTCCGATTAGAGCATTTGCATTGTTTGGGTACTGAGAAATCGCGGGAAACCCAAGGAAAAGGTGGGATTGGAGTATTTAGGGCAGCTACACTGATCATCACTTGAAACTTGATGTTCTGGTTTCTTTAATTATCTTTCCCCATGGCTTCTTATTTCACGAATTAAGAATTAGGGTTTTAGGTCCAGAAGAAAGGGATTTACTGTGATAATTGATTTATCCTTTGTATTTGATATATAGTTAGGGTTTTTGTAATGATAAGTTACTGTTCTTTGTTGCTGGATTTTCTATATTTGTTCTTGAAATTATCTTCACTCTGGCTACACTTTGTGCAAGTTCTTATTTTTTTGAAGATGTGGAGATTATAAAGCTGTGAATCGAGTTGGTTTCCAAGCTCTTTACCAGTCAAAGAAGTAGCTGTGATCTGTACAAAAACGTGAATTTAGCTGCTGCAATGATTCTAATGAACGACTTGCATTTAATATCATGCAGATTTTGTTGTGGAGGTTTGAGAATTAGAGTTTGGGCAATATGACAATGAATGAGCGGAAGACAATTGACTTAGACCAAGGATGGGAGTTTATGCAAAAGGGGATAACAAAGCTGAAGAACATCCTAGAAGGGTTGCCAGAGCCACAGTTCAGCTCTGAGGACTACATGATGCTCTACACGTATCTATTACTGTGTTACTTGTTCTTTATGCCAGTTTGTATGCATATAAATTGATCTATGTTTTGATTTGCGTTGTTGCTTGCTATTTTTTTGTCATTGTGGTTGCTATTTTCCTTAATTTTCTTTACAGAACCATTTACAACATGTGTACACAAAAGCCCCCTCATGATTACTCCCAACAACTGTATGACAAGTACCGTGAGTCTTTTGAAGAATACATCACTTCAATGGTGAGTAACATTTTTATATTAAGTGCCAGTCTTCCAAACATTTGTTATGTCTATTCTCCATACATTTTGTTCCATGGCTCAGAATCAAAATCATTTTGTTGCACAACATAAAATCTCAATCAAAATCAATTTGTTGCGCGACATGAAATTTTAGTTGCAATATATTCATCAGAGGTTTTATTATTGTCTCTTGTACAGTTGTATTTGAGATTTCCTATGCATCCGTATGATATATTGAACATTTATATCCCTACAATACTAGATGTGTCACATATACATTTAAGTTAACGGTGAGTGTTCTGGGGTCTCTGTGATAATGAAGGTAGATGTGGGTCAGTCCTTGTAGTTAAATTAAGTGTTATGTTTGGAGATGTCATTTGAAGCTCTTATTGAGTTATATTTTAAACAAGTATGTCTTCATTATTTTTCAATGTGAGTTTTCTGGTTCAGGTATTGCCATCGTTAAGAGAGAAGCATGATGAGTTTATGTTGAGAGAGCTTGTGAAAAGGTGGGCAAACCATAAAGTCATGGTTAGGTGGCTTTCTCGTTTCTTCCATTATCTGGACCGCTACTTTATTGCTCGGAGGTCACTTCCGCCCCTAAATGAAGTTGGACTCACGTGCTTCCGTGATCTGGTATGTGTTGACTTGGCCCTTCAATTGTCGTTCATCTTATGATCTGTCTATATTTGTTAAGGACATTCTGTTATGAATACTAATAAGGAGTAAGGGGCTGTAATTGTATGGTAAAGAGAGTAGAATAAGAAGATATAGTTGAGATGAGCTGGATGATTTAGTTAGATAATTCAAATAGTTAAGAGTGGCTGGAACAGTTAGTTAGGCAAGGGAAAGTTGTATAAATAACTGTTAGGGGGCTGTAACAGACGCTATCCAAGAAATATCAATATTACAGTCAATTCTTCTCTCTAATTCTCTCTAGTCTCTTCTTTCTAAGTTCTATTTCTCTCTATCTTCCTTCTTCTCCTATTTCCCTTCCTCTTTCTTTCTCTTATCTCTCTCTAATTTCTGCTCTTCTCTGGATTGAGAATCCTGTTTCATAACAAGTGGTATCAAAGCTTGATTTCAATTGGGCATTGTTTCAAATCTGCTAAGGAGGGTTGCAGTGATAACTCGGTGCATGGCAGGCCCTATATTCCAGATTCTTCTTTCTTGAAACTGCTATTCTCTCTATCATTCTTCTTCTTCCTTCTCTGATCTACCTTCTTCCTTTCTTCTATTTCTCTTCGCTGTCCTCTGCTCAGATTTCTTTTCTGTTATTCCTTCATGGGATTCTTGTTTCTATTTGCTGGATTTTCCCTCAAAATTTCCTTCGTCTGAGTTCCTATTCTGTTTTCCAAGAATCAGATCTCTATTCTTTCTTTATTTTCTTTGTTTCTTGAAGTTTTTGAAATTCTAGATTATACTGAAATCCTATTCTTGAAGTTCTTGTAATTCCAGATTTAAAGAACGATCCTAGACTCTTCTATCAGTTGGGTTTTCTTTCACTATTTGCTTCCTCAAATTTTCTTCCGCAGTTTTCTTAGAAACAAAATACAATTAGATCATCAAGTCATGGACCTACAACCTTGGCAACAAAAGAAATTGCTGGATATTTTTGAACGTGTGAGAGATGAATATAAAGACAAAAGGAGTTGAAGCCTTGAAGGAAACACGGGTAAGCTTTCACAGGTTGGTTCAAGAGCAAATGGGGGAGATGATGGAGTCCATTCAAGCTTTAAAAACCAGCATCTGTATATCTGAAGATTCTTGCGGTAGTGGTATTGAATTGGAATTAACTACTTAAGGAGTACAGAGGATTTCGATGCTAAGAAGGAGACTATCCCTCTTGGTGACACAAGAATTTGGCATGATGGCGGAGATAAGAAATTGATGGAAGAAAGATTAAGAGATGAAAATCTCGTGTGCAAAACATCCAACGCTGATGGAGATGAAGAAGCTACTATTCTACTAAATACAACATTATCTGCATCAGTTGACAAGGAGAAAGCACAAGAAGGGTTGTCAAAGCTCTCTAGTGGGATTATTGTTCTTAAGGTTTAGGGGGCTAGTGAAGCAGAAAATTTTCTTTTGAAGTATTTTGATAAGGAGCAATTTAGTCAAAAGCAAAGCTTTGCAACATACCCTCAGCTGAAATGGAAGGAGGGTGGATTTTATTCCTGTGATTTCTTAGTTTCCATGGAGGATGAATGGGAAATATTAAGAAGGTAAAGAAAGAAATCCATCTTATATGATCCAGAGGGGGAAAAAATTCACTCCAACATTTTTTATTCTCTCTTTCTGGTTATTTTCTGCTACAATATATGGTCGTTGTTTGGATATGGAGGCAATAGTTTTACAGTCAAAATAGCAAGGAAACTACTCTTGTGGGCATGTGTTCATCTCCTAATTTAAGATTTTGGTATTTCCTTTCAGTATTATAATTGCAGCTTTCTTAATTCATTCTTGAGGACAAGAATGATTTCAGGAAGTGGGGAATGTTATGAATACTAATAAGGAGCAAGGGGCTGGTAATTGTATGGTAAAGAGAGTAGAATAAGAAGATATATTTAAGATGAGCGGGATGAGGTAGTTAGATAAGTCAAACAGTTGTTAGAGTGGCAGGAGCAGCTAATTAGTTCAGCAAGAGAAAGTTGTATAAATAACTGCTAGGGGCTGTAACAGAGGCTATCCAAGAAATATCAATATTACAATCAATTCTTCTATCTAATTATCTCTTAGTTCTATCTCTCTCTATGTTCCTTCTCCTATTTCCGTTCCTCTTTCTTTCTTTATCTCTCTCTAATGTCTGCTCTTCACTGGAAATGAGAATCCTGTTTCATAACACATTCTTTCCTTTCTTGCTTCTTGAACCAACCATAATTCTAACTAGAATTATTTTTAATCCCCACTTTCCAGTATATGCTTCTACAAAATCATATATAAATTATGATGTACATTTTCTAATTTCAGGTCTACCAGGAGTTAAATGGTAAAGTGAGGGATGCTGTAATTTCTCTGGTATGGTAACATTGTTTTGCCCTGAACATATAGTACACTTTTTAGCTCCTGGATAAGATTGATTAACATAGTTGTTTTGATTCAGATTGACCAAGAGCGTGAGGGAGAGCAGATTGACCGAGCTTTATTAAAGAATGTTTTGGATATATTTGTTGAAATTGGAATGGGGCAGATGGATTACTATGAGAATGACTTTGAAGCAGCAATGCTTAAAGATACAGCTGCTTATTATTCTCGGAAGGCATCCAACTGGATTCTAGAAGATTCTTGTCCAGATTATATGTTAAAAGTATGTGGGATATTTTTTAATGGTTAAAATATAATTGGGTGCCATGTTAAATGGTGTCTCATGTATATTGTTGGTGATGCCAGGCTGAGGAATGTCTAAAGCGGGAGAAAGATAGGGTTTCTCACTACTTGCATTCTAGCAGTGAGCCAAAGTTGCTGGAGGTTAGTTGTCGTTTTTCTATTGTAATCTAATTTTGATTTAGTTAGTCACTTAATTTTAAGAATTGAGGATGCTGTAACCCAAAAGACCACAACACCTGACCTAATGTAGGTCTCACCCAAGTCATCCATTTCATATTTTCAGGCCTAACATAAAATATGCCATTTATTTTCTATATTTCTATTGTTAACACGTCTTTTATTTATTTATTTTTTTTTCTCTTTTAACTTTCTCAGAATGTTCAACATGAGGAGTTGTCTGTATATGCAAACCAACTGCTTGAAAAGGAACACTCTGGATGTCATGCATTGCTTAGATATGACAAGGTACATATGAGCAGTTATACATTTACTATTAGTAATTGCAAATTAGGATGCTTATTGTTTCCTTATTTTTATTATTATTAGTTCTTTTGAATTCTTTTTCAGGTGGAGGATTTATCGCGAATGTTTAGGCTCTTTTCCAAAATTCCCCGAGGCTTAGATCCTGTTTCCAGTATATTTAAGCAGGTTGGTAGCCTTGAACTAGTGTTCTCTAGCCATGGTTCTGGGATGCATCAGTTAATTTTAACTTATTCTTGAAACATTTTCTTCACTTTGATGCAGCATGTTACTGCTGAAGGTACTGCTTTGGTCAAACAAGCTGAAGATGCAGCAAGCAACAAGAAGGTAAAGTCTACTTAGTTTTTGCTTGTTTTATATATATATATATATCTTTGAGACAACTTTTGATAATTCACTTCACTATAACTAACAACAGTAATATGTAGTTTTATATATGATTTGTTGATCAGATTTGCATATAACATTGCATTACATGATAATTATAAGAAGCATGATTTTGAACAACTGTTTTGCCTTTTTTCTTAGCTTGATGTTACTTCTAGTGTTAAGAATCTGCACTATTAGAGTTGCTCATAGCTTTATGAGTAAGGTGGGAATGAAATGGTTTTTGATTCATGTGAAGAAAAAAAAAATCCATTTTCCAATAAGTGATTTTTTTTTATTTAAGCTTGGATTTTCAATTTTATTTGGTAATATTAGATCTGTCTTTTGCTGTATTGCTTGAGTTGTTCAAAATGGTTGCATAAGCATTTCAATTCATTACCAATTCTAACAATTCATTTGAGTAATGCCATTATTATTAAGGGTCTTTTTTTTTTCCGTGTAATTTTAATGCCAGATTTGTTCTTCCCTTTTGTTTGACAGGCAGATAAAAAGGACATTGTTGGTTTGCAAGAACAGGTAATGTATCCATTTCTACATCTAAAAGGTAAATGTGGTATTCGAATGGTTGGGTACTGAATCTGGCCGTCTTCAGGTGTTTGTTAGGAAGGTTATTGAGCTGCATGACAAATACTTGGCATATGTCAATGATTGTTTCCAGAACCACACTCTTTTCCACAAGGTAGATGATCATTAAAACATTGTTAAGGTCTTCTCGTTCTTGGCATGTAGTGTTTGAATGTTATGTCTTCTTGTCTAGGCATTGAAAGAAGCTTTTGAAGTCTTCTGCAACAAGGGTGTCGCTGGAAGTTCCAGTGCAGAACTATTAGCCACTTTCTGTGATAATATTCTTAAGAAAGGTGGGAGCGAGAAGCTGAGTGATGAAGCCATTGAGGAAACACTGGAAAAGGTCTGCTGTGCTTTCATCATAGTGTGATGATTTCTATACGTCATGTCAATTTTTTTTTTTGTAATTCAATTTGCTAGTGACATGCAGGTGGTAAAGCTGCTTGCTTATATTAGTGACAAGGACTTATTTGCTGAATTTTATAGGTCAGAAATGCCATTTCCAATGAATAGATGTTTAATTTGATATATTTTAGGGGGAGGTCTTCAATTGATATATAATTATCATTTGTTGCCTGGTTACTGACAGAAAGAAGCTTGCTCGGCGGCTTCTTTTTGATAAGAGTGCTAATGATGATCATGAGAGAAGCATTTTGACAAAGCTGAAGCAGCAATGTGGTGGTCAGTTCACCTCAAAGATGGAAGGGATGGTCAGTTGATCGATATTTTACATGGCTATATATGCATAAAATTGTTATATTAACTGAAATGATTTCTCAAAATCAATTGTTTGCTAGGTAACGGATTTGACATTAGCAAGGGAAAACCAAACTAGTTTTGAGGAGTATCTAAGCAATAACCCAAATGCAAATCCAGGGATTGACTTGACGGTTACTGTTTTGACAACTGGCTTCTGGCCAAGTTACAAGTCTTTTGATTTGAACCTTCCAGCAGAGATGGTATATTTGGTTTTTTCTGTTTTAGTCAGAATGTTAGCATGTTGGTTGAACCACTAACATATCTTGTTCTCTACGCTTTAGGTCAAGTGTGTTGAAGTTTTTAGGGAATTCTATCAGACAAAAACAAAACACAGAAAACTTACCTGGATATACTCTCTGGGTACCTGCAACCTTATTGGGAAATTTGAACCAAAAACCTTGGAGCTGATTGTGACAACCTATCAGGTAATATCTCAATGAAGTTAATCTCCAACATTTTTGAATTTATTCTTTCTGTTGAGCATGGTGGAGTGGGTTTAGATGAATTTCTTTATTACTGAATAATGATATTGATTTTATTTTTTTTTCTTCAAATAGGCTTCTGCACTGTTGCTGTTCAACTCCTCTGACAGATTGAGTTATTCAGAGATCATGATTCAACTGAACTTGACCGATGATGATGTTGTTAGATTGCTACATTCTTTGTCATGTGCAAAGTATAGGATTCTAAACAAGGAGCCAAATACAAAATCAATCTCTCCTACTGATTACTTTGAATTCAACTCAAAGTTCACTGACAAGATGAGGAGAATCAAGGTAATGAAGGTTTCATAGGATATCTTGTTCAAATCTGCCTTCTGTGAATTATGCAAGAGAACGTATTTGCTTTTTTCAATTTGCAGATTCCTTTGCCTCCTGTGGATGAGAAAAAGAAAGTAATTGAAGATGTTGACAAGGACAGACGATATGCTATCGATGCTTCAATTGTGCGTATCATGAAGAGTAGGAAAGTTTTAGGTCACCAACAGCTGGTTATGGAGTGTGTTGAGCAGTTGGGCCGCATGTTCAAGGTTTTTATGGCATTTCTTTTACTCTTTCGTCAATATTTCATCTTGTTCTTTTTTCCAACTTGGCAATGTTTTAATTTGATTGTGAAATTTCAGCCCGATTTCAAGGCAATCAAAAAGCGGATTGAAGATCTGATTACACGAGACTATCTCGAAAGGGACAAAGATAACCCAAATTTGTTCAGATACTTGGCGTAATGTGGCCTTGTTGATTATCCATGAATAATGAAGTGGTGACTGGCAACTGCAATTTGCACTGGAAGAGTGTACCTGAATGAAGCAGCTCAAGAATATTTATAAACGCCATTAATTGAGTGCTGCTTTTTGCTGATTTATTAGATGCATGAGCCGAGGCCGCTTGTACATTTTGCCTTCGCAGCCAGGTATGAAGAACTTCCATAGATTGTGCACCCATGTTGGAAAATTGTAATTGATTCCACAACGAGGTCCAATGCACCAATAGGACCATCTACCATCCTGTATCTGTTATTTTCTGCAAGTCCATCACATTACTTGATGCCTGTTTGTTAATTGTTTCTTTACTGCCCCACTGGAAGAAGAGAAAAAAAAAAAAGTGATTTGATTTTAATTGCATTGTGTTTTTGAGTGTCAGTTTCGGAAACTATCAGGTGAATGGTTTTTCTTTGAATTTGGATGTCGTTGTTCATGCATTTTATGCATATATGGGGTATATATAATTTCTTAAGAACACTGAATTCCTTTTGTTTAATGGAATGGACAAATTAGTTTTCAACTATCTTCGATTTTTAAGCTATTAGTGGACTTGGAGATGCACTCAAGCCCGTTTGCAAGAAAAAAAAATTCCATTGAGTTTTACAAAATCATGCTTTTTTTCTATTTGGAGATGATTGAATTTTTTTCATTTCAAATACAAGAATTGACAAAAAAGAAGTTAATTGAATCGAATCTTTGTAAAATTCTAGTTTCCTTGCAACTTGTACTTGCCACTTATGAGAAAATAGATCTCACTGGATGTGAACCTGTGATAGGTACTGTAAGATTCCATAACCGATGAATTATTCTGCCTTGTGTTAGTCTTGATTGGATTATTGGATGGATACTGTGTCTGCCATTTGGAGGAACCAAAGCATGCAAAAAAGCAACCCATTAGAGAAATCTCCTTTTACTTGTGGCGATAAAGTCTGCGCTCCATCTGGTGCCCTTCGCTTCTCTAACACCACCACGACAACCGCATCCTTTGGTTACCATTACAAAGCCTGTTATAGTTCTTTCAAACAAGCAAGTTTTCTTTCTTCTTTTTTTTTTTTTTTTTTTTTTTGTAAATGCCAAATGGGTATGCAGCGAGCGTGAGTCTATTTCACACTGGTTGAGCTATAGCGTAGGTAAGTGAAGGGATCTCTAGGAGTGAAAATTCAGCGAAGTGAAATTTCTGAAATTAAAAATATAGGATTATTTAATTATTTTAAAATGCTATATATATATATATATATATATATATTCACTTCACGGGGATTCAATGTGAGGAGATGCCCACTATATATTGATCAGGAAAATTTATGAACAATAATGCCAAAATTAAAAAATTTCAGGGATCTGATGAGTCGAAATAAAATGTTATGATAACATCAAATTCGGTTATGTAACTTGGCTCCCATATGCTCGTGGAATCATTTTTTGTGAATTATTGCGGGTCCCATGTGATTCTTCTTCTCTGTGATTTCAACATGGAAGAATAATGTGGTAGTTTCATACATCCCTAGATTCCATCCCATCCCTTCTGGAAGGCAGTGTCGGCAACTATTGTGATGCGTATCTTAAGGGAGTTCTAAATAGTTCATCATAGTTTCGCGGATGCTAGATTAGGGATGGCAAAGGTACGGATCAGGAGGTGAAAATCGTGCCTTGGTAAATTATTTTACCACTGTGGGTGGCCTAGTAAAAAATTATAATTAATAAATTGTTATAATTTGATGAAAATTTTATCAAATTTAATAATGTTGATCTTGTTAAAATACTAATTAAAATTGAGAGACAATTGTGATTAAATTAGGGCCAACTCTAACAGGCCACTTTGGGCTTATAGTGGGCGAACTGTGCAATATGGGTCGAGAGACAAAACTCCCATATGGACAGTGCATAAAAAATATAACGCCCACGGACTTGATCCCGAGTCTGGTCATTGTCAAGTGCTTGGGGTATTCGGCCGTTCATTCTATTCCTAACACTCTATTGCTAGAGCGTCCACTCTAGTTTCAGGCTTGCTTTGATTGGAAGTACAAGGCTAGCTTTACAGGAATGTTAGCTGCAGGGAACAAAGGATATAGAAAAAATAAAGAGATATTTTGATCATTTTGTCCATTTTATTCAAGTAGAAGAGCAATGCAATTATTGAAGCACAGATGAAGCGTAACAATAAGATTCATTGAATGTGCCAAGTAAACTATAATCTGGCACGTGGAGCAAACTGGTAGTGAATAAAGCCTAATTAACGGCTCTCTGAGCATTCCAAAATCAGAAGCAAACACAAACAATTGCTTCCATGAATTGACTTAGTCGCCTGCTGATATTCTTGTCTCTCTTCCTGCGGTTCCACTTAACACCCGTTGTTCAAATTAATGCTATCATAATCAATTTAGCCTGCAACTTGTAAAGTTCCCCAAGCTTGCATTTGGGGCCCCATTTGCTGATCTCACTCTCCGCATTACCACCTTGAAAGTGATAGCTTGGAAGAGAAAGTGAAAATCCCACAATCATACACAACAATGCCATGTCAGAAAACACTAGCGTGAGCGTTTGTTTTTTGGTAGTGGGTTGTCAGATTCTTCAACAAAGAGGCCTAAGTTGTGTTCCTACCATCTCCCCTTTAATTCATATCAATTTATGCATATATGACTTGTTCAATGATTGACTGAATAACTTCGTCAGCTTTGTCCTTTGCTTGATGAATTACGAAAATCCTGAATGGAATTTTAGAATCCAGAGATTCTGTATAATTGTTTGGCTTCTGATATAGTAAAGAAAATCTCATGTTGTCTTCAGACTCTTGATAGATTTGAAGAGATATTCTGTAACCGATGTATAGTTGCAGGTAACTTTGATTGGAAGCATTTTAGGTGTCATAAATGGGTTGAATGAACCCTTTATGCTAAACCCAAGCCAGCTTAACTATTTTGATGCCAGCCCTGGTACTGATATGTAGGTTCACTACATTGATGAAAACAGTACAAGTTGATGCTAAGATCCTATCTTTATATTAATGTTGAGCAATACTTTCGTAGCTTCAAAAATGGTGTTTGGTTTATAGGATCACAGTTGATTGTACCATCATTTCTATGCTAGTGCTTTATTTATTTATTTATTTTATTTAGTTCAACCCAAGACATGATTCACTTGAAAGATCCCTTTTTTCTCTTGGAATGGAGTGAATGATGTGTTGTCCAAGTATTCCACTTTGCTTATTGCATCATCATTTTCGTTGCCAATGAGGTTTCCATACTCAATGGAGAAAACATTAGTTTAGTTGATGTTGTGAATCACGTGTGGGTTTCTGCCAATTGTTTAAGTTATTTTGTGTCTCCTGTTTACCTCACATCTTATGTCATGCATGCTTAGAACACTCCTCTTTGTTCTCTGTGTGCTGCTAGCAACTAAATGTCACTTCCGTTTTGAAAAACAAAAACCCATAGCAAGTTGCTTGCGTAGTGATTCCTTCACTCTAATAATATGAACCACTTACATCTGTGGGCTTCTCTCTCCTACGACCAAGAAAAAAGCTCTCTTTTCCCGTGAACAAAGGAAAATCGATGATTTTGTCCACTTTCTGTTTCATCCTTTCAGAAACATGGAGTGGTGGTGTTTTGGGTGCCCAAATGATTGCCGCCTCTTTCCCTATTAGGAATCTGATGCAAGTAGCATTTACTTCTGTTTTGATTCTTGTTTTCTCCTATACTTAACAGTAGGTTTTTCAACAAAGTCCTCAAAACCAAACACATTTGACAAGAAATGCGTAACAGGCTTCAACTAATTGAAAGTCTATTACAAATATGAGTCAACTCGAGCAGTCCATCATTGACCCCCGCACATTTTGATATATATATATATATATATATATATATATATATATATATATATATATATATATATATATAATATCCAACATGTAATTTGGCCTTATATTCTACACAGAAGACATGAGGAAGTGAAACACTAACACCAGTATATACAAATTCTAAAAACTATAAAGTAGATCTGTTGCGTTTAATCTTGGCAAATTCCAGGGTTTTCTTTCCCTGCTACTTGTTAGTTACAGTGTTTGTTGTATTCTCGATGAGTGTGTCTCCTATAGTTACAAGGGTTGTTCTCATCCACCAGTTCTGGCATTGGTCCGAGTTCTATTTCATAGCTTGGAGCATAGAAAGTGACAATAGAGAGACGGTCTTTTTCCTTATGAGTCACTGCCCTGTGTTCCACACTCTTGTATTTTCCATTTGTTAGAACCTGTATATTCAAAAGATTATATAATCACATAACGTCAATGTTATTGGGATAATAGGAAATCAAAATTCAGGATTCTTACTTCCAAAGTGTCACCAATGTTGATTACTAATGCATTTGAAATGGGCTGAACAGGTGCCCACTTGTTGTCTTTAAGGATTTGAAGTCCTACTGAGCTACCATTTCCTTGCTGCAGCACTGTTAGGGCACTCCCATCTGAATGTGGGCTTAGGCCTAGAACAAGGTCATGTCTTGAACATGGTGGGCAGTAGTTCATCCTTATAGCTTGCACAGCAACTCCAAACATTTCTTCAAAAATATCTGCTTTCAAGCCAAGGGTCATGGCTATGTACTTCAATAGATTCTGGCACAGCTTCCTCACTTCTCTTGAATAAACGTCAACAGTTTCACTGCATAAGTAACAAGTGACATTACTGCTAAGAAATTTGTAGTCTTAAAAATCTATACTATTAGTAAGGCACAACATTTACCCGAACTTTGTTGGCTTTATTGGCCATAGTTTCGGGTTCCTTATATAGGGAGGCTCAATTCCAAGAGCAAACATGTTGCACCAGTCCAGATTTTGGTCCTCAGAGAACACAAAGGCTTGTCCATATCCCTGAACAGTTCCTGGTGCCATGGGATACTTCTGCTTCTCCTCTAAAGGTAGCATGAAAAAATTCTTGGCCACCTCCTCTATGCTCTCAATCAAACTCAGATTAATTCCATGGTTAATCACCTGAGAAGTTGATATATATAAGAGTCAGCTTCCAAATTCATTACTTAATTAGTAAGAGAAAGAACATAAATTTTGTTTACCTGAAAAAATCCCCACTCCTTACAGGCTCTTGCAAGCTGCAAACTTTCAGTTTGGTAATCATCTTTACTGCCATTCACAAGCCTTGAGAAATTAATGATAGGTATGTCACTCAGAGAAGGTAAAGCTATGGCTAGTGTTGGCCCTTCATTCATATCCCTGACAAATCTTTCAGGGATTGTTTTTGGCTTAGCCTTTCTCAGTTCCTGAACATCATCAATATGACCAACCTTGATAGGAGAACTGGGTACAGGAGCCATGGCAGTAAAATTTGGAGATGACTAAATCAGTGAAAGCTAACGAGTGCTACTTGGTAGTTCCAAGCTTACACAACTCTGTATTTATAGGAGGAGAAAACAAACTGTTTTAATTGTTAATATTTAGTGTGTGCTGTGTAGCATGTAGGATGCAGGGACCTATCATATGCACTTTATAAAAGTTGACTCACAGAGGTAAAGTTTCATGGGAACCTAGCTAACATCTGTGTGGCGCTCAGATATCTGCAGAACCAGGAATACTAAAAGCATATCATGAACAAGAAAAAAAAAAAGTGAAGACGAAAAATTTAGTAAATTAACAAATTAATGAGAACTTGAAGCTTAGTTGATTGGTTTCATTATTATTAGCTCTCAGAATCAGAAGAATCAGATGTACATCTGATCCCACTATATTAACCCAGAAACACACAAAGGATAAGAATAGTGCTTCTGCAGTAAAAATTTCTTCAGTCTCGTCAGTAGATGTACATTGGAGAATTGGACCACAAAACGACCGACCTGTTGTAATTGGGCTGAACATGGAAAATTCTAACATCTGATTATATTAACTGTTCTCTGTCGTTTTGTTTGTTTGTTTGCTTTGAATCATGGCCCTCATAAACTGTGAGCATTGAAAAGGGAGGACCCAACAAGCAACAACAAGAGAGGCCCCAAAGGGCATGGTATCTAATATAATAGTGGCTGCTGATACAGCATATAGGTGCGTATGGTTGTCTCTTGGTAAGTGGCTCTAGTACTAGTAGGGGCCATTAAAGTTGTGCCAATTTAACAAGTCTCAGATTCTGGCAAACCATTTGAAGTGTTGTGGTTGTCATCATCCATCTGATGACTTCTCCTCACATCTCACCCCTTCACTATAAAGTGCATCTTTCTTGTGCTTTATGACTGTAATAAGAGCCCTTTCAGGATTACAATCGAACACGTAGAGCTCTATTCCATGAGAAATACCACTAGCCCATTGCTCACAACTCCTCAGCTGGGTTGTTGACATTTGAATACTTCAATTGCCCACTTCCAGCTTGTTAATCTTGAACTTGTTTGCTTTATGTTCACCGAAAGCTTGATATGTGCTTGGAACCTTATCTCAAATCTCACTTATCTTTCTATCATTTTCAAAGCCTTAAATATGATCCAAGGACTATGATGTAGAATTGAAGCTCAAGGCAATCAATCCATTTCCAACTTCCAAAACAATATTTTCGTTTTTTTTTTTCCGAAGCATTATCTAGTATTGGCTCCATGATTAAGGAAAACAAGGTACTGAAGGGTGGTCCTATTCTACCTTGAAATCCTTTAACTGACATGTGTCCAATACTAGATCATGGTTATCCATAGACACATTCATTTCCTTCTTTCTTGACTCTTTCTGCCATTGTTTTCGCTGCTAATGCTCTATCACTCTCAATCTCATTCTTATCTCAGTTTCCATTTCACTCTGCATTGTGTTTAAGGATAAATTTTATCCCTAAAGCTTGGGTAATTTTTATATTTCAATTTATGAATTTTGCTCCGTGTTTCATTTCCATCATTAAATATGTTCTTAAAAAATTCTAACTTTAATTTTATTTCACAAAAATCCCTCTAAGTAATTATAGTAGATTTTTAGATTAAAAAATCCCTCTAAACTAAAATGTGACATTTATAAAAGCAGTTTTAACACTTTTCGATGAAGAGTTCTTTCCAAAAAGCAAATCCTTGTGATGAGGTTAGTATTTTTATGATAAGTTCAGATAATAATTGAAACAGCTAATATTTTTTTGTGAAACCTGCTATTACAAGTTAGAAATATTTTTGTGAAATAAAATTAAAATTTGGAGATTTTCAATAATAAATTAAAGTTAAAAAGATATAAGTGAAATATCAAGCAAAGTTCAAGAATGGGTTATAAAAATTACAAACTCTTAAGCTTTAAAATTTTACAAAATAAAATACTTATAACTCTCAATAACCGATTTATAAGTAATACAATGCAAACAATTCAAAGTGACAATAATATGAAAAATTGAGATTGTTTTCAGATGCAAAGCCCCCTCTAATTAGTCACTACACATATAACGTTTCATTATATTGTATTATAAAAAATTTTTCATGAATAATTTATAAAGAAAATTATAATTGATTTTGCTCCATCCAAATCCAAATAAGAGAAGATTGTTTATGTCATCAATATTTTGAATTGTTCAAATCAAAATGTTATCTACAAATTTACTGCTCAAAATTCATTACAATTTAAAATTAAGGAATAATTTTGTTACCACCCCTAAAACAGAGACACTGTAAATTTATCCTCTTTACCTTGTATACTTTTCACCCATAAAAGTTTGGTTTTGATAGGGATGGGTCCTAAGGGCTTAGGGTACTCTTTTGAGAACACCTTTGTTTGTCCCTTATGAATGTTTGTGACTTTCACCCAAATCTTAAGCAGGCTAGGCCCAATTTCAGTCCACAACTTCAGTCAAAAGGAGCAAGAAGAAAAAGAAAACCTAAAAAATTGTTCTATTATTTGGTACATTAACTTGTCATCAAAAATTATTTTTTTCATAGTATTATAAATGGATTGGCCAATATAATTTCATCATTAAATTTAATTAATTAAGCCCTTATAAAATTTAATGTTAAGCAATTAAACTAGCCCTTATCAAAAGTTAATTTAGACATTTTATGTAAAAAATTTCTCTTTTCTTCTTAAAAATTTTTACTCAATTCAACTCAACTAAACCATTATTCCAAAAATTTGGGGTCGGTTATATGGATTCGTTTTTTCCACTCTAAACGATTTTGGGTTAAATCATAAAAAATATGTAATACTTTTAGGTCATGTTATACTACTCATCTCCAAGTTAATTTAGGTCTATCACTTTTTTTTCTTTCTATCCTCTACCCTAATGTGCTCTACTTATCTAACTGGAGTCTCCATATGTCTACGCTTCACATAACCAAACTATTTCAATCTCCATTTTCTCAACTTATCCTTAATAGACACCACTCCTACATTTTCTCTAATACTCTCATTATGGACTTTATCTAATCTAGTATGGCCACTCATCCACTTTAACATTCTCATCTCCGCAAACTCTTATCTTAGATGCATACGACTCTTTTAGTGCCCAGCACTCACTACCATATAACATAGCCGGTCGTATGGCTGTACGGTAAAATTTTCCTTTCAACTTATTGGGAATCTTGCGATCACATTAAACTCCTGTGGCACGTCTCCACTTTAACCATCCGGCTTTAATCCTATGATTAACATCTTCCTCGCATCCCCCATCTACTTGAAGGACTGAGCCGAGATATTTAAAGTTATTACTTTGGGACAATACCACTCCATCCAAACTAACTCATTCCCTATTACTAGTTTGGCTTTCACTGAACTTGCAATGTATGTATTATATCTTCGTTCTACTTAACTTTAAATTAATTTCTAATACCTTTTAACTAACACATTTAAAGAAAAACAACTCTAACAATAATATTAAGCAAACTATTAAAATGATTACTATTAAAAATAATGGTTGATATGGCGAAATTATATAGAAATTTTGTAATCTATTCAACAATAATTCATTGAATTTGGAGAGTGAAGTTCCTCCCAACTTAAACCATTGGAAAAAAAAAATCAGGCAATCTTGTTTCTTTAGCAATGCTTGAGATGCTCTTGATAAAACAATCTAGCAGAACAAATTCCACCTTGTCTTGGCAGCCCTTCTATCACTCACAGCCTTTTCAATGCAGAAAATAAAATTTAGTAGATGCTTGAGCTTATAATATCTTTTTATATGGAAGCATACTCTGCAATCTCAATGGGATTCTCCTTCTCTATCTGCAGGACAATCTACTCCCAGGAGTCATTAATTCTTTGTTATTTTAACAATGATTGCTTTTAGTTTTAGATGGAAACAAATTTTCAGGTCAGATTCCTTTGCTCCACGCATAGTTAAGTTTATTCAATTGGTTGAACTTCATGATCACTGGTCCAAAACTCATTAATTTGCTGTCCCTCAATGCCATAAATGTTTATTAACAAGACCTTCATCAAGATATATACTGCTGAATTCGCTCGAGGTAGCTTTGTCTCTGTGTATATATTATATAGAGTAATAGAGAGAGAGAGAGAGAGAGAGAGAGAGAGAGAGAGAGAGAGAGAGAGATGAGCTCCATCTTTATGTGAACCAACAAGAATCAGTTATGATTTCCAAACTGCCAAACGTTCTTTTTAACAAACTAAACAGATTGATCTTGAAGACATGAAGACCATAGAATGGGTTGTGCAGCATCAAAAGATGTCGAGATTCTCTTGTTAGAGATGTTCTGTGGAAAGAGGTCACAAGTTCAATAGTACATTTTGTTTCTTCATTATTGGGCACAAAGAACAAAGAAGCAACAAAGTTAGTTGTTCATTATCATTAATACTATGCATCTCAATATATATAGATGACCAGTTCTTATTTTTCTTTAATCATAGTGATTTTTCTCTATTAGATTGCTATATATTCTATGGAATTGACTTCTGCACTGCCATATATAATCTAACAGTCAAGGTGTTGTGCATTAAAATAATCATGATGGATAAAAATTCCTTCATTATGAGATCTATAATTGCTTTGATTGTAAACCAATGTATTTCTATATATAATATATTTATTACTAATTATTAAATTGGCCTCAAGGTACAATATCTTGGTGATGCCATAATTATCCATTCTGAATTCTTTACATCGAATGTAGTAACATTATTAGTTGAAATTGAGAGAAGTATATTAAATACAAATTTTAATTTTTATAAAATTTTAAAAAATGTTATATAAATTATTAATTAAGCATATAAAATAAATAAATTTATATATTTTCATGTAATATTTAAACAATATTAATAAACTTTTTAGGTAAATATTAATTCAATTTCATAGTTTAAAAACTATAATATTTCTTTCACTAATTCCATAAAAACATTTATAATAATTTTAGACTATGTTTGGCAATAGTTTTTAAACTAAAATTTAGTGTTTTGACTCTAATTAAAACGCTACCTCTTATTTATGTTAACTTTTAAAGGTTTCAGTGGTTCATAAAAAGTTATATTTAGATATTAAGGAAGCAGTTTTTGCTATGACCATAACTAATTCAACAATTATTTTTATTAAATATTATTATTTTAAATTATTGTATAAACAACTAACCACTAACAGCTAAATTTAATCGTTAATAGTTACTAAAATAACTAATAATTACTATAACAATTAATATTACCGAACAAAACCTTAATGTGTTTAAATAAAACTATACAATGCCACAATTTCAAAATTTCTATTTAGTTTTTCATTATCTTCTAAATAACACCTCTATAACTATTTTAGTGTGTTTTAATTTTTTTTTTAATTTTTCTTCTTTGCCACTTGAGAAACATAGGAAGAGAAAAAAAAAAAAAAGATAAGTGATTTTATTTATCAAAAATAAAAGAAAAAGACTGTTTTCTTCAAATTTGTATTTAATACATTTAAACATACCTAGATCACTAGAATATTTAATGGAATATAATCATTAATTAAAGTATGAGGAAGAAAATGAAACCAAAATTTGGTAAAGTAAAAAAAAAAAAAAAAAAAAAAACTAAAACCAAAACCAAATTAAGGAGGGGAAATTAGGTGAAAGAAGGGAGTTATAGGAATTAAAATTTTTTAGTTGATTTTACATAATTATGTGTTGATTAATGGTAATTTTATTTAACAATAGATGGAGAAGTTATTTAATTTATGAACTAAATTTAAGATTTATGTATTTTAAATTAAAAATAGAAGGATTAATTTATAATTTTTAGCCGATTTGGGAGCAATTTGTAATTTAGCCTTTATATAATTTATTTTTTTATATAAAAAAAAAGGTGCAATGAATTACAGAGGATCCGAGACCCGAAAGAATGCCACATCTTGTTTCTCAACAGCCTTAGCCGTCAATGCATTGTCGGACCTCGACTTCATCCTTTTTCTTCTCCATCCACACTTTCTAAGCCTTTTCTTTATTCTCTTCTTCAAATCTGCTCCCTTTCCCTTTTCCTTTCCCATTCTCTTTTGTTATGTAGAGGTAATTTATATCTTTTTATGCTTTCTGATTTTACTATCGAATCTATTGATCTCTTTCTCTTCATAGTTTCTTCATTCTGTATGGATTGCTTCTTTCAGTAGTTGATCAATTTGTAAATAACATCTGTTTTTGGGCTCCGATTGGAGCATTTGCATTGTTTGGGTACTGAGAAATCGCGGGAAACCCAAGGAAAAGGTAGGATTGGAGTATTTAGGGCAGCTACACTGATCATCACTTGAAGCTTGATGTTCTGGTTTCTTTAATTATCTTTTCCAGTGGCTTCTTATTTCACGAATTAAGAATTAGGGTTTTAGGTCCAGAAGAAAGGGATTTACTGTGATAATTGATTTATCCTTTGTATTTGATATATAGTTAGGGTTTTTGTAATGATGAACAATAAGTTACTGTTCTTTGTTGCTGGATTTTCTATATTTGTTCTTGAAATTATCTTCACTCTGGCTACACTTTGTGCAAGATGTTATTTTTTTGAAGATGTGGAGATTATAAAGCTGTGAATCGAGTTGGTTTCCAAGCTCTTTACCAGTCAAAGAAGTAGTTGTGATCTGTACAAAAACGTGAATTTAGCTGCTGTAATGATTCTAATGAACGACTTGCATTTAATATCATGCAGATTTTGTTGTGGAGGTTTGAAAATTAGAGTTTGGGCAATATGACAATGAATGAGCGGAAGACAATTTACTTAGACGAAGGATTGGAGTTTATTCAAAAGGGGATAACAAAGCTGAAGAACATCCTAGAAGGGTTGCCAGAGCCAAAGTTCAGCTCTGAGGACTACATGATGCTCTACACGTATCTATTACTGTGTTACTTGTTCTTTATGCCAGTTTGTATGCATATTAATTGATCTATGTTTTGATTTGCGTTGCTGCTTGCTATTTTTTTGTCATTGTGGTTGCTATTTTCCTTAATTTTCTTTACAGAACCATTTACAACATGTGTACACAAAAGCCCCCTCATGATTACTCCCAACAACTGTATAACAAGTACCGTGAGTCTTTTGAAGAATACATCACTTCAATGGTGAGTAACATTTTTATATTAAGTGCCAGTCTTCCAAACATTTGTTATGTCCATTCTCCATACATTTTGTTCCATGGCTCAGAATCAAAATCATTTTGTTGCACAACATAAAATCTCAATCAAAATCAATTTGTTGCGCGACATGAAATTTAAGTTGCAATATATTCATCAGAGGTTTTATTATTGTCTCTTGTACAGTTGTATTTGAGATTTCCCATGCATCCATATGATATATTGAACATTTATATCCCTACAATACTAGATGTGTCACACATACATTTAAGTTAATGGTGAGTGTTCTGGGGTCTCTGTGATAATGAAGGTAGATGTGGGTCAGTCCTTGTAGTTAAATTAAGTGTTATGTTTGGAGGTGTCATTTGAAGCTCTTATTGAGTTATATTTTAAACAAGTATGTCTTCATTATTTTTCAATGTGAGTTTTCTGGTTCAGGTATTGCCATCGTTAAGAGAGAAGCATGATGAGTTTATGTTGAGAGAGCTTGTGAAAAGGTGGGCAAACCATAAAGTCATGGTTAAGTGGCTTTCTTGTATCTTCCATTATCTGGACCGCTACTTTATTGCTCGGAAGTCACTTCCAACCCTAAATGAAGTTGGACTCACGTGCTTCCGTGATCTGGTACGTGTTGACTTGGCCCTTCAATTGTCGTTCATCTTATGATCTGTCTATATTTGTTAAGGACATTCTGTTATGAATACTAATAAGGAGTAAGGGGCTGTAATCGTATGGTAAAGAGAGTAGAATAAGAAGATATAGTTGAGATGAGCTGGATGATTTAGTTAGATAATTCAAATAGTTAAGAGTGGCTGGAACAGTTAGTTAGGCAAGGGAAAGTTGTATAAATAACTGTTAGGGGGCTGTAACAGACGCTATCCAAGAAATATCAATATTACAGTCAATTCTTCTCTCTAATTCTCTCTAGTCTCTTCTTTCTAAGTTCTATTTCTCTCTATCTTCCTTCTTCTCCTATTTCCCTTCCTCTTTCTTTCTATTATCTCTCTATAATTTCTGCTCTTCTCTGGAATTGAGAATCCTGTTTCATAACAAGTGGTATCAAAGCTTGATTTCAATTGGGCATTGTTTCAAATCTGCTAAGGAGGTTTGCAGTGATAACTCGGTGCATGGCAGGCCCTATATTCCAGGTTCTTCTTTCTTGAAACTGCTATTCTCTCTATCATTCTTCTTCTTCTTTCTCTGATCTACGTTCTTCCTTTCTTCTATTTCTCTTTGCTTTCCTCTGTTCAGATTTCTTTTCTGTTATTCCTTCTTGGGATTCTTGTTTCTATTTGCTGGATTTTCCCTCAAAATTTCCTTCGTCTGAGTTCCTATTCTGTTTTCCAAGAATCAGATCTCTATTCTTTCTTTATTTTCTTTGTTTCTTGAAGTTCTTCAAATTCCAGATTATACTGAAACCCTATTCTTGAAGTTTGTAATTCCAGATTTAAAGAACGATCCTAGACTCTTCTATCAGTTGGGTTTTCTTTCACTATTTGCTTCCTCAAATTTTCTTTCTCAGTTTTCTTAGAAACAAAATACAATTAGATCATCAAGTCATGGACCTACAACCTTGGCAACTAAAGAAATTGCTGGATATTTTTGAATGTGTAAGAGATGAATATAAAGAGAAAAGGAGTTGAAGCCTTGAAGGAAACACGGGTAAGCTTTCACAGTTTGGTTCAAGATCAAATGGGGATCGATGGAGTCCATTCAAGCTTTAAAAACCAGCATCTGTATATCTGAAGATTCTTGCGGTAGTGG
Organism: Hevea brasiliensis; assembly: GCF_030052815.1. Classification (NCBI taxonomy): domain Eukaryota; kingdom Viridiplantae; phylum Streptophyta; class Magnoliopsida; order Malpighiales; family Euphorbiaceae; genus Hevea; species Hevea brasiliensis. The sequence continues at coordinate 74,765,259 of NC_079507.1, read as the reverse complement.
TATTGAATTGGAATTAACTACTAAGGAGTACAGAGGATTTCGATGCTAAGAAGGAGACTATCCCTCTTGGTGACACAAGAATTTGGCATGATGGCGGAGATAAGAAATTGATGGAAGAAAGATTAAGAGATGAAAATCTTGTGCGCAAAACATCCAACGCTGATGGAGATGAAGAAGCTACTATTCTACTAAATACAACATTATCTGCAGCAGTTGACAAGGAGAAAGCACAAGAAGGGTTGTCAAAGCTCTCTAGTGGGATTATTGTTCTTAAGGTTCAGGGGGCTAGTGAAGCAGAAAATTTTCTTTTGGAGTATTTTGATAAGGAGCAATTTAGTCAAAAGCAAAGCTTTGCAACATACCCTCAGCTGAAATGGAAGGAGGGTGAATTTTATTCCTGTGATTTCTTAGTTTCCATGAAGGATGAATGGGAAATATTAAGAAGGCAAAGAAAGAAATCCATCTTATATGATCCAGAGGGGGAAAAAATTCACTCCAACATTTTTTATTCTCTCTTTCTGGTTATTTTCTGCTACAATATATGGTCGTTGTTTGGATATGGAGGCAATAGTTTTACAGTCAAAATAGCAAGGAAACTACTCTTGTGGGCATGTGTTCATCTCCTAATTCAAGATTTTGGTATTTCCTTTCAGTGTTATAATTGCAGCTTTCCTTATTCATTCTTGAGGTCAAGAATGATTTCAGGAAGTGGGGAATGTTATGAATACTAATAAGGAGCAAGGGGCTGGTAATTGTATGGTAAAGAGAGTAGAATAAGAAGATATATTTAAGATGAGCTGGATGAGGTAGTTAGATAAGTCAAACAGTTGTTAGAGTGGCAGGAGCAGCTAAATAGTTCGGCAAGAGAAAGTTGTATAAATAACTGCTAGGGGCTGTAACAGAGGCTATCCAAGAAATATCAATATTACAATCAATTCTTCTATCTAATTATCTCTAAGTTCTATCTCTCTCTATGTTCCTTCTCCTATTTCCATTCCTCTTTCTTTCTTTATCTCTCTCTAATTTCTGCTCTTCACTGGAAATGAGAATCCTGTTTCATAGCACATTCTTTCCTTTCGTGCTTCTTGAACCAACCATAATTCTAACTAGAATTATTTTTAATCACCACTTTCCAGTGTATGATGTACATAAATTATTTTTAATTTTTAATCACCAACCATAAATTATGATGTACATTTTCTAATTTCAGGTCTACCAGGAGTTAAATGGTAAAGTGAGGGATGCTGTAATTTCTCTGGTATGGTAACATTGTTTTGCCCTGAACATATAGTCCACTTTTTAGCTCCTGGATAAGATTGATTAACATATTTGTTTTGATTCAGATTGACCAAGAGCGTGAGGGAGAGCAGATTGACCGAGCTTTATTAAAGAATGTTTTGGATATATTTATTGAAATTGGAATGGGGCAGATGGATTACTATGAGAATGACTTTGAAGCGGCAATGCTTAAAGATACAGCTGCTTATTATTCTCGGAAGGCATCCAACTGGATTCTAGAAGATTCTTGTCCTGATTATATGTTAAAAGTATGTGGGATATTTTTTAATGGTTAAAATATAATTGGGTGCCATCTTAAATGGTGTCTCATGTATATTGTTGGTGATGCCAGGCTGAGGAATGTCTAAAGCGGGAGAAAGATAGGGTTTCTCACTACTTGCATTCTAGCAGTGAGCCAAAGTTGCTGGAGGTTAGTTGTCGTTTTTCTATTGTAATCTAATTTTGATTTAGTTAGTCACTTAATTTTAAGAATTGAGGATGCTGTAACCCAAATGACCACAACACCTGACCTAATGTAGGTCTCACCCAAGTCATCCATTTCATATTTTCAGGCCTAACGTAAAATATGCCATTTATTTTCTATATTTCTATTGTTAACACGTCTTTTATTTTATTTTTTTTCTCTTTTAACTTTCTCAGAAAGTTCAACATGAGTTGTTGTCTGTATATGCAAACCAACTGCTTGAAAAGGAACACTCTGGATGTCATGCATTGCTTAGAGATGACAAGGTACATATGAGCAGTTATACATTTACTATTAGTAATTGCAAATTAGGATGCTTATTGTTTCCCTATTTTTATTATTATTAGTTCTTTTGAATTCTTTTTCAGGTGGAGGATTTATCGCGAATGTTTAGGCTCTTTTCCAAAATTCCTCGAGGCTTAGATCCTGTTTCCAGTATATTTAAGCAGGTTGGTAGCCTTGAACTAGTATTCTCTAGCCATGGTTCTGGGATGCATCAGTTAATTTTAACTTATTCTTGAAACATTTTCTGCACTTTGATGCAGCATGTTACTGCTGAAGGTACTGCTTTGGTCAAACAAGCTGAAGATGCAGCAAGCAAGAAGAAGGTCAAGTCTACTTTTGATAATTCACTTCACTATAACTAACAACAGTAATATGTAGTTTTATATATGATTTGTTGATCAGATTTGTGTATAACATTGCATTACATTGTCGCATGGTATTTTGCGGTCGCCTGGACGAACACTCACCGAAGTGAGAAAGAGTGAGGAGTCGCCACTTTAATTTTGAGGGAAATTAAAGAAAACCATTTATGTAAATAAATTAAAAGAAATCACTTCGAAAACAGAGATTCTAGGTTCAGAGTCCATATACGGGCGGGGAAGGTGTTAGGCACCTCGCCTCGTCCCTCAATGAACGTAAACAGATTTAATATTATGCTCTTTTATGAAAAAGGGTAATTAGGGGGGTGGGGGGGGGGAGTTTGAGATAGTGACAATGTTAATCCTTTGGACAGATAAAAAGGAATAATTTGATGTTTCACTGGTTCGGATTGTCCCACGAACAGAAGTTCATGAGATGGCCTTTTAGTGAATAGGTGTTCGGATAAAGTTGCCTCGTATGTTGAAGTTTTGTTTATTTAGAACTTTGCTAAGAAAACTCAGGACTGAACTTCTCCCGATCTCTAGATATATTTATTAAGGGTTGAGAGATTTTGGATAAGGACTCTCCTCAGACCTTCGCGTTTTATTCGAATGAGGATCGGGTAAGAACTCTTCCCCGACCTTTTAAAGTATTCGGCTTAAAATTTTAAAGAGGGGATCTCGGATAAGAACTCTCCTCCGATCTCCGCATATTTATTAAAATTTTGATTGAGAATCGGATAAGAACTCTCCTCCGATCTCTTTGAGTATTTATTCAAATTTTGGTTGAGAATCGGATAAGAACTCTCCTCCGATCTCTTTAAGTATTTATTAAAATTTTGGTTGAGAATCGAATAAGAACTCTCCTCCGATCTCTTTAAGTATTTATTAAAATTTTGGTTGAGAATCGAATAAGAACTCTGCTCCAATCTCTTTAAATATGTAATTTTAGAGTTTTAATGAAGGATCTCGGATAAAAACTCTCCTCCGATCTCCTGTTTTTTGTTTGAATGAGGATCGGGTAAGAACTCTCCCCGTCCTCTTAAAATTTAATTACGATCGTATATCGTAAGAACCTTAGACTAAGGGTCCTGGCATCCGAAGACACTGGGAACCCGAACAAAGCTTCTCTTAACCCATTGATACCTTATAACTAGGGAGGGGTTGCCAGACTGAATTTTTACCGATCTCCTTTGTGATCGCCTTACCAGTACCTTTTGACAGGCAATGTTCGATCTCTTTCGTTTGCTAGTCTGGGATCCGATCTTACCTCGATCCCCCACTATACCAAGTTACCTCTTGAGCTTGTTTAGTGGTTCGACTTCATAGCTTTTCCTCCGATTTATTATCCAAACTTTTATTATTTTAAAGAAACTCTCGTTTTAAGATACAGCTACCAACGTTTTATTAGATCACCTATACGCTGCCCGTAACCAGAATACCCGTATTTGAAGGAAATAAAGCTAAGAACAAATAAATAACATGAGCCGATGAATAAGAGGTAAACCCAAGAGAACAATTATCTACGTGGGGCTCTTTTAGCAGAACTGAATTTAATGAAAATCATGAGCATGAGAGCAAAGAAAATAAAACGCGCGCATTTGATAGAGTAACGGTCTAGACACTTACCTGTGTGGATTTGAGTGTATCGAACTGACTGAGGAGCCACAAATATTGTAGAGCTGCGGGCTAACAGTTTGATGACTAATGCTTACTTTGAAATAACAAGTACCAAGTTAAAATGCAGTTGAGCCGAAGTGACAGTGACCGGGTTGGAATGAGATTAAGCTTGGAAAATAAAAGATTGATATTAAGATGATGAAGATGAAACTGAAACTGAGAGATGGTATTGCAGAGTAGTGAACAAACTGAAAATGAAGAGTTTCAGTGTCCAACACTCCTTCAATGGAAATACTTTAGAAAACTGGTTTCTGAAGTTTCTCTATTTTGAAAGCTTAAAATAGCAGAGTAGCAAGACTGAATCAAGTTTCAGAGCCTTTCCACTATAATCACCACATTTTTCTCCGTTTTTTTTTTTCAATAGTTTTTCATGCAGGTATTTATAGGGAACGGGTGCTCCTAATGAAGGGTTAAGATTTCCCCTGAGGGAGATGGAAGGTTTGGATTTCAAAGGACATGATCTGATGCCTGAGAATTGAAGAGAATCAAAATGGATGGCTGAGATCTTATTCAGAATATTTGTCCTTTCTCTTTTCTAATCCAACGGCTCAAAATCTTCTTATCAAGGGAGATTCGAGGGCCGGGAATAAAAGGCGCCGGTCCTGTCGTCTTCTCTTTGATCTAAGGGCTCCGGGCTTGTCCTTACAAGTAAGATCAACGGTGGAGATCGAGATGTACAGGACTGCCATGACATGTCCTGACGCCTGTCAGCATTGTGGGCGATTCTGCAAATGAAGCGTGCGGTAAAGATTTGATCTTGCCTGCAACGTTTTAATTACCTCGGCTCTAATTATGAAAAGGGTCATCGGAAATTATCTTATCCTTTCCTTGCTTTCTGTCCTCCCATTCCTTCCGATTTTTCCGATCTCTCATACTGGGCCCCTCTTCCGATCTCTCCCATTCCAGAACCTTCCCCTCTATGCGAGCTGTTTCAGTCAAAGCATTTAATCCTTCGATTACTGATGCATCCGCTTCGATTTCTGCTAGTAATAAATGCTCAGACCCCCTATATATATATGCCTCAACGGGGCATCTTTCCGCATTTCATTTCTCCTCTTTCCACTTCTCACTTCTCTTGTTCTAGTTTCTCCGGCAACAATCCCAGCCATGGCGACTGCTCTTAATCTTTTTCCGATTGTTCACTTTGTTCCTCGACTGAAAATTTACGATTCTGGTGATCGGAGAATCATGATAACCACCTCTGATGACAGTGAGAGAACCGGACTAATTTACCAATCTAGATCGAGAATATCGATCGTGTCGATCTCGAGTCAGTCGACCGATATAATCGGCGAACCGATTTCGGGCGAGAAGACTGCTAATTTCCCTTTCAAAATCGGTGACCGCCCTTTGAAGTTCATTTGGCTCCTCACCACATCGGGCGTCCCGACTGCAGCTCGGTTCCGATCGATAACATTGACGATGACCCCTCCTATCACCATGTGAGTCATAGTCACCCCATCTGAGCTACACATCTATCCAACGTCTGTGGCTGGTTTTCTGATCAGACACATTTTTTGATTCAGTCACGAGACTAGGCTTTGACATAGGTCCATACTAGGTAGAATGTACTATCGATCTCTAGAGATCGCCCAAATGATGTAATCTGACCTTTAAAGGTTCTTAATGATGTAATCCGATCTCTTGAGATCGCCCAAATGATGTAATCTGATCTTTTGAAAATGAAATAAAATTTTATTTTGACAGTTATCATTTTATTATTGCATTGGTTATTTTCCGATCTCTAATCTGCATATCCGATTTGATTCCTAATTGAATAGCCCTTAGCCGATCTGTAATTCCGAACATCTACCTTAATCCGCCGATCTTTAACCAGCCGATCTCCCCTTATTTATTTATGGAGTTTCTGGAATGTTCTTGCGATGTGTCAGAAAAGCGGGCGAATTCCGCTAACCTATGCGCCGCTTGGGATACTGTGAGCATTGAATGCTCAGACGGATATAAATAGGGAAAGGGTCAGTCAGTTGCTCCTTTATGTTATTTTCAGCACTCCGCGAGAGATTCCAAAATTCTCTCGTTTCTTCAAGTTCTTCTGACACTGATCACACTCTGGTAAGGGTTTTGATCTTTCTCTTAGTTAAACTTTTTCCATTTCTTTGAAAATGAGCGGCGCCGAGGGTCAGAGAGCGGCGAGCCCCCCTTCCGTCCATGTCTTGTGGTCATCGGATGAAGTTCAAGTGGTCGGACCAAATGGGCGATCTGAACCTCCCACGACTTTCGCTTTAGTTTGTGGTCGAGCAACTCAATCAAGACAGACATTTGCCTCTAGTAGAGAAAATCTCCCTGTGGATGGGTTGCCATCAGTCCTTCAGGAAACCGATTTGCAATCCATTAGTCAAGAATATAACCTTCGAACCGATTCCTTTGAGCTTATTAGATGCCATGGCGATCTCAGAGCTGATCACTCTTTTGAGGAAAATGATGCGATCATGGTGTACGAAGAGCAATTAAAAGCCGGGCTTCGGTTTCCCCTTGACGACTTCTTCAAGGACATCCTGAAATTTCACTATGTCTCGGTGGCCCAAGTACATCCGAACTCATGGCAGATCCTGGTAGCCTTCAGAGGCCTCTGCCGGGCTAAGGGACTCGATCCTACAGCAAAGGTGTTCGCTGAGCTGCATAGGCTCACTCGTCGAAAGGACGATGAGTACTGGTTCTTTCAAGCAAAACCGCACTGTGGGCTCTTTACCGATCTGCCCTCCTCACTGAAGAATTGGAAAAATCACTTCTTTATGTTGAGGAGCAAGATTCTGAACGGCTTCGAAGGTTTCCCCCGAAGCGGGCAATATCTGGTCCCGCCACTTCTGAAGCATGTCGCCCTGAGTAGGGATGAGGGTCCCATAGTAATGGAGCTAAAGGATCAGGCGGCCACTCAGAAGTTCTCCTGCTTAGATGCGGTGATGGCCGAATTGCACCATTGGATGATGCGGCTGGTTACCGGCGAAGAACGCGGGCTTCAGCCCTCTGACCTTGGCCCTGGTACTTTCTACATCTCTGATCTTTGGGCCTTAGCGAACTCACTGACTTTTCTTTGTGCATGTATGGCGGGCTGCGAGGCTTCCAAAGAGAGTCGAAAGCGTAAGAGGGAGGTCTTCAAGAAAGTGTGGGAAATGAAGCACGCCGAGGCCTCGCAGACGCCAAGGCATGATCCAGGAGAGGTGCCGGGAGGCTCGTCTCGACCCTTCGGGACAGCCGGTCCCTGAAATAGAAATTACTCAGTCTCCTCCTCGACAAGAAGTGCCACCACCTCCACCAGTTGCTTCGAGTGCGGAAGGGGGCCCTTCCCAACCTGCTACGAGGACCCTTTCCCGCGGCGCCCAGGTCCTGATTCACTCCCTGGAGAAGAACCGATCTGTTCGAGAGAATTCGGGTTTGGCTAAGGTTCTGGGAGCTTCCATATGCCTTCAGGAGGATCAGCACAGGCTGACCCAGGGCAGCATCGACGATCTCCTGGCCCAAACGATGAGCTTGAGCGTGGAGAGCTTGGTAAACCAACACATAATCAGAGAAAAGGCTCATCTTCTGAGGCAAGAAATCCTGAAGGCAGTCCAGGATGCAGCTTCCGCCCGAGCTCAACTTTCATCCGCCCAGAACTATATAGCTGAAATCGAGGGTCGGATGAAATCTTATGAGGATAAATTGGCCGAGCAGGCTCATGAACTCGGAGAAGCTCGAGCGCTCCAAACTGCTGACGTCACTCGCCTCACTGAAGAACTTAGAGCGAAAGAAGAAGAGGCAGTGACGAGGGAGGCCGGTGCTTATGTGAACGCCCAAGGCGACCTTTTGGTCGAGTTTAGGAGGCATTACCCTGAGAAGTACTTCTCCTGGATGGTGGACCTGGCTCCTCAGGACGAAGAAGAGAGCGAGGAGGAAGCTGAGGGAGATAGAGAGGGTGAGCGGAATGTAGAACAGGCTGGGGGTGATCCTCCAGCCGAATGACTTGTATTTTTTATTTTGAAATAAAATGAAATTCTCTCTTTTGGTCAATGACTTGATGAGATCGGAAAGTATCTAAGTTGTACAAGTGCTTGATTGTTTGACCATGTTATCAAACTTAAAAGCGATTATTAATCTAAGTATGAGAGGTCGAAAGAACATTATAACCATGAGATCGTTTGAGCCAAGACCAGACACCGAACGGAACTTAAAATTATTTAAATTGGAAACCTGATTTGAACACTTAAGATCGGAAGCACCATTAAGCCGGACTGAAACCTTAATCGTTAAGCGATTATCCACAATGTTTACAAAAGGGAGATCGGAAATAAGACTGAATGGCACGAAGACCTAATGTTGGTTTGATTTCCTTTGACGAGAGATCGAAAATGTGATTGACTGGCAAGGATACTTGGTAATTGGTTTGAGAGATCGGGAATGAATCGTATGTCATGGAGACTTGATATTAATGTGATCTCCTTGGGAGATCGGAAATGTGATTGAACTGCGTGGGGACCTGATATTGGTGTGACCTTCTTTGTTGAGAGATAGGAAAACATTCGACTAGATGCGGGATCGGCTTATTTCCTAATCAGGTTACTTGTAACCGAGGAATGTCAGTTGAGGGTCGATTTTCAAAGTTCATTGATTTTGGTGATCGGCCAAAATATGGTGTCGATATACATGATAATTATAAGAAGCATGATTTTGAATAACTGTTTTGCCTTTTTTCTTAGCTTGATGTTGCTTCTAGTGTTAAGAATCTGCACTATTAGAGTTGGTCATAGCTTTATGAGTAAGGTGGGAATGAAATGGTTTTTGATTCATGTGAAAAAAAAAAAAATCCATTTTCCGATAAGTTATTTTTTTTATTTAAGCTTGGATTTTCAATTTTATTTGGTAATATTAGATCTGTCTTTTGCTGTATTGCTTGAGTTGTTCAAAATGGTTGCATAAGCATTTCAATTCATTACCAATTCTAACAATTCATTTGAGTAATGCCATTATTGTTAAGGGTCGTTTTTTTTCCGTGTAATTTTAATGCCAGATTTGTTCTTCCCTTTTGTTTGACAGGCAGATAAAAAGGACATTGTTGGTTTGCAAGAACAGGTAATTTATCCATTTCTACATCTAAAAGGTAAATGTGGTATTCGAATGGTTGGGTACTGAATCTGGCCGTCTTCAGGTGTTTGTTAGGGGGGTTATTGAGCTGCATGACAAATACTTGGCATATGTCAATGATTGTTTCCAGAACCACACTCTTTTCCACAAGGTAGACGATCATTAAAACATTGTTAAGGTCTTATCGTTCTTGGCACGTAGTGTTTGAATGTTACGTCTTCTTGTCTAGGCATTGAAAGAAGCTTTTGAAGTCTTCTGCAACAAGGGTGTCGCTGGAAGTTCCAGTGCAGAACTATTAGCCACTTTCTGTGATAATATTCTTAAGAAAGGTGGGAGCGAGAAGCTGAGTGATGAAGCCATTGAGGAAACACTGGAAAAGGTCTGCTGTGCTTTCATCATAGTGTGATGATTTCTATACGTCATGTCAAATTTTTTTTTTTTTTTTCTGTAATTCAATTTGCTAGTGACATGCAGGTGGTAAAGCTGCTTGCTTATATTAGTGGTGGTCAGTTCACCTCAAAGATGGAAGGGATGGTCAGAAAGGTATTTTACATGGGTACATATGCATAAAATTGTTATATTAACTGAAATGATTTCTCAAAATCAATTGTTTGCTAGGTAACGGATTGGACATCAGCAAGGAAAATCCAAACTAGTTTTGAGGAGTATCTAAGCAATAACCCAAATGCAGATCCAGGGATTGACTTGACGGTTACTGTTTCGAAAACTGACATCTGGCCAAGATACAAGTCTTTTGATTTGAACCTTCCAGCGGAGATGGTATATTTGGTTTTTTCTGTTTTAGTCAGAATGTTAGCATGTTGGTTGAACCACTAACATATCTTGTTCTCTACGCTTTAGGTCAAGTGTGTTGAAGTTTTTGGGAAATTCTATCAGACAAAAACAAAACACAGAAAACTTACCTGGATATACTCTCTGGGTACCTGTAACCTTATTGGGAAATTTGAACCAAAAACCTTGGAGCTGATTGTGACAACCTGTCAGGTAATATCTCAATGAAGTTAATCTCCTGCATTTTTGAATTTATTCTTTCTGGTGAGCATGGTGGAGTGGGTTTAGATGAATTTCTTTATTACTGAATAATGATATTGATTTTATTTTTTTCTTCAAATAGGCTTCTGCACTGTTGCTGTTCAACTCCTCTGACAGATTGAGTTATTCAGAGATCATGACTCAACTGAACTTGACCGATGATGATGTTATTAGATTGCTACATTCTTTGTCATGTGCAAAGTATAGGATTCTAAACAAGGAGCCAAATACAAAATCAATCTCTCCTACTGATTACTTTGAATTCAACTCAAAGTTCACTGACAATAAGAGTAGGATCAAGGTAATGAAGGCTTTCATAAGATATCTTGTTCAAATCTGCCTTCTGTGAATTATGCAAGAGAACGTATTTGCTTTTTTCAATTTGCAGATTCCTTTGCCTCCTGTGGATGAGAAAAAGAAAGCAATTGAAGATCCTGTGGACGAGAAAAAGAAAGTAATTGAAGATGTTGACAAGGACAGACGATATGCTATCGATGCTTCAATTGTGCGTATCATGAAGAGTAGGAAAGTTTTAGGTCACCAACAGCTGGTTATGGAGTGTGTTGAGCAGTTGGGCCGCATGTTCAAGGTTTTTATGGCATTTCTTTTACTCTTTCGTCAATATTTCATCTTGTTCTTTTTTCCAAGTTGGCAATGTTTTAATTTGATTGTGAAATTTCAGCCCGATTTCAAGGCAATCAAAAAGCGGATTGAAGATCTGATTACACGAGACTATCTCGAAAGGGACAAAGATAACCCAAATTTGTTCAGATACTTGGCTTAATGTGGCCTTGTTGATTATCCATGAATAATGAAGTGGTGACTGGCAACTGCAATTTGCACTAGAAGAGTGTACCTGAATGAAGCAGCTCAAGAATATTTATAAACGCCATTAATTGAGTGCTGCTTTTTGCTGATTTATTAGAAGCATGAGCCGAGGCCGCTTGTACATTTTGCCTTCGCAGCCAGGTATGAAGAACTTCCATAGATTGTGCACCCATGTTGGAAAATTGTAATTGATTCCACAACGAGGTCCAATGCACCAATAGGACCATCTACCATCCTGTATCTGTTATTTTCTGCAAGTCCATCACATTACTTGATGCCTGTTTGTTAATTGTTTCTTTACTGCCCCACTGGAAGAAGAGAAAAAAAAAATGTGATTTGATTTTAATTGCATTGTGTTTTTGAGTGTCAGTTTCGGAAACTATCAGGTGAATGGTTTTTCTTTGAATTTGGATGTCGTTGTTCATGCATTTTATGCATATATGGGGTATATATAATTTTTTAAGAACACTGAATTCCTTTTGTTTAATGGGATGGACAAATTAGTTTTCAACTATTTTCGATTTTTAAGCTATTAGTGGACTTGGAGATGCACTCAAAGCCCGTTTGCAAGAAAAAAAAAATTCCATTGAGTTCTACAAAATCATGCTTTTTTTCTATTTGGAGATGATTGAATTTTTTTCATTTCAAATACAAGAATGGACAAAAAAGAAGTTAATTGAATCGAATCTTTGTAAAATTCTAGTTTCCTTGCAACTTGTACTTGCCACTTATGAGAAAATAGATCTCACTGGATGTGAACCTGTGATAGGTACTGTAAGATTCCATGACCGTTGAATTATTCTGCCTTGTGTTAGTCTTGATTGGATTATTGCAACCCATTAGAGAAATCTCCTTTTACTTGTGGCGATAAAGTCTGCGCTCCATCTGGTGCCCTTCGCTTCTCTAACACCACCACGACAACCGCATCCTTTGGTTACCATTACAAAGCCTGTTATAGTTCTTTCAAACAAGCAAGTTTTCTTCTTCTTCTTTTTTTTTTTTTTTTTTTTTTGGTAAATGTTAAATGGGTATGCAGCGAGCGTGAGTCTATTTCACTCTGGTTGAGCTATAGAGTAGGTAAGTGAAGGGATCTCTAGGAGAGAAAATTCAGCGAAGTGAAATTTCTGAAATTAAAAATATAGGATTATTTAATTATTTTAAAATGCTCCAAAAATATATATATATTTTCACTTCACTCCCCATTCAATGTGAGGAGATGCCCACTATATATTGATCAGGAAAATTTATGAATAATAATGCCAAAATTAAAAAATTTCAAGGATCTGATGAGTCGAAATAAAATGTTATGATAACATCAAATTCGGTTATGTAACTTAGCTTCCCATCTGCTCGTGGAATCATTTTTTGTGAATTATTGCTGGTCCCATGTGATTCTTCTTCTCTGTGATTTCAACATGGAAGAGTAATGTGGTAGTTTCATACGTCCCTAGATTCCATCACATCCCTTCTGGAAGGCATTGTTGGCAACTATTGCGATGCGTATCTTAAAGGAGTTCTAAATAGTTCATCATAGTTTGGCAGATGCTAGATTAGGGATGGCAAATGTACGGATCAGGAGGTGAAAATCGTGCCTTGGTAAATATTTTACCACTGTGGGTGGCCTAGTAAAAATTAGGGCCAACCGTAACAGGCCACTTTGGGCTTATAGTGGGCGAACTGTGCAATATGGGTCGAGAGACAAAACTCCCATATGGACAGTGCATAAAAAATATAACGCCCACGGACTTGATCCCGAGTGTCTGGTCATTGTCAAGTGCTTGGGGTATTCGGCCGTTCATTCTATTCCTAACGCTCTATTGCTAGAGCGTCCACTCTAGTTTCAGGCTTGCTTTGATTGGAAGTACAAGGCTAGCTTTACAGGAATGTTAGTTGCAGGGAACAAAGGATATACATTTGCACGCTATAATTTCATGCACAAAGGTGGAAATTATCAGGGAGTTAAAGATCAGTACTATTGAAAAAGATCTAGAAAAAATAAAGAGATATTTTGATGATTTTGTCCATTTTATTCAAGTAGAAGAGCAATGCAATTATTGAAGCACAGATGAAGCGTAACAATAAGATTCATTGAATGTGCCAAGTAAACTATAATCTGGCACGTGGAGCAAAATGGTAGTGTATAAAGCCTAATTAACGGCTCTCTGAGCATTCCAAAATCAGAAGCAAACACAAACAATTGCTTCCATGAATTGACTTAGTCGCCTGCTGATATTCTTGTCTCTCTTCCTGCGGTTCCACTTAACACCCGTTGTTCAAATTAATGCTATCATAATCAATTTAGCCTGCAACTTGTAAAGTTCCCCAAGCTTGCATTTGGGGCCCCATTTGCTGATCTCACTCTCCGCATTACCACCTTGAAAGTGATAGCTTGGAAGAGAAAGTGAAAATCCCACAATCATACACAACAATGCCATGTCAGAAAACACTAGCGTGAGCGTTTGTTTTTTGGTAGTGGGTTGTCAGATTCTTCAACAAAGAGGCCTAAGTTGTGTTCCTACCATCTCCCCTTTAATTCATATCAATTTATGCATATATGACTTGTTCAATGATTGACTGAATAACTTCTTCAGCTTTGTCCTTTGCTTGATGAATTACGAAAATCCTGAATGGAATTTTAGAATCCAGAGATTCTGTATAATTGTTTGGCTTCTGATATAGTAAAGAAAATCTCATGTTGTCTTCAGACTCTTGATAGATTTGAAGAGATATTCTGTAACCGATATATAGTTGCAGGTAACTTTGATTGGAAGCATTTTTGGTGTCATAAATGGGTTGAATGAACCCTCTATGCTAAACCCAAGCCAGCTTAACTATTTTGATGCCAGCCCTGGTACTGATATGTAGGTTCACTGACATTGATGAAAACAGTACAAGTTGATGCTAAGATCCTCTCTTTATATTAATGTTGAGCAATACTTTCGTAGCTTCAAAAATGGTGTTTGGTTTATAGGACCACAGTTGATTGTACCATCATTTCTATGCTAGTGCTTTATTTATTTATTTATTTTATTTAGTTCAACCCAAGACATGATTCACTTGAAAGATCCCTTTTTTCTCTTGGAATGGAGTGAATGATGTGTTGTCCAAGTATTCCACTTTGCTTATTGCATCATCATTTTCGTTGCCAATGAGGTTTCCATACTCAATGGAGAAAACATTAGTTTAGTTGATGTTGTGAATCATGTGTGGATTTCTGCCAATTGTTTAAGTTATTTTGTGTCTCCTGTTTACCTCACATCTTATGTCATGCATGTTTAGAACACTCCTCTTTGTTCTCTGTGGGCTGCTAGCAACTAAATGTCACTTCCGTTTTGAAAAACAAAAACCCTTAGCAAGTTGCTTGCGTAGTGATTCCTTCACTCTAATAATATGAACCACTTACAATCTGTGGGCTCCTCTCTCCTACCACCAAGAAAAAAGCTCTCTTTTACCGTGAACAAAGGAAAATCGATGATTTTGTCCACTTTCTGTTTCATCCTTTCAGAAAAATGGAGTGGAGGTGTTTTGGGTGCCCACATGATTGCCGCCTCTTTCCCTATTAGGAATCTGATGCAAAAGAAACAGAAAAAGTGGCATTTACTTCTGTTTTGATTCTTGTTTTCTCCTATACTTAACAGTAGGTTGTTCAACAAAGTCCTCAAAACCAAACACATTTGACAAGAAATGCTTAACAGGCTTCAACTAATTGAAAGTCTATTACAAAATGAGTCAACTCGAGCGGTCCATCTTTGATCCCCGCACATTTTGATATATATATATATATAACATCCAACATGTAATTTGGCCTTATATTCTACACAGAAGACATGAGGAAGTGAAACACTAACACCAGTGTATACAAATTCTAAAAACTATACAGTAGATGTGTTGCTTTTAATCTTGGCAAATTCCAGGGTTTTCTTCCCCTGCAACTTGTTAGTTACATAGTGTTTGTTGTATTCTCCATGAGTGTATCTCCTATAGTTGCAAGGGTTTTTCTCATCCACCAGTTCTGGCATTGGTCCGAGTTCTATTTCATAGCTTGGAGCATAGAAAGTGACAATAGAGAGACGGTCTTTTTCCTTATGAGTCACTGCCCTGTGTTCCACACTCTTGTATTTTCCATTTGTTAGAACCTGTATATTCAAAAGATTAGATAACCACATAACGTCAATGTTATTGGGATAATAGGAAATCAAAATTCAGGATTCTTACTTCCAAAGTGTCACCAATGTTGATTACTAATGCATTTGGAATGGGCTGAACAGGTACCCACTTGTTGTCTTTAAGGATTTGAAGTCCTACTGAGCTACCATTTCCTTGCTGCAGCACTGTTAGGGCACTCCCATCTGAATGTGGGCTTAGGCCTAGAACAAGGTCAGGTCTTGAACATGGTGGGTAGTAGTTCATCCTTATAGCTTGCACAGCAACTCCAAACATTTCTTCAAAAATATCTGCTTTCAAGCCAAGGGTCACGGCTATGTACTTCAATAGATTCTGGCACAGCTTCCTCACTTCTCTTGAATAAACGTCAACAGTTTCACTGCATAAGTAACAAGTGACATTGCTGCTAAGAAATTTGTAGTCTTAAAAATCTATACTATTAGTAAGGCACGACATTTACCCGAACTTTGTTGGCTTTATTGGCCATAGTTTCGGGTTCCTTATATAGGGAGGCTCAATTCCAAGAGCAAACATGTTGCACCAGTCCAGCTTTTGGTCCTCAGAGAACACAAAGGCTTGTCCATATCCCTGAACAGTTCCTGGTGCCATGGGATACTTCTGCTTCTCCTCTAAAGGTAGCATGAAAAAATTCTTGGCCACCTCCTCTATGCTCTCAATCAAACTCAGATTAATTCCATGGTTAATCACCTGAGAAGTTGATATATATAAGAGTCAGCTTCCAAATTCATTACTTAATTAGTAAGAGAAAGAACATAAATTTTGTTTACCTGAAAAAATCCCCACTCCTTACAGGCTCTTGCAAGCTGCAAACTTTCAGTTTGGTAATCATCTTTACTGCCATTCACAAGCCTTGAGAAATTAATGATAGGTATGTCACTCAGAGAAGGTAAAGCTATGGCTAGTGTTGGCCTTTCATTCATATCCCTGACAAATCTTTCAGGGATTGTTGTTGGCTTAGCCTTTCTCAGTTCCTGAACATCATCAATATGACCAACCTTGATCGGAGAACTGGGTACAGGAGCCATGGCAGTAAAATTTGGAGATGACTAAATCAGTGAAAGCTAACGAGTGCTACTTGGTAGTTCCAAGCTTGCACAACTCTTTATTTATAGGAGGAGAAAACACACTGTTTTAATTGTTAATATTTAGTGTGTGCTGTGTAGCATGTAGGATGCAGGGACCTATTATATGCACTTTATAAAAGTTGACTCACAGAGGTAAAGTTTCATGGGAACCTAGCTAACATCTGCGTGGTGCTCAGATATCTGCAGAACCAGGAATACTAAAAGCATATCATGAACAAGAAAAAAAAAAGTGAAGACGAAAAATTTAGTAAATTAACAAATTAATGAGAACTTGAAGCTTGGTTGATTGGTTCCATTATTATTAGCTCTCAGAATCAGAAGAATCAGATGTACATCTGATCCCACTATATTAACCCAGAAACACACAAAGGATAAGAATAGTGCTTCTGCAGTAAAAATTTCTTCAGTCTCGTCGGTAGATGTACATTGGAGAATTGGACCACTAGACGACCGACCTGTTGTAATTGGGCACAACATCGAAAATTCTAACATCTGATTATATTAACTGTTCTCTGTCGTTTTGTTTGTTTGTTTGCTTTGAATCATGGCCCTCATAAACTGTGAACATTGAAAAGGGAGGACCCAACAAGCAACAACAAGAGAGGCCCCAAAGGGCATGGTATCTAATATAATAGTGGCTGCTGATACAGCATATAGGTGCGTATGGTTGTCTCTTGGTAAGTGGCTCTAGTACTAGTAGGGGCCATTAAAGTTGTGCCAATTTAACAAGTCTCAGATTCTGACAAACCATTTGAAGTGTTGTGGTTGTCATCATCCATCTGATGACCTCTCCTCACATCTCACCCCTTCACTATAAAGTACATCTTTCTTGTGCTTTATGACTATAATAAGAGCCCTTTCAGGATTACAATCGAACACGTAGAGCTCTATTCCATGAGAAATACCACTAGCCCATTGCTCACAACTCCTCAGCTGGGTTGTTGACATTTGAATACTTCAATTACCCACTTCCAGCTTGTTAATCTTGAACTTGTTTGCTTTATGTTAACCAAAAGCTTGATATGTGCTTGGAACCTTATCTCAAATCTCACTTATCTTTCTATCATTTTCAAAGCCTTAAATATGATCCAAGGACTATGATGTAGAATTGAAGCTCGAGGCAATCAATCCATTTCCAACTTCCAAAAAAATATTTTCGTTTTTTTTTTTTTTTCCCGAAGCATTATCTAGCATTGGCTCCATGATTAAGGAAAACAAGGTACTGAAGGGTGGTCCTATTCTACCTTGAAATCCTTTAACTGACATGTGTCCGATACTAGATCATGGTTATCCATAGACACATTCAATTCCTCCTTTCTTGACTCTTTCTGCCATTGTTTTCGCTGCTAATGCTCTATCACTCTCAATCTCATTCTTATTTCAGTTTCCATTTCACTCTGCATTGTGTTTAAAGATAAATTTTATCCCTAAAGTTTGGGTAATTTTTATATTTCAATTTCTGAATTTTGCTGTGTGTTTCATTTTTATTCTTAACTTAAGTCTGTTCCTAAAAAATTCTTACTTTAATTTTATTTAACAAAAATCTCTCTAACAAACTATAATTGATTTTTAGATTAAAAAATTCTTCTAAACTAAAGTGTGACATTTATAAAAAGCAGTCTTAACACTTTTCGATGAAGAGTTCTTTCCAAAAAGCAACTCCTTGTGACGGCGTTAGTATTTTTGTGATAAATTCAGATAATAATTGAAACAGTTAGTATTTTTTTGTAAAACCTGCTATTATAAATTAGAAATATTTTTGTGAAATAAAATTAAGTTTTGAGATTTTTAATAATAAATTAAAGTTAAAGGATATAAGTGAAATATCAAGCAAAGTTCAAGAATGGGCTATAAAAATTACAAACTCTTAAGCTTTAAAATTTTACAAAATACTTAGAACTCTCAATAACCGATTTATAAGTAATACAATGCAAACAATTCAAAGTGATAATAACATGAAAAATTGAGATTATTTTCAGATGCAAAGCCCCCTCTAATTAGTCACTACACATCTAACATTTCATCATATTGTATTACAAAGATTGTTTCATAAATAATTTATAAAGAAAATTATAATTGATTTTGCCCCATCCAAATCCAAATAAGAGAAGATTGTTTATGTCATCAACATTTTGAATTGTTCAAATCAAAATGCTATCTACAAATTTACTGCTCAAAATTCATTACAATTTAAAATTAAGGAATAATTTTGTTACCACCCCTAAAATAGAGACACTGGAAATTTATCCTCTTTACCTTGTATACTTTTCACCCGTAAAAGTTTGGTTTTGATAGGGATGGGTCCTAAGGGCTTAGGGTACTCTTTTGAGAACCCCTTTGTTTATCCCTTATGAATGTTTGTGACTTTCACCCAAATCTTAAGCAGATTAAGCCCAATTTCAGTCAAAAGGAGCAAGGAGAAAAAGAAAACCTAAAAAATTATTCTATTATTTGGTACATTAACTTGTCATCAAAAATTATTTTTTTCATAGGATTATAAATGGATTGGCCAATATATTTTCGTCATTCAATTTAATTAATTAAACCCTTATAAAATTTAATGTTAAGCAATTAAATTAGCCCTTATCAAAGGTAAATTTAGACATTTTATGTAAAAAATTTCTCTTTTGTTCTTAAAAATTTCTAAAATATCAAAAAACAATTTCAAAAAGAAGAATCCAAAACAAAATGTAAAAATTTGCTTACCATATTCCCTTTTCTCTTCTTTCTTTCTCTTTTTTATTTTTATCTTTTGTTATTTATCACCCTTTTAATAAGGCTTCCAAACCAAACAGGGTCTTAGACAAATGAAGCGGCCGTTGAGCAGAAAGTGCCTCTCCCTCTTAACGAATTTACATCCTTCCTGTCAAAATAAACGGTCAAATTATCATAGCAAAGCCCATTGCGTTGAAAAGCTTCGTAATTGCAACCATTTCATTTCTGCAACCTCAACGCACTGCTATATATTGAAATCGGGGCTTTTGCATGACACTTTCACCACCAATCATCTCATAAATTGCTACGTAAGACTCCGAAGAACCAGCTATGCGCAGCAACTATTCGATGAAATGCCTGAATCCAATGTGGTCTCATGGACTTCGCTCATGGCTGGCTACGTTGATACGGGTCAACCCAAATTTGCTATTTGGTTATTTAGAAAAATGCCTGAGAGTTCAGTCTCTCCAAATGATTTCACTTTTGCAACAGTGATTAATGCGTCTTCAATGCTTGCAGACCTTGAAACTGGAAAGAAAATCCATACCCATATTGAGATTTTGGGGTTTCAAGGCAATCTTGTGGTATGCTCTTCATTGGTTGATATGTATGGGAAATGCAATGATGTTGATGGAGCCAGGCGGGTCTTTGATTTGATGGATTATAGGAATGTTGTTTCTTGGACTTCAATGATCGCAGCATATGCACAGAATGCAAGAGGACACGAAGCACTTCAAGTTTTTAAAGAATTCAGTTGCTCGATGCAGGAAAGTCCTAACCATTTTATGTTGGCGAGTGTGATCAATGCTTGTGCAAGCTTGGGGAAGCTAGTTTCAGGGAAAATTACACATGGGGCAGTGATTCGTAGAGGTCATGAATTAAACGATGTGGTTGCAAGCGCACTTGTGGACATGTACGCTAAATGTGGAAGTTTTAGTTACTCGGACAAGGTTTTTAGGAGAATTCAAGATCCTTCTGTCATTTCATATACATCAATGATTGTGGGTGCAGCAAAGTATGGACTTGGAAAGCTCTCCCTACAGCTCTTTCAAGAGATGATTGATAGAAGAATAAAACCAACTGATGTCACTTTTCTCGGGGTTTTGCATGCATGTAGCCACTCGGGACTTGTTGATGACGGGCTAGAACACCTGAATTCCATGCACGAGAAACACGGACTAATGCCTGATACTAAACACTATACTTGTGTTGTTGACATGCTCAGTCGAGTAGGCCGTATAGATGAGGCTTACCAGTTAGCAAAATCTATTAGGGTGAACCCTGATGAAGGGGCTCTCTTGTGGGGTACGCTTCTGTCAGCTAGTAGGCTTCAAGGACGATTAGATATAGCTGTTGAAGCCAGTAAGTGGCTAATTGAATCTAATCAGCAAGTAGCAGGCGCATATGTCACATTATCAAACACTTATGCATTGGCGGGGGAATGGGAGAATGCTCATAGTCTTCGGTCTGAAATGAAGCGAATTGGAGTTCACAAGGAACCTGGGTGCAGCTGGGTTGAGATTAGGGATTCAACTTATGTGTTCTATGCTGGCGATGTATCATTTGAAAGTGGGAACGAAGTCCTTTGTTTGCTCAAGGAGATGGAGAGGAGAATGAAGGAAAGGGGTTATGTGGGGGGAAGCACGGGATTGGTGTTTGTTGACGTGGAACAAGAGGTGAAGGAGGAAATAGTGGGTCTGCACAGTGAGAGATTGGCTTTGGCCTTTGGGTTGATAACCATACCTAAAGGAATCACAATTAGAGTGATGAAGAACTTGAGAATGTGCAAGGACTGCCATGAGGCTTTCAAGCTGATCAGTGAGATTGTAGAGAGAGATTTTGTTGTGAGAGATACTAATAGATTTCATTATTTTATGGATGGATCTTGCTCTTGCAGGGATTTTTGGTAAAAGTTCATTTAAATTACTTGCAGTATGCACCGTTGGAAATGGTTATTGAAACACAATTAGTTTTGATAATCTGGATTATACCAAGTAAGATTAATTTCACCACGTACGCGATATGCAACCTGCAAACCATCCAACCCAAAAATTACGATAACACAATACAATTCGTTATAAAAATAAATTGACAAATTATCAACTATTTTGAATCAAATTCAACAATTTTTTTTTTTTCTTAATCCAAAATTTAGGACTCCAAATCAGTGGACAAACCCCCACACGGATAAGTAAATCATCAATTTATCGGAAAAGTTTTGAGTTTGAATTATTTGGAAGACAAGAATATAAATCCCCACCATGTCATGTAGATTGGGACATTAACTTTCCAATGAAACCAATACTAATAACAATAAAAACACACTTATCCAAATGGCAAAGATCATGTTTGCTTTTACTAACTGCAAAACTATTCAAAATTACAAGTTCACAGCCAACTCTTCAGTTTGAACTTGTACAGAGTCGGAAAATAACAAGAGATGAGAAATGATGGAATGCCTTCAACAATCAACGCTCATTCTCTTCATCACATATAACAAGAGATGAGAAATGATGGAATGCCTTCAACAATCAACGCTCATTCTCTTCATCACATATAACAAGAGATGAGAAATGATGGAATGCCTTCAACAATCAACGCGTATTCTCTTTTATCACTTAACAACTTAGAAGTTACATGAAGAACGATTTTTGGGAACAGTCATGAATACACAGAAGTATTGCTGAGCCAAACGAGGTATCCTGTGCATCCAAGTCAATGAACCCATTCAATTACTCAGTTCCTCTTACCCTAACCACCAAATTCATTGCATAATTCTGAGTGAATCAAAGAAAAACATAACAATTCATCACCCAAGAAGAAAATCAAAGAATTGACAAGCCTCCGGTTTTTATTAGATTCTGTATCTCCAGCCACATGCTACTTCTACACTGTTGTACCTACACGAATAATAATTAAGAAAAAACAGAATACCCCAACTGCAAATCTGAAAACTTGCCATCTTCTAACAATGTAGATTAACATCTTTTTAAGATGTTGCAAAGTGATGTTAAAAATCTTAGTTCCATTTGCTCATCTGACTGTTTCCCTTTGCATCAGAAGGACGGGGAACGCTTGAGTGCAAGTCCGGGTCATTTCAAACAGTCAAGTCTATTCAGTTAAAATTTGGATTCAAATCTGTGCACCAATTTTATAATATATTTATTTTATTGGGAGAAGAAGGGTAAATAATTCCTTAAAATATGATTAATAGGCAAAATTTCTTGTATATAAGAAAACTAAATGTCAGGGGGAAAAAAAACAGACACAGATTAATTGAATATAATAAGAGGAAAAGACAAATTGATAATAACCTTCAAGGAAAATGGATGGTGTTTAACTGTTTATCGACCCTATCCCAAGAGAAAGGCCTCATGTAACAGCAAAACAAATATATGTACACCTTTTACCTCGTATATCATCATGCAGAAACAACTGGTTGAATGAACTGCAATGATTTGTACAAGTGGTTATCCAAGAGTCAACATAGTCTGATAAAATACAATAAAATTGATACCTCCATGCTGTCAATGTTGAAAACAAAATTAACAAATACGAAATGACAACTACCATAAGTGAAAAAATAGTGAAGGTCTGAAATATCCTTGCATGAATAACACATCTTTGCATACCTTGGTCAAGGAGATTAAACTGATAAATCACAAAAGGATTCTTCCTTTACTCTTCATCCTGTCAGTCAAGGATAACAAACACCAAGACTTCAAACTGAATCATAACAAAATCTCTAAGGATGGAACCTACAAGGAAAAGTAATTAATCACATTGTAACTTCAAAACTAAAGAACAGCAAAAAGGAGCTCCCCCCATAATGTTACAATGGTAACATGATAACATAACACACCCGCAGATTCAATTAAGTAGAAGTGATGCTGACTCAATTAGTTAAAGCAAATCTCAAGCTTGAAAATTGTAGAGAAAGAGAACCTTCCCAAAGAATTTCATTTTCTATTCTGTTAAAGATTACATAAATGGTAAAAAAGGTAAGCTCTTCATAAAAATTGATCAGTCATCATTGTATCAGTAATCAACCTCGTCAAAATGGTTGCGTGATTTCCTTTCTCTATAGATATTTTCTTTGCTTAGGCTCCAATTGACTAGAGCCAAAAAAATCACAAACATAGAACTGAATTGTCACATCTCCTCCAAATTGTATTGCGGAACAAGGATCTTATCCCTCTTTTCCCAACCCAAAAAACTTGACGATGAGCATGCTAGGCCTGAATCCATGCCAAAAACAAGCTGAATACTTGAAAAATACATTACAAAATCTGCAAATCAATCTCACTTTGTACAAATGTACAGAGAGGTATGAGCTGTTGGTAACCTGTGTCTTTGCAGGTTTCCAATTGCTTCTCTAAGTGGGCAGCTCTTTCACATTTATATGCCGTCCACTGTCAGGAATAAACCAGAAAACGCACAGTATATACAGGGTTGACTTAATCTCTAGAACCAACCAAACCTGCTCGGGTTATAGCCTTCATTGCATGCTGAACCAGGAGCATGAGCTCCTCTACATCTTGGAAGCTGA
Source organism: Hevea brasiliensis (assembly GCF_030052815.1). NCBI lineage: Eukaryota > Viridiplantae > Streptophyta > Magnoliopsida > Malpighiales > Euphorbiaceae > Hevea > Hevea brasiliensis. Next base: position 74,741,679 of record NC_079507.1, on the reverse strand, counting down.
AATCAATTACCTTCTTAACAGATTCAATACAATCTCTATTTTGCACCTGTTCCAAAGCTACATTAGCAGCTGAATAAGCATTTTGGGATTTTCTTGAGGCGTCCATTGCAAAACTTACATCCTGTGCCTGCAAGACAATAAAAAAATAATAAGTTTACCTTTCATGAACCAAAACAATAACAATAATAATAATTACAATAATAATTTTCACCTTCAGTACTAGTAGATAAGCATAGCCATGGGAGATGGCATGTGGCCATATGCTTACATATTCTTGAGAATGGAGGTTTAAATAAACCTACCACACTGAGTCCCATAATCACCAAATAGCAGAGTAAATCCTATAGTACAGCAAGGAATGCAAAGCAGATGCACTAAAAACCTCCACAAAGGTTTGTGCAGTATTACAACTATCAAACTGCCTCTTAAATTGCTAAAGGCAGGTCTATTCTAAGGGCATGTAACAGGAACTATTATTTACACAGAAAACATAAGCCCACAACAAATACAAAGAAGTCACAGGATGACTGCAGCATACATCTGATGAAATATACATTTTTAACAAACATTCTCTGAATAAGTATGCAAGAACCACAAATAGACTTTGGCCAAACGACTACAATTAATTAATAAATAAAAGGACAGAGACAGAACAGCAGAATGAATAAACTTACAAAGTCAAGCAGCCGAAGAAAATTTGAGTGGTTTCGTGCAACAATGAAAGGGTTTCCAGAAACATGAGAAACTGTACCCTTGGATATAGTAGCCTTATCAACTGCTGCTTGATTATTTAAGTTATCAATGTCTGATGCAGACGATGATGGTGATTCACCTGAATAATAATCCCAGAAAGACAGACAATATACATTTTAGTATGGCTTGTCATCGTGCAAGTACTCATCAAACAAAATTATCACAGATGAGAAAATGCTGCTTTATAAAGTTAGCTTGCCCAAAAGACATGAATAGACCAAAATCGAAAAAGTCAACTGGTAAGGGGAGACAGAAGCTGCGCGCCCCACCCCCCCGGCCCAAAGAAAAAAAAAAAGTTAATGTTGGATTCACAATTTCCTTTCTAAATGATATGAATATATGATAAGAACATTCTTCAGTGAATGAAATCCAAGAAATATTGGAGGAAATTGTAAGAAATATATGGCTTTTTGGCATTAAAAGGCAGCTCCACTTATCTCAAGCAAACAATGTAAGGAATTATTTTAGAAAATAATAAAATAAGAGATTAAGCCTGAATTATACATTATTATCTCAAGCAAACATTGTAAGAAATATATGGCTTTCTTTGGCATTAAGAGGCAGCCCCACTTAAGTCAAGCAAACAATGAAAGGTATTATTTTAACACCAATCACAAAATAAGATATAAGCCTAAATGACATATCATATATCATGGTTTCATTTTGTTACCTTGGGAAAATGTTTGCAAACAGGCTTGCAACTCATTTCGATCTTGACTTAAGCTAGAATTCTTCCAGTAAACTACCCTCCAATAAGCAATTTCCATGCATTTATATGCCAAAGCAACAGCAGCCATTTCATTTCGTCTTTCATATTCCAAGGCACAGTATCTGCTAATTAAAGAGGTTAAATGCAAAGCCAAATACATGGGTATAGCAACAGAAAACAATAGCTTTAACAAAAATCTTGAACTGTGGGAAAAAAAGGGCTATTTACAGCTTTGATAGTACACTTCCAAAGCAAGAATTGCAATAGCTAAATGATGGTGTGCAATATTGAGGGAGGGAGAATAAGAAATATATTTCCAAGATTTCAATTACATTGAATACACTCAATGCGCTACATGAGAAACAGAACACTTCATAAGAACAACAATTCTCTCATACAAATTCAAAATTGTGCTTACTCGAAAAGTTTAGCTGTAGTACTGTACACTTGCATTTGAGTCATTTCTCCCTCTCTGCCAGGATCAGTGCAAGTTTCCAGAAGAGAAGCTCCATGGAGAAACTTTAAAGCAGCTTGGAAATTTGTTTCATTACTCTCAAAACCAAACCCAGAGATCTAAAAACCATGAGATCACAAGGGTTAGGACAACAAGAACACAAGATTGTTTCACCTACTGGCACAACATTAAGTGAATCTTACAAATGAAATTTAAATATTGAATAAGAACAGATGACAAACCTTAAGACGATCTGCATAATCTCTCAGATCCTTGGCTTCTTTCAGGGCATTACTAGCAGTTTGGCTAGAGGAATTTGTTCTCCCAGGACTTGGTGAATTAAGATCTCTGACTCTGACCCCTTTCATATCAAGCATACGGTGACCCAAACTGTGGTGAGCGCTACTCTTGGTCCCAGGATTTTCCGGGTGCTTTGATACCTTTGACACATCACCATTGCCTGAGGCACAAACCCTAAGCCCAACAGATGCTCCTTCCTGCTGGAAGCCCAAAGCTGATTGGTGACTCTGACTCTTACTTTTAGCTTCCTGTTCAAAGTGAGCAGCCAACTTTTTAGTCCTGCTTCCTGAATCTTTTTGTATTGGATTCAGTTTAGCTTCACTGTCAAAATCCTGGATCAGGTTCTCCTGTGTGGCTGTGTTCCACTTCCTGATGCAAACAGTACTCATTTTTGCATCTGAATTAACAGTACTTGTTTTTCCATCTGAACTATCACGCTTTTGTAGATTTAATGGGCTCTCCATTCTGCTCTTTTTTGTGCATTGTCCTATAGAATCGCTAATGCTAACACGAACCTTCTCATCCTCATTTGACTTACTTCTGGGCTTATCAGGAATAACATGTTTAACATTGTTCATTCTTTTAAGCAAGGATGCATGAGATCTTAGATCAATCTCTGACTCATTCCTTATTCTCTTCTTTGAAAAATCACCATGTGCATTCACTGGTTCAGAAACCTTCATCTCATCTCTATCAAAATCAGATGTAGAACTTCTATCATTGTCCTTTAACTTTAAAGACGAACTCTTACCAAATTTCTTTGGAAAAAACACATTGTCATGGTGGTACTTGTCTACTCTATCCTCAGCATGGCAATTTTTTATAGCAAGCAGATCACTAGAGCAGTCACGACGTTCCATCATTTCAGCACCAGCATTAAACAAAGCAGAAGAACATTTAGTTTGACCAATTTTGTGATTAGCATCTCCATCCTGGTAATCTAGTAAAAGTTCACGGGATTCAGGATGAGGGTCACCAGATACTTTTTCCTTCATCTCAGATTGATTAATCTGGCCATCACCTTCCCCATCCCTGCATCTTCTTACTTCATCAATTACAGGAAGGCCACCATTTGTAGCATCATCTTTTCCTAGAATGTTTCCTCCAGTTGAAGCAAGCTTCTCTGGAAATGAGGTCCTCAAAGGAGATGAAGAAACTGATTCTACTGGTGAGCCTTTCACATCATCAAAGGTTGCTCTTGTTTTAAGAGAACCTGAAACCTTTGAAGAGCTTGAGGTGGCTGTCAATGAAAGTTGTCCAGGTTGAAGATCGTTTTTCAATGAGTTTATACCATCTAAAGTTTGTTGAGATATAAATTTTCTTCTATGTTTCCGTGGTTGCTGATCCTTATGAATACTTCTTACAGCTACCATACCATCAATTGGATGATCTTCACTTCCTACCAAGAAAACGGTTTTGTCTAATTTATCATTGTCGCCTTTCATACTGAAAGCCCTATTTTTTGGAACCCTGGATTTCTTTAATCCACTCTCACTTCTTTCCTTGGCATTTAAACTGATGTTGAAATCATTCTGATTGTCTTGCCACTCCTTCAATTTCCTTTTCTTAATAGAAATATTCCTTTTGTCACTTGTTCTCATATCCAAGGGCCCACCATCTGCTGACAGCTGAGCTTGGTCTCCCAGCTTCAGTGGCAATTTTTCCTTTGTATCAAATTTCAAATGCCCCATAAAGTGCTTGTTTGATTTACACAAGTCTTTTCCACTTGCTTTAGTTGATGACCCACTTTTTGAATTTAGACGATATTTATCAGCGTGGGATGCATCCTCAGTCTTAGTTATCTTAGAAGTCTCATATCCATAATGATCAGACTCCCTCTTGTTTTTCATCTTTACTTGCTTTGCATCACCAGCTGATAAAAAATTACAAGACGAACACATACTATCAACTAAAAAATATGACAGGCACATGGAATGTCAGCTCTAAAATGAATTACTTACCTCCATCAATATGATTCTCTTTCTGCTCAGCAACAAAATTATGTGACTTGGTCAAAGTATGAAAATTAGTTTTGTTCATTTGATTTGCTTCCGCAGGAGACTGGTTCATATCATTTAAGCTTCTGCTTTTCACAGATTCCTGCAAGTGGTGCTGGTTCTTTGTAGAGTTAGATAACTGGATTATGCCACTGCTGCCACCTGCCTTTCCTATTTCCTTCAAACCACGCTTCTTCTTTCCTGGAAAAGATGCAGCATGGGAACTAAGACTTTGGTGGTTGTGGTCAACATGTAGGATTTGCACTCCAGATGCAGTTCGTTTGGCATGATTTTGCAGATTATTTTGACCCACAGAAAGAGGAAGCTGAGACAATGCATTGAGTGCTTTTGTTGTCTCTTCCTCACTGATGTCACACCGGTTCATTCCAGGCCTATATTACATTTACAAAAGCACAAAAATCAGCACAAAGACGTCTGTATGCGCAAAATGAATTGATGGATGTCTGCCACACATTCACTTTTTTCTCAAAGTGAAAAATCCAAATGAGTTTCCTTATTTCTCTTTCTTTTATCCTCGCTGATTTATAAGAATTAAAAATAAGGAACCTTGCTAGAACATAATAGGTTACTGCCTTCAATTGAAAAGAATTAAACCTCAGAGGACTAATCTTTCCATTAGGTCAAGACATAAATTGAATAAACAGACATTTATCTAGCCAACCCCATTAAGAAACAATAGGTTTGGTTGAATTAAGTCCAGTTCCAAAGGCATATACAAACTGAGAAAAGAAAAAGTTATTATCTTCTCTGAAAGGATTATCTTATGATCGAGAAGTTTAAACCAACACTATGGCTATTCCATGCCCATATATAAGCCAAAACAACCAATAAACTTACAGCCAGTTCAGCATAGCACACAGCCACCTTTCAGGGAGATGCTCAGGCCTTGTGCCATTGGGTAACAACCGCCACTTCTGACAACTGTCACAACAGACCCAATTTTCTTCTATAAGTATAGGATCCATAACAGGTGGTGCTAATTCAGAAGCAAGTGCATTTCCAGGTATTGAAATGCCCGTATATGCAACATCTTTGACCAATGTCCCAGGTATCGGCTGATTACCAACTCTTTTACCATTAAATCTTTCCCTTGACTTATCAAAAGACACATTCTGCTCCATCTCAAGATCATCCATGGTCGAGTCCTTTCGCCTGCTAACAGAAGGCCTCTCCAACAAACCCATTTGACTATTTTTCTTTTCCAATTTTGAGTCCAAAGGATCTCTGTGATTATCTCTGAACTTACTAATGTCCTTCTGCAACTTCAGCTTGTGCATCTTATCATTACTTTTAGAAACACCATGAGCAGTAGTTGTATCTTTAGGTGCTCCTCTGTCACCAATCACCAAGCTTTCCTTTGTGGGAACGCAACCAGCTTTTTTGCTACTTTTAGTGCCATGTGACTTCTTGCCCTCCAACAATCGTTCTTCCTTCCCACCAGGCATGGAGATCTTGTCTAGCTGACCAATCTTTTGCTTTGAATAAACTAGTGATCCAACTTTAAGATCTTCCCTGCATTTGGATGCATCAGAGTAACCTTTTGAAGAAATGGAGGTTTTACTATTCTTGGATTTTCCATTACCCCTCAGGTTAACCAAAGCATCACCATCACAATTAAGTGCTCTATGTTCCAAAACCTTTTCTACCGAACTACTCCAAGCATTTCTCTTCTCACCCTTGCCGCCAGATATGGACTCCAAAGAATCTTCCTTCATCAAGTCAGAAGGAAATGATCCATCTCTTACCCCACCCTGATCAGCCTCCCTGGGAACTTCAGATGACCCACCAGTTGCTTTCAGAGTCTCACCACCATTTGCTGTACCTGGTAGAGGCATGCTCTTTACTTCATTAGATAACATGTCCTTGTTCTCTGCATTGTCATTTTCTAACTTTTTCTTGGCTGAAAAAGCTGTATTATTCTCAAAAATTATACCATTCCCATGTTTCAGATCTACTGCTGTTCCACTCTTCCCCAAAAATTTCACCTCCTTCCCTTTCAAGAGTTTAGCATTACCTATAAAAGAAACAGATTCATCTGGCAACAAGGCAATATTGTCTTGACTACCCTTATGGGAAGGCAAAGGTTTACTGCCTTTGGAGAACTTCTCCTTTCTTATCAAACAAAGCAGACTGTCATGAAGAGGTGATACTAGGGCACCCTCAGGGACTGCGAAGGAAGTCATTATCTGTTTGAAGACATAAGATAATAAGCATAGGCAGATCCTTTTTTGTTCGTCCAGCCATCATTATTAAAGATTATAAAGAAGAAATTTATCAAAATAACCTCACTATGTCCATCCAGTGCACGCAAAACAAGATATTGCCGGTGAACAAAATATCAAAAGAAAAAGAAGCTTTTACCTGAAGAATTCTAGTGGGAGATTCATCTGCAACTTGTGGGGATACAGGCAACATTCCATCACTTTCCTCAGGACTGTTCTCCAGCAATGAAGATGGAGAATTATCAAACCCAAGACCACTATAAATTGCAGATTTTTTTCGTGCCATGCTATCAGGACCCACTTTTATCCTAACCTTCAGTGTCCTTTGGTCAGAGAGATTGCCTGATTTTTTGGAGTTTCCATCCTTCAGATTAGACTTCTGAGAAACTCGAGCAGAAGAAAAGCTAGAATCTTGCTTTACTGAAACATCCCCAGGTGCCAACCCAGACTTATGCAATGCATTTGTACTGTAGGATGAAGTTCCAAGCTTCACAGAAGGAAGAACATTGGAGGGAACTCTCAAACTCTGGGGCCAACCCTGTATGATAACATAATCCAGAGCGCTCAAGTAAAATAGAATTGCCCAGGCTGACAACGTCAACCATATATATAAACATTTTACCAAATCATAAAAAATAGGAGAAAGTTTTTCCATATACCTCCACAGGCAAATTATTAGGAGATCTTGGTGGGCTAGAGTTTTTTTGTGGAGTCTTTGGATGTGACCAAACAGAGTTTCTCTGTGGAGATCGTTCATAGGCAGGCAGAAATGAGCCATACCCACCGAATTTAGCCCCTGTCAAAACAATATGTCCCACACAATCACTTTTCAATGAATAAAAACAAATTACTCTTTCATCTGTGGTAGATGAAAAACTTCCAGTAGGAGTCACTTACCCAAATTCTCTGCAGAAACTCCACCCTCAAAATCCTTTTGAAAATGGCCTAAAACATTTTGTATCTTCTCATCCTTCAGGAAAGATGCAGAAACTTTCATTAATTTGGATATAAAGAAACATGGAAGATAACACATCCAGAATGAGGTACAACAACCACAATTGATGTAAAGAGCACAGACATTAATCATATTGAAAAGTGATATCTCTCATTGAAGAATCAGTTAAAATCAACAGCAATGCAAATAAACAGTCTTTTACACTTCAATCGATTGTAAACTGCAAAATAGCAATACTAACGTATACATTCTGAATAATTTCTCATCCTGAATTTACTTCCGCATAGTCACACAGCTGTACAATGTATTTTCCTTTGGATGATATAAGAACATTTACTGTGCTTGAGTTTTGCACCCCCACCCCCTTTTTCCTTAGCAATCACATGATGGATCAATATTGTCAGGCTACAGAAAAGCTCCAATTGCTTAAAAGTTCTAGCCCACAAATGACGAAAACCTTCTAAGGAAGCAAATAGTTCTGACTACAAGTTCTCCACTTACTTGATTGAGAGAAGTCTCTTCTTCCATTAATCCGAAATAATCTCAGCATGTACAAATACATTATATACCTTCCAATGACTTTATAAAGCCCACTATAGATGATGCCAACCCAAGTAAATTTACAAAATTTACAAGCAATCTGAACATACTTTTATGTCATGTTTATCATCCAAATGACAGAAGAAAAACGAATAATACAAAAATAAAGGATTATACCAAAAGTATAACTAACAGAACCAAAACTCAGTCCTACATCAATGCATTTGCCAAGGGCAAACCATTACTCAATCTAATTACAATAGATTTTTAAATTCAAAATTAGTATAATGTCAATTGATGAAACTCCAAATTTAATTTAAACAATGATTCTGGAAGCAATTATGTCTTCATTTAAGTCACAACATTAAGCACAATTACCATTGAACAAACATAAGAAGTTGCTTTCTTTTTTTTTCTTTTTTTTTTTTTTTTTTTTGTGAAATCAACATAGAAAGTTATTGAAACAACAACTTTAAAATGAATCCTTACAATGTAAGAGAGAGCAATCTCAGGGTCTACGTTGTTGTCGTCGTCGTCCCTGCACCGGAAAGCCTTTCCTTCCTCAAGCTCAGAATTCTCCTCCATCCCCATAAATCCCAAAGAAAACCCTAATCCTAAAAACCTAATCCTAACCCCAAAACCCTAAGCGAACCTTCCCTAAAGTCCAGCATCACCTCAACTCCTACAGAAAAAATCCCACAAAAGCACTAAAAAAACCCACCAGAACCGAGGAACTAAATCCCCTACTACCGACTTTGGCCTTGGCATATCACAAACCCTCATTGATTAAAAAATATTATGAACCAAGAACGTTGATTAACGATTAATTTCTATATCGGAACTCACGATCGGGAGCAGAGAATTGATTGGATAATAAATCAGAGTTTAATCGAGCTCGACTCGGCCGGGTCACGGTGCCGAGTTCGATTGGATTCTAAAATATTTTAACTTCTCGCTGGTTTCTTTTGATTGATGCGTGCGGCAATGGAAGCAACCTACTGTTTTTTTTTTTTCTTTTTTTTCTTTTTTCCTATGGTATGCTTACTTTAGATTGTTACTCAAAATGATGATTTAGGGTTGAAATATCATTTTATCAGAAATTTTTAAATCATTAAATCAGTTATTTAGTATGATTAAACTTTTTATTTTTTTTATTTTATTCTTATATAATATATGAAATTTTAATTATATGATTTTAATATTATATATTAATAAGATATATTTAATGATTAATTAAAAAAATATATATCTTTAATTTTTATTATAATAATATTATTTATAAATTAATATTTTATCTAAATAAATATTTTTAAATTATTTATATATTTAAAATAATAATAATAATATTTTAATAATTTTTATATTTATTTTACTATATCATATCACCTAACTAAATAAATGAAATATATAACAATAAAAATTATATCATACAATATAATGTGATACGATACATTAATAAATCACATTTTACTCAATCTAATTAGGAGTTAAGGTATCTTGTGGTTTTTTTTTTAGTTTATTTATGAAAATTTAAATTTAAAATTTTATAGTATTCTAATATCATGAAAGTTTATTAATGAATTTTAATTAGATGTTTGTAATTATTTTTATTTTTTATTCATACACTAATAATTATTATTGTTTTCATTATTTATACTTAATTATTAATAAAAGTAAAGTAAATTTAACGTTTAGCCTTGCATGATTATCGAGGCCTTAACCAAAATCAAATAATTATATTGAATCAAACTTATTTAATATTTATATTATTTTTTATTCTTCACTATTGAACACATACTGAACTAGAGCTGTAGGTATCACGATGAGTGACACGTGGACAAGTGTCTGAAGGTTTAAAGGATGTATGGATGAAGAGTATACGAGGTATAGGCTAGAAATAATGGCTGAATACTTGTCAACTAAGGGTTGGCACACTTTATTTGATTCAACAAATTTATATGGTCCAAACCCATCACAGATGACAAACCTATTAAACTCCACGCCCATGCCCATCCAAATGTGATTCAACAACCTAGCAAATAGAGAAAAACACTTTTCACCAACGCCCATGTTGCAGGGTTACTAATGTTGCAGAACAAACACAGGGAAGGCAAAGAGGAGCTCAGCCAAATTGAATCGCATGTGTGCTAAAAATCAATTTAGAACCAAACAAGAGTTCTACAAACATTATTAACGCTAGGGCATGGACAGCCAGATAAGTAGGAACAAGGTGAAACTACTGAGCCAATAGCATGCAAATACCAATAGAAACTGGGAATAGCTTAGTAGTGCTCAGGCTTCTCACTCTCATTTAGTCAAATGAAGCAAACCCAACAACCACTCGATGAGATGCCAGCGAAACAAAAAGAACCCTCGGAAACCATACATTGGACCTACACAAAAGTAGAACACAAATCTCCAAAGCATCATAGTACGAAGATACCCAACAAAAACCCATCCACAAAGGGGTACTACACCACTGAAAATTGAAGACTAAAAGAAAAATAGGCATAATAAAAAAGAAAAAACTGAAGAAAAACGAAAGTAAAAATGTAGTTTTAAAGAAAGAGGAGTCAATGGCCAAAACTCTCCGAAGTGAATTTGTTTTGAGACTTTTTAGAGAGAAATGAGAGCATTGCCATTTTGTTTGTATACCACTACACTTGTATCATATAGTTTGATTAAATTTTATCAGAATAATTTCAATAATATAAATAAACAAAATAATATTTAAATTATTGAAATATTATATTTTATTACATATAAAATTTAAATAATCTATTAAATTATTAATGTAAATATTTATTTTATATAAATTATTAGACAAAGCATATAAAATTAAATAGATTTAAATATTATTTGTATAATTACAATTAAATTTAGAGTATGGTTTTGTAACACCCTCCTGGTAGCAACTCCGTACATTCTACTGTTCCGGTGACCAGTGTCGGTCCGGACAGCTAGAACATCCAGAAAAATATTTAAACTAAAGCGAGAAATCAAAATTAACTCAAATATTAATAAGAAAAATTTAGTTAAAATTTTAGAAATAAAATATAATTAAGTCAAATGAGCCGGTGCCCAAACGATGGGTAACCCAGAGGGAAGTTGCGGTTCTCGCAACTAGGAGCCCTAGACCCGGGGAAAAATTCATAAAATAATTTTTGGAACTCCAGAGAAGGGTCATTGAGGTTCCTATGGTATTAGAATGCCAAGAAAATATTTAGAAAAAATTTTCAATCGGTAAAGACAATTTTGACCCGTTAAGCCAAACGGAGGGCATTTTGGTCATTTCGCCTTCAGAGGCGATTTTTGGCCGACTTGTTCAGTTGAGTAAATAATTATTATGACATAAAATTTAAATTAATATTGATGAAAAATTTATAAAAAAAAATGAGAAATGAAAATAAGAAAACAAAAGTAAAAAGAAATGTAAGTTAATGAGAATTGTGACATCATAATGATGTCATTTAAAATTGTCCACCAATAACCATACAACAAATACATATAAAACAAATAAAAGAGGCTGAAAATAAAAGAAAAAAAAAATCATCTTCCTCCTTAGAACCAAACCAACCGAAACCCTCCTCCCCTCTCCCTCCATTGATTTTCAACCAAAGCTTCATTTCTCTCCTCATTTCACCATAAACCCTCCTACTTCTTTCACTAAAACTCATCCTTGCACCTTGCATAACCCTTAGGCAGCAAAAAGAAAGAGAAAATGTGAAGAATTAAAGCTCTTGAAAAGCTCTTAAGTGAGGTTAGTGCTATATTTTCCCTCTCACTCTTTTTCATTTTGTTAGAACATCAATTTAAGATAAGAAATTATAAAAATTTGAAGTAAATTATACATGTTAGAGTATCTTCAATTTTCGGTAGCCATGAACTTTCTTGAGGTTGATGGCTTGAATGGAATTAAAATCTATGGATGTCCCTTGATGTGTATAAGTGAATTAAAAACCTTAATGGCATGTATATTGTAAGATTTGAGAACTTAGGAATTAGGGTTTTGAGGGAAATTTGAGTTTCATTTATGTAATGGTGAATGAACATTTTAAGGGTCAATTAGTGACCATTTGAAGTAAGTTGACCATAATTTGGAGTGAAGTATAGTGTTACAAACTGATTTGGTAGGCTGCCTAGTGAGAGCAGCAGGTGAGGCTGTGAGTCCAGCCTGTTTGGACAGCCATAACTTTGGCTGTGTAGATTCAATTGGTGTTTGGCCAATTGGACATGACACTAGACACATAATGGCACAATTTTGGTGAAGAAACCATAGCAAAGGACCAAAGCAAGTGGACCAAAAACTAGTCCCAATCCGGATATCCTGCAACCAGATTCTGCAGAATGACTAAATGAACATTTGGCCATAACTCATTGTAGAATGGTCCATTTGACCTGAAATTTTTACAGCAACAAGTTAAGATATAAACAAACAACTTTCATGAAGAAACCTACCCCAAATTATGACTAGAACCTATCCAACAAGGTAGTTTTAGTCACAGTTCACTGCACTGTAGATATGGTCAATTCTGCAATTTTTCAATCCGGCCAGCTATGGTTTTTGGACCATAACTGGAGCTACAAAACTCCAAATGGAGTGATTCAAAAAAAGAAATTCAACTAGACAAAATAAGGAACAACTTTCATGTTTATCATTTTCTCAAATTCTCACTGCAACAGTAACTAATGGAACAGTAAAATTTAGGTATGAAAACTGAAAAATTCTGCTCCCTTGGTTTAAGCTTAGAAATGGTATTGGTGATTAATGCTAACAAGTTTTGAATGAAAAATGTGGTATGTTGGGAGTGTCAAAACCAATGTACCTATTTTCTATACAAAAGTCAACATTTTTGTTGACTAATAAAGTGAATAGTAACATCAAAACTTGAAATTCAAAAATTGAAGAATTCTAAAGTATCAAATGCCCTAGTATACCTAACAAGATTGGTTTGGATAGTTTGGCATGCCAATAGGGTTTAGTTAGCAGTACTGCACATGGCATTATGCCATTCTGTGATTTTATGGCTTTTAGCCATTTTGACATTGTGTTGAGATTTGGCCTCGTGCCTCATATTATTTACAGCTTGTTAGCTGTTCTGTTGCACACCGGAAGATGCATATGTGACCGATGGTGTGACGGCCCGAGGTACTAGATACCCAGTGCCAGTTTACCCGTTTATCCAGTCCAGTCGTCCAGTATAGGTTACTTGGGCAACCAAAAGAATGAAAGTGGATAAAGTTAACAAAATAAATGATTATAACAAGTACAAAACCAGTAAAACATCGATACATTCAATACATATTTATTTTCTGTTATTCCTTTTATTTTATTATTGCACCACTAAGCATTATTGCTTAGCGCGTTGCTTTTGCCACGCGTAGGTTTTGGAGATACTGATCGAGAGCCCAGTAGACCGCAGACTGGGTGAGACCATCCTGCAGCTCTGCATAGTGTCCGTGTCACCTCCCCATCCACAGTGCATTGGTAGGACACTAGGTTCATTTTGGTATTTTGTAACTAACTTTTATTTTCTCATATGTAATTGAACTTATGTAATGTATTTTGATGTTCATGTAAATAATGAGAATTGTGTTTGTGAATAGAAAAGTGAATATCTATCTGTGACTTGTACATGATTATCACATAAGATCAAGGATTGAGAAATGAAATTGAAAAATATTGAGATTTTGATATGGGAGTTTGAGAATGATTGAATATGATTATCGGAAGTGTTTTTCACAGGTTCCGAAGAACTGTTTTCTCCATTTTTAGCCGGTACTTTGCCGGATTTTCTATAAAATTTTTGGAACCTCAAATAAATTATAATTTCAATAAATGACTTAAATGAATTATATTTCACAAGTTATATTCAGAACTATCTTAAAAATTAATTAAGGAGGAATAAAAATAATTAAGATAAAATGGAGTGTTCCGGTACACCGTGTGACATAGCTTACTCGGATATACTGTAGACGGGTAAGGGGTGTCACAGGTTTATAGTGAATTCAAAATTAAAATTACTAATTAAATCTAAGATTAAATAAAATAGCTTTTACAAACACTCTACATATTATTATTTGTATTCAACATTACTCAACTTAAACAATCTGTTATTTTAGATTTTTATAGGAAATGAACATCACAGGAAAATGAATGATTTAGATTGGGCTTATTTGTGTTTATGTCAAAATTTTATTCACTCATTTATAACACGCTAATAATTATATAGTGTTACGGGTTGACCTATTAATTCGATTTGACACGTTTATAATACAATTTATTATTTGTGTTACGCTTCAACCAATGACTTACTGTATACTTAATTATTTATTATATTAGAGCTTTATTATAATTGATTTTTATTTTTTATTAAAATTTATTTAATTTATGAAATTATATAAAAAGTTAAAAACTATATTGTTTTATAAGTAATTTTTAATTTTTTTTATTAAAGTATTAATTAGCTAAATATTAAAATATCATTTCTGTCACACCTTATCCCTACATAAGGCATGACATGTTCCTGTAATATATCTAATGAATTATCGAACTTCACCTACCGATAATCCATTAAATATATTACAAGAGATTTTAACAAATTCAATTTATTTTAAAGTGTAAGGTAATGTTAAATAATTATTAAAGAGCTTTTAAATGAAGTTTATGTCATGAACTAAAATTTTGATTAATTCGGGATTTCGAAAATTTTATAAAAATTTCGGCAGAGTGCCGGCTAGAATTTGAGAAAACAGTTTTTTAATACCTGTTAAAAACACTTTCAATACATGTATTGTCTACAACTTCATTTAAACCAATACAATCCAATCCCATCAACTCAAGCATCACAATTTCAATAAATCTCAATGTCATTCAATTCAGTTCAATTCATATATAAAATTCTCAATTCAAGAAAAATAGAACAAAATAATATTATTACAAATTTGATTGCATAATTGCTCATTTAGTTCTATAGATACAATGAACAAACAATTTACATCAAAAAGAAATTTACAAGGGTATAAATATTATACTCGAAAAAGATCCCAAAATTTCTTCACTGCAGCTATAAGCAGCTCACTCAGCTGTTTTATCTTTTTCCCTATTTGTGATAGCAAGAAAAAGCTATCGCTGAGTATTTTACTCAGTGGTGCACAATAATAATTTTTTATAAGTCACTAAAAATGTAATCATTCATTGGCAAGTAGAAATTTAAAAATTTTCACAATCATAATTCACAAAGCTGATGCCAATATTTTTAATAATAATTTATCAAAATAAATCATAAACAATAATGTTGCCAATAATTAATACAACTTAGGTCATGACACAAATTTTCACGATCAATGTCGTGTTGTACACCATGACAAAGTAATCTTCAACCTCACTAATCGAAATTAATAAGGGAGGTAGCGAGCTACATGAGTACTCATCCGAGCTCAACCTCAAACTGGCAAGCTAGAGAGGACGAAATATAATCAATCTTAACTCCATAGATGGAGGAGGAACATAATAGAATTGTCATGCTAAGTGTGATTTCAAAGTCCAATTCAAAACCATATCATTCAAATATTTCATACAATTCACAAATCATATTTCATTCCAAATTCTTATTTACAAAGTAGGCAACACACTATTTCTCAAATAAAATTCTCAAGGTCATAACAATAAAAAATTATTCACAACACTTATTCAAATAGCTTTTCAAGTAGAAACAAATAATTTAAAATTTATTGTGCATAAATCTCCTTTCCTTGCCTTGAGTTAATCTACTCTTCCTCCTTCCTTGGAAGGCTCCTTTCAAACTGAAATATATAATTAAAGTGTTTCAATACCCATCTAAATTATTTCTAATAATTAATCCAATAATTGAATTTTGCATACTTAATTTACTTATAAAGTCTCATAAGGTTTGAGTTATTTACATTTGATGTTAGTATGGTTACTATTCATGCAAATTTTGATTACTTCATAAATAATAGGTATACAAATTCTAATTTCATGCTAGTATCACATTTTAGGTTATAAACTTATTGGCATTAGTTGCCAATTACAATTCATGTCTTCCTAGAAGAAATTTCAAAATTTCAATTTTTGTTACCAATGTTTACTATTCTATTGGACCAATCTACAGTGGGAATTTGGCTAAACTTTCTTTATCAAAGTTGTTTCTTAATGTCTCTACTTTAATTCTCTTTTTGAATCACTCTATTTGAAGTTTTGTAACTCAAGTTATGATATCTTTACCGTGACTGGCTGGATTAGTCAATATCCAGAATTTCTGGGCAAATTATGATTCTAGCAGTTTTAATGAGCTAAATTTGGTTAGCAATTTGATTAGGTTATGGTCAAATTTTGGGTTTCTGTTCTTCATTAAAGTTGTTCTACAATGTCTAAGCTTTCCATGGGTTCAAGAATCAGGTCATTTGGACTTCTCTACACAAAGTTATGGCCATTTGAACATGTACTATTTATTTGGTCAATTCTGCTCAGAATCAGAACACTAATTCCGAATTCAAGCCAATTTTAGACCAACTTATGGTCAATTTTTTGGCAGAGTTTCTTCATAAAAAATGTGGCATTATGACCCTAGTTTCATCTCCAATTGGCCTCACACCAATTGGAGCAACACAACTCTACTTATGGCCATTTAACCTTGCTGGACTCATTGGTCCAGAATTCAACAATTTCACAATCCTCAATTCTTTCAATCCCATTCCTCAATTCCCAATTCAAAATACACAAAATGACCGAAATTGAGCATTATACACATTAATTAGTCAACAACACTTAAAACCCTAATTTTTCACCAAAACTCTAATTTCCATCTTCCCAACTTTCACAATTAATGCAAAATCACTTCCCAAATCATGTATATAACATCAATTAAGTTCCAATTCCACACCAATTTAATTAAAACACATCAATCCCTCAAATCATCAAGCTGGCCGAATTTTCTTCCTTCTCAATCATGCATGATTTTCATCCTTCTCAAGTTAATTCTAATTAATTACCCTTAATTCTATGCAAATATACTTAACTTACCTCAATTGGAGCTCTTTTAAACTTGAAATACTTTCTCGCTTTCTTGTCTTTCTTTCTTCAATTCTTCAAACAAAGACTTAACTTAGGGTTTTCTACTAATTTAGTGGAAGATTTATGGAGGGAAGTTGAGGATTCAAACTTGAGGTTTGAGTGAAAATTGAGGATTTTGAGAGAGGAGAGAGAGAGAGAGAAATAGACTACAATATTTGGGGAAGAAGACAATAATTTTCTTTTTTTTATTTTTAACCTTTTTTATGTAGGTAATTATCTACAATTTAAATAATTATTATTATAATTTTTTTATTGTGTCATGCTATAATCATCATGATGTCATAATTCAAAAAAAAATGTAATTTCCATTTTCTTTTTCTCTTCTTCCACCATACCTCTTCATTTTTAATCTTATTTTCAATATTTTAATTTCCTACATTTTAATGGACATTTAGGTTAAAAGTCACCTCTAAAAGTAAATTGACCAAAATACCCCTTATTGGGTCTGATTAATTTTTTCAATTGCACTAGGTTGCTTCCTGAACTCTGATTCGATTATTTGAACTTGCTATATATTCTTTTCTGTGGTTTTCACATTGTAACGCCCTCACATTAGACATTCATGTACAGTCTACTGTTTCGACGCCTGATGTCTACCCCAACAGTCAAGACGTCTGGAGCTATATCTGTGACATCCAAAAAAGTCATAGATAAAAATAAATAACAAGTATAAGAAGGAAAAATATAAATAAGAAAAACAATGCATAAAAAGTTAAATGAGCCGGGAGTCACAGCGATGGGTGACAACACCGGGAAGTAACTGCGAGGTCAATTATAACCCTGTTTTCGTATGGGGCATTGTGACACCACAGGCCTAAGAAAAATTGTGAAGCTAGGGGAAATGTGAAAATCACAGAAAAAGGTAGAGAACCAGATCAAATAATTAGGTCAGGGTTCTGAAAGAAACACTAAATTATTTGCAAATCGGATCAGATCAGCGATGGGCAAATTGGTCAATTCACCCGTAGAGGTGACTCATGACTTAACTATCCAATAAAATTGAAGAAATTAAAAGTTTGAAATATAGAATTAAATTAAAGAAATAAGGAGAAATAAAGGAAAAAGAAAAGAAGAGAAAATTAGAATTTTGACATCATCAAAGTTGCATAAGCATGATGCAATAATTTCTAATTTTTAAAATTTGATATTATGGGATAATTGTAACTTAAAAGACAATAAAAAAAAAATCATTTCTTTCTTGGTCTTCTTCAAGTTGCCGTCCCTTCCTCCTCTCTCTTCTCTCTCTTCTCTCATCCAAATCCTCCATTAACACTTATTTTGAGTTTGAGTAAACCCTAAATTCAGCCACTAATCCCCTAGTTTTCTTAAATTAAAACTTGGTTTTAAGTCTTGAAAAGAAGATTTGGAGCAAAAAGGAAAAGAGAATTTGAAGAATTAAGGAATTAGAAAAGAGCTTGAAGAGGTAAGTGCACTTTGAGCTATTCTATATATTTAAGTTATGAGTTTAGGGCTAAATATGAAGTAATTAACTTGAAGAAGATGAAAATTATGTAAGTTAGAGAGTCTCAAAAATTCAGCTAGCCATGGTGCTTTAGGGTTTTAGTGTGTTCAATATGACTTAGACATGAAATTGAAATTTCATAGAGTTGAATATATGTTTAATGTAGTGAAATTGGTATGAATTGAACCAATTGAGAAAATTAGGATTCTTGATCCTTATGAAAATTGGGAAAAATTTTAGGGATTTTTGAAATTGAGGCAACTTAACCTAATTGAGACTCAAAATGGTCAATTGGGGCCAATTGAAGTGTGTTGGAGTGAGGAGATGTAACACCCCAAAATTTTAAATTTTATTATTTTATGAGTATTATGGATATTTTAATTTTATTAAATTTTAAGAAATTATTTGAGATTTTTTGGATTTTAAAAATCAGGTCCGATTTTTCGAAAATATAAACTTTGATGATTTTTAAAAATTAATTTAAAGACCACGTGGCAAAATTAAAAATATATTTGAGATCTACGAATTTTTCTGAGTTTTCTGGAATTTTTTCAGAATTTTTGGACCTCGTTTTCGGTCCCGAGGCAGAGTAAAAATTCAAAAATTTTGTATCCTGAATCAAACCGGACCGGATCGAACCGGTCGAATTGGACCGGCCTTTTCTTTTTCTTCTTCCCTTCCCCGCGCGCGTTCGACCTCCTCCCCTTCTCTCTCTCCTCCCTCCTCCCCTTGCCGCGCTGCCACCTCCCCTGCCTCCCCACCTCGCCGGCGCGCCACCTCAGCCCTCCCCCATGGCCGGCCGCCGCTGGAACGCCGGAAAACGGCTCCAGAAGGGACGCGCAGCGCGCGCGCGACCGTTCACCTTTCCGGCTAAAATCCGGCCGATCTGTCTACCAATCGGACCGG
This sequence comes from Hevea brasiliensis, assembly GCF_030052815.1. Taxonomy (NCBI): domain Eukaryota; kingdom Viridiplantae; phylum Streptophyta; class Magnoliopsida; order Malpighiales; family Euphorbiaceae; genus Hevea; species Hevea brasiliensis. Next base: position 74,722,263 of record NC_079507.1, on the reverse strand, counting down.
GTCTTGTGTCAAAACTCATCTACTCGTCGAGAGCTTTCCATAGACACCAAGAACACTGAAATACATCGAGCGGTTTGTCCAATTTTTGCCCGGGAAGTTTTAGCCCATTTTGACTTTCGGGCTAGATTTCTCGCAAACCGTGAATCCCACGAGAAAACCGAGAGTACCAGAGCGCTCCACTCGTCGAGAGCTTCGCAGCGACATAAATTTCGAATTTTTCTGACACCGTTTTTCGGTGAGTCCCACGGAACTTCGCAATGTCTTTTCGAGCATTAAATAAGCTTAGAAAATTCTGAAAAAATTTATGTACTAACCCCCGTGTTGTGGGCTTCGTGTAGGTATCATCAATTCGCGAAAATTCGACAGTTGACAGGATCTGTGAATTTCCATCCAGACAAACCCGTTACCGAAAAAGTCTCCGAATTGGACCGAGGTTTTGGCTACCCCCCTATTGTCAGACATCCCGAGCGCGTTCCCGAAGTCGGAATCAGGCAAAGGTAAACTCGAACCTTGCTTTTTCGTAATTTTTTAGTGCTTAAATAGGATTAAAAAATCCATAAAATATTTGTAGTAGCTCAGAAAATTTTGATTCCTTTTGCAATAGCCTATTAATATTGCTAAGGACCGCGGGGCAAAGTTTTAGAATTTTTAGAGCTTGTTTGGGTAGTTTTTGCAAAAATGATCAATTATAAGGACTAAATTGAAATTTTACATATTGTGATGGATGACTGATTTGATGGGCCCAGGAGGGGCTGTGTGATATGATTGAGTTGTGAATATAGAAGTGTGTTTTGAGCCATTTTGCAGGTTGGGTAGGTCCTAGGTATAGGGGAGACTCTGCCGGATTTTCGGTACGACTTAGGACGTATTTGGTCTTTTCTTGATTTGTATTGAGTCATTTGTATTAAATAAATGTAATGTAATTGTCAGGTGAGCCGAGACAGCCTTCTTCCTCCGCCCAGCCGCCACAATGACCGTTGTCAAGTTTGTGAGTAAAATATTAATTTTAATTGTAATTTCACTATTATTATATGTTCAAGCATGCCCATGCATCACTTATATGCATATATCTATGTAGATAAACTTTAGGCACGATTTATGATGCATTCATAACTGTGAAAGTGCCATGTATGTTGCTGTGGTAATTTGGAGCAGTGTGCGTGCGTTGGCGTGCATGTGATGTGGTGTGGACTATGGATAGGACAGGTAGTCACGGCTTGAGATCTTCGCTGGCACCCGATCCTTCGGGGGGTAGTCACGGCTTGAGTTCTTCGCTGGGACCCCCGATTTGGTTTATTAAGCGAAAGTCCGACTTGAGTTCTTCGCTGGCACCAGGTTGGATTTAAGAGAGCTGTATAAGGGATCAGCTCCCATATATTATGATTGATATCACTGGATGTGTGAGTGCTCCAAATTACCTTTTTGATGTTATGATGTGAAGATGTTGTTGATGTTGCATTTCACTCTACAGGGTGCATTAGTTTTAGATAGTTATAGAGATTATGGTTAAAATTGATATTTTACTCTCTGAGTCGAACGCTCACTCCTGTTCAATATTTTTTTCAGGCCACAGGAGGATATTTTTTGAGATTAACCTGCTTTCTTCCTCGCAGGTCGATTATTAACGTTTGTATAAACTTGTTAAATCTTAGAATTTCCGCATGTGTTAGAAATGTTTATTTGATATGGGTCTGTAAACTAAATTATTATTTTGGACCTGTAAACTTAATATTCTATGCATGTTTGATGGACTGGATGAGGGAGCTGAGCTCCCATTTATTTTTATGCTGATGAGTATGTAGAGGGTGAGCTGAGCTCCCCAATTGAGTATTTATTGTGTTTACAGGTCGGGTGAGTCAAAAACTCCCCATTGAAAGGTCCATTTTATGGCTGGACTCTGTCCGGTTGATTTCTTGAAATTGGGCCCAAATGGGCCTTAGAGTTGGGTTAAGTGAATAGTTAGGCTTACTACGGGCCTCGGGGGCTTTAGGCTGGCCCAGGTCCTAGTGCCGGTCCGACCCATAGGTTGGGTCGTGACAGATGTGGTATCAGAGCTTAGGCTCCAGATTCTTAGGGAATGTTTGTCTAAAATATTGGGAAGAGTCTACTAGGAGTCACATGCAGAAAAATAGGGTCCACATTCGTCTTGCATTGTCATCTTTGCTTCTAGTTTCTGCTTCATATAATTATGTATAAATATGAGTCAATAGATCTGTGTAATGAGTAATTTTGAATTTTGTGGGCTAATGTTGCTGAATTTCAGGAAAATGCATAGAAGCAGGGGAGCTGCCACTACACCAGAACCAGATGTGCCTGACGAGGTGTCAGCACAGGATGAAGCGCCTGCCCCGAGGAGGCGGGGTAGGAGGCCTAGAGCTGCTCAAGTAGAGAAGCGGCCAGCCAGCTCGAGATCAATCTTTCATGGCACAGGGTCCCATGGACCCCATGGCAGCTACTCTAGCTGGTTTGCAGAGGACCATCGATATGATGGCGCAGTATATGGTCCACCCTCCACAGCAGCAGCAGTCCATCGCACCAAGAGGGGAACCTTACAAACAGATCATAAATTTTAAGAAGTTAGTGCCTGGTACTTATGATGTGTCAGACGATGCGTATCGGTTTTTGGATTCTGACGGCGAGCGAGAGCAGTCTGATTGGTGACAGAAGACTTATAGAGTGTATGCAGCATGTCATGGGGCCTATGACTAGACAGTGGATGAATGACTACATATTACCTCGGATGGAGGGTTTGTCGTGGACTCAGTTTGTGGAACTGTTCATCAATCGATTTGTGCCAGAAAGTTTTAGAGACCAAAAGCAGTGGGCCTTTGAGGCCTTAAGACAGAATGGCAGGTCTGTAGATGAATATGCTACATAATTTCTGGAATTGAGCAGATGTGCCCCTACAGCAGTAGCTACAGAAACTATGAAGGTGAAGAGATTCTTAAAGGGGCTTGATAGGAGGTATGCAAACCTGGCCATGATGTCGGATCAGTCGTTTGATGTGGTAGTTGATCGAGCCAGACAGATAGAGATTAGCTATGCTGCGGATGACAGCGGAAGAGCAAAGAAAAAGCGAGCGAGGGTTCTTGGTGTTTCCCATATGGGTGCTCAGATAGTGGTGGCGAGTAATTTGAGAGGAAGAAGTAGGAACAAGAAGAGTGGTTTTAGACACAAACCTCGAGGTTCTGCACCGGATACGGATCCAAGCGGTGGTCACGATTCGAAGTGCAGCCTGGTTCAGGATCCTCCTTGGCACCTTATGCACAGTGTGGAAGAGGACATTCAGGACCTTGTATGATGGGTTCAGGAGTATGCTTCAGGTGTGGCCAACCAGGTCACTTTGCTAGGGAATGCTCCGTGTTCAGTGAGCCATAGATGGGGTCACAAGGTTCTGTTGCAAATGTTCCTCGTCAGATTTATCCGGGTGCTTCCAGCATGGCAGGCAGTCAGTTCAGTGGCCAACCGGGCCGAGGACAAGGGGGACGTGGATTTGGAGGCAGATCAGGATGTAGAAGTCAGTATCAGGGTTCTGCCACTCAGGGTAGGGGTCAAGCTCGGGTTTTCACCCTGACCCACCAGGATGCTCAAGCTTCAAATGCAGTTGTGGCAGGTATTCTTCTGGTCTGTTCCTATGAAGCTCATGTTTTAATAGATCCGGGTGCTACGCACTCATTTGTCTCCCCTGTGTTTACCATGAGGTTGGGTAGAAACCCTACAACCTTAGAATGTCCTTTGTCGGTAGCTACCCCACTTAGTGACAACATAAATGTAGATATGGTTTTTCCGGGTAGCCCAGTAGTAGTGGATGGAAAGATCCTCCCAGCAGACTTGGTTCCTCTACCAGTGATGGATTTCGATGTAATCTTAGGGATGGATTGGTTGACAACTCATTATGCCACTTTAGACTGCAGGAACAAAAAGGTGCATTTCCACATACCTGGTGTGGAAGAGTTTAGCTTTGGTGGTGACAGGAGCGTGGCTCCATATAACTTGGTGTCAGCGATTAGTGCTAGAAAAATGTTGAGGCATGGATGCCAAGGGTATTTGGCATTGGTGAGAGATACCTCTGTAGAAGGTGTCAACATGGAAAATGTTCCTGTTGTCAGAGAATTCATGGATGTCTTCCCTGAAGAGCTTCCAGGGTTGCCACCAGAAAGGGGAATAGAGTTCTGCATTGATGTTATTCCGGGTACAAACCCCATATCAATGCCACCTTACAGGATGGCCCCAGCAGAATTGAAAGAGTTAAAGGAGCAACTACAGGAGCTGTTGGACAAAGGTTTCATACGTCCGAGCACTTCACCCTGGGGTGCTCCTGTTCTATTTGTGAAAAAGAAGGATGGGTCATTGAGGTTGTGTATTGAATATAGACAGCTGAACAAGGTGACTGTGAAGAACAAGTATCCACTTCATCGGATCGACGATCTGTTTGATCAGCTCAAAGGGGCTAGATTCTTTTCCAAGATAGACCTGCGATCAGGCTACCATCAGTTGAGAATCAGGAATGAGGACGTGTCCAAAACGGCATTCAGGACAAGATATGGTCATTATGAGTTCTTGGTGATGTCTTTTGGACTAACTAATGCACCAGCAGCCTTCATGGACTTGATGAACAGGGTGTTCAAGCCATTTTTGGACCGCTTTGTCATCGTATTCATAGATGACATTTTGGTATACTCTCGGACCGAGGAGGAACACGTGTGGCACTTGAGAATGGTGTTGCAGACTTTGAGGGAGCACCAGCTATATGCCAAAATTTCAAAATGTGAATTTTGGCTAGAAAGCATCTCATTCTTGGGACACGTGGTTTCTAGTGACGGCATTCAAGTGGATCCCAAGAAAATTGAAGCTGTAACTGATTGGCTTAGGCCTACAACAGTCACTGAGGTGCGAAGTTTTCTGGGTCTAGCTGGCTACTATAGGCGTTTTGTGTAAGATTTTTCCAGGATAGCGGCTCCCTTAACTAAGTTAACTCGGAAGAATGTTCCATTCATTTGGACAGATGACTGTGAGAATAGCTTCCAGAAGCTTAAGGAGTGTCTAACCACCGCCCCTGTGTTGACACTACCTATGAGTGGTGAAGGATACACCGTGTACTGTGACGCCTCCAGAGTTGGCCTAGGGTGTGTTTTGATGCAGAATGGAAAAGTAGTGGCTTATGCTTCAAGACAGCTGAAGAGGCATGAGCAGAACTATCCCACCCATGATTTGGAAATGGCGGCTATAGTCTTTGCGCTAAAAATCTGGAGACACTACCTGTATGGTGAAGTGTGCGAGATATACACCGACCACAAGAGTTTGGAGTACATCTTCCAACAGAGGGATTTAAACTTGAGACAGAGGAGATGGATAGAGCTTCTGAAAGACTATGATTGCACCATCCAGTACCACCCTGGGAAGGCCAATGTAGTGGCAGATGCTTTGAGCAGGAGGTCTTTTGGCAGTTTGGCGCACATTTCAGTGGAGAAGAGACCGTTGATTCGGGAAGTACATGAGTTAATGGATCAAGGTTTAATCCTAGATCTTTCAGATGAGGGGGTATTGTTGGCTCATTTTTCAGTGAGGCCAGACTTGCAGGACAGAGTTAGAGTTTCCCAGCACAGAGACCAACAATTGATGAAGATCATAGAAAGAGTACAGCAAGGTGAAGGTGGTGAGTTTGGATTTGCCAATAATGGCGCCCTAGTGCATGGTTCTAAGATATGTGTGCCCGATGTGGACAATCTTAGAAATGAAATCATGCAAGAGGCACACTATACCCTGTACAATGTCCACCCAGGTTCCACCAAGATGTACCATGATGTAAAAGATAGCTACTAGTGGAATGGCATGAAGAGAGACATAGCAGACTTTGTGTCCAAGTGCTTGACTTGTTAGAAGGTGAAGTTTGAACACCAGAGACCGTCAGGGAAGCTGCAAGAGCTCCCTATCCCAGAATGGAAGTGGGAAATGATCACTATGGATTTTGTGACTGGGTTGCCTCGTACCACGTGAAGATATGATTCGATATGGGTAATTGTAGACCGCCTAACCAAATCAGCTCACTTCTTGCCTGTGAAGACTACATATTCAGTGGCACAGTATACCCGACTCTACATTCGAGAAATAGTCAGATTGCATGGAATTCTGGCTTCCATAATATCTGATAGAGGGCCCCAGTTCACTTCTCGGTTTTGGAGGAAGTTGCAGGAGGCACTTGGCACACAGTTGAACTTTAGTACTGCTTTCCACACTCAGACAGACGGACAGTCCGAAAGGACAATCCAAACACTGGAGGACATGCTTCGCATGAGTGTTTTGGATTTTGGAGGTCAATGGGATGATCAGCTAGCTTTGGTGGAGTTTGCCTACAACAACAGTTACCATTCCAGCATAGGGATGGCACCCTATGAGGCACTATATGGAAGAAAGTGTAGGTCTCCTCTGTGTTGGACGGAAATGGGAGAAGCGAAAGTGCATGATGTAGACCTAGTGCAGTACACTTCAGAGATAGTTCCTTTAATCAGGGAACGATTGAAAACAGCTTTCAGTAGGCAGAAGAGTTATGCAGACCCCAGACGGAGGGATGTGGAGTTTGCAGTAGGCGACTATGTATTCCTCAAGGTTTCTCGATGAAAGGAGTGATGAGATTTGGAAAGAAGGGCAGGTTGGCACCTCGGTATATTGGACCTTTTGAGGTTACTGATAGAGTTGGAGCAGTTGCCTACTGGTTGGAGCTACCACCCAACCTTTCTCACGTTCATCCCGTGTTTCACATCTCCATGCTCAGGAAATACATTCCAGATCCTTCTCATGTACTACAACCGGATGAAATAGAGCTAAAAGAGAACTTGACGTTTGAGGAGCAACCTGTAGCCATAGTGGACTACCAAGTGAGACAGCTGAGATCAAAACAAATCCCTATGGTTAAGGTTTTGTGGAGGAGTCAGTCAGTGCAAGAGTGCACCTGGGAGTCAGAACGGGACATGCGTAGCAAGTACCCTTATCTGTTCAATGTGTAATCTTGTACTTTATTCTGCCTTGTGTAAAATTCGAGGACGAATTTTCTGTAAGGCGGGAAGAATGTAACACCCCAAAATTTTAAATTTTATTATTTTATGAGTATTATGGATATTTTAATTTTATTAAATTTTAAGAAATTATTTGAGATTTTTCGGATTTTAAAAATCAGGTCCGATTTTTCGAAAATATAAACTTTGATGATTTTTAAAAATTAATTTAAAGACCACGTGGCAAAACTAAAAATATATTTGGAATCTACGATTTTTTCTGAGTTTTCTGAAATTTTTTCGAAATTTTTGGACCTCGTTTTCGGTCCCGAGGCAGAGTAAAAAATTAAAAATTTTGTATCCTGAATCGAACCGGCCGAATCGAACCGGACCGGATCGGATCGGTCGAATCGGGCCGGCCTTTTCTTTTTCTTCTTCCCTTCCCCGCGCGCGTTCGACCTCCTCCCCTTCTCTCTCTCTTTTCTCTCTCCTCCCTCCTCCCCTTGCCACGCCGCCACCTCCCCTGCCTCCCCACCTCGCCGGCGCGCCACCTCAGCCCTCCCCCACGGCCGACCGCCGCCTGGAATGCCGGAAAACGGCTCTAGAAGTGACGCGCAGCGCGCGCGCGACCGTTCACCTTCCCGGCCAAAATCCGGCCGATCCGGCCACCAATCGGACCGGATCTTGTGTCTAAACTCATCTACTCATCGAGAGCTTTCCATAGACACCAAGAACACTGAAATTCATTGAGCGGTTTGTCCAATTTTTGCCCAGGAAGTTTTAGCCCATTTTGACTTTCGGGCTAGATTTCTCGCAAACCGTGAATCCCACGAGAAAATCGAGAGTACCAGAGCGCTCCAGTCGTCGAGAGCTTCGCGGTGACATAAATTTCGAATTTTTTCGACACCGTTTTTCGGTGGGTCCCACGGAACTTCGCAGTATCTTTCCGAGCATTAAATGAGCTTAGAAAACTCTAAAAAAATTTATGTACTAACTCCCATGTTGTGGGCTTCGTGTAGGTATTATCAATTCGCGGAAATTGGATAGTTGACCGGGTCTGTGAATTTCCGGCCAGACAGACCTATTACAGAAAAAGTCTCCGAATTGGACCGAGGTTTTGGCTACCCCCCATTGTCAGACATCCCGAGCTCGTTCCCGAAGTTCGAATCAGGCAAAGGTAAACCCGAACCTTGTTTTTTCGTAATTTTTTAGTGCTTAAATAGGATTAAAAAAATCCATAAAATATTTGTAGTAGCTCAGAAAATTTTGATTCTTTTTGCAATAGCCTATTAATATTGCTAAGGACCGCGGGGCAAAGTTTTAGAATTTTTAGAGCTTGTTTGGGTAGTTTTTGAAAAAATGATTAATTATAAGGACTAAATTGAAATTTTACATATTGTGATGGATGACTGATTTGATGGGCCCAGGAGGGGCTGTGTGATATGATTGAGTTGTGAATATAGAAGTGTGTTTTGAGCCATTTTGCAGGTTGGGTAGGTCCTAGATATAGGGGAGACTCTGCCGGATTTTCGGCACGACTTAGGACGTATTTGGTCTTTTCTTGATTTGTATTGAGTCATTTGTATTAAATAAATGTAATGTAATTGTCAGGTGAGCCGGGACAGCCTTCTTCCTCCATCCAGCCGTCACAGTGACCGTTGTTAAGTTTGTGAGTAAAATATTAATTTTAATTGTAATTTCACTATTATTATATGTTCAAGCATGCCCATGCATCACTTATATGCATATATCTATGTAGATAAACTTTAGGCACGATTTATGTTGCATTCATAACTGTGAAAGTGCCATGTATGTTGCTGTGGTAATTTGGAGCAGTGTGCATGCGTTGGCGTGCGTGTGATGTGGTCTGGACTATGGATATGACGGGTAGTCACGGCTTGAGTTCTTCGCTGGGACCCCCGATTTGGTTTATTAAGCGAAAGTCCGGCTTGAGTTCTTCGCTGGCACCAGGTTGGATTTAAGAGAGCTGTATAGGGGATCAGCTCCCATATATTATGATTGATATCACTGGGTGTGTGAGTGCTCCAAATTACCTTTTTGATGTTATAATGTGAAAATGTTGTTGATGTTGCATTTCACTCTACAGGGTGCATTAGTTTTAGATAGTTATAGAGATTATGGTTAAAATTGATATTTTACTCTCTGAGTCGAACGCTCACTCCTATTCAATATTTTTTTCAGGCCACAGGAAGATATTTTTTGAGATTAACCTGGTTTCTTCCTCGCAGGTCGATTATTAACGTTTGTATAAACTTGTTAAATCTTAGAATTTCCGCATGTGTTAGAAATGTTTATTTGATATGGGTCTGTAAACTAAATTATTATTTTGGACCTGTAAACTTAATATTCTATGCATGTTTGATGGACTGGATGAGGGAGCTGAGCTCCCATTTATTTTTATGCTGATGAGTATGTGGAGGGTGAGCTGAGCTCCCCAATTGAGTATTTATTGTGTTTACAGGTCGGGTGAGTAAAAAACTCTCCGTTGAAAGGTCCATTTTATGGCCGGACTCTGTCCGGTTAATTTCTTAAAATTAGGCCCAAATGGGCCTTAGAGTTGGGTTAAGTGAATAGTTAGGCTTACTACGGGCCTCGGGGGCTATAGGCTGGCCCAGGTCCTAGTGCCGGTCCGGCCCAGAGGTTGGGTCGTGATAGGAGAATTGAAATGCAATTCAGATTGGTAGGGGTCCAATTCTGGACAGCCAGACCTAGGTCCACTTCAGGGATTAAAACTATAATTCTGCCATCCCAATTGGTATAAAGTCAATTGGATATGAAAGTAGACACATAATGCCATAATTTTTATGCAAAAACTATGCCCAGAAAATAATATTAAGATAGTGAATAATTAGGTCAAATCCGGGTAAAATGCACTGCCACTGTACCAAACTGACTAAATAAACAGTGTTTGTTTATTTGGCCATAACTTGGTGTAGGAAGGTCCAAATGAACTGAATTTTATACCGATAGAAAGATGAGACATAGCACTACAACTTCAATGAAGAACACCAACCCAAATTCTGTCCATAACCTACCCAAAAAGTGAGCTACAGTCAGTACACCAAAACTGCCAGAACCAAGGAAGTGCCTAGAATTCTGTGTTTGAACTAATCCGGCTAGTCTTAGAAAATAGGTATATCTTGGGCTAAAAAATTCCAAATGGAGTGATTCAAAAAGGAAATTAAAGCTAAGATAATAAGGAACAACTTTGATGAAGGACACTTAGCCAAATTCTTACAGTAACTAGACCAATGGAACAGTAGAAAACAGGGGACTAAAACTGAAAAATTGTAATTTCTCTTAGGAGACTTAGAAATTGAATTGGTAATCAATGCTAACAAAATTGACACTCAAAATGTGGTATATGAGTGCAATTAGAATTAATAAACCTACTAAGTATGAAAAATTCAATATTTTAACTTGAATAGTGCAATGAATAGTGACCCAAAATATAAAATTCAAAGGATACCAATTTAAGCAAATTTAAGGCTACAATTAAGTAGGCATGAAATAAATTAATGAATTTATTATGAGATATGGTACTAAAATACTGCAAACTGTGTGTTTCAGTTGAAAAAGAGACTGGAAAGGGATCTTGAAGGAAAAACCAAAATTTGAAGTAAACTAGTCAACAAAGAGGTTTGTGCACAACTAGTTTTACATTGCTAAAGTTTTGCATATTTTATTTGGTTAAAGGATTTTAGTTTCTTTATATATTATATTTACCAATTATTGAGTTTATTTCAATGATTATTAAAATGTGTTATGGTATAAATGAGTTTAATTGAGGGAAAATGATCAACATATGACTTTATTCTAGATATGGATTGAATGAATTTAGTTTGGAAGTTGTGATTGAAATGGGATTTGCATGAAAAAATACAAATTTATATTTTGAATTGTGATGAGCATAAAAAATTATTGGATATTGGAATTGACATTAAATTGAATTGTGTTGTCATTTATGCTTACAAAAAGGACAAAGAGATTCATGATATTGTTTTATATCTCACTATAGATGCTTGACTAGGTTATTACCCGTCTCCCTCATTTGTTGAGGAGACAATGGAGTTAGCTTTGTTTTGACTATCATAGTACGTGCATAGGCTTAGATTCTCCTCTTATTAGAGGTTGGGTTTAAGTTTTTCATTGGCCATTTCGGAAGTTGCATTGTTGTGGTGTGTACTGTGCACGATGATTCGACCTCCCTTACTATAAGGAGTTAGAATCCCGATTCGATCTCCCTGACCATAGGGAGTTAGAATCGCCCCGAAGATGGCCCTTACTGATTAGTCTTGCATAGTTAGTGAGATAAAGAATGGGTTTTGAATAGTAAAAATTGTGATTTCAAATGGGATTTATGCATAATTGATTTTATTGAAATTAAGATTTATTTCTATAAATTACTGGAATTACTTTAAATGTTCAGTTATGATTTGATAAATTGAAATTCTTGAGCAAAGTCATTTTAACAAATGATTTATTTTATTGGCAACGAATATTTTGATTTTTGAAATTTTTATGGAAATTCAGGATTTCCAAATTCTTTGCTAAAATTTTGGCAAGGTATTGCATATTACATTTTAAATTATAGTTGTGCACCACTGAGTTCACCACTCAGCGATAGTTTTGTATGCTGTCGCAGATAAAAGTAAAGATAAAGCAGCTGAGTGAGATTTCCGGTAGCTACGCCTTGAAGACTCATTGGGATTAGCTTCGGGTATATTAGAGGTATACCCTTGTACATTAGATTTTAATGTATGTATGTAATTATACGTATGTAAATTGTTTGAGCAGTTGTACAAAAACTCTTGTAATATTATTTTGATATGTAATGAAATCAAATTATTGTAATCTTAATTTGAGAATTTCTTTACTTGTATATTTTTGTAATATTAATTTTATTATCCTAATGAGTATGATATTCAAACTTCCTCTTGAGTTTTGAAACCCATGTATAGCTTGAAAATTGAATTGAGTTGATTGTGTTGAATTGGGATATGAAAATGATTTGTATTGGAGTTGTAGTTGAGAAAATATATTGGAAGTATTTTTCATTTCAGGTTTGAAGAACTGTTTTCTCAAAATACAGTCATTACTCTGCCGAAATTTGGAAAAATTTTTATAACACCAGATTTTAATCGAGAATTTGATTTATGACTTAGTGTCAATTAAAGGTTTTTAATACTTGATAAAAATTACCCACCAACTTAAAAATGAACGGAAATTATTTTAAAATCCCTTGTAGTATATTTAATGGGTTACCGGTAGATGAAGTATGATAATTCATTAAGTGTACTACGGGATCATGTTATGCCTTACGAAGGAGTAGGGTGTGACACACATTACCATTAGTTTCACAATTATCTCTAGGCCTGGAGTGTCCTAAGGTCCCACACGAATTTAGGATAGCAATTGAGCTCACAGTCACTTATCGGGTTGATCACCCACCACCGAGACTTCGGCTCATTTAACCGATTATGATTTGTTTTTCTTATTTCTATATCACCTTCATATAATTTCTATTAATTTTTGTTTATGACTTTTCTAGATGGCTTAGATATAGTTCTAAATATCCTGATTGTCCGGACAAACACTAGTCATCGAAATAGTAAAATGTATAGATTATTTAGTATGGGAGTGTTACAATTTCTTTGCTTAATGTTAGATTGCATATTTTTTATATTATCAAATTTATATATAATCAAAATTAATATGTAAATTTCATGTAATATATTTATTTGAAAAAATTTAAAGTATTGAAATATGTTAAATAAGTTATAAAGGGTCGTGTTAAAACGTATTAAATGAATTTAATCGTGTCAAATTGTATTAAATTAGTTGAATTGTGTTAAATCTATTAAGAGTGTAATATCGTATCTAATTAATCAAATATGATTTAATATTAATTGTGTCATGTTATATAACTCATATAATTAAAGAGTTGTGTTCATATTTGTATTTAAAATTTTGATATGATTTCATTAATCGTGTCGTATTCGTGTCATATTCTTGTGGATATGAGTACGACTTACCAATTCGAATTACTACTCATAGATTTTTTGTAACACCCCCGGTTGCATAGCCTGGTAGATTTCACTGTTCCGGTGACCGGTGTCGGTTCGGACAATTAAGGGGATTAGGACCACACTTAAGACAACTTAAGAAGCCATAAACACAAATAATTAGTAATGTTTAATTATTGACTATAAATAAGAAAAACAGAACATAAGAAGTTAAACGAGCCGAGAGTCACAGCGATGAGTGACCTCCTCGGGAACGACTGCGAAGTCGTTTTAAACTCAAATTTCGAACCGTAAAAAGTGACGCTGGGTCCTTAGGACCCTTATGAACATAGTGAAAAAGAGAAAATCACGAAAAAGAACTATTAAGCCAGTCAAATAATTAGGTCAGAGAGCCAAAAGAAATATTGGATTATTTGCAAACCGGGATGAACCGGCGAGGGGCAAATTGGTCAATTGACCCCGAGAGCTGACTTCTGACCTAACTGTCAAATAAAATCGGAGAAATAAAAATTCAAAAACATTTTTTTTTGCTTCTTCTTTTGCTTTTCCCGTAGCTCTCTCCTCTCCCTCTCTTCTTATTTTGTTCCACCATTTTTAAGCAAGAAAAGCTTGGAATTCTTGGTTCCTTTCCATAAATCCTCTAAATCCCAACCTAGAAATTTTATTTACCAACCTTAAACCTTGTTGATTTCCCTTGAAAGGAAGTTTGAGCAAGATTAGGAAAGAAAAAAAAAAAGAAGAAAATTGAGGAAGAGGAATTTCAAGTGAGGTAAGCAAGCTAAATTGCAAATTTTAGTTTATTGGTTATCTTTGTGGTTTGAGTAATCTAGAAATTTAATTAAAATCAAAAGAAAACATTTGTAGAGGACCAAAGGGAATTTCAGCCAGCCATGGATGTGGGAGAGTTTGATGCATTTTGAATGAATTAAATGTGTTAGTAAGTTTGTATGAAAGTGATAGTAAGATTGAAATGCTTAAATGTGAATAAATACAACATTTTAGTGTAATTAGGGTTTGGAAGCTAGGGTTTATGAATCAAAATTTGGAGAAATGCATAAATGGCATGTTTGACCTATTGTGAAGTGAAATAATGGTCAATTATGACCAAATGGATTGTGTGAGAATGGTAGGAAATCAAACCAAATTCGTAGGTTAATGGTCATCTTCTTTGGCAGCATGACCAAACCCACTTTGAAGGACCAAAACTCAAATTTTACAAGTCCAATTGATATGCCACCAATTGGAGATGAAAATAGACATAAAAGAGCACAATTTTCATTAAGGAACCATGGCAAAAAACTGACCAAAACTTGGTGAAACAATTGACCAAAGTGAATTGATTGCAGGCTGCTACTGCACTAAACTGACCAAATGAATAGTAACTGTTCATTTGGTCATAACTCGAGTTAGACAGGTCAAATTGACCTGAAATTTGGCCAGGGGTTAGAGGGCATATAGATATAAAACTTTCATGAAGAACATCACCCCAAATTATGCCATTAACCCATTCTAATTATTGAGCAAAGTTAGGTTACTAAATCTGCAACTCTGCAGAATTTTCAGTGAGCAGCAATGTTTGGATGGCTATAATTCCCTCTAGAAAACTCGGATTTAGGCGATTCTTGAACCGATGGAAACCTAAGACATAGTAGAACATTTCATATGAAGAAAGTTAGACCAAATTATGAACTTAACTTAATCAAATTACTGACCAAAGTTGGATCAAAATCTGCCAGAACCCAAAATACCAGTATGAACAGTACACGTGAACAGTAAACTTATTTTGGCCATAACTTGAGCTACAAAACTCCGATTGAGGTGATCAAAAAATGAGAATACACTTAAGACAATAAGGAACATTTTATATGAAGGAAGTTTTGTTAAATTCCAACAGTAGATCGACCAATGGAATAGTGCAACTTCGGAGAACCAAAACCGAAAATTTGCAATTTTGCCAAAATGACCTAAGCTTTGAGAAAATGACCAAAACCAACAAGTTTAATGACCAAAATGTGGTATGTGGGTGAAGTTGGAGTTTCCATACCTATTAATTCTTAGAAAGTCAATTATTTGACTTTAATAGTGCAGTGAATA
The DNA here is from genome assembly GCF_030052815.1 of Hevea brasiliensis. Taxonomy (NCBI): domain Eukaryota; kingdom Viridiplantae; phylum Streptophyta; class Magnoliopsida; order Malpighiales; family Euphorbiaceae; genus Hevea; species Hevea brasiliensis. The sequence continues at coordinate 74,707,130 of NC_079507.1, read as the reverse complement.
GTAACCCGAAACACAAAATTTAAAGAACGTCGAATTTAGCACGTTAGAGCTAGGTAATTATGAAGCTAAATTTATTTTGGATCTGTGTTAAGTTTTAGTACTGAAACATTGTAAAATTGTGTGTTTCAGTTGAAAAGAATATCGGGAAGGAACCCAAGGAACCGAGTCGAGGCTAAGGGACGACTCGTTTGAGGTTTGTGCACAACATATACTTTTATAATCATCTTTTGCATATCGTTTTGAATAATATGAAATATCGGATTATGGCATTCTTATGATGTTTGATCTAAATTGTTGAAAGTTATTATGTATATTTGAAAAGACAATGTTTAGCAAATTGTTAAGATAAGTTTTGAAATCACAGTGTCATGACCACATATTTGAACACCTCACTAGCACGACTAGTGGGGGTAATTAGTTTTGAATTTTGATTCCTTCTCTGGAGAAGTGTTGAGGTGTGCTAGTAGAAGAGGATGTGAATAGATATCCATATATTTGAGCTAGCTAGCCTTGTGATATGATTTCTCTTTAGCCTCTGGCTATTGAGATTCTATTTGTTTCGAATGGCGTGATCTAACTGTGGGTTTTATGAAATGTGTTTTGATACTTTGAAATGAACTTGGTTTACATATAAAATCTCACAATGCATGATTGTATTTAATTTTCATGTTTAGCCAAATTTTTGAATGAATGTGCTTTAAGCTTTGCATAAAGATTATTTTAGTATATTGTGCACCACTGAGTCCTAGTACTCAGCGATAGCTTTTATTGCTGTCGCAGATACAGAGACTAGAGGAGCAGCAGACTGAGCTGCTGAAGTGTGTGAAGTCATCAGCTTGAAGCCTTCGGGTATAATTTATACCCTAACTGTAAATACTTCTTTTGATGTATATATTGCACATAAATGTATGGACATGTAAAAATGGGTCTTGAGCAGCTTGTACACAAATTTGTATGATTTAGTTTATGTTTCTTTTGATATAAATTTGTAAGGTTGCGTATAAATTATTTTGTTTTTAATGAATATGAATGATATTGATTGACAGTATTTTGAGAACTATTGAACTTGTGAATTTTGAGAAATTGACTGAGTTTGATTGTGAAACCGAATTAGTGGTTGAGAAAAACTTTTAGAAGTGCTTTTTACAGGTATTCGAAGAATGGTTTTCTCAAAATACAGAGGAAACTCTGTCAAAATTTTTATAAAATTTGCGGAAAACTAAAATGGCCAAAAATATTAATTAGTTTTAATTTCAACTAAATGTTTTCAATACTTATTAGAAATGCTCACCACTTGTCAAAGATAAGAAAAATATTAACTAGTTTTAGTTTAACTACATATTTTAAGTACTTATTAGAAAATGCTCACCACTTATCAAAAATAAGAAAATTGTTTTAAAATCCCTTGTAGGGTACTTAATGAGTTATCGGTAGGTGAAGTGCGGTAGTTTATTAAGTATTCTACGGGATCATTAGGTCTTGAGCAGCTTGTACACAAATTTGTATAATTTAGTTTATGTTTCTTTTGATATAAATTTGTAAGGTTGCGTATAAATTATTTTGTTTTTAATGAATATGAATGATATTGATTGACAGTATTTTGAGAACTATTGAACTTGTGAATTTTGAGAAATTGACTGAGTTTGATTGTGAAACCGAAGTAGTGGTTGAGAAAAACTTTTAGAAGTGCTTTTTACAGGTATTCGAAGAACGGTTTTCTCAAAATACAGAGAAAACTCTGTCAAAATTTTTATAAAATTTGCGGAATACTAAAATGGCCAAAAATATTAATTAGTTTTAATTTCAACTAATTGTTTTTAATACTTATTAGAAATACTCACCACTTGTCAAAGATAAGAAAAATATTAACTAGTTTTAGTTTAACTACATATTTTAAGTACTTATTAGAAAATGCTCACCACTTATCAAAAATAAGAAAATTGTTTTAAAATCCCTTGTAGGGTACTTAATGAGTTATCGGTAGGTGAAGTGCGGTAATTCATTAGGTATTCTACGGGATCATGTGATGCCTTACAGAGGAGTAAGGTGTGACATTTTTAACATATGCTTAGAGAAATCAAAATGTAAATGCAAATTATCATCATTTCTCGTAATTAAATGACAAATTCAAGTACTTATCCATAGTTTTGCATAATTATATATTGATAAAATATAAAAATTTGACTAAATTTAATAAAATTGTATAATATAATTCAAGTGGGTTAGTATAATTATGAATGTACACTACACTCATAGATTAGTTAAGTGTTCAATTTATGAAATTCACAGGCTAGGGAGAGTCTCACTTTGCACGTTTAATGCTCAAGAAAAAATAATTTTTTATCAATCATAAAATGAAGACGGAAAGATATCTTATAAATATATAAAAAAATTTGTATAATATATTTTATAATAGTTAAATTTAAAAATTACTATATTTTGTAATAGTTAAATTTAAAAATTACCTAATTGATCATTCTAATAATGAAATAAATATATAATGAAAATATAGAAAGAAAAATTATTTAAAAACAATTAAAAGAATGAAGAACCAATATAGAGAACATACTGATTTTCCAAATAAAACTATAATATTAAATGATAGCCTTAAAAAAAAAAAAAAACAAAGAATTTGGGTGGTCCCCACTTGTCTCCGCTTGGGATCAGCCGCACGTGTTAAAAGATACCAAAATTGCCAGTTAATTATTTTTTTAATATATTATATTATAATGAATGCTTAAATTTTTATATTTTAAAAAATTTATTATATATTTTTATTTATTTTTAATTAATAATAAAATATTTCAATATTTAATAAAATAAATTATTATTTTATCCTTAAGTTTTATAATTACCAACATTTTTATATTTAAAGGTTTTTAATTTATTATTATTACTAACCATTTTTTTAATTTCTAAATTACAATGTAAAGATATTTTTAATTATAAAATATAAAAAATTAAATATAAATTATAACATAATATAAAAATAATTTATTCAGAGGCAAAACGAAAGACGTCACGTCATTCTGCGCTTACTTTTCACAGTTTTACCTACACAAACAATTCCGCGGGTAATTTTTATAATAGGTCCTTCAACTTTATCTCATAATAATTTCATTTTTTTTAGAAAAAAAATAATTTCTTTTTTTTTAATTTAAAAATTTATTATAATATATTTAAAATTAAAATTTAAAAATTATTTTAATAAATTAAAAATAAAATTCATAAATAAAATTTCTAATACAACATAAATTAATTATTATCAAATATTCAATATTAACCAATAATAATAATTATTAACTATTAATTATCAATTATAACTAAATCAATCAACTAAAAAAAAATTATTCCCATTCGAGAAAAACCTGCCCAAACAAAACGCCCATTATTTTTTACGAACCCGTGGACTTATTTTATTTTATTTTATTTTATTTTATTTTCCGCTTCATGGAAATGGAATATAATGATTCAAAAGCGTCTCCATCAAAGTTTCTGTCTTTTATTTTTTTTCCCTCATATTTTTATTAGGGTTTGGAAATTAGATTCGATCGTATCGCTTCGTTTCTCGATCTTAACCCCATTCGCCATCATTATCATCATTATTATTTTAAGTTCTTCCTTTAATTTGTATTATTCATTTTAGCATTCTCTTTAGGTTTCGATTATTTGTAACCAAGTTCACGCCCATTTTTCATTAGATTTTCATATTCCTAATTTGGGAGCTAAGACTCGCTTCTTCGATTGGTTTCTAGGGTTTCTAGCGGTACAATTTTGTGTGTAGGTATGCTCAGAATAGTTGCTAATTGGTGATGGTTTATTATTATTTTTTTTTATAGAAATATACTAGTATAATTAAGGTGGGATTTTTTTTTTCAGAAAAAGCTCTGTAAGTGGCTTGATGAGAGGAATTTAATGGTTTGAATTTGTTTTGCAGTGAATGAACTGAAGGAGCTTACTTGGAAGGGATTTTTGGGAAATTATTTATAAAATTGGGGAGAAATAATGTTTGTACCGGGTATGGATTCTGCCAGAGAAGCTGGTGGTGGAGTTGCGGGCACAGTATTAATGCGGTTTGTGTGGCCTCACGGGGGTCGAAGTGTATTTCTGAGCGGTAGTTTTGATAGGTAATAGTGATTTTTTAAAAAAAATTTTTTTGTTCGTTTAAGCATGTACCTTCTTTTATAATTCATATTTGGTTGTACTATACGCGATGGCTTTAATTGATTGGTTGTCCTTTTATTGTGAAGATGGACTAGGCTCGTGCCTATGTTGCCCATGGAAGGCAGCCCTGCAGTATTTCAGGCCATTTGCAGTATAACACCCGGTTATCACCAGGTGGGTTTTAGTTTGTTGTGATTTTGATAATTGAGAATTATTATGATTATCATTATCATTGTCACATTTTTTTTGGTGTTTATATGACATGCACTGTTGAATTTATTTATCTATTTATTGAGATGTTGATTTCTCCTCAGTCTTCGTGCTGTGGTCTAGTGTGAGAGTGAAGAGGAGGGAAAAAAATTGCGTTGACTTAGAATTGGAGGGAGTTCATGGCAATTGATTTCTCCAACAATATGGTTAAAGAGACATACTTGGTGTATATTGTCACTTTCATAAATGCATGGTGAGATGGATAGGTTTTATTTCAAAGTACATGTGCAACCTTTGATCAGCACTGCAGATCAGATGTTCAAAGTACTTGGAATATTTTCCATTCATCAAACCTTTCAAAACATTTGACTTGAATAAGATAGGCTGCAATCCATTGTTTTATGTCATTATTACATAGCATGTATGGTTGTTTTATGTCATATTGATATACCAAGATATTTTTGATATAGTATAAATTTTTGGTTGATGGAGAATGGAAGCATGACGAGTGCCAACCTTGCTCAACAAGTGAATATGGGGTAGTGAACACTGTCCTGTTCACTGGGGAAGCCAATTACAATCCGATCATAGGTCCAGAGATGGCATTGGGATCTGGCAGGGAAATGGATAATGAGACCTTTAGACGTGTGGTGAGATACACTTCTACTGTGACTGCCTGAAATTGCACTGTGTTTCATTGGTGGTCTTTTAGCAGTTCGAAAAATAAGATTATTGGAATTTTTATTCGCTGACAATGATATGCATATATTTTTTTTTAAATAATAATAATAATAATACGGATATAGAGCTTTGTAATCCATCATAAAAAGTTGAGAATCCTCATATTGCATATTATTTTCTTTAATTTTTCCCTTGTCAGAAACTGTTGTTAGATTGCATTTGTTTAATTTTCACTAAAAACATTTTCCCTTTTCCATGTTACTTGGTGTAATTGGGATGTGATTTACATTGCAGGTCCATGTATCAGATAGTACAACAAGTGACATGTCACCAAGGATATCAGAGGCTGACTTACAGGTGTCTCGTCACCACATTTCTGTATTTTTGTCAACTCACACCACATACAAGTTACTTCCCAAGTCAGGCAAGGTTTGGATCTTTTGCCTGTGTTCTTTATTATGAGACTCCTTTTGGGTTATTTGAACTTGATTTCTGCAAATTTCTTCCTTATTCTCCTAATTTAGTACATGTAGCACACAGGTTGTTGCTTTGGATATTGATTTGCCAGTAAAGCAAGCATTTCATATTTTGTATGAGCAGGTATGTAATTTACTTTTTCCTTAGCCTTAGAATCTTGTTGAGTGTCTTCGGACCTACTTTAGTTGAGCTTCTTGTCACATATTCTGAATTGAGAGGCCATGCGAAGAAAAGGGGGGAAAATTTTTTCCTCTCTTTGCTGAACCTCATATATTTATATTTGGAGGAGTAAGCATGCATACTATGCAAATTTAAACAATCTATGATTTGCATTCTCAAAGTACTCTTTGTATTGCAAGTGAAACATTGTTGTCAAAACTAAAGTGCTACTGAAATAGTAGCAGACATAATGTAATAATGGAGTCCACTCCAGACCACTCATGTAGTATGACCATTTGTTTATTGTTTTAGAATGGATTGATAACTTATTTCATTAGTTCTCAGAGCCACCTTCAGCTAGGATGTTTGTGTGGGGTTTGTCATGTTATCATTTTTCACATGGTGATGAGTGGTGGCATTCATGCATACTTTATTGTTGCTGATGATAACTTGGGTGTGCATATTTTCTGATGTAAGCTGTTTGTTTCCAGGGAATTCCTGTGGCTCCTCTTTGGGACTTCAGCAAGGGCCAGTTTGTTGGAGTGCTTAGTGCATTGGATTTCATTTTAATTTTGAGAGAGGTATGTGCATGTCAAATTAAAGTGTCTTTTATTGGTGAGTATTCTATGTGCAAATATCTCTGTTTGTTCATCCATATTGCTCAAACTTACATGCATTGGTTTTCAAGTTGCCAAGTATCCTGTATTACCAGGATATAGATTGTGCAAGAAAAAAATTGCCAATTAATATTTCAAGGAATTGTTCTTCACATAATCATATGTTATGATAGTTACTGAGATACAAGAAATTTGAACGTAACTGTTTTGGAGCAAAAGCTAGATTTGAAGAATTTCTCCGTTGTTTCCACCACATGTTGATCTTGGAAATTGTTTTCCTTTGGAATTTTTGGTTTTAGAATGAAACAAAAATGTACTTGATGGTTTTGTGAGATATTATCATGTATACTGGGCTACTTCTACTTGCTTAATGTTTTACTAATGGATTCTACAATGGGAAAAGGCCTTTGATTGTAATGTTATGTGTTTCTGTTAATGCTGAGTCACCGTCTACTTGCAGCTTGGAAATCATGGATCAAATTTGACAGAGGAAGAGCTTGATACACACACCATATCTGCCTGGAAAGAGGGAAAAGCATATCTGAATAGACAAATTGATGGGCATGGGAGGGCATTTTCTAGACGTCTCATCCATGTGAGTGGGTTTATGGTGTACTTGTAGCCTCTGTTTAAATGCACAACTCATATTCATATTCATGGTTGTGATTATTCCTTGTGCTTCATTTATTGGTTTGTTTGTATTGCTCTAACTTGTGGAACTCAGCATCAGTGATAATGTCTGTATGATTTACAATAATAATAATAATAAAATAAAAGTTAGGCATGGGTGGCTTCTGTAAATTGACTGGGCAGTTTGTTGATTGTGTTAGGCTGGGCCATATGATAATTTGAAAGAGGTTGCTTTGAGAATATTGCAAAAAGAGGTGGCTACAATTCCCATTATCCATTCATCTTCAGAAGATGGTTCATTTCCGCAGCTACTGCATCTTGCTTCACTTTCTGGAATACTTAAATGTAAGTCTCTTGGTTGGCTTGCTGAACAGTTGCATGGGTGTTATTACTAACCAAGGGAGATTAATTTCCAGGTATTTGCAGATATTTTAGACATTGTTCTGGCACCTTGCCTATACTTCAACTGCCAATTTGTGCACTTCCAGTGGGTACATGGGTTCCAAAGATCGGAGAATCTAACAGACGCCCTTTGGCAATGTTGAGACCAAGCGCTTCACTTGGTTCAGCTTTAAACCTGTTGATTCAAGGTATGCTTCTTGTTTCTATCAAGTTCATGAAAAGGAAAATTGATTATCCAGGGAGAAGCGGGTGTTTCATGATAAAGATGAAGTTGATTTTTAATGATAATGAGTCGTAACTTTTTCTAGTAAGCACCTTGAAGTTCTTTTGCCAATATCAAGAATTGACTAATTATGATGGTAAGCTTTCATACCGCATGCATTGGAGGTTGCACGTTGGTAAGTGGGTGTTAGGCTTCTAAGGTCACAATAAGCCTTGTGGAGTTACAAAAGTGAAAATTGTGCAAAACTTTCTGCTAGGACCTTTTTCTGTTTCTCATTAATGGTCAATGGTGGAGGCAAGTTGGTTAGATACAACATATGACCTGTCCCTTTTCCTTGGCAAATTGCAAGCATTAGATGTGGTATCAGTTTGCTTGTGGTTTCTAAGCATTAGGGGGGAAGTTCTTAGCTGTAGCTTTAACAAGCAGTTTGGGATTTTATTGAGGTTCATCAGCAAAATAGCACACAAGATTGATGACCGAATAAGTGTGGGCTGTGTGGCATATCTGGAATTTATATCAAATGTATAAATGCTCCAACAGATCTGGAACTATGAAATCACATGCTTTAATAAGATGAGAGTTCTGTAATTTTCATTTTCATTTCACCTACCATTTTATTGTTCACACTCTCCTTGGTCCAGCTACTAGCGAACGAAATTTTGCGTAGGTACCATCGTACCTCATCTAAGCAGGATTTGGTCTTAGGTTATTGGTATGGTGCTGAGAGACTTTACTACTCAGCTAGTTTCCTTAGATGTTTAGTTTAGTGAACAGGACTACACATGTCATTGTGTCAAGGATTGGCCTTTTATGGTATCATCAGTAATAATATGCCTACTGCCACTCTTCATTTTATGTGAATCCTTATTCCAATGTATTTCCTTGTATTTGCAGCTCAAGTAAGTTCAATACCAATAGTCGATGATAACGACTCCTTGCTAGATATATATTGTCGGAGGTTAGTAGTTCTTCTGGGTGTAATATGACTGTATTAAGAGCTCATTTTGGAACTATTTTTTGATTTTGAGAATAAATGTTATTGTTTTAAACAGTGATATAACTGCTTTGGCGAAAGATAGAATTTATACACATATCAATATTAATGAAATGACTGTTCATCAGGTATTGATCCTTCTTCCCCTCTTACTTTTCATTCCCTTGAAGATGTTCACTGTGCCAGTTCATATTTGTTAATTGAAAGCAATAACTTAAATTTGTAGAACAACTCGTTGGCTTGTTGCGCAATGTGGATTTTATTTAGTTTAATTGAGCTGAATGGCAATACCCTTTAGAGTCTCTATATTTGAAAGATTTTAGGTCAGCATCGGCAGGTACCCACCTTAGAGTATGAGCAGTCTTCCAACAGGAACAAGGACCTTAGGTTTTACAAGGACCTTAGGTTTTACAAGAAGCGATTTTACTGGGGAATTCTTAAATTTCAGATTGCAAACTTAAACATGGGAGAGCGCATGAAAAAACCTTAGAATGCAACTACTGGTTGGACATTGTGAATCAGTATCACTTCATAGACATGGCATCAAGATTTAATTCCACTGTTTGAATCTGGCTTTGTGAATTTATTTGAATTATTAAGCATTGTTTATGATGAATTTTTTTATTCTATCATATTTAAAAATGCAGTTTAAAATTGGGAATGTGCTTGGCATCGTGCTGATATTGGGGCATATGTTTATTACTGTTATTATTTCGATTGATTAGGCTTTGCAATTGGGACAAGACTCCTATTCTCCAAATGAGAGACTAAATCAAAGATTTCAGATGTGTTTGCGTTCTGATACATTGCATAAAGTGATGGAACGGTTGGCAAACCCAGGTAATTTAAAATTCTTTAAAAATTCAAGTGGTGCCTTTCAGAAAATCCCTTCATCAAATTAATGGCCCTCAATCCTGGGATTTCAGGTGTTAGACGGCTTATTATTGTGGAAGCAGGCAGTAGACGTGTTGAAGGCATTGTTACACTGAGTGACATCTTCAAATTCTTGATTGGATAAGTTAATGACCACAGAAATTATAACTTGAAAGGGATTGTGCAGTGGTTTTATGATTCCTGGCATATTTTATAGCAGCATCTCCTGCCTGGTTCCAATGAGACTCCAGTACTTTCCATGTCATTTTGATCTCATTTCTTTGAAATCAACCATTGGATTGGCCTCCTGCTTGGTTGCCTATTTTTAGAATTTCAGGCTAACAGGGGGGCATGCAATTTGAGAGCTGATTCTGTCCTGATTCTCTAATTTGTTTATACCCTGTCCTTTTCGTTACAAACGACTTTGTGCCATTGATGTAAATTACTAAATTTCATGTATGTGGGGAGCAGCATGGGATGTGTAACAGTTGTGTGCTGCTGCAAAGTGGAGAAGGATAGGGAGGGGGGAATATTCTCTTCTATGCTTCATTAGGCTGTGATTGGCCCTTAGAAAATTTGATGGGGTTGTAACTGGCCTTTTTCTTTTTTATTGATTTACTGATTGTTGTTTTATAGTAGCAGGAGAAAGTTTATGTTTACGACTCCTGAATGAGAGAAACCAGCAAATACCAGTTTTCTATCTAGTTGATGGTTGGCAGCCAAAGATAAAATTTCAAAGTTCAAACTTCATTTGGTGCATTTTCATGAGAGAAAGAAGGCTGAATTCGTATGACAGATACTTAGCTTCAAAACTAGCTCAATTTCAAGTGGGTTACCAAATAATAAATTATTCGCCACATAAGGTTTGAATGTCTGACCTTAAATCGTAGTAGATACTGTAAAATTGACCATGCATGTGTGTATTATCAACAAAACAGATAAAGCAAAGAGACATCAAAATTAGAGTGGGTTGATATGAGGACTTGATCATTGTCTCATTCTCCTTTTTGGGGTTTCTGCTATAATGAAAGAAAAAATTATTTGTATGTAAATTGATTATACCTAGATTAGGCGGCTACCAAGCGTAACAAGACCTTTTCTACTAGATGGGGATCCAATCAGTAAAACCTAAATCAAAGACAATAAACAGTTGAAGAAAATTAACGGGGAGATGATGGTGCGCAAGGTTGTCAAACTCGCTTTTTTAACCTAGAATCGGTGAAGAGTTGTAAAATTGTATCATAAAATCATAAGATTTTGTAACTAACGAAAAAGTACCTTTCAAAAAAAAAAATGTAATCATATTAATAAATTTCGATGTACATTTAAGAGGTTATAAAGAAAAGCTTTCTAATATATTTTTAAATTTTATATTCAAATTATTTAAATTTTAAGTGAAATATTTTTTCATCAAGTTATCAATATGATAATAATTAAAATTATACACATACACACACACACACATATATATATATATATATTTTATATTTGAAAATACAATTTCAAGTTTTCAACTATGAAAATATGTAAATACAAATAATAGAAATATTTGATGAATAATGCGTAGAAATTAGATCATATTTATGATGATTGAAATATAACAAAAGTTGTTCAAAACATAATATAAAAATTACAATGTATACATAATGATTGTAATAGCAAAAATAATAATTATTACTATATTAAAAAACTTAAAAAATCTAGAAATGAAGTTAAAATAAATAAATGATAATGATTTTAATGAATTAAAAGGAAATATTTTAAATTGTAAAATTTTTACAAATATAAAATCATAAAATCATAAAATCGTTTTGTTTAAAATTTTATTTTACAATTTAAAATCATGATTTTACTTCAATTTTACTTAATATTGATTTTACATATGTTTTAACTCATTTTGATAATTTTAACTAGTAAAATCATATCAGTTAACTCACAATTTTAACAACTATGATGGAGCAGATGGAACGCCAAAGTTAAGAAGAAAGGCAAATTTGCTCTTCCTCCTCCCTCTTACAGGTCACAGCAACCCAGGCTTTTATTTCGTTATGACCAAAATAACCGAACCAGGTTTAGTTAATAGCCTTTATTTTTTTCCCCTTCTCTCTATAACCTTTCAAGTTGGCATTGTCCTTACGTACTTTGTGCAGCTTGACCATAGCAGATGAAACCAACTTGACATGTATCGCTGGGAATCTACATAGATAATGCCATTAGAGAATAGTTTCTAACAGTAGAAACATCCATGATCACTATTAGGGGCACAAAGAATAAGAGATGTTGATTCTTATATTGAGAGCAGTGTCGTGGAACCACAGGTATTTTGGTACATGTACAGACTCCTGTTTACATTTAACAAACAAGAAATAGGAAAAAGAAATGAAGGGAATACATGTCGGATTGTCATATTCAAGCAACTGATTCCACTCTGATATTATACACTTAAGAAGGGAAAATACCAAAAAAAAAAAAAAACAATTATTATGAGCTATGTAGGTATGAGTGCCAATATCTGATTCCTAATAATCCCCATGCATTTCTGAATATCTGCATAAATTGGAAGGTTTGGTGAACAACATGGCTTCAAACTTGTAACCGCAGAATCTAGTACCTCGGCAACATCACTTGGTGGAAACTGCCGTTCTGTACATTTCTGCATTTTAATTTTACAAAGATAATCAACCAGGACTCTCATGTACAACAATAAATTCAGAAAAGCTATATTTTGTAGGGAACAAAGAAGTGTTGAACATATCAACATAGCCTAAAACTCACCTGAATCATAAGCAAAGTAGCTACACATTGCGTAATGAGTTCTGAAGGGATTTGTGCTTCATTTTGGTCAGATATATGGTCTAAGTGAGTATCAGAAGCATGACTGTTTGCCCCCACATTTGCCGCACAGGAACCTGACTGATCCTGAGAAGCCAGGCTACCGTGAACTAAATTTGCAGTGGTAGAAGTTTGCATGCCTGGTGTGCTTAAATCATCTACTGAAAGTTGATTATTTACAAAATCTATAGCCTCCTCGATACTCTCAAAGCTGCTTACTCCCTTCTTCAAAGATGACATTGCCTAAAATAGTTAAAAGTTAGAACAGGGTCAATGTTTGGAGCACATGGATTATAAATTTCAAAAAAAAAAAACCAGTGATGGTATGGCCTTATGCATCCGCTTGTGTGATCGGATGGCTCATTATTTCAGACATGAAAAGATACATAACCAACTGCCTAGCCACACGCTATCTACCAATTCACTTTGCTTCAAAACTGTCAATACAAATGTTCCCACTGATTTTCACCAATTGGAACAGTCTATTCAAGATATTAGGTTATGTCAATGGAAAATAGCATTCACTTGCAGGATGAGCATTTTAATTCTATGCACTCAGGGCCCCAACATAAAAGGTGATAGCAGTTGTACTACTCCTCTCTAAAAAACATTATTTTAGCACAGAATCGCAACTGTAAGGTTAACTTCCAAACAATTCTATGGTAGCAAGTTATAATTATAAGCAAATTAGATATCCTAAAACAAATTTTGGTCTACACAGAAGTCAGAAATGCAAACAGGACACCAGTAGAAGTGTTAAATAGCCTTCCAACCTGCATAGCTGCATCAACCATTGTCTGAGCTTTTGTTCTTGAACTTTCAACAATCTCAGCCACATGAGATCCAGATTCTTGAATCTCGTCTGCAGAATGGTCAAAAGAGCAGCAGTGCCCAGCTGGTTCACCTATACCGATCATGGGCTTCAGCCATACATGTGGGTTATTCCCTTGATAAGTGTTACGTTGCCTCAAGCAAAAGAGCGCAGCAGAAACCTAAATAAAGAAGCGATCAAGTCAAGTGATTGCTGCAAGTGAAAAAATGGAAGACAGATTGAATCTGAAGACAGTCCATAGATTACTCATGCCTGTTCATTGACTTCATTTAACTGCAAAAGTACAGCAGCATAATGCTTCTTAAAAAGTTCAGAATCATTTAGGGAGTTTTCTCCATCTTTTTGGTTTTCCACCTCATCATTCATGCGCTTCAACTCAGACACCACAGCCTCCTGCAAGTTCAAATATTCATCAACTTCTTTCTTAACTCTATATTGGGGTACTGCTGAAAGCAACTACAGTGTGAAACATAAATTTTACAAAAACTACATGAAGCATTTGACACCAATTCAAATGCTGCAACCAAGTGAACAACACCAATCATGAAGTTGAAAGCACACATTAAAATAGAGATGATCACAAGTGATACAATTATCCTTCCAATAGAAGATTTGTCAGACAGATACATCAAATATGGATTCATAAGATGCGTGAACTTGAATGTTGAGAGAAAATTTCTGTTCAACTACTTAAATGGGAAGAAAAAAAATTCTGCCAAAAGAAAGTATATAAAATTGAGGCATATAGCCAAACAAGTAATATAACCTTCTTGTCAAGAGCACGAGTCAACTCTGAAAGAGCTTGGATATCAGCTTCCTTTGCTTGGACATGTGAAAGAATAAAAGGTTGAGCAATAACAGGTTCACCTGACTCAATGCTAACTTGTACATTAGAATTTGCTGAACCACCCTGCACCCAAAAAAGTTTCTATTTGAAGTGAAAAAGAAACATAAGTTAATATACTTCTAACCTACTAAAATCAAATGCATGGCTGGAGAAGAGAAATCACAAGGCCTTGGGCTTGCTAAAAAGTTGATATATAGCTAGGCTAAAAACTCAAAAGAATTTAGCTCATTAGAGAAGGTTAAGTTATAGCAACAAGCAAAGAAGATATAGGTAATATATCTCACTGTCACAGCAGAAAATTTGTTTGTAAAAAATAGTCAACCACTTTGACATAAACCCACTTCAGATAAGATATCTTCTCATAAGGCCTGTGTTATTTAATAGAATGATGCAACAAGGAAATGTACATGGCATCTGACAAAGATATTTTACAACATCTGAAAAAGATATTTTACAGCATCAGTCCCAAAGGATTAATCCAACTGAAAAGTAAGTCACTGGGGTGATGAACCCATTCACAATATCATACTGATTATCCTTAGTCAAGCGTTCTGGCACATGACAGACAAATAACAGGCATCTTCTCTGAATGGCGAGGACTTCACAAATCACAAAGCAACAAAGTTATTATGAAAAATGATCCTTTTCCTTGTTCAGCCAAAAATATTCTAACTGCTCACTATATCTAACAAATTAACTAAATGCCAGAAGCATACAACAAAATTAGATTCCAAGGACTGCTGACCTTCGCATGCTGAAATAAATTGCTGATGAGATGAGTTGATGGGGAAGTATGTGGAAAACCAGTGCCGTTATCCAGATTCTCACATGAAGCAAATTTTATGTATCCTTCCATCTTCCTTTCCATTGGTTGCCCATTCATTTTGATGTCATTTAAGTTCTCAATGAATTTATTGAAAAAAATATTGTGCCTGGTAAGAGATGCAGGAATATTTTCCAATGGATTTAAAGGCATGCAATCAACATCCTGCAGTAGAACAGGCATTACAACATGATGCTTGAAAGAACAACGTAAAATTATTAAAGCAAAAAATAAAAAAGAAGATAAATAAATTCTCAGAAAAGTTGAATAATTGAAGGGATAGCAACAAAAACTTATGAAAAGGAATGCAACCATGTGATCTTTGAAGCACATCTTGCAGTAGCTAGTTTTTCCCCACCTGCCTTGTCATATAGTTGTCTTCAGGGGAATTAGAAACAAGCTACAATGTAATCTGGCTTGACGTTTTCTTTAACAAAGTTCAATAGAGTAACAATTCATAGCATCCAAATAGAAATGACAAACATCACAATAGGGGTGATTTGAACTTGAGACCCTCCACTCCCCACACCCTTGAAGGATATACAGGGAGACCAATCAGTCTAGGCATAATTGGCAGTTCATGCATCTAAGTTACCAACATAAAGAGGTGGTATTTTGATTATTAGATGCTTAAATGTTAATTAATGACGTGGATTTTCTAATGCTAGTTTGGATTGCTTAATTTTTCAAATCACAATTAGTCTAGGAATTTAATCAGACAAGCAAGGTCAAGCGAAATGCAATATGAATATAAAGGATTTCCTTGTGTAGTGGGGTGCTGCAGGGAAAGTTTGAACCCATGAAACCTGGGTCACAATGAAACAGTCTTATCATTGCGCTCACCCTACATTGCAATATCAACATGCAATTGCCTTGATTTTTGAAGACAGAAAAAATCAAAATGAACGAATGTCTCCACAATTATAGCTAACTCTTATGTCACCTTCATGGGAAATAAAAGAAACTAATTGACTCATTAGAGTTGACACTTGACAAGGTGCGATTTCAAAAAATTAAAATATAAAGATTGTGAATATTTTGTTGCGATAATGAATATACAAAATTTCATAAAGAAAATTGAATTACCATGACAAATTCAACCCCTAGTTCAGGTTGGTCAAACTGAACTCGGCACCTGTTATGATCAACAGTAAGTACACTTCCATCATGAATTTCTCTCGTTTTTGGATGAAGAGCAATAATACGTTGTCCAACGGATAAGGGCCGAGCCAAATCTGTAGGAAGTCCATCCTTGGTACCAGCACGAAGTTCTGTGTAATGGTTTCTGACAGATTCCCGGTATTGATTAAGCTTCTCTTTCTCCTCCTTTAAAAATTGCTCTGAAAATCTTCGTGGTTTACCAAGGGAGCTGCATTGGAAAGCGTGCAAATAAATGTTCTAATCTGAGACTTTATTGAACTGTCAAAAGCACAGTATGAGATACAAAATAGATCCACATACCTCCTTATGACACCCCATTCAACACGAGTTAATCTCGGAATATGGCCTAATCCAACATGATCCAGGTATTCCACAAACTCCCTTTTAGCAAACCACGGGTAATCAATTGCACTGTAGAACCATTCAAAAACACACCACCTCCGAACTTGATACCAGGAAAGACAATTAGAATGCTTTTTCTGTGATTATCAATTACAAATAAGTCAAACGTAATCAAAGATTCAAGAAAACTACATGGAAATATAAATAACCGGCATGCATCTAACCTTAAGATTGAGTACATTGTCATTGAATGAAGGAATGGCAATATTGTATTGGCCATTTACAATATTCTCAGAAGACGTAGTATCTTTATCAACCAATGGTTTTGGTGTGTTTATTTTACGCCTACTTCTCACTTTGGTAGGTAAGTTGAATTGGTTTGAAGATAAAACCTGTATGGAAGATGGAGCTGAATCATTTGACTCCCTTCCATGGTCATTGGAAGCAAATTCTGGAGGTTTCATCAGTTTCCCTTGTTTTTGGCATGCAGAATCATGAGAACATTTGGCTTTGTTCATTATGTCACTTACATCATCAGTGCCCTACACCCAAGAAAGGGGACATAAAAATAACGTCAATAATGGAACCTAGAAACAGGAGTTCCTATGTACTTTTATACATAGAGAGTTAACTTTCCTAAGTACAAACAGGTATACCAAACAAGAGGAATCCACATTGCAATACCAAACACAACAAATTGGAAAAGATGGAGTTGGTATTTTCTTTCACTTACACTATGCAATTCATATAAATTAAAACATGTCCAACATAATTAAGATTCATCTATTCCATAAAAGCATTGAAAAGACATGGGTTAAAGTTTCGAAGGTAAAGAGAAAACTACACACCTCAACCTTCTGAGACTCGCCCAGATGAGAATCAATATGCTCTTCATTTTCTAATATCTGCATCTCATAAGCAACATGGAGATAGACATAAATTCATGAAATACGAAGAATATGCAGGTAAGAAAACTTTAAAAAGAAACTGGCTGCTGCCAGATAAGAGTTCAACTGATCCAAACCTTAGATGGTAAGGACTTCTTTCTCCTTTTCCGAATCCCAACAGTAATCTGATGGGCTCCATCCTTCACTTCGGGACTAGCACTAACATCTTGAGGGAAAACTTTTCCTTGTTTAGTTGTTTTGGATGCAACTTTAACTCTGGGAGTTGAATGATTCCCTTTCAACTTGGTCTTGGAAACGATTTCAGTCTTCTGTTCCTCAACATGGACAGATGACTCTAGCAGACACAAACACACAAAATCAGATCATCAGATCTAGATTGCCTAATAACACAGAATATAATCATTATATAATTAATTTTGTTCAATTTCATGTATCTCCAAAATATATGGTAGAGACAGATCAAGACAAAGACCTCAAAACTGACAAGAAGTGTGAAGGAGAAAAAAGACAATCAGCATTGGATAAGATTGAAATTTTTGGTTAAAATGAATCACAAAAACATTAACAGGAATCTCAAGAAAATCACAAATTTCCTGGTTCCTGGAACCACAAGCACAGGGATCTTCATCTTACCACACAAACTCAACTAACAAGAGAAATAAAGAAATATATTGATTCTACAGGGTGTAAGAATCAAAAGGACAAAGCAGTGCACTTTTTCAAGTTAACAGTAAATATGAAAATTCAAATCATGTGTCATTTGTTAATTGTGGTGAAGACATATGAGGAAGCTATCTTCCATATTTGCTAGGTACAGGCTAAAGCATTGTTATAAAGGATTGCCAAAATCAGTGATAAGTTTTTGTCCCAAGTATTTGCAATTATACATGCATGATTACAGTGAATATTAATACTTATTTATGCCTAAAGCAAACACATTTATGTTACTTCCATTCTAGAATTTAATTATGCCAGGAACAATGAGACAAATTCTAGAATTTAATTATGCCAGGAACAATGAGACAAATTCTAGAATTTAATTATGCCAAGAAGAACGAGACAAAGGAAATCCATAGAGGATTCGATATATAAAGTATAAACAATAAACGTTTCTCAAAATCACTACACATTTTTCTTATGAGATTTAAGTGTTTACTTTAAATGAATAGAATACCCTCATAATTTATTTAAGAAAAATATCTATAATAAAAAAAGAAACAATTTTATTCATTACCATCTGTCGGTATGCCTCACCATGCAAGGTTATAAGTCAGTGTTATTACCGCCTTTAAATTAGATCCACATTTGGAAGATAATGGGAGTGGGAATTATTGGTCAATAATCTTATAATCACATGATCAACTTAGGATTATCAATAATACATCCATACCAAGTCAATTTTCATGGTAATGTGACAACAAGAAAAAATGCCAGAACAAGCATGGAAAAATAAGAGCACGATAGGGGGGAAAAAAACAAAAAGAGCAGCCGACTAAATCACAGATTAGTCTTCACATAAACTACTCATCAAAACATATAATGTGTCTTACCCGTATCAACAGGTGCTTCTGGCAACCTCAGAGACAAATCTGCCAAAGCTTGCAATGCATCAAAGGCATCAGCTTCACCTACACAGAGAGAATCGAAAGAAGGAAAACAAATAAAAGGTCATACAAGGATACCATGCTTCAACAGAGGTAGGTCAAAGTTGACATTCACTCGAGGAGAAACATGAGGAAGAAGTGGAGAAACATGAGGAAGAAGTTGTTGGATTGGAACCAAAGGGGTAATGTCATCTACAACAGTACAAAATTCCTTCTCCTAATTTATACCAAAAATTTCCATGAACAAATTAAATTCTGATTAAGAAGGTGACACGAGTTCACTTGAGGTTGCAAATTCTGACACTGGGTTCCTTAGGACTGATTTTGTTCACATCTTAGCTAAGCAACACAATTTTCTTTCAAATTTCAGAAAGCACAGAATCATAGCTTGCATAAGAACCGTCTTTCTATGCTATGATCCTCCTAATATTTTCTGATGCTTGACGCATAATTCACAAAGGAGAAACTTTCTTCTTTGATCAACTTCAAATAGCTAAAAGAAGAACAAAATGAATTGGATTTTAATAAGAACCTTCATTTCCTTCCCAAAAAAAAGTACTAACAAACGATAAAATGAATATATTAGCAGTCTTCTGAAGGAAAAATATTTGCCATCTTCCATTTAGTCAAATATAGTAAAGGCCTACAATGCATATTCTTGGCACATAATGAATAAACAGCTAGTTTGCCATTAAGATATTCCTGAAACATGTAATGTCCAAGTGGACATTCATTAGAAGAAAAAAGCATAGCTATCTCAAATTGAAAGAAAAGGTGGGAGACGGATAGGGCCTTTAGATTAGATAAAATTGCTGGTATACCTTCTCCAAAGAGAACTTTCTTGCTTCTCTTTCTTTGACCCTTATTAGAAGGCCTTGGAAGTTTTGTACCCAAAACCTCCATTTCTAATTTTCCTTTGGTAGCACTCAGCTTCTGTCCTTCCTCTGTCCCACTACAAGCTTCCTTTAAGTCATCCAAATGATCATCCATATTCTCCTCCACTTCTGGCTTCCTCACATGATATCTCTTCCCCTTCATGAAACGTTTATTTCTTACATAATGTCCTAAATCAGCT
Source organism: Hevea brasiliensis (assembly GCF_030052815.1). Taxonomy (NCBI): domain Eukaryota; kingdom Viridiplantae; phylum Streptophyta; class Magnoliopsida; order Malpighiales; family Euphorbiaceae; genus Hevea; species Hevea brasiliensis. The sequence continues at coordinate 74,687,276 of NC_079507.1, read as the reverse complement.
TCTGTGCTTCCCAAGCTTAATTCACACCCACCCTCATCCATCTCACTGCCACGAAGCTTGGTGTTGGTCATCTCTGATTCAGCATGCTGAATACCATGATCAATTAAATTTATAATTCTAGAAAAAAATTAATGAAAAATAATGGAAGCCACCAAATAATAAATTACCATATGTTCACCATTCCGAACAGGAGATGGTGTCTCTGTTTTTCTGTTTGGTGTTTGAGAGACTTGGGGAGATCCAGCTCTTTGAGAAGCCTCTGTTAATACTAATGCTATCTCATGAGCAACATCATCATCTAGTGCATCAGCCTTTAATTTCAAACCTTGTCGAACTGGTGAAATATACTTCTCCCGGTTGTCTTTGTCAAATGAATGAGAAACAGGGACACGAGGAGTCCTTTTTCCAACAGCCCAGGGCCTGCTTCCTAAAAGAAATTCCAAGACATTAACAAAGCTGATCCTGAACAACACATTAACAATGAAATTTGGAGCTAGGGAAAGAAAATCAAACAAGTGCAGCAGAGAGTACTCAAAGGGGGTTAAAAAGGAAGGAACTAAATTTGGTGCTGAATTTACACAGAGGTTTCCATAAACTATGACTGCTTCAGTGGAAACTCTTAACTATTAATGTACAAGCTTGCAGTTAACTGACATAGCTACAGCTACAGAACTGCCACCAATTTCAAGCACAACAACAAATGCAATCTCTCAAAACGCAACCCCAACAAAGAAAAGAACATATCTTAACAGAAATAAATCAACAATAAAATTAGAGAGACATGTGCGTGAGAGAGAAAGAGAGAGAGAGAGAGAGAGAGAGAGAGAGAGAGAGAGAGAGAGAGAGAGAGAGCATATTTCTACCAGATCGCCTCTTCTTCAACAATGACAAGCAGCCATAATTTGATGCAGCTGACTGGGATTGCACAAGATCTGGAACCAGTGATGCATCTAATTCTTTAGCTCCTCGAGCACTCTTTTGAGGTTTTCGAGGGGCCACTACAGGCTCATTAGTTTCTTGTTCACTATCACTGTCCTCCTGCAAAATCAAAATCCATTAGCTTTAGTGACACACCTTATCCAAAGGATACTTACACACATCTGCATGCACATATGTAGATGCATATGCTTTGCTTAAAATCCTTGTTGATTTGCTGATTCTCTACTTTCAAGTTTCAGCACAAAAAGCTCATGATATCCTTTCACTAAATCTAATTTGAACATCTAAAAGTGATAACCAACTTGAGTACTATCCACAAGAACTTCAAATTAAGATCCATATAGCATTCTGCATATATTCAACCGCACCAGATTACTGTAATGATCCGTCATCATTGCTATTAGTCCAGCTGCAGAAGCATACCCTCGTGGAAGAGATAAATAAGCCTGAAAACAAAGGGCATCCTCATTACTGACTTCAACAAAACAACCATGTGTGATAACTTCTATATTTTGACACATAGTGAAAAACAAACAGATAAATGATTTAAGGAATGTGAAAAACTATCATGAATGGTTATAAAAAAATTGAAAATGAAAAGAAAAAATGTAGAAGTTCCAATATCAAAATAAGTTGCATGATAGACATCAGTTATTAAAATCATTACTTACCCTATTCATAGTATAAAGGGCTTCTACATTTTCCACAGACCGGTCACGCACTGAAGCAGTTACCTAGAAACCCATGGAACAAAACAAGGAAAAGAAAAAAAATTATAATACCATTTTATCTGAACCCAGCTGCAAGGCTGGTTCTATTCTTGTCATGAAAAAAAAAAGAAGCTTATTTAGGTATCACAGTTAATATTTTATGTCTAATAATAAGATCTCATAGCGAAAAGTCAGTAATGACCTTCTCCCAATCTTTCCCATGCTTACGATATGCCTTGTAGAAACGCTCAAGCTCTTCCTTGCTCCATTGTGGTCCTAACATGTCAGACAACTTCCTCTTCTGCACTTGACAAAAAGGGTCATACATGAGAAGTGCTTTGAGAATCAAACTTTTAATAAGCTAGTGAGCCACTCATTAATTTCAAGAGGCTACCCTTATTTAATATAATCAAGGTACCTTAACTGGATGTAAAAAATACCTTGATGTTTGCATAATCTAATAAAACATAACACCACTCTGAGAAAAAAGCCAGAAACTCACCCGCTGCCTACTTTTGTTAGTGTTCTCTCCATTCTTGTTAGAAGTCGCCTCATTGATGTATGAGAACCGCTTATTCACACTTCTAGACTTTCTTGATGGAGCCATGAGTAACTTGATCATGTATCTGAAACATGCCAAGTCAGCAAAACATAATATCCAAAACAGTATAGGTAAAAATCTAAAAAGATGCTTATTTTATAATTTTCAACATAATCACAAGCCCACACATGTGCCCAAAAGCTAGCAAAAGGAAAGAGGGGATGGTGAGTCTGATATACCAGGGAAAAAAGCTGTGGTTAGTTTGATGGAATAAGAATAGAGTTGAGCATGATCAACTAAAATCTGCTAACCACGAAGACACAGTCCAGCCAACTATGGAATCACTTTCAGGGGTAAAAGAATATACATTGCATAAAAAGGAAAAAGACACAGGAGAAAATCCTACATTGCACTTGGGTTGCTTCCCTGATGCTGAAAATAGAAAAAGAAAAGAGAACAATTTTTTTATCCAATTTTGGATGTGTTAGAAGTCAAAACCTAAGGAGAAAAAAATTAAATTAAGAAAAGCCAACATCTATTTGCTCAGCTAATCTGAGTTCGGATCTATCCTAAATCCACTCCATTACAATTGAGCTCAAGATTGAACAGCAAGTCCACCAAGCACAAACAATAATTCAACTTACTTTATAAAGATCTAACTGATTTTGACATTAGACAGAATTACTGTTACATAACTCCGTAAACAACGGTAATATGCGCCCAATAAATGCATTTCTCTGAGGTATTACAGTTAAGACCAACAATTCCAATTATTAATGTCATCCCATCAAAATTCTAAGTCAAAAAAGTGAAAATAACTTAACCGATCACACACTTTAGAGAATTTAAGCACAAGCACAAACTTAGTACATCACATAAATATAAAATCATTTGACAAAGCAGGGTCAATGCATGCAATCCACACCAATCAGTGCACACACGCTTGCACCACGGAAGAGATCCAAATATAAGACCTCATAATTGGCTAGTGACAAGAACTGAATAAATCAAATTTCAGAATTCCTATTATTTGCAATCAGAGAAAAGAGAAAAAATGGAATTGCTGAGAGAAAAATAAAAATGAAATATAAGCTCGAACCGAAACTTTGGTCAGCTTGAGTTCATTGTTAATGTTTAAAGTAACTAAAATGATGTTCCACTTTTTTATAAAAGAAAACAAAAGTAAGCAAAGAGCTCCAACGAAGTTAAAACAACCAAAAACTCCAATTACTGCCTGTTTCTAAAACTTGCAGCCACAACATATGTAAAGATAAAACAAACAAAAACAAACAAAGTACTCATCGATCAAATCCTAGTTCATGTTTGATTGTTGAGAAACAAGAGGGAGAAGAAAAGACAACCGGATTTCGAATTGAGAATTTCGCTCAAAGCAAGCTGTTTAGTCAATGCGAACTTGCGAAGTTCGTCCAATCGTCTCACAAAAGCAAAGCAAAACAAAACACTGAATTCGATGTAAGATTTTCAAATTCACAGGTCACTCACGACTCGAATGAGCCCAAATACGCAATTTAACTCATTTTACTTCTCCATTCATTTAAAAATTTGAAAGAAAGGGCCAAAAAAATAGAAATCGAAACCAATTTGCTGCCCCTTTTCTCTTCCCTAATCCCATGTTTTCCCAGGAAACAAACAGAGAAACTTAATAGCATGAAAAAAGAGAAGTTGAAATTGTTCAATCGAATGACCCTAATTGAGGGATTGAAGCAGATTGAAAGAGCAAAGCTTGAACTTACCGATCAAAGCGCTGGGTTTGGTAGACTAAGCATCACAAGAAGAAGATGATGATAAGGCGAATCAAATCGAAACAGAAAGCGATCGATCAAGAAGGAAGGAAGCGATAGTGAAGAACGATTTGAGAAAAATAATAGAGAAAGGATGAAAGGATGGTGGAGAAATTTGGGGGTATAACCGCGAAACTTTAAAAATAATAGAAATTAAAAGGGTATGAAAATTTTGTAATTTTGGTGGGTCACTTTTTAAAAAATTTAATTATTTTGTTTTTGGGCGTGAGAGCCCTCCTGTTGCACGTGGGTCCTCCTTTTTGGTTCTAACTGCGTTGGCCGTACGCGTGGCAATCGAAATTAGATCTTGATCCGTTGCCCCCACGGCGTCAACCAATGACTTAGTTGGATCCATAATCCATGATCCGTGATCCAGCCCATTAAACGAGCACTGTGTCTGAAGCCCAAGCTGACAAAAGGCCCAGCTCGTCGCCGACAAGTTGAAAAGATACAGTTATTAAAGTACAAAACCAAGCAAATGCAAGCAACTTAAAAATTGCCACGTGTGGCCCAAACCTTGTCCAAGTCAAACAAAACAACTTTCTACCCAATCACCGGCTACATCCGGTCACTTCCTTCTACATTTATAGACTTCTTACCTACTCCTACACCCCCAGTCATTTTAACTCCAGATGCTGACACCAAATGTATCTATGCCGTTCAATTTATGGGGATGGATCTGAGCCGCCCGATGGAAAATTAAGCACAACTGAATGTAACCGAAACAAACCTCCTCATGATGTTTACGTGCTTTGATTTTTATTTAACAAATCCGGGAACCATCCCCACGCTCTACAAAATACGCGCTGCTTACTCGCATCTGCAATAAACAAAAACCATAATTTTAAAATTAAAAAAAAAAAAAAGAAAAAGAAACTCCTCTCAATATAATTTAATATATTTTAATTATAAAAAATAGTTAATTAAATTTAACAAGATTTGGTAATCCACTGTGTACGAGGGAGAGTGAGAGAGAGGGGCTAAGGTGTTAAATTCGAAGAAGACGTGGCAGTTTGTGGTTGGTTAAATGAAAAAAGCGTAGATACTATCGGGTGTCTCTATCTGGCGAGTGAGTTGTTTAAGGCGTTTGCAGTAAAGCTGAATTGCCGATATTGCTAACAAAAATCAAAGATGATTAGAGCCAAAATCATTATTTGGACATAATGAGGGAAAGAAAAAGGCCTGCATATAAAGCCCTATCTATCATTTAAATATATAGAAAAGGTCAATAATTTAATTTTCTTTTTCTTTTTTTTTTTTATTCTAATTACTAATTCTAGATGATGCAGCAGATTCATTTTATCCAAAAGTTGCCTCCAAAATAAACTCTATAGCTTATTTTTAAACTTTATCATGTCTTTTATTTTCAGTTTTTAATTTTAATTTATTAGTTAAAAATATCTAAATTTTAATTTTATTTTATAAGAATTTCTCTAATTTATCATAATAAAATTTTAAATTAAACAAATAATAAAATTACTATTTTATCAAATTAAAAAAATTATTTTAATTATCATATGAACTTATTATAAGAATATCAATGATCTACTCTTTAAAAAGAAAAAGATTTATCATTTATTGAAAAATATTAAAATTATATTTATAAATATGATGATTTTTTAATTAAATTTCAAGAAACACTACCATTACTTTCAAAACCTTTTATTTTTTTTTATCTTCTTATTTTATTTTCAACCTTACATTATATTTTAATTGCATTTATATATAGTCACTTTAAATCATGAGTATTCTTAAAAATTAAAATTATATGTTAGGTGAGATGATTAAAATAATTAAAAAAAAAAACAATGATATTATAAAGTAATTTGTAAAATAAAATTGGATAATAGAGATTAAGAGGCAAGATAATTAGATTATATCATGCGTAAATAATACTAAGATATGCACTTTTTGAGACATAAAAATTTTGAAGTGAATAATACCAAATAAAGCAATAAATGCCAAAAAATATTTATCACCACATTGATTATACCATATTTGGTGAAATTATTTGATAACCTATGCTTTAATTTCTCTGATGCATACATTGAAAGGGGAAAAAATATCTTATATTATAACCCCACCATATTATCATGGAATAAAAAGCAAATTAAAAAGAATTTTTAAAATAAATAAAGGAAATTAATAAAAAGTAAAATTATAATATTTTTTAAGATTACCGATGTAAAAAGAAAGGAAAAGGGCTCCTTTGTACGCTTTTTACAAATTTAAGGAAGATCCTCTTTTCATTCCACGTTACCCTATTCTCATTTCATTTCACATCCCATGCACTCACTCACATGGGATTACATTTTTTTTTTTAAACACATTAATTAATTAATTAATTAATTACTACTTAAATTAAAGTGTCTCCTATGATTTTCTTCAACCCTTTTATCTATTCAGTAGTTTTAATTATTTTAATAATTATGAATTATTTTACTAATTATTTACAGTTCAATATTAATTATTAATAAATATTTATTTATTTATATAATAATTTAAAATATAAAATTTTGATAAAAATATTGTAATAATTTAAATATTTATATATCGAATAATATAATTAAATAAGGTACTGCTTCAACCGAATCAAAAAATTATGAAGTCTAACCCATGACAAAAAGACAACTCACCGCCGTTCCGGTAATGACCGTTTGAAGGGAAGGGCATTATCGACATTTCAAGCCTAAAAGACAAACAAAACAGTGGGTTACCTGAAGTTGAGTTCAGCTTCCTTAACACAGTTTTATTTAATATTTTAACCTGAAAAATAAGCATTATTTTAGGTGATTTCTTCTCTGTTTGGCGCGTATGTAAACCACCAAAACACATAGAAGGAAGAAAGATCAAATGCCATCGCTTTGAAAGCTGGTAGAGAGAGAGAGAGAGAGAGAGAGAGAGAGAGAAAACCAAAACCATAAAACCAAGCACTGAGCGAGTCTGTGTGTGAGAGTGAAAGAAGGAAAATAAAACAAATAAAAAAAAAAGAAAAAAAAATCCCCAAAGCAAAATCCAAACGAAGAAAACTCGTTCTTCAGTTTCTAACACTAGCTCTCTTTCTCTCTCTTAATACGAGCGCAGACACGAGGCGCCCCCCATTTGATCGGAGCCTCATTCTGTTAACTGTCCGAAAGCCGGTACAATTTCGTCCGCTTCCGTCCGGTTCCGCGAATTTCGGATGGACCGGTACGGTTGGACACAAGAGGGCTCGCAGTCCGATCCGTCAAAGGAATGGACGGCTCCGGGACCTGAAACTGAGCTTGAAGGTAAGTTCTTTCACCTGCATTCCAATTTCGCAAGGTTTATTGAATGTGTAGCCAAGTGGAAATGGTTTTTGTAAGTATGATCTTCTTTGTTTTTGTTATTTGGGTTGTGATTATCTGCTTGTTCATTTGTTGTGTTTGTTTTGGGTGTGAATGCAGAGGGTGTTTGGCAGCTGGGATTAGGGGAAGGGGAATCCGGGTACCCGGAGAGACCCAACGAGGCTGATTGTATCTATTACTTGAGGACCGGGTTTTGCGGGTACGGGGCTAGGTGTCGGTTCAATCACCCGCGTGACCGAGGCGCGGTAATTCTAGCTGTTTCATTTTGGTTTGTCTTGAATTGAGTTTGGATTAGAGCTTTATGATTGGTTCTTTCAAAGTGATCATTGAATGTTTTATTGGGATCGATTGAGTTTGATCTTGAGGTTTTTTAATTGAGATTGGAAGATTGTTTGCTTAATTTGAGTAATTGTGTTTTGATATGTGGGTTTGTTATGAAATGAGTAAATTCTGAAAGAGTTTGGTCAGTCTACGGTGTTGTTGTAATATGATCTGTCATAATAAATTGTTTCGTAATATTGTGTAGGTAATAGGGCCTGTAAGAGCTGGTGCTGGGGAGTTTCCTGAGCGAGTGGGCCAGCCTGTGTGCCAGGTACTTTATATTGTTGTCTTCACTCTGAATATAGAGATTGGAACACATACATGCAAATTTTGACAATGTACATTCACTGCATTTTTTCTTAGAATGTGGATGTCATTAGTTTATGCATGCTTTGGATCAAGTTGAATGTCACTATTTTGTGATGCCTTTGTTCAGGCTTGATGTTTTGTGGGAATGTTGAGTTCTAGTTGCACTGATTTTGCTATTCTTTGCTTGATTTGCAGTATTACATGCGGACAGGGACATGCAAATTTGGTGCTTCCTGCAAGTACCATCATCCTAAACAGGGAGGTGTTTCTGTTAGCCCTGTGTCACTAAATTATTCAGGGTACCCGATACGTCCGGTGTGTAATATTTCTACATTGATGTTTAATGTTTAATATCTTTATCACAATGGTCTTCTGAGTCTGAACTCTGAAGTTAAGTTTGCTTAAAACTTGAGTTTAACAGGGTGAAAAAGAGTGTACATACTATGTAAAAACAGGGCAGTGTAAATTTGGTGCAACTTGTAAATTCCATCACCCGCAGCCAGCTAGCCTACAAATCCCAGCACAGTCACTGGCTCCGCAAGTTACACCCGTGCCTGCTTCAGTAACAGCTTCCGCATTATATCCCACAGTGCAGTCTCCATCTGTTCCTTCTACTCAACAGTATGGATTAGTAGTTGCAAGGCCTCCTCTTCTGCCAGGCTCTTATGTGCAAGGTCCTTATGGTCCAATGCTGCTTTCCCCAGGTTTAGTTTCCTATCCGAGTTGGAGTCCATACCCGGTATGTGAATGAGAGCTTTTTTTATTCCATAAAAATTGATTGTATTTGTCTATTATTTTGATTCATCATCCCCCGTAGTGCAGGCACCTGTAAGCCCAGTTGCATCTCCCAGCACTCAGCCGGGAGTTGGATCAGGCTCCGTGTATGGGATAACACAGTTATCTCCTTCAGCACCTGCTTATACAGGTGCCTATCAACCCATGCCTACTTCAATTGGTCCATCCAGCAGCAGCCAGAAGGAACACTCATTTCCAGAAAGACCTGGCCAACCAGAATGCCAGTATTACATGAAAACTGGCGATTGTAAATTTGGATCATCATGTAGATATCATCATCCTCCAGAATTGATTGCACCAAAAACCACTGTTGTTCTTAGCCCTATTCGCCTTCCTTTGCGTCCGGTAAGAATTCTTTCAATAAACAGAAGTTGCAAAATAAAGCAGGCCTCTTGTACTTATTGATATTGTTTACTGGATAACAATATAATAGGTGATATTGTGGTATTTGAAGCATATGTACAAAGTATGTCTATATCTAGTTGTGGATTTGTTTCCACGAATGTGAACGTGTGCTGAAGCTACATAATTTTTCTCCTCCTCCCATCCTTTCTTCTCTCCCCCCCTATGTTTTATGTTTTCGCTTGGTAAATTTTGCTGAATGTGTTCTCAAGTCTCCTTTTTTAGTTTTTCCCCCTTCCTTTGTGAGAATATTGATATACGTGCACACAGTCCTGAATCTATTGATACAACAGTGTCATGCATGTCCACATGCACCCCTACCCACACTCTTACTTGTTGTATGATGATTGAGAGCTTATAAGAGGCAGTGATCATGTACTACTTGCCTTTAATATAGTGCTTTCCTGGAGCTTTGTTTTGTTATCTTGCACTGTTATTTTGGCATCTTTAACTGAAAATAGTACTTCTTGAATATTTCTTTTTCTTCTTCTTCTTCTTCTTTTGCCTTGCGTCCTCTTCTTCTATAGCCGGAATTGAATTTTGACATTGAAACTTCATTAGTAATTCCAATGTCAACATTTTCTGCAGATTGTATCATTCATGCTTTTATAGAATATTCCAAAGATTTAGAGTAAGGTCATTTTCAAATATGCTTCTATTGTTGAAAATAAGAGGAGAATATTGCTTTCTTGATTCTTTCCTTAGCAATCTTTAACTTAATAAAATAAGAGAGTGTTATTGTCTTGTACTCCAACAATCAATTGTTCCTCTTTCAATTAATGTTAAGTAGCGAAATGCTCCAGTGCTTGATTATAATATATGACCTGTTGCCTTTACTGCCTTTTGTGGTTTATGAGTTTTGTGATTACACAACATAATTTAGTTTTTGACTTTCTTCATTTTTCATAATGATACTTAACATTGTGCTTTTGATCTTTGCAATCTGATCATTGTTTTCATGATGCTGGTGTTAAATGTTTGTTTTGGCATGATAACTTTTATTAATATATTTAGCATTAGATATTATGTATCGTGCTTTTGAAAATATAAGAGACCGTAAATGATGGCATTCAAGTTGTGCCTGCTTGTGAATCCTGTCGTTCTTGGCATTTTTACACATTTCAATTTTCTATCTCTGCTGCAGCTGGCTTTGGTCTTAACTTGCTGTTTTTTAATATTTGAAATTTCAAATCTTGGTCACTTCTTCTGTTTATTGAATACCTTGTTAATTTATTATTTTGAAAAACACCCTTTTTTGGTAAATGAGAACTTTGCTAGTTCCTGTCTGATATTCTCCCAGCTTGGAAGTTATAAGATGATACAATATTGATAATAGGCTGTTAATTATCCTTGACCTGTTATGCTTTTTAACCTCAGAGTTACAGTGGGATAAACTTGCTTCCAAATCTTTATTTGTTGCAAAATGTAAATTGCAATATTCAGTCTTCAGAACTTTAGCAGTATTCTTCCATAAGAGTGGAAGGTTTTCTATTCTTTCTTCTTTACAGAGAGGAACAAGAAAAATGATCTCCTTTCTTTTCTTTCCCCACCATCCTTTATCCTTGCTGTGAGAGGAGCTGTGTGATTCTGGTTGCTAAATTTTAATTGGTTTACTTTTATGGGAGCCTTTCTGGCAATAATCTAATGGTAGTACTGTGAATATGTGACGTGGCAAAGATGAATAGGGACATTATGCTACTTTCATTGATCAAAGTTGGATTATTGTTTTCTGTTGAAAAAGATTTGTTCAATGCATCATGGAACTTCGAGCCTTTATTTTTCCCATTCTTCTTGTACCATATTTTCTCAGTCTTACCTTGCATATGTTGACTTCATTTGGAAGAAACTATTCAGTGTCATTCCTTTCCATGCTCTGATCACCTTCACATTTATTGATATACTGCAAGGTGCAGCTTTTTTCTATTATTGAGTGAATAATAGGTGGCTTATAACTGTTCAGTATCTGTTAACAGGGAGAATTTGTATGGTTATGCTTGTGGCTAATGCTTTAATATATCATCAGCTGAAGAAAAGGTTTTGGGAGTATGTTTTGCTGGTGTAAGGGATCCATGTGTGGAAGATTTTTGGTTGGGAGACTTTCTTTTGTCTGCTATATTTGTCAGCACTTTTAGTACTGGAATTCATAAGGTGAAATACTTATAATGAGCCATTTTTCCTGTTCCTTCTCTTGGTAAATTTCGATGTATCACTGGGAGTTTGGAGGTGGGTAAGATTCTTAGGAAATTTTGGTGCATCTCTTAACCAGTGTTAGATTTCTCAGGAAATTGATCTTTCTTGTCACTATCTCCCTCCTATAAGGCCATACTAACCATGATCAGTGTGCATTCTTTAGCATAAATTTATTAGGTTCTGGAAGTCAATTTTGAGGAATGTTAAATTGAGGGTTTCTTTTTGGTGAGTGGTGCTTCTTTTGCCCTATAATGTATGTTTATTGCTAATTAAGTTAGTTAGGGTTCACATATTGTTGAGATCTTGAATTTGTTGTATCATCAATTGTTTCAAAGTTATCAAAGTCATCACGTCTGGTGCTGGCAGGGGTTGCTGTAGGTGCATTTGACTTGTCAATTTGGATTCTTGGAATGGTCATTATTTATTCTTTGTTCATCATGTTACTTTTTGTGGTTCTTCCGTGATTTTCTCATTTTCAAACAGATTTTTTCATAAGCCATCCAGTTATGTGTATGATGAGCCCAAGCAGATTAGAATGAGTGATCTTATGGTGCCTTCTACATGTTTAAAGATCCTCTGTTGTTAATGTGAGATCATTTTCAAATATTGTGTCGTGCATCTACAGGAAATATTCCATGTTGCAAATGAATATATGTTCAGCCAAATTAAATGGATTAGCATAATGTCATGCATCTATGCTTTGTCTCTAGAGTAGATCAATTCATCAGTCAATTTATTTACTATATGTGAGAATTCTGCCACTAACTCTGGAAGCATTTGAACTGCATATGAAACTACTCCTTTCAGTGTCATGTTCAGACTTTTTCCCTTAATTTGTATTGATATTCGCTCAGTCATCTGCTTTTCCTTCTTTTGTTTGTTGTGCATTTCCCTCCTGTTTATGTTGGTTTTCAATATTTTACTGTTGTAACCATAAGTTAACACATATGCAAGTGCCTTATCATAGTGCTTTATTTTATACGAGTGTATCTGTGTGCATAGTTTGTTGTAGCTCAAGTCGTCTCCTAAGTTGTGATGCATCTGATATTCCTTTATGCTTGTCAGGGTGCACCGATTTGTGCTCACTATACACAATGGGGACAGTGCAAGTTTGGACCTGCATGCAAATTTGATCATCCGATGGGAACATTGAGTTACAGTCCATCTGCATCTTCTCTTGCTGATATGCCTGTTGCACCTTACCCTGTGGGCTCTTCAATTGGTACTCTAGCCCCATCATCGTCATCTTCGGAATTGCGACCTGAACTTATTTCAGGGTCAAGCAAGGACTCCAGTTCAACCAGGATGTCTTCATCATCAAGCACATCTAGCGGATTGGTGGGTTCAACCTTTTCAAAGAGTGGGCCTGCTCCTCTTTCTGGTGTGCAACAGTCTAGCCAGAGCTCAGGCACTTCAACTGGGAGCAGCAGCAGCACAGAGGCCCATACCTCAATATAGGCAAAATATCAAACAACTTTTTGATCAAATTCATGAAAACATATATTTTTTTTTTGCCCTTCCTTTTTCAATCCCTCAAATAGGAGGCTTCATTTCTCAGCCACAATGGTACCATGATTCAGGTCTAGAACACGTTAGGTCTGATAATTGTGTTCATATAATCTTACGGCGATCCCTTTTGTCTTAATAAGCTATGGCCAACCCTCAAAATGTTCAGCAAAACTCCACATATCCTTCTGCCTTTCTTTTAAATAACCACCAAAGTCTGGAGTTCCCTTAGGTAAATCTCTGTCTACTCTCCAATTTTTGGAGTTTGTTGTGTTTATTTATGCTGCAATCCTTTTAAAAAATGAAATTGATCAGTCCTATAGCATTCTTCGTTTTACATCATCTGTGTCTTCATGTCCATCATTTTACAGTTTTCTTTACATTTGGGAACAGGCTTCCAATTTTTCTAGAAAGGAATTTGAGGTTTCCTTTTTCCCCCTCTTTTTGTCTGGGGTTTATTGTGAAGAGGAGAAGTAATTACAGAAGACTCAAAAGGAAACATCCAAATGCTACCTTACATGTGATTAGGTACATAGTTATGTTGTGAAAATTGAAATGCTCGACATTGGTATTGATAAATTTATTATGAAATATGAATATATGAAGAATCACTCGACTCTGTAATAATCATCCTTTCTTGCATTTTTCACCATTTAATGTTCTTTGCATGAGCATTGCCGCATATGCAAATATCAGGTAAATTTTTTGGTGGGAAACAGTGACTAGTAATGGCCATTGCAGTTAAATCTTGAGTTGTGCACTACCCGTTAGAAGACAGCCTAGCTCTCCGTGAAAAAAAAAAAAGTGAAAAATAGATTGAGAAATAATTTTCCACCTTGGTTTTAATCAAGCGATTTGGGCGTCTACGACTTCTGTTCTTGAACATCAGCTCTGCTGATTAGTATTTCCTTAATGGGGACTAAGTAAGGTTCGGTGAGCCGTTAATCATGATTGAATTTATCGGGATTGTAGCACTCTCTCCTGTGTTACCGAACATCTGGTTTCCACTAGCCATTGAAGATTCAGTCATTGTAGGTAAATTATCTGATGATGAGGCTGTGTTCTCTGCTGCTGGTTTCTCATTCGGTTGATGGGTCAGCTGTGCATGTGTTACTTGTTACTATTTCCTCTCTGAGTTCCTCAATATTCCCAATGAGATGTGAATTGCAGCAAAGCTGATGCTATATTCTAGGGTTCCTTTGACCTGTGCAGGTGCAGGCCGAGAGCTATACTTGAGCAGCTGTCAGCTAAATAGTCAATCTAGCCTTGACCTCATTATACCTGTAATTAGCTCCTAAATCAACTGAAATTCAAGTACACTTATGGAGTTAATATTAATATGTTAATATTGGCATGTCAAATTAAGTGATTGAGGAACCTATCGATCTAGTTGTTGTACATGTGTAGCCCTTCTATGTTTTTGTAGGGATGGTCCTTCTGCTCAATATTTGGATTAAAGGGTTGGGACCAACAGCAAATGCCAGAATAACTTAACAAGGATGGACCTTTTCCAGTCCGGAAAATCAACCAAATCCCATTTGAATGCAACTGAACACAGTGAACTGAATTCCACACACAGATATGCAATGAAATGAACTAATACAGTGGCAAGCAGTTATAGTCTTGTAGATGAGAAAAGGCTTATGGGCTGCTATAACTTAGTGATTCATGATTGATCAACTTCCTGTGCTTGGAAATGGCATGCGTCATCCTCTTAACATTGTCGAAAAAAGATCAGGCAAATAGCCGTAAAGACAAACACCAATCGCAGTCAATATTTTGCGCATCTAATAATGAGCACTTTCTGCCTTGAAACAAGCCAAGGAGCTTTTCAAACTAACCACGTTCTTTAAAACTCATAGGACCAGGGATTGGGATACATATTCCATGTCTCTTTCTTGCTCACATATGGAAACTTTCTGTGTAATTACAGTAAAACATGAAGTGCATGTAAATCAAAATATGACTAAATAGAATTCTGCCAGATAACCCAATAACAACCCTGTACTTAGAAAAGTGAATAGCCGTAGTCAACTATGTCACCATATGGAGGATGTGGTGGAGTGCAAGATACTGAAGTAGTAGCTTGAGGAACTGATCCATAACTAGGATTGTTGGTGCCAGAATAAAAAGCTTCCATGCACACATCTCCCGCCATTAATGGATTATTGATCATCGCAGAGAGCTCATTAGAGTTGAACTCCCATGGCTTCTGATCTCCCCAGAATCCACAGTTGAGTTCGTCAAAGAGGGGATAGTTTCCAGGGTTAAGGGCTTTACTTGGCTCACTTGTAGTATCTGGAGGAAATGCATAGTTATTGCAATGTGACTGGCCTTCAATGGAAGTTGTGGCAATGGAAGAAAAGTTTTGATGATCACATGGAGCTTTGGAGTTTGCACTTGTGGGATTGGTAGGTGGTCTTAGGCAGTTATCTGGGACAATGCAGCCCAAGTAGCCAGAGTTAGAATCATCCTGGGAAAAGAAGAAACTGTTATCATATGCTGATTCAGTTGAAGTCTCAGCACCACTAGTTTCACTACTTGATTGGTTGGGAGTCTCATTCTGACAAGTCTCATGCTTGGCTGGACTGTTGTGGTTGGTGGGAGCTAGTTGTTGTTGTTGTTTATTATCCTCAGGAAAGCCTGTGAAAAACTGTGATGGTGGCAAGAATGGTTGAACATCAAATGGAGTAAGAAGAGAGTGAAAGGTACCATTATCAGTGTATATAAAGTTGGTTCTTGCTTGGGTGCCTTTCATAGAAAGGGCAGCCCTATCATAAGCAAGAGCTGCTTCTTGAGCAGTATCAAATGTACCAAGCCAGTGCCTTTCTTTAGTGGTTGGGTCTCTAATTTCAGCAGCATATCTACCCCAAGGTCTCCTTCTGACCCCAAGAAACCTCCCTGGTTCTGGCTGCTTTCTTCTGCCTCTTCTTTCCCCAGTTTGAGGAGGGGATGTGTTTCTTTGAATAAGAGCATAGCCACCATCTATCTTAACAGGTTCATATAAGGGTTTATCCGAAGTTTGTGAGGTGGACATTGTGAAGAAAATGAGGTTAACCAGTTTAGGAGTGATAGCTAGGAGAGGAAAAAACGAAATGAGGGTAGAGATGAGGGAGAAACTCAAAGTCTAAAGATTTTGTGGTATAGAGAATGAAGGTATAGGGAAGTCATTTAAAGACTCTGATTTAATCATGGAGTGAAGGGAAAAAGGACACTGTAGATGTCATTCTTTGGAAGACCAATATGCTGCCTTTTCCACCTACTTTTAAACCCTTTTCTTTTTCCAATTTCTTGTACCCAATTCTTAGTGATTCTTTCTTCTAAATTTTTGGTCTCTATTAAGTCTTAACCTTTAGGGTTTCTCTCCCCTCCTCCCATCTTTCCTCTCTCCATTTTTTTTAAGTATGAAATTAAGAAAGTGAAAACTCGAATCTAAATTCATCAAGCGAGTGATAACTTTCAACTACTAAGTTAAGCTAAAAACTAGGTAAAATTGAACAATTTATTAAAAAGAGAGAAATTTTCTCTAAATTTAAATAGATTTAAAAAGAAATTCTCAAAAAACTAAATATAGTTGGTGATTAAATTGTGATTAATTGATGAGGTCAACATTACATAAGGCAAATGCAAGCAGTAGCCATTTGTTAATAATAAGATGAGGTTGGAGTTAAACTATAAGTAAGATGACCAGTTCACGTGCAAACTCAGTAGCTAGGCAATCTACCCGAAAATATGTATTCTATATAGCTCCTGGAGCTAGGGAACAATATTTTTTCTTACCCAATTGCTAAGGTATCCTACTGGAATGTCAATACTAATAATTATTAAAACTATGAAATCTTAAATTCGAGTTATATTTTAATAATAATACTGTATTAAGAACAATTAAAATTAAAAAAGAAAAATACGTAGAGAATCTTGAATATTTGAATCTAAACGGTGTAATGACTAATAATAATATGTTTTTATATTAACTCCATTATGCACATGTGAATCCGCATTTTATGCAAAATAGATGAATGAAATTACATGGAGGTTCTTGTCTGCTTCAAGATTTTCAAAGGGAGTAGTTAAGTTTTTATCTCTAGCATTAAACCAAGAATTGTCTCAACTGAGCTAAAGAATAAAGAAATTCTTGTATATTTAGGTTTTCATGTCTTTGTGCAAAAACAAAAGTTGGCGTTCCAAAAGGGCCCATAAGTCAAAGTTTTTAGCTTTGATTTGTTTGTCACTTTATACATATTCTTCACATCTTAGTTTTTACATATATATTGCCTTAAGCTTAAGCAAAAGCACTATTTGTAGCAGTTGACCATGGTTTGTTTGTCTGTCTGTCTCTATGTGCAATTTCATTCATTTGTGAGATTAGGATTACAAAATTAACAAAATGTCAAGATGTTAGGAACTTTGAAAGTGGCAAGAAAACTTGTCAAACTCCCAATAAATCAAGACTAATTTTGTTTGCACCGAGTCAACCTAGTGCTTTTAATAGATGTCTTTTATCTCGCTTAAAAGATAAGAGTGCCAAGTTACTCGTACCAAACACTCGATCCTCTATTTCTACTTTCTAATCTAACAAAACAATGATTCAAAGTGATTTTTTTTTTTTTTTTTACTGAAAAGTAGTGGCGGATCCACTATAGTCACAATCCTAAACATACCCTTATGTTTGATATGCTTCTTCTCTGTTTCTACTTTCTAGGCCAACAGGACATTGATTTAGCTCAAGAGATCGTGCCTGTATGTACTACTGCCCACATATGAAATCTTATGGGTAGTGAATGAATTTTCTTGGTGGAAATGTGTTTAGGATAACTTTCATAATTGTAAAAATAAAAATAATCTCGAAAATAACATATATTAATTTTAGAGTTATGAAGTTTCGAGTATGAAACCCAAATGAAGGAGACTCTTTGGATTCTATAATTGCAGAATAACAAGATTGTTTAAGCTGACTAATCATATATTGTTGAAAGCTGAAAACAGGCACATTTGAAAAGAAGAGAGAATACCAGGAAAACTGCCTTTTTATTTGTAGATCTTTTGAAGTGAATTAAGGAAAAAAGAATTGAGAGACATGAAGGGTTTGATCTCCAAAAGTAAGCAAAAAGGGATATAGTCAAAAGGGCAATCAAAAGCTCGAAGAACACTTGGAAAAGAAAGAAAGAAAGGTGGATTAAACTGCCCAAACATAAGCTACAAGTGGGTCACTACCATTACCTATTTAATTAGTTCTAAAAGGGAAAAAGTATATTTTTATTCTCTTTGATGAACCTACACAACCCTAAAATGGCTTTGGGAATGACATAAACTAATCATAATCAAATGGGTCAACCTCTTTTTCTTGTTTTTAGCATTTCCAAATTCTATTTTATGCTTTGCCATTATTGTTGTCTGCTGTAAACTATGTATTAAATTAGAGAAAAAAAAAAAGGTGAAATTTTTATGTATGAAAATGAAAACTAAGCAATCATGTGTATTAGTAATTTAAGATAAATAACAATCATATTTCTTTTTCTTTTAGAATGACACAGTCACAGAATCTATGACCCTTGACTCATCCACCGAAGATTTGAAGAAACATGCATACATAAATCATAAACTTGTTGGATTAATTAGCTCCATTTGACCTATAATTGGGAAGATATATGATAATGTTTGCATGTGGACCAAATCATTAGAAAATGGAAATTCATATGTTTAAGAATAACTTCAAAAAGGGTCATGAGATTGATATTTAAAAAAATCATAAAAAACCCAAAAAAAAAGAAGAAATTGAAGAGATAAAGAATGAATTTTTAGGAGGAAATGAAGAGAAGAAAGGGCAGTCAAGGGGTGGCATCTAAAAAGGTGTGAGCTACTTGGAATGTAAGAGTATAGAGTTATGAGATGCTTAAAATGGATGGAAGAATGAGTTGTATATTAAAAAAAAAGAAACGCTACTTTTTGGGTTGGACGGTGTAGGGGTCTCTTTCTCCAGTCTCTTGATATGGAAGATAAGATTAGCAATCCTTGTTTGGGTCAGATAAGAATTTTGCACAATCTCCCAAACATCACTCTATCTCTCTCTCTCTCTCTCTCTCTCTCTTCGTTTATCAGTGTTAAAGGTGTCCCGGGATTTATGGGAAAGAAACATTAACTTGTCTTTCTAACCACTTAGACTTTGATCTTTGAATTTGGACTTTTCTTTCCTTCCCTTCCCTTCCCTTCCTCCAACTCTTTTCATCTTTACCCTCTTGTTAATTAATCAACCCAGTTGATTCTGATAAAAAAAAAAAAAAAAACAGTTGATTTGTAAAGAGTGTAATATCATTAAAAAATTCTTGCCTGAAATCAATCTATCATGAATTTAAGATACAAATATGTGAATAATATGTGAGTTGAGCTATATGTCTTGTATCTTGATCTGTAATATACCGATTCTAAGAAAAAAAAAGTTCTAATATCATTAATAGACTTGCATGTGGTTTAAGTAGTTTAAGAGCTTGCTGGGCTAAGAGCTAGAGTGTAGACATGTTTAAGAAATGAAGCAGAGCTAGACAAAGTGCACACATGCTCAAGAGTTTGGTGCAACTTAATTCTTGAGCCCAGAAAGAAAGAGAAGCTAATTGAGGAACTGGGTTCTATTTTTAATGTTAGCCTCAGCTACTGGATAATATTAATAGTTGTCTATCTCATGATTATATTTTATGTTTTCTCTGAAATGATTTTCTTATTGCTTTCTGCCAACCTTTATTACAATACCCTGCTCGACATTGGCCTACAACTGTGAATATGGAATTGGATAGGCCGAGATTCGTGCCTCAGCTTGAACACAAGTCGAGAGGAAGAAGAGCTTAATATCTGGACTAATTAAAATTTGTAATTATTATTTTTCATTGGATTGGATATTTGGAGGAAGCTTGAACAAAAATTGTGAAATCCGAAATATGGTTGGAGTGAAGTTTTACAAAGCCCTTTCATCCCATTTCAAGCCTTCCCCTTAAATAATAAAAGATTATAAAGTTTTTTAAAAAGTATTTTTTTTAAAGCAAATTGTATATTTTAACTTTTATGTCATGACCGATTTCACAGGTCAGACCGACACTAAGACTTAAGTCGGCATAAAACTCTCGAGACTCATAATAAGCCTTATTATTCTCAAACCCATAATCATGACTAAAATTAAGGCTCAATATATAAATAAAATAAAATAAAATATTATAAATTTATTTGGACTAAACCAACCTGATAACTATCAGAAAACTAAAATTAGAGAGGTTCAGCTCAACTCTAATATCCATCATGTGCAAACTATTTAATATCATATTTTTTTGTATTAATTAATACAATATATTCATAAATTAATGTTACAACGGAATTCTAGTAATTGAACAAATAAATAAATAAATAAATAGACACAATAAAAATTATTAAATTAAAAAACACAACTTATTAAAGAAAATACAAGTTAGACTCGAAAAAAATATGTAACACCCCAAAATTTTAAATTTTATTATTTTATGAGTATTATTGACATTTTAATTTTATTTAAATTTTAAGAAATTATTTGAGATTTTTCGGATTTTAAAAATCGGGTTCGATTTTTCGAAAATATAAACTTTGATAATTTTTAAAAATTTATTTAAAGACTACGTGGCAAAACTAAAAATATATTTGGAGTCTACAAATTTTTCTGAGTTTTCTAGAATTTTTTTTCGGAATTTTTGGACCTCGTTTTCGGTCCCAAGGCAGAGTAAAAATTCAAAATTTTGGATTCTAAATCGAACCGGCCGAATCGAACCGAATCGGATCAGACCGATCGAATCGGACTGATCTTCTTCTTTTTTCTTCCTCCTCCCTGCGCGCGTCCCGACCTCCCTCCCCTTCTCTCCCGTTTTCTCTTTCCTCCCTCCTCCCCTTGCCGCGCCGCTGCCACCCCAGCTCGCCGTCGCCCATCCCCAGCCATCCCAACCCACCGACCGCCTCCTGGAAAGCCGGAAAACGGCGCCCGAAGCGATGCGACGCATAAACGCTTCGTCTTCCCAGTCAAAATCCGGTCGATCCGGCCACCAATCGGACTGGGTCTTGTGTTTAAATCCATCTACTCATCGAGAGCTTTCCATAGACACTAAGAACACCGAAATCCATTGAGCAGTTTGTCTAATTTTTGCTTGGGAAGTTTTAGCCCATTTTGACTTTTGGGCTAGATTTCTCGCAAACCGTGAACCCTACGAGAAAACCGAGAGTACCAGAGCGCTCCACTCGTCGAGAGCTTCGCGGCGACATAAATTTTGAATTTTTCTGACGCCGTTTTTCGGTGGGTCCCACGGAACTTTGCAGTATTATTCTGAGCATTAAATGAGCTTAGAAAATTTCATAAAATTTATGTACTAACCTCCGTGTTGTGGGCTTCGTGTAGGTATCCTCAATTCACGGAAATTAGACAATTGTCCGGGTCTGTGAATTTCCGGCCAGACAGACCCGCTACCGGAAAAGTCTCCGAACTGGACCGAGGTTTTTGGCTACCCTACCATTGTCAGACATCCCGAGCGCATTCCAGAAGTCGAAATCAGCAAAGGTAAACCCGAACCTTACTTTTTCATAATTTTATAGTGCTTAAATAGGATTAAAAATCCATAAAATATTTTTGATAGCTCAGAAAATTATGATTCTTTTTGCAATAGCCTAATAATATTGCTAAGGACCGCGGGGCAAAGTTTTAGAATTTTTAGAGCTTGTTTGGATAGTTTTTGCAAAAATGATCAATTATAAGGACTAAATTGAAATTTTACATATTGTGATGGATGACTGATTTGATGGGCCCAGGAGGGGCTGTGTGATGTGATTGAATTGTGGATATATGAGTTACGAATATAGAAGTGTGTTTTGAGCCCTTTTGCAGGTTGGGTAGGTCCTAGGTATAGGGGAGACTCTGCTGGATTTTCGGCACGACTTAGGACGAATTTGGTCTTTTATTGATTTGTATTGAGTCAATTGTATTAAATAATTGTAATATAATTGTCAGGTGAGCCGGGACAGCCTCCTTCCTCCGCCCAACCGCCACAGTGATCGTTGTCAAGTCTGTGAGTAAAATATTAATTTTAATTGTAATTTCGATATTATTATATGTTTAAGCATGCCCATGTATCACTTATATGTATGTATCTATGTAGTTAAACTCTAGGCATGTTTTATGTTGCATTCATAACTGTTAAAGTGCCATTGATGTTGTTGTGATAATTTGGAGCAGTGTATGTGCGTTGGGGTGTGTGTGATGTGATGTGTACTATGGATAGGACGGGTAGTCACGGCTTGAGATCTTCGTTGGGACCCGATCCTTCGAGGGTAGTCACGGCTTGAGTTCTTCGCTGGGACCCCGATTTGGTTTATTAAGTGAAAGTCCGGCTTGAGTTCTTCGCTGGCACCAGGTTGGATTTAAGAGAGCTGTATAGGGGATCAGCTCCTATATATTATGATTGATATTACTGGATGTGTGAGTGCTCCAAATTACCTTTTTGCTGTTATGATGTGAATTTATTGCTGATGTTACATTTCACTCTACAGGGTGCATTAGTTTTAGATAGTTATAGAGATTATGGTTAAAATTGATATTTTACTCTCTGAGTCGAACGCTCACTCCTGTTCAATATTTTTTTCAGGCTACAGGAGGATTTTATTGTGGTTAACCTGCTTTTCTCCTTCGCAGGTTATTTATCAATATTTGTATAATTTTATTTACTCCTAGAATTTCTGCATGTGTTAGAAGTATTTATTTGATTTTGGTATGTAATATTATCATCATGTTGGACCTGTAAATGTATCATGATCTGCATGTTTGACGGACTGGATGAGGGAGCTGAGCTCCCATATATTTTTATGATGATACGAGTATGTGGAGGGTGAGCTGAGCTTCCCAATTGAGTATTTACTGTGTTTACAGGTCGGGTGAGTCAAAAACTCCCCGTTAGAAGGTCCATTTTGTGGCAGGACTCTGTCCGGTTGAATTCTTGAAATTGGGCCTAAATGGGCCTTAGAGTTGGGTTAATGAATAGTTAGGCTTACTACGGGCCTCGGGGGCTTTAGGCTGGCCCAGGTCCTAGTACCGGTCCGGCCCATAGGTTGGGTCGTGACAAAATAAATCCACTCTTCCTACAATCATCATCGTGAACATCTTTTCAAACTTTTTTTTATATTAAATTATTATTAAATTTAAAAGGTTGAAAACTTTAAAATAATATAAAATAAAATACTGTAAAACAATTATAATAAACATCTTTCTTAAATAAAAGTTTAAGTAAAATTTAATTAACCACCTTAATATAATATAATCATAAATTTTCTTTGAAATATTTACAATATAAATAAAATAATAAAATCAACAATTAAAGCAAAGTATAAAATCTAATAGTAAAATAATCTTTATTCAGTATAATTAATTTTATCAAATAATTAAATCAAGATTTAAATTTTAATTTAAAAATAATATTTTTATCTTTTATTTTTTTTCTACAAAAATTGAGGTTGTTACACTTTAAGTTATATTTAATAATTATATCGAATAAAAAAAAATCAATACTTTTATTTAGCATAATTTTAAGATTTTAAATTAATTAATTATTTTTTTTAAATCATGAAAAGCTTAACTTTATAAAGCTTTATTTTATGATATCTTCTCCCAAACAAAATCTGATAGGCTTGTTTCAATTTAGGATGATCAAAACTGAATTAAAGGGCTCTCATAGGTTTAGATTTTTATTTTGATAAAATTCAATAATTAAAATTAAAAAAAGGAAAAATCTTAAATTTTGACCCAAAATCAAAATTCAATGAACCTAACTAATTTTAATTCAGTTGAAAGTAAATTTTGATCAATTTAATTTAATTAATTTTAATTTTGAATTGAATTAATTCAATTTAATTTTTGAATCCAACCATATACACAGGTATACGGTCAACCGTTAAAAATGGACTTATTTGAATAAATTGTAAAAGTTGCTTGCTAATTAAATTAATCCATAAAATTAAAATAGGATTATGTTGGACAAATAAGATAAATTTAAGGGTCAATATGAACTTTTGTCTAAAATATTCGAATTGTTTTAATCAAACAGTAAAAATCTTACGGCCAACAAAAACAGGGATTGCTCTTTCTATTAAACCAATGGGACATTGCCACGCCACCTACAGAAGACCAAACGTGATAGGCCATTATTCTTCGCCACTGTTGCCACGTCATCGAGACTGACAGTCATTGGACCACGTAGACACGTGTCTAACAGACAAAGGTCATGGTGGGGCAATTCTACATTCTAATGATGGGCGTGGGAGATTACGCATTGACTAGACGTGAATTACGGTTATGTACGGAGAGGATTTGTTAAGGAGTTGAGTACTTGTACTGTACAGTAAAAGCAAATCTCATGTTGGGGATAAATTATAGCTGCAGTTGATATTGCTGATTGTTTTATTTTAGTTATTATGTTTTAACTTATTTTTTTTTTATTTTTTTCTTTGATAATTATTTAGATTTGAATATAATAAAATTTGATAAATTTTTTATGTGGTGTATTTTAATGTGCTTTAAATTATTAAAAAATGTATTTTTATCAAGGCTGATTAGAATTTATTTTTCTTCTAGTTTTTTGTTTAAAAATATAAATTAATAAATGTAATGAATAATAATAGATAAATTTTATTTTTTATTTTTTAATCTGATGTAGCAACAAGCAAACACATATAAGAATTTTATTGGAGTGACCGTTTATTCCGGTCAAAGATTCAATTGGAACGGTTCGATTAGGAATGGACGGTCCAGAAGTGAGAGAGAGCTTTGGATAAGGATTTTGTCTTCGTTTCAGGACACAAACTACGAGGTTTGTTGTCACTCCGCATGCCAGTAACATTCATCACGGCTTGCTGACTTGGCTCCGTAAAGCCTTATTTAATCGGAAATTTACAATTATATAATCCCAGTAAGTTTTCCTTGCTGGCTAATAAATGATATATTAATTAAAATAATAATATGATAAAATACAATTAAAATAGTGTGAAGAAAAAGGATCAAATAATTTTCAACTACTATTTTTAGATGAACTGGTTTGTTTCAGGGGGAATAACATAATGGCCAGAAAAAAGCAATAAGAAGGGATTCATTGGATTGGAAAAAACGCATCCACATCATGTAAGACATTGTTCAAGGACTTCTTTACCATTACAAAATTTCAATATTGAGAATAATTCATAGAGATATGAAACCAATCCCAAAATAAAAGATATTGGCATGGCTAGAATATATAGGAGGAATGAATCAAAGGTGAAAAAAAGCAGATGTAAATGCTTGCATTAACATAGTAGATGTGAAAATTCCCAATGGTTGATGGAGTTAACCAATTTTGCCTTCATTTGGATGTAATGTACTATTAGATACAGGAATTTCAGATCCTATCATGACATGGAATGTTCAAAATATAGCCAGTAAAAGCTATGCTTTATGCAGAATCAGGAGTGCTATCACTTGAAACATATGAAATAAAAATATTAACCATATTTGCAAATTCTGGAAATTTAATCTTTATGATTGCCATCTGATAGAACATGTAGATTTATCAACATTTTCAAGGAACATACTGATCCAAAATATGCAAGTTTTAACCTCTTTCATATGTACCAATGGCAGAGAACCCTTCCGATGACTTTGCAGTGGAACTTTGCTTGTGACAGATGCTGCCCTAATTGCTTCATCTTCTCCTGTCACAAGAATACTTCAACTTCGGCAATGCTTCTAGGCTCCTTCATTTGTAGCCCTAACATTTCTGTGCATTATTAGTTTAGAAATAATTATATCAAAATATTTTGGCGATTAATTATACAATTAAAAAAGACTCAAAAATATATAAACACAGAATGAAATGAATAAATGGTTATGAAATTATGATTAGTTTTCCTTCAGCGAAAACCACATTATTACTCTTCGTAGAACATCTCTGCTAAGAATAAAGGGACAAATAATTAGATATCTATACCATCTAGGTATTGAATGCCTGATTATATTCTCTCCGTCGCTCAAATAATATCATTTAAATTAGCTTGAATCTCCATTTGGCATCTGCCTGTGCTTGTGGTGACAGCATTAACAAGAAAAAATGAGCACTAGGATCTTCAGCTTCAGGTATCATGCAGCGCATGAGAAATCTCTTTGCATCAAGTAGCATCATCAGGCACGCTGGAGGACAAGCTCATATGCCTTTGCTTTAACACTTTTGGCTGCTGTATCTATCCTGCCATGTCAATATCACTCTCATAAAGATCGATTCCATATGACAAATCTTGAACTTCAATTTCAAGCTATATTAGTACCTCCAATTCTTTTAACCTGTGAAATCTCAGAAAATAACCTCCGAAATCTCAGAAAAATTTAGGCAACAAGGGATCATGGACTTTTGTTACAAAATTAACACATTCATCCGATAAGAAGGTTGTGAGCATGCATTCATGAATGTATGCTGTAGCACACACCTAAAATATAAGTTTGTTGTTACTCTAGAAACTTTATTTCAGACAACAATATGCTATTTGGCCATGAAGTTCCTTAAAGTTCTACTGATGGATCATGGACAAGCAACAAACATGCCACAGTTTTAAAATCTCCCCATTTATTATAAAACTGATCCTAAAAACAAAGAAACATTTTACCTTCTGAGATCAACCAAAAATAAGAGGATTACATCAACTGAGGCCATTTCGTTGGATCAAATCTTTTCTTCATATTCGATGGACCAGCGCCCCCAGGAGAATCATGCCACACCATTTCCATCTGGCGTGAAGAAGAAAATACAATCTTTATAATTCTAGCAATTACTAGAAACATTATAAAACAGTTTCAAGATGGACAAATGGTTTCAGGCAACAGTGAAGAATTCCATTCTTTTTCACAGACATGGTTAGCTCTGTGTTCTAGATGCAACCATGACCCCACCTGTACAACTACCAAGTTACAAGCAAGTAGAACTTCAACAGACGCAGTAAAGTTGACTGTGTACCTTACACGAATACAAGGTTTTAAAGATGCCGGCAGCAATAAGTCATAACTGAAGTCTACCGTGCTAGCACTATCATATAAACATTTGTTTGTGTCCTGCACATGGGTGCTAGCGACGGTGTTTATTATTTTGGTGCTAATGCTAGGCATGACAAGGAATGGGAGTGATTCGGCACATAAAGTATTACACATACCTCTCCAACAACCACTGTGTCACCCTCCTTGACACCCATCTTTGTGAGAGACTTATACACACCACAAGCTTCCAAAACATGCTGAAACCGTCTCTCAGAATCTGCATATCTGTTTGAAAGAATGCATTAAATACTTCATCAATAGAAGGCCAAAAGAACATAAAAGACAAAAAAAGATCAATCCAAACCACTAAACTTTTTATAATTGGAAATGTGCTAGACTGAATACAGCTATTCTGGAAATTAAGGTATCATCAAGTAGTAGCATCAGATGCAATAGCAGTAAAATATCCAAATAAAATGTGAGCATTCAATGCAATCCCCTCCCTCCCCCCTTCCTCTCTTCCAACCAACACACACTTTATCTATCCTGCCCCCCTTTCTGGAAGAATTATTAAGAGCAATTTAAGAGACTTGAATCAAGTAAAAAGGAGATGACATGATGGTTTTTATTGAATTTTTAAGGTTGAGATTTTGCTAGACAACTCAAAAGGGAAACAGATAGCATTGAAATGATCCCATTAGCAACCACTGTATTGATGTAACAGGCTTAACAAATTTCATTATTTCATGTCGTTCTACATGCTTTAGATGGCCTATCATAGAAACTTTTAAAACTTCTTATTATCCACAGCACTAGCCAACCAGCCTAACAATGCATGTTTTGCAGTTTAGCATTTCCATTAGTCAGGAGAGAGAGAGAGAGAGAGAAAGAGAGAGAGAAAAAAATTTAGTTTGCAACTTTAGTACTGTTATGATTTCAAATTTGATAAATACAATCCTACTCCCATTTATGGATTGGACCCTAACTTTGGCTAGCACTACTTGCTAAGTCACTTGAATTCACATAGTCTAACTGGAAATGTAAAATATACAAAGTATTAACACATTTTCAGTATTACACTTCTAATAACTTGGTATTTAAAGAAAAAGATGATACAAATTAGAGTCACATGCAACACATTGATGGGAATCCGATGACTGTAAGAATCAAACAACAAGAAAGAAAAGAATAAAAATAGCAATAATTGGACCAAACTATTATCAATAGCAACCTACCGCCAATTTGTCATCTGAACAAAACGTTGTAACCCTGACCCAACAACATGCCAAATATTGGACCCACTGTCATAAAAGATCTCAAAGTCATCAATAGGGGACCTTCGCTGCTTCTGTACCTTATCAGCTACATGATTCAAATTTACTGGATTTGTCAAACCTGAAGCAGATGAAACTTTAACACAATGTAAATTTAGAGAGAATAAAATATATACAAGAAAATTGTGAACATCCAGATAAAGTACAATAAAGTACAAAACTAAGTAAAGTTTTGACCTTCAAACTCTTGATTGGCTCCTTTACTTCTTCGTAGAAGCTCGTAAGCAGCACATATCACTTCATGAGTGCCTTCTCTCTTCACAGCACTCATGCAAAAAGGCTCCATCCCACGAGCTTCTTGTCTTTCCTTGAATGATGGCCAATTTTCATATGCTTCTGGAAGGTCCATTTTGTTATAGGCAACTATAAAAGGCTTCTCAGCAAGTTCTGGACTGAACAATTCCAGCTCAAGACGAACAGCATCCAACTCATATTCTGGCTGCTGGGAGGAGCCATCAACAACATGTACCTGGAAATTCAAAAGAACAAATATCCATTAGTCCAAATGGCAACGTACAAGTTCAAGGATGAGGACTGTTCAGATGAACTTATTGAGAAAAAATAATATGAGAAAAAAGGAGGACCAAAGAAAAGAAAAACTGTGGCAAAAGTTTGAAATCACTGTCTAGTTAGTTATCACTCATGAGCTCCATTTAAATTCACAAACGTTTGGTAACATTAACACAAATTCTTATATTCTCACAAAAATATGTATCATGCATACACTTGTAAATCCCATTGGCTAAAAGCATTTGGCAAATCATTTCAATTGCATTCAAGTCCCTTGAGGTTGTTACAGCTGTGGCCATTGCTTTGGACTTTAGCAAGAATTTACATGTTAACAGAACTTTGAAATCGCAAACTACAGCATGTAAAACTGACAGCGAGAAAAGACAAGAGATTAAAATTCTATTGGCTAAAGGATAAGATAAGGTGGTGAAACATGATAAGCAGAAGCTCAGAGGACAACAATTAGCCATTTCAACCACACAGAAAAAATAATTTATCTTCAAATCTAATAATTAATTGCAGTTCATGATAGAATGCCTGTACCAGAGCAGAACACCTCTCTGTGTGCCGTAGAAACTCGTGGCCCAAACCAAAACCGCCATGTGCTCCTTCAAGTAGACCTGGCAGGTCTGCTACTACCATTGTAGAATCATAATCAAATGAAACTACACCAAGGTTAGGAAGTAAAGTAGTAAAGGGGTAATTTGCTATTGTTGGCTGTGCAGCACTTATCACGCTCAAAAGTGTGCTTTTCCCAGCATTTGGGGCACCCACAATTCCAACATCTGCGACAAGCTTTAGCTCGAGCTCCAACCACCTGATCATGAACGCCATTACTCCTACTAACATGCACAAAACAGAAGTAACTCACCTGAACCTAGCACTACTTCCCTTGAGTTCCACCAAATATTAAATTTAATGAGTTCATAATTCTTTCTGAATACTCTGATGGTAAAATATAAAATTCCTAGTCATGCAATCTCAGATAAATCACATTGGAAAATGAAACAAATAATAACCGACCAGTTCAAGCGGTTAATACACAAACATAACTCTCATAGAATAAGATCACAATCTTAAAAATAGCCAAAAAGGAAATGCATGGTAAACAGATTGGTCATTACTAAATACTCACATTTCCGGACCCTCTTCGCCATTCTCAGCAATCCTGGGAACCTTATTGCTCCCACACTTAAACGCCGCATTCCCTCTGCCACCTCTCCCACCGGGCAACAACAGAGCCCGTTGTCCTGGATACAACAGCTCCAACAGCACCTCCTCTCTCCCTGCCTCTCTAATAACCGTGCCTGGTGCCACCTTGACCACCACATCCTCTCCTTTCGCCCCATTCATCATCATTCCCTGACCATGGGACCCCCTTCCCGCCCTGTAATGCACTCTGTTCCTAAATGGCAACAACGAATTCATCGAACTGTCGACTTCTACATACACATTTCCCCCTCTCCCTCCGTCCCCGCCAGATGGGCCACCCAAGGGCACAAATTTCTCGCGCCGAAATGCCACGACACCGTTTCCACCATCTCCAGCTTTGACGTAGATTTTGGCGCGATCGAAGCATCGCATTACCGCCGGCACTCCCTTCTCTTTCACATCTCCATCCTCGAAATCGGATAGATATACGGTTTCGCCATTGGTAATTTCCTCCTTCTCCTCTGTTTCGTAAAAGCGATTGCCATTGTAATGATTTACGGATTTGCCACTAACAATTTCTTCTTCTTCGTCTTCTTCGTTATCATACTCATAATCATCGTTATAGTCATCTTCTTCAACATCAGAATTAACCTCATACACTTCAAATTTCCCATAATCAACCCGTAAATTACCATCCATGCCATCTTCTTCTACTTCAACTTCTTCTTCTTCTTCGCTACTCAAACGGTATACCTCGGCGTCCTCATCAATTTCCACTACACTTGAATCGGAGAGCTTAAATTCCGTTGCTGCAAAACTAAGTGAAGGGGCCGTGAAATCTTCTCTCAAAGGAAGGCTAGTGTAAGTGGTAGCTTCGCCTCCGGGTAAGGTGAGTGGTTGTGGTGCAGATTTGTACGTACTCTTTTGAGGCTTCAAATTAGAGTTGCGGTTCCGCCTGAGGCTTCGAGAAAGCCTTTGCGGAGAAGATATTTTAGGGATACGGTTTCCAGTTCTCGGGCGAGCTAGAGCTCGCGGGGAGAAGCAGGTTATGGACATGGAAGCCATTCGCATTTCTCTGCTCAGAAGTCAGTAGATAGTGGCTACGAGGCGAGGCTGAGATTGAGAAGATAGATGGATGGTATATGGGAAATACGATACCGTTTCAAAGATCTTTATATGTTCAATCATCTTCTGCCACGTTGTGCAGTAAACGGGTGTCAAACTTCGAAACGATCCGGCCCAAATATCTAATGAAATTTAGCGAGAATGAAGCCCAGCCTAGCGGTTGATCCACAAACAGAAATACGGAAATGTATAAATACGGTAAAATACTGGGGCGAAAATTGAAATACGATAAGTACTTGGCGGCAGCCGTGGAAGGCCACCGCATGAAAAAGAAAACCGTACCTATGTGATATTGACTCGGGGCCTTTAATTACAGCTAGGCTAACGTCCTCACTCACTGATTCTGCAGTGCCCACCTTATAATCCTGTTGTTTCTTTTTGCCCTTCAGGTATCAGTAACTTTGATCAATTCTTAAGATTTTAATCTTTACATGATCTTCTGGCTAGATAGATTTCGCTTCTTTCCATTACCATAACCCAAACTTGAAATGAATCTTTCGTGTGTTCTAGTTTTCATGATCCGGGTGTTAATAACTAACATAGAGTTATATTGGCATATTGTTATATTGGCATATATTTGAATATTAGCTCCTCCTGTGTCTCAACTGCTACCTTCTCTCTTTCTTTACCTTTTCCCCCCTTTCTGGTGTGGATTTGAAGATACCATGGATTACCCTTTGCTTGAAATGGCTTATAAATAGCGAGTTTAGTAGGGTATGCTAAAATCTTTATGGACCCGCCGATGGAATCTTGGTGGATCTCATTTGGACAAAAGAGGGACAGCGAATCTTGTGGGACGATGAAGCTTAGGAACCACTTGTGTTATATTTGGTTTCCATATGATCTTTCTTTTTCAAATATAGTTGACATCTATGTAAAAGCAATACTATTCCAGTAATTTGTGCAGTGTCGAGCAATACTTTCTTTCCTGGTAGATTTTGAGGGTTTTGAACATCTGGTCCCCATGCTTGCGCATTGACAGTGATGGGAGAAGCTTGTCATTATCCCCAACTTTATGGTCTTTTTTACACTGAAATGGACTAATTATAATTAACTCTACAATGTTGGTCGTAGGAGTACCAGACAGGCATGCCAATATATGTAGTATCCATTACCATGTTCATATGCTACAATCTTTCAAGTTAGATGGCGTTCACCTTTCTCACTGGGAATTAGTACTTTTCTGGTTTTAAACAAACTGGAAAGTGCTGCTTTCAGCACCAGTGTGATGTT
The DNA here is from genome assembly GCF_030052815.1 of Hevea brasiliensis. Taxonomy (NCBI): domain Eukaryota; kingdom Viridiplantae; phylum Streptophyta; class Magnoliopsida; order Malpighiales; family Euphorbiaceae; genus Hevea; species Hevea brasiliensis. The sequence goes on along the minus strand of NC_079507.1, from coordinate 74,655,043 downwards.
CTGGTGCATTAATTTGAATTGGGGAACGTCCTTTGTGTACAATTAGGAATTTATTGTCAACTAAGCCTCAGTCCTCAGCCCCAGACAAGTTGGGGTCGGTCTGTCTATATGGATATTTATCACCAAAAATTGGATGCCAACTTCATTCCTGTAAAACATAGGAATGTCAGATGTGGATATGGTTTCCTCATTTTTCAAGTTGTTTTTTCCTATCTTCTTTGGTTACAAAAGTTATATTATTATTGTTATTAACAATATTATTACTTCCTTCTATTCACAGAATGCTTATCATCTGTAGCTCTTGCTATTTCCACAGGGAGCTGGAGTAAAAAATAGATGATGTTATTGCATACCATGGCCCAAACAACAGAAACAATTATCTTGTGAAACAGAAGAAATTAGCGGGAAAGTAAGATTTTGCAAAGGAATGTCAATCTAGGGTATTCAAGGTGTCTCTGAAACACATGTATGATAAACTATTTGTTCCTATCCTGATTACTTATTTGAGTTGAGAAGCTTTTTTTACTGCTATATGTGATATTATCCTGTATTATATAAATTTGCTCTGCAGACCCTGAATTTTCTTGGTTGATCTGCATTTTTTTTTTCATATATCATATATGGATACCAAACATGAAGGTGCTTCAGTGGATAGGAATAAACTTCTGCAATTTTTAGGGATAGATATTTTTGAACCTACTGACTGAAAATAGTGTCATATTTAGATGATAAATGATTGCTAGATAAATGCTGCAAGCACTAAAATCCATCAAGGCTAATCTTTTTCTAAAAGGCCATTACTTTGCATCACTAGAAACATGAATTCATATTTACACATAAATTCCTTCCTAGTTATTCAAGAGCTTTCTCTCACTGCCTCTCAAATGTTGTTTGTTGCCAGCTGGTGCTATTTAGCTTAAGCTTGGCTCAAACATAACACATACTAACAATTTTGTAACTTCTGGTTTCATTTTGAAGTAAATAGCTCACTGCCTTTAATAAATGTGGCAGTGCCCTCACCCATGACAGTTGTTAGTTGCATCTCTTTCTCATGAATCCGTTCAAGTTCAACCACCACCATTTCCATCTTTGGTCTTTCTATACCTGGAAAACTCATGCATCGCAGCATCAGTCTGATCAAATCCCTGATTCCGTCTATAGTGAAACTCCCCACAAGTCGATGGTCAACAAAATTATTTGAGTTCAATCGAGAAGCCACCTTCACAAAGTTCAATCGGGAAATTTTAATACTGCTCTAAGTGGAAACTAAACAAATAAATAAACAAGCAAATGTAGTAGATTTACTAACCCATTGAATTAAGCTTTCATCAGATCCCAAGAAGCCAAGATGCATTGCCTCTTGTCCAGTTATAAGCTCCAGTAGGAACACCCCAAAGCTGTAAACGTCACTCATTTCAGTGAAGTTCCCGTATACTCCTATCCTAAACATTGGAAATATTTTAAAACGGGAAGGCCATATTTCCACACCAAAAGTGAAATGCAAAAGGAAGAAATTTACTCTGGATCTTGGAAAACATTAACACCGGATGTGTAAGAGGGACCTGCTTCCTCTATCTTTTCAAGCAGTTTTGAGATCCCTGCTTCTGCAACCTTTACAATGAAGTTCTCATCAACCAAGACATTAGCTGTTTTGAAGTTATTGTGTACCAAGGGAGGGTTTTGTCCATGCAAATGGCATAAACCTGCACTAGTTAGAAACACTTCATTTTAAATCTATATTGTGATTGTCATTTAAATCCTAGAATTTCCTTGTTAGATTCTTTTGGATTCACCTTTAGCTGCTCCCAGAGCTATGGACAACCTCTGTTTGAACTCTAGTTTGGTTGATGATTTTAACCCTTTATCTGTCAGAAGGATGAACTGCTGTCACATGTATCTTATGGAGGATCATGTAAAACAGATTTTGCTGAATGAATCATACCATATAAGTGATTGCATATGCTGCCATTGGGTATATATTCAAAGACCAATATTTGTGAACCTCTTTCTTGGCAGTAACCTAGAAGAGAAACTAAATTACGATGCCGAATTTCTGACAAATAAAGTACCTGTTTGCCACTTGATATTGTTAATATCTATTCAAATCATGGGAGCTTAAAGCTTTTAGAAACACGTATGATATGCTAAGCAGAAGGAACTAACTCCAACTCCAGATTATCTTCTCTTTGGCTTACAATGATGTCTTCATACGTTTAACAGAATATCAACAAGGAATTTTATGCACTTTGTGCATTGTTGTCTAAGAGGAATTATAATTGTAATGTGCATACCATAGAAGATAGATATCACGTAAATATATCTACTCTTGAAAGTTACTTGTACCTCTGTGACAAAATCCTCTCGAGAAGCACCCTGACGCCTTTTGATGGCCACGATAGTATCATGAAGCAAACCTTTGTATACCGACCCAAAACTTCCATATCCAATGAGACTACTTTCATTAAATTGCTTGGTAGCTTGCTCCAATTCATCCATTGTGAATTGCCTAGCTCCTTGTGATCCAAATAGAGGGTGGCTAGGGGCTGAACTGGATCTGCTTCTCCTATTCCACTCTCCTTCATAAGTAGAAAGAGAATTAGTGAACATCACCACGAGTATTGAAAAGTTTCTCCATATTATGTCCCTAGAAAAACATTACCTAATGCAGTTGGATATGGATCTGAAGAACCAGTCTCTGAGTTCTTGTTTGAAAAGTTCTTAAAATGAGATTTGCATAACCACAACAGGATGAATACTGCAACAAGTACCACTCCTGCAGTGCCTCCAACTATTGCAGCATATGACTTTGACATGAGGTAAGGCCTTCTCGTCTCCTTCAACAAACTCAAACATTGAAACTGCAATGAACCAGCTGTTATAAATTGAAGTGTTTAAACAACCAAAATTTGTTTATTGATATCTATAGAATAAATAAAGAATGCCCGAAAAGATATTTTGCAATTGGAGACCAGATTGTGCAAGTGGGAACTCTGGATTTCGATACCGGTAATGGAAACCAATGATCAAGTTGTCCTTTCTATTGAATTTCCTATCTTGTTTACAGAGGCAATACAACTTTGAAGAACTTTGGAGCCAGACAAGTATTCAGAAACACAACTGGCTGATCTTAAGTATCCACTTGGGAAGCATAAATCTAAATAAGATATCAGCAGACAACTTTGAGAACCTCCAAAAACTACTGAAGAACATCCTATAACTGGCTTCTTGCCAAGACAAACCCGTCTTTTATTTGTTCTCCTGCGAAAGGGGGTAATATTGGAGAAAGTAGAAAGAACACAGGCAGAAGTTAGTACCCTATCTATTGCTTCTTATCGAACTCATGCTGGTTTATATTTAGCATTTCTTGCAGAAATGGTCTTGTAAGAAGAACGAGCTCAGGTATGAGGAAGAGATCTTGATGCATGGAAGAAGTTGTGTCTAGTAAATGAAATGAAGACCAATACTTCATGGAGAGTCTCTTAGATGTAGACATATTCATTTCAGACAATTCATGTAGACATCTTTGGACATATACAGGGATCATAAATCTACTTGGCTTCTTTATTTGGAATCTCTCTTCCAAAAAAAAAAAAAAAGAAATCAATGGCCCATGTGGGTTGTTGCTTACCAACAGTAAAAATGTCGATTTTTTACCATGAAGATATGGACATGTATGAAAGCGACATTAATTAGGCACGCACTGGAAGACATGATTATTGAAGGGGATCGAAAGAAAAGGTAGTGATCACTCTATCAATTCCAAGCGTCTTCCCTGAATTCACTCTTTAATCTTTTTCTTCCTTTTTTCCCTCTTTTTTGTCATCTGATCTGGAAAGAAAGAGAGTGGATTCTTATTTTAGTTATACAGAGATGGGACTCCTCATCCTGAGATGGGGTCTACGACAACTGAGCCAACAAGACATTACCACAGCAAGTTCAACAGGTACTTGGTTTCCCTGGCTACATGGTCTTGGTTTTATTGCCTAGGAATAAATTTAAGCTGTTTTGGCAAATTGAATTGTTGGGGTTGCCCTCTATTTGCCTGCTTCTGTATTTGTTTATTTTTTGGGCATCTATGATTGAGTTGTGACCAAGATGTGGAAATCACTAACCTGTAAGTCTGTCTCCCCCCTTCGCTTTCTCTCTCTTTCTCATTTATTTATTTTGTTTTCTTTCCTGAATTTGTTGTGTTTTGGGTGCTAGAGAGGAGTTTGTCATATTGTGTCGGTAGTATAGTACCGTAGTCGTACTCGTAGCTCTCTAGGCTGAGCAAGAGGTCCATACTGGAGAGTGAGAGGGAGAGAAGTCGGGAAAGGGAGATTTTTAAACTGGGTGTCGTTTGGATCTATGCCATCAAGCAAGTCCTGTTGTTTCAGTGCTTGGCCCTGGTCGCCAAAGATTGCCCTTCTCTTTATGAACTTACAATACATACACTGCAAATAATAACAAAACTATGCCTATCCTTGTCAAATACTATCATCCTAATTAGTAAGTGTGATTGGAATAAAAAAGAGAATCTTCTGACTGACTTGACTGTAGGGCATTTCAGGTTGTTAAAAATGATCTGGTACACAATTAATTAAGGCCAAAAGAAGATGCAACTTTTATGGCCATCAAATGATGGCAGTGCTTTTTACAAATTAGAATTTTTAATTATTAATTATCAAGCAATATAGTGAAAGAAAATCTAAATTTAAAGATCTAATACTTATCTCATAGTACACCTATATTTTTAGATAATAAGATTATTACTTAGAAATATGCTAAAGTATTATTTGCAAGATTATATAAGTAAAGATTCGAATATAATATTTATCAGATAAATGATATGTTTTTAATTGTTAGTCGTTAGTGTTGTACATCTATGTTTGATAGTTGCATTGGATGTGCTATAAAATATTTCAAGAAGCCAACCAATGAGGAGGGGCCAATCCTGCTACTAAAGGGTAAAAAGATAAAGCTGAAGGAACAGGTTTCTGTAGGATAAGAACTAACGAGTGTGGTAATATGAGCTCAGAAAGCCACCGACATAACAGAGAATGAAAAATAGGTTGTTTTTTTCACCTTCTTCATCGATGATTTATAATCTGGAGCATACCCCACTCAAGCATTTTCCACCTAACATCCTCTAAAACGAAATTTTTATTAAAAAAAAATAGCCCTGTGCCTTTGGTGCTTCCTGTGATTCCTTATGCTTCTTATACTATATGAATAAGCATTAAATAACAGATAAATTTTGATAATCATTTCTGAATTTATCTAATTGTAATATTATAGTCCATCAATTTAAAAATATAACATAAAATTCCATTAACTTTTGAATTTTACACAGTAAAATCTTTTTAATTTCCAATTATTGGTTTTTCGGTTAGACGTTAATCTTGATAGTTTCAGCATGTAACTTAGACAGTATTTTTCTTTTCTCTTTCAAGTTATGTGTAAATTAAATACTTCTTATCTTTGTAGACAGAATAATTTTTCACATGTAGAGCTAATAATTTTACACTTTATATAAGAGAGAAAGGAGAAATATTAACTAAACACCATGTGAGAGCTGTTCACGTCAATTTCTAACTGGAAAATCAATAATTGAAAGTCAAAGAGATTTTACTGTGTAAAATTTGAAAGTTTAGAGAGTTTTATGTTACATTTTAAAGTTAAAAGATTGTAATATTATAATCATATAAGTTTAAATACAATTATTAAAATTTATCCATTAAATAACAATGAGGAGCTTACGAGGAAATGTTTTAAGGTATCAAATTGTCAGTAACCGATTGAAGACTTAAATCCAAAAGGAATTGCTCTTTTTTCTTTTGTGATGGATGCTTGGAGGACAAGAAGGGGTAGATTTTACCTCAGCCACAGTTGTTTCTTGATTGCTGCATCCTATCATCACATTCTCAGTCTCTGGCAATAACGTGGGTCTTACTTTATCACATAATTTCTTGCTGAAATAAAGTATCATGAGTGATATGTCTCAATCATTTTGCAAGGAGAATCAATCACTGAATGTATCATTTCCTTGGAAAATTAGGAAAGGCAATCACGCTCCTCGTGCACCAACAGTGTTTCAATTGTAAGAAATTCTTCACGCATTGAGAAAGAAGGCTGTTCCTCCATTATTCCCCTTTGATTTTTCTTACCTAAACAATGTTATTATGAATTAAAGATATAAAATATATTGATAATTAATTTAATAAATATTTATATTTTAAATTAATGATAAATCTAAATATGTGCAAGAATTTTCCCCCTTTGACAGTGTCTTTTTTTGCCTTTTATAAGCATATTTATGCGTTATATTATAACTAATACTTAAATTTAAAAAAAAATTCACAAAATTTTGATTTATCCATCTATTTTTATTAATTTAGTCATTAGTCTAAGAACAAAAAAGTAATTAAAAAATTAAAGCATGAATAATGATAAAAATTAAAAAAAAAAAGTTCATAATAGTAAAATTTAAGAATAAATTAATAATTTATCTTAAAGGTATTAAAACATTTTCTTTTGAGAAAAATGTACAAAGTAATAATAAAGGTATATGACATAATCAAAATTTAAGGATATTTTCATTTATTTTTTAAAATATAAGGATTAAGTGTTAATTATAGGATGATATTAAAATAAAAAAATAATTTAGTGTTTTTACGGAATTCTAAAATTGAAGAATAATATTTTAACAAATCAAAGTAATTATAATTAATTAAATTTAAAATAATTTTTATAAAAAATTAAAATTTTGAGATTACATAGTCTAATTTTAAAAGTTAGATTATTATTATTAAGGACTAAAGTGTAATATTATCAACAATTTTATAGTGAAATTATAGTATAGTTTTAATTATATTACTAAGGATTAAAGTGCAATATTAGGAAAAATTTTAGGGATTGTGTTTTTTCAGTCATTTATAGGGAATTTGATGTTACTTTTAATAGAGTGTAATATAATATATGTAATAAATTATGTAATAAAATTAATATTGTAACATTATATTTGATTATAAAATAAAAATAAAAATAATGTAATAATAAATTTTTAATATTTAATTTATTTATAGTATTAATAATAAGTGATGATAATTATAGAATTGATAATTAAGTGTTAGTGATAATTAAGTAGTGGTGGCAGTGATGGTAACAATGTGAGGATAGCAATGATGATAATAGCTAGGTGACAGTATTGACAGTAGCAATGTCTAACTGGTGGTGGCAATAACAATGTGATGACAGTAATTAAGCAATAATATGATATTGATGGTGATAATAATAATTAGAATAAAATAAAAAAAATAATAATAATTATAATATTAATAATAAATTAAAAAATTAAATATATTTAATTACATTACATTATTATCATTATATGTAATTATAGTTACGTTACATTTACCAAACAATTAATGGAATATGTAATTCATCACAGCTTTATTGTATCATACTAAAGCAAACCATTATTTCGAAAACTTATGTGGTCTAATTCAAATTCAGAAAACCTGTGGGAGATAATTGAAATTTATGCGAACCACGTTTCGGAAATCACCATCAGAAACATGGCAAAAACGCCATTTCTTTGTAAAACTTCCCATTTTTTACAGAAGCTCACAGATCGAAGGGTTTTGTGTTTTCACTCAGTAATGCCTCTGGTTCTAGGGTTCTTAGTCTCCAATTTGAAACTGTAGTGTTCGATTCAACTCTGTTAAATTGGATTCGTGGACTTGGCCATGTATTGTGGGTCCATTGATGGCGAGAGCCACGAGGCATCGCAGAGGAAGATCCCGCCTGCCTCGTCAATGTTGTGGGTCCGAAATCTCCGTCAGTACATCGCGTCCGGTGCCGGACTGGGATCCGAAGCCCTAATGGGTATGTTTTCTCTCACTTTCGCATTTTGGTGTCAATTACTTGACAATTTCATGTGCTTTTCCATTGCTCGACGAATTTGGTTCTGCTATAGTTTTTTCTGTTCATTGTTTGTGTCATTTTCATCTATAGCATGACAGATTGGAAAAGCAAAATTATAGTTGTAATTGTGGTAATATAATCAATAAGGAACGCAGTTTAATAAATTTAGAGCTTTTAAATGTAGTTATGTACTTTAGTTGGAATTTACGTGCAATGGCTGCATTGTTAATGAGCTGCATAAAAAGTGAGAACAAACGCTTAAATTCTTATGACAATGTTTACACCCCTTTTGACATGCCTGAAATTCAAAATGCCAGGGTAGAACTCATTTAAAAATGAATTTTCATGTTTGGTATGCTGAAACTTAAAACACGTATTTGAATTGAATTACACAAAATCATGTTTGGAATAAGTGCATAATTGAAGGTTCATTTACATTTATTTCCTAAAATATCTTGACATACTGATCTTATAAAATAAATAATAAACTAATAATTATATTTATTTGACTTAACATAATAATCTTGTATTTGTCTTTTTTTTTTCTTTAACTTGTCTTCTTTGTTTGATACTATAAGAATTTTCTTCCTATATGTTATTTATAATTTTAGTTGTGGGATTGAGATTTTGAAAATTTTTGTTAATATCATCAGTTGCCTACTGTTGTTGTATTGATTCTTTCTCACCTGACCATGTGGTTTGTATCATATTCTATTAGAATTTTGTCATTTAACTATATAATAATTTTTAAGTCAAAATTCAATTTTATATATAAAATCAGAAGACAATCTGGAACTTGATTATTTAGCAGATCTCAAGAAAGAGAGAGAGAAGAGTAACGGTTATATAATGATTGTGGTGAAAAAATGGGTTTAAGTATGGGTAGTTTTGTCACAATAATTTTTGTGGTAAACTTTGTGGAATTCATTTGGAAATTCTACCTATTTTGATGGAATTTGGGATAGTTATGTTCAATTTTGCAGAATTCAAATAATAGAATTGAAATCCACACACACACACACACACACACACACACAGATATGTATATATATAACACACACAGATATATATATATATATGTTTTCAAATCCAAAATTTTGGATTTGGAAATGAATTCCACAAATTCCAAACACTATGTTAGATTTCATTCTCAGGCTGTAACCTAGTTTTTTTTTTTTTTGGTCCCCTTGTAGAGCTCGAGACAAAGAGGATCTTGCTTGATATTTTCAAAGAGAAGCAACAAAAAAGTGCTGAAGCTGGCACAATACCAAGTTTTTATAAGAAGGCATGCAGTAAATTCTGGTTGTTTTGTTACTTTTGATTTTTTTTTTCAGTGGCATATATGAAGACTGTATTCTTTGATTTGTTAGACAAGGATTCAAAGACTAATAAGAGATTTTTTGGGTGTTTCATTTTATTCCTTTTATGTATTTTTGTGCTTTCTTTGTTTAGAAACCTGAAGAAGGCTCAATCAGTCGCAGGGTCCAAAGATTGGCAAAATATCGGTTTTTAAAGGTATCACAAACTCTCTTCCCTTGCCTGCTCATCTCTGTTACTTTTTTTTTTTTATATTTGTTTTCTTTTTGACATTGTAAGCTCATTTTTGCAGAAGCAATCAGATCTTTTGCTTAATGCTGATGATCTGGATGCAATGTTGGTTTGCCTGAGAGAAAACTGTGTTATTGATGATGCTACTGGTGCAGAAAAGGTCTGGGAGAATTGTAGTGTCCTTATATTTATTTGTTTTAAACTTATAGTGATGCTAACTTATTCACTACTTTGTCATATTATAGATGAATTACGAAGATTTTTGCCACATAGCCTCAGTATGTACAGAACAAATAGGCCCCAAATGCCGACGATTCTTTAGCCCTTCTAATTTCATGAAGTTTGAGAAAGATGAATCTGGAAGAATTGCCATTTTGCCCTTTTACCTTTATGTGATGCGCACAGTGAGTATAGCCTTTTGATGTTTACCTTTTCTTCACAGAATTCTTTCTGTTAGCCTAAATGATCTGTGCATGGACAGACACATAGAAATTGTTTTGTCTATTTATTAAAGTTCATTCTAATGAATCACTGTGTACTGTTCATTGTTGTTTAGGTTTCGCTTACACAGGCCAGAATAGATATGAGTGAACTTGATGAGGATTCAGATGGTTTCCTGCAGCCTCATGTATGGAGTGGTTGCATCTTTGTGCCTTCTTAGTTCTTACATTTCAAATTGGATATATGACCTTCCTTATGTTAGATATCTATCTACATGGCAGTGTGCATTCATTTGGTGCAAACTTACCCATCTCATGCATAAACTAATTGTTTTCTTCTTTATCAGGAAATGGAGGCTTATATACAAGGTCTTATTCCTAATTTAGCACAACTACGTGATATGCCTGCACAATTTGTTCAGATGTACTGCCGCATTGCTGCACACAAATTCTTCTTTTTCTGTGATCCTCATAGGCGAGGTTTGTGCTAGTTTTCATTTAGAAAGCAGTACTTCTGTATAGTATTATTTCAGTCATCAAATGCTGAACGAGTTATTAAAGGTTGATCTCTCTTTCTTCTTCTTCTTCTTCCTCCTTTTTTGTTGTATTTTTTCTTCCAATGTTCAAATCTTAGCAGTAATTACTTATGTTCTATGGTGTTGTTATATCGGAAGCTGTGGATTCTCTTAGATGTTTCTATACTATGTGAACTATGAATGCCAGATTGGGTTTTCAAATTTTGGAATTGTTCTTTTGTGGGTGCAAGGGAATCTATGTTTGATGAACAATCAAGTATTCATGCATCAGGTCCCATTATATGAACATGTTACTGGTTGGTGATGGCTAGGAGTGCTATTAGACTAATAGATTTGTGAAAGTAAGTTGATTGTTCTGGTTGAATATACGCAAATGCATATAAATGTCTTGATTGTGCATGAATGTCTAGGCTTTGAAAGGGAATGGGCACATATAGCAACCTACCTTTGGAGAAAGGAAAAGAATTTAATGTTCTGATTTGTTCACTTTTATCTTTACTTTTTTGGTTTTTAACTTTACATTTATATAGTTTGATGATGACCTTTTGGGCATCTTTTATTTCTTTCCTTTTTTTTTTTTTTTTTTTACAGGGAAGGCCTGCATAAAGAAGGTGCTTCTTAGTAATTGTCTTCAGGAGCTAATGGAATTGCACCAGGTAAATTTCTCTTAGTAAACCATCCATGAATGTCAGTTGTTATTGCTTTTGGTTTTCCTTTTGTGGTACAAAGAGCTTTACCGTTTTACCAGAATTCCTTCTTCTGGTCCTTTTCTGTGTTTCATTTCTTCTTTGCAACTTTATGGTGCGCTGATGAATAGCAAGAAACTGGCTGAAAACACTTTGTAGTCTGCTTTTCTTGTTTGTTTAGCTGATTATGTGATTCAAAACATTGAAGTGCATCAATAGTGATAGGCACTATTAGATTTTATTTTGATGCTAAATTATCATTGTAACCTTTGCTTGCACTAGGAAAGTGAGGAAGAAGTCACTGACACTGAACAAGCTGAAAATTGGTTTTCTTTGACATCTGCACAACGCATATGTGGTGAGGGCTTCAAAATTTTTTCCCTTTACATACTGTCGTGCTTTTACAGTTTACCCTCATTTTAAGGTGACGTCTAATATTTAATTCATGTCACTGGTTTTTGTTTTTTAGTCTCTCTCTATGTCTATCTAAGTAATCATCATTTTCTTTAGATATGTTTCTTGCCCTTGATAAAGATATGAATGGAACATTGAGCAAGCAAGAGCTTCGAGAATATGCTGACGGGACACTTACTGAAATTTTTATTGAAAGAGGTGGGATATAACATTGCTTTTTGTATATGCTCATAATTATATTATAATTTATTTATCATGAAAAAATATCATTTTTTTATTTACTTGAAAATTTGATTTACTATAACATGCATGGAAAGTATTAGTTCAGGTGTTTGTCGCACTTGTCGTGGTATGATTCTAATCTGACACTACAGTTGCTTTATGTCAAACAAAGTGATGTTAATGCTTAAAGTGTTTATCTCACATGGAACTGTGGACTTCTAAACATAGAATAACTTTGTTCAAAAACATTTATCCTATCTTTCACAATCAGACTTGTACTCATCCATAGTGAGATAATTTCTTCTGTTGAGGCAAACTACAATATAACTGCTGCAAATCATAAATGCTGTAGTAAAATGAAGTGACATTATCATTGGCATCTCTTCTTTGATATAGTGATTATTTCTTGGTTGCAAGGTTTTGTTAGTTTGTCGGGCGTAGTGTTTTTGGTTGCAAGTGTGCATTTTTACACAAAATCAATCAAGTTTCTCTGTTTTCAAAATAGGTTCATAGGTTCATTTTGAAAATCATGAGATGTTATTTTCAAGTTTTGTAGGCGACTCAGTGTGTTGCAATACTTCTTTCATATGATTACTCTACTGAACATCTCATCTTTGCAGTGTTTACTAACACCATTTCACTAAATTTCAATTCCAGTGCTTTTTCTGCATGTTTGTTGCAATTCTTTTTATTGAATTGATACCTTCCCTTTCAATGGTGTATGGATTTTTGTCTTCAGATTTTCATTTTAAGTCTCTTTATTTGTTATGTTCTTTGTAGTGTTTGATGAGCATGTTCGTCGTGGCAAAAGTGGAGGAGGACATGCACGGGAGATGGATTTTGAAAGTTTTCTGGACTTTCTTCTGGCCTTAGAAAACAAAGATACTCCAGAAGGTTTAACATATTTATTTCGTTGTCTTGATCTTCATGGTCGGGGATACCTAACAACGGCTGATATTCACTCTCTTTTCAGGTTTGCACCATTTATTTGTCTTGATACCTGTGTTACAAAATTTTCTTATTTGCTTTATTTGCTAAGAGCAAATTTACGAAAACTTACCTTCTCATTTTGGTCTACCAAGAAAGGTTAAAACTGCTATGGAAGTAAAGAAGGGGAGCATCCGAAAGCTGAGATGCTACCTGATACAATCTTCCTAGAGAAAACTCTGAAGTTTCCTGCTTGTAATACTTGAGCAAGTTCTGCAAGTCTCAAATCTTCAGAGATATATTAGACTCAGATTAAAATTAATAGTAGCCATTATTGCTATGTGATTTTACATATCCCCTTGTAATGTCTGCCTAATGATTTCTTCTCCCTGCTCAACAGAGATGTGCACCAGAAATGGATTGAGGGTGGAAACTATGAATTATGCATCGAGGATGTTAGGGATGAAATTTGGGATATGGTTAAGCCAACGGACTCACTCAGGATCACACTGACGGATCTGCTATCTTGTAAACAGGGAGGGACTGTAGCCAGTATGCTTATTGATGTGCGTGGCTTCTGGGCTCATGATAATAGGGAAAATCTTCTCCAAGAAGAGGAAGAACCAGGAGAAGAATGACAATGGTGTGCAATCTAAAGCCTTTCATGTGCCAACACCAAATGGTTTCGTTGCATGTTTATTGCGGTCTCTCAAGATGTATTATTTCATTTGGCTTGTATCTGTATCTTGTTATTTAATGTGATGTAAAAAGATGTAGCAATTGATACATGCTAATGAATAAAATGGCTCCTGTAATAGACTTTTTTTTGTCCTTTTAAGTCGCTCAATTTTTAATGTCATTCCCCCCTTTTCTTAGGTACATAGTAAAGATTATCATATTCTCCTTTGATAAGATTTATCTAATGCAATGCATAAGTTAATCAATTAATGAGATTTTAATAGACTTTCGGATGGCCATGCTACAATACCAACACTATCTATCCAAATTAAAAAAAAAAAAAAAAAAAAATCATTTTCTCTCCTTCAAAATTTTTCCAGACTGTAAAAAGTTAGTGTTTCCCGTTAGAGGTTTCAAAATTCAAAAATTCCAAGCTCCCAATTCGACCGTTTCAAAAACAGAGGCGGAGCCCCCCTACTTTCCCAAATTCGACCGTTGCAAATATTTAAACCTTATAAATATGTTCTTTCTGTGAAATCAACTAATCAATCTTAAAAAAAAAAAAAAAAATCCAACTCTAATCAATCTCTCTGCTGACGCTAGCCGATGCCGACGCCAGGCGCCGACACTGCCTTCCATTCGATTATTTCAACTAAAGTAATTTAAAATTGAATGTGCTGCTTAAAAATAATTTAGAAAAATAAAACAATTCTAAATAATTTCACATTGTTTTTTAATGGAAAATTTAAAATGTGAAATTTAATTTTATAAAATTAAAATTTTTTTAATTAATTAAAATAATAAATTTAAATTAGACACGTAAATATGAACATCTTATTTGAATTTGAAATAGTAATTCATAAAAGTAAATTTATATCTTTTATTTTAAATTCTGATATTTAAATACAGCATTAATTATTTCGAATATCCTGATTGTTAAAAAACTATTATAAAAAAAATTATATTCTAAAAGCCTTAAGAAAAAAATAAAAAGGAAAACATGTTCTAAAAAAGACAATTTAAAATTAGACGACCGTTAAATTCGACCGTTGCTCAAAGATTCAGAAACCCCAAATTCCACCGTTTCAAAAACGAAGGCTGAGGCTCCCTACTGTTTCTCTCTCTTCTTGAAGTCAACCGAAATCAATCTCAAATTCTCATTTTCTCACTCTCTCCCTCAACTTCACTTATTGCTGTCTCTCTCTCTCTATACAAATCCACAATCATGGCAGACCAGAGCACAAACCCTTCAATCATGGAGCCAAAGCCACCACATCCACTACACCAGATAGCAGAAACTCCAACCCACAAGCTCCTTTTGAAGCAATGGCTCAAAGAAGAGGAGCTAATCCTAAACAGGATCAATCTTAAAGAGACCCAAATTGATTCAGTCCGCAAAGAGATCACGCAGCTCTACATCTTCTTCTTTCTCTTCCACTCCATTGCCTTGCTCCTCCTCTTCAATGCCTCCTCCAGAGACCCACCTGGAAGTGGGTCCTCTTGCAAGAGATCATGGATCCCATCATTGTGTTCTCTTTTGTGTTCTTTGGGAATAACCTGGGCCGTTCGATACAAAACTGATGTAGAACTCCACTTGGAGAAGTTGTTGGAGAGAGAGAAAGAGGACGGGAAGTTGTTGTCTAAGTGTGTAGAAGAACTAAAGAAGAAAGGAATGGAATTCGATCTTTTGAAAGAAGTTGATGCGCTTAGGAGAGCCAAGAGTTTGCGGGTGGAAGCGAAGGTTGTAAGAAAGTGGTCTGCAAGGGATTTTGTGACTCTTTTTTTCTTCACCGTATCATGTCTGGTTTTGGGGTTGACAAGAATCATTTTGTGTAGTTAGGCTTTTGGGGATTTTGAATTTAATTATCTGTTTTTTCATGGCAGAAGATTTCTTGTTGCTGCTACTTAATTGAAATTGCAGAACATTCAGAGAAGCATAAGTTAATTATCTGTTTTCAGTTAAAATGAAATAACTGTTCGATTTATGTTAATATCTTTGATTTCTATTGCAGAGAAGCATAAGTTTCATGGCTGAACCATGTTAATGCTTTAGGCTTTAATTGTCTGTTTGTTTCACTACTTTCTCAACTTTTCTATTGCATTGTAACAAGGATGAGAATGTATGTTAACATTTCAGTTCGAAAGGATCATCTTTCGTCAATTGCATTCAGTTGTCCTTAACAAGCTTGCAGCTTGAAATGTACAAGTAATTAAAAAAAAAAAGGCGCTTTTCTTACTGCAACTCTAGCAATAGATGAGCACTTTACTCTTATATATATATATATATCATCCTTCAACCTGTGTGCCAATTGCACTTGAATCAGGTCAATGAAATTAATAGTACACACCTTTCCAAAGAAGCAGATGGTACAGCAAAACTCAGTGGAAACAAAGGGCGTTCAAGGAACGTGCCTGTCCATTTATTAACATACATCACATGAAAACATTTCTTCAGTATCTGATCAGTAAATCATTTGTTTCTGCTGGGCTGGATAGAAAACGCCTATTGTTTTATCAACAACTTCAATGAATATTATGCCAGGCCATCCTAGCAGTGTTATAGAGCAGTAGCTAGGTGTATTTCTGAGCAGCTACTGCAATTTCAGATAATGAAGAACAGCAACCAAAAAACACCAGGAATCAACCAACACTTGACACTATAAAATTGTCCCAAGTTTCCATATTCTCCTGATTCCCCCGGCCATAGTTAACTATTAATTCCCTTGAAATATGGCTATTAATTCCCTTAAAATATGCTTTGAGGCACACATTGAAGTAGACTTAATCAGAACCTTTGTATTCAACCACAGCATCATATGTTTCAATTGTAAGTGAAGATCCTGCAAAACATCTAAAGCACATTCTGCTCAGTATTTTTTTTTTTTTTTTTTTTTTTTTGCAAATGAAAAAGAGGAGAATGCTAAAATTCTAAATATTAACAGCAAGATTAAGTCAACTAGAATAAGACAACCAGATTTTTATAAAATCTAAGCCAAGGGCAAGCATCACAAGCAGCAACTTGCCTTTCACAATCGCATCTTCAATTGGGTTGCATTTATTTCAACACATGTAATATCTAGAGAAAAATGGATTGATTGCTTTGGAGACACCTTAACTAACATTCTCCTTAGACCAATTGACATAGTTATAATTTTCACGTATCGAAAAAATCTACATCTAAAAATGCCAAGATTGGAATTGTGAGCCTGTAAGTCATGCTTTCTACTTTTGTTCACAAGAAAATGCCATATATTCCAGTTTCCAGATTTAATAAATAAAAAATCTTTCTGGATTATGTACCTTAATTCATACCAAAACATGTTGGTCCAGTTATGCAAAAAAGTTTGCAAAGGTGCAAGAAAGTTTTCTTCAACACCAAGTTGTCCTTGAACATCAAACTTTCTTTCAAGCCTTGCAATGAAAAGTGAGGAGACCACATGAACAATAACAGATGGATCTGGGTCCTCCAGGATTGCCTGCAGCTCCCTTCGAATCCATGGCTCTATTCTCTGACGTAATTTTTCTTTAATATGGCCATCTCTTGACACATTCTACAAGTTCAAAAAGTGGACAATTATATCAAACTAAAATTGACCCTTTTCTACTAAATTTAGATGCAAATTAATCTGTATAACAAACACTAGGAGTAAAACAGCACACCTCTAGACATGATTTGAACATAATATGACCAGACTTTTACACACATAAAGAAATGCATCAAAGCTTTTTCCATATAAGGGAAAAGAATTCCAGAGAATAGTATTACAATATTTTAGACAGAAGAACAATTTATAAACAACACACAATTGTGAACATGCACAAAACAATTGAATTCATTAACGTTAAAGAAGAAAGTTTCAAAACTGTATAAACACAAGAAATCAGTTAAGGATTTTGATGCACATGATGAGGTGATGCGCACACCTGCTCGAGACAATTCCCAGGAGATATAGGAACAGCTTGCAAGCCTCTCTTGTACACACTGCAAAACAAAGAAAACCAATCATTTTAGCTTCCACCATATCAGCATCAGAATTCACAAAATTTTTCCATACCTGGCACGCCACTGAAGCTTCCTTTCGGCAATAACGTGAGAAGGCACAGAACCTGGCCGACCAAACGTGCGCCGCCACGGCAATGGCTTACTTCTTCGTGTCATCCTGGATTAACACAAGACAAAAATGAATTACAATTTCAAAATCATATTCATGCAAGATTTTTTTAAAAAAAAATTAACATAATTGAATGAATTCCAAATTCCAAGCCCTAGGAAAGGAGAGAAAGTGGTTTCAACTCACCGTTGCCGAACCCTGGAACTGAATTCAGGTTCCGCAATGACGCTTTTACCCTCCCCAAGAGCCGGTAATTTCTCGGTTAGGAAGTTACGAGAGGAGAGACTGATCTTGTAGAATAAGGAATCGAAAGACGAGTTGCAGAGAGGACACTTGCGCTTCAAATCGCTCCACTTGCGAATGCAGTCTAAACAGTACGCGTGCAGGCAAACAGTGATAACAGCAGCTCTGCGATGATCTTCGAGATCTTTCAAACAGATTGGACAGGTTTTCCCTCGTATCGCCGGAGAAATTACTCTCAGGAGAAACTTCTCGCGATTGAGGTCGTGTTTTCGTGAACTCCGTGAAGAAGAGGGATAAGAAGACTTATCCATTACTAGACAGAAAGAGAGAGAAACGGTATGGTGTCAATCGGCGGGCCGTTGACGCGGTCAACGTCTGCCGTTTTGGGCTCTCTTTGCTTTTATAGTTGACTGCTGCTTCCGACTCCGGGGAAAAATGTATTTTTTTTCATGTTGCCTCGCGTATACGACAAAATTTTTGTCTTCAGGCGGCAATAAAACGACATGTCGTTGAAAAATCAAATTGAGCACAAAGAGGGAGAGACACAGAAAGATAGTGATTTTAAACCGCCGGAAATCATACTGGAGTATACAATTTGAAATTCCGTCATCAGTTCTCTGCAAAAATGGAAATTCCCAAGGATCAAATCGCCACTCTTCTCGATAGCGACCTCTATAGCTCGGCTCAAATACTTGTAATTTTTGCTTGCTCCAGATGTTCCACTAAACCCTATTTATCTATTGTTATTCCCATTAAATCTAATGCGTTTCTCTTCAATTTCATTTTTCTTATCTTTAATCAGGGTTCTTTCCTCGTTTCATCGTCTTCCATTAATCCTGAAACCACCCCTCACCTCAAGGCCGAAAATCTGGTACGCTGTTTTCCATTACCTTATTACTGTTACTTATTTGTTTCTTCTTTGAGATTTATTTTCTTTCATTGTTCCAGATTTTTCTTGGAGACGCATTGTTGCGCGAGAGGGAGTATCGCAGAGCGATCGTGAGTTATTGAAAGGGATTTTTTTTTTCAGTTGATTGAACTAGTCTCTGGTTTGTGTCGTTTGTGAAGAATCTGTAGTTATTTTGCTTTGTTATTTTGGTGGCAGCATACGTACAAGCAGGCTTTGCAGTACTATAAGATAATTCCCAAGCAAAATTCAACAGCTTCTAGGAGTTCATTATCCAACAGGTCTTCTTCTCCGAATTCTTTTAACATTTCGGCAATTAATGAAAATGAGGTACCTTTTTTTATTTATTTGTTTTCATACTTGAAGAAATTAATGTTTGCGGAATTGCATGCTTGATGCTGAATTTTCTTTGGCAGGTGAAATTCAAGATTGCTTCTTGTCATTCTGCGCTGAATGAAACTAGAGCGGCACTTGTTGAGGTATTGCTTTTGACTCTCTCTCTCTCTCTCTCTCTTTCTCTCTCTCTGACTTATTTAAATGATGGTGGTGTTTACACTTAATATATCGATATGTTTTACATGTTCTATTGGTGTAAGGCGACTTTGATATTTTTGTGGTTGGACATATTTAAAAATTAGTTAATTTCTTTGTTGTAGCTGGCTTCTGCAGTGGCAGTTAATATTCATTTGTATTTCCCTTTTATTTTCTCTTCTCATATGAGTTTTATTTTGCAGATGGAGGGAATTCCTAGCAAAGCAAGAACTTTGCAGATGAGTCTATTAATGGCCAAGCTTTATCGAAATTCTAGACATAATCGCTTTGCTATTGCTTGTTATAAAGAGTGTTTAAGGTTTGTCAAGTCCAGTTTGTTATTTTAAATTTATGTAGAAATATTGTTATATTTCCAATATGATATATATATCCTCTCGTTCACTCTCTCTGCAGGCATTGCCCTTATGTCTTTGAGGCCATTATAGCGTTAGCTGAACTGGGAGTTGCTGCCAAGGATATCATTTCAACTTTTTCACAGGTTTGTTGATGGAAGGTTCAAACCATCTTTACATGGCTAAATCAGATGAATCATGCTTTACTTCTATCCATAATCAGCCATTTTATCCTGATCAGTAATAGCTATGTTGCTTATATACATCAGCAAAGGTTTAGTTGAGGTGGTCTGGGGGTAAATTTTAACTATGCTCTATCTACAAAAATTACTAGGTGGAGGCTTATGCTTTGTAACATAGTAGGAGAAGTCATCTAATTGATAGAACTCAAATAGATAATAATAGTGTGGAACTTACACTGCTTTCTTATTATTAGGCACCTATTGCTGTGAAGAGGATAGTTTTCCATTTGGTTTCTAGAACTTACCCAAATTGTTATTTTCTTATGCACAAGTGTATGATTTAGTCGTAGATAAGCTGCTTACTGTCACATGATATATTTTTTTTTAATCAAAATTACTGATGTGATGTTCTGTGGATTGTTTACAGCATAGGAAATAACAAATTTATAAATATTATTATCTTGAACCTATATTGTGGGTTATATATCTCTATGGCTTTTGATTTTGTTTAGCATGCAATATTTGAGGCTATTTGTCCTGTGATTACAGGGTTCTAGTAGAAGTGGTAGGGCACCATTTGATCATGTCGACTCAAATCGTTGGCTTCAAGTGAGTATAAGATGAAATAGACAAGATTTGATACCCTATTATAAAGTACTTCTTGCTTTATAGTCCTTCAATATTTGTTTATATTTTTGATTTGATGTGTTTATGATTAGTTTGTCCTGATGGCTTCGAATCTTAAATGTTAAATCTGAAGGATTATTTACCTGATGATATTTTTTTCAAAGCTAAGTATTCAACTATTATCCTAGAACACTATAGAAAGTCAACAAAATGATTATATTGCTTAACAACTAGAGCCAACTATGGGTCTTTACAAATCCTAACATTCCTCTAACCAAATGCAATTGCTGCAACCATAGCAAAATGGCATAACTGCTTTGCCTGTTTCTTCTTTTCAATACCCTTTAAGCAAGATTTCTACATATTTTGGACAAATGCATTCCTTATCAAATGGCCAAAAAAACTATTCCAAAATAGACCTCAACTCAAAGCAATGCACAAAATGAAAAGATGATTTTGAGACATACAACTGTGATAACATTTTGCACATGTAAAGGAGGAGGGAGGGGAGTACAGCCATACGACCGGCTATTTTATATGCTAGTGAGTGTTGGGCATTGAAGGAGTCGTATGCGTCTAAGATAAGAGTTGCAGAGATGAGAATGTTAAGGTGGATGAGTGGCCATACTAGACTAGATAAAGTCCGTAATGAGAGTAGTAGAGAAAAGGTAGGAGTGGTACCAATTGAGAATAAGTTGAGAGAAGGGAGATTGAGGTGGTTTGGTCATGTGAAGCGTAGACATACGGAGGCTCCAGTTAGACAAGTAGAGCACATTAGGTTAGAGGATAGAAAAAGAAAAAGGGGTAGACCTAAATTGACTTGGAGGAGAGTAGTACAACATGACCTAGAAGTATTACAAATTTCTGAGAATTTAACCCAAAATCGTTTAGAGTGGAGAAAGCGAATCCATATAGCTGACCCCAAATTTTTGGGATAAAGGCTTAGTTGAGTTGAGTTGAGTTTTAAAGGAGGAGGGGGGGGGGGGGGGTGGTGGTGTGGGGTGGGTGAGGAGAAGAAGCAGCCTTGTTAGGCCTTAATGCCACAAATTATGACATTTTGTGATATTATGCCCTTTTATCCCTCATTTATTCTTATTGTTAATATATCAATGATGCCAGTACTTGATTTGTGAATGAATTCATTATTCAATTATGCAATGCAACTGTCCATCAAAATTTAGGCTTTAGTTTCAAACCCTAAATACTGAGGAGTCACATTGCCCTGACCACACGGGTGCCTATTGCTACGCAATGAGGAACATTATTGTGTAATATTGAAAAACATTATTGTAACTTTCTTTTTATTTATCGAATTATTTTGTTTTCAGTTGAGTTGCATGTTATATTATTTTTTATGCTTGCCTTGCTGGCTTATCATTGTCTTTCTTTGCAGCGCTATGTGGAGGCACAGTGTTGCGTTGCTTCAAATGATTACAGAGGTGAACTCTCTTAGATTCTGAGTTGCAGTGTGTGCATATTAGTGTACTAGTATCACAAAGTTTTTATATGAAAGAAATTTGAATTCTTCCCTTTCTTAAATTGTCCTAATATAGATGTAGTTTCCACTAAGTTTGTGATCCTGATCTTTGTGCTCATCAGATCAGCTTTAAAAGTTGATTGATAATTCTCTTGTGGCAGGTGGTTTGGAACTCTTTGGAGAACTCCTACAACGTTTCCCGAATAATGTACATATATTACTTGAAATCGCAAAGGTTAGAATTGCTAATTATAATGTATCAAAGGTTATTAAAAGCGTATTCATCTCTTGACTTATGCATAACCCACTATGTAAAGGTTGAAGCCATTATTGGAAAGAACGATGAGGCCATAGTGAATTTTGAAAAGGTATGAATAGTTTTATTTGTTATATTAATGTCGTTCCTAATCTTCTTGTGGATAAACATATTAACTTCATGGTCTTGCAGGTTCGATCACTTGATCCATATGTTGTAACTTATATGGATGAGCATGCAATGCTTCTAAAGACAAAGTCTGATTACTCAAAGCTAAATAAGTTAGTGCATGATTTGCTGAGTATTGATCCTACAAGGCCGGAAGTTTTTGTGGCTTTGTCTGTCCTGTGGGAAAGGAAAGATGAAAGAGGAGCATTGTCTTATGCTGAGAAGGTTAGCTTGTTATTTATAGTGGCACAGATTTTGTTATTTTGAATCTGTATAATCTGACGAGTCCACTGTTTTGCAATCAGAGTATCCGAATTGATGAGAGGCACATTCCAGGTTACATAATGAAGGTACAGAAATGATACATCTCTGTTAGAATGAAGATTATTTTGGACCTTTCTACCGAGTAAAATTTAGGAAATGGATCCATAGCACTTACCCCAACTAGATTGGGATTAAGGCTTTGCATAGTTGAGTTATCTTGGATCTCAATGAACATAAGAATCCTTTATATGCATTCAGGGTAATCTACTCTTGTCATTGAAGCGACCAGAAGCAGCTGTAATTGCTTTCAGGGGAGCTCAAGAATTGAGACCTGATCTTCGTTCATATCAAGGTGCAATCTATAAAGATGCTAATTTAGATCAAAATTTCAGTAGTTTAGTTCCTTAACATTCAAGTTACTTATATTATTAGCATACATCTTTAATAGAACTCTACCATAATGAATGTAATGGTGTTAAGGAAAACAAGCCTTGAAATAAGTGGGCTGGATCACAATCTCAGGTTTGGTTCATTCTTATTTGGCATTCTCCAAAATCAAAGAGGCTCTGCATGCTGCCAGGGAGGCAATGAAGGCCATGCCTCAATCTGCAAAGGCTCTAAAATTAGTTGGTGATGTACATGCTAGTAACTCTGGTGGCAGAGAGAAGGTAAACCTGTGACAGGTCATTTTGGCATATTTTCTCCTTACTCTTTTCCTGGGTAAGGCCATCTTGTATCAGTTCACATGGGAGTGATAATCTCGTATTTGTGTTTTATGAAGTCAATATTAACCTCAACTGGTAACAGGCCAAAAAGTTTTATGAGTCAGCACTGCGGCTGGAACCTGGTTACCTTGGTGCTGCATTAGCTTTGGCTGAGCTTCATGTTATTGAGGGCCGAAATGGAGATGCTGTGTCCCTACTTGAGCGATATCTCAAGGATTGGGCTGATGACTCTCTTCATGTCAAGCTGGCTCAAGTATTTGCTGCCACAAATATGCTGCAAGAGGCTTTGTCACATTATCAGGCTGCATTAAGGTTACCTACATTTGTAATTCCAGACTGCAATAGAGCATAGATCTTTAGCCTGAACGTATATAAGACACTGTATTATTGACCATTAAAAATGCAACAGACTGATGCTGTTGTAGTTATTGCCTTCAATTTAATCTGTACTTTGCATTGCAGAATAAACCCACAGAATGAAGCTGCAAAGAAAGGGCTTGAGCGTTTGGAAAAACAAATGAAGGTTTGCTTTTTGCTTGTATACTTCACATTTAGTTTTCAATTTCCATTTTTGCAGTGTTTATAAAATATAACAGGTACCTGGACTTTGGTGATCAATGAATATTTATCTAATGTGAAGGAGTAGTTGAAAATTTGGCAGGTTGATTTTTTTTTGAAACATAAAATCTACTTTAGAATTTTATTTCGGGTGTGGGAGTTCAGGTGTCTAGAATGATACAGGGCAAATCTTGGTATTTTGGGATTTAATTGATAACTAAATGTAGGGGGTGGATCCGGATGCACCTGAAGAAGATGAAGAAAATGAGGTGGAGGATGCGGATGCAGACCAAGAAGAGACTGAGCTTTTGTGAGGGTGTGGCCAAACAAGGTCTTGGAATTTCATAGTGATGAGGAAATTAATCTTCATGATTTTCACTTAGAGAAAATGTTGTAGAAACTTTGCTGCCAACAAACCAGGCAGCCTCTATTGCAATAGTGTTGTAGAGCCTGGATTGATTAAGATTCCCAAAGGTATATTAGTTGATAAAAAGATTGGGATAAAATTGGGTTTTATGCACACTTGTGATATGGGGTTCTAGCTACGAGATGTTTTGTATGTATCTTAAAATTTATCGCTGCAAAACCCAAAGGATCCAGGGAAGCATTGAACTCTTGGATGACAATGATTTAAAAATAAGTGTTTTTTCTTCTTAATATGTTGTCTCTGTTTGGCTATTAACTATGTCTCAATCGTACCAGAAGGGGAGATTAGATTCCGTAATTATTATGAGTTTTTGATTCCATGCGTACAAATTTTATTTCCTGGTTTTGTATCTGAAATATTTGAATGCCAAAATCAGCATCTGATACTGAATAGTTTATACGTCAATTGATACATGCTGAAAAAGCGACTTGAAACTAGAGGAATATATGGTAGTGTTAAGGCCGCTTGATGGATGCAATTGTGTCTATGAATGCATTCGTTAAACATAATAGCTTGCATAAATGTATAAATGAAAGCACACCATTGATAATGAAGCACAGGATATTCCAAAGGAAATTGAAATTGGTCGTCTCTTTTCAGGGGAAAAATTTTGTTGTACAAATTGACATGCTCTTACTGATTAAAGGCCTTGTTACCTTGTTTAATGGAGCTAATTTAGAGGTATTTAGTTTGGGTTTTAACTTAAAATATAAGTTTTTAATTTATGAGTTAAATTAAAAATAAATAATTATTTAATGAAATTATTTAAAAATAATTTTTAAATAGTTTAAATATTTAATTAAAAAATAATTTAATTAGTTAAAATTACCAAAAAGAATTAAATATTATAATTGTTAAAATGAAATTAATATTTATATTTTTAAAAATTATTAGAATAATATAATTTTAAATCATAAATAATATATCCTTATTTATAATTTTTAATTTATTTTAAATAAATTTTTTAACTCGTAAATAAAATCAAATACTAATATTTTTATAAGTAAACGTATAAATAACTTAAATTTCACACATCGTGAAATATGTGGACCAGTCGGGATGATTTTTTTTTTTTCCAGATTTTAAAGAATAAGAAGTATTCATCAACAGTAATCATGAAAATGTAACATATATACAGGTTAATATTGCACGAAAACAGTTCTCCATTACACGTACAGCAGCATGACTTGCATCAAAATAAAGGTCATCCAAATGGTCAGCAGCTTGGTACAGGTTTCATCAGCTGGATGGCAGTGATTCAGACAGTTCCTATAATATTGATTATCGTACAGCATTTTGTTGCCTGCCATATATTTTTTCCCTTGCTAGACATTGAATGGTTTTCTAGGGGTGGGAACTCGATTTTCCATAGATTGCAATCTTTGTTTGAGATGAAAAACTTCAACCTGCAGCGCAATATGATGGCAGCATGAATAATCTCAATCAAATATTGATGAAGGATGATCTTATATCACAAGTAATCTCATCAAAACGGTCACAGAGTAGTTAGTCTGGCGTCTAGGTGGTCCGGTGGCATTTCTTAATATCAGGATATTAGCTCAAATATGAAAAATATAACATGTATGACAAGGACATTCTATTGATACATGCCCTGTAATGATACATATCAACCATAGAACATGAAAGACAAGGACATTCTATTGGGAAAAATCAATTAGCTGGACCTGTAATCCATTCACTCAACTCGTACTAACTGGACATTTTTATTAGACAATTTTTAATTCATCAAGTGAATATGAAGGGAACTTGAGCCATACACCCTCCTGAGCACTCAGATAAGAGAATTAGTGCCAATTTTGATACTTCAACTCAGAGTGTAATTCCATAATTTTGATAGGTGTGTGATTGGGTGCATTTGGGCAACATAATATACATTACTTCTTAAGGTCGAGCATCTGTGTTAAGAAGGACTAGTTTTCTATCTTTCTTCCCCTACTTTTTTTTATATAGTCATTACCTGTAGTTGGAATGCTCTAGCCCTTTCCCCTGCAAGGACTCCCCTAGTAGAATGTAGCTCCTACATAAATATGCAATCGGTCAAAGACTGAGATCAATGAATCAATCCAACAATTGCCCCATAGGAAACTTCATTAACATAGCAAAATACCTTCTGCGTATCATCCAAAACCGCCTTAAGGAAAGCCACATCATGCTCAAGCCTTACATTATCAGAATGGACAATATTTGACAAGTTGTTGGCCTCTTCTTGGGCTACCTCTACACCAGCTAGCTGCTCTTTTAGCAACTCCATTTCCCTTAGCGTGTCTGCCAGCTTTTTCTCCACTTCTTGTTTACTCTTCAGAACAGAGGATAGATTTTTCTCTGCAGCTTCTCGACTTGACGATGCTGCAGCTAGTTGTCCTTCTAGAACTCCATTCTTTCTTATTAGAGCAGCTATTTTTGTTTCATATAATTGATATATGCTTGAATGGGCCCCTCCTGTCATACCATCAGTTTGTGGTACTAAAACATCCTCATTATCAACTAGATGGTTTCCAATTCCTTGGTTTTGGGAGTTCAAATTTTCAGATTCAAATACACAAGGATTCTCCTCCGCAATAATTTTACCTATAGATAAGTTAGTCTGAATTGACATATCAGATTGATTTATTCGGTGTGCCTGAAATAAAAAATATATATATATGGTTATGTTAATATAAAATATAAACATCACAAGTTTACAAGAGGGGATGCATCAAGAGGGGGGAAATCATAATTTTACATTGACGTCTTTTCTTTCTTTATCCACAAATTAGCAGTGACCTTGCCAAATAGCTACAGTAGAAAAATTGCTTGCTAATGATGAATTGTAAGTGTAGAATTGGACCGATCAGTGCAAGGGACATAGAAGTGCAAAAAGAATTTAAGGAATCCAAATTTTAAGTCTAAAACTAAGAAATCATTGCATCAAGAAGTGTTGAAATCACTTTTCTCTAGCCACACAAGCTGCCAAAGTGTGACAGTGATCTCTTTACTTTTCATTGCAAATAACTACAATACTGAAATTTCAGTTTCATAAATTAAAAATTGAGCTTAATATACTATGCTTGATTTCATATAACACTGAGAGTTAGCAACCACAAGAACTATCAGCTTACCAAAGATGAAAAAGTTCCATCTTCTGAATTCTTTGCCATCTTAACAGCCGTGCTATGTTCTTCCTCATGAAATTGCTTGCGCAGTGAGACATTGCCAGAAACAGAATTGGGATCAACGAGCGTCTCTGACAAAGATTTTCTACCAGAACCATGATGCTCAACTGCAGATGCCACATTTTGTCTTGCAAGGGATTCAACTGAACGCTGGGAAGAACCAGCAGTAAGTTGTGCAGCCAGATCCCTGGAAGATGACCGTTTTCCAAACAACATAGGGCCAGCATGTTTACTAGCAGCAGATTGTCGACTCATGGATGATTCATTCTTATCCATGCCCATAACTTCAACCTGTAATGAATAATAAACGAAATCAACAGTTTAGCAAAATCAGCTCATGTAAAAATGTGATTTCAGCCTCCAACCTGATTCGTTGACTCCTTTTTAGATCCTCCAAATGCAACAAGAAAATCCTTCTCCTTGTGTTGCACAAGCACTAAGCTAAATCCCTGAGAGTGAAAAGAACATTTTAGACAGAAATACAGTAAAAGAAAAAGGACAAGAAAGAAATATGTGGCCATGCTACCAAAAAAAGAAATCACAGCACCTTGGATTAAAATTCACAACATCAAAGCATACAACATCAAATAATGTTTATGCAAAATTTACTTCAGCATAAATTCAAATCCAAATCAACAAAGCTATTCTGCTCAATCAAGTTTCAACCACAAAATGCAAACAAATAAATTGTTTACATCAACCATTTCTCTGCAAATTAGTCCCCTAGTTAATACATGCAGAGTGTAAGGCTTACCTTGTTTGTCGTTATAGAAGAAGCAGGTGATGCAAAAGCCACAGACCACTCCAATTTCACAATATCGAAAACCAAAGTTTCTGAGTGTCCTGCAGGTATAATGAGAAAGGTTTCAACAGCATGCAACAGTATGGGTGTGTGACAACATGTTGAACAATAGACCGACAATGTGTCCATGAATCAATAAGGAGAAAGCCAAAAACCTTAAAGGCATGTAGAAGGTTTCAAACACCTAATAGGACTACAACTGAAAGGCTAAAAGATCCAAAACTAGCTATTAATTATCAACCAACTTGAACTTCACACAAAGAAACACAAGAACTCAATCCTGTAATGCAATATGAGAAAACAGGCTAAAGAATATGATAATTTTTCTTTCAGCCAAAGTTGCAAAATATCAAAAAAAAGGTCAGAAAGGCTGAAGCATATGCTTATTAGCTTGTGTGGCATACTTTTTTTTCTGCTACCCCCTCCTGCTATGTACCATTTAGTTCCACATAGAACTCCACAGCAACCAGCCCTAGGAGATGGATGGAAACCTCGTTTCTTTATTCTTGACCAAACCATCTAAGGGGAAAAAATAGAATATCAATTGTGATAATTGTATACAGCTGCTTTTATCTGACAGCAAAATGATTAGCATGGTATCATTAAGAATGAATTTAAGCACCGTTTCAAAGTCAAGTGAATATAAGTCATTCAAAGTCCTTGACTTTGATGCTCCTCCAAATATAAGTAGCATTTTATCATCACAAAGAGCAGCCACATGGTTGGATCTTGGAGATGGTCCAGTTCCTCTGCACAGTGCACACACAAAGAAATGCTATTGAAAACCTAAATGCATATCTCCATCATGTATATCAGAGTACAGTGCACCAAAATCAACTCACGTGCAATGTAAAGGGAGCCATGTTAAAGACTTCAGATCAAACATATGTAGATCATTTAGTTTTCTCCTTTTAGCATCTTCACCCCCAAATAAAATTAAAACAGAGCTAGCCCTGACTACTGTATGACCACTGCGAGCAACCTGCAGTTCATGTGCAATGTCTCATCAGGAAGCATGCTTCTATTTTCAAAGGACCACTTGTTCACACATTAAGTTCAGAGTTTTGCAACAGAAACAACAATATCTGATTATCAATTCAAACAAGAGTGATATAACAATAATTGTAAAAAGCCCCAGGTACAATTTTTTTTTTTTTTTGCTAAAAAGCTCTCAAATAGGAATTCTAGCTGCCCTATCAGATAGGCTGTAATGGTACCGGCACATCTCCCTTTGCTTCCAAAGGTGACCAACACTCTGTTTCCATGTCAAATGCCCACACTGAAAGCCAGAAAGAAAATTGGAGTAATTCCGAATCATCTAGGAGAACAAACCCATGGCAGTATGAGTGTGACAAACACAAAATCAAACCTGAAATTCTATCACTCGCGGGATCCATTTTTCCTCCAATTAGAAGAGCCTTCTTCCCCCATGAAACCTAGGCAACACAGATATGGCAGAGCATTTTAAGCAACTGGCATAACAAAAGTATAGATTGCCACAAATAACTATAAATTATCCTTGATCAAGGAAAAAAAGCACATAATGCACAAGAAACTCATACAATATTGATGCAAAAAGAACAATATGCTCCCCTTCCCAATATTACTCTATCAATATGTCACTAGCAAATTTTGTATTTGTCAATCATTGAAATATAGCTTGCTTGTTTCCTAATCTCCCTTCAGGTTTTACAATATAGTTTAATACACCAACTTCAAAACTTGGCATAAACATGACTTCTTATTTTGTTGGCTGGATCACTAGTGTAAAATATCCCCTTGCATATAGATGTAACAATTGGGTTAACTTTTCTAATTGACATTGTTTTGAAAATAACTTAGCAACCAAACTTCTCATCTACATAAATGCACCATCAAATATCTTGAAATGGAAAATATCCTACATCAAATAATATAGGCCAACATTAGCACAGTAATGCACAATAATGCAGTTGAAGAGTTCAGTGTCTATGCGATGATACCAGACTGTGGCCCTTGCATGCTGGAATCTTTAATGGCAAGCTGCTTGGCGACAAGTAAAGCTTCGATGAAATTGCAGTCCAGGTAAATTGATCAAAATTAAGCACCTGAACGATAAACAAAAAGGACTACAATAACTCCAATCATACAGCTATTGACTTGACAAGACATTTAAGAAACTCTCAAGTGAAGCATTCAAACGATCGCACAAATGTGTTCATCACTTTTAATTAAACAACCAAATTGCCTAATCATGCAACATAAAGTAAGATTTACCCCTCCATATTCATAATTAGTTCAAAACCACTAAAAACAAATAGAATATGAAGAAAAAATTTTTACCTGTACATCATCTAATGATTCACTTCCAGACTCACCACCAACCACAATCATCTTGTTACCAATCACAGTTGCAGCATGCTATTTGAGAAGGGAAAAAAGTTTTAGCTTTTACTAGGTGAGCACGTGCATGAGAAGATAATCAATAGACTATAAAAATAATCATTTCTTACATTGAAACGAGGGGTTGGTTTGTCCCCAGATATAGACAGTACCATCCAGTTCTCAGAGTTCCCTGATGTTGAGTTATTAATCTCAGGTGGAGCGGATGAGCATTGACAATCAAGCTCATCAGAATGAGTAATTGGAGGGTTAACACCTTCACTCTATAGGGAGAAAAACTGAAGATCTTAGCACATTGCATACAAACCCATTTTTGCCTGCCCACAATCAAACAATTTAGAAGTCTTACATTGGGATTGTTAACTCGTTTCTGGGGTCTAGCAGGACTTCGAGTTACAAGTGTCGGATCCGAGAGTTGTACTTTCTTCACTCTGACGGAAAACAGTATCGGCATTCAAGTTTGGAAAAATTATGTTAGCATCACAATGTAACTTTTGAAGAAAACTGCATAATAAATTACTAAGTCTCCAAGCTTAACTAAAATTTCCTCTACCTATCAACTCATTTACCAAGTTTTGGATAAAATGAAAATAAACCCAAAAATAAACAGGTATCAACCATAGCTAAACAACTGACCTTCCAAGCTTCATGCGTCTACGAGAGAAACCAAACATTCTGCTGGGATTAGAAGTTCAAAACTAAAACCTTCACCACCAACCAGATATCAAGTTGCTCCGAACAAAACCCTAAAATTTTCAGCAATGCAGACAATAACATTATCAAGAAAAACCCAAACAAAAGATGCATCAAGAACCCAAAACACACTGGCAAGGCAAAAAATAAAAAAACTAAAGAAGTTCTAGAAACAGTAAAAAATGGAAGAAGAGACAAGCTAAATATATTAATTTACAGGGTTAGTAATGTACCTATGAAAAAAGACGTCCAACAGAAAACAAAGGTGGACCATGTTTGGTTTCTGAGAAAACAAAACTAGTGATGAAGAAGATTCCGAACGAAAAAGAAAGTAGCAACACGTACTACGAGCGAAAAATAAGTAAATAACACATTGCAATGGAATCACTGGTCCAGAAAAAGCTGTTCAAGTAAAAGAGCCGGTGCTTTCTATTAGTGAGCTGTAGCCTGTAAGTGAAGAGAGAGAGAGATGGCCTCAGTTATGTCATTTGTCGTTTTGGCCTTGTTTGGCGATTCTGGTTGAGATTTTAGGATATGGAAAGATATTTGCTTATATTGGTGTATAAATTATTTTAATAAAAATATAAATTTTATTATAATTAATTATTAAATATATACATTAAAATATTATATAAATTTAATTATATGGTATATAAAAATAAATTTAATAATTTTTAAATTAAATATTTACGTTAAAATTTTTATAAACTTAATTAAAATAAAAATATCAATTTTAATATAAATACTATTTTAATTTGTACGGAAGGAGAGCAATCTATAATTTTCAGAGTAATAATTTTAGACAGTTTCAGACAGAGAGAAAGTGAGGCCAAAAAACATTAATTGAGCGCCGCAGTGGGACCCACAGGTCATAAGGTGACTTTCCGGGTTTTTCCATTGGGACTTGAGCTTTGCAGGTGATCGAATCTGTTCTTCCACGTGTTACATTGGTAAATGCTAAAACCCTAAGATCTGTTTGGATGCCTTTTAATTTCTTTCGAGGCCCGCCCTAATATAAATAATAGGCCCAGGCCCATTAGAATTTTCATCTACCTGAACAAGTTAAGCCCACTAATCCGAGAGACCTTATTCTAAATTTAATCATCTCATTATTTATATCGATAAATTTTATTTTAATAATATTAAAACTACAATTTTTTTTTTCTTTTTTAAGTAAGCATAACTTAAACTCTCCTAATAATAACGATGACTATAAGATTTAAATTCCTGATCTTACAAGTAAAGGATCAGTTTCGCATCACTCATTCAACAATTTATTAGTAAAACAAATATTAAAATGGACAATAATACATTCGGCCATATTATTAGTGAAAAAAGATATTGCATTACATTAAAAAAGGATTATTAGTTAACTAAGCTTTTGATAACTGCATTAAAACCTCAATATATAACACTCATAATCCATCGATCCTGCACTTTAATATTATCAAATATATATGACCAAAACGCATCCATGCTCATTATTCTGTATATATAGGAGTTAATTAGTTGATGATGAATATTATTAATTCAAACCCATAACGCCCCAGCACGTCTAAGCATTGGGATTAAGGAGCGATTAAGGTGAAGACTCATGATCTCATTGGCTCCACCCACGAGTTGACCGCCAATGAACACTGCTGGCAAGGTTGGGGACCCAAGTCTCGACAGTGCTTGCTCGATTTCCTTTCCTCTAGGTATCTCATCCAGCTCATGAACCGCCGGGTTCACCCCAAAGTCACACAACAAGGTCTTGATGGCATGGCACATGCAGCAAGTGCTCCTGCTAAAGATCACCACTGCCCTCTCTGATGCCAATTGTGTCACCCTCTCCATGATCTCGACAAAGAGCTCTACGCTTTAGATTTCAAAGTCCAACTACCGTCTAGAACACAATGCCAAGTACAGCGATCGAGAAGGGTACAATGCTAATCAACTGGTGGGTAGAAAACTGATATAAGTTAATCAATATCAAGAGATGATTGTTGTAAGAAGAGAAACGCGAGAGCTAGCTAGTAAGGATTGCTGTGAGGGTTTTTGGTGTGAGGTGCTTCTTGGTCTCCATGGAGAGGCTTTATATAGGATTTCTGATGAGTACAAAAGGGAAGGTTTCAATGTGAAGCAAAGCGAAAATGTTCTATTAGATATTTGGGTCGGATTGGAAATCATCACTGTTCGTTCCTGTATGAGGAAAAAAGAAAAAGCAGTCGCACGATAAGGAATATTTTATGCGGAAAATAATATATATATATATATATTCTCAATATATTTTTATCCTTTTATTTATTTAATTTTAAATAAAATTCAAATTTACTATCTTACAATCTTGAAAATAATTCGTGATACTTTTCACATTTTTGCAACATTGAGAATTCCCATCGTTATATATATTACGTGTGCTTTTCTTCTTTATTGCTATCCAAAGTCTTTTTCTTAGAGCATTTTAAGGCATATATGTTGAAGTGGGAAGCAGTTGGATTTATCCAATTGGGATCTTTTTTGATGGCAACAAGATTCGCACCCAATTCAAGAAATTTGAATTAATGAACCATCAACTGAAAGAGAATTAGCAGTCATCAGATATACTGCCTTTCAGATAATCTATAAGCTAACATCAAGAAAACTCATGCTTGCTGCAAAAACATATGAACTTATTTTGCAAAGATTCTTTCTCATTATCTAGAAACCAAATGATCATATTCATATATCTCTTCATATATGTTTATATTTGTTGTTATCTTTATTTCTTCTTTTATCTAATCGTAATAGATAGAAAAGAAGAGTAATGTATTAGAATTGCCATACAAGAAATTAAGTTGATCAAGAACAGGAAATATTACTATTATTTCTCGTCCGTTTGGATTGAAGGAAAATAGAAAAGAAAAGAAAAGAGAGAGAGAGAATTATAAGGAGGATTTTTTTTTGCTCTACATTTTCTTTTCTCCCTGATATGTTTTCCCAAAGAAAGTTGATCAAGAACTGGAAATTAATAATATTATAATTTGCAGGAGAAACTTCTTTTGGATAAAGAGATCGTTTACTTTCTTATCTGGATGCAATGAGCTCAGCCTTCCCTTTCCTCGCTTTCGATCGCACACAGTTTTCCACCAATTAAAGATACCGTACATGCAAAGAAGAAGGACAGATGCCTCTTGGTCCCCAACGTTATCCCTTCGATAGATCTCAAGCTGCTGCTTTTTTTTTTTTCCCTTGTCTTGTCATTATTATTTTTTATATGCATTTTTATTAGTATCAAACAGAAGGAGAAGAGAAAGTATGACTTGAGTATATGTTTTTCACTTCCAACCTTTCAATCACCTTAGCCATGAATGCATAATTTTCTTTTTGTTTATGGTAAGAGTTATTTTCGAGTTAATTTCTTCCAACAAGATTATTTTTTTTTCTTTGAGTGATCTTAAGAGCATATTATATTTCTGTGCACATCTAACTGATACATTTAAAATAAATAAAGATGGAGTGATTTCCAATAGAATTAAACTGTAGTAGAAATAAGGGTTTTCGTGGATTTTTTTTTTTTTAACACTAAGTACTGAGTTTGCTTTAACTCAAAAGATCAATAAAACGCCACATAAAGTTACAGGAAAGAAAAAAAAGCAAATTCAAGAATTATCTATTTACATTTTTTTGTTATACTAAATAAAATGTTATTGATTTTGTTGGTAGAACATTCAGGTGTTTATATTTAGGTCTTGGTTGTTTTTTTTTAATTTACTTAACATAATTTATCTTAGATTGAATGTAAAAGAGGAGGTATGATCATTTGAGTTAACTTGGATATTCTCATACTAACTTTTTACCCGGTAAATTACATTAATAAAATGTCTACTTAAAAAAAAATAGTTCCTGTAACTGGGTCTATTCAGGGCCAAGGGCCGCAATATTGCAGGGTTGCACGTTGCTTGACTGACCATATAGCCGCCGTATTCTCTTCTTCTTGATATATATATATATATATACACACGAATACATGCATGGCTCGTCTATTATATATATTTGTGTAACTATACATTGTCATTGAGTCCGTATTCTAATTGTTGAATTTCTACTTCAAAATATAGAGTTCCGACGGAATACTGCAACCTGAGCTTGTAGAATGAAGATCCCTTGAATTATCCAGTAACCCAATTGAAAGGGGGAAAAAAATTAAAATTGAATTTTGATATTATTATGCATGCAGCATGTATGGATGGATGGATATGTAGAGACTAGAGAGGGGTTGGTGGGGGTGGCAGTGATAAGATCCCCAGAAAGTAAAATGGTGGTGGGCAGTGGAAAAAGAATGTCAACTTTATGAAAATAACGATAAAGAAGAATGCGAGGGCGTATCCTGGCATCACATACATTGGCTTCATGATATTGATAGCATACCAAAGCCGGAGTCATAGACCCCTACTTACATATTCTCTTCCTCCTTTCTCAGTTAAAAAAAAAAAAAAAAAAGATAAAGAGAAACCCAATTGGAATTTCTTTCTTTTTTTTATTATTATTATGCTCTTTGCCTTTTCTGCAACCTTTTCCTGATACGAAACAGAAAGAATACCTCTCCATCCATTATCAGAAAAAGGCATCACAATTCTATCTATCACTACTAATTGTATAATTAATGATTCCATGTGTCTATTAATTATTAATCTTAATTATATTACATTGTTAATTATTATTAGGATCAATGTTAGTGATGGCATCCCCGAAAGATAGTTAAAAATGATGTGTTGTCGATGTTAAACACGTGCATAGATATATATTTTGAAAATTTTTGTAGCTTTATCTTGATCTTGACAAATGAACATTTTTTTTTTCTGCTAGGATTGATTAATCGATCTCATACGCTAGCTTCCATGATCCTGCATGTAGAGACTAAATGGATATCATTATCGATCAGATGGGTAAGTCTATATATGCTGGATATGGGAATTTGAACTCTGCACATAATCTTTTATCTTTGAGAAACCCATTGATCATCCAAGTTGTTACAGCAATTTGAGCCACATATAATAATCTATTTATGCTTTGGAATTGGGAAAGACGGAATGGAAGCGACCATCTGTGCTACAGTAAGACTAAGATTGTATTCTTGAAGAATATTCTACTTTTGCATTTGTGGCTAGCTAAACCTGTGACTGCTAAAATCGATCATTTGCTCTTTTACAAGTTAATTAGCAATTGACTTCTACTTTTTCGTTTCAAAAATTGAGGGAATGAGAATTAGTTCACAGTGTTTCCATTCAATTTTCATCAAATTTAGCAGTTATGTAAGAAAATATATCTTTTAAAAAACCACAAAGCTATATGCACTGTAATCACTCGCCTATGAGCAATTCTCACAGAATCATGAAGGAGCCAAACTGACATGCCAGGCGGAGGATCTTCCAGGGCATGAACACCCAGCGGCCAAGAATTAGCAAAGGCATGCGGCCAAGAATTAGCACAAAAATTTGCTTTCTTGAAAATGCGCCCGAGCCTGACTTCTTAATCCAGATTATAAGAAGGTTTTGAATAGAGCAAACCAAAGCTCTATAGGTACCCGGGGGGAATGGAAGATGTCCAGCAAATTTATTTGGTATTATCCCCACCACCGCCTCTTTTTGCTACCATAGACACTGATATATGGAAACTGACAAAACAACAAGAAGTTGAAAGAAAGAAATTGAATGGGAAGTTTGAACATTGAGGAATGATTGTGCTCTTGAAACACATCTCTCTATATAAAAATATAGATTTTATTACCTATAAATATGAAAAAGGTAAAGATTATGTTTAAAAGA
Organism: Hevea brasiliensis; assembly: GCF_030052815.1. Lineage (NCBI taxonomy): Eukaryota > Viridiplantae > Streptophyta > Magnoliopsida > Malpighiales > Euphorbiaceae > Hevea > Hevea brasiliensis. Next base: position 74,618,021 of record NC_079507.1, on the reverse strand, counting down.
GTACAATTTAGTGCTCATAATATATTATATAATTAGCCTTGTTTGTTAAAATCCTTTTTAGATTGATTTATACTAAATGCATTTTTAATTAATTATATTAGTGTGTATAAAAAAATCATCAAATGGATCAATCCGATTAACCCAAATGAATTCAAATCGAAATTATTGATTTTGTACATTTAAATATTGATTAAGGTTTGAAAATAATTATAAACCGAATTTTCAGTTTGAGTTTCAGGTTAATATAATAAAAGTCCAATCCAAACAGGATATATATATTAAAAAACACGTAAATAACTTTATTTTATTTTTTATTTTTATTTATTTTTATTAAAAAGTATATTTTGAATTAATATTTATTTTTCAGTTAGTGTATGATAATATGTATATAAAAAAAATTTAATAACAATTGAATTATAAAAATTTAAAAAGTATTAAAAGAAGTAAAAATTAGTTTTAGATGAACTGACGAAACATATACAAGAGAGTATTCCTTGGTGCACGATGTTTGCGGATGATATTGTTCTGATAGATGAGACACGAGAAGGAGTCAATAGGAAGCTAGGACTTTGGAGAAGTACTCTAGAGTCAAAGGGTTTTAAGTTAAGTAGAACGAAGACAGAATACATGCATTGCAAGTTCAGTGAAGGCCAAACTGGTGATAGGGAAGGAGTTAGTTTGAATGGAGTGGTATTGTTCCAAAGTAATCACTTTAAATATCTAGGCTCAGTCCTTCAAGTAGATGGGGGATGTGAGGAGGATGTTAGTCATAGAATTAAAGCCGGATGGTTGAAGTGGAGACGTGCCACGGGAGTTTTATGTGATCGTAAGATTCCCAATAAATTAAAAAGAAAATTTTACCGTACAGCCATACGACCGGCTATGTTATATAGTAGTGAGTGTTGGGCACTGAAAGAGTCGTATGCATCTAAGTTAAGAGTTGCAGAGATGAGAATGTTAAGGTGGATGAGTGGCCATACTAGACTAGATAAAGTCCGTAATGAAAGTATTAGAGAAAAGGTAGGAGTGGTGCCAATTGAAGATAAGTTGAGAGAAGGGAGATTAAGGTGGTTTGGTCATGTGAAGCGTAGACATACGGAGGCTCCAGTTAGACAAATAGAGCACATTAGGTTAGAGGATAGAAAGAAAAAAAGAGGAAGACCTAAATTGACTTGGAGGAGAGTAGTACAACATTACTTAGAAGTATTACACATTTCTGAGGATTTAACCCAAAATCGTTCAGAGTGGAAAAAGCGAATCCATATAGCCGACCCCAAATTTTTGGGATAAAGGCTTAGTTGAGTTGAGTTGAGTCGTAAAAGAAGTAAAAATTGTTTAAATCAAATCAAATCCGCTTAATATGAAAATCAAACGTACATAATTTTAAAATTTAATTTGTTAGTTTAATTTAGTAAAATAGAGTGAACACACTCAAATTGATCCACGTTCAGCCTCACTCTAATATCAGTGGACCCACATAATGCAATCCATATGATGCAATTATAGGATAATCGACATTAGCATTGATGGATTGATTTGTCACCTGTAATAGAGTATAACTGTGGTTCTATATGAACAATTTATATAAAATAGCAAATCAATATAAAATGAATATATGAATCATCACAGTTATAAAAATTAATTAAAAAATTTATTAGATAATTATTTTTTATAGAATCCACTTTTATGTAAATTATCTTATATGGAAGCCCGGTTGGACGATATAATTTCTGGAAAGTTGACATTCCCAAGCCAATGATTTAACAGAGGGAGTGACATTCATATCGATCTCTCCACAAAAACAAAGAGTACCGTACATGACCTAAATATTTTTTTCTTTTCTTCTTTTACTTTCGGCACCATTTGGCTTATCCATATATTGCCTTTCTCCAGATTCTATATCCACAACTGGTGTTAAATTTTTCAATACCAAACCACACAAGTCCCTACCGTTACAAGGTTAAATTTTCAGCATCAAGCTGATCTAAGAAAGAACATTAAATAAATAAATAAAATGGGGCATCAATCCAATATCTTAAGGAACCTTCACCCTTTTCCATCTTTATTTCTTGCCTTTGCGTTGAATAGTGCAAGGAAATATTCAATGCGCCAACCTCATCACTTTGCGTCTTTGCCCCTCTCTCTCTGTTTCTATGAGTGTGTATATGTATATATAAGCTATGTCAAGCTAGCTAGCACAACTAACAATCTCAAGCTTAATCATCGATCACCTACAACCAGCACTTCCCCTGCTTCTATTCTCAATGTGCTCTCTCGCATTTCTGTCAAGGCTTCTTAAATTTTGATCTCAAAGCCTTCAAATTAACAATCATTATTATCCACCCACATTTTATTATAATCTTATTGTTGTATACATTATTACACTTTTTTTTTTTTGAAAGGAATTAGATATGGATCGAGTAGCCAAGTTGGCGTCCCAGAAGGCAGTAGTGATCTTCAGCAAAAGTTCCTGCTGCATGTGCCATGCAATCAAGAGGTTGTTCTATGAACAAGGGGTGAGCCCTGCAATTTATGAGCTTGATGAGGATTCAAGAGGGAGGGAAATGGAATGGGCTCTTATGAGGTTAGGATGCAACCCCTCAGTCCCTGCAGTGTTCATTGGGGGCAAATTTGTAGGCTCTGCTAACACTATCATGACTCTTCACCTTAATGGTTCCCTGAAGAAATTGCTCAGGGAAGCTGGAGCTATTTGGCTTTAGTACCAATCAATCAACCCGTTCCATTGCTTACTGTTATTATACGTATAACTGAGTTTAATAAGGCTAACTCAGCTCTGTTTTCCTTTGTTCTTTTTTTCACATCTGGCGGCTGTATGGAGACTATAATTGTATGCAAAATAGTCTTTAGAGTCTGTATCGATCCCAATGCGAGTGTATTTACATATGAATATATATACAAGTTTTGACTAAACACTTCTGTAATGTTTTAATCCTTGGAAATTTGTAAACAAGGAAGACTGTTGAAGTTTAAAATACAGACTATTTTTTAATATTACAAGTTTAACTATTAATAAACTTCTAAATTCAATATAATTGATATTGTTTTATCCGCAATTTTGTTCTTTTTATATTGATTATATGAACAAAAAAAAAACGGTTTAATTAAAGCTTTCAATATTTTTATTATAACTCAACTCAACTAAGCTTTTATTTCAAAAATTTAGGGTCGGCTATATGGATTCACTTTCTCTACTCTAAACGATTTTGGGTTAAATCCTCAGAAATTTGTAATGTTTCTAGGTCATGTTGCACTACTTTCCTCCAAGTCAATTTAGGTCTATCCCTTTTTTTCTTCCTATCCTCTAACCTTGTGCTCTACTTGTCTAACTGGAGCCTCCGTATGTCTACGCTTTACATGACCAAACCAACTCAATCTCCCTTCTCTCAACTTATCCTCAATTGGTATCACTCCTACCTTTTCTCTAATACTCTCATTACGAACTTTATCTAGTCTAGTATGGCCACTCATCCACCTTAACATTCTCATCTCTGCAACTCTTATTTTAGACGCATACAACTCCTTCAATGCCCAACACTCACTACTATATAACATAGCCGGCCATATGGTTGTAGGGTAAAATTTTACTTTCAACTTATTGGGAATCTTGTGATCACATAAAACTCCCGTGGCACGTCTCCACTTCAACCATCCGGCTTTAATCTTATGACTAACATCCTATTCACATCCCCCATCTACTTGAAGGACTGAGCCGAGATATTTAAAGTGATTACTTTAGGACAGTGCCACTCCATCCAAACTAAGTCATTCCCTATCACCAGTTTGGCATTAACCGAACTTGCAATGCATGTATTCTGTCTTCGTTCTATTTAACTTAAAGCCCATTGACTCTAGAGTACTTCTCCAAAGCTCTAGATTTTTATTGACTCCTCCTGGCGTTTCATCTATCAGAACAATATCATCCGCAAACATCATGCACCAAGGAATACTCTCTTGTATATGTTTCATCAATTCATCTAAATTTAATGTAAAAAGGTAAGGGCTTATAGCTGATCCTTGGTGTAATCCAATTGAGATCGGAAAATCTCTGGTGTCCCCTCCCACTGTGTGCACAATAGTAATTGCTCCTTCATACATATACAATATATGTAAATAAATTAATTAAATATTATAAGCCAGGAAAAATATACTATACGTTATATAATATAGATGAACACGATGCATTTTTATTAAAGATTTTGAAGTCACATCCAGTGAAAAGGGCCGCAAACAAATTGGGGTGAGGTTTGAAATTCGCAAGGTAGGACGTGTCGTGGGGTGAAAATGTAATGTAAAAGTCATATAAAGAAATGGATATATTCTTTCACAAAAACTAAATCTGAATATTTGGCAAACTATATTCTTGCTGGTAGTGCATGTTGTTTTTATTAGGACATGACCTTTGGATGTTTGGTGAGGTTCCTCCAAGAGGCCAAAGATCATTAGCTGATATTAGATTATTAGAATTTACGTGCACATTAATTTCATTCTCATTCTCATCATCACCATCTTCGCTACCACTACATCCTTAATGCCAATATCATCTTGTAATCGCATTTCGAATTCTATTAAGGGTGATCGGCATGGTATTCCTTTTTCAGAATATTAAGATGTAAAGTTTAGTAATACGTTATATCATACAACGCCCACGTTCCATCACCTTTTCTTTCTTTATTTACAGGAGAGCATCCTAAGTGAATGCTAATACATACATTGTTAAGTGAATTAATCAAATTATATGCACCAAAGCTTGGATTTACAAAAAGCAATATACCATTAGATCGAGATAGACGTTTTATACATCAAAATCTGGATGTGTCATGTGTGTAAAGAAGACGATGAAAACATGAAGGCACGTGAACACCATTGGAGAATTTTTCTTCTTTTTTGGGGATATATATCCACAAACAGATCATGACCATTGATCACCACTATTCTTCAATCTCCAAATTGATCATGGGTCCACCATTTCATCTGCTGACAAAACAAGGGTTTTTATTCTTTCTTGATGTTCTTCTCTATTAAGTGTTCTTGATCGATCATCATCCATGAGAGATTTATAAATCAATATTACGTATTCATCGTCTGTAGATTCAAATTCAATCAAATAAAATATAATAATAATATTTTTTTTTCTTGCTAATTTGGATTTCTGCCTAGTGATTATCCAACCACAGCAGCATGAGATGCCAAAAAGAGAGATAAAAAAAACCGATACTTCAACTTTAGATGGCGCCCTTGTGTTCTTCACCCCTACCCCCACCAAAGCTAGATAAGCAAATATTCATCTTGTCTAAGGTGTGACGGAATTTATTCTACTTTATCATAAAGTTGATGGAGTTATATTATATATGCATTCTCTCCACAGCCTCAAATGCATTGATCTATGCTAAGTTTCTCTCCACAACCTAGCATACCATATCAAGTTAGTTGTATTGGTACGGCTTTTATCATTTCATTTTATATTTACAATCACTTCAAATGTCATAGATTAAATAAGACGCTGGCCTACTAAGTTATACCATTTAGTGTCAATAATCACTCAGCACCTGTCAGGATTCAAACTCATGATCTCAGTCTTAATACCAATTGTAAAATTGAACGCTTATCACTGTACTAAAAGATTAAACCATTAGTAGATACGAAACTCTATCTCCTTATAGCATAATAGTTCAAATGTGCTATGAGCCGAAGGAATTTGGACCAGTGTGAGTCATTCCCACCCAATGCTAACATATATGTGTGTGTTGATAAGTACTAAGTAAAGTAATTAAGAAGCTCATGAGAAATTCTATAAGGTATTGTAGTGCATGTAGAGTTACAGGCTACAAAATATGAAATTCATTTATATTCACTTTGAAACCAATCAATCAAACTAATTGCATTGTTGTGTGGGTCTAGTGGGAGCTAAAGAAAATTAATTTTGTTTACTGCAAAATTGATGATGTAAAAGTGCAAATGGAATGGTGGTATAAAGCATGATATATATCAAATCCTCACATATAAAAGGGATAACAAAGTAGGTCAGCCACCAACGAATCATTCCTAACAATTTTAATTTCAACGGCTCCAATTCTATCTAGATTTATGTATAGCAATTTTAATTCTGATTTTTATTCTTTAAAATCCACGGATCGATTTTATTCTGATTTTAAAATTTTAAAATAAAATCCTATTAATTATATATATATATTCTTAGTTATTTCATATCTTAATTGAATATTGGCATGCAACGCAAAATCACATAGTAACAAGTTGAAGCAGTGTTCAACGCAAAATCATTGAAAAGAGAGACCCTCGTTGGAGAAATTAATTATATTTAGTAAAATAATAATTTCATATGAACAAATTATATAAAATGGTAAATCGTTAAAAAATAAATAAGTAAATAAGGTAAATGATATGATAAGCAGACAATAATTTTTTAATAAATAATTATAATTATTAATTTAAAAAAATTATTTATTATTAAGTTTTAATTTAATGATATTTTATATTAAAATTAAATTTAAAACTATAAAATCACATTTTTAAATTTTAATTAAAATTAAATAAAAATAATTATAATTTTATGGAATTTACTTACGCATAATTCGTCATCTTCTTGCATGGGCTGGAATGACTTGTTGTGTGTGGCAGATGCCATGGCATGCAACCCAATCTTTCATTAGGCCCAACTAATACGAGCCCGTTTTGGCCCCCGCTGTCCCCAGCGCCACCCCGCATATCTTGCATCCCAATGATAACTTTGTTTTTTGACATTTAAAATTTTTTTATATTACAAAATAAATATTTTAATATTATTAATATAATTATTTTTATCACGAAAAGGGGAATGATGATAATCAAATTTATGTTGTGTAATTAATAATTACAATTTTTTTAGTTTTCAATTAAAATTGAATCAATACTATATGGACTCATAGCTTCATATTAGAGGCAGGTAAAATCATTTAAATTATTATTATTATTATTTTCACTTTTAAAAAGATATGAATAATATATGTCATAATTAAATTAATATTTTAATAATTAAATATTTATCTAATAAAATAGAAAACTCATGATTTTAAATTATAACATCTTTTTCAAAGGCAGAATATGTAGTGATTTCTCTTTTATAAAATATGAATTTTATAAAAGAACTTAGCATTTCAATCACCCGAATAAATCCAATCTTCCCTTGACTTCTGAAACCAGAGCATTCTTCTTGGTGAAGAACAAGACCAAGATCTTTCTTAAGCCTCTTCTCTAACTTAACAAATATTGGAGGATGTTTTGAATCCCTTGAAGTCTGGCCCAAATCCTGAAAATATCTCCAATCCAAAGCTGGTCTTTACTCCAGTCTTAAAGATGAGTAGTTGTCAGATTAGTGATGTTGAAAAGCAAAGAATGATCCCTTCTTTACTAAATTCCTGATGAGTGAACAAAGCAGCTTGGAGCAAGAAACGGCGGGACATGAAGTTCTGTTCCTTTTGCTTCAAGGCAAGGCTTGTGATCTTGAAGATGCACCACTGAGGGCAGTAAATTTTCTATTGAATATTTGTTGAAATAATTTTTTTTAATTGATTAAAATCTAAATATATCACATGATATCACCGAGCGTGGTATTTTAATTATTAACTTGGTGAACAGGTTTTGTTTCACTCCAATTTTACTCTTCACACTAGCATATCTTAGTGATACAATGGAAGGCGATAGTAGAATGAGACATCAAATTTTCTAAAGAATTACTTGCTTTGTTTCAAATGAACTTTTAAGAACCCTCAGGCCTCATGTAGAGGTGGTAATTCTAGTTAACGGATCGTGTTCGTATCGTATCAATATACGATACAAATACGATTAAGGTCGACACGAACACAACACAATTAATAAATTGTGTCAAAAATTTAAATACGGACACGACTCTTCTAATATACGGGTTACACGACACGATTAATATTAAATTGTATTAGGTATATTCAATTTGACATTACCTATTTAACATGAAATAATCTATTTAAAACGGTTGACACAACTTAATCCAATTAGCACACTTCATAGGTCATAGTGGTTCAAATGGATTAGTGGGCAACGGGTCAACACGTGACACGAATATTAAATCATGTCATAAACGTGTCAAGTCGGATTAGTATATTAAATCGTGACACGATACGATTATAACTGTACTATAAATGGGTCGATATGAATTTAACACGAATACAAATAAACATAACAAACATATTATTTATAGTTTCGTAAAAAATAATTTATATATAAAAAATATTTTAATTATTAATATTATTATAAAAAATGTTATACGAATTGGAGGACGATCTTCCTTTAAAAAAAATAGGACAATAATTTATTATTTTTATTTAACTTTTAATGATTATCATTAATATCTCTTAATTATTAGTACTTTTATGGGTGGGTTATTCGCATCTTAATTAATTAATTTTTTTTAACTTCTAATTATTTTCGCATCTTAATTAATTAATTTTTTTAACTTTTAATTATTACCATCAATCATCTTTTCAAAAATGTTTATCTCGATTTTAATGAGATTTGAGTCCGAATTTTAACATTTAACTAAAATTTGAAGTTTCCCTTATAATAAAAAGTCTCTTTCTTTAGACATATAAAAAAATTATAGAAATTTAATAAATTTTCTATAAGTAAAATTATATAATAACTTTTTTATAACTTAAAATAAGTAATTATTTAAAAAATAATAATATATATTTAAAGATTCAAATAAAATAAAAATTTAAATATATTTATAATATTTTTTAATTATGCAAATTTTTTAAAATAAAAAATTATTTTTTCATTAATAGGTGAATGTATTTTTTATAACTTAAAAGTAAATTACTTCCTGATAAATTAATTTGCAAATCAAACATATTTATATCATATTTCTTATGAAATAAATTCTCTATAAGTATATTTTTGAAAAATATATTTTAAAAAAATATAATATTTTAAAATAAATAATACTTTAAGTTTGGGTTTTTATTTTTTTAATTTAAGAAAAAAAATAAAATTACATTTATTTACAAATATTTCAAAATTAGTTAAAAAAGGATATGAAAGGTGAAATAGATCCATGAAATGAAAGGCTGTGTAAGGGTAAAGATGCCTCGCTATTGTGGAAAGAAAGCGATTCTCGAATAGACATTGATGCTTCTTCATCATTTATCAACCACTCTATACATTGATGCGAGACAAATTTAAGTTTGAGGAGTTTGGGTTTGATTAGAGTTTTATATATTGGATATTTAATTATTTGATTTTGTTTATATAAATAATTGATTAAATATAAAATATATTTTTTATAGGTATATATTATTTTAAATAAATAGATTTCAAATATTTTATAGAATTATAAAATTTTTAAATATAAATTATTTATAAAAAAATATATTGGATAGATTATTAATTAAAGTATATAAATTTAAACTGATTCAAGTATTATTAAATTAAATTTGGGAAGAGTTTAAATATTATAAATAATAATCAGATTATAATTTAAATATAATAATTTTCGTAAATATCTCATCCATACTCATTTCCATTCATTTCTCTCATGCAACCAATTTTATAAATTAAGTTCTGTCATACTCAAAGTTAGATTTAGTTTTTCTTGAATCGAATTTAAATTGGATTTTATTTATTATAATATAATATAATTTCTCACATATTATAAATAGTAGTTGATTTCTCATATTTATTATAATACGGATTAATATAAATTTAGTGATATTTTGATTTCTCATGTAACGTATGTATCTCTTATTTATATTGTTCGATAACATAATGTTTATATTAGTATTTAAAAATTAATGAGGTAGTTCATAAAAAACTATTCATTTTTTTAGAGATTTAGAAAGCGTTTTAACTAAAATCAATAAAATTATATTATTATTTTTATATTTAATAATAAATTCAATAACTATTTTTATCGAATACTTATATTTTAATAGTTATATATATAGTTAACCCATTAATAGTTAATATCTAACTGCTAATAACTAATAAAATAACTGATAACTATCAAAACAGTTAACAGCTATTAAAATAATTTTATTTTTTATTATACTAATCTAATTTGACAAGATTCTCAGAACCTTATAAGACGAAAAAAAAAATTCTATTTCTTACTAGAAAAACAATCCATAAACATAGATTTATATAAGTATAGTGTGATTATTCATTATATTTCTTTGAAACCAAAAAGATTATTCATAATATTTGTTATCAAGCCTTGAAGTAGGCTACGTTTATAGTTGAGGGTGAGAGGTTAACAAATAATTTTTCAAAAAAAAAAAAAAATTAATTGATATTAAAAAAATATTTATTTGATATTAAATTTAATTTTAAGTTAAATTTTAATTTTTTATTAATATATTTAATGATGTTTTTTTTAATAACAATTCAAATAATAATGTTAAAAAACTTAAATTTTATTTGTTTATTATTATTTTTATATATATATGTCAGCACTTGTAATAAAAAATTATTATATTAATTTTTTTATATAAATTCGAGCGTGCATTCATCATATTTTAAATAAAATTCTTACTTCCGACAACAAGCCTCTCAGACGTTGGATCAGTCGCCATGACGTCACTGACCTGAATTTATCCACGAAATCACATTCCAATTCAGGGGATCCAAACCAATATCTCACATAAGATAAAATAGAACCCACTACAGGAAAACAATCCCCAACCCAAGACTTGTTGCTGCTTACTGCAAGGTACAGCTTTAAGAATTTCCATCGCAAGTGTGGGAGCACATCCCTTAAAGTGGGACCCACTCCCCCCCGACCATGATGATGATTATTACCACCCCCATACTGTAATTTCTCATTTTTTGAGGGGTTAAAAAGTAAAAAAATAAAAAATGAAAATCAAAAGTAGCGTGTACTTTGTGTGTAATTATCATGACTTGGCATCTTTGTTTTTTTTTTTTTCAAAACATTTAATTTTTATTTTATTTTATATTTATCTTATTTTCATCAAATAATTATACAAAAAATTATAAAATAAAATTAATTACAGAACGATTTTATAATCTTCTTATAATTAATGATTATAATATATTAATTTTATTAAATAAAAATTTTATTATTACAGATTAATTAATTATTTTTTTAATTTTACTTCTAACTTTGAGAAAAAAAGAACTCTTTATTTTATTTAATTCAATGTGTTTTCACCGATTTTTCTTTATTTTTCTTTTGAGCTTTTTCTTTTCTTTACCTTCTCTTCTTGCTTGCTTACACACCAGTTTCTTCGATTCGTTGATCTAACTTTTGCTCTGTCGATCTTTCCCTTCAATGGCCGCTAAAGATCCTAAGGAGAGACAAAGCATAGGAAAAGAAACCATAAGAACTGAAGCAAAGTGAGAGGCTTCATGGTGAATTGTATCAGTTTTTGAAGAATTAATTGCAAATTGGAAAAAAAAAATTGTTTGGGTTGTTGTATATGGTCTAAGGTTGTGGTTCGGGTTTGATTTGTTTGGATTTGATATGGGTGGGTGTTTTCCTTGTTTTGGATCATCAAACAAGGAGGGTAGTGGTGGTGGTGCCGTCAAAGAATTAGCCAAGAAGGATTCCGTCAAGGAAGGCTCAGTTGCCCAGACTCACCATGTTCGTAGAGTTAGCTCAGGTAAAGTTCTCGTTTTTGGAAAAATTTTGGTGAATAATTTATGGCTTCTTTTAAGGATCATTTTGGCTGCTGTAAGTGTTTGAATTATGCGTTTTTGGGTTTTGTTTCGAGTGTTTTCTTATTGTGTTTCTGGTAAAATTTTTTGCTACTTTGATCTGTGTTTTCCTGAATTGGGGTTTTTTTTAGCTTTAGTGCTACAGTTCTTTGATGGATTTATTGCTTGTGGAATTGCGTCTTGATTGTGCTTTTTGATTTTTATGCTAATGGGGTGGTGCCCAGTATTATTTAGAGATCCGCTTTTAGTTTTGGGAGCTTCTGTTTCGGAGTTTCTCTTGTAATTATATTTTTCTTTTCTATCATAATTGACAAGGTAAAAAAGAACTGGATGACTAGTGCTTGGAAAATTTTAGTGCTCCTGCAAGTACATAGCGCATTGATAGGCTAGGTCAAATTTGTCTAGATGTTTTGTGCTTGTTTGCAGAATGTAAAATGGGATTCTGTTAGGTTTAAATTTGCATTTTATTTAAAGCTATACCGTCGCTGCCAATTTATTTGGACCAAAAAAGCTGCTTTATATTATTTAATTGTAGTAAGAAATCTGATGAACGATATCTTATCATGTGTAAGCATTCTCTGGAAATACTGAAATAGGCCATTTAGTCTACACAGAAGGAACATAAAGATCTTGTTTTATTGCTTGGATACTTTTTTCAGCCTTTAGGCTGTTCAATTATTTTTCAAAATGATTTGCTCATACACATATTTACCTTCTTCTTTTTGCGCTTCTACATTTTGTCTAATGACTTATTCATGCAGACAAATCAAAATCCCGAAATGGTTCTGATCCTAAGAAGGAGCCAACCATTCCTAAAGATGGACCAACCGCTAATATTGCAGCACAAACATTTACATTCAAAGAGCTTGCTGCTGCAACAAAGAACTTCAGACCAGAGTGTCTGTTAGGTGAAGGCGGCTTTGGACGTGTTTACAAAGGTCGTTTGGAGAGCACTGGACAGGTAATTTGAGACTGCTTAAAATCAATGTCCATATTTTTATGCAATGAATTGTGCCTTGACTCATTATTTATACCATAGTTGCCTGTATTTCCTGTTAGAGTTGCAATTCTTTTGGTTTGACCTGCATTGTGTATGTTTACACCTATTATGAATAAAAATAATCAAGAAGCTAAGTTTTATCTCTCATTTGATGATTTTGGGCTGAATGGAAATTTTGTTTGCAGGTAGTTGCTGTAAAACAGCTCGATCGGAATGGCCTTCAGGGAAACAGGGAATTTCTCGTGGAGGTTCTCATGCTCAGCCTCTTGCACCATCCCAATCTTGTTAATTTGATTGGTTATTGTGCTGATGGGGATCAACGCCTCCTTGTTTATGAGTTTATGCCACTGGGATCGTTGGAGGATCACTTGCATGGTTAGATATCCACCTTTTTTGCTTCAACTTATGATATTGATGGAAACTTTCTGCTCCTAGTGCAATTATGTTCTTATAAATCATAATACATCATAAAAAATGGCATTTCAAGTCTGAACTAGTTGTTTTTTACTTGTGTTAATCTTACTAATTTTTCCTGTACAAATCTTATAATTTTTCTAGGGTTTTTAGAGTTTTGTATTATTGCAATATCATTCATTCTAGAGAACATAGACCAATCACTTGCTTAAGCTTGAATACATACTATTTAGAAATGCCATGCTTGCTCTGTTATTTCTTATATTTAACATGATTATGTGTGTAGTTATTATGTACTTTGTATGGTTGCTTCTAACTCTGGTATATCTAGAATTACTTGGACATAAAAAAGATGGTATGCGCTGAAAATGAGTGACACTTTATGAAATGCTGCTAAATATATATATATATATATATTTTTTTCAATATTACTTGTGTAATGTTGTATAAAGGATCAGGGAAATAAGGTGTCTTTAAAGTTCTCTACTGTATGAAGAGTATTTATGCTTCATGCTCTGGAATTTTAACAAGTGACAAAGAGTGTTGAATAGTTTCCCTATCTTATGTATTGTGCCACTTATGTCCTTTGGCTTCTTCTAAGCTAGATGATTAATGAATATTTTGCCTTATTGGAGCTTATAACACTCGACTTTTGCTGTAACCACTTTTTTTCTTCATACACCAACTGTTTTTAGATATTCCTATTCCACTGGCTGAATTCAATGCAAGGAAGATAAGTCAAACTGTGAGCAATCATCCATATGAGTTTTGCTTTCTAATACTACATGCCATATTGTGGTTGAATACCATCTAATCACAAAGCCATTGATAAATATGCTGTTGAAAAATATACAAATGAGTATCTAGCAGTGATCTTCCTTTTGATCAGTTCTCTTGAGACTTGGATGAAACCATAGGGAAAATATTCAGAGTTGAATTCAGTTGCTTCTCTGAACATATGTGAGTCAGTATTTGAGAGAAATATTCAATAACCGAGTTTCATGTGTAGTGTTTTGTGGAATGGCATGTCAACTGGGGTGAATTTCATTATACATGATAAGCTTCATTGGTATGGGGATGTAGAGATCAGTCATTGGAATGATAAGGTGTGGAACAGAAGCATTTAGGATAAGCTAGGACTTATCTCTAACTGATGTCTGACATTTGTAGACATTGAACTGGATTGATTGATTTAAAAAGTTGAATAAAGTGGAATAGTGCAAATAGCATGCAAGAGAGAGAGAGAGAGAGAGAGAGAGAGAGAGAGAGCTGAAAAGAGGAGGGAAAGGGAGTGGTTCATATTCTGTGGCACCAACTGCTGATGTTGCTAACGTTGATGTGATAGTTTCAACTTTGGCCAAAGTTGGTGTTATAGAATTAGTCACTTGGCATAGTGATTATAATGGTACTATCAGTAGTTCTATAAGTAGTTGTACTTTAATCTGACATGCTGCTGGTAGGTTATATGCGTGAACTATTCAATTGATGCTAGGCACTTTGCCTCAACTTGTGCAACTGCATGTACTGGTGTAAGTGAGGCATAGATGATAGCTGCAGTTTATTGCTCATTTTTCTGCAAAGTTTGCCTCTTGACCTGAGTGCAGTGCAGGTCTGTTGATGAAATTATCAAACGGTTGACAGCATATCAAATTGATAGCCATTGTTATGGGGGTCAACCAGGAGAATGTGATATTTAAACATGATGCCAGTACAAATTTATTGCTACACTACATGGAGTTACGGACTATGGTATTGTGCCAGTGTTGGGTATGGGCCAAATATCAGACTTCTCTGATGTAGGACTAGGGAAATCCTCATAAAACCTGGATAAGAATACCTAGAAAATAAGTGATTTTTAAGGATTCAAGGATGATGGAGCTTAATTGCAAAAGAAGGTTCTTTGCTGCTTAATGCGAGCACTTGGAATAACGCTTGGTAGGTTTGAGGTAAAATCTGTTAAATTTTAAGTTGTCAGTTGATCATCCTACAGAAGTCTGCTAAAGATGGTAGTGCAGCCTGTGATTTGAGTATGTCTAGAATGAGTAATAAGAAGCCAACAACGCTCTTATGCCTTTCAGGCAAGCAAGGATGAAATAGAAAACCCACCTTTCAGTGCTTACTTCTTGGAGATCGCCTCTTGATCAATTTGATGGTAAATAGAACTGTGGTGAAAACGGTGGACCTTATGAGTATAATCCCTTCAAAAAGAAAATCTGATATCTGAAGTGGAGAAACCAATAAATTACACATAGATTGTTTGCATCATATGCGTAATTTTAAGATTGTGTTTCATCTTTTCATTAATTAAACATATCTTTTCATGTTTGCATGTGCATCACTACCTAATTCACTGATGAAAATGTTACTCTGTGAATGGGACACTTAAATGTTTTGACAATTATGAGTCCATCTCTGAATTCTTTTTTGATTTCCAAACAGTTACAGGAGCTGTCTTTACCTCGAGACAATATTCTGAAAACTCTTAATCCTGCCCCTACCCCATGTGCAGCCTTTCCTCCTTTCCCTTCTCTCTCTCTCTCTCTCTATGATGTGTTTCCCCTTGTGAAAATTTGTCTTTTCTATTTCTTTGTTTTGAGATTACAAGTGTCATTCACAAGGATGCTGGGTCCCATGATTAACATGTCTTTGAATACCTGGATATCTGATCATAATGAGTTGCTAAGTTAAAAATGTGTTTTGTCAAATTTTAAACTGTGATGCTTAGTAAGTAAAGATCGTTAGTGTAAAATATCTTACAACCAATTATGATTCTTATTAAATCTATTCTTATATACTTACAACTGTACACAAGTCTAAAGTGTGAATTGGATAAGTATGGTTTCTCATTCTTTTACTGTATTTTAATCTTGTTTTCAGATCTTCCACCGGACAAGGAGCCTCTGGACTGGAACACAAGGATGAAGATTGCAGCTGGTGCAGCTAAGGGGTTAGAGTACTTGCATGACAAAGCAAACCCGCCTGTCATTTACCGAGACTTAAAATCATCCAACATCCTTCTTGATGAGGGCTATCACCCCAAGTTATCAGATTTTGGACTTGCAAAGTTGGGTCCTGTTGGTGATAAAACCCATGTCTCTACACGTGTGATGGGAACATATGGCTATTGTGCCCCTGAATATGCTATGACTGGTCAACTTACTTTAAAATCTGATGTCTATAGTTTTGGAGTTGTCTTTCTTGAACTCATCACTGGGCGCAAGGCCATCGATAATACCCGTGCTCCTGGAGAAAATAATCTTGTGGCATGGGTAAGCTTTTTTACCCCTTCATCTTCATTAGGAAACTGTTCTAATAATTGTATTGATGCATTGTGGCATTTTCCTTTTATCCCCCCTTTTTTAAATGTTGAATTAACATAAAACAAGATTTCTGTTGTTTTCTCTTGTTATTCTGTTGGACATGGCATTTTTTAGGCGCGGCCACTTTTCAAGGATCGTAGGAAGTTCCCCAAAATGGCTGATCCATTGCTTCAAGGCCGTTATCCAATGCGAGGATTATATCAAGCTCTTGCAGTTGCAGCCATGTGCTTGCAAGAACAAGCAGCCACAAGGCCTCTAATAGGCGATGTTGTGACTGCACTCACTTACTTAGCTTCCCAAACACATGACCCTAATGCTGCCAATCAAAGTAACAGAGTTGGGCCATCTACTCCTAGGAACAGGGACGATCCGAGGGGGATGGCAGATGGGGTGGATAGCCCAGATGAGCACGGACGTGGTGGGCGGCATGGCTCTCCTTCTACTCATAAAAATTCACCTGATTATAGAAGGCGTGATACTGTCAGGGAATTAGGCACTGGCTCAGAGTTACGAAGGAGCGATACCGGTGGTGGGTCTGGCCGAAAATGGGGTTTGGATGACTCTGAGAGACAGGATTCTCAAAGAGATAGTCCAGTAAATGCCAGCAGAGCAAGGGAAACTCCCAGGAATCGTGATTTAGATAGAGAGCGTGCAGTTGCAATGGCAAAAGTTTGGGGTGAAAATTGGAGAGAGAAAAGGCGAGCCAATGCAATGGGTAGCTTTGATGGTACAAATGAGTAATGGTTGCAGTAGAAGGCCAATTCATGTTGCTTTGATCTGGGCAATATATGTTGTATGCTTCCAGTGGACATCATGAAGAAAAAAAGAAGTTGCAGATACAGCGTCCATAACTGTCTTGGTTTCCATTTCCACCCAGAAAATAAGACTTGTTGTATCCAACTTTGACTGCTGTTGTTTTGTCCTGTATCATTCTTGTAGTCGAGTATGAAATTGAATGCTTCAATTATGTGGTTGAAGGAAGGAAACACAGAATTAAAGCAAGGTTCACGGAAAGTGGGTAGCGTTTGGTTTCAGGCATTTACAGGAAACCCCACTGCAGAATTGATGTATGCGACATGTCAATCTATGTATTTAGGACTTTTTTTTTTTGTTTCTTTAAAGTTGTTGTCACAGGAAATCTGGGAAGATAGCTAATTTTTGCCCCTTGTATCTGTCCTAATGCGGGGAGACTTGGCGGGTTTGTTGTGGGTATCTCGTTGGTGTTACATCTTGTACTCGATACGGTCTTGTGTATGGATTTCTGAGTGGGGTCATGTTTCGGCTTATACAGGAAGTTTTCATGATATTCTTCTCCATATCTCATCATGTTACTCTCTCCTTTATTTTTCTGTGCCCCTATTCATGATGTTCTTCAATTAAACCATCTTACCCAGTGAGAATTCATTGTTATCACTTAGCCAATTACAATACAAAAAGAAAAAGATGAAAAAGAATCACGCCTGCCCACTTTTTGTGATGGTCGAGTGAACTTCAAAATCCCTTTCGTGGTAGGCTCCAGCATAGCTCCACATCACATGATATAGTTTGCTGCCAACGTTGTTTGGTGCCACTGCCACCTAACCCAAGAACAAAATTGGAGGTTCCCCGCTGGTTGTAGATCAGATATATTAACCGAGTCCCAGCAAGAGGTGTTAGTCACGGTTTCCAGCTGCAGATGACAATCGTACGTAGGCAAACAGCCTATGGTTTTGCGGACAAGTGAAAAAGAAAGGCTACTGTGGTTTTCCTGTCGTTTGTGTCGTTTTCGAAGAACAGGAAAGCTAGGCTAATTCACTTGGAGGTTACTCAAAATTCCATCATAGCTAATACTCTGGATAAGTCGAATGCTGAACCAACGCCTTTTATGGCAGTAACTTGATTGCTCTTTTCTTCCTGTTAGCCAAACTAAATACTGGAAATGCATGTCAACTATTACAAAACAAATTAATTATCATTAGATGCACAAATTAACGTGAAACTTTAAATCAGGAAGTGGGGTTGCTTATGCGTAATGCTAGGTTTTCAATGAATATAGGCTGTTTTACTTTTGGGACTTGTTCAGGATTTGTAGCTTGCTTGGAACAAGGGAGTTCCATTGGTTTTGTTGGAAGCATTTTTCAAATGATTACCCACATCAGAGTGATTCTAGGTAGGAGTCAGTAGGCTTGTAATGAGAATTGGCCATCTGCTAGAGTCAGATTTGGTGGTTTGTATTAGGGACGTTTTTCAAGAGGCTAATGTTTGCACTTTGCAGAGACTAAGCTTTTGCCCCGGATGTATAATTCACTAGAATGAACATCATAGTAAACTCCCTGGCAACTGCCAAAGTAACCAATACACACTCTGTTTGACTTGAAAAAAAAAATGGTAACAATAAAAAATTATATTTAAATAACAAAAATTACATTTTACAAAGAAAAATTAAACTTATTATCATGACATTTTAAGAAGCAAAGATTTAAAAAAAAAAAAAAAGACTAAATAAAAAAATGCAAGTTGATCAATTGACCATCCTGCTACAGTAGGAAACTTTTGCCCAAACGCTTAATAAGCAACACCCCCCAACTTGCGGATTAAAAAAATCCGACATTAGGTGCGAGAAGTGTGGCAGTTAGAATATATATATTTTCAGATTAAAACTTAATTTACTTTTTATATTTGTTAGAGATGCCCAATTTAATTCATTTTAAAATTTTAATTTAATTTAATTAAAATTTTTTAATTTATGTCTAATTTAACTCAAAATAAAAGAATGTGCAACTTGCTCACCAAAATGATGTGAGAGTTGCTTTTTTTTTTAATTTTTTTAATAATTTTAAAGTTAATTACTTTATTAATTATTTTTTAATGTTAATTATTTAAGTATAATTATTATAATTTTTATTTTTAATTAATTATATGAAAATATAAAAATAATGTTTTTTATATTTTGTGCTCCTATATCAATAACCCCAGTAACAAGGATAAGCCTATTGTGCTTAGAGAACAAGACGTAAATGCGCACCAAAGGATAGGGAATAAAGGCTCTTTCCTAGTCTTCATTTTCACGATTACAGTCAGGGTCATACATTCCTGATCCAGTAACATCCCAAATAAAAATGAACATCGAGTCACGTCCAGGAAAAATATTATCTAATAGAGAGATCAAGTGATTGGGAAGACTGAGAATGACTTTGTGAAAAAGCTTAGTAGATCAATGGAAAAGAGTTGACAGCTAAAATAAGGTGAATGGTTGATATTTTTATTTAATTAATTATACAATATAAATATAATTATTTAATATTAAAAATAAAAAATTATTAAATATTAAAAAAAAATACATGTAATCAAATAAAGAAATTAAATTGATTTAAACTTAAATCAAAATTCTCGTAAGTTAAATTAAACTAAAAATTAAAAATAAACTAAATTAAACTTTCAAATTGAGCTCTATCCCATCTGTTTTCTGTATCTTTTGACTTGTCATCAATAATTGAAACAATTAGCATGTACTCATTTGTAATTTGATTGCGGGAATAGAAAGGGAAGAGTTACTAGACTTCGAGCCCACAGTTATCTTACAGAACTCGTATGGGAAACCAGAGAAATAATTTAACCACTATTAACCAAAAATTAACAGATAAACCCAAGAAAGATTACTCTTAATACAACAGTAAAGGTCAATAAATACATAGCAAGTGTTAGTTAAAACTCCATACAACCTCTAACTTCATCCACAACTTGCAGCATTGCATTCCCTCACCAACTGTCAAGATACGTTGTGATCCTGAGTGAGCAAAACTATGGGGATCCAAATCATAATCAGTGGGATACTTTCACTACCAGATATTTTTAAAAGCTTTCCCCCCTAAAAATATATTAAACCAAAAATAAAAAAGAAGGGGTCTATGCTCCTTTTACTTCCTCCTCTTTCCCTGCAAAAAGAAAATAACAAGGCTCGGTTAATCATTTTCTCCAGGGAGCAACACTCGATGATAAATAAGTCATGTACTAAGAAATTAACGGCACCGAGCAACTTACTGAGCTCACATAATCATCCATTGTCAATTGCTTTCGCTTCTTTAGCAAAGTGGGACCCTCAGTCTGCCTTCCCATTGCACGCTTAGATGGTGTCATGTTCTGGCACATAACAAAGTATCACAATAAAATGTTTATCAGTAGCATGAAAAGATGAAGATGGCCTTACCAATTGCCACAGACCAAATGCAAATCTCTATAGAATCCAGACAAAAATAGAATAAAATAAACCAGAACACATGTACAGTGCTTGTGTGCATGCCGAGTTGGTGAGTTGGCTGAAGAATAGTATAAAAAGAACCTTGGCAAGCTTCTTCTCTTTCCGTGCCTGTCTCTCTCTCTCATCATATTCTTGGTTTTCCTTCTCCACCAGCCGAATAAGGGTATCACATCTCCTCGCAAGTTCTTGAGTTGTGCGAGACTTCACAAACCAATCAAAACGAAACAAAGGTGATGTACGAAATGCGGCCTTTAGCTCATCCCAGTTCCCATATCCAAGCTTGTGAACCATGCAAATCTGCCAGTAGCAACAGAAGGCATTAACATCACTACATGTCTAATATCCAAGTGAGAAGGGGCAGGAAGAAGGGCAGGAATTCAAATTAGAGAGATGTATAAATGAAGAACCGCACCATGAACCGATCACATTCTTCATTGTAAAGCTTCCCTTTGTTCTGACCATACTGGATCTTCAATTCAAGCCATGGATTCTTGTATCTATCCAATTTCTTCCCAATTGCTTTCATGATCTCATCTTTACGGGAAATTCTAGCCTCTCCTCTCTCAATATTCTTAATGATCCTATCATAATCTACAGGCATACCACAATTCAGAGGAACAAAAAAAAAAGAGATGATTAAATTATTGCCAAGATCCAATGAACAATAAATTCTTGCCACAAATCAAGTATGGTTCTTTCAACAGTGTAAGGAGAAAGAGTTGGGTGGATAGGATGACCAATGACAATAATGGAAACTGAAAAGGCCCAGCTATGGAGTGGACACATTATGCAGAGATCTTTGCAGCCACCAATAAATGCCACATGAACTAAGGTTGACAGTAACGGAGTGAGCCAGGAAGAAGATGAAAAAAGAGTTTGCTTAAGTAAGAAAAGAATAAAACACGATATCACTTACCATTTAACTCTTTGTATCGCTCTTTAAAAACTTTAGCATATCTTTCAACTTCCTCCTCTGTTTTTCCTTCCATTTCAGAAGCAATACCTTTTATGTCATTCCGTCCATATTTCTCACAAGCCCTGATAAAGGTATTGAAGTCTCTTCTACTCCATGAAGAAAAACCCTGAAATTGTCCACTCAATTGTCAGCAGTTAGGCCTGTAATATAATATAAAACGAACCTACATTGAACACTCGGCTCACCTCTTCCAATAGTCGTTCCTTTTCTTCCAATTCTTCAGCAGTCAAAGGTTCTCCGCCCTCTAAACAATCAATAATCAGTCCACAGTACATATGATGATGCAATGAACATAATTAGGCATCTCATTAAACATACCTTCAGGTTCATCAACATCAATTGTGTCTTTCAACTGATTCTTTTGATGCGTTTGCTGAAATTTTGTTCAATAAAATGAAAGAAAAATTAGCATAGACAATAAATTTCTAAAAGCACACCACCTAGATAACCAAGAAAACAGAATTAAAAGTTATAGAACAAGGATGGTACCCACCATGAGGTAGCGTACTTCTTTTTCATACAATTCACTCAATCTTTGTGTGTTGAAAAACTGAAAATCGTGTCTGAAAATAGAAGAAAAAATTTTAAGTCATGTGACAATTCAAACCATTCAACAGAGCAAACGATGAGTTTCAGAAGCACTTACAATTGAGGCATGCGAGGAATTCGAGGTTCTTTTGGTTTTGCTGGACCACCTTGACGCATTGTTTGCTTAAAGTACTCAGATTCAGAGTAGCTAATCAAACAAAGATTTACAACAAAATCAATGTTAAGTATAATGCTAAAACAACATATACAGAGTTACAAACAAGACACTTAGGACAAAAGAAAGATGGAAAAGGGCATTACTTGCGCTTTCGCTCTCTCTTTGGTGGTTCGATCCAGTTTTCACTGACAATCTTCTTGAAGTCAAACTTGTTCTCATCCTTCACAAAACCAAAACACAATGAGCAGGGTCACAGAAAATAGGCCTCAAAAAATACTATAAAATCTAAGTATTCTGTAATGGTTGAGAGAGAGAGAACCATGCCTACCTTATCATCATCAAAATCATACAATTCAGCAGCTGCCAAAAACCAAGAAAAAGATATTCACGCTTAAAATGGTGAATTTGCATAGTGATTAAAAATTACAGATGACTTAATGTCATTGCATGTAAACCAGTAGAACTCATTGACAACATACTGTCATCCATTTTGAATTTTATTGCGTCTTCTGTAAACTTCTTCATCTTGGCATCAAGCTCTGCTGTTGCCTCTTCTCCTTTAGCAATAATTCTGTCAATGTCTTCATCTGTAATTGTGCTATCCTTTGAGCTGAAAACCATTTCAGCGCCAAACCTCACCATTTGAAGCAGCTCATCTTTATTAACAGCTGCATGAAACAAAAAAGGCATTAAAACATTAACCAAAAAGATGAAAACATTAAAACATATGTAAAGCTCAATGTGGTGGTGCTGCTTACTTTTCTGCTCTGCTAACCTTCCTTGTTGAATCACTAAAGCATCAAGAGCAAGCTTTTTATAAGCCCTCTCAATCACTTTTTCCTCAATGGTATACTGTTCCATAATAACAATGAGAAAAAACATTGACATAGCTTAGCTTCTACAATAGCGCATGAAAATAAGTGCAAACCTCTGTGCAAAATCGGAACACTTGAACTTCTTTCTTCTGACCAATCCTATGAGCACGATCCTGTGCTTGCAAATCAACTTGTGGATTCCTACAATAAATGCTTAGTCTCATCAAGGACACAAAAATGAAAAATGAAAAAGAAAAAAAGAGAAAGAAGACAAACACTCGCCGAGAAAGAAAGAAAGAAAGAAACAAACAAAGAAGACAAACACTCACCAATCACTATCATAAAGTATGACAACATCTGCAGTAGCAAGATTAATCCCAAGTCCTCCTGCTCTAGTTGACAATAAGAAAACGAATTTCTCACTCCCTGGCTTGTTGAAAGCATCAATGGAAGCATCACGATCTTCTCCACCAGTATTGCCATCAATCCGACAATACAGATAGCCACGAAACATTAAGTAGTCTTCAAGAATGTCAAGCAACCTAGTCATCTGCATTTTAAACCAAAACCAACCACAATAAAACATAGTTATCTAGCCAAAACATCAAGCATAATGACTTGTAAACATAGAAAATAATGCTCAGTCATGTGCTAAAAAAGATCATCAGTAATATTAAAAGAACAGCATAACCATTTTAAGATACCCTGCTCAATTCATGTTTATAACAAACTAACCTGTGAAAATATCAAAACCCTGGAATCACGCTCTTTTAGCTTAGGAAGCAACTTATCCAAGAGAACCATCTTACCTAGAAAATTGAATAACAATGTAAAGAATGATTTCCATTACTAACTGAAATATAAATAATAATAGACTTATTCTGCTCTGCAGACTTACCAGCATTCATAATAAGATGATCTCCTGTTGTATATGGTGGGCCAGGCTCAGCACCCTGGAAAAGATATGGATGATTACAGCATTTACGCAGCTGCATTGCTATATTAAGAAGACGTTTACGTTCACCACCAGCATTAACAACTTCAAGATCTTTCTGTAGTAAAGCCCTATAATACTGTTTCTGCATCTGGGACATGCCCACCTTCAGTATGGTTTCCTTCTTTGGAGGCAATCCTTTCTCAACATCTGATTTCAATCTTCGGAGAAGAAATGGCCGTAGAACCTTAAAAATTGAGATTCCACAAAATCAATAACCACATTCAAGCACAAATCTGTGTCCAACGGTACAGCAGTAACATTCCTACCTTGTGCAGTTGCTGAACAACCTCCTGCTGATCATTTTCACCAGAAATTTGAAACCATTCATCAAAGGTTTCAGCTGAGCTAAAAATTTCTGGCAGTAAAAAGTTCAGAAGAGACCAGAGTTCATGAAGATTGTTCTGCAAATCAAAAAACATAATAAGAGATAAATTTCTATAACAAGAAACAGATCTAGGTAAATACAAACAGAAGATAACACATGAACATAGAAGGAAATCAATGAATTACAGCCCATCGTCCATCAACATTTGACACATTCTCTCAAGCCCCAGCTTAAAAAATTTCCATGCAATTAAAGAGTTGAATGCATACCTGAAGAGGAGTACCAGTAATGAGGAGACGGTAATTGGTATTATAAAGTCTCATTGTTTTTGAAAGAAGAGAATTTTCATTCTTAATTCGATGGGCCTCATCTATGATTATGTAGCGCCAGCTAAAGCGACGCAAGGCTGACTTTTCTTTGATGGCCATTTCAAAACTTGTAACACACACATCAAACTTTCCTGCAACCAGTAAATTCTCACGTATGTGTTTCTGCCAAAAACAATAAATCAACAGAACACATTAGAACTGCAAAACCAGAGAAGTAAAGAATTACCCACAATAATATAATAATTTGAGGAAGAAGAAGAATTACTCACAGGAGAATAATTTTAGTGACTTACCCTTTCATCAGGATTGCCAAGAAACTTTACAGCACGCAAAACTGGACAAAAACGACGAATTTCATTCATCCAGTTACCAAGAGTAGACTTTGGGGCAACTACCATATGAGGACCAGTTATTCCTCTAAACTCGTGCAGGTAACCCAACAAGGAGATTGTTTGTAAAGTTTTACCAAGACCCTAGATTTCAAAAATAAGAATTTATCACTATAACACAATAAATAAAGTATTGCAATCACTTATAACACAACAGAACAAAGCACTGAGCTATAATGGTGAATTCAAGTTTTTAGATAAACGATATGAAAAAAAAATGGTTTGGATACACACCATTTCATCTGCAAGGATTCCATTTATACCATTCTCATAGAGTCTTATGAGCCAGTTTAACCCAGCAAGTTGGTAATCCCTCATCTTCCCCTGAATACCTGTACAACATGTGAAAATATTAGCGTCCAATTAAGTTATACTTAACAGCAACATCAGAAGATCAACTTAAACGTAAATTCAATCAGTTAAAAAGAATCTCCCACTAGCCAGACACTATTTCAGCTGTTAGTTTTGTGTCCGATGACATTAAATTAGAAATGCACTGTGAATAACATATGGACCAGTTAACAAAATAATATTCATCTATTTGTAACTAGGAATTATGCACAAACCGTGATTATGAAAAGACATTATACAAACAACAATAACAAATCCCACCAATGTTTGCATAATTTGAAAAGGACAGATGGAGCACTTACAAGAGGGTTGTGCCACCAGCCTTGTGTTTCCAGCCCCAGATAAAGCATCTTCTTCCTCCTTCAGACACTCTTCATCTTCTTCCTCTTCAGTTACTTTGGATGCATGTCGACCCCTAAATATAAGTTAATTGAGAAATCAACAGAATAGGTGGGCAGTTAAATGCATTTAGGTGTACGCATGTGTGCATCCTTTCTAACAACAATACATAAACAATTAAAAGTATGAGGCATGCCATTGCCACCAAATAAAAATAAAAGAAAACAACCTTTTTCCTGACATGCAAACCTTTTTCTAACATAGGTAAGAATTTGAACCTAGGCATCCAATCTCACCACTAAGCCACTTAAGCTAGGGTCAAAGACCTAGCTTCCCATATATTTTCAATCAGTCTTTGCATCCATAACTCCAAAATCGATTATGAAATAATGCAACATAACTAATAGAGTACCGCATGATCATCTGGATGATTGAAACTGAAACAGGGAAATACTTCTAATAAGTGATAGCCAGCTCAGGAAAGCTTAATATATGCAACAATTGAAAAAAAAAATACTGAATTAGACATACAGAAATAATTTTTCACCAGACAAGGATTGAATAAAGCACAGTTGTCAAGCAACACAAATATACCTTCCCTTAGCTTTCTTCTGGGATGCAGGTTGATCAGGTTTGGCAAAATGAGCAAACAACTCAGTTTGCTGCAGCAAATACTTCAAGCGCCCCTTCCCTTTATTGTTCTGCCGTTAGACTAAAATTAGCAAACTTGTAAAATAATTTTTCCATGTACTAAAAGCAGTAGCGGTTCCAAAAAGAAAATTTTCCTTGGATCAATATATAAATAAATTATATAATATATTCATCATAATAAAAAATAGTGCATTTAATACTCATGCAAAAGCAGTTAAGTCTTAAATTTAGGAAAAAAAAGACCTACATCATACAATAGAAGCACACAATAATTTGCTCAGTCAATTGATTTCTTATTTAGTAAAAATACATTCTCCGTAAAAAAAGGAGGTGTCAATTTAAATAGATATATAAATATATAAGGGTAATTTAAGAAAAAAAAAAAAAGGGTCGATTGACCCCTCTTTCATCCAAGTGGAGCCACCTCTGACTACAAGCAACAAGTATATAAATAATACCATATCTGCATCTATAGCCGCATTTTGTGCATCCAACATCTCCTGAATCTTCTGCTTCTTCAATTTCTGCAGTTCCTTGAGTCTTTGCTTTTCACGCTTGCTTATTTCATTGCTGTTTTCATCCTGCAGGTCAAACTATGCGGGGAACATTTTGTCAGGATGTTGAACACCAAATTAACAACGCCAGGTGTGAAATTATCAAATGAACTTAGATGCATGAATAACACACGCTGGAGAATTGCAAACGCAAGTACAATGCAACGGAATATAACAGTTCTCCTATGTTAATTGCTCTTATTTAATTTCTCCAGCAATCTACTATTTCTAAAATTTTCGGGTGCAAAATAAACAACCCAGCATGAAACGCGTTTGTGCATCTTCCTTTCCTCTTCTTTTTCTTCCTCTTTTGGTAGGGGAGGCAGCAGACTTGAAAAATTAAGACTAACACTCAACACATCTACATTATTCAAGACTGATTCAACTATTTCTGCTTCGTTTAAGCGCAACTCCCCTAGTTTACAAATGAATTCACAAATAAAAAAGCCAAAAAGTACTCTTCTTCGATTTTATCCGTAATCTATCAAATGCTAAGCCAAGCCCCGAAACCTACACCATCAAGCCTTCTTCACCGACCAAAACAAAAATATTTTCCTCAAAAGAGTATCACCTGAAACAAAGTGAACTACTAATAGCCAGCATAATCCAAAAAATCACCTCGTCAACATCGTCGGCGTCGCCGCTGATGTCGTCTCCAGTTTCGTCAGCAGCTTCATCATCATCGGAATCAGCGGAGCGAGCCACGGCTTCTATCTCCTCCTCGTCCTCCTCGTTGATCTGTTCGTTGATTTGCTCCTCTTCGGACGAATTGGAGCCGCTAGATAGCGCCTCGTCAGAGTATTCCTGTTGCTTCGAGGGTTTCGCCATAGTATTTGCTTCCTTTCCCTCAGATGGTTTCGTTTTCACTATTGACAGAAGAGAGCTCAAGTTGGAAGAGACCTTCGAATGAAATAAAGAGGGATAGTTGGTGATTTGTATCTGTTGGAGTTTTTAGGGTAAAAGGTTGGGCCTTTGTGGCTTTGAGTCGGGTCGGGAGTGAAATGGATTTTCCCGCCTTTTATTGCAGTGGAAATGTGATTTCCCGCCTATATCGAAGTCGGTTAGCCCAATGGCCCGGTGGTTCGATCTCTTGCTTCGCTCCGAATGATTAATTTTTTTGTAAGGTGGTTCTTGAAGTTTAATTAAACTTCTAATTTAATTTATATATTTTTAAAATTAAGTAACTTAATAATAAAATTTAATAAAATTTATAATTTAATCTATAAAACTCTATTAAATTAATATTAATTTTAGTAAAAGTAACTAAAATATGCTAATCACTATTTTTAATTTAAAAAATAATTTAGTCCTGAAATTTTATTTTATTAGTAATTTAATTTTTAAAATTTTATTTTATTATCAATTTAATTCTTATATTTTAAAATATGGATTAAATAAAAAAATTTTAAATTTAATTATTAAAATATGAATTAATTACTTAAAATCTTTAAAAACTTTAGTTAATTATAAATTATTCATATATTTTATAAATTGATTCTTAAATATTATAATTATATATAAATAAATCCTTACAATTTTGTCAAATTCTATTTATATAATTATTATTTTAATTTATATATATACATCAACTGTAATTCTAACAGCAGGATTAACATTTATTAAAAACTAAATTATTAATAAAATAAAATTTTAGGAACTAAATTATTTTTTAATTAAAAAAAAATTAAGTGCATTTTTATTAATTTTATTATAATTAACAGTAAATTAATTGAAATTTTAATAACTGAATTAAATTATAAATTTTGTCAAATTTTATAAATTAAGTTATAAATTTTATCAAATCTCATAGTTTTTTTTTTAATTGTATATAATTATTAAATTTATTTTTATGAAGAGTTGGGTACATTTTTTGTAATGAAATTCGATGCTGCATTTTAAAAACATTTAATGTGAAAAATTTAACAAAATCTCTCATTTCTTTTATAAAAAATATTAAATTTCCTTTAAAAATTTTTTTAGGGAAAATTTCCTTTAAATTTAAAGTTTTATCCATTGTACAAATCAATTTAGATATTAATGGTTTCAATAAAAACAAAATATGTCTAACTTTACTATTAAAATTGAAATTAATAAAAATAAAATTTTAAATATATTACTTAAAATATATTAAAGCTTATTTCTCAAATATATATATATATATATATATATATATATATATATATATATATATATATATATATATATTAAAACTTTATATAAAATTAAATTTGGTATACTTTAATAAAAATTTAAAAATAATTAAATAATTTGTTAACAACATTTAAAATTATAGTAATAAAAAAAAAAACTGTCTTCAAAACTTTAAAGAGTAGTGAACATAAATTACACATCAATCTAATAGTCAATGGTCCATTGTATGGTAAAAGAGAAAATATATATATAATAATATTAATAATTATATGATTTAATAATAATAATAACAATTATTATTATTATTATTATTATTATTATTATTATTATTATATTTTAAAAATTTTCCAGAAAATGTGGGTTGTTTTTTGTGAGGAGTGCCTACTGCCTACCATTTCCTTCAGGCATAAGCTTCATACGATCGAGAAGGAGCTTCTTCTTCAGGGAATGTGGTTCATGACTGGCGTGCTGTATGATCTCTCAATCTCCCACCAAAAGTGCATCATTTTATATGGAGAGCTTGCAAAAGTATCCTACATACAAAAGTCTAATCTATGCTTGCGTGGGATCCAAACGGTTGAGTGGTGTAGCTTGCA
Source organism: Hevea brasiliensis (assembly GCF_030052815.1). NCBI lineage: Eukaryota > Viridiplantae > Streptophyta > Magnoliopsida > Malpighiales > Euphorbiaceae > Hevea > Hevea brasiliensis. The sequence goes on along the minus strand of NC_079507.1, from coordinate 74,588,144 downwards.
ACATGAGAATGTGGATCACCTCTTCCTCCAATGTGTGGTTGCCTCTCGAAGATGGTATGTAAGTCCATTGCATTTAGATATAAGCTCTTTACGTACTGATTTTAGCTCCTTTTCCTTTCCGTTGCTTAAAGAAAAGGAGAAAGAAAATTATGAACTCTGTACAATGTTATTATGGGCTATATGGAGTGCTCGAAATGATTTGATTTTTAATGACAAACCTATGGATGACATTCATGTTCTTTCTCTAGCTTCTAATGTTCTTAATGATTATAGAGCTGCTCAACAGTTGGAGATGCAGGCCTGGTCCCGCGAGATGGCAATGTCATTCGATGCATGCCTTTAAGTTAACTGTTGACGCTGCTCTTCCTGGGAATGGCTCTGTGAATCTGGGAATGGTTGTGAGAGATCATCTAGGACATTAAAGTGGTTCAGTTAGAGGCTGATTCGTCTTTTGCGGAAATCCATGGCAATCCAGTTTGGTCTAGAGGCGGCACACAACGGGGGTTTTGCTTCTTTGCTTGTTGAAAGTGATAGCCTTGCTACTGTTCGAGCTCTTAATGGTGGTCTTGTTGTCAATCCTTGTCATCAGTTGCTTGTAGAGGACATTCTTTTGTTTTTGTCGTGTTTTTCTTCTATTCGGTGTAGTTTTTATTTCAAGAAACTGCAATATGTTGGCTAATAGCTTAGCTAAACTAAGCCCACAACAAGGACGTGTTTCCATTTAGATGGAAGATGTGCCTAGCTCGGTTGCCCATCTAGTTGAGTTGGAGATTTCCCATTCTTAGTAATGCAATTTCTTCTTCTTCTTCTAATAATAATAATAATAATAATAATAATAATAATAATAATAATGTGCCTTTATTCCCTAGGTGGCCAGTAGCTACTCATCCAAAATTGATTATAAGTAATTGTTAGTTTGGTGGAGCCGTGGAGTGCTCTAAATCTAATCGATGCCATTGGAAAAATAGACCAGAGGATGACAGCAGCTAAAAATAGGAAAAATTATTATTTTATTTACGTTTTTTAATTAAATTAATTATTTAATTTATATATTTTAAAAAATATATTATTTAATTTATTTCTTTTATTTTCATTAATTAAACTCTTTAATTTTTTCGTTAAAATTTTTCATTAGTTAATAGATTTTAATGCAAGTCATACTATTATTTAATATATTTATGTTAATAAAATTAATTTATCAATTCATATATTTTAAAAAATACTATTATTTTATCACCCTATTTTAATTAAACTAAGCAATTAGTCTATATATTTTTAAGAACACAATAATTTGAAAAATTTTATAAATAAAAATGAAAATTTAGGAATCTAAATCTAAACTTGCATTTTTTAATAAGATTATTTGAATATTTTTTATTCAATGGTTAACTAAATTATTTAATAAGATTCTAAACTCAAAGAAAGATATTTATAGATTAGCAAGGAGTAGAGAAAGGAAATGTCAAGATCTCAATCAAGTTAGGTGCATTAAGGATAAAGAAGGATAAGTGTTGGTGAAAGATGAGGACATTAAAGAAAGATGGAGAAATTATTTTAATGATCTCTTTAATAATAGTCAAAATGGAAATAGCGTGAATATAGATTATAGAACAATAGAAAATAATGTAAATTATACTAGAAGGATTATATCTTTAGAAGTAAAGGAAGCACTTAAGAGAATGAAAGTAGGTAAAGCCTGTGGACCCGATGAAATTGAAGTGTGGAAGTATTTGGGAGATATGGGAGTGGCATGGTTAACTAAATTATTTAATAAGATTCTAAACTCAAAGAAAATGCCTGATGAATGGAGGAATAGTATTTTAGTACCTATTTTTAAAAATAAGGGAGACATACAGAGTTGCTCAAACTATAGGGGAATTAAACTCATGAGCCATACTATGAAGTTGTGGGAGAGAGTTGTGGAGCATCGACTACGTCATGATACTTCTATCTCTCTCAATCAATTTGGTTTCATGCACAGTCGCTCAACTATGGAAGCGATCTTTCTCATTAGAAGCTTGATGGAGAAATATAGAGATGGGAAGAAAGATCTACACATGGTTTTTATTGATTTGGAGAAGGCTTATGATAGTGTTCCAAGAGAGGTCTTATGGAATGCGTTAGAACAAAAGAGGGTATCTATTAGGTACATACAAGTATTGAAAGATATGTATGAAGGAGCAACTACTATTGTGCATAAAGGGAGGGGACACAAGAGATTTTCCGATCTCAATTGGATTACACCAATGATCACCATAAGCCCTTACCTTTTACATTAGTTTTAGATGAACTGAAACATATACAAGAGAGTATTCCTTGGTGCATGATGTTTTGGATGATATTGTTCGATAGATGAGACACGAGAAGGAGTCAATACGAAGCTAGAACTTTGGAGAAGTACTCTAGAGTCAAAGGGTTTTAAGTTAAGTAGAACGAAGACAGAATACATGCATTGCAAGTTCAGTGAAGGCCAAACTGGTGATAGAGAAGGAGTTAGTTTGAATGGAGTGGCACTGTCCCAAAGTAATCACTTTAAATATCTAGGCTCAGTCCTTCAAGTAGATGGGGGATGTGAGGAGGATGTTAGTCATAGGATTAAAGTCGGATGGTTGAAGTGGAGACGTGCCACGAGATTTTTATGTGATCGTAAGATTCCCAATAAATTAAAAGGAAAATTTTACCGCATGACCATACGATGGCTATGCTATATGGTAGTGAGTGTTGAAAGAGTCGTATGCATCTAAGATAAGAGTTGCAGAGATGAGAATGTTAAGGTGGATGAGTGGTCATACTAGACTAGATAAAGTCCGTAATGAAAGTATTAGAGAAAAGGTAGGAGTGGTGCCAATTGAAGATAAGTTGAGAGAAGGGAGATTGAGGTGGTTTGGTCATGTGAAGCGTAGACATACGGAGGCTCCAGTTAGATAAGTAGAACACATTAGGCTAGAGGATAGAAAGAAAAAAAGGGGTAGACCTAAATTGACTTGGAGGAGAGTAGTACAGCATGACTTAGAAGCATTACACATTTCTGAGGATTTAACCCAAAATCGTTCAGAGTGGAAAAAGCGAATCCATATAGCCGACCAAATTTTTGGGATAAAGGCTTAGTTGAGTTGAGTTACTTGAACATTAATTTTGTACTGTATTTATTGGTAAATAAATTTTATGAATTATCGCCTTGATTACTTAGAGATTTAAGAAAACTTATTATTTTTTTGTGCAAACAGTTTATACTATTTTTTATCAAACTATGGAAAAGAGAAAGAGAATGAAAGAAATAAACATGTGAGTATAAAAAGAAAGAAACCTGGGAAGAGATAAATAATAGAAGGTAAGAGAAACAAAAGGGAGAGTGTCATAATAATTTGGATATAAAAAAAAATGAGAGGGACTAAAGAGTAAATAAAATAAAATTATAAGAACTAATTAATATATTTATTAAAATACAAGAATTAATTAATTAGTTTTACTAAAATATAGAGACTAAATAATAGTTTGATTGGTATTGACTAATAAATTATGAACAAATGGACTAAAAATTAAAAATAAAAAGATTAAATAATATATTTTTTAAAATATTAAATTAAATAATTAATTTCGTTAAAATATATAAATTAAATAATAATTTCCTTTGAAAATAAGGGCTGATGTTAAAAAGAAAAAAAGAATGCTAGTAGTTTTCAACATTTTAATATGATTTTTTAAAAATTTCATAAATAAAACATACCAAATAATAAAAATTAAATAATTAAAATACAAGCTTAACTTCAATTATCAGACAATTTAATTAGTTTTCTTACATTTTAAAAATGTATAAAGTGGGAGGTCTCGAGTAGGGATGGCAATGGATTGATTATTTGCGAATACTCGATTTAATTGAACCCTAATAAACAAATTTTAATATTATATAACTAGATTTAGAACTATTTGAATTAAAAAAAAAATAATACTTATAATGAGTTTGAATTTGAATTTTTCATGTTAGATTTAGTTATTCGGACCGTTTATATAAATAATTAATTAAATATAATATATATATTCTTATAATAATATTTAGACTAAATGGTTAAAAAATCAAAATTTTTATAAGTTTTTTAAATTTTAACCAAATCTTTTATTTTTATCAATTTAATTTCAAACTTTCATATTAATTTCAATTTCAACAATTAGCTTAATTATATTATTTAATTGATAAAATAATTTAAACATTTACCTACCTTATTAACATTAATTATTTTTTATAAAAGACCAAAAAAAACATTAATTAATTTTTATTTTTTATATCAATTTTAACAAATATTATTTTAATTAATTGTTGAAAATTATAATCACATTTATTTTTGTTACATTATTTATTGATATTTTTTGTATAAATATTTGATTTTTTTATTTTTTATTTTTGTCTTAAATTTGAAAAAAAATTAGAAAGATATTAATTAAAAGTATAAGTAAAAATAGAGAAAAAATTAAAAATTAAAATAATAATAATAGATATATTATTTATTTATTGTATTTTTTTATCAATATGAAGTTGTTATTAATGAAAATACTAAAATTATTGAAAAAATTAATAAAATAATTTAAATATTTTTATCAATTAATAAGTTTAATTGTTTTTAATTTAATTTATTGTTAAAATTGAAAACAGTTGAAAATGTTTATAATTAAATTGATAATACTAACGTTTATTATCAATTTTATTTTCCTTTTCCTCTTCCATTTCTCAGTCATTCTCCTCTATCCTCTAATTCCAACCTTTTTTTACCCTTTCAATACTTCAATTATTTCATAAACTCAAAACCTCTCTCTTTTTTTTTTTTAGTCCTCAGCATATTTAAAAGGAAATTTTTAATAATAAAGAATGAATTATTAAAGTAGCTACTTTATTTATGAAAAAGATCTTATTGAAATCCGAATATAAAAAGGAAAAGGCAGGAACACGATAGACCCAACCCACCCAATCAAAATCCCAACGAAATACCAGCCAACCTCGAAAAGGGAACCTGCAGCGTTAGACGTTGCAGCGACGAAATCTACTTTTACTACAATACCCTCAGAAAACTAATTCACACACACCGCAACAATAGAGGGCAATATAGGTAATCAATCAAAAGCTAGCAAAATCCATACTCTCTAATTTCCCTCCTCCGTCTTTTTTTTTTTTTTTTCTCAATCGTTATTTTCACCAGATCAATTAGTCTATCGAGTACGCTTTCCACCAATCTAAGAGGACTCGAAAGAGACCGTTGCAAATCAATTGCTCTGTACGGCCGCCGGAGGACGATACAATCGACAATCATTTCGGTGCTCCGAGATCGCCGTGCGTGCTGTAGCAGGCTACCCGGTCCTATTACTTGATTATTTTTAACGTTCAAATATTAGATTAAGAATTGCTCTAATTGTGTTTTAATTTGAGTAATTAATCGATTTTAATCGTTTGTTGATGCAGAATATGGGGCACAGAAGGCGTTTGATACTGGCAATTTTTATTGTTTTTCTATTCGCTTTCTCTTCTGGAAGAGGTGCTGTTTCGATTCTGTCCATAAAATACTATTCTCCTATATTTATATATATGCTCACGAAATATGGTTTGGATTAATTACTTGGATGAGATACAGAAAGCTGCTGGAAAATTAAACTTTCAATTCAATTTTTGGGCTTAATGGTATTGCCATGTTGGGTGCTAAAATTTTTTGAAGGGACGGTTGCTTCTTATTTTTACCTATAATCTCAGGATTGACAGCCTTTTGCTATGATGACTCATGACGGTGAGGTTTTGAATGTGCATGCTGATATAAATAAATAATTATTGTGGAAAATTTGAGAAAACAATATTCTCATTGAATTAATAAAAAGTTACACAGTACAGCTTATGTACAAGCAGAAAAGAAAAAACAGAATGTGAACTTCTCTTAATAGTAGCATAACCAATCTGTATAATTGTCTCTCACGCCTAACTAGCTTTGGCTCCTTGACTGTTATTTTGATCTAAGAATTGTTCATAGGTTTTTTGGACATTGGAATAATTGCCTATTTTTGCACGACGCATGATGGTTGTGCTTGAATTTTGAAAATTGGAAAAAGTAGTGGCTTCCCTCCATCCCCCTTGTCCAAGCGGGCTGGAGCAAGTTTATGAAGGGCTACGTGATGTTTAAAGATTTAATAGGATTTTGTTGCTAAATAGGTGGATTTTCCTTGCTTTGTCCTGTTTTAGGAAAAGATGATGCACCAACGCCAAGTAATTTGTTTTATCTCTCTTACAGAATGCTTGTGTATAATATTTACAAGTGTAAGGATAACATATATTTCCCTTGATGAAGAATGGGATTGTGGATGGCCGAAGTTAAATTGGTGGTGTGAATTTCTAAAATGAAATCTTCTAAGGATTTTGTTCTCGTTGCAGAGCTTAAGGTCACACACAAGCATATAGATCATCGCCCCATTTACAATCACACTCTTGCAACAATATTGGTGGAATATGCTTCTGCTGTAAGTTCCTTATAGAACCAAATCAAATCCATGAATTGGGACATGGCCTCTTAATTCTTTTATAATTGCAGAGTGTCATAAGTTTTTATATTGTGGAAGGTTTCCATAAAACTTATTTGGTAACTGAAATAAGCTTTGAACTTGCAGGTATATATGTCAGATTTGACAGAACTATTTACTTGGACATGCTCAAGATGTAATGATTTGACTGAGGTACTTTGATTAATATAATATAATCATAGTTCAACTAAGCTTTCATTTTATTTAAGTGATCCTAATACGCATTTGAATGGGAACAGGGATTTGAGATTATAGAGCTGATTATTGACATTCAGCACTGCTTACAGGTGCATTTCTTTTGGCACTCTTGCTTGTTTAATTAAAAGTGTGAGATGTCCCTTGTTTTGTTTTGCTATTAGTTTCTTATTCCCTATGTACTGACTTCTCTGTGGTTATCTCTAATAGGCATTTGTTGGTGTGGCAAAGAATCTTAATGCTGTAGTTATTGCATTTCGAGGAACTCAGGAACACAGGTATGCATATTAACTCCTCCTAAGTAATTTGTGCTTAGCCGGTATCAAACCTGAATAAAGGAGGAGGGTTGCGATATGTGACAACCAGTATAAAAATTTCGTCACACCTTGTGACATTGGGAGATATAGGAGTGGCATGGTTAACTAAATTATTTAATAAGATTTTAAATTCAAAGAAAATGCCTGATGAATGGAGGAGTATTTTAATACCTATTTTTAAAAATAAGGGAGACATACAGAGTTGCTCAAATTATAGGAAAATTAAACTAATGAGCCATACTATGAAGTTGTAGGAGAGAGTTATGGAACATCGACTACATCATGACACTTCTATCTCTCCCAATCAATTTGGTTTCATGCCCGGTCGTTCAACTATGGAAGCGATCTTTCTCATTAAAAGCTTGATGGAGAAATATAGAGATGTGAAGAAAGATTTATACATGGTTTTTATTGATTTGGAGAAGGCTTATGATAGTGTTCCAAGAGATGTCTTATGGAGAGTGTTAGAACAAAAAAATGTATCTATTAGGTACATACAAGTGTTGAAAGATATGTATGAAGGAGCAATTATTATTATGCCCACAGTGGGAGGGCATACAAGAGAATTTCCTATCTCAATTGGATTACACCAAGGTTCAGCTGTAAGCCCTTACCTTTTTACATTAGTTTTAGATGAGTTGACGAAATATATACAAGAGAGTATCCCTTGGTGCATGATGTTTGCAAATGATATAGTTCTGATATATGAGACACAATAAAGAGTCAATAGAAAGTTAGAGTTTTGGAGAAGTACTCTAGAGTCAAAGGGTTTTAAGTTAAGTAGAACGAAAACAAAATACATGCATTGCAAGTTCAGTGAAGGCCGAACTGCTGATAGGGAAAGAGTTTATTTAGATGGAGTGGTATTGCCCCAAAGTAATCACTTTAAATATCTCGGCTCAATCCTTCAAGTAGATGGGAGATGTGAGGAGGATGTTAGTCATAGGATTAAAGCCGGATAGTTGAAGTGGAGAAGTGCCACGGGAGTTTTATGTGATCGCAAGATTTCCAATAAGTTGAAAGGAAAATTTTACTGTATAGCCATATGACCGGTCATGTTATATGGTAGTGATTGTTGGACACTGAAGGAGTCGTATGTGTCTAAGATAAGAGTTGCGGAGATAAAAATGTTAAGGTGGATGAGTGGTCATACTAGACTAGATAAAGTCCGTAATGAGAGTATTAGAGAAAAGATAGGAGTTGTGTCAATTGAGGATAAGTTGAGAGAAGTGAGATTGACGTGGTTTGGTCATGCGAAGCGTAGACATATGGAGGCTCCAGTTAGACAAGTAGAGCACATTAGTTTAGAGGATAGAAAGAAAAGAAGGGGTAGACCTAAACTGACTTGGAGAAGAGTAGTACAACATGATCTAAAAGTATTACACATTTCTGAGGATTTAATCCAAAATCGTTTAGGATAGAGAAAGAGAATCCATATAATCGACCACAAATTCTTGGGATAAAGGCTTAGTTGAATTGAGTTGAGTTAATCGTGCTTATAATGTCATTTGAGGTTATTAAGCTACCTGTTAGGGATTTCTCAGAGTTCAATTGGCTGTCCATAGTAAAAAAATTTACACAAGTGACAGGAGGAGGTAGAGATATATATTTTTTTTTGGTTTTTTTTTTTTTGGCCGGGGGGGGGGGTGGGTTGCGCGCCGCGGGGGGAAGGGAGATATTGGGGAATGAGAAGACATATCAAAATATTATTCTCAAGTAGCACAGTGAACATCCAAAATATTTTTGCACTAGTGCATTCACCTGCACAAGTGTTACACACAGACCTATATATCGTTTGCATGTGAGCACATGCATATATTTTAGAAAAATCTCCTACTTGACCGGTAAATGGTGCTTAGAATTTTACACAATATGGAAAGATTTGGTAATCAGAGCTAAACCTACTTATTCCTCAAAACTGAAAAGACAATAGATTTAGTTTAACCTCTTAGTGGAGGTTGTCTTTTGTAAAATGCCCTTATTGATTGCTTCCTAATTTATTCATTACATTTCTGCAGCATACAGAATTGGGTTGAAGACTTATTCTGGAAACAGCTTGATCTAAATTATCCTGGCATGCCTGATGCAATGGTGTGTATTGCAGAAAATTTTTTCTGAATGTGCTGACAAGTTCTGTTTTATAGTTAATAATTGCAATCTTTACTCCGTTGCATTATTTCAGGTGCATCATGGATTTTATTCTGCTTATCATAACACAACATTACGCCCTGGAATTCTAAATGCAGTCAAAAGAGCAAAGGATTATTATGGAGATCTTGACATCATGGTGACAGGGCATTCAATGGGAGGGGCTATGGCTGCCTTTTGTGGACTTGATCTAACTGTAATCAGAATTATCCTTTTCTTAATACAGTTGAAATGATATTTGTCTCTAGTTTGTTGCTTTTCTTCCATAACATTACTATTGTAGCTTATTATTCAAGCTTGATTTTCAATACGTAGAAGTTGCATTGAATGAATATCTGTTTTTTCTCAGGTTAACCACAAAGCCAAAAATGTGATGGTTATGACATTTGGACAGCCTCGTATTGGAAATGCAGATTTTGTATCTTATTATAGCCGACTTGTGCCAAATACAATCCGAGTAACAAATGGCCATGATATTGTGCCTCATTTGCCTCCATATTACAGTTACTTCCCTCAGAAGACGTACCATCACTTCCCAAGAGAGGTAATGTTGCCATCCTTAGATGAATAATCAATGACAAAGACATAACGTCACTTGCCATGTCTCCATATCCTGAGATATTGGGATCAGACAATTCTAATACATGGATGCGACTTAAATTTTTTTTTGAACTTACAAAATTGCAATTTTGCAGGTGTGGCTGTATAACATTGGATTAGGAAGTCTGGTCTACAGAGTAGAGAAGGTATGTGATGTTACCGGCGAAGATCCCACTTGCAGCAGGTGAGCCTTTCCTTTTATGTGTTATCGTGATAACTGAAATACTGAACTAGGTTTATATTTCATCCATTATTTAGGTAAGATCTATTAAAGAATTCTTGGACTTGCATTTGAATGCTCCTGATCACTGGAAAATGAGGGTTCTTTAGACTTTAAATTCATGTGGTTTTGTTGGGAACAATAGCTTACCTTCTGTTATTTTTGCAGGTCAGTAAGCGGGACCAGCATTTCAGATCATTTAATTTATTATGGTATTGATTTAAGGGGAAAGGCATTGAATTCTTGTGGAATTGTAATGGATTCTCGTGTAAACGAATATGGCAGAACAGATATCCAAGGAAATTTTAAATTGTCTAGAGATCCTGCTTCACCTATTCTTAAACTGAAAACAGACGTGAATGCTGGAGGCAATCATGGTTAGAATATTATTTGGGTCGGGGCAAGATTTTCACGTTGATTTCTCCCCAACCAAGTTAATCTTCATTGTCTCTTTGGCACTTTTCCTTAGGAGGTTTGGATGGAGAATGTTGTTGTTCAGGGTAGGGAGGAAACGTGTATAGAGAAATTGACTTCTGTACATTTTAAGCCTTGTTAATATCATATGAATACAGATAACCATATTGTTTCAACTATTTTTAGTGAGATATTCCACATATACCGTTGTAAGTTCAGAAAATCTGTGAATTGTTGGAGTGATCACTTATATGTACTCCTGGACTTGTGGAAACGATGAGTTAGGTTCTCAAATTAATGTATCTGATATAATTATGCCCAATGAATCAATGTGTTAGAATTGCATATGGGTTTTTTATGCGAGACTTTTGGGCGTTCTCCTAACTGTGTCCTATGCCTCATCATAATTATTATTATATTCAAAACATTGCTTATACTATTTTACCCCCATTCTGGATTCAAAATATCCTTGGATGAGATGAGATGAAATCAAATGCTAACTGTTGGAAGTAGCAGAGATCGACTGGAAATTAAAAGGTAAACGAGTTGATTTTAGCTGGAAACAGAAATTTACATCAAATTGGCCATGAAGCAAATCTATGAACACCATGATTTTAGGTGGGATCCATTATAATTCTAAATGATGTCAATTTTAGATTAGGTGAGTGTATATGCCCTGGTACAATAAACATGATAAACAATGGGGTATGCATGGCAAGCTTGTCATTTCTAATATTTCCTTCAGATTGCCCTCAGATACTGCCAACTTCACCTGCATAAAATAATGCTACTTTCAGCTCCTTCGAATTTCTTTTGCTGAAAAATATTATAATTTGAACAATAAGAGCTTGCAACATCTTAATGCAAAGAGATTATCCTATGATTAAGCTGATTTGATGATGTTGCCTATAGTTCTTGTGTTAGTGACTAAACTCTTAATAGCCTATAAATATAAAGAAATATGAGATTAGTGGCGTGAGTAAATACCAAAAAAGAATGAAAGAAATAAATTACGTACCTTGGTAGGTGTCATAACTCCTATTGACAATGCAAAGGATAATGCATTTCTGTCACACTTGAAATTTCGCTAACTCATATTCAACTATTATCTTCATATATTACAGAAAATGCAACACTTTATTAGGTAACATTCTCAGTGAAAATATAATGCATCCCGACAGCCTGTATCCAATTTTTAAGATAATACTTTCTTAGCCAAACTTAATCCAAATCAGTATTTTAAAATCATTTCAATGGTGTCATTTCTAGTTTTATCCGAACTCTTTATGTCTTGTTCAAATACTTTGTGTCTTGTTTGAACACTTTGTGTTTGATTGTTGATGAATCCAAATCTAACTTGAACATAAATTATTAAAGCCTTTTAAGGACTTAATTCAAACTTTGGGGTGTACTATATCATTAGATATTCATATACCTTTTCAGCAATTAATATTTGTATCTCGTCTCCTAGACCACTTTTGCTTCCTTCACAAGTTTAGTCTCTCTTGTACATGTATAAACGGATCAACTTTCGAATATATATCACAAGAAATTGCTATATTGCCACCAACAGAAAGCTATCTCCCTAGAAACTGCAACATACGGCTGAAGAAATTGTTAGAGGTTTTTAATGGGAACTCGGAGTTGTGCTAAGTGAGGTGTGTAGTTTTGGTTTTGGTTTGGTTCTAGTAAAAATCAGAATTGAAACCAAAATTTGGTTCTTCTGCTTTTTAGAATCAAAACCATGATTGAATTTTGGTTCAGTTTCAGTTCGATTCTAAGTACTTTTGGTTTCAGCTCAGTTATAGTTTTAGTTTTGATTCGAATTTATTTCTATACTCAAAATTATAATATTATTATATTATTATATTTATTTTAAAAAAATAAGAATAATTATACATTTCTAACATCAAAATATCAATAAAAATAACAATACTAATATTAATATAGAAATATAATATCAATAAAGTAACATAAAATAAAATTAACAATTCTTACGTAAAAATATAAAATAATATCAAATATTTATAATAAGTCACGTTATATTTCCATATTCTCAATTATAAAATAACAATAAATCACTTCATAAAAAATTTTGTACATTATGTTTAAAATTTTTTTAAAATTAAAAATAAGATAACTTATATTATCTTATACATAATTTTCAATTACATAATTTTTAACTTAAAAATATACTATATGATAAAAAGTGAATTTATCATGTAATTAATGAATAGAAAGTATTTATGATTAAAAGTAATAAAGTTAATATTAAATTACATAAGGACAAATTAGGTTATACACATATATATACAACCTTAATTCATATAAAAATATATAATTTATTGAAACTGTATAATATATTTAAAAAATTATAAAAATATGTCTAATTTCAGTTTTTCAGTTCATTCTCGATAAGCTCCAATTCATAAAAAATCAGAATTAAATCAAAATAGTAAATTAAATTTAGCACAATATTATTCAATTTCTACAGTAATAATCCTTTTTTTATTTCAATTTGGTTTAGTATAGTTTTTCGGCCGGCTCCAGGCCTACTGGCACTGTGCACTGCCGTACTGCAAAGTCTCCAAACCATTTTCAGTTGCTTGAACTAATGACAATGTCTCCTCCACAATATCATCCGATTTAGAACAATCACTGAAGAAGCTATCCTTTTCTGATCCAAGTCGTGGAGAGGAATATTCAGACTCGTCAGACCTTCCCTCAGATGTAAATCCCTCCACATCCTTAAATTTCCTCGACGAAAAGGATCGATTTGGTGACCCTTTTGAAATCAATCTCCCAGCTGGTTCTTGGTCTTCAACAGCAACACCATCTTCCTTGTTCATTTCTTTTTCTCCTTTCGATTCTTTATATTCATTAGCAACGGGCACTACATTCTCATCGCCTAAATTTTGGCTTCCTTCTTGCCGCACCAATGAGTCAGTCTTGTTTCCTTTCTCCCTTGTTTCATCGACAGTTTTTATGACTTCGCTTTTCCTGCTAGCGGCATCAGATTTCTTTCGAGTTATGGTGTTTCCTGTGGCAACAGCATGTTTTGATTCTCCACAACCCATTTCTGTGAATCTTGAAAGGGAAAAGATGCATATGGTGAGGCAGAATTCTGTCCTCTCCCTTTCTTATAGAGGGAGAGAGATTCTAATTGCCTGTGTATTTCCGTTATTCTGGTGATAAGGGATGCAGAGGCACCCTGCATGGGGTTGTAATTTGGTGTCTTAGCCAGTTTTTTCCGTTGTGCTTTGGAGGCTGAGATGAACACACACGGGTCTATTTTTAGGCAATTGTATGAGGATTGAGGCCTGCTGGTTCTGCTATCCAAAACTCCATACCAGAATGACGAAATCAACTGGAAACGTAAGGATTGTGGGTCCTTCTTGCCCATCAAACCATGCTAAATTAACAACAGAAATCAGCAATTCGCATCTATATCTGATCTTATGCATATAATTCAGTCATTTAAATAGGCAAACTAAATATTTATATTTTTATATATATTTTTAAAATTCAGCGATCCACTTGCAGTGCAGTTCGGATAGGTGCAATGTGCTGTTGTGAAGATCCAATCTACGGACTACTGCTGCACAGAATTCTATGCACGGCTGTGCAAATTTAATAAAGAAAAGAGCATCTCTTCTGGTCTCTTCATAATTGATGATCTCACATAAAATGAGCCGTCTACTCTAAGAAATATATATATATATATATATATATATATATATATATATATATATATATATATATATTGGACGGGCCCATACCCCACAAAAAATATTAAAAATTGAAGCAGTAAAGTTTTATTAATTAAAACATTCCAAATATTGTTTTATTTTACTTTCTGCACTGCCTATTTTAGGAAACATAAAAAATATAAGAATAGCCTAATGTAATTTTTAAAAATAAAATAAATAATTTTATTAAAATAAAGTAATTCTCCCTATACTCCCAGTATAGAAATAATCAAATATGTCATCTACAAAGTCAAATTCCATATTTACCTGTTGTTTTCTATTGGATTCATGCCCTCCTCTGGCCTCTCCCTCCAAGTTGGGAGTAAAAAACGGTAGCTCGACGAGTCTTCTAACCGTTTGTGGAAATGCCCAAACAGCTGATGTTTTTCTACATTTGGTTTTGCCGATGTTGCGATTTCCAATTCGCCCAGATTACGGTGCCTGCCAAGTCATCAACAGCCACTGCCGCCCCACCTTATCCTCTTATCCTTCAAGTGGGCTTCCATGCCTTGGTTAATGCCATTATTCCAGAAATTATTTTCCTTCTCACGTTTTTTATGGGAAATGAATTGATTTCACTCTAAAGGTTATGTATTCTCATGATGGGTTGCTTTCTTTCTTTATTTGTTTGCAGGATTGCTACAAACCAAAGGAAGGAAACTGCTTTCTTTGCTTTTAGCCTTCCTTGTTCTGCGCTCTCTTCGCAAATCTATCTATTATCCATTTCTCTCCAAAACTAATGGAAGGCACCACCCCATCTAATGGACGTCTTGATTTTGGGAAGATGGGCTATGGGTACTTTGTTCATTTCCTTTTTTCCCCCCTCTGTTTTCTTTGTTTTCCTTCTTCAATTATCGTTTTCGTATTTACTTTCTTTTCTTTTTCTTTGATAGATGCGAGCATTACAGGAGAAGATGCAAGATTCGAGCTCCGTGCTGCAACGAGGTCTTCCCTTGTCGCCATTGTCACAACGAGGCCGCGGTATTATTTCTCTTTGTTTTCCCTTCTTCTCTTTTTCGCTCAGCACAAATCCTTTTCCTTTATACCTTGTCTTGATCTGGGTGATCTATATTTTCCTTTTATCTTCTTCATTGGAGCATGTCGGGCTCTGTTTTGTTAGAGAACAAGTCAAATTGAAATTAGGAATTATAATAAATTTATGAAGTTTAGTAGAATTTAATGTATGAACTTTAATAATCAGAGTTTTAAGAGGATTAGTTTTTCTTTTTTAGTGGTCTATGTATATGTAGTTGGTTGGCTATTACATGGAATTTGTTATGAAGAGCTCAGGAGAAGTGTTTGAGGGTCAAAAAAAAAAAATAGTTGTAATTATTTTTTCTTTTGAAAGTGAATTTGTTTGGGGGAATAGGTTTACGCCTAACCAATTTCTTTATTTTGTGTGGGTGTTGTTTTCACAACATGTTTCCTTTTATTTTGCTTAATCTGTAGTTCTGAACATTTAAGGATGGATGCTTAAGCTGGTCTTGGTGTTTGTTAATTATTTTTCTTTGCCTTAAATTGCTGGATCATGCTAGCCAATATTCCTTGGCACTTCTTGTCTTTCTACCTTGTAAATATGTAAGTGAACCTTGTTCTGATATGGATTATCATTTATCTTCCCTTCGTTTTATTCATTAGAGCATGTTGAAGAACCCCTATGATCGGCACGAGCTCAATCGCTACGATGTCAAGCAAGTATGTTAATCTAAGTCTCTTTCTGTTAGTATTTAATTGTTCTTAAATTACTGGGTTATGAATAGGAACTGATGAGATCCATGGTGTTTGTATTGACGTTTCAGGTAATATGTTCAGTTTGTGACACAGAGCAGCCGGTGTGTATACTTCTACATTTGTAATGCACAAATTTCTTGTTCTTATTTTTTTATTTTTATTAATTTTTTAAAATCTTCTTTGTTATCTCAAATCAAATTAACTTAAATTGCAGGTTGCTAAAGTTTGTACGAACTGTGGGGTCAATATGGGGGAATACTTCTGTGGAGTCTGCAAATTCTACGATGACGATGTAATCTTACCTTTTGAAATTGAATAATCAATATTGGTTTATTGAAAAATTACTCCTTTGCTGTTTCTAATATTTATTTTGTTTCTGGTAGATACTTATGAGTCTCTCTTATGTTCGGATCACTTGAGTAGTTGATATTAGTAACTGATGTTAGCTTGTGGTAATCTATGATGCAGACAGAGAAAGGGCAGTTCCATTGTGATGATTGTGGGATCTGTAGGTAAGTGATCCTAGTTTTGGTTCGTTAGTTCTTTTTGTCTCCCTTAAATGTTGCCAATGAATTCATGAAATTAAATTCCTGTGTCTGTGATGTAAAACAGAGTTGGTGGCCTTGAGAATTATTTTCACTGCAATAAGTGTGGTATGCACTAGCTCCCTCATTGCTTTGCTGTTCATGCGCATCTTGCAATTAGTTACAGTTTATGTTTCTTCCTTCTGATGGCATTGGAGCTCTTATGCATACTAGTTTTTTAACTGTAGATTCCATCCCTTCCTGATATGCATTTAGATCCTTTTGCCAGAATCTCCTGTATGCTGACAATGTTTAATGTATATGCAGGTTCTTGCTATTCAATTAGCCTGTGCGGTAATCATTCATGTGTGGAGAACTCCATGCGCCACCACTGCCCCATATGTTATGAGGTATGTGTTGTGATTGCTTAATCTTCTGGAGAAGTTAACTTTTTTGTTATGTACTGACACCTTCCATAATATACTTCTGCAGTACTTGTTTGACTCGCTAAAAGACACTAGTGTAATGAAATGCGGGCACACAATGCATTTTGAATGTTATTGCGAGATGATAAAGCGTGATAAGTAAGTTCTCTGGCGTGATAAGTAAGTTCTCTGGAAGTTGTACTTTAGTTTTGTTTTTGTGATTCTCAAGTCAAAACTTGGTTTTAACTTTAATCGGCAGATACTGTTGTCCCATATGCTCCAAATCAGTGATTGACATGTCCAAAACCTGGAAGAGAATAGATGAGGAGGTAGGCAGATACTGTTGTCCCATATGCTCCACGTGGTTTCAATAGTTTGCATGTTCTTGAAAGTTATTTTTGTTGGTTGGATTATCCACAAGACATTTTCTGTAAATGATACAACACTGATTCATTGTCAATCATTCTCAGATAGAAGCAACCATCATGCCTGAGGATTACCGCTACAAGAAGGTTCTTGCTTCCATCCTTATTAACATATATTTACCTGATTTATGTATCTACTCTATCTAGTTCAGTTAGTTTACCCTCTATGTATTGCTTTAAAGAATGCTGCAGCCCTGATCTAAGAGTCTACCAGTGTGCTATATGATGTGCTGTCAGGGATTTAATGTGATTTTGGGGGTACTTTTCATAACACATCATTATGAGTTACCAAAAAAGGAAAACCTACATAGAAAATAGATGTAAGTTAAGCTTGTGAACTTACATATAATCTGATTTGCATCAGTCATGCTAGCCTGTCTCCTATGTTTGAATCAAGTAATTTGTATCAGTGGCACTGAAATTGGCTGCATTGTTAATCTTTTCAAGTAATATTCACTGAAAGACCTCTAAAAAGCAAGGACGATTTGCAGGTTTGGATCCTCTGTAATGACTGCAATGACACAACAGAAGTCTACTTCCACATAATTGGGCAGAAGTGCAGCCACTGCAAATCATACAATACCCGCACAATAGCACCTCCTGTTCTTCCCCAATGACGGAGTTATGGTTATGGGAAAATATCCAGCCATGTAAGAGCATTGAGAGCTTGCATCCCAAGCATAAAACAAATGGTGTACACATAATTGCAGCTCTAGCATTTTCAATGATTATTGCTTATTAAACAGAATTCTGTACCATTACAACATGATTCAACTGTAGCATTTGCATTGATGCCTCAGAAACGTTTTTCTCAGGTTATTCTTCCTCCAATTTACAGAATTAAAACCCTGGTATTAAGTCTCTGGGTTGATGTAGACATTACATATACAGCAATCCATATACAGGAATGTTGTTTCCTTACTATGAATTCTCAGTGATTGTTTTGGATAACTGGTTGGGCTGTGCAATAGTTGTTCCCCCTGTGACATCTTCAATAACCTGGGAAAAGCATTGCTAATCGTTGGCGAGAAGTTCTGATGATACTAAATTTTCTATGTTCATCATATATGACCCTTGATTGAGTTGGTAGATGAATGCCTATCTATAATGGATGAGATTAAAAATTTAAATTCTGAGTGTGTATTTCCTTTAAAAAGCTGAAAAATTATTATAATATTATTATAATAATATTTAAAATTTTAATATAAATAAAATGATTATCTGCATTCATCTTGCGAGATGCTTACCCTGCCTCTCACGTGGGAATTGATGTGTAAATACACTCAATTAAGCATCAATTTCTTAAAGACAATAAGGATTTATTTTTTAATCTTTGAGATGATGATGCGTAGATAATTAGATTATTTTATAGAGATATTAAATATTATTTTTTTTATATTTTATTTTTAAGTTTATAAATAATTTTTTTAAAAAATAGGAAAATTAAAATAAGGAAAGAAATATATTTTATTTTTAATTTTTAATACCAATTTTTTTGTTTAAATAGGAAGTTGGAACAAATTTATTTTTGGAACAAATTTATTTTTATCTTAATTTTCTAATAAAAATGAAAATGAGAATGAGAAAGTAGAAATTAAATTGAAATAAAAATTAAATAAGTCTCTATACTTTCTATCCAGATTAAATAAAGATAATTTTTTTTTAATTACGATAAAAAAGACTATTCTAAAAAATTAGAATGTTATTTTTTTATTTTTAATAATAAAATATTAAAAATAATAATTTTAATATTAAATAATTTTTATTTATCATGTACTTTAATTTTGTTTAATTTTATTATTAATTAAAATAATAAATTATTTCTAATATTTAAAAATTTAAAAAATAATATTTTATTATAAAAAAATAATATTTTTTTAAGCTCTTATTTAGCTTTAGTACAAACTTAATTTTCTACTTATTTAATCAAATTAAATTAGCGAACGCAAGTGCAGGGAACAATGGTAGGCCGCCGTTCTACGCGCACACACCCTCTTTTCTCCCCTTTCTAAACCCTGGTCATTTTATTGGTTACCTGCTTCTCTCCCTGCACTCTCGCTGAGTTCACTCGTGAAGCCGAATCAACCTTGTGACTCTTAACTGGAGCGATTCAAAGCTATGCAAGTCCTCTCAAGCGCGCGTCGACTGGCTAGGGTTTTGAAGCCGCTGGTTCTCCTTAGGTCGGCTGCGAATCATAAGTTGCTCCCATACGATATTCAAATCGCGTTTTCTCCTCCCACTCCTCATCAATGGCAAAATTACAACTCTTTTTCTTCCCAGTCCCTCTACTTCTCTGGTACTCTTTGTTCCTCTTGTTTAATGAAATAGGGATTTGCCTCCATTTTCTTCTTGGTGCTTTGTTTTTTTGCTAACAAATTTGGGAAATGAGAGGGAAAAATGAAATAAAATGGGAAATGATGTTAATTAAGATGTGTAGTTAAGTAATTTGTGAGAACTTTTTCCAGCAAATTATTTTGTGGTGTAAAGGTACTGAATTTCGAATGTACTTTTCAAGGCACTTCTTTGCTAATGGCGCAACAACAAATTAACTCATGGGCTGCAAAAGCATCATTTTCTACTGAAGCTACTAGTGCTGAGAGAACCCCAACAGGTTCTTGTTGATTTATCTTTATGTTTATTTCCCTCTTACTGAGTTGGTTATGAAGGACTTACTGGGTATGGATGTTTTGTTTTGTTGAATGCAGAGGCTGTGAAGGAGCTTTACGATAAAATTCTTGAATCTGTGAATGTTAGACGGACGATGGCTCCAAATGCTTGGTTGTGGTCTTTGATAGAAAACTGTAAAAACCATGAGGATATTAAGCTTCTCTTTGACAGTTTGCAGAATCTCCGGAGATTTGTTAGTCCTGACCTCACAGCTTTAAAGCTTGTTTTTCCTTCTCCCCTAATGAGTATCTATATATGAATGAGTTTAATTTGTGGATTCTTGGAAGTTTGAATCCTGTGGCTTTTACCATGCAGCGGCTTTCGAATCTTCGTATACATGATAATTTTAATTGCCATCTTTGCCGTGAAGTTACTAAAGCATGTGCTCGAGTTGGGGCCATTGACTTTGGTATGTATACTTGGGAATTCTTTTCATTTTGAAACCACATTCCGTCATTCATTCTTCCTTATTTAATTGGTTTCATATATACTATCAAGAACCATGTGGAGAAAAAAAAATATATACTGGTGCTGCATTTGAATATTTGCAGTTTTGCACTTGGAAAGCTATTTAATAAAGTAGTGCGTAGCATGTAATTACATGACCATAAGTTGCAATAAATGCAGGGAAAATGGCCTTGTGGAAGCATAATGTATATGGATTGACTCCTAACATAGGCTCTGCCAACCATTTGCTGGTATAAGTAATGTTTGACTCTTTATTTATGTTGCAGAATTTTTTCCTACTTTGTATATCTATAAAGTTTGGAATTAAGGCTTAGTTGTTGTTGTTTGTATATCTATAAAATATTAAATGCTTGTTGTAATTGGATTGCAGTCATATGCTAAGGAACACAATAATGTAAGTTTCATGGTTGAAGTGATGAAACTGTTGAAAAAGAATAACATCCCATTACAACCTAGTACAGCAGACATTGTTTTCAGGTAAAATGACCTAGATTTTGGATATGATATCTCGACATATTATTTAATATGAAAAACTGTTGTTTGGTTGAATGCATTACTGGATGCAAATCCTGCTCTCTCCTTTTGAAGTCCTAGATTCCATGATTTGGAAAAATAACAAGTGGTCTTTGATGTTTTCTGATCACAAAGAATATGGATTTTTCTCAACTAAAATATCTTCTTGTCAAAAAGACTACTATATGCTTTGGTTGAAAGCTCAGTTTAGCCCTTCAACTTTTACTTAAAAGTCAAAATGGCCCTCATATTTCAATTTGACTCGATAAGACCCTTGTACATTTCTAGAATAAGCAATTAAGCTCCATTTCCGTTAAATTAGAATACATGAGGCACATGAAACGGAGGAATGTTAGTACGATATTATGTTTGTTGTCTAAAATACACATTAAAGGTGCAAAAACAAAAAAAAACTCCCCAAATTCTAAATATGGGAATTTTTGTTTTCTGCACATTTTGCATGTATTTTAGACAACAGATGTCATATCAGACTAATATCCATCTATTTCACGTGTCTGTATGTTCCTTTATTTAGAGGAAATGGGGCTTATTGCTCAATCTTAAATTCTCTGAGGACCTAATTGAGCCAAATTGAAACATGAGGGTCTAATTGACTTTTGAAGTAAAGTTAGAAGGCTGATTTGGGTATTTAGCCCATTGCTTTAGAACTGCTTTAACTATGAGTATGATATTGGACTTAACATTTGCAGTATTTGTTACAATGCCGGCAATTGGGAGTTGATCTCGAAGTATTCAAAAAAGTTTCTCAAGGCTGGAGTAAAACTACGAAAAACTGCATTTGACATATGGATGGATTTTGCTATCAAAAGAGGTCCCTCTGAATTCCCAATTCTCTTTTTCTTACTCACAATTTTATATTGTTTATATTTATATTTTTATATCTATTTGCCATCTCTTAGTGGTCTAGTAATGGTTGTTAGTTGGGCTTCCCATTTTGAACATTGAGTCCTTCATATTTCAGAAATAAATAGGTTTTTGGGGTTACTTTCTATCATACATTTCTGTTGCATATTGCTAGTGTAGATTAACTCTTCTGATTAGCCCTGAATTCTACCTTTTCTTTATAGGAGATACTGAATCGTTATGGCAAATTGAGAAGTTGAGATCTGAGTTAATGCAACAGCACACTCTTGTGAGTGCTTTTTCATGTGCCAAGGTAATTGATCTTATGTCATCCAGTTGCTTGTGTGAATCTCACATGTGTGAAGAGAGAATTTTCAAGTGTTCAGTTGTGCCTGATTTTGCAGGGTCTAATACTAGAACATAAGCTTGAGGATGCTGCTGCTGTCATTCAAGTCCTTAATCAGGTGCATATGATTACCTGTTGTTTATAACTTTATATTAGATTGGTAGATTCCCTGACCCAAAAAAGCTGGTCACCCAGAATCCCTTTCGAAGGTTTTTTTTTTCCCTCTTTTTTCCTCTGAAAGAGAACAAGGGAAAGGAAAGGGGGAGAAAGGGAGGACAGGGGAGTTCAACAAATAGCTAAATTTTTTCTAAATCAAATCAATTAAAGATAAAAATTTTGCCTTTGCTGATATCTTGAATGTCATCAAGTTTAGCCAACATCTTGTAGCATTAGGGAAAAGATATTGAAAGCCTTAAAATAACTCAGATAATCTTTTTGTACTTGTGAATTTGAATGAGTAATCAGAAACATATGGTTTAGGGTTGAAACCTTTTCTTTTGGTATGATGTTCTTTTATAGAGTTCTATAAGATACAAATTTACTCTATGTGCTTGCAGACTTTACCTGACGCCAAGAAGTCTGGAGTTAACGTTCAACTTCAGAAACTAGTCAGTGAGTGGCCTTTGGATGTAGTTAAGCACCAGCCAGAGGAGAATAAGAAGGTATGATGTTTGCTAATAATTTTATGTGAATTTTGACTACTACAAAAAATTCTATCATTTTGGGTTGTATGTGTTTTAGAATCTAAATTTACATGGTGCCTTTCCAATTATTATGTGATTGATCAGGCAGTAGCTGCTGCCTTGAAATCAGACATACCTGCCATCGTCGGTCTATTAAACATGGGCTTAGAGTTGAATGTCAATTTGGAAGATCTAACGAGTAAAGAAGAAATTCCATCCTGAATTGTCAAAACATGTGAGCATGGCATTCTGAAACTTCTGTAGTCGCTGTTGAATGAAGGAGAATCAGCCATTTCAACATTATGACAAGCAATTCAATAATTACCTGTCTACACAAGATATTGTTAGCATCCTTTGATCTGGCAAGAGAAGTATAGAATAGTGGATTACTGTTCATGATTGCAAGTCATTAGGGCCAATCAGTTGTGCCCTGTTCAATTTTCTGTCAAAAGTTGACATTTTCATTTTTTGAACTCAGGAATAGACATTGGAGGAACCAAAGATGATGTTTAGTTGTATTCGGCATCTATGTTTCAACTCTCAAAATATTAATTGTTCCTTCACTTTCACATTGAATTGTGGTTCTCTGTGGATCCCAGGGTGGGGCAGCAGAGCATCCTTCCGTCGTTTGTGCTAATTAAAATTTTTTTCGGCGCATTATTATTATATCGCTGCCCAACCATCCCGGAGTTGGTTCCAGTTCATTATTATTATTATTATAAGGATGTGTTTAAAAGATTAAGAATTAAATATTATTAATATTTAAAAGAGATAATTATTAATTTAGATCTTAAGATTAACTTTTATGTCTTAAGTAAAATATTTTATTAAAAAGTTATTAAGTAAACGTTAATGAGGTAAAAAAGTTAATATATTAACTTTTTTTCTTTTAAATATCTAAATAATATTAAAAAATTATAAAAGTAATAATTATTTTTTATTAACTTTGTACCAAAATGTCATGTTTCCCGTTATTAAAATTTGTGTGATATGTATTTCTGTGAAAGGAAATTAGAGAGGAAGGAAGAGAATAAAGTGAAGAGAGTAGGGAAGGATTATTTAGATTTCATCTATGTTGTTTGGGAACAAATGAAGGGAAATGATCAAAATCTTCATTTTTAAAGCATTGACAAATTGGCTATCTAAAAACAATTTATAGCTTCTCTCCAATCCTTCCAATTTGGAAGCAGGATTGATTTTGTGGGCATCATGGAAGAATATAAGATTACTTGTCCTTCCAAAACTTTCTCTCCAACCAAACAGTGAAACCAAATATCAAATATGACTTTTCTCTCGAGTGCTTTCCCTCTTTCTTTCCTTTCCTCTCTTTGCATCCTCCAAGCCAGACATAGTATTAAATAGAATTACACCTGATAAAGTTACAAGCTTGATGATCTTTTAGGGCCTCTAACAGCAAGGCTACTTTTCCTGAACAACTACTATACTAATACATTTTTTTTTTTGAAATTACTATGCTAATACAATTTAATTCCAACCAATTAAGATAATCTAAAATGCAATTTAATTCCTGACAGAAACTAAACTTTTGCATAAGAGAGGAAACAGACAATTAAATGTAGAACTAGTAATTAACTTGCATTTTATTGAGGTTAAAAAAAATTAAATAAGCAGCTTCAGATACATGGATAGAAATTACAAAAGACCTCTGTTACCAATAGGGTCCAAATCCGTTCCATTTCATTTAGATTTCTTATGAAGGCGAAGAGCAGCAAGCATAACCAGCAACACAAAAACTATTGAACCAACCAAGGAGAGGGCAATAGCAGCTGCTACTTGGTTGCAGAATCTCCCAAACACGTTGCACACTTTGTTCCACCTCACATGTGAATTCCCTTTGTATCCTAAAACTCCAACAGCTAAAGCTGCTCCGTTGCCGGAAAATAGCAAGGCCACCGCCAATAGGTCTAGAATTATGGTAATAGGCACCAAGCTTTTCTTCCTACTAAAAGAAAGGAGTAGAGACACTGCTGCATATGCGCAAGCTATGGCATTTGATACCACAAAGAACCTGCCCATGCAAAATTTTTTCATGAGAGTTCATGTTTTTAATTTCACTCATTAAACGCTTTGATCAAATTTTATTTATCAGATTGTTTAAATTTGACTAGTTTCCATTAATGAATGAAATTGTGCATGGCTAATTTATCTGAAGTCTGCTAATTGTTCATTTCATAATAATAATAATAATAATAATATATTTAAATTCTTAATAAATTGTGCATGAGATGAAGAAAATGGTAAGAGCAGGATATTAACTTACACAAAGGCAGAGAGATAATGCCACTTAGCAGTAACAGGAACACGTAAAGGTGGCAAGCCATCCACAGCCTGAATTTGGGCAACTGTGCTCTGCTTATTAACCCCAAGAACTATACAAGCAGCCAAAGTTAGCACCAAGGCCATAACTCTTAGAAGAAAGAAACTAATCCTCCAAGCTCTTCCTTCCTTTGCTCTTCTATTCTCCACACCATCCATGGCACCATGACTAAATTTGTTTTCGGTATCCATGGTTACAGTAGCCCAAGAAACCTAGCTAGCCTTAAGTGGAGAAATAGAAAGAAAGAGAGAATGGTAAGGAAGAATTGGAGAATAGAGGGCTAAGAGGGCAGTAGTGGCTTTAAATAGAGAGGAAGAAGAAATGTCAAGAAAGAAAATGTGAAAGGGAAATGTTCTTTCTTTTTTTATTTTTTTTCCTTGTCGCTGCATGGAGGGAGGCCATAATAAATCGGGTCAAAAGCATTTAAGGCAAAGAAGGGGAGCAGTGTGAATGATATTTAACCCCGTTTTGTGGACTGAGAAAGAAAGGTGGGTGTAATTGTAAAAAAATTAATATTTTTATAAAAAATTTTATTATTTTCCTTATAAAAAAAGAAAAATTGAAATATTTTATTTATTTTGCATGTTTTGATAAAAAGAAGAGTAAGAAAAAAATTTATTATATTTCTATTATTATATTCATATTAAATATATTAAAAAATAATTATTAAATAAAAAATGAAATAAAGAAAAAAATTAATATTATTTTTCATTCTTTTCTGTCTAATTTAGACAAAAATAAAATGGATTAAAATGCTATCCAAGTATTTTCCATATAAATTCTTATAATTTTTTTCCTTTTTTTATTTTCCCTTGAGAAATTACTTTTAATTTTTGCTTCCAATAAAACAAAGAGATTACTTTTTTTTCCTTACTTGCTATTTTCCTCTATCTTTCCCCTAGAGAAAAATGCATAGAAGAAGTTGGTGTTGTGAAATAATGCAAAGCCAGTCAGTTTCTGAGGAACTTGCCACTTCCCAAGGGCAGAAATGAGCAAACCCCTCAATTTTTTTGCCCCCTATTATATGAAAGAACACATGTAGAACCATTCACCCATGTATGAGCAAAGAAGAGTGTACAAAAGAAAAGCGTACAAAGTCATGCCCTTTTGTGACTTCTGTTGCCTTTGGATTGTTCAAAGGAGACTAGCTGGCTACGAGATTGCCTAGAAGAAGCCTCTGGCCTTTAATTTTTTTTTTGAAGTGTGCCAACCTCTCTGCCTGTGTCCATATTGGATCACTTGTGTATTGTTAAATTATTTAAAGCAGAAGGGCGTCGACATTGAGGAATCTATTCACAGATTTTGTTCCCATTTTGTGGCATTCATGTTTTGACCCTCCTGCTTTCACACCCTTAATTTCTTGTTTTAATTTTTCCTTCAATTCATTAATTAAAGTAATAAAAATATCTTCAAAATAATGTAAGCCCAAATACTTGAAAAATAATAGCTTGACCAAGGCCAAGGGAAGGTGAGGGTTTTTAGGTTAGCAATTATCATAGTTGAGACTTGAGAGCAGGCACAACTTTTTAGGAGTTGAATTTTGCATAGTGACTTTGGAAGAACTTGCATGTGTCATTGGACATCAATAGAAATCTCTCTCCAATCCAGGGCTTAATGTCCCCTGACTCAAATTTAGATAAAGCCATATCCTCTTCAAATCTAGTTTTAATTATATATATATACCCATGTATATTTCTATAACACAAAATAAAAAACTTATTTATATATGTGTATATAAATATACATATTCAAATAAAATTCATCTATATGTGTTTATAGGAAATTAATTTGTGTTTTTCAAATTCATGATTTTAATTTTTTTGGGATTGATTTTAATTACTCAGCCAAGCAAAAAAAATAGAAATACACAATGATTTTTATGCTAATTTTCCTAATCTTTAAGCTATACAATCTAATTATGGAAATATAACATATATGCAAAATAAATAAAAGGCAGTGAGCTGTAATGAGCTGATGACAATGGATGAGTTGATTTTATTTGATCTGATCTGATCTGTAAGTGGTAAGTGAATGATAAGCAGGGATGATAATGGAGTAGAAGTGAACATTCAGTTCGAATCGAATCAAATTAAATTTTAAAATCGAATAAATTACACATTTTAGAAATTGAATTGAATCGAATCGAAATAAATGAAAAATCAAATCGAATCGAATCATCTATTTCGGTTTGATTCTATTTTATTCAAACTAATTGGTTTTATTTTTGATTATTTTTTAATTTAGACTTGATTTTTAAGTTATTTAATCTGATTTTGATATTGGTTTGAACTTAATAATTATTAATCAATTAAATTAAATAATTTTTATTTATAAAATTATATATAATTCATAAATTCCTTATAAAAATAAATCAATTCAAAAATTAATAAATCTATTTGGTTCTGTTCAGTTTAATCGATTTTTATTTTTAAAATCGAACCGAATCAAAATAATTAAAATTTTTATAATATAAAATTAAATCAAATTAAATTATATTAAAAACTAAATCAAATTATTAAATTAAGACAATTATATTCAGTTTGAATCGAATAATCAGTCTTCTCTTCCAAGCATGATGCAGGTCTCTTTCCAAAATTGGGTTTTCTTTTGTTGGGGTCTGGGCCATTTCTACTCAGCAAAACTTGGGCTTTATGCATTGGGTCTTAGGCCTGTGTAAGAAAATGAATATGTTTTTCCAAGAATATATATTTAAAGCATAACTTAAGTAAGAGTAAAAATCCATTATTGAGAGCAAGTGATTAGGTTTTGACTATGAGCATTGAAGGGAAATTAAACTCAAAAAGGATTAGGTATTTGTCACACTCTTTCAAAAATCATATGATTGCACTTTCCATGAAAATTTTTTTTTTCCACTTTCTTGCATATCACTTAACAGGAAAATATGGAATACAATGTATGATTTTTATCTTCCCCTACGCAGTCAATAAAAGGATAAGCTCTTCTCACTATGACTGACGTGTACACATATCTGTCGAATGAGTTTGTGGACTAATCCTATTATCTAATCAATGTAAGATATTGTTTTTAAACAGGTGACTGAGAGATCAGAAATTCGATATTAGTCTAAAAAATTAATAAATATTTTATTATAATGTAATAATTTTAAATTAATTAGATGTATAATTGAGTCAAATAATACAAATAAATAATACCCATCAACAAAATGTGAATCTCTTGAAGGTTCTATAGTTGACATACTAGAAATCTTTCAAATAATGAGAGGAAAATAAACTTTTAAATATTTGGGAATGGTAGGTATTTTCAAAGAAAGAAAGAGTTTTTTTTTTTTTTTTTTTTTTTTTTCTCTGCTTTTTCAAAGCCCAATTCCCACCAAGGTGAGTTTGGCTTTTTGTAAAATTCATTTAATTAATTAGTGGGGTTAGGCAAAAAATTGGAGGAATTCAAAAAGAAATTTCCAGATTCCACTGCTTTATCGCACAATCATGCATAGTATGGTTGAAAGAAAAACCCTAGAAAGTCCTTTTGGGTTGTGCTATAAACAATGAAATAGCCAATACTATTTTATTTGATTATATAAGTACTTTGATATATTTATTAATCAAATTATATGTCTCTTCATAAATGTTGAGAATTAATTAAAATTGGGATGTGAGATACTGGCCAACCTTAATGGGGTATGTCTGTCAAAGGCAAAAGCAAAATCAATGGCAGAAACCAACCAACACAGATGTCACAACAGAGAGAGCCAGCTTGGTGGTCAAGACAATGTACATTGCTGTGGATTTATAAATATTTTTATTTTCTTATGGTTAATGATGGTTAATAATAAAATTATTATTTTCTTTTTATAATAAAAAAATAACAACAAGGTTTTATTTTTAATAAATCACAGGTATTACTTAATTTGTTGATTTATTATGAGATAAAATGAAAATTTTTTCTATTTAAAAGGGTTAAACATTTGACCTTATTTATAGAATTCTTTATTATTTGTGTTAATTCTATTGATGTAATAAAAATTATAAAAAAAAGAACACAATTATTTCTAATAAACAATGATTATATAAATGAGGGTGACATTTCTTTATTCACAATAAAAAACAAATTAGTAATGCTTATTATAGTATTAATTAATTCTTTTCAAAGTCCCACTCATCATCATAAAAAATATAGAAAATGGAGCTACATGTAGAAAAGAATTGTCAAATTACAGTTCTAATACAGCCCTAATTAATAAGGATTTTCTCTTTTATTATTATTATTATTATTATTATTAAAATTTTTATTTTAAAAATATATTAATTAAAATATTTAAAATTAATATAAGATTTAATATATTCAATAATAAAAATATTTTAGCCTGAAACAAAATGCTAATCAGGGCTTTCTTACAAGTTACCAGCATATAAAATTCAATAATATCCAAAACCATGATGACGTGCAGGGAACTCCAAAGTAATTTTTTATTTCTTGCCACCAAATTTTTTGTGTTGATAAGATGAAGCATATCAAGTATTAATGGACCATCAACCACTACTCTCAAACACTGCACTACCTATATATTGGCTTGCTATCTGGCTACCCACCCACAAACCCAAAACCCTAGCTAGTTCATGGCATCCACCGATAAGCCTGACCCAGAAGCAGCCACCAAGTCTGAGGTGTCACCCCTGCCACCTCCTCCTCCTAAACGTGTCGACTATTTTGCCATTGATGTTGGTCTTAGGGTCTTATTGTTTGCTGCCACCCTAACTGCGCTCGTGGTCATGTCCACTGCCAAGCAAACGGAGTTGGCTTCTGTGCCAGGATCACCTGTCAGAGTGCCTGTTAAAGCCAAATTCAATCACTCGCCGGCCTTCATGTGAGTAAATTAATTATATATATATATGCGCATGTGCATGGGATTTTTGGCTTTATGTTCATGCAATTAATAACTAAAGGAAATTGTTCTTGTTAGTTAGCTTCAATCCGATCTATTTAATGCTAAATTCAATGTCCTAATTAAGATATGTTGGTTAGTCAATTAATTAGTGTTAGATTTATGGTGGTGATAGATATTATGTAGTTAATTACTTCAATAGGTAAAATTCTCTTCAAATTTTTGTATGATCTTTTATGATATGTATTTAGGTAAAAATTTCCCAGAACCCACAAGATTGGTACATATTCACTATTAAATTTCTACCTTTTTTTTTAATAAATTAAAATTTCCCATCTCCAAATAATTATTAATATCCTTGAATTTTAAGAAAAATGAGCATATATACAGGGTTGTAAAAGGATTATATATATATATATATATATATATATATAATCATCATCGCATATGAGAAATTTGGTATTATGATGTTGATGAACAACCTAACTAATAATGCACCAAATTCATTAATTTGAATTTTTATTAGCTAATGTTTTGAATAACTGCACTGAAAATCATTATTAATAATAAGATTTTGAAGAACCTTTTGAGAAAAAAGGACTTTTCAAAAGAACCAAAAAATAAAAAAAATCCTTTACGTGTTTGCTTATTGGTAATTTCGTATATTTAGTCAAAATAATTTAAATTAAAAATTCGCTATCAAGAAATCTAGCTCCTCTGATAATAAGCAGTGACCATGCTTAAATTCCATGAAAAATCAAAATGTAAATATATAAATTTCATTACATGAATTATATATAATGTCGATGATAGACAAAGTCTAAAAGGAAATTTCTCAATGATTCCGAAAAGTTTAAAATGAAAAGTGTTATTACTTGTAGCCTAGCTAATACAGAAATCATTATGCAGATACTTTGTTGCAGCATTATCTGTTGCCTGCCTGTACAGTATCATCACAACGCTTGCATCCCTCGGAGTCATCGCTAAGCCAACTTATGCAACAACATTCTTGCTTTATTATGTATTTTGGGACGTGGTAAGCTTTTATTTCACATCTCTAGTTACTTTGGATTATTTCTTTCAAACACTACTGCCTGAACTTGAATGATGGATGTTGAAATGATGCAGTTGATGCTGGGAATAGTAGCGGCGGCTACGGGGGCGGCTGGAGGAGTAGCGTATATTGGTTTGAGGGGGAACAAACATACAGGCTGGGTGAAGGTGTGCCCTGTTTATGACAAATTCTGCAGACATCTGGGAAGCTCCATACCGATCGCATTATTCGCTTCAGTTCTTCTGGTTCTGCTCATTATGCTTTCAGTCTTCTCTCTTCATAGTCGGATCCGTGAGTAGAGACATGCTTTACAAAGTCTAAAATCTGAATTATTCGTTGCCACCTCAATTGTGTCTGTGTGTGAAATGTTGTACCTTTTATGTAGTTTTGTGTCTTGTGCATAGCTGGAAGTCTAGTTTGTAAAGCCCAAATCTTGTACACTGGTGTAATTCTGTTTCTAATGTTAAGCTTTTATTTATTTATCTGTGTTTGAAGACCCCCATCTCCCACCCCACACCCCCCCCCCCCACCAAAAAAAAAAAAAAAAAAAAAAAAGGGCTGCATCTAATTTCATAAATCCAAGCGATTAAAGAAAGCAAAAATTTGTTCACATGACACTAGCAGTTATAGATTTTGATTCTGTCAAAAGACAATCCCATCACAAGCATTAACAGACAGTTTTAAACAAAAAGAAATGGATTAGTGCCAAAATGTGCCTCCACGGTTGAATAATGAATGTGGAAAGGCATTTTGGTTGGTCAGCTCATTTGCTCCTTCGCCCAGCTGCTTAATCAATTGTTTACAATTTCTTTTCAAGTGTTTTTGGACTTCTTTCACAAAAATCCTTAGTTTAGTGAGTCATTATAATGAACAGTATTATAGTAATTACAGAAATTAAATATATAAATATAAAAAAATAATAGCACATATGCTGCAACGATTATACCCTGCAAAATTCCTTTTCTAACAACCCTTTGCTAAGTGATGTGAACCATCAAGTAATTGATAGCTTAAAAACCCATATTCAAGAATTAAAGGAACAATATGAAAAGCACCAAATCAAGATGTATGAATTTGATTCTTTGAACCAGCACAATCAAATTGCTGTGTAATTCAAAGAAAATATCAGAAATGGGATTCTTGACCTAATTCATATGGAGAATGAATAAACCAAGAATATTATGCACATTAAACCTTGTAAGATAGAAATCTCAGCAAGTTAATGAGCTTCACAAGAACAAAGGCAAAAGTCAATTTACTCACTAATGGAGCAGAAACAATCTTTCATTAATATTCAAAGTGTGTCCTCCACTCTCTCATTACACTTGTATTTATAATCTATTGGCTCTAAAGCTAAAGACAAAAATATCACTACTTTAATAACAGCTGCAAGGAGCTTTAAGTCCAAACAAAAATTAATCAATCAAAAGACTAAAAACTCCTAAAAAAAATTAAATTTAATACAGCAGCAAATAAGGGCATTTAAGTCCAAAATAGAGGTAGTTATAATAGCAAGGAATATTCTTTTTAAAAGGTGCCAACATATGCATGTACATGGGTTGGATTTGGGGCATGCATGTTCACAGGTTATTTTATGTAACCTAATGCTCCACATGACACCTGGTCACTTCCAAGCTTAATTTTCACCAAATTTAATCCTTTATAATTTTCTTCATGCCATTTCAGCTTATAATCCTTGCTCCTTAAGATTTCACAAATTAAATTCTAAAGTGATTTAGCTTTAGCTCTAGTAATTGGACCTTGGATGAATTCCTTTAGCGTGGATGTAGCTTGATTCTCATCATTCCCCTCCGCTTCAAAAGGATTCGTCCTCAAATCTGTTCCTGCATCAACACAAGGAGATAAATCAGCAACATTAAAGGTGGCATTGACATTATACTCACCGGGCAGGTTTATTTTGTAGGCATTATCATTAATTTTGGTTAGCACTTGGAAAGGTCCATCACATCTTGATTGTAATTTTTATTACCTTCGAGAGGGAAACCTTTCTTTGCGCAAGTGAACCCATACCCAATCTCCAAGTTGAAATGTAACTTTCTTCCTTCCTTTGTTGGCGTGACTAGCATATTTTTTATTTTTCTTTTCAATTTGAAGCTTGGCTTGTTCATGGATTTTCTTCACCAATTCTGCTTTTCTTTTTCCATCTAAACTAGCAAGCTCGTTCACAGGCAAAGGTAAAAGATCCAAAGGAGTTGAAGGATTGAAACCATACACAATTTCAAATGGAGAATAGCCAATAGAAGAATGCACATTTCTATTGTATGCAAATTCAACAAGTGGAATGCAATCTTCCCATGACTTCGAATTTTGCTTAACCACAGCAAGCAAAAGAGTAGTTAGTGTTCTATTTACTACTTCAGTTTGACCATCGGTTTGTGGGTGACAAGTGGTGGAAAATAATAACTTGGTGCCCAATTTTCCCCATAAAACCTTCCAAAAATGACTAAGGAATTTAACATCCCTATCACTAACTAAACTCTTAGGTATGCCATGCAACCTAACAATATCTCTAAAGAATAAATTTGCAACATTTGTAGCATCATCAGTTTTATGGCATGGAATAAAATGTGCTATTTTTGAAAACCTATCAATAACAACAAAAATTGAATCATGGCCTTGTTTAGACCTTGGTAATCCTAATACAAAATTCATAGACAAATGAACCCAAGGATCACTAGGGGTAGGTAAAGGTGTATACAAACCTTGTGGCAAAACTCTAGATTTAGCCTTAGCACACACAATGCACCTAACACATACTCTTTCAACATCTCTTTTCATATTCGGCCAATAAAAATGTTCCTTTAACACATCTAAAGTTTTGGCAACACCAAAATGACCCATTAATCCACCAGCATGAGACTCATTCACAAGTAATTCACGCATGGAACTCTTAGGCACATACAATCTATTTTCTCTAAATAAATATCCATCATGCCTATAAAACTTCTCAAAAGCATTCTTTTCACAAGCTGCATACACTCTAGCAGAGTCATCATCTTCAGCATATAATTCTTTCACATATTCGAATCCCAATAACTTTGCATCAAGAAGGGCAAGAAGGTTATACCTTCGAGATAAGGCATCAGCTACCACATTTTCTTTCCCATGTTTGTATTGAATCACATATGGGAAGATCTCAAGGAACTCAACCCATTTTGCATGATGCCTACTCAACTTATTTTGCCCCTTGATATGCTTTCAATGACTCATGATCTATGTGGATGACAAATTGCTTTGGCCAAAGGTAATGTTGCCATGTTTCCAAGGCACATACCAATGCATACAACTCCTTGTCATATGTAGAATAGTTCAAAGCTGCTCCATTAAGCTTCTCACTAAAGTATGCTATTGGTCTCTTATCCTGCATTAAAACGGCTCCAATACCTATTCCTGATGCATCACACTCAATCTCAAAAGTCTTAGAAAAATTAGGTAAAGCCAACACAGGAGTGGAACATAACATGTCTTTAATTTTGTGAAAAACATCATCTTGTTTTTGTTCCCAAACAAAATTAACATTCTTTTTGACAAGATCATTCAATGGTGCTGCAATGGTACTGAAATTCTTAATAAATCTTCTATAGAAACTAGCTAGTCCATGGAAACTACGTACTTCAGATGCAGACTTTGGAATGGGCTAGTCTTTAATAGCTCTAATTTTTTCATCATCGACTTCAACACCATTAGCACTAATGACAAATCCTAAAAAGACAACCTTTTCCATGCAAAATGAACATTTCTTCAAGTTAGCATATAATTTTTCCTTTCTTAACACATCGAATACAGCTCTTAAATGATGCATATGTTCATTCATGCCTCTATTGTAAACTAATATATCATCAAAATAAACAACAACAAATTTTCCAATAAAAGCACGCAACACATGATTCATCAATCTCATAAAAGTGCTAGGAGCATTAGTTAGACCAAAAGGCATCACTAACCACTCATATAGTCCATGCTTTGTTTTAAATGCAGTCTTCCATTCATCACCTACTTTCATGCAAATTTGATGATATCCGCTTTTCAAGTCAATTTTGGTAAACACACAAGCACCACAAAGTTCATCCAACATATCATCCAATCTAGGTATAGGGTGGCGATAATTTACAGTGATTTTGTTGACCGCCCTACAATCTACACACATGCGCCATGTGCCATCTTTCTTTGGTACCAAAAGGACAGGTACAACATGAGGGCTCATACTTTCTCTCACATAACCCTTAGCTAGCAATTCCTCAACTTGCCTTTGTAATTCTTTGGTTTCTTCAGGGTTAGTTCTATAGGCTAGACGGTTGGGAATAATTGCTCCAGGTACAAAATCAATTTGGTGCTCAATCCCTTGAATAGGTGGTAGTCTAGCTGGCATCTCCTCAGGTAGTACATCCTCATATTCCTGCAAAAAGGAGACAACAACACTAGGCAAATTGGGGTCAAGGTCAGATGTGGATAAATAAGAGTCTTTAAACACAATTAATAACATTTGCTTGTCGGCAAACATGGCATTCCTCACATCTCTTCCTTTAGCATATAAGCTTAATTTTCTCTCCCCTCTTTCTACACAGCTTTCCTTTTGCGCCGAAGATTCACCTTTTTCAAGCACTCTTGGAATGTTTTCTTTACTCTCTTTTCTTTCCTCACAACCACCCTTGTCTTGCTCACTCACAACATTTTCAGTCAATTTCTTTTCACTCCTTCTTTTCTTCTCTGCTCTCTTTTTGGCCACTCTTGATTTTACCTCACCCATTGCTTGCTTAAGCCTTGTTTGGTCTTCATAAATCTGTTTTGGTGTCATAGGTTTCAAAATAATTTTCCTTCCATTCATTTCAAAAGAATACCTATTTTTATACCTATCATGGATCACCTTTCTATCAAATTGCCATGATCGGCCAAGTAATAAATGGCCAGCTTGCATTAGAACCACGTCACACATAACCTCATCTTGATACTTTCCTATTGCAAAGGAAATCAGTACTTATTTTGTTACTTTCACCTCACCGCATTCATTCAACCACTGCAATTTATAGGGTTTAGGGTGTTTCAAAGTCCTTAACCCTAATCTCTGTACCAAAATAGTACTAGCAACATTGGCACAACTTCCCCCATCAATGATGACACTACAAGCTTTGTCTTGAATAAGACACCTTATATGGAAAATTATTTCTCTTTGCAATTCATCACCAACATCCTCCTTTACTTGAGTATTTAATGCTCTCATAATCACTAGAGCACTTCCTTCAGCAGCATATTCTACCTCTGCATCCTCCTCCCCTGAAGATGTGGAATCACTCACAATTTCCTCCTCCGTTTCTATCTCACCATTTTCTCTCATGGCCATGACTCTCTTGTTAGGGCATTGAGAAGCTATGTGTCCACTGCCCAAACACCTAAAACACTTCACATCTCTATTTCGGGTAGCAGTTGCAATCTCCTTTCCTTTACTTTCTACAAATTTCTTCTCCACCTTCTTTTCCTTATCCTCATTTTTCTTATAATTGCTAACAGCCTTTTCCCTATCCTCCTTCTTCCAGTTAGACTTCTAAGATGAAGAAGTACCTGCATTTCCTCCAAATTTTGACTTGCTTTTAAGTTGCCTTTATACTTTCATAGCCATGTGGACTATATCCTCCAACTCAACATAGTGATGTAACTCAACAATATGAGCAATCTCCTTGTTTAGCCCATTCAAGAATCTAGCCATGGTGGCTTCTCTATCCTCCTCCACATTTGCTCTAATCATAGCAATTTCCATTTCTTTATGATAATTTTTAATACTTTTAGAACCTTGAGTCAATCTTTGTAACCTCTGATGTAGCTCTCTATAGTAATGACTAGGAACAAATCTCCTTCTCATTATAGTTTTCATCTCACCCTAGGTTGCAATTGATTGCTCATAATTTCTCCTTCTACTAATCAACACTTGATCCCACCATATCAAAGCATAATCAGTAAATTCTACTGCTGCTAACTTTACTTTCTTCTCCTCTGAATAGTGATGACAATTAAAGACAGCTTCTACCTTCCTTTCCCATTCTAGATATACATCTGGATCATTTTTCCCTTGGAAAGAAGGGATGCTCATTTTAATACTTTTGATATTGTCATCTACCCTATTCCTCTCTCTTTCCTCTCTTCTTATCCTCCTATCCCCATTCCTCCTATCTTTAGCTCTTCTCTTATACCTACCCCTCCTAGGTCTTTCAACCTCAAAATCATAGTTATCAACCTCATCTTCATCAGATTCAATTACTGGAGGTACAAGATCCCTCCTATTTGGCCTTCTCTCATTTTGCCTATCTCTTTGCTCCAATCTTTCCAACCTATCTATGATTCCATTGCACACAACATTCATTCTTTCAAATTGTTGTCTGACAGCTTGCATGTAGAATGGATTTTCACCTTCCCCCTCACTATCATCACCCCTTCTAGACATGTTTTCAGACCTGTAAGAAAATGGTTAGTGTAAAGAAAACACCTCACTCACTCCCTTACGTGCTTACACTCAACAGGGGACACTCCACTCGTGTTTAACTCAACAAGGCTTTTTCCCTCTTATGAACTCACCACTCTGTGCCTTTTACCTCTCTTGGCTATGTCCACAAGTTCTTATCAAACTCAAGTAACTCAAACCAAGATTGTACTCACAAAAATTTAACACACAATAAAATTCTTGAACGTAATGGATCAAAACGAGTAGTAAAGAAAGCAATAATGTGACTCAAGAATTCAAGAAAAGAAAAGCTCAAGCATGAAAATATAATGCAATAAGGAATCAAGAAAGAAGACACCAAAATAAAAGAGTAGTAAGCTGGAAAAGAGACAACCTAAAGAAGTGATATCAAGCTTAAATATCCAAATTTGCCACCAACTTATCACAATTACTAGCAGTTCACATAATACACCAAGAATTGCATAAATTTAGGATCACCAAGCAAACGAGTGTATTTTGATCTGAAATTGAGAAGACAAATGCAATCCAATACTGACTAATTGCTGCTAGAATTTCAGGCTTTCTTGACAGGTTTACTATGTAAACCAAATTTAATTGTGTTTGCCGCAAAATTTTAGTTCCCCGCACAAACGATTAAATTGTGAGCTGAGATTTAATTTGAGAACAGCTCAAATGTGGCACAAACAGCCTGTAAATATTCAGGAATTTCTGGGCTGATTTGCAATGTGAACTTAATTTGATCGCGTCTGCCGCAAAATTTTGGTTCCCCACACAAACGGTAGAATTTTAAGCTGAAATTTAATTCGAGGACTACTGAAATGGGGTATAAACAACCAATAAATTTTCAGAAATTTCTGAGTATATTTGCTATGTGAAGTTAATTTGATCGATTCTCCTGCAAAATTTTGGTTCCCCACACAAACGGTTGAATTTTAAGTTGAAATTTAATTTGGGAACTACTAAAGTGGGGTATAAACACCCTATAAATTTTTAGGAATTTCTGGGTCAATTTGCTATGTGAACATAATTTGATCGGGTCTGCCGCAAAATTTTGGTTCAGCAGGCAAACAAAATCAAACAACCCCCAAAATTTATACCCAACATCTTAAACACACCCAAATAATGCTGGTATAGTTTCAGGCCAAATAGGTAAGCCGAACTCAATGACCCAAATAAGCTCTCATGCTTGATATCAAAATGAAGGAAGCAAAATAAATAGCTAGAATAATGGGTTTAGCTTGATTAACCCAAAACCCTAAGACAAACTCAACAAAATAAATTTTTAAACAAATAGGTCATACTAAACCCCAAGAGCCAATTTCGGTCAAGCATACAATGAATAAAAATGTGAATAACAGAAACACAATAAGAAGCAAAACAAGGTTTAGCAAGAAAGAACCAGGTGCAAGATGAAGAAGTAGAAGCAAATATGGAACTAGAGCCAAATAACAAATATGAAAAAGGCAACAAACACAAAGTAGGCACAAAGAATAAGAAGAAAATCGAGAATCTACCTTGTTTGGACGTCCCTTTGCTCTGATACCAAAACTGATGTGAACCCTCAAGTAATTGATAACTTGAAAATCCATATTCAAGAATTAAAGGAACAATATGGAAAGCACTAAATCAAGATGTATGAATTTGATTCTTTGAACCAAAGACAATCGACATCTTTGTAATTCAAAGAAAATGTCAGAAATGGGATTCTTGACCTAATTCATATGGAGAATGAATAAACCAAGAATATTATACACATTAAACCTTGCAAGATAGAAATCTTAGCAAGTTAATGAGCTTCACAAGAACAAAGGCAACAACCAATTTACTCACTAATAGAGCAGAAACAATCTTTCATTAATATTCAAAGTGTGTCATCCACTCTCTCATTACACTTGTATTTATAGTCTCTTGGCTCCAAAGCTAAAGACAAAAATATCCCTACTTTAATAACAGCTGCAAGGGGCTTTAAGTCCAAACAAAAATTAATCAATCAAAAGATTAAAAACTCCTAAGAAAAAGTAAATTTAATACAGCAGCAAATAAGGACATTTAAGTCTAAAATAGAGGTAGTTATAACAGCAAGGAATATTTTTTTAAAAAGGTGCCACAGGTTATTCCATGTAACCTAATGCTCCACATGACACCTGATCACTTCCAAGCTTAATTTTTACCAAATTTAATCCTTTATAATTTTGTTCATGCCATTCCAGCTTATAATTCTTGCTCCTTAAGATTTCACAAATTAAATTCTGAAGTGATTTAACTCTAGCTCTAGTAATTGGACCTTGGATGAATTTCTTTTGCGTTGATGTAACTTGATTCTTATCACTAAGCCATCTTTTGCACAACCTTTGGAAAAATAAAAAAGAATGGTGGGGAAAGATGAAGAAAGAAAATCTTGAAGCTCAGAAATAAGCAATTTAACATAAACCAACATAACTCATTTATTCTAAGGTGGTAAATTTTGTGATGAAATTAGCAGCAGATGATCAATGCCACATGTCTTAACCTGAAATTTTTGCATTGCTGATCTACTGAATGCAGGAAGTTTCGAGAATAAAAGCAGCATATGACAAGTTCACAATAGAACCAAGATGAAGGAAGCAAAACCACTCAAATCAGACTTGCCCGTGAATCAGTAGAAGATTTTCTCTTTAATTTGTCAAACAGGAAAGAGATTAAATGCAAAGTCATGAGCCAACCAGTCTTGAGGAATTTTCACCCAGAATTTCAAGGAGAAAATGGTAACATACAAATCCAATCATAGGTTGGACCAGAACAGAGCTTGCAAAAATGCAATGCCTCATTTCAATACCTTATTGGGAGAAACAAGCATGGTGGTTTTGAGGAGCTTCAAAGAGCCAAAACATCATTTTCTACA
Source organism: Hevea brasiliensis (assembly GCF_030052815.1). Lineage (NCBI taxonomy): Eukaryota > Viridiplantae > Streptophyta > Magnoliopsida > Malpighiales > Euphorbiaceae > Hevea > Hevea brasiliensis. The sequence goes on along the minus strand of NC_079507.1, from coordinate 74,547,700 downwards.
TACCCCAGAAAAATCTGAGGAGGTTTCTATAAGTTAAAGTGGGAAAATAAATTGGAAAACTCTGATTTCTGTTATCACAATTCCCGCTATGTTACAGAAGATATTCAATCTCTTTATTTTATGAGGTTACGGATAACTTAAGACCCGACTGGATGGCTCAAGCCTCAAATGCAACAGGAAATTACTGAAAGAAATCCAAATTCTACATGGCACAAACTTAATTGGGTCAATAGGTATGACAACTCAATTGGGTTTTAAGACATTAAACTTAATTTCTTCACAGGAACAATTGCCTTCAAGAGGAACAAATCCATACAACAGGAACAATTGCCTTCAAGAGTTTTCAAGCATTCAACATGACAAAATTTATAATTTTCTTTATCTTCACAAAATAATTTTGCTTGCAATTTTGCATAGTAGCATCGAGAAAGTAGAAATTAGCAAATTGCATAACCTCAAGCAGGCCTTGTCACAAAACTGGTTGCTGACTCTATTTCACATTCAAATTTACAAACATCTATCAGCCAGCAACAATTACAAGATTGTTTGTTCCCCTAATTCTTGACCAGCCATCCCTTCCCTCAGCACCCTTTCAAAGAATTCTTCCAGAGTGTCCTTCCCATAACTTGGTGTTTTCTCAGCACTATAGTCTCCAGTCTCAGGATCCAATACCAGCATGCTCTCAGCTGCATAATACCTTCCGATTTTACCAAACTCAGCTGCGTCTTCCATTGAAGGAAAAACCTTAAAAAGGGAATCAAGAATGCCAATAGCAAAATCCATTATCCCAATAGGAACTTTCAGGAACTTTGGTTCCTTTCCCAATAGTCTAAATAGCAGTTCCCCTTGTTCCAATGGTGTCAATGCCTTGCCTGGCCCTCCAATTGGCAAAACCTGATTAATTTTATCCTCACTCAACACACAATCTGCAATAAATGAAGCCAAATCTGGCTCACTAATCGGTTTACAAGCACACAACTTCCCATCTCCAAACATCACATAAGGTTTCCCATCTTTTACCAACTCAACTTGACCCCCTAAGCTCTTGAAGAATGCAGTTGGCCGCACAATACTGTAAGTGAATCCATCATCCTCTTCAGCTTTTTTCATCAATTCTGCCTCAAATTTCAGCTTCGCTCGCTGAAATTCAAGAAGGGGCTTTTGCACACATATTGCAGAAAGTAGTACAAAATGCTGAGCTCCATGATTTCTTCCAGCAATAAGACTATTCTTTGTTGCCTCATAATCAATCTTCCACGAATCCTTAACACCACCAGTACGGCTAGCCAGACATGACACTACAACATCTATTGAAACACCTAAATCATTCACTGATTTCTCCAAAGAATCTAAATTGGTCACATCAGAGAAGCAAACATTGGCTCCTTGCAACTGATTCAAGGTCTCTTCTTTACTGTTTCTACCTCTAATCCCACTCCTTTCTCTAGCAATGGCTATAACATTAAACCCTCTATTAACCAACTCTTTAACCACAAAATTTCCAATGTACCCAGTTGAACCCACCACCAAAATGTTAATATCTTTAGGATTCTTGCTTCTAAACGAAGACTGGGTTGTTTCAACAGTAGTTGTTGAAGCATTGATGGGATTGAATCTTTGTCTATTAAACTTAAAGGGTAATGATAAATTTAAAGAAGGTGATAAATAACAGGAAAGAGAGGTTACCTGGATTTGATTGATGAACTGAGAAGAGAAGCGAGTTTTATAGCTTTGAAACTTGGGTGAATGGAGAGTGAACAGATTGGAAGAGAAACAAAGGGACATTTTTTTTCTTCCTATTTGTTACCTTTTAGATCAAGATGCTTAGCGTGGGGAAGAGCGAAAATATCGTTGTGGGTGTCAAGGGAAAATCAAGGAGAAAAGAAAAGAAAGCAAAGGAAAATGGTTGGCGGGTTATGGAGGAGAGAAGGCTTTCATGGCGGTCGTTTGCCGTTTTATCAAAGTAGAATCTAAAAACGATTGGTGGATAACATCTCTTGGATTTCGCTTGCAACTGGTAAATATCATTATGATCCTTCGTGTTTACAATACATGCGACCAAACTCCACAACGTGAAGCAAAAAAGAAAAAACAAAATCTTTTTGTTCAGATATTATGCTATAATTAATAATTAACCTTAAATTAGGATAAATAAAATTTAAATTCTTAAATTTTAATAAAAAAGGTGAAATAATTTATTAATAATAAATAAATGCACTAGTGCCATACTTTTTAAATAAAAGAAAAATAAAGAACACAAGATTATTAGACCAACAATAAGCATGCATTTTTCCATAAAATGAACTTACGGTTGATATTGTTCTAGCCATTATAATCAACAGCTTGTTCATCTCACATACTGATATTGATTCAATCATTCAACTTCATTAATACCATATTTGTCATATTCTATATGGTCCATGACCTAAATCATGCTTCCCCATCATTTTTTGGTTGACAGAAGTAGAGTTTTGAACCTTAAAGAAGTACTAAAAAATTAATGATGGAAGGAATAACATTCAAAAAAATGATTATGGGTCTATATATAAATTCACCTTTTCATTGTATAGTGAGGTAGGTGCAAATGAGCAAAAACCACCCAAATCCCAAAAACTTAATGCTTACATTAATGACTGATGTTAGAAGCAGCTCTACCATTTACTCTCTAGCGCCCTCTCTTTTTCTTCAACAGTAGTTGCTACGTTTACAAGACAAGCACTTTTAGCTCAATACTCTGAATTCAGAGGAGATGATGTCACTTTCCGGTGATTGACCCACTAGAGGGATCTCTTGAGGACAGTTTTTTTCTGTGTTCTTTTCTTCGTTTAATAGTCGTTATTTTTTATGGCTTGAATTTTAAATATACTTTTATGAATTCAAATTGTGATTCGACTTGAAAATTTTATATTGCGATCTGATTGGGTATAGGCCTATAGGCCCGGACCTAAAACTCACTATTGATCAATAATAATCATATTATGTAATTTATATATGTACCTTAAATTTACTTGTTATAACAATAGCTATATCCAATTACAAATTGAAATGTGATTGATCGGTTTTTATTATTGAACCATATAGAGTTCATTGTGAATTGATTTCTTTGAATTTGAGCCAATTTTGTGTGGCAGCGTACATAGGAGCGACGTAATCGAGGTGGGCAATTGAATAAATGTTATATTTGACTGGGTTATTTAAATAACTTTCAATTCAATACGAGCAGTAAATACTTGGTCATTTCAATTCATTGGGTGGTTGGTTAGTGAATGTGAGCTTGATGAATGGCTTTTGTTAAAACTGTATGATTCATAACTTCATTTATTCTTTTTGGAGTTTTTGTAATATCTGGTTTTTAAAGATTAAGTTTTCTTGGTGGAGCCATGTATGAGTGATTTGATTCAAGAACTAGTTTGGAATCGGATGGCCTTCAAATGAAGAATAGTAATTTGATATTGTTTCATAGTGGTTCATGAGCTGCACAGGAAAGCAAATATTTAAATGGACTGGATTGGGTTGGCATGTAGACTTTTGAGGTCTCACCGCCCTCCCTCCATCTTTCACTCTATAGATATATAGCTAAGTTCTTCCTTCCCCTCCGTGTGTAGATCTTGTAATTGTCTAGTGCCGAAGGCATGTATAAGAACCAGTTGCAAGAATTAGCTCAGAGAAGCTGCTTCAACTTGCCGTCTTATGTCTGTATACGGGAAGGACCAGACCATGCCCCTCGTTTCAAAGCAACAGTCAACTTCAATGGGGAATCATTTGAGAGCCCGACCTTTTGCAGTACCCTCAGACAAGCAGAGCATGCAGCGGCCAAGGTTGCTCTTAATATGCTCTCCAAAAAAGGCCCTTCTAAGGCACTGGCTGCAAGAGTTTTGGTATACATCAAATCGACTAAATGCTCCCTTCTCCTTTTATTTCTTGATTACCTTTACGCATGGACTATTCAGTATTTTTCTTTTATTCCTTCTAATTCTACTATTGTTTATTCTCTTTTCAATTTTAGTTAATTGTGCAGAACTGAATGATAAATCTAAGACATTTCTGTTCTACGTCATTGGCCATACAATTCTAGTGTGTTATCTGATCCTTCTGTTTATTGCAAAACTAGTACTAAACAAGAAATGATAATAGAGGAAGGTGCCAAGCGCAAATCTTCTCTCTTCCATTGCATTTTGAATTAGTTTAGACTGTCTCATATAGTTTAGATTGTCTCCAATGGTTTCTTGGTGTTGAAGAAATGACGACATTGGCATAAGTATTAGTGATTAGATTCTTCTCCATCGCCCTATATTATGGCATTATTTCCTTAATGACAAAGTTTGTGTTGCTGACCTGGTAGACTGGTCAAATACTGATGTGAATTCATTTTTGGAGTGGAGTAAGAGTTAGTTTATGTTGCATATTCAACATCTCAGGTATCTGTACTGCAAATCATAAAGTAATGAGATTAAAAGGAATGGTTCCAGATAATATCTATTGGAGATGTGTTTGTTTTTGTTTGTCTTGTAGTAACATCTGAACCTATTTTCTTGATCTCTACTCGGATTCCTTATTTGGTGCAAAAGACCTGGCACAAAACCTCTGATCATGTTTGAATTCCATTGTCAGATTTTTTTTGGTTGGGTTTGGTTTAATTACTTCTCGTGCTGTATTGTTGTGTGCATTTCTGGCAATTTCTGCCACCCAGGATGAAACTGGAGTTTACAAGAATCTGCTTCAAGAGACTGCTCACAAAGCTGGATTGAAAAATCCAGTTTATACTACAGTTCGATATGGGCCAAGCCATGTTCCTGTTTTTTCTTGTACCGTAGAACTTGCTGGAATAAGTTTTACAGGAGAACAAGCTAAAACCAAGAAGCAAGCTCAGAAAAATGCAGCAATGACTGCATGGTCTGCCTTGAAAGAGTGTATGTGTTTTCTTCCTCTTGTTACCTTCTTCGTGGTGTTCTGGTATGTTTCAGCCAAGAACTACCAGGTATAAATTCCATGCATATTTTGACTTTTGGTAGAATCACTTAGTTGGCTTGGGCTTGGAGATAATGACCTTGAATTTCTCCTTAAAGTATGCAGTGATTGAAATTATTGCTTTTGATGCTAGTGGCTCTTTTGACATCTTTAGAATCTTCTTGATTGATTTCAAAATACCTCTTTTTTTCCTTAACCTAGTTGAATTGCATGAACATTGCCGCTCCCACTTTCCTTAACAAATTGACTGTTTGATTTGTCAGTCAGATAGTTGAATCCTTAAGCAGCAGGATTTTTAGTAACAGGAAGTATCAGTGTTTATGAAATCTTAACTGCCATCTGATACTACTTGTGATGCTTGCACAGTGTCAAAGCCCGGCTCTTCTTCCTCTTCCTATTCTTCTCATCCTTTACGAGTATTTGAAGGCAATGATGAACAAGATCAAGTAACTGTTGCTCGTTATCTTTCTATACTGCGACCACCAGTGATAAAGAAGTTAGCACGAAGAGACCGGCAGTCTGGTCCAGGCTCTGCTGCTTTTCAGGGGGATATTGTCCAATATGGTGGTGATAGTAATGGTAGTATTAGATCATTGCACTCTTTGGAGTGCCAAAAGTGGGCATACTCTCACTTTTTCCGAGAAGTGCCCTTGTACCCAACTTGGCTCCAACAAAGAGCATCCCAACAGCAGAACCATTTATTGGCACTTGCATCTTTACCACACCCTCATATTTTCCCATTTATTCAGTCCATATTCCAGCCAAATTATCAACGGCATTGCCTAGCACAGGAGCAAGAACCTGTCTCCCTTGTTCCAGGAATCAGTCAATTTCTCCGTTTGGCAAGTCATCCAATGCCTATACAAGTTAGTAATGTCTCCCAGGTCTCCATGCGACAGATAGAGGAAAACCCTCCGGTGGAAAAGAAGCGGCTTCATAGTGATGGAGATTCTGATGAGTTCTCAACAAATGCATCTGGTCTGTCTCCAGTTAAAGTTCCTAATTCTCTGGCTTCTCTAAAGGATCATTCTGAACAGAGGATGCAAGAAATGCTACAGGGAAATGAAAAAGTAAATTTCTGCATGCGCCAGCATTACTTGCTTTCACCCAGACTCACAGATGAAAGATTTAGACCCGGAGTTATCAGCACTGCTGAGGTCAAAGAAAACCCACACAGCCTGATCCACTTGATGCCTAGTAACAGACCACAAAACATTCCAGTGGATGGTTTTGTACCATGTACAACTGCAGTTCCTGTGACAGGTACAACATCTGGTTTTATATCGACTTGTGGTCTCAGACCAAAGAGTTCAAGCCCTTTTATGCATAGTTTGACAACAAGAAATACAAATTCTGGTAATTTTATCGCACCACCTGTTCACATCCGCACAGTTTTACCAGTCTATTCAGCACCTCCAGCTAAGAAAACTCTGGTTAAGAGCCAAGAGGAACTATTAACATTTTCTGAAGGGGAGAAGAAGGGAACCAAAGAACCAAGAGGGGACATTGCAGCTACAAGTTTGAAGTTCCATAAGCTTCAAATATGAGCAGCCTGCCAGCATGTGATTTTTTTTTTTTTGAAATTTATCTAAGCGCTTTCCATTAGTAAATTGTGTGAATTTTGTTTGTTGTTGATTCAATATGATACATATAGAGACAGAAATAAACTGGCAAAGAATCACAAAATAGGAGAACCTATTCTTTTTCATACCTATTTTGTTGAAGAGTCTTGAATGCGGCATTGCCAGGATTACCAGAAGTTAAAGAAGATGACAGAAAACAGGTCAGCAAGGATTTACATATAAAAATGACTGAAACGAACTGGAATAAGTGTGACTACCAATGCATTTCTTGGAGTAAAAATAAAATAATTTGGTGGCCTTAATCTTTCGTTGGTTGTCATTATTAGGAGCAGCTGTGCTGCAATTTTCATTCTTCAATGCGGAAACACGGTGGAGGAGTGGATAAAACCATAAAAATTGCGTCTTTTGCAGTTCGTCTAAGACGACATGCCGTCAGATGCTGGTTGGATGAAACGATACGATTAGCATGTTATTGAGCATTTAGCCGTGGGTAAACGACTGATCGCGTGCTTTGGAAGATACGCGTTTAAGCTAATCTCAAAAGAAATTAAAATTATCTGCTTCCCTCATCACTTATAACTCCTACGTCTACCCTTGACGTGGCCAGTGTCTATTTGACCGTTCTTTTTTATTCCAGAAAATGATACTGGCCTGATACTATTTGTATGAAACGACTTGTAGTTTAGGATTCCGTTTTCTGCTTTTGACTCTTGAGAGTTTGACCCCAATTCAAGAATCAGGAGGAAATCTAACAGAAAATAAAATCATTCTATTATCGATCATATGTAAACTCCAGAACTCGTTTATTGAAAGCCAAACAATTCTTCCACGAAGAACAAGAAATGAAACAAATATCAAGTAATATACAGAGCTCCCTTCCCCTCGACATTGCCCTGAAAATCGCTTCCACTCTTGAGGTTCAATGATTTCTCCTCCTATTTGTGATGGTTTCTTTGCTTTTTTTTTTTTTTTAATTTTTTAATGGTTCCATTTCTGTTTATGAAGGTATTGGATGTGTGTGCATTGGGTGGTTGCTCTCGATTTTGGAGGGAGATATGCGGGTCGGATTGCGTATGGGAATCTCTTACCAGGGAGAGATGGCCTTTACTTACTTTTCCCAACAAGTCTTCTTCTTCTTCGGATCCTGTTACCAAGGTTCGTTCTTTTCTATTTTGGAATCAGTTTATTCTGGTTTTCATAGCATTTTGTTTGTTTGTTATTTCTTTGCTGTTGCCCTATCGAATCTTTTCATGAATTTCTGAATAAAACTCTCTTGATTATTGCTTCACACTTTTGTATCCGTTGATTGGTTTTTGTTTCCTTTTTTTGTATTTTAATTTATTGATGAAGGGATGGAGGGAGATTTACATAAAGATGCACAGAGAGACGGCAGGTAAAGCTACCACTGTGGTTGAGTTTGTGGAGAATTGTTCTTCGTCTGAGTTGCTCGAGGTTGGGGATTATTATAAAGCAATTGAAGATTTATGCTCGATGCAGCTTGCATTTAGAGATGTTCAAATGTTTCTTTTCAAACCAACGCTGAATGTGCTACTTAACTTGGTTGGCTTGCACTACTGCATTTTCTGCCTTCAAGTGCCGGTAAACTCCTCTTGCATTGTTTGTAGTTTATTTCACTGTATTCAATGTTCCTTTTGTTTACATGGATGCGTCATGCGTGTAGCCATGTAAACAAGCAATAGGCTCTATGTAAAATTCTCTAAGATTTTGTTAAGTTGGATTAGCCCAAAATTCTGGGTCTTTGAGTTCAGCTGACAAATAAGTAAGCGGTTCCCTTGCAGCTTTCACCCAGCTTGAACATGGTTTTGATCAAGTTGATTCATCAGGTAAAGAAATCACAAGTTCCAAGTCCCATGCTTCATAACTAGCCCACCTTTGAGGAACAGCTAGCACAGGTGTTCTGGGCTATGTTTAATATCAGCAAGTACTGTGCTGCTGTTTTAGAAATTTGGCCAGAGAGAGTCAGAAGAATGACCTCTTAATTGAGGAACTAATCAACATCTAATGCAGAAATATGGCTGCCTGATTTGCTTATAGATAAAATGAAGTATGCATGCTCATCTCATCTAGATATGTGGAACTCATGTGCATTAATCTAAAAGTGGCAGCTCATGCTCCATTATCTTTATAGATTTACCTTTAGATGGTCCATGGCTTTTTCCTATTATGTGCTGTTCCTTGTTTGATATTTGGATGTAATAATGGGCAGGTTAGGCATGTCATGGATGCACTCCTGAGTTGCAAAATCTCAGAACGACAAGTTTGTGTGAAATGGTGGAAGCTAGGCAGATGGTTTTATGGCTTCCGCATGAGAGATGAATCTCATTCTCGTATGGTATCTTTGGCAGATCTTCTAACAAACAAGGGGGAGGAGGTTTTGGGTGTCCTTCGCCGTGGTGCCATTCATGAGGTGTTACATGTTGAGATCTGCATTTCAAATGTGGCATCTACCCCATGGTCGAGCTCACAGCAACAAGATTAGGAATGGTGCAATAATGGGCTTATGTATATAATGCTTATTCTCTCTTATGTTTTATCTTGCAATTGCCAAAGAAGGAGGTGCTTTTCCAAGGTGGCATTTCCCAGCCATCATGCATTTAGATTTTCTGTTGCTAATTCCGCATGTAATCTCTGACATTGCAAAATGATGTAAAGAAAAGGCTGCTGAATGCCACCGAGATTATAGCGTGTTCATAATTTTTATTGTCTGGGTCCAAATGATCGGTGATATTTATCTAAGTTGACATGTTTGTTTTCCTCTGGCCTGTCTTCTAAGAACTGAAGATGAAGCCTCGTGCAATTGTCAAAATGTTAAGTCTTCAAATTAAGCGTTTAGTCATGGATACATTTAATTGTTTTGACATCTCTGTATTTATTTTATTAGGATTATTTTGTTCAACTATAATGTTTTATTTACAAGGTTGATTAAGATGCCACTAGCAGCAAGATCTTGTCACACTTCCTGTGAGCGGATATCCATTGGATAGTTGCTTCCTCAAGAGGGTAAATCTATGATTAGAAGGGCATTGAAGATTGAAGAATGAAATTAGAAGCATTGCAGTTTTTCTGTTTTTTGGGATGACTGGTATAAACAGCATATTATTTATTGCAAGAAAACTGTAATTTGATAATTCTTTCAGATATTGAAAACTGTAATTTGATAGTTCTTTCAGATATTGAATTCAGGCTCTCAAGTTCAAAATAAAGGTGAAGTTCCTCCACAACAAGAAGGAAGCTGGAAATAAGTAATAAGAACAAAACAAGCATGTATCATTAATCATTTTTTCTCAAGTACAAAATAAAAGAAACAAGATTATTGTTCCAACAAAGTGAAAATATTCAAATTTTTGTTCCCTTGCACTAGTTGACCCCCAGAAGTGCAGAAAACAGAGTAAACAGAAAGCATATTTGGAAGATTCTCCCTCTCAACAACGATATACAGCATAACACCTTCGTCCTCGCGGAGGAGGGATGCAAACAATCATGATCACAAGAGCTAGTATAACCACTATCAAAAATCCGGAAAGATCAAGATCTATACCTTTGTCTTCAGATTCCACGATGTAAATCTTCCCCATAGCTGGCACCTGTGCCTTGTGTTTTCTTCTTGATCTCTATGAATCAGTAAGAAGAGAAGAAGGAAAGGCAGAAGATCGATTTCCAAACCCAAGTGGACTTTTATTCGGGAGCTGTTAGAAGTCAAAGTGGACTTTAACGTGGAAACAGCCAAGTAAATTCATCAAGAAAGCTAAAAGGGATTTACAATTCAACTGTATTGTTGATGATAAAAATGGAAAATTCCATCAAATTTCCAATCTCAAAGTAGTCAAATTAATTGGGCATCTAACACCATGTGGGTATTTTAATTTGAAAATGCAAAGGACACTCATTTTAATCTTTCTTTCTTCGTTAGTTAGTACCTAACGCATCAATGCAGCATTGTTTAGTCAAGAAGACATTTAAAAAGGAAACCTTTGAGGTGTATTACGTTAGTATCATTAGTTAATGACAAGTTGTTGAAAACGTTCATTTGAAAATAACTCATTTACAGGGTTTAAAAACTTGACTTTACTGCTTCCTTTGACGTGGCCAACCACCCTATCTTTGCATCATCTTATTTGTGGTTTTGTTCAACCAATGATTTTCGATAGATGAGGTTTTCTGTAAACCACGTTGGTGTTGGCAGACTATTTTTTCAAGCAGAACGAGGTGTCCTCACAGAGGATCTGTGGCTTTCACTGGACAATCGGACGTCCAAAATTTTTATTGTTCCGATTAGCAAAAAGATTAAAAACCAACGCCTGCAAGCTGAGGCGAAATTTCTCAAGAACAAACTGGTTATTTGAGAAACAAGAGGCAAGAAACATGAATAATAGTACAATATGTTTAATTGCAAAGAAAAAAAAATCTATTTCTGTGACTACTTTCCGCAAGAATAGCTACACAACATCAGAAAAAAGATAGTAAACGCTAAATAATTTCTGTGAGCAACCCATTATTGCTGCACAAGAAATAATGAAAACAGAGAGTTAAGCTTGAAGGATAGTGCCTAACAACAGCGATACACAGCATAAACCCTTGGCTGCCTTGGAGGTATGCAGATTGACATTACCAAAAAAGCTAATACAATCAAAACCAGAATCACTTTAAGATCCAAACCGCTATCATCATCTGATTCCGCGCAGCATATCTTCCCCATGGCAAACGCGTACATACACCTGCCTCTTGTCTTTCTTGAGTACTAGAGGAAAAGAGAAAGAAGATAAGGGAATGCAATAAAAGCTGGTAGGAGATGATAAATCAGGTTACCAAGTCAAGTTGACTTTGAATTGTTTAATTCGGAGATTTGAACGGAAGATAGCAATTTGCCACAACCAACGTAGTTACTGCATGGAAATTTACCATTGGACAAGGGCATCTCTAATACCAATGATTTTGGCTTGTAAAATTTTTTTTTTTAAAACTAAATTCAAGAAAACGCGCGGAACACTGGTACAGAAAAAATTTATTGCACACCTACACCTCCAGCCAATTGCAGACTGAAAGTCGGTTAAAATCTTACTAGTATCTCATCAACCCATCAGATTCGTGATCCAATGCATGCTAAATAATGTAATATAGCTCATATGCTAATAAGTAAATACAATGTAGTGAAAAGATAAACGATGCTGATGATAATTAATGAATGGGTTCTTCTTTGATTTTGGTTTCAATTTAATTTTGATTTGGATCAAGTTTAACATTAAAATTTTTTTTTTACAATTTTTGAAAAGAGAAAAAAAAAAATTGCCTTGAAAGCGAACCAAACTGGATGTTTTCAATAAAATTTTGATTCAATTTTCAATTAAAGCGGTTCAATTCTGATTCCAATTTCAAACCAGACCATTACCGGGTCTAGCGTAAACAATAAATGTCCGTGTTCCAGCTTGCAAGTCCCATGATTACAGCTTGATTTCCTTCACTTTTTTAATCCTCACTTCTAGGGTGGTGTAAAGTTATAGGCTGTAATCAAAATTTTATTAAGTTTGCAGTTGGGTGGCAGAAAATCCACGTTCACAGGTTGGTAGAGATATAAGTGTGCTAGCTACAACTTGTCAAGGTCTCATTGTCTCCAAGCTATACTCTTATATGGGTTTTAAGTTCCTTCAGGCTTCAGGTGCTTCAAAGCCCTATGAATTTGTTTACTTTCCAAATGCAAATATGCAATGCCTTCTTACACATCTCTAGAAAGCGTTTGGGAAGCAGAACGCATTAATTTCCTTTTCTCCTTTGTTCTTCATTTACCAGAAAATGCCATTAATTTATAATTTCAGAAACACTAAAAGAAACCTTTTCTTGTCACTGACTGGTGAGTGGAACTTATGCCCGTGAATCCCTTGCTAGAACGACCTGGGATGATTCAACTCTTGCAATAGATCCACCTTTACAACTTTCCTGCCACCAATCAAATTTGCATTCGAGAATGTGGGGTAAAGCAGAAGTCTAAATGTCTAACTGTTCTTAAAACTTGCAGCATTGCCAGAAAATACGTGTGAACCTTGAAGCTCTCACTATACAACAACGTGACGTACAGATACATAAATCTCATAAAATCTTAATGCAATTAAACCACATAAGCTAATTATTTCCAGTATCTCCCCAGTACAAATAGTTCTGACCTTGCTAAATGTATTCTGAAGTGTGATTTTTCAGAGGCAACCTGATCATACTGTCGTGAGATTCTACTGCATGAATTATTTCAGGAAATAGCTGAAAAATTTTAAAGGAGGTCAGTGGCTCCATCTCTGAGCGTTCTTTGCGCCAGTCAACTGTTCTTGCACATCAATTATATTCCATACCAGTGCAAAAGACAGCAGTTAGTCAGATACTCCAAGAAAATGAGTAAAGCTGGGGTATTGTGGTTCCCATCCTACTTCCTCTCGAGTTTTCATGTTGTTTAATTTCTTGCCTAGAGGATCACTGGTTCCTGCAATAACAAAATGAGCAATGTGTGAATTTCCATGGATCAAATAACAAAAAGGGAAGGGGAAAAATGAAGTTCCTTGCTCGTATTAGAGGATAATGATTAATGAAGCAGAAATGAAAGGGAACTCATACTTGATCCTTAATCAGACATAGGCTTTCCAAATATCATAAAGAAGCTTACCAGTAAAGCCTTCAAACTTTTTACTGAATTTCCCACTTTTAGCAACCAAATCCATCACTTCCTGCCTGCAGAGAGATTTACAGAGGCAGGGCAAAGTTATTCTGGAGCATCACTAATTTATCTAATCAACTCCTTGAAAACAAAAGATGGTTATAATCAACAATGATGCACCTGGATAATGGATGATTGTCACAACCCAATAAAATTCGGCCACGGAATTTTTTCTTCAAGATTGCAACAGAGAGGGAAGCTGCATCCTGTTAGAGTAGCACCAGTGCCAAGCCAAAAAAACCAATTTCATTATTTTATGATGCCACTGATAATTGTAGCACAAAGACCCTTAACACTGAAATGCTTTCAAAAATGCACAAATACCATCGAAAGCATGATAAGTAATAAAGTCAACCAACAATGAAACATCTTGTTTTAAAAAAGGTAGACAGCAAATAACTGGAGAAGGGGCATACACATAACTCAGCATGATAATGTTGCAACTGTGATGGTAAGAGGAAATACTTACTCTTATAGCCTTACAGGCTATTAGTAAAGAAACTGAATTGTAACAGAATTGTAGCAAGTATAGAATATAATTGATTAAAAAAAAAAAAAGAACAAGTAGTATAGAATAGAAACTTGATTTTAAATGAGCTGCAAAGAGATAAATAATCCTTCAGTCAATAACAAAGTCAATTTGTTTCTGTCTAAATAGACTAAATTCCCTTATTCTCTCTCCTCTCCTCCCTTCTTTTTTTTTTTTTCCTCTCCTTCATGCTCACTTTCCCTCTCTTTCTAGCTGCCCAAACGCCTTGGTTAAGTTACCAGCTTCTTGGGGCTTAACAGATAATGGACATTAAACATAATTCAAGAAGCAGAAATTATAAATTTGAAAGAAAAAAGTTCACCTCATAGTGTATGAGATTTAGGATGTGATCTGGACGAACTTCAGCAGTCCCCTTCTTCAACCAGTAAACATGTGCGCCTCTATCTTCTTTGTAGGGCCAGTTAAGGTTAAATGAATATAAAGCCAAAATTCAAGGCAAATGCCTGGAATTGCCCATCCAAATGTACGTGAAATCCTCATAATTCAAGTCTAAGAAAGGATATGTAAAGTCCTGCCAATCTCAGTACACAGCCACTGCTCTCCAGCACCACTTTTTCTGCCTTTAGAAGCACATCAGTCCTTGGGCTTCTCCCAAATGGCACAACTGGAGAGTCCTGCAAGGAAACATATTGAGAATTTATGACATACATAATACTTATATTAAGTATAATGTCCACTGATCCAGTTGACAGTGCAATAGTATATATTCACAAGATAAAGACCATATCTAAAAGTAGGCCAGGAAATAACTTCTTTTAAGCCCCAAAAGATTGAGAGAAGTAGCAAGATAATTACTCCTGTTAGATAGTTAGGGGTATCAGTACCACCTCATCACATTGTCCATTGTTATTGCAATCATATGGTGCAGAGCTTGATGTAAACAGGAAACAACCTTCTCCGTTCCAGCTCAAAGCAGCTTCCCTGGTCCAAAGTAATAGCATAAGGTTGGAGGGGAAAATATTAAAATCAATCAAACTTAGCAATTTTTCCTCCCTCATACATATGGGAAACTCTTTGGCTCCTTGCCAATAATTATAGACGAATAAATGATCCTGTGGACATCCAAAGTCTTTCTGAAGTCAAATCCACAAGACAAAGGCATTTTCTACCGTGAAATTACACTTCTTATTATAAGTTAATTAATTTTAGAAACAATGATTCTCAAGCTTATAACCTGACATCACCAATATAGTCAGAAGTTCGTGAGGGAGGAGCGCAGAAAATGACGTAAGGGAACTGATGATTTAGTTTGGTTCCCTTCAAAGATGGATTGATCCCTATTTTTATCAGATCATCATGATGGTCTGTAGTCACTGTCTGCCCATAAACTTGACAGCCCGGATGTTCCTGCTAAACAATATATATAATCAAAACCAATTCCACTAATCTCTCTGTTAGTAGTATGCCTTAGAGCATATCATTTAGTATGTATCTTGTACATATTTTATTAATAAAAAAGATATTTTCACTTTTCCGTTTACATAATATGTTTATGTGTAATAGAAAATGTCCATTGATATTTTGTTAGAAATTCTATTCTTAAGTTGTTAAGAATATGAATGACAGTATTTCTAGCATAAAGTATTATAAATTGGTTCACAATCGAGGATACTTCACAATAAGTACATGACTTATCCAGAAAGATTGTAATCATGTTTGTTCCTAAGTTATTTATATGAGATGTAAATAAGATGGAATTGTGAGTCTCATGCCATATAACAAATATGATAGGTACTTATGCATGATAAGTAGGCCGAACCAGTGACACTTATGACAAGCACGTGGAGTTTACTTTCGTCAATGCATTGTTATAAATCATATCAGTACATATAATCTTTAGACCTGAGATAACACAATTATCTTGTATATAGGTGGTTTGAGTTTGATACTGCTTTCATACTTGTACTGTGTATGGGTATATGGGCATGTGTTGCCTCCTACTAGTTATATATGGAGGTAGGTGTTGATCAAGATGGAATCTGTTACCCTAAGTAAATAGGGATAAAATCCTATGTTCATTTAATTGTTCTTGATGTTTCAAGTTCCTGGCCAGGACAGACGGATTTAATCAGAAAAGAATTTCTGATGAGAAAATCTTTTTAATCAAGAATTAGAATTAAAAGAGAACATAATATTCATAGCAAATTGGGGTTTGACATAAACCATGACTCCAGCTCGAATTAGGATTTTGTAACAGAGAGATTCTAGTGCATGGTAACATATGATTATAGGTTCATTTAAGGTATTCCTTATTACTGATTGGGTGGTCATGACATGCTATGCTAGATGTTAACCTTGGTCTGAGTCTAAATCATTTATGGTAAGAAAAAGTTCTGATGATATTAAGAGTTGATATCATATCTTATTGCCAATCAGTGATGAGCCTAGTGAGTCACACACATACACAAGTAATCACCAAATTAAATGTGATTTAATTAATTAATTAAAAAGTTTAATTGATTAATTAAATAGGTTTGGTTTGCAATAAGATTGTAAAGCCCCTAGCATGGCTTGAAACCAAATCTAGGTTATTGGATGTATAGTATAAGTTAAATTTATATTTAAAGTGTTTAAATATGAATTTAATTATGAGAAATTTATTAATAGAGATTAATTAATTAATTTATATTTGATATAAATTGATTAGAAGATGAGAAATAATTATTTTAGGTTAATAACTTAAAATTACAATGCAAGAGTAATTTGGTCATTTCATAGGGTGACACGTGTCACCATGGCATCATGGTTTGTCATTTGCCTTCCTATCATGCATGATGATCAAAGTCAAGATTAAACCTAGATTTGACAATTGGCTTAATGTGATTAGGTCAATTAAAATTAAGGTGCAATCAGGTGATGACATGTGGCAAGGGTTTTAAGTGATGACCTAATTATAAAAGGGAAAGAATGAAAGAACAAAATAATATTCTGATTTTTATCAAAAGGTGCTGCCACCCATATTCTCTCTTCCTTTTTTCTTCTTCATCTCTTATCAATTCAAAGAAAATTGGCCATATTCTCTTGAATTAAAATTGCTAGAAATTATTTCTAGTGTCCTATATACATTTACAACCTCTCTAAAGGCAATCCCTATTTTCTAATTGGTTAGAAAGACTTGAGAAGCTGTTCAAGGGGCTGCCATTGGTGATCTTGGTGTGGACAAGCTAGAGGGACAAAATATGGGGTCCTAGGTGCTTCACAAAGGTACCAAACACATCTACAGTACATCAAAAGATTAGTGCACATGTTCTTGTATTAATCTAGGGTTCTAATAAATTAATCTGTTAATTCAAAAATCTTAAATGGCAAATGTAGATCCTAATACATATTAAAAGGGTTTTAATATGTAATTGAACATTGAAATCAATTAGGTATATAATGAATCTTGCATGATGCATGAGACCCTAGAAGAAAAATTTTGAATTCAATATTCTAATCTAATAATTTTCATGCTTCCGCTCCTTCAATTGGTATCAGAGCCACTATATTTGCAATTTGGATTATTTAATATATGATTTAATTATATGATTTGATCATAAGATGATTGTTTCATTGCTGGTTAGACCAACAAAGGTGGCGGCTTTGTTATCACCAGATGGTGCGCATGGTTTGGCCATGTTTGATGGGTCTAAGCATACGCATGGTGTTTGGGTTTTGAATGTGCAATTGTTGTATGATCTGAAGCCTATCCTATGACTAATTAAAATGTTTAATTAGGAGTTTTAATCACACAATTAAATTTTGATTAAAATCTGAATTTTTAAATTTGTTTGAATGAGATTCAAATCTGAATTTTTTAGTTGAATATGAAATATTCAATTTAATTTTAGTATGTATGTTTTATTTAATTGTTAAATGGTAATATGCATGATGGATGATCATGGAAAATAAAAGACCAATGTGATTGGATTTATTTCTTTTATTTTTCTTTGGGTTGTAAAATAATTAATTTTATTTTTGGTGGCATGTATTATAAAGGTTGTAATATTTTTGAGTTGTAATTTCATTTATTTAAAGACTTTGAAGTTTATGTTCTTGTAAATTCGACTTGGTATGCCAAGGATTACAATGTAATGGATTGCAAGAAGATCAAGGAGGTCAAGAGCATTGGTGTGACCAGTGGGAGGAATTCAAGATCAAGTATTGATTATGTACTCTTTCAGCAACTCTTGTAATATGAATGAATGAAATGCACCTAGGAATGCCCTGATTCAATTCTTGGTGGCTCAGAATTGAATTCCTTAGAAAGTCCATGATCATACCATATTTATTGTTTATCCATGTATGCATGAGATGTATAGAAATGTATGCAAGTATATGATATATGCATGCTAATTGGATAATGTGCAAAGTAAGACCATAATAGTAATTAAGCCGACTATTAAATCTTCCAAACAAATGATTAAGTTGGAAATGGTATAATTAAAGTAATTATATCATGGGCCCTCTATTGAGGCAATTATTTTAAGAAATTTTAAATACTTGCATATGGTGCAATTAATTTAAGAGATTTTCTTAAGAATAATTGTTAAGCATGAGATGTTGTAAATATGTAAATGGTTTGGTAGTCAATAATGGATGTGCCTGAGGACATTAAATTATTTACATGTTTACTGGTTCAATGGGATCAACTTAACTAATGCAAGATAAGTCAATAATAGATGTGCCTGAGATTTTGAGCATTAGGGGCTAGGTAAAAGGATTGAACCTCACATGAGATGTGATGGGCAATGAGTTGCTCACTTACAGTTTATTATAATTCCAATAGTAGATGTGCCTGAGGATGATCAATAAGACTATAAGAATTCAATCACCCACTAGAAATCCATCCAACTAGGATTTCCGTTTTCTATTTTGGAAGTGTAGGATTCGCTAAGTTAGTGGGAGGACCAATTTCATTAAAAGACCATAATCATTTTGGTTAAATACATGATACATTCACTAATTAATCTAATTATTTTCTGCAGTTAATTTTCTAATAATAATGAGCACACCACAACCACCACCATCCAATATCATTGCGAGCATACTTGATCACAATAGGTTGATAGGACCTAATATTTCTGATTAACTAAGAAATTTGAAAGTTGTCCTGAACCTTGAACATATAGGATATATTCTAGACTCACAGGTTCCTGGTCCCTTACCTCCAGAGGCTACTCAAGAGGAACATGATACTTTGGACAAGTGAAAGGAGTATGATATGAGAGCCAAGTGTTACATGCTTGTTTCTATGAGTAATGAGCTACAGAAGCAACATGAGAACATGCAATATGCAAGTGAGATCCTCCTTCACCTACAAGAGTTGTATGGTGAACATAGCAGGAATGCCAGGTATGAGATATCTAGGCAGCTATTTCACATGAGGATGTCTGAGGGACAAAATGTTGGGGATCATGTCCACAAGATGATTCAGCTGATTGAGCAGCTGGAACATCTTGACTTTCACATGGATTTCCAACTGCAGACGGATTTGATCTTTCAGTCCCTTCCTGAATCATTTGGGAATTTTGTGACAAATTTCCATATGACTAAGCAGGAACACACCTTGGTTGGTTTACTTAACATGCTGGTTATTGCCCAAAAGAATATGCCGGGCAATAAAGGAAAAGAGGTAGCTTTGATTGCATCTTCTTCTGCGGGAAAGTCCAACAAGAAGAAGGGCAATAAGAAAAAGAAACCTCAAAGTCCTTGTCCTTCTAATAAGATAGCTAAACAGAAAGGGATGACCAAAGCTGATGGAGGCAAAGGAAAGTGTTTCCAGTGCCAGCAGGATGGGCACTGGAAAAAGAACTGCTCAGGATATCTTACTTCTGTGAAAGACAAGAAGAATACACCTTCGGAAGGTATGTCCATATCTTGTTATTTAGATTGTGATGATACTCATAGTTCATCTACAACTTGGATTTTAGATACTGGTGTCAGTTCTCACATTTCTTATGATATGTAGGAACTAGCAAACAGTAGCAGTTTGCGTTCTCGAGATGTTAAGACTCCGGATTGGTGATGGCTCAACTGTTGAAATTTTAGCTATAAAATCTAAATCTTTTTACATGTCTGGACATGTTTTGTGTTTGAATAATATATTATATGTAACTGATGCTTTTAAGAACATCATTTCTATATCTAGTTTGACTAGAAATGGCTATGAATTTCAGTTTACAGATGATATTTGCAATATTTATTTTGAAAATAAATATGTTGACTCGGGTTATATGCATGATGGTCTTTATTATTTGGATAATAATGATAAACACAAAATGAATGCAAGCAATCTAAAAGAATGCAATGCCATGGTGAAAATCAACTCAAGTTCAAAATATATTTGGCACTTAAGATTAGGTAATGTTGCAGAAGATAAGATTGCAAAACTGAAGAAAATGGGGATTCTATCCTCATTGGGTTCTGAACCTACTCCAACTTGTGAATCCTGCATTCAAGACAAAATGACTAGATCACCCTTCGTTGGACAAGAGCTAAGAGCTGAAAATATTTTGGAGCTAATACATAGTGATGTATGTGGTCCATTTAAAGAAATGGCTAAAGGCGGTTTTCATTACTTTATTATCTTTACTGAGGATAAATCAAGGTTTGGGTATTTGTATTTGATGAAATACAAACATTAATCCTTTGAAAAGTTCAAATAATTTAAATCTGAAGTAGAAAATCAAACAGGAAAAAGTATTAAAACTCTTCGATCAGATCGTGGAGGTAAATACTTGAGTACTGAATTTGATGAATACTTGAAAGAGCATGGCATTGTTTCCCAGCTGACTCCTCCAGGGACACAACAGCTGAATGGTGTATCTGAAAGGAGAAATCGTACCCTATTAGATATGGTACATAGTATGATAAGCTACACTGATATGCCAATCTCCTTTTAGGGATTTGCATTAGAATCAGTTTTGCATATTCTGAATAGGATTCCATCAAAATCAGTATCTTCCACACCTTATGAGATATGGCATGGAAGAAAATCAAGTCTTAAGCATGTTAAGATTTGGGGTTGTCCAGCTCATATCAAAAAGCTGAACACTGATAAATTGAAAACCAGATTAGAAAATGGTCGATTTGTTGGATATCCAAAAGAGAATTTTGGATATTATTTTTATTTGCCTACATCACAAAAGGTTGTGGTAAGTAGAGATGCCACATTTCTTGAATAACAGTTTGTTCAAGAAAGAGGCAAAGGAAGGCAAATAGAATTAAAATTGGAGAATTCTGACCAACCAACAGATCAGATGGATATAGATTCATCTAGTCAACCTACAACTATTGTTGAAACATATACAACTATTCCTCACAGATCAACCAGGATATCTCACTCACCAGTGAGATATGATTTTCTTCATGAAGAAGAACAAGAGTTGTCTACTCATGAAGAAGTAGATCATGGAGATGATCCACTTACCTATGAAGAAGCTATATCAGATATAGATTCTTCAAAATGGATTGATGCTATGAAATCCGAGATTGATTCCATATATAAGAATCAAGTTTGAGATCTTGTTGACCCACCTGAAGGTATTGTACCTATAGGGAACAAATAGGTTTTCAAGAAGAAAATTGGTTCTGATGGAAAGGTAGAGACCTATAAAGCAAGGCTAGTAGTGAAAGGGTTTCTCCAAAAGCAAGGAATCGAATATGAGAAGACTTTCTCGCCTGTTACCATGCTTAAATCAATTAGGATTCTATTAGCAATTACTGCATACTATGATTATGAGATGTGACAGATGAATGTTAAAACAGCTTTTCTCAATGGATACATTGAAGAAAACATTTTCATGGAACAACCTAGGGGTTTTGAATCCCAAGATGGTTCCAAGGTATGCAAACTAAAGCGATCCATTTATGGGTTGAAACAAGCTTCGAGGAGTTGGAACATCTGTTTTGATGAAGCCATTAAGTCATTTGGTTTCATCAAAAATGAGGATGAGCCATGTGTATATAAGAAGGTTAGTGATAGTGCTGTCACTTTCTTTGTCTTATACGTGGATAACATTTTGTTGATGGTTAATGATACAGGTATGTTGACAGCTGTAAATGTATGGTTGTCAAATACATTCTCCATTAAAGACTTAGGGGAGGCAACCCATATTCTTGGGATTCGCATCCATAGAGATAGAGCAAAAAGAATAATTGGTTTATCCCAAAGCCTATACTTGGAAAATGCGTTAAAGAGGTTTAACATGCTTGATTCCAAGAGAGGATTGTTACCAGTGAGACATGGTATCCACCTTTCTAAAGAGATGTCTCCAAAGACACCTGAAGAAAGAGATAAAATGGCCAGGATTCCATATGCTTCGACTATTGGAAGTTTGATGTATGCAATGTTGTGCACTAGGCCGGATATTACATATGCTGTTAGTTTGACTAGCAGGTTTCAATCCAATACAGGTTTGGAATACTGGATAGCTGTCAAGAATATCCTTAAGTACTTGAGAAGAACTAAGGATTTATTCTTGATATATGGAGATAATGACTTGCAATTGGATGGTTATACTGATTCTGATTTTCAGTCAGATATCGATGATAGAAAGTCTACCTCTGGGTATGTGTTCATTTGTAATGGAGGTACAGTCAATTGGAAAAGTTCCAAACAGAGTACGACTGCAGATTCTACTACAGAGACCGACTATATTGCTGCATCAGATGCTGCAAAGGAAGCTATTTGGATAAAGAAGTTCGTAACAGAACTTGCAGTAGTTCCTTCCATTGAGTCAGCAGTTCCACTCTACTGTGACAACAATGGAGCAGTCATACAGTCTAAGGAATCCCAGTCTCACCAGAAATCCAAACACATAAAAAGGCGCTACCACATTATCAGAGAGATAGTTGGCGAGGCGATGTAGCCATGCAGAAAATAGCATCAGCTGAAAATCCAGCTGATCCATTCACTAAGCCTATGTCACAAGCTCAGTTAGACCGACATCTTGAGAAGATGGGTCTAAGGTATTGTAATGAATAACTCTAGTGCTAGTGGAAGATTGTTAGTAGTATGCCCTAGAGCATATCATTTAGTATATATCTTGTACATGTTTTATTAATAAAAAAGACATTTTCACTTTTCTGTTTACCTAATATATTTACGTGTAATAGAAAAGGTCCATTGATATTTTATTAGAAATTCTATTCTTAAGTTGTTAAGAATATGAGTGACAGTATTTCTAGCACAAAGTATCACAAATTGGTTCACAATCGAGGATACTTCACAATAAAAACATGACTTATCCAGAAATATTGTAATCATGTTTGTTTCCAAGTTATTTACATGAGATGTAAATAAGATGGAATGGTGAATCTCATGCCATATAACAAACATGATAGGCACTTATGCATGATAAGTAGGCCGAACCAGTGACACTTATGACAAGCACGTGGAGTTTACTTTTGTCAATGCATTGTTATAAATCATATCAGTGCATATAATCTTTAGACCTGATATAGCACAATTATCTTATATATAGGTGATTTGAGTATATGGGCATGTGTTGGCTCCTACTAGTTTTATATGAAAGTAAGTGTTGATCAAAATGGAATCTGTTACCCTAAGTAAATAGGGATAAAATCCTATGTTCATTTAATTGTTCTTGATGTTTCAAGTTCCTGGCCAGGACAGACAGATATAATCAGAAAAGAGTTTCTGATGAGAAAATCTTTTTAATCAAGAATTAGAATTAAAAAAGAACATAATATTCACAGCAAATTGAGGTTTGACATAAACTATGATTCCAGCTCGAATTGGGATTTTGTAACAGAGAGATTCTAGTGCATGGTAACATATGATTATAAGTTCATTTAAGGTATTTCTTATTACTGATTAGGTGGCCATGGCATGTTATGCTAAGTGTTAATCTTAGTCTATGAGATGCCTAAAATGATTTATCATTTATGGTAAGAAAAAGTTCTAATAATATTAAGAGTTGATATCATATCTTATTGCCAATCAGTGATGAGCCTAGTGAGTCACACACATACACAAGTAATCACCAAATTAAATGTGATTTAATTAATTAATTAAAGAGTTTAATTGATTAATTAAATAGGTTTGGTTTGCAATAAGATTGCAAAGTCTCTAACATGGCTTAAAACCAAATCTAGGTTATTGGATGTATAGTATAAGTTAAATTTATATTTAAAATGTTTAAATATGAATTTAATTATGAGAAATTAATTAATAGAGATTAATTAATTAATTTATACTTAATATAAATTGATTAGAAGAGGAAAAATAATTATTTTGGGTTAATAACTCAAAATTACAATACAAGGATAATTTGGTCATTTCACAGGGTGACATGTGGCACCATGAGATGGTGACACATGGCATCATGATTTGTCATTTGTCTTCCTATCATGCATGATGATCAAAGTCAATATTAAACATAGCTTTGACACTTGGCTTAATGTGATTAGGTCAATTAAAATTAAGGTGCGATCAGGAGATGACATGTGGCAAGAGTTTTAAGTGATGACCTAATTATAAAAGGGAAAGAATGAAAGAACAAAATAATATTTTGATTTTTATCAAAAGGTGCCGCCACCCATATTCTTTCTTCCTCTCTTCTTCTTCACATCTCATCAATTCAAAGAGAATTGTCCATATTCTCTTAAATTAAAATTGCTAGAAATTGTTTTTAGTGTCCTATATACGTCTACAACCTCTCTAAAGGCAAATTCCTATTTTCTAATTGGTTGGAAAGGCTTGAGAAGCTATTTAAGGGGCTGTCATTGGTGATTTTGATGTGGACAAATTAGAAGGACAACATTTGGGGTCCTAGGTGCTTAAAAAATGTACCAAACACATCTACGTTGCATCAAAAGGTTAGTGCAGTTTAGTATACATGTTCTTGTATTCATCTAAGGTTCTAATAAATTAATCTGTTAATTCAAAAATCTTAAATGATAAATTTAGATCCTAATACATATTAAAATGTTTTAATATGCAATTGAATATTAAAATCAATTAGTGCATGAGACACTAGAAGAAAAATTTTAAATTCAATGTTATAATCTAATAATTGTCATGCTCCCATTCCACAACTCTCAAGCAAATCAATCCCCAAAGAATCAAACAATTCCCATACAGGCCTTAACATACAAGGCAAGGAATTAAAGACCCCAAAATTGATTTAAACTTGTCGACTTTAAAAACTATGATAATCCATCAATAAAAGTTCCAGAATTGAATATGAGATTAATGAACTGAACCAGAATTATGGATAAGCACCCTTCGATAACCAAATGATTTCGTTGACCAAACAGTACCTGGCGCCATTTCTTAGCGACCAAGCGACCAAGAACACCTGGGCCAACAATTAGTAGATCATTCTCTCCGACAAGACCAGAAGATGCAGCCCCCAATTCCTCATTCAGCGCACCTTCAGCAACCAAATTAATCAATCAAATTATACATACAACCTCCCCGTCCCAAAAAAAGGATAAAGTACCTCAACTAATCAGGAACTGAACTACTGCACACATAGAATCATACCAACCGTAGAGGACGAAGAAAACTGCAATGGGTTGGCCAGTGATGAAGATGATGATGGTAAAGTTACTCTGGTTTTGAGTTTTTTGGACAAGGAGAGTAATGAGATAGAGCGATTTAGACTAGGGAGCTTCGAGTAATGGTCAACAATCACAAGGGTATGAAGTCCGACTCTGGAAGGGGGGCAACACCAAGAAATGGTTCCCATGCGGTGTGGCATTAAAAAATCGGAGGTGGTGAGGGGTGGTGACTACTGGGTTTTTCTTGAACCGGGAGCTCCTTTATATTTATTTGGTCCTTTTTGCTGGTTTTGGTTGAGAAGGATTTGTGGGGTTGGCTCGGCTATGGAGGATTTCGACCCTCCAATCATTGAATTACAAGTGGCAACATGGGTGGGCTTCTGCTCCTTGGTTGGAAAAAAGATTGGACCACTGATTATAGATCTGGATGGAATGTCAGGGATGGTCGACTTATTTACAACGACGCCGTTTCAGATAAATTAGCCAGCCGACATCGTTTTGGCGCTTCATTATAGGCGCTTACATTAATGAAATAACCATTGTATTGAGAGATCTCTTTCACATATTTTTAATGCCTCAATTTTGTTTTCTAATTTGTTCGAAACATTGGCTTGCCAACTAGAAAGAGTAATTATTCAGTTTTTTTTTATTTGATCTAATTAAATTTCATTAAAATAAATTTAAATAATTTATAATTAAATTTAAACTAAATTTACATTTAAAAAATAATACATATATTAAATTTAAGTAATATATTAAATATTTATCACTTAACTCATTTATATAAATAATTAATAAAATATAATATATATTTTATAATAATATTTATAAATTTTTAATATCATATTTTAAATAACTGGGAGTTAAATATTTTATATGATTATTAGATTTAAAATATAAATTATTATTATTAAAAATACATGTTATATATACAAATATTAATTAGAAATAGGTGTTTTCTGTGGAGTACAAAATCCAACCAAAGCCCGTAAACAAAGGGGCCACAACCCATATCACATGGAGCCTTAGGACTACAAACGGGTGCATGACCCGAATGCGATTCTCTAGCAACCAAAGCGAAGGATCGAAGCCACCGTCTCCAGCAAAAGGATTCTGGCTGCCATAAGGAGAACTGCAAGAGCTCAACTGCTCAAAGAAGCACACAAGCATGGGAAGCCCAACTAAATTAGAAGAAAAACACAATGCCTCACCCACGCCCAAAGAGCTTGCAGACAAATTCTTCAAACCTTTGAAGAAACGAGCGACTAATGTAGCAAACAGTCGTTGAATGGGAAGGCTGAGAACTAAAGCCAAAAAACACCGTGAGAGGCAAGGCATAAACTCGGGTTTGTCAATCTCATAAAGTTCAGACGGAACTAGCGACTACTATTAGATCAGCACTGTCACTTCTGTAAAGATGCTAGTCAGTAGAGAGAAATTCCTGTAATAAGCTCTTAACCATCGACGAGCAGATCGGCATCTTATTACATGGATCTGCATATCTAATCAAACAAACTTAAATTAAACTATTCACAACCCAATTACAGGTGAGGGGGAGGATCACTTTTCGATTGGGGAAAAAGTTATCCCCTGCCTATAAGCACATCAGTTTAAAGGGAAGACTGTTGGAGAGAAGAATGAAACTCTTTCTCACTAACACCAAAGAGACAAACTCCCACTTTATGTTCTATCTGTTGTCATCTTTATTATCAAATTTGCACAGTTCCTCTATTTGAGTTGTCAATCAATTGCAAGTTTCTCATCCTGCTATTGGTCAATGGTTATTTCATGATGCTTATGTATGGGGTTGCTTTTCCATAGACATGCACTGTAGATTTCTCTTTCATCTTATGTAATAATAACAATAATAAACATATTGGAAAATATAGGTAATGTGTAGTTAAACAAATTCTTACCTAACTTAACAACTTTGTGCCTACACACCATTGTCTTTTATCTTCCAAATTGTTTGATAAATCATGTTTTAGCTGCAGCCTTTTTTATTATTAGGATTTCTTCAACATACATTAAATTATTCATGCTCAATAGATCCAATACAAGGGCTGTCCCTCTTGTCTTCCACCTACTCAATTCAACTGCCTTTATCCAATGCAATACTCTTTGCAACATTTTCCATAATAATTAGATTCCATAAGCAACAGATCTCAAGGAAATATTTGCATTAAATTAAAAGGTGGTCCAAATCTCAAAAAAAAATAAATAAAAATAAAAACCATCCAACAATCCCAATTTACTCCAAAATTTCAATGATCAAAAGATGCTAGCAAATCCAATCACTTCCAATTTTGGTCCAAAATTCAATGATCAAAATTAATCCAATTCTCCTAACTATTTTTCAATCATTCTCCATTCAGTTCACGAGCACATAGTTACATTTTTATTTTATTTTTTAATTTCTAAAAGTTTTATTTTATTTTCTTTTTTTCTTCCACATCTCACCACATTATTGGGTATGTGTAGGGATCACCACGACCCATTAAAATTGATATTTTTAATATGAAGTTCAGAATATTAGAATAAGATTACAATATTCCCATTAATTTATGTTTTAATTTTATTTAAATTGAATAACTGAATTTTTAAAAAAATATAATTTTAAATAAAATTAAATTAATTAATTTTAATTTAATTTAAAATAAATTTAATTAATTAAATTACTTTTACTAAAAAATAATAAAATAATATTTAATTATGAATTTATCATATAAATTATTTATTTTTAATCACTAATTAAATCAGATTAAATTAATTAAATTAAATTAAATAATTTCTTTGCAACTCATAAATCCTGTCCAATAGATAGCGGCCACGTTAACGTGGCAATTTTCTATTGGTTATTTCATGCACAAAATAGAAGCTTTCGCAGGGTATAGAATCTCCACAAATAATGCGACCAGTCTACTGTGAAATCTGTACACCAGGCAGGCAAGCAGGGTGAGCTCTGCTCTTCTCACTCAGAGTGTCAAAAAAACAAAGACCAGAGAGGGAGAGAGAGAGAGAGAGAGAGAGAGAGAGTCAGACCCACTAGAAAGTAGAAAACAGATGAGATCCATTCTTTCTCTCTCTGCTAAACATTCTTTTCTTTTCCCTTTTTAAGCTTTTCTTTCTCTTTTTTGTTTGGGGAAAAATCTCACAATCTGGAAGTCCAACTAAAACCTCACACTATTAAGAAAAACCCACAAAAGATAGTCTCTGTGTTTGTGGTTTTGCTTTTCTTCTTTTTAATTTTTAATTAAGATAGTTATATCTCTTTTTTGGGTTTGTGTATAGTGATTTCTAGCTCATATTTTTTTACTGTGGACAGCTCCAATTCCAAATCATTACTCGGTTTTCCTTTTGTCTTCAAAAAGCACTCTCTCTTCGATTAGCGTATGCACGTCCCTTCATTGCTCTAATTAATCCCATTTCTCCTTTTAGGGTTTTTCTTCCTTTGTATACTGTGCTCAGAACCAGGAAAGAAAATGTGGGTTGGTGTGGGAATGTCATGAGGAATGAGAAATGGGTTGCGTCTTTGGGAGAGAGGTGACTCCTAGGAAGGCGGCTGCTTCGGCGGAGAGGGAAGGGAGAAGAGAGAGGGAGGAAGCTAGGGTTGCGAGAGCTCAGGAGGAAAGTAGTCAGGTTAGAAATGGAGAAGAGAATCGGAAGGAGAAAAATGAGGTGGAGGTGGAAGAGGAGGAGGTGAGGGCGCGACCTCGGGGTGAGAGGAGGAGGTCATCTAGACCGAATCCGAGGTTGAGTAATCCTCCCAAGCACGTGCAAGGTGAACAGGTGGCGGCTGGATGGCCCTCTTGGCTCTCCGCCGTTGCCGGTGAAGCTATCAATGGATGGACCCCGCGACGTGCTGATACTTTTGAGAAGATTGACAAGGTAAACAATAAAAGAAAAAATTATTTTGTTCTTGAGCAAGTATTAATGGTTTTCGAGATCGTTGAGAATATGTAGAGAAAGAAATAGAAAATAGCATCTTATATGCTGTTTAGTTTCCATAATTAGAATACACGGCTAGTTTTGAAATACAATTGAGCTTATTTTATTCAGTGTCAAAGGAAAGTAGGGGATTAAATTGGGGCTTCTGTTTTCCTGGATTTAGAGAAGACAACACGTCAACAACTAGAAACTCAATTTAATTTTTAGTATTTTTATTTCATTTTCGAGTATGAATTATGTGTTTGTTTTGCTTCTCTCCAGATTGGGCAGGGTACTTATAGTAATGTGTACAAAGCTAGGGATACTATGACAGGGAAAATTGTTGCATTGAAGAAGGTTCGGTTTGACAATTTGGAGCCGGAGAGTGTAAAATTTATGGCTAGGGAAATTTTGATTTTGCGCCGTTTAGATCATCCCAATGTTGTAAAACTGGAAGGTTTGGTCACCTCAAGGATGTCTTGTAGTTTGTACCTTGTTTTTGAATACATGGAGCATGATTTGGCTGGACTAGCAGCAAGCCCAAATATCAATTTCACAGAGCCTCAGGTGGTAAAATTGTATCTTTCTAGTTTTTGGTTGTTGGTGGGTGGATATATATGCTCCATATCTTATGTATAAGAACATGGCAGGTCAAATGTTATATGCATCAGTTGTTATCTGGCCTTGAACACTGTCACAACCACCATGTGCTGCATCGTGATATTAAGGGGTCAAATCTTCTTATTGGCAATGATGGAATCCTTAGAATTGCTGATTTTGGGTTGGCTTCCTTTTTTGATCCTAATCACAAGCAGCCCATGACTAGCAGGGTAGTTACCTTATGGTATCGACCTCCTGAACTGCTCCTTGGGGCCACTGACTATGGTGTGGGTGTGGACCTTTGGAGTGCTGGTTGCATTCTTGCTGAGCTGTTGGCTGGGAAGCCGATCATGCCTGGTCGCACTGAGGTAACTTCTAAGTCCTTTATTTATTTAGGGACCTCTGCCCTGGTATTGTTCCTTCACTTAGAGTTTTCTTAGTTCGGTTGTTTCAGTTGCAAATTGTAGGTTGTTTTTGCACATTTGCCATTAATCTAACATGTCCAACAGTCACTTGGAGAACCCCTTGTCCTAAATAGGCCTTATTTGAGGATAATAGCACATTTTGTAAAGATGATATCTGGTGATATTTATCCAGTCATAAATATGTTCCTAGAGGAACTATAACTGAATTTACTTTCATTTAGATCAGTCTATTCTTGTGCATTTCCTTAGGTCTATTGGAAGTGGTCTTTCTCATAAATGGCTGACTATATAATTTAACATAAAGAAATTGATTACTGTGCATATGATTAAAGTGGCCTTTTGATGCAAACACTCATCTTATTGCACAGGTGGAACAATTACATAAGATATTTAAACTATGTGGCTCTCCTTCTGAAGAATACTGGAAAAAGTCAAAATTGCCTCATGCAACCATATTTAAGCCCCAACAATCATACAAGCGATGTATAGCAGAGACTTTTAAAGACTTCCCACCATCTTCATTGCCCCTAATTGAGACCCTTCTCGCAATTGACCCAGCTGAACGTCAAACTGCTACTGCTGCATTGAAGAGTGAAGTGAGTTTCTTTCTCATGATGCATTATTTTCTGTGTCTTCTCCTTTCCTGTTGTTATTTGGTTGTTTTCTGTTTTGATGGATAAAATATGCTCATTGGTAAATGTGTATCTCTTGTGGACAGTTCTACTAAGACCTGTCTTTGCTTTTTGGCAAATTTGCCCCTTAAGCAAACTTATACTGAGACTTGATGTTTAATGCAAGCAAACAAATCAAGGAGACTTAGCTTTTCAGTCTCATCCCTAGTTGGAGTTTTATTGAGCTGGAACCAAGATTGGATGCCTCCTTGATCAGCCATCCCTCTTAATGCATGATTTGTCTGAAATCAAGTGAAAATTAACATTGTTCAAGCTTGGGTAGTTAAATAATGCAGCATGGGTTTCATGTTTGATTGATTGTTCCTTGTTTTGCAGTTCTTCAGTACCAAGCCTTATGCTTGTGAGCCTTCTAGTCTTCCTAATTATCCTCCAAGCAAGGAGATGGATGCGAAACTACGTGATGAAGAAGCTCGAAGGTGGGTTGCTTAACTAACTTTGAAAAACTCTTTTTAAGTTAAGCTAGATTGACCTTTTATTTTCAATGGATGCCTAGCTTTATATGTGAATATCTTATCATACTAAACAATGTGAAACACAAATTACAGAAAAATGTTGTAACATTTTCTGTGCTTTTATAATCTTAAAGGAGTTTTTCATGTTTAGCATGTCTAATATAATACTTAATTGATTCTGTGGATTCTTGTTGTTTGTCCTCATCTTCTTTGGTAATAGCGAGAGCTTGCATGATCTTTCAAATTTATATTTCTTTTCTTCTCTCCGTTACTATCTCTGCCCCTTGTGCATATGTTGGTTTCTTTTCCTTCCTTTCTTTCTCTCTATGACTCTACATTTATATGTAGGCTGTAATGATATTTATCAATGCAGATTGAGAGCTGCCGGAAAGGCTAATGCTGATGGTGTGAAGAAGTCACGTCCACGTGATCGAGCTGTAAAGGCATTTCCTGCTCCAGAAGCCAATGCTGAGCTTCAAGCCAATCTTGATGTATGTCTGATAAGCTGCTTCTTTAAAAATCTTTGTAATGCTTTTACTGTTTTCACTGTCATGATAAATTTGCTAGTGCTTCATTGGTTTTAATGGATCAAAAGAAGAAAAAAAAAAAAAGAAAAGAAAATTATGGGTAATGAATTCAGTTGCCTTAGTCAAGTCCTAAGAAATGCATCCTATAGCTCGATTGTCACATGAAATGGTTTTGAATTGTAATCATATGCATCATATCCTAATGAATTGAACTTGATATGAGACCTTAATCAGCTGTTAAGCCTCAACCGACTGTTCTACTATCTACCACCTGTAACTAACGCTTTTCCCCCCTGAAACAGCGGCGGCGTTTGATAACACATGCAAATGCTAAGAGCAAGAGTGAGAAATTTCCTCCACCACATCAAGATGGAACACTTGGTTATCCTTTGGGCTCTTCACATCACATTGATCCTATCTTTGATCCCCCTGATGTCCCATTCAGTTCCACAAATTTCTCATATTCAAAAGCACCCATCCAGACATGGTCAGGCCCATTGGTGGACCGAGCTTCAGTTGGTGCTCCAAGAAGAAAGAAACAGAAAGATAGAAGTTCTGCTCAGGTGAAAGAGAAGGAAGGCATGTAATATAATTTCTGCTCATTCGTGAGACTTTTCATGAGGCTGCAAAAGCTGCAGATCCAGCCTTTCATGTATCGTTCCGGGAAAGCCAGTTAAACTTCAAGGAGAGGTAAAATATCTTTAAATTCATTTTTTCTTTGTCCTTGTTCTATTATTTTGTATTGCGCGAGAAGTTGATCTAGTATTGTATATGTTCTTTTGCTTTCTTTTGAAAAACTCTATGTAGGTTAGTGGAAAAAATTAATAAATGTGTTGGGAACTCGGAATTTTGTGTTTCAGGTATTTACTCTGATTTTGTTAGTTCTTGAAGGATTCCTATATATTCCAGTTGTTACTCTTAAGGATTTTCCTCAAGAGCTGTATGTTCCCATGTAATAAGTATTCCAGCTCATGGATATCAAGGTCTGCAGTTGCAGAGTGAATATGTTAATTATTAGCAGAGCAAAATTACACAGACATCATAATTGAGGATAAATTTATGACCTTCCAAATTCCAATGCTTTCAACTGTACAACGTGCACTGATTGTCTTCTTGTTGCTGGTTAGTAGTGAGACAGCCCAACAGGTTATTCTGTTGCCTAGATTGT
The DNA here is from genome assembly GCF_030052815.1 of Hevea brasiliensis. Classification (NCBI taxonomy): domain Eukaryota; kingdom Viridiplantae; phylum Streptophyta; class Magnoliopsida; order Malpighiales; family Euphorbiaceae; genus Hevea; species Hevea brasiliensis. The sequence continues at coordinate 74,514,582 of NC_079507.1, read as the reverse complement.
AACAATGCTGTTCTCATTTGCCCTAAGATACGATGGTGAAAGGCCACTTCAGAAAGCTGCTTTTGTCGCCCTTTGGTGAAGGTATAAAAGGATGTTATAAATGCAATTAATTGTTACCGTTTTATATGAAAATAGCGTTCAGTATCTTTGAGGAGCATCCAATGTCTCTGCAACTGTTTTAGCAGTTCATTCTTTTGGATGGTCTGAAGTCTGAACCCCCAAGGTTGAAAGAGAAAACTATATACCGTTACATAAATTCGTAATATAATTAGAGATTCGTAACCAAGCGAAAGATGAATATTAAAATTTATTGACCAAAGTGAACTATTGCTTTGGTTGTAAAGGAAATGGAATGTGAAGGTTTATATGATATAGCGCATGCTTTGCAACATGAGAAAATTAAATCCCAAACCAGCAGACCAGCAGATGCTATCCAAAAGGATTGTTCCTTTTTGTCTTTCAGCTGAACTCACAATTTTCAAAACGTCAAGCTGACAATCTTTATTCAATCATCATGAAACCATCATCCAACAAAAGCCTCTCTTGATATGTTTCTTTTACTTTTTCCTCAAAAGAGGGTAGGTCGAAGAACAGGAGTAGGAGTGGGTTTGACGGGCAGGTTTGGCAGTCACAGCTTGGAGCAATTTGCTTTACGTGTTCATGTCCATTGTTAACTTTCTAACTTTACTCAAGGAAGTAGTTGGCATGTGTCCTTGAATTTATGCTCTCTATAAGTTTCCAAGTGGTCTGAGCCCAACCTCTCAGAACTCAGAACTATATGCAGCTTTTCAGTAGGAATCTGTTGCCTCCCTTTGCCTCGTCTCCTGCAAAATTCTGGAATTTGCATTCTTTCCAGTGGCACCACAGTGCTAGTAGCCTGCTAAATGAGGCCACCCGAGCCTGTTGATCCTTTATCAGGGCCTGGTTTCCCTGGCGGCTTCTTCAATGGCTTTTTTAGCGCGGTATCAACTTGGTCAGTAACAATTCTATACAATGCTCTCCACACTTGAGTATTTTAATTATTTATTTCATTTTAGACTCCACAATCTTTTAATTGAACTCCAAATTCTGATAATTAGAGCATCTCTTTTTAGGACTAACGTTGAGAGGGCAATGTTTGTGTCCAAAGCAAATCAAAGTTGTAATCTTGCTTTTGAGTGCATATTTAGCATGCTAATATAATTAGTAGTTCATAACAACTAGCTGTTGCGTTATCATTGTATCTGGCAGCTGCAACATCTTATGTTGTTGCTGCTTGTTTCGAGACTGTTTTGGTGCCCCACCAGCACCTCCAGTGGAGCCACCTGCCCCTTCCCCTCCAGCTCCACCTGCTCCTCCTGTGCCTCTTGGTCCTCCTCCACCTGGACCGCCTGGACCTCCTGTTGCCCCACCTGGTCCTCCAGGACCTCCTCCACCCAGTTCTCCTGGTCCTCCAGGACCACCTCCTCCACCCAGGTCTCCTGGTTCTCCAGGACCACCTCCTCCATGATCCCATGACTTCCCAAAATCCTTAGGATCTAACTGTAAGTGATTACTACATGAGGGAAGTTTGAATGATTGTTATCGTGCCTTGAAGATATGCTAAAAGATTGTTAACTTGCTAATCTTATGCTATCAAAAAAGCTTGTTTGATGTGCATGCAATAATACGACATTGTTGAACAAGTATATATAAGTAATCACAATTTACAGAGTGTCATTAAGAACAGTTAATCATTTGTTTTCACTGATCCATACAAATTAATCGCAAATACCCCTTTTCTTTTAATGATCACCATCATTTTTAAACTTTTCATTGATGGGCGGACGTTATACAATGTTGATTGGCTTTGGAGATTTCACAGGCAAATCAATTCAAGGCCTCAGTTGGGCTGTTTAGCCCGAGGCCTGATCCATTGTTGAAATGAATTAAGGCCTAAAATTGCATAAGAGATTCAATTCACTGTATGCTTTGTCCAGTGGTGTACAGTACATGATATTAGGAATGGCAACGGAAAGTTATCTTATTTGAATTTATATTTAATTAATAATTTTATTATTTAAATTCATTTAAAATTCCTAAATTATCAAAATTCAACCTAAATCGTCGTATTTAATTAATATTACAAAAAAAAAAAACTTTTACTTATCAGAAATATATTAACTGATTAATAATGAAAGGAAATTGGCTGTTGAAATCCCCTAACTACTAATCAAGATTCAGGACTTGAGAAACCTAAAATCAAAAGACGGGTCACATCATAAGCAATCAATGAGACCATATTTCCAAGCTCAGTAAGTGAATTATGGCATGAATCCTTGAGCAAACAAACACATGTATGCTTGTTGTTCGGTGTGTCATTTATAGGCCAAAGTACTCGTTGACACTGAATAATGTTTCAATTCTATGAGATATGTAAATAGGGTGAAAAACAACTAATTGCAACATCAAGAAATTTATTAAGAGAAAGAGATGTGCACAAAGGAAACAAATGGTTGTGGGGAATAAGCACCGTCCAATCTTTCATTTTCTTGCCCCCAAAATCAAGATCATCTCTTTTTGAAAAACTAAACTAAATATCTTTGTTGAATCAAATCAACATCAATTTTAAATTAAGATTAACTTTGATTCAATGATGATATAAGTCTTTGTTGGGTAATATCTTAGCCTTGCTCAATAATAATTTTTAAGATAGCATTTAATATTTTGATTATAATTAAAATGTTATATCTTTCATTTCTAATATTTAGTGACATAGAGTTTATACTAGTGTTTAAGGATTGAGGAAGTGATTTATAAAAAATTACCCATTATAACTTTTTAGAAGTTGAGGAAACGTTTTAACCAACAGTTATTTTTATTAAATATTTATGTTTTAACAGTTATATAAACAATTAACTACTAACAGTTAATATGTAACAGTTGATAAAGCATCTAATCATTGCTAAATTAACTAATAGCTACTAGAATAATTAATATTATTGAACATGATCTAATTATTCAAGTAACTTTTAATTATTAAATATTAGTGATTAATTATTTATCTAATAATTTAAAATGAAATTTTTTTTAAAAAAATAATTATTAAATATAAAAATAGTGATATCATTTTATTAATTATTGTTAAAATATTTTTTAATTTTTAAAAATTAAGAGAATAATTTTTTTATAAATTATTTTTTTAATATTTAAATATTAATATAAATATTATTTTATAAAATATTATAAATAAAAAAATAAGTATTTTGATTATATGAACTAAATTTATTCACTTGGTAAATGTGTAATTGATTTTTCATTTCATAAAGTTGTCTTATATTTTTAAAGTTTATGCTTAATTTGTCGTTTATTACAAATGATCCGAACAATGCGGTTGAGTTGGGGTCGATAGAAAACAGAGAAACATGTGGTTGAAATTAGGCAGTCTGTAAAAGTGACACGTGGCAGATGCTATTCAGTTCACCACTGCCCCCTGACGGTTGGCTCCGGAAAAAGCGCGTCTGTTGGAGCTCACCATCTCCGGCTCAAGGGAAATTAGAAAGAGAAAAAGCGAAATCATCCCTCCATTTTTCTCGTTTCCTATTCGATATTTTCTTATCCAAACATAAATTTTTCTTTCTATTTTTGGCGCTCTCTGTACCTGATTTAAGGCCGATTCACCTACCAGATTTTAGAACGCCGGATAACTTTATTTTTTATTTGGTTTTTATTCCCTGAAATATTTCAGATTTTTGGATATGGAGGTGTCGGTGATCGGAAGCTCTCAGGCTACTGTTTGCACAAGCGAATTAGTGCATGGAGAGCAGAGGTTCTGTGTTCCTCGAAGACGCTCTAGTGTTTCTTTCTTTCATCCAGGAACGAGGTGGAGCAACTCTGGCCTTCGCTTTACCTTAAATGCGATTCAAGCAGAACCCTTCCGGTCCGACAACCTTTCGATTCGGGGTTGTGCTTCCAGGTCCAAATCAGTATGTTTCTTTCTTTTTTATTCATATATATATATATATATATATATATATATATATATATATATATATATATATATATATATATATATATATGTATGTATTTTCCCTCTTTTATTTAAAGGGTAGATCTTGATATTATTCCTGAGCTCTGCTTTAATACATGTTAAATAAATATTTATGCTTGAAAATCGGAAAGGAAATCAATTTGTTAAATTTTGAAGTCCTAGAATGAAAAATCTAGTCAATTGAAGCTGGGTGGAATTGATGTTTCATAGATTACAAAAAGAAAGCAAACAATAATCGATTTTTGTGCTATAATGTTCGTTTTTATAGCAGTTTGTCAGTTTTGGCTGCAAGATTTTAATGCAAAGTTCTCTTATAATCGTCTTTTGCAGCTTGATGATGTAAGATTATTTGTTGGGCTGCCCTTTGATGCAGTTTCTGAATGCAATACGATCAACCATGCAAAAGCAATCTCAGCAGGACTTAAAGCTTTGAAATTATTGGGGGTTGAGGGCGTAGAGATGCCTGTGTGGTGGGGAATAGCTGAGAAGGAAGCGATGGGCAAGTACAAGTGGGAAGGCTACCTTACTCTTGCAGAGATGGTTCAGGATGCAGGTCTCAAGCTTCATGTCTCACTCTGCTTCCATGCTAATGAAGAACTTAAAATCCCACTCCCTGAGTGGGTATCCCGTATTGGTGAGTCAGATCCTGGTATTTTCTTTGCGGATAGGTCAGGGCATCATTTCAGAGAGTGCTTGTCTTTGGCTGTTGATGATCTTCCTGTTCTTGATGGTAAGACACCGGTCCAAGTTTACCAGCAATTTTGCAAGAGCTTCAAGTCTTCATTCTCGGGTTTCATGGGTTCTACAATCATAGTAAGAATTTTTTTATTCATTAACTCTATAACTAAGGAGTAAATATATTAAGATTTGGCGTATTGTCCTCGGCTTATTGATTGCTGCTTTCGCAGGGCATAAAAATGGGACTTGGTCCAAATGGTGAACTACGATTTCCTTCTCATAGTCGTGTAGGCAAAAGTTGCAAAATCCTAGGAGTTGGGGAGTTTCAATGTTATGACAAAAATATGCTTAACTTTCTAAAGCAACATGCCGAGGCAACGGGAAATCCGTTATGGGGATTTGGTGGTCCCCATGATGCCCCCAGTTACGACCAGATGCCAAACTCTAACAGCTTCTTTAAGGACCATGGAGGATCGTGGGAGTCTCCATATGGTAACTTCTTCCTTTCCTGGTATTCAAGTCAGCTCTTGTCTCACGGAAATCGTCTCCTTTCCCTTGCCTCTGATGAGTTTGGCGGCTCTACTGTGACAACTTATGGCGAAGTCCCACTCATTCACTCTTTGTTCAAAACTCGCAGTCACCCTTGTGAGCTAACGGCTGGGTTTTATAACACAGACAATAGAGATGGCTATGAGGCAGTTGCGGAGATGTTTGCAAGGAATTCGTGTAAAATGATTTTACCAGGAATGAACCTGTCGGATGAACATCAGCCGCAGGAGTCCCTGTCGAGCCCAGAGTTATTACTTGCACAAATTAGAACAGCTTGCAGAAAGTACGGGGTTGTTGTTTCTGGCCAGAACTCATTGGTTTCTAAAGCTTCCCATCATTTCGAGAAGATGAGGAAAAATGTGTTGGGTGAGAATGTAGTAGATTCGTTCACATATCAGAGAATGGGAGCTGAATTTTTCTCACCAGAGCATTTTCCTGCTTTCACTGAGTTTGTTAGAAGCCTTAATCTACCAGAAAAGCATGCAGATGATCTTCCCGAGGAAGAGGAAGAAGTTGCTGAATCTCTACAGAGAAGTTCAGAATCAAGCATTCAAATGCAAGCTGCTTAGTATGAAGTGCACATGCATATGTATATATGAAATATTATTTTGCAGTTATCATTGTATCAGGCAAATCATACAAGAGTAGTAGTTGCATTTTGTAAATTATGAAATTCTTTGCCAAATGATACTTTCCCTTTTCTATCATTCTCATGGCTGCTATTAAATAATGGTAATCGAGTTGAAAACAAATTTCAGAGAACTGCGTAAGCATGGTCATTCAGCAAGATTTTTAATTACTATAAAACCAAAATTTCGGAGAACTGCACAGGTGTCTGTCTACTGGATTACTTGATTTTCCTAGGCACTCAGCTTTTTTCAACGTTTCCTATATGTGCACAAACCAGAACACAACCTAGCTTTGAGCACATGAACAACAAAACACATAAATCAGCATATTTAGCTTTCCGAGTGTTTGACATCATGGCTGGTTCGTAAATCCTCTGAGAGCTTATTTGGAATTGCTGACAAAAAAATCACTACTATAAATATACTAATTAGAGAGTATTAAAAAATAATTTAAAATTAAAATTAATAAATTTTAATAATAAAAACACTAAAATAATAAAACAACTTTTTTCAAATTAAATATTACCTTTCGAAAAACAATTTTGAAACAATGCCCAACAGGCATTAAGAGAATTGGATAGATTGTTATTGGTGAATGTATCTTATCTTTCTCAGTAATGAGAACGATCATTTGAAGTTATATATATATATAAAAAAAACAAAAGGTCAGTTTTTGCATTTTGCTAAATAACAACAATAGCTAATATCTATCAGATATGCATCCTAGCATTTCAGAGAATCATTAACGCAATCAAGTTACAGGAGCACTAAAAAATGCACATACTTGCACAATATTATTATTATTATATACACAGCAAAATATATACCGTGAATGACAAAGTTCCAATATTATAAGCTGAAAGTCTACGGTCTACAATTCAACTGACTAGATTTCAAAATCCACATAATCAAAATCTCGAACAAGCTGCAGTCTTTCCATTTAATTTGCAAAAATGCTCCATATGCAATCTAATCCCACAGGACAAGCTGCAGTCTCTCTGTTGCATCACCACAGGGACCCTGGCTGAACCTTGGAACTTTGCACCTGGGCCAAAGAAGATGAGGTCAGTTAAGCTCATTGGGGTAAGTTTTCACATGTATGATGGTGACGATTCTTGGCCTGCTAGTGAGGACAGATTAGCTACTGAATATGGTTTAACTTTTCTATGCTTGAAGTCCATCTGTTATTATTGAATTGTAGTCTTGTACAGTGTTAGACAACTGCAATAGAGAATTACTATTAACCTAGGCATTCTCATCCATTTTGAAGTTTGATGCTAGGATCAGTATATATCTGGTTAACATGTTATCCATTAAATGATCCCAATAAGCCTGGAGCTCAGCAAGACTTGATAATTGGCAAAATTGGACAAAAGGGAATCCAAAGCAGCAGAGTTACAAAAAGATATTCTTTTGTGGTTCAACAAATATCTATATAGTGCCGCTTCTCGGTGTTTTAGATGCACAATAAGAGACTACAAACCTGTTTGATCATCATTCACAAGCAATCTTGGTGTCAAAGCTGCTGAGGCAAATTGCAAATGCTTGGAATGCGGAGACTGGGTACCGGTAATCCATGGTAAACAAATCCTTTCCCACTTTCCCAAATTGAAGGATGATCTTCTCATGTTCTGGACCAGCAGGTCCATTTTCTGGGGAAGCAACCAGCTGAAAGTTTTTAACTGAAGCAACTGTCACTCGTCCATGGAAGTTTAAACACCAACACTGAAGCTGCTCATGCCACCTTGGAGCCTTGTTTTTCAGTACCAATGCTCCATCTTTCTGACTGGACAAAGGTCCTGATAGAAAATTCTCTGCACAGTTTGGTTTTGAAAGGAAGAATGGGAGTGATGGAAAGAAATCTACACTGTGATGAGAAAACTCAGTCTGTGTGGGGGCCACTCCACCAGGTTGAATAGAAGTGGCCGGGATACCATCCATAACACACTGCATTCTCCTAGGACCCCTGTTTTTTTAATATACAATGAACTTCATAAGTATTAGCTAGCCTGTAGAAAAGCAAGCTTACTAACTTATTAATTTGGTTGCACCACACTGCTACTGCCAGCAGAAAATCACAGTTCAACAAATTTACTAGTTGAGTGACACTGAATTGAGGAAGATAACAACTAGTCTGTTTCTTATCAAAGTAAATCTATAAATGCATATACTAAAATCTTACCTGGAACCCAACACATTCAATTCATATGAGAGGTGTGCCACAGGATAGTTGCCAGCAGGGACCCTAGGTGAAACTTGTTTCAAATTTACTAGCCTAGTGGAGCGACTTTTTGTCATCTTTGCCCCAGCATGAGGGAGCTGCCCATCAAAAACTGTGAACTTGGTTCCCCAAAAATTTGATCTTGCCAAAAGGAAGAGAAGATGTTAAAGATTTTAGCAAATATGAGTAAGAAAATAGAAGTTGTACTCTATGAAAGTCATATTATACCTTAGCTTCCCAACATAAGTACTACTTCCCTTTGACATATTGTCAGCATCTAGAGAGATGATATAATCCGTGAAGGTGGGGCGTCTACACTTGCGAGCAGCAAGAAGGAACTTTCCATCATCAGCTAGTGCTGCATTAGGGAAAAATGAAAGTAAGTTCAATTCAACGACTACCAGGATTAAGATAGCCTATTCCTCATACAATCAAGAGCTTAATCACATTGACTATTTAGACAACCCATCTAAATAAAACAAGGATCAGTGATGGTGAATTTTATAAATTGTGATCTGATGTAAAAATAATCTCAGAAGAAATAAGTAATGAGAACCAAATTCTCACCATTTGTTAAACTGAGGTAGAGATAGTACGTTTGAGTGGACCGGCACCGCTTTATAAAGCACTGGAGGAGAAAATCCCTTGGACCAGGCTGCAAACAATGGCCATAAAATGTGACAATGCATGACAAGGAGACTCCAAATGAAAAGAAAAGTTTATAATGAAATCTAAACTCAAAAAAGCAGCCATTATATAGTTCTCATATCGCAACCCACAACACTTAAAGAACTAGAGGTTCATCAGCATGAGCATTAATCAGAATATATCTCAAGGCACAAAAAACTACAAACATTTTTTATAATTAGGAAAATTAGAAACCATAGAAGAAAATATCCACATCAGTTTTGCCAAAGTTGCAGCTAAAAAAGCATTGGACCTGCGCTACTGAAGCAAAAGGTGGTCCCTAAAGGGGACGCAACACTTTATAAGGGAAGTTTTCAAGCAATTTCCAGTGTAAACCTCACAGCAATTGGGAAATTGTCGTGCTTGGAAAAGGTGGTCCCAACTCCCAAGCTCTTGCAATTAGTAGTTACACATGAAATTGTTGAAAACTTCATCCAGAAATATCCTGAACAAACAAGCTGCCATAAACACCACGGTAAGGCTCAAGACATGCTGATATCACTTCCCACACAACTTTCCCAATATACAGAAATCGGAGATCAACAGCAAGTCAATACTTATCCATACCAACTTTTATATCACGGACCGAAAGAACATGAAAAAAACTACATGTCTCAGACAACCACAAATGACTAATTGAATCGCCAGGCAAAAATATTACAAGTTATTGAAATCAGGATTTAGAAGAGAAATCACAATTCCTTGTATTCCGAAATTAGCCGTTGTGAGCATGTTTCCACCAGATTGCAACCAAACTACACTGGGAAAAACGCTCTTTGAAATGAAAGAAACAATACCTGTATAGGAACAGCTCTTTTCGAATCACAGAGAAAAATTTTACTCAGTTAATCCATTCGAACCCCTCCAAGAAAAGAACAAAAAGCATGGATTTTTTTCAGAATCCCAAAAAGAACAATTGCACAACATCAACCGGAAACAATTGAGCTGAGTTTATATGCCCATAATTTGAACTCAATCCACAATTTCGCCGCCAATAACAAATCAAAGACACAATTTTTCTAGGTTAAATTACCTCCATACATTTAAAAAAAAAAAAATTCCTAATTTTACAAATCATAACAGCACGCATATTTGGTAAGTGGGGTACCTGCTTGACGGAGATGGGGAAAGTAAGCCTGCCGGAAAGTTCAGGGACTTTAACTAGATCCTTAGTGATGTGTCTCCAGGTCCTGCAAACACCCGCACAAGCCACCACACTTTTTCTGGGTGGCCAACTGCTTTCCGATGCTTCTATTCTCAATAGAACCTCTCTTAAGAGCTCCTGTGGCATGTTTGCCCAGGAAGACGTATCCCCTCCACGCCACTCCTCCGCCTCCGGCGCCGGCCCTTCCTGCACCACCCGGTGGGACCTCGACCTTATTATCATATTCCTAATTGCAGACATTTTTCCACCCTGTTCTTCCCAACAAAAGAAAACAAAAATCTAGAAACTGTAATATAATATTAAATTACCCAAGAACATTGAATCCCATGTCTTTAAATATGGATTTTTGTTGGGTCTGGTAGGAGAAAGAGAATGACTGTTTTTTCAACGAAGATAAAAGGAGAGACAGAGAGAGCGAGAGAGAGAGAGAGAGAGAGAGAGTTGAGGGGAAGTGGTCAGTGGTAGGAGGCTGAATCATATGGTCTGCTTGTTTAATGATACCACTTATAGTTTTAGTACCTTATCCTCTAATTTTTTTTTTTTTCATCCTAATTCCATTTTTTTTAAAACAATCTGCCTTTTATTTTAAATATATTATAATTTAATTTTAATTTTAATTTTAATTCAAAATCTCATAATTCTAAACAAACTCTAACACCATCATCTATTCAACGTGAAATTATACAATACATTTGCAATTCTATATGGGATAACTTGAGTGTAATAGCTATCTAATTAGCATTAAATATACATACATAAATGGATCCTATAAAAGTGGAACTATAATATAATTTTTTTTCAATTAATTTTAATAATTATAATTATTTATATATTAATTTTATAATAACTAATCATTTCATCTAACTTACTTACATAAAATCATTCGTTCATTATAAAATTATTTTTTATTCAATATTTATATAATATTCATAAAAATTATCATTAGATTAATTATTAAATATAAAAATAATATTATTATTTTATTTAATTTTAATTAATTAAATTAATCTTTTAAATTATAAAAAAATAATATTTTAATTATAATTAAAATACTAAATATTATCTCTGCAAAAACTTTAAGGTAACGTTTATTTTTTTATTTATTTAATTTGATGGGTTTGAGAATTGTCTAGCGTCTGCATCCACCTTGCTAATCATTCATTAGAAATCAAATGGTTTAAGCAAACAATAATTAGGGATTAATGAAAGGTAATTAAGAGAAGCAGTGGGTGATTAGGAGGGCCCACATCAATAATGAAATGTCCTGACCTAGTAATATCTAAACGTGGGGACCACACACACACGAGGATGAAGAAGAAAAGACATTTCTCTTATCTCCCTCTCAGTCTCAGACCGTGGGCGGATAGCACAACCTAAATGCTGTCTGTGCTTGCTCTTGCTTGGCGTCTCCGATTATTCCTTCCGTGTGCAACCGGTCACCTTTAACTTAATTTAATTTAAAATTAAAATAAAATATAAAGGAAATTATTCCCATATTATATCATAAAATTAAGAGGGGAGAACCAAATTTGACAATTAGAGTCGTAATTATAGTTTAATTTAGACTTTTAAATCATTAATCAGTTTTGAGTTTAACTCAAATTATAACTCAACTCAATTCAACTCAATTAAGCCTTTATCCCAAAAATTTAGGGTCGACTATATGGATTCGCTTTCTCCACTCTGAACGATTTTGGGTTAAATCATCATAAATGGATAATTGTTGTCTACTCTCATCCAAGTTTTCTTTCTATCCTCTAACCTAATGTGCTCTACTTGTCTAACTGAGCTCCCCTGATGTACGCGCTCACAACACCAAACCACCTCAATTTCTCTCAACTTATCTTCAATTTCTCTAATACTCTCATTATGGACTTCATCTAGTCTAGTATGGCCACTCATCCACCTTAACATTCTCATATCTGCAACTCTTATCTTAGATGTTTCAATTTATTATCTTACGATCACATAAAACTTAATCTTGTCACACCTACTTCATCTATCGATAACTCATTGGATTTTGAAATAATTTTCTTATTTTTGATAAGTGGTGAGCATTTCTAATAAGTATTTAAAACATGTAATTAAGTGGAAAGCTAGTTGGAAATTTTAGCCCATTTTATTTTTACGCAAATTTTAAAAAAAAAGCACTTCTAAAAATTTTTCTCAACTACTACTTCAATTTCACAATCAAACTCAATCAATTTCACAATCATTTCAATAAATTTTTCAAGTTCAAAATTCAATAATCCTCAGCATACTAGCAACACATTTCATTTAAATTAAATAAAATAGTTGTACTCATATTTCATTAGAGACAAAACAATTTATATACATTCTTACAAATTTATATCAAAAGAAACACAAACTAAACTTTATTACAAACTTCATACAAATTTTTGTACAAGCTACTCAATACCCATTTACATGTCCATACATTTATATGCAATACATACATCAAAAGAAATATTTACAGTTATGGTATAAATTATACCCGAAGACTTTAAGCTGATAACTCCTCACACCTCAAGTGTACAACATACTAAAATAATCTTTATGCAGAATATAAATCACATTTATTCAAAAATTTAACTAAACATGAGCATTAAACACAAAACATGAATTATGAAATTTTAATGCAAACTAAGTTCATTTCGAAGTATCAAAACACATTTCATAAAATCCAAGATCATGCCATTCAAACAAATAGAATCTCAATAAGAGAAATCACATCACAAGGCTAGCTAGCTCAAATATATGGATATCCATTCACATCCTCTTCCACACCTCAACACTTCTCTAGAGAAGGAATTAAAATTAAACTAATTACCTCCACTAGTCAGGTGTTCAAATATATGGTCATGACACTGTGGTTTCAAAACTTATCTTAACAATTTGCTAAACATTGTCATTTCAATATACATAATAACTTTCAACAATTTAAATCAAAACATCATAAGAATGCCATAATTTAATATTTCACATTATTCAAAACAAAGCAAAAGATGATTATAAAAATATACAAACCTCAAACGAGTCGCCTATTGGCCTTGACTCGACTCCTGTGATTCTTTTCCACTGAAATACACAATTTCACAGTGTTTCAGTACCATAACTTAGCATAAATCCAATAATAAATTTAACTTCAAAATTCGACGTTCTTGAAATTTTGTGTTTCGGGTTACTATTCACTGCACTATTCAAGTCAATTTATTGACTTTCTAAGGCTTAATAGGTATGAAAATTCCAACTTCACCCACATACCACATTTTGGTCACTAAACTTGTTGGTTTTGGTCATTTTCTCAAAACTTAGGCCTTTTAGGCAAAATTGCCAAATTTTCAATTTTGGTGTCCCTAATTGTACTGTTTCATTGGTCAAATTTGGCAAAACTTTCTTCATAGAAAATGTTCCTTATTGTCTTAAGTTTATTCTTCTTTTGAATCACCCCAATTGGAGTTTTGTAGCTCAAGTTATAAGCAAATTATATTTATTTATTCGCAGATTATTGATTCCAACTTCGTTCAGCAATTTGATCAAGTTAGATCCATAATTTGGTCTAATTTTCTTCATATGAAATGTTCTACTATGTCTTAGGTTTCCATAGGTTCAAGAATCACCTAAATTGGAGTTTTCTAGAGAGAGTTATAGCCATTGAAACTTTAATATGGAAATCTTTGATTGGGTTAATGGCATAATTTGGGTTGGTGTTCTTCATAAAAGTTTTAGATTTATATCTTATCTAATTACTGGTAAATTTTCAGGTCATTTTGACCTGCCTAGCTCATGTTATGACCAAATGAACAAACACTGTTGATTTGGTCGCGATTTTCCGACTTCGGCCACTTTGTTCACTAGGTTTTAGTCACTTTTTGGGCAGGCTTCCTAAATGAAAATTGTGTCATTTAGTGCCTATTTTCATCCCCAATTGATCCCATATCCATTGGACTTGTAAAATTTCATTTTTGGTCCCTCAAAGGAGGTTTTGTTAGTCATGCTTCATAGCCAATCCGAATTGGCTTTTTATTCCAACACTTCTAACACACTTAATTAGGTCACAAATGACCATTTCTCACTTTACATTAGGTCAAAAACACCATTTACAAGTTTTTCACATTTTTGGTCTCCAAACCCTAATGTCCAAAACCCTAAGTTTGTCCAATCTTCACAATTCATGTAATCTAATTATACAATTCACATATCTAACATCTACTCACCAAGATTTCATGTTTAGCCTAACTAAATACCATCAAAACCTTAAGGTTCCATGGCTGCCACATTCTCTCTTTCCTTATTTAAGCATGGTTTCCTTTATTTCTAATGCAATTTCATCACACATAAACTTAAATTCATGAGTTCAATAAGAATCTAACTTGAAGTTGCACTTACCTCAATTTGTAGATTCCCTAGTTCTTCAATTCTCCAAGTTTTCTCTCCCTTCTTGCTCCCAAAGTGTTTATCTAGGTTTAAGGGTAAGATTTAATGTTGGGATTTAGGGGATTTATGAAAAGGAACCAAAGAGTTCAAGCTTTTGTTCCTTAAAAATGGTGGAAGAAAAAAATGAGAAAGAGTGGAGAGAAAATTGGGACGACACTTAGAAAGAAGAAGACCAAAAAGTGATTTTTTTTCTTTTTTTTTTTGTTATTTTATGTCTTATTAACAAGAATTAACTTGGTCAATTTGGGTAGGCAAATTAAAATTGTATTTTGACATCATTTTAATGTCATAAAGTGATGTAATTAGCTTTTTCTTTTCTTTTCCTTTTTTTTTATTTTTCTATTAGTTCTTTAATTTAATTCCCAACTCCAAAATTTTCTTTTCTAATTTTATTTGGTCAATTGACCAAATTGCCCCTACGCCTCATCCTGCTTACAATTAATTCCATATTTCTAATTATTTGTTTCATGATTTATAAGGGTCCTAAGGTGTCACATTTTACGATTATTTGAGTTTAAAATGACTTTGCAGTCATTCAAAGGTCACCCATTTTTCTTATTTATACTTAACTAATTGAACATTACTAATTATTTGTGTTTATGGCTTCTCTAATTGACTTAAGTGTGGTTCTAATCTCCTTAATTGTCGAAATCTACCAGTTATGCAAACGGGGTGTTATAATTCTCCCCCTTAAAATAAATTTCGTCTCAAAATTTTACTTGGTACTAATCTGTGTTGTCTCCTCATGTCCTCTTCTCGTTCCCAAGTAGCCTCCTGGCCCGAATGATGATTCCACAGCACTTTCACCAATGGTATATGCTTGTTCCGTAGCTGCTTCACCTCATAAGCCAAAATCCCTATGGGTTCTTCTTCGTATGTGAGGTCTGGATTCACTTCAATTTCCTCTACTGGTAGTACATGAGATGGGTCTGATCGATACCTCCTCAACATAGACACATGGAAGACATTATGTATCTTCTCCAACTCTGGAGGTAGTGCCAACCGATATGCCAAAGGACCCACCCTTTCCACCTCATATGGCCCAATGAAAGGGGACTCCTCATCCTTCTCTTCCAAGGAGAAACTTTGAGGAAAACTTTCTCACCCACTACATACTCAAGATCCCTTCTCTTCAGATCAATGTAGGACTTAGTCGATCTCGGATCACCTTGATCTTCTCCTCACAATTTGGTCCAATCATCTTTCACGTTATCCCAACACAACGGGGTTCTACATTTTCTGCCATACAAAGCTTCATATGGAGGCATCTCAATGCTTGATTGGTAGCTGTTGTTGTAAGCAAACTCAATCAAAGGTAAGTGTGTATTCCAACTGCCCTCAAACTCAATCACAAAAGCCCGTAGCATGTTCTCCAAAATTTGAATTACCCTCTCGGGTGGCCATCGGATGGAACGATCGTTCAATCTAGTTCCTAGGGCT
Source organism: Hevea brasiliensis (assembly GCF_030052815.1). Taxonomy (NCBI): domain Eukaryota; kingdom Viridiplantae; phylum Streptophyta; class Magnoliopsida; order Malpighiales; family Euphorbiaceae; genus Hevea; species Hevea brasiliensis. The sequence continues at coordinate 74,498,767 of NC_079507.1, read as the reverse complement.
CTCAAGACTACCCGAATCTAGAAGTGAACCTAGGATCTGGATAAGATGGATACCGCACTCCATGCGCCTCACAATCTCATCAATGTACAACTTGGCCAATCAGTCCATCCAAATGAGCAGACTTGGTCAGTCTGTCAACAATGACCGAAACCGCATCATGACTCTTCTGTGTCCTCGGAAGTCCCATCACAAAATCTAAGTCACTTTTTGGGCAGGCTTCCTAAATGAAAATTGTGTCATTTAGTGCCTATTTTCATCCCCAATTGATCCCATATCCATTGGACTTGTAAAATTTCATTTTTGGTCCCTCAAAGGAGGTTTTTTTGTCATGCTTCATAGCCAATCCGAATTGGCTTTTGATTCCAACACTTCTAACACATTTAATTAGGTCACAAATGACCATTTCTCACTTTACATTAGGTCAAAAACACCATTTACAAGTTTTTCACATTTTTGGTCTCCAAACCCTAATGTCCAAAACCCTAAGTTTGTCCAATCTTCACAATTCATGTAATCTAATTATACAATTCACATATCTAACATCTACTCACCAAGATTTCATGTTTAGCCTAACTAAATACCATCAAAACCTTAAGGTTCCATGGCTGCCACATTCTCTCTTTCCTTATTTAAGCATGGTTTCCTTTATTTCTAATGCAATTTCATCACACATAAACTTAAATTCATGAGTTCAATAAGAATCTAACTTGAAGTTGCACTTACCTCAATTTGTAGATTCCCTAGTTCTTCAATTCTCCAAGTTTTCTCTCCCTTCTTGCTCCCAAAGTGTTTATCTAGGTTTAAGGGTAAGATTTAATGTTGGGATTTAGGGGATTTATGAAAAGGAACCAAAGAGTTCAAGCTTTTGTTCCTTAAAAATGGTGGAAGAAAAAAATGAGAAAGAGTGGAGAGAAAATTGGGACGACACTTAGAAAGAAGAAGACCAAAAAGTGATTTTTTTTCTTTTTTTTTTTGTTATTTTATGTCTTATTAACAAGAATTAACTTGGTCAATTTGGGTAGGCAAATTAAAATTGTATTTTGACATCATTTTAATGTCATAAAGTGATGTAATTAGCTTTTTCTTTTCTTTTCCTTTTTTTTTTATTTTTCTATTAGTTCTTTAATTTAATTCCCAACTCCAAAATTTTCTTTTCTCTAATTTTATTTGGGTCAATTGACCAAATTGCCCATTAATTCCATATTTCTTACCTAATTATTTGTTTCATGATTTTCGTTTATAAGGGTCCTAAGGACCGCGGTGTCACATTTTATTTGAGTTTAAAATGACTTTGCAGTCATTCAGAAGGTCACCCATCGTGACTCTCGCTTAACTTCTTCTGCTTTTCTTATTTATACTTAACTAATTGAACATTACTAATTATTTGTGTTTATGGCTTCTCTAATTGACTTAAGTGTGGTTCTAATCTCCTTAATTGTCCGAAATCTACATGCAAACGGGGTGTTATAATTCTCCCCCTTAAAATAAATTTCGTCTCAAAATTTTACTTGGTACTAATCTAATAGGGTGTTGTCTCCTCATGTCCTCTTCTCGCTCCCAAGTAGCCTCAATGATGATTCCACACTTTCACCAATGGTATATGCTTGTTTCACCTCATAAGCCAAAATCCCTATGGGTTCTTCTTCGTATGTGAGGTCCGGATTCACTTCAATTTCTCAGTACATGAGATGGGTCGATACCTCCTCAACATAGACACATGGAAGACATTATGTATCTTCTCCAACTCGAGGTAGTGCCAACCGATATGCCAAAGGACCCACCCTTTCCGTAACCTCATATGGCCCAATGAAAGGGGACTCGCTTCCCAATCTCATAATTCTCTTCCAAGGAGAAACTTTGAGGAAAACTTTCTCACCCACTACATACTCAATATCCCTTCTCTTCAGATCAATGTAGGACTTCTAACGGTCTGATGCAGTCTTAAGTCGATCTCGGATCACCTTGATCTTCTCCTCAGTCTGCTGAACAATTTCGGGTCCAATCATCTTTCTTTTGCCCACGTTATCCCAACACAACGGGGTTCTACATTTTCTGCCATACAAAGCTTCATATGGAGGCATCCCAATGCTTGATTGGTAGCTGTTGTTGTAAGCAAACTCAATCAAAGGTAAGTGTGTATTCCAACTGCCCTCAAACTCAATCACAAAAGCCCGTAGCATGTTCTCCAAAATTTGAATTACCCTCTCGGATGGAATGCGATCGTTCAATCTAGTTCCTAGGGCTCTCAAGACTACCCGAATCTAGAAGTGAACCTAGGATCTGATAAGATGGATAGCACTCCATGCGCTCACAATCTCATCAATGTACAACTTGGCCAATCTTTCTAAAGTCCATCCAAATGAGCATGACCAAACCGCATCATGACTCTTAATCCCATCACAAAATCCATCGTTATTCTCTCCCATTTCCATTCGTAGTGGATGTAATAACGGTACTTGATGCTCTACCTTCACACAAATTAGGCATTTGGATACAAACTCGCCACATCTCTTTTCATACCCATCCACATGCTCCTTTAGCCCTCTATACATTTTTGTGCCACGTGCATGGCAAAGGAGACTCATGTGCTTCCTTCAAAATGATCTTCCTCAATTCAACATCATTAGGAACACATATTTGTAGCAAGAGACCATCATCTCCGATTGAGAATTGACTTCTTCCAACAAATGCATTCTAACTGATCAATCAATATGCAATGCAACTGCCATCTGCCCATCATCATTAATCTTTAAGCTGGCATGCAATGATCTCAACTCATGTATCAAAGACAAAGGAGTAACCCGTAGACTTGCCATAGTCTTGCGACTTAAGGCGTCAGCCACAACATTAGCTTTTCCTGGCTAATAGTCTATCAGACAATCATAGTCTTTTATCAACTCTAACCATCTCTTCTGTCTCAAATTCAGCTCTTTTTGGGTGCCCAAATACTTTAAACTCTTATGATCTGTGTAGATGTAACACTTTTCCCCATACAAATAGTGCCTCCAGATCTTAAGAGCAAACACAATAGCTGCAAGCTCCAAATCATGTGTTGGATAATTCCTCTCATGCGGTTTTAGCTGGCGTGATGCATAGGCAATGATATTTCGATCTTGCATCAATACACAACCTAACCCATTATGAGAAGCATCACTATATACTGTATATTCTTTACCCGGAGTAGGTAAAGCCAGGACTGGAGCTTCAATTAAACATCTCTTCAATTCATCAAAACTCTGCTGGCATTTGTTTGTCCACTGAAATTTCACATCTTTTCGAAGTAGCTTGGTCAATGGAGATGCCAATATGGAGAATCCTTTCACAAACCGAAACCTTCTATCTTACTTGGATCTACCTTGATGCCCTCTTCTGACACTATGTACCCCAAAAAGGATATCTCCTTCAGCCAAAATTCACATTTCGACAATTTGGCATATATCTGCTTTTCTCAAAGTATGTCTATCATGCTCTTCTGCATTCCTCGAATAGACCAATATATCATCTATGAATACCACAACAAAGAGGTATGGTCCAAGATAGTGTTCATCGATCCATAAAAGCATTTTAGCATTAGTTAAAATGGCATAACCAAAAACTCATAATGGCCATTTTAGCAATACTCTACTCTTGTACTTTCAACCGATAATAACTCGATCTCAAGTCAATTTTGAAGAACAATCAAACAAGTCATCAATGCGGGCAATGGATATTTATTGTCACCTTATTCAAATAATCAATGCATAATCGGAGAGTGCCATCCTTCTTCTTAACAAACAATGCGCTCCCAAGGTGACACACTAGGCGGATAAAGCCCTTGTTAAGCAATTCTTGCAATTGCACTTTCAACTCCTTCAATTCTCGTGCCATTCATGGTGTTATGGAGATTGGTTCCACACTGTGCATAACATCAATCTCAAATTGCACCTCTCTTTTTGGAGGTAATTAATTCATTAGGAAATACATCCGAAAATCACATGGATGTCCTCAATGACTACCCACTTGGGTGTCTATCACATGTGCCAAGTACGTCTCACACCCTTTCCTAATCATTTTTAATGATGTTTGATGGCGAAATGCCTCTCCCATGTATTAACAAAGGGAGACCAAAAGTGAATCATGGCATGATGCAATCCATGCCCAAGATGATATCATACTCTCAAGGGCATTTCAATCAAGTCCGACAGAAAACATGTCCTTGGATCACCAAAGGTCTATAAATTCTCCTGACCTCTTGTCCTAACGGACTAGTTACTAGCACTTCAAAACCCATTTGCACACATGGAACTATACTAGCACTAACATATGAATGGGTTGAAATCAAACAATACAAATACTTCTTGATCGAGATAGAGAATGTACACCACATCAGTCTTAGCCTCTTCTCGTCTCATTGTGTAGATTGAAGCACTTATAGATCCTCGAGGACCAAATCTCAAGACGGAGCACTAGTGCCTCTTGCTAAATGACCCTTGCCTGGCCCAATAGCATTCTCCATGAATCTTACCGATTTTTCTTTCAAGTGCTTGAGACATAAGCTAATCCCACAACTTGCATCCTTATCTCAAATCTCTTGCATCTTGCAGTAAGGAGACTCATAATGACTTGAGAACTCCCTCTCATACTAAAATTCTTGTAGTTTCTTATCAACATATGCATCCGATGTATTTCTATCTAAACTCTCGATGAAGTCATCCTGTGTCAAGATCGGGATGGTCTTCCACCAATCATATGCATCCTCGCGATGGCGACACAGATACTCAAACTTCAACTCATCTTGGCAAGACAACTTCTTAAATACTCTGCCCATTCTTTCAAGCCATTGCTCGCCTCTAAAGGGTCCATCAGATTCCTTAAATTCTGCCCATACTTGTTTATCATATTGTTGGAGGCAAGGTAGTTGGGGTGGAGCTTTATTGAAACATTGTCAACAAAGTGATCCTTCTTCCATTTCAATCAAGTAGGGTATCTCTGAACAAATAACACATGGAGATTTCTCCGTTAGTTCATATTTATGATGTAATGCATGTAACAAAAATAGACATTGAGCAATTGTACTTAACAAAGAAAGACACAAATTCATAAGTTAAAACATACTTCAAAAACCTAAAACATGTCACACCTTAGGCATAACATGATCCCGTAGAATACCTAATTTTCACGAATGGGGTTGGGACGTGCTTGTTCAACCGGTGGAAACCGTGTCCCACATCGAAGAAAAGATTTGGGCCATATATGTGGGAGCCTTCCTCAATTGGGAATGAAACCTCCCAAGGGATAAGAGGCCCATGGGCCAAAGCGGACAATACTAATCGGAGAAGGATCAATTTAGTATCTGTGTGGTGCGAGGACGCACGGGCTTGTCACGACCGATGGGGTTGGGACGTGCTTGTTCAACCGGTGAAAACGAAGAAAAGATTTGGGCCATATATGTTTGGGAATGAAACCTCCCAAGGGACAAATTCGTGAGGCCCATAGGCTAAAGCGGACAATACTAACTGGAGAAGGATCGGGCTGTTACACTAATGAACTACCGAACTTTACCTACCGATAACTCATTAAGTACCCTACAAGGGATTTTGAAATAATTTTCTTATTTTTGATAAGTGGTGAGCATTTCTAATAAGTATTTAAAACATGTAATTAAGTGGAAAGCTAGTTGGAAATTTTGGCCCATTTTATTTTTTCGCAAATTTTATAAAAATTTTGATTTTGAGAAACCAGTTCTTCAAATACCTGTAAAAAGCACTTCTAAAAATTTTTCTCAACTACTACTTCAATTTCACAATCAAACTCAATCAATTTCATAATCATTTCAATAAATTTCTCAAGTTCAAAATTCAATAATCCTCAGCATACTAGCAACACATTTCATTTAAATTAAATAAAATAGTTGTACTCATATTTCATTAGAGACAAAATAATTTATATACATTCTTACAAATTTATATCAAAAGAAACACAAACTAAACTTTATTACAAACTTCATACAAATTTTTGTACAAGCTGCTTAAGACCCATTTACATGTCCATACATTTATATGCAATATATACATCAAAAGAAATATTTACAGTTATGATATAAATTATACCCAAAGACTTTAAGCTGATAACTCCTCACAACATACTAAAATAATCTTTATGCAGAATATAAATCACATTTATTCAAAAATTTAACTAAACACGAGCATTAAACACAAAACACGAATTATGAAATTTTAATGCAAACTAAGTTCATTTCGAAGAATCAAAACACATTTCATAAAATCCACAGTTAGATCATGCCATTCGAAACAAATAGAATCTTAGGCTAAAGAGAAATCACATCACAAGGCTAGCTAGCTCAAATATATGGATATCCATTCACATCCTCTTCTACTAGCACACCTCAACATTTCTCCAGAGAAGGAATCAAAATTCGAAACTAATTACCTCCACTAGTCGTGCTAGTGAAGTGTTCAAATATATGGTCATGACACTGTGGTTTCAAAACTTATCTTAACAATTTGTTAAACATTGTCATTTCAATATACATAATAACTTTCAACAATTTAAATCAAAATATTATAAGAATGCCATAATTCAATATTTCACATTATTCAAAACAGTATGCAAAAGATGATTATAAAAAATATACGTTGTGCATAAACCTCAAACTTTCCACTGAAACACACAATTTCACAGTGTTTCAGTACCATAACTTAGCATAAATCCAATAATAAATTTAACTTCACTTTTACCTAGCTCTAACGTGCTAAATTCGACATTCTTGAAATTTTGTATTTCGGGTTACTATTCACTGCACTATTCAAGTCAAATTATTGACTTTCTAAGGCTTAATAGGTATGGAAATTCCAACTTCACCCACATACCACATTTTGGTCACTAAACTTGTTAGTTTTGGTCATTTTCTCAAAATTTAAGTCTTTTAGGCAAAATTGCCAAATTTTCAGTTTTGGTGTCCTTAATTGTCTTGTGTTCATTGGTCAGAAATTTGGCAAAACTTTCTTCATAGAAAATGTTCCTTATTGTCTTAAGTTTATTCTCCTTTTGAATCACCCCAATTGGAGTTTTGTAGCTCAAGTTATAAGCAAATTATATTTATTTATTGATTCCAACTTCGTTCAGCAATTTGATCAAGTTAGGTCCATAATTTGGTCTAATTTTCTTCATATGAAATGTTCTACTATATATCAGAGTTTTCTAGAGAGAGTTATAGCCATTGAAACTTTACTATTCATATGGCAATCTGCAGTTCTGCAGATTCAGGTCACCAACTTTGCTCAGTATTTTGATTGGGTTAATGGCATAATTTGGATTGGTGTTCTTCATAAAAGTTTTAGATCTATATCTTATCTAATTACTGGTAAAATTTCATGTCATTTTGACCTGCCTAGCTCGAGTTATGACAAATGAACAAACACTGTCTGTTCATTTGGTCATTTTCCGACCACTTTGTTCACTAGGTTTTAGTCACTTTTTGGGCAGGCTTCCTAAATGAAAATTGTGTCATTTAGTGCCTATTTTCATCCCCAATTGGTCCCATATCCATTGGACTTGTAAAATTTCATTTTTGGTCCCTCAAAGGAGGTTTTTTTGTCATGCTTCATAGCCAATCCGAATTGGCTTTTGATTCCAACACTTCTAACACATTTAATTAGGTCACAAATGACCATTTCTCACTTTACATTAGGTCAAAAACACCATTTACAAGTTTCTCACATTTTTGGTCTCCAAACCCTAATGTCCAAAACCCTAAGTTTGTCCAATCTTCACAATTCATGTAATCTAATTATACAATTCACATATCTAACATCTACTCACCAAGATTTCATGTTTAGCCTAACTAAATACCATCAAAACCTTAAGGTTCCATGGCTGCCACATTCTCTCTTTCCTTATTTAAGCATGGTTTCCTTTATTTCTAATGCAATTTCATCACACATAAACTTAAATTCATGAGTTCAATAAGAATCTAACTTGAAGTTGCACTTACCTCAATTTGTAGATTCCCTAGTTCTTCAATTCTCCAAGTTTTCTCTCCCTTCTTGCTCCCAAAGTGTTTATCTAGGTTTAAGGGTAAGATTTAATGTTGGGATTTAGGGGATTTATGGAAAGGAACCAAAGAGTTCAAGCTTTTATTCCTTAAAAATGGTGGAAGAAAAAAATGAGAAAGAGTGGAGAGAAAATTGGGACGGCACTTAGGAAGAAGAATACCAAAAAGTGATTTTTTTTCTTCTTTTTTTTTGTTATTTTATGTCTTATTAACAAGAATTGACTTGGTCAATTTGGGTAGGCAAATTAAAATTGTATTTTGACATCATTTTAATGTCATAAAGTGATGTAATTAGCTTTTTCTTTTCTTTTCCTTTTTTTTTATTTTTCTATTAGTTCTTTAATTTAATTCCCAACTCCAAAATTTTCTTTTCTCCAATTTTATTTGACAGTTAGGTCAGGAGTCAGCTCTTGGGGTCAATTGACCAAATTGCCCCTCGCCAGTTCATCCCGGTTTACAATTAATTCCATATTTCTTCCTGCCGACCTAATTATTTGTTTCATGATTTTCTCTTTTCAGTTCATAAGGGTCCTAAGGACACATTTTACTGTTGAAATTTGAGTTTAAAATGATCTTCATTATTAGGTCACCCATTGACTCTCGGCTGTTAACTTCTTCTGCTTTTTCTTATTTATACTTAACTAATTGAACATTACTAATTATTTGTGTTTATGGCTTCTCTAATTGACTTAAGTGTGGTTCTAATCTCCTTAATTGTCCGGACCGACACCGGTCACCGGAACAGTGAAATCTACCAGGCTATGCAAACGGGGGTGTTACAAATCTTATGACTAACATCCTCCTCACATCCCCCATCTACTTGAAGGACTAAGCCTAAATATTTAAAGTGATTACTTTGGGGCAGTATCACTCCATTCAAACTAACTCCTTCCTTATTACCAGTTTGGCCTTCACTGAACTTGCAATGCATGTATTCTGTCTTCGTTCTACTTAACTTAAAACCCTTTGACTTTAGAGTACTTCTCCAAAGTTCTAGCTTTCTATTGACTCCTTCTCGTGTCTCATCTATCAGAACAATATCATCCGCAAACATCATGTACCAATAAATACTCTCTTGTATATGTTTCGTCAATTCATCTAAAACTAATGTAAAAAGGTAAGGGCTTATGGCTGATCCTTGGTGTAATCCAATTGAGATCGGAAAATCTCTCGTGTCTCCTCCCACCGTGCGCACAATAGTAATTGCTCCTTCATACATATCTTTCAATACTTGTATGTACCTAATAGATACCCTCTTTTGTTCTAACACATTCCATAAGACCTCTCTTGGAATACTATCATAAGTCTTCTCCAAATCAATAAAAACCATGCGTAAATCTTTATTCGCATCCTATATTTCTCCATCAAGCTTCTAATGAGAAGATCGCTTCCATAATTGAACGACCGGGCATGAAACCAAATTGATTGAGAGAGATAGAAGTATCATGACGTAGTCGATGCTCCATAACTCTCTCCCACAACTTCATAGTATGGCTCATGAGTTTAATTCCCCTATAGTTTGAGTAACTCTGTATGTCTCCCTTGTTTTTAAAAATAGGTACTAAAATACTCTTCCTCCATTCATCAGGCATTTTCTTTGAGTTTAGAATCTTATTAAATAATTTAGTTAACCATGCCACTCCCATATCTCCCAAATACTTCCACACTTCAATTGGTATTTCATCGGGTCCACAAACTTTACCCACTTTCATTTTCTTAAGTGCTTCCTTTACTTCTAAAGATCTAATCCTTCTAGTATAATTTACATTCTTTTCTATTGTTCTACAATCTATATTCACGCTATTATCATTTTGACTATTATTAAAGAGATCATTAAAATAATTTCTCCATCTTTGTTTAATGTCCTCATCTTTCACCAACAATTTTCCTTCTTTATCGTTAATGCACATAACTTGATTGAGATCTTAACATTTCCTTTCTCTCCTCCTTGCTAATCTATAAATATCTTTCTCCCCTTCTTTAGTTCCAAGTTTCTTATATAACTTTTCAACGGTCTGTGCTCTTGCTTGACTAACTGCCTTTTTTGCCTCTTTCTTTACTATTTTGTACTGTTCATATGCCTTATTATTATCACATTTAGGTAATTTTAACTTAAATTATAGTTCTAATTTATTAAGAAGGTATTTACTTTAATTTATAAAAATTAAAATTTTTAAATTTATAATAAATAAAAGTTTTTTGAATATAACGGTCATAGCTTCATTAGATTTAAAGAATGATATTCTCAATTTAACTCAATCCTATAAGAAAGAACATACAATCAAATTTAAAATAATATTCAATAAGATAATATTTAGTCACCATGAGAATGCGAAGAGCTAAATCGAAATAGGATAAAACCATCTCACCCGTGCTCGGTTATGAAAATCAACTCACAAGCTCTTGTTATCTGTAAATTAATTTGAACTTATAAACATTTAAAATTTCAGCGGTTATATATTTAATTAAAGTGTTTATAAGTGACCGCAAATGATTGATATGTTTAGTAAAAAATAACTTATAAGTATATTTATTATTAAAATAATAAAAATAGATATTAAATAAGATTTATAATTAATTTTTAAAAATTAAATAAAAATAATATAATAAAATACTTAATTAAATTAATTTATAAATATAAAAAATAAAAAGCGAATCTTATAAATTTATTTTTTTATTTTATAAATTTAAAAATTATTATAAATAAATAATCAATCTATTTTTAATGCTTATAAAAGACCAAACTCACAAGCTAGGGAAAACACTCTCTAAATATTCTTTATCGTGTGTCATCAAAGAACTATCAATATCAGCCACACTGTGATCTTTGATGCACCTTCTTGTTGATTATTTTGCATTTTTTATTTAATTTTAATAAAAAAACAATATACATTTATTTTCATTTACTTAATAATTAATTTAAAATTTCTTTGAAAATAAATTAAATTCCATTTCTTTAAAGAATTTAATAATTTTCATAATTAAAATGTGTTACATTTAATATTGTATTAATTTTTAATATCTCGTAATTAATATATTTATATAATTAATTTTTTTTAACAGTAATACTAAGCTGACCTTTCATAAATGGATTTGTACTGCACACAAAATGGATTCTCTGTTATCTCCAAAGTGGGGTGTAGAACAGACCTCTCATCTCTCTCCTCGTCTTGAAAGTGATTCTTCATGTTGCCACCATGACACCCACCCAACAATTGAATCAAAATTATGCATCCAATGTTTGTAAATCTATTTACCATTTAAAAATTTCAATTATTTTTATTAGATTAAAAAATTAATCAAATTAAATTATTAAAGTAACGTTATATAATTAATATAAGAAGAATTTCTTTTTTTAAAATAATAAAATAATAATACTTCACGTCTGATTATATAATTAATATATTTTAAAAAATATTTTTTTCAATAACAGCTCTAACAACAATTCTAAAAAGTTCCTATGATTGTATGCAGTAGTGTGCTCTTCCACTCCAACTTGGAAGACCTTTTAATCAAGTTTGCTATGACTTTGTCTCCCTGTTCCTTTCTTTTTCAGTTTTGATAGCTTATAAATCACATGAACAATATGGAAAGAATCAACGGACCAAAAGCCACCTCCTCCAACAACAAGAATCTTCCTTTTGCTTTCTTAATTGTTCAATTGCTTGGGCATGTAGCCACAAATGCAATATGTGTAGACTTAGTTTTACTCTTAGTTTCTCAACTTGTATTAAAAATGGTTTTTAATTTTAATTTATATTACAAAAATTATTAAATTTTAATTTTAATTTATATTACATATCTCTCAATTTTATTTTTTTCTCACAAAAATATTTAAACTTTAAGAAATAAAGATAAAACCATATATCATAACAGGTCATAGGGATTGTAGTGATATTCAAATTAAAATTTAGAGATTTTTATAATATAAATTAAAATTAAAAGACAATACTAATATAATAACTTAAGAGATTTTAAGTGAAATTAATCCCAATATCTAGGGAAAAAAGAACTCAGGATGTTGGATATTTTTATCAGGAGACTTGACAAACAGAGATATTAACATCTTTCCTTCTTTATGTTACTTTCATGAAAACAACAGTTTCCTGCCTAAACTTGCTATAAGCATTGTTTTCAAACTATAGACTGTTCTTGTCGATTCAATTGAATATATATATATATATATATATTAAAATTAATATTATTACTAATATTTTTAGATAGTGGAATTTAGGGATGACCGTCTAATAAAAAATAATTAATATTAATTAAAATTTAAAAATAAATTAGATAAATTGATTAAGTATTAAAAGACAAATATATAATATACAAACTAATATATTAAAATTAATTTATGAAAATTTTATTTATTAATTTTATATATTAATATTAATTTAGTTAATTTGATGTTAATATATTATATAATATAAATTTAACATTGCTGAATAATGTTAATAATATTCCGACTGAACTTTCACCAATGTGGCCAAAAAATGAAAGGTAACTTCCTGACAGGCGAGATTTCTCTGCTGCTTCTTAGAAACTTACAAAAGGGTAACGTTTTTGTCAAAGTTGAAGAAAAAAAAAAATTAAAAAAATAACACATGAAAGAAAGGATTTGTTTTTTTTTTTTTGATGGCGAAACAGTAATAGCATTGCAATAATGAGAACTTTGAAGAAAACAAACAAAACCAAACCCCAGCACAAACCGAAGAGGCTGTCCAAATCTGTTGCTATCAGAAACTTAATCCACTGCCACTTTATTTGCATATGAAGGTATATGCTGGTAGCAACTTAAAGGATCCTGCTCACTAAAAATTCATGCTTGAGTAGAGTACTCATTGAATTGGAGCAACGAGTCCCCACCATTACCAAACTTCACGTTGTTTTTCTAGCATATGAACTTGCGGGTCTTCAGAGTGACTTTTATCATCAATTGCACTCGTTTCAGGCATTACAAAATCAATTTAACACTAAATTAACTTATTTTTATGTTAAATGTAGAGCGAAATGGGAGTAAATTTGATCATTTGCTTTCTACATAATGGGTGGTATAGAAAATTAGGGGCAGTGATGCATCCAGCTATTGTTGTTTCCTAGAGGCCATTTAAGTAGCCGGGTGGTCGATTACCTGCCTCAATTCAAGAAATAAAAAAGTTCAATTATAAAAAATAAAAATAAAAAAGTTATTACTATTTCCTCGGTAACAGCTATCTATAATGAGGAAGAACTAAGTATTTTGGATTTTTTTTTTGTTAATTTTTGGTTGATTTACTCGCCTAATACTTACTGGTGGATAGTTTCCTTTTAGAATAAGTCAGCATGGGCTAAATTGCCAGTTAAATCTAGCTGCTATCACATTTCACATTTTTCAATCAAGCTCGAGGGAGAAGAAAACTAACTGATCTTAAAATTTCTGTCTCCTCCTTTGGAACCAGCCAACCTGGAACTTCCTTGTCATGATATTGAAAGCAAATGATCAAATTTACTCCCATGAGATCTCATGTAACATTGCATAATGATTAAACTAATATCGCTGCAATGTCAATACACTACAATAATTGCTATATTAAGTGATAGTTTCTTTATTTCTGTAAGTATAAACAGAGCAGCAGTCAAGCATTAGACGGATTACAGAAGGTTAGAATAAACAATTATGGTAAATTGCCTTTTCAATTTCAAAAATAGATCCTAACCTTATGTATTGTACTAAATACACCTTTGACTAGCCAAAATTTCCACCCCAATGACTCCTATAAAACGGGAACGCTTCCACTTGCTTGCTGCATGGACCCTAGCGATTGTCCTACAAAACCAAAAACATCACCTTGTAGCTAATTTTCATCCCATATGACTTGAATATCAGCAATTAAAATGAAAAAGAAAAAAAGAAATGTGTCATAAACATGCCTTAGACAAGTTGAGCATCTATACATACATATATATATATATATATATATATATATTTCCAGTGACCAAGCAATGAGAATATTTTCAGTTAAGGGCTTTGGTTGTTTCACGGAAAATGTTTTCCTATTTTCCGTATTTTCTAATGTTTGGGGCGCTCAGAAAAATGAGTTAACAGATAAATATTTAAAATATTTTTTTATTCAAAAGAAAATTTTAGTCATTTTTAAAGAAAAAGGCTTTCTCTTTTAAAAAGAAAAAAATCATTTTTCATTTTCTAAAATTTGATAATCTTATTTAAATGTAAAAACACTTATACATATATTATATAAACACATATATTTAGTTTAACATTGCAACCAAATAATGAAAAATATTTTTTTAAAAAATATTTTCTTCGAAAAACATTTTCCATATATAGGTTATTTTCCGTATAACAAACGAAGCTCAGGTATCAAAAACTGGTGGTCACAATTAGATGGGTTAAAAGCTATAATGCGGTACATATTCAGCAGTGCAGCTGACAGTCTAATAGTTATTAGGCTTTATTCCAATCAGCACTTCTAACCAAGTTGCCCATAATTTAGCATTTTATGAGTTTAGCTTATGCTTAGTTGGCAGATGATTCAAAAATAAAGAACTTAAATTCTATAACAATATGACAGAAGTAGTAGACTACCAGAGTTGCCTGCAAAAGAATAAGGCTTTGGAAGATATTTGCTTCTGACCAATACAGGAGCAGTCTGAGGCCTTAGAATGTTATCAACAGAAAGCTGATTTGAGAAGCTAGTGGCTGGTATGCATCCTCCTGATTTATCCAAGCACAATTCTGAGCTTTGTGCAAGAATTTGATCAGGTTTAAATGCAGAAGGCTCTCTCTGTTATGCAAGGAATAAAGAGTAAGACTCTCTATGTTTCACAAGGAATAATGATTAAATAGTTCCTCATCAAATAATGTTCAAGCAACCCAGCAAAATCATGTAGTTTAAACAAAGATGCAGAAAAAACACTTAATTGGTTATAACTATAACTAGATGAAGCCCTACAGAGCCATTTTACCATGTAAGTTGTAGAGATTTATATAACTCAAGGAACCTGAACTTCCAAGAAGAGAATGCACATTGACGCATTCTTAGTTCAATTGATATGACTTGCACTGAACTTGCTCCTTAATACAGTTCTTGAGATAAAATATTAAAAAGAACGTAACTGGATTATGCATGGTGGCAAGTGAAGTTCTAAACAGTATTTCTTATTTCTATCATATTATCAAGATAAGACACATTATGTTCATTAAAAAAAAAAGGTAACAACAGAAGTCAGAATTAATAGGCGCAAACCTTCTTGTTGAGAAGGTTATCCACTTGCTCAGGTGAACATTCCTTACAGGATGAAGATGGTAATTGAATTATAGTTTCCTGTGATACTTCTGCACTTGCTTGGTACATATGAGCAACTGCCGACCGAAGGCGATTGTTCCTCTGAGAGTAATAAATTTTTGTAGCAAGGGGAACTGGAATATCTGAATTAATTGCATTAATTGTTATTGAGTATCAAGAAAGAAAGGAAAGCATTTAAAGTCAAGAATCAGAAAAAGAAGATTTAAGATGAGTCACATAAATGTTATGGAGAATACAACTTAAAGTACAAGGAGAATACCTTTTGTCAGCAGGCAATTTCCTTGAGTTTGCCCAGGGAACTTAGAGACGATAGCAAAATCATTTGGCAAGTCACCACCTGAAGATGACTCTATTTGAAAATCCTTGACTAAATAAATGCAAGAAAAACAAGTCATGACAGTCCATATGTCATGTACTCATGTTCAGCAGCAGCAACTAAAGAAAGATTAATAACTAAATTTTAAAGTAGAATTGCAATGTTCAAGCAGTTCTATGAAGTTACGACTTATGCGTTATGAGATTAAAAAAAAAGAAAAAATCTCAAAACATGGCTTTGAGAAATAAGAGGAATTTGAGAATAATATATGGGGCCTTACTGGAAAAACTGTCTTGGGCACTTGTGAATTTTGTTAGGCCAGAAGCTTTTTCTGTATCATTTGATAACAACAGATGCTGACTTGATGATACACTACAAGAACAAAAAGGGAAATGTGACATGTAGAGGATGACTCAATAATTATAGATAAATGCATTTAGGAAAACCTAGTGCTTAAAATTTAGAGAGGATTCTTGATCGTATAAACCCAAAACCTACCACCACCCAACCAATACATAGCAGCAACAGTTCCACATTCTTCGCAAAAGATGGGCATGTTGGGGGACACAGCAGTGCAGTGAAGTAACTCACATGGCTAAATTATGCTTTATCATTTATCCGCAAAATAAAGACCCATAATAAGGTAAGCACTACAAATCATTCTCCTGTTAAATGCCACAAATAAAGTGGACACATTTTCAGCAAAAGTAACCCTAAAAGACATGTGTTTAAGTATAATAGTACAACAATTACATGAAACCCATAAATGAAAAGTTAAGAAATAGAAATAATAGAAGTTATGGAAAGAATGAGGACATCAAATGCAGAATCTAAATAATGACTCTGACAATGATGATAAACATAATTTAAAGCAGTCACATTGCATTAAGAACAAAGAAAGCATACAATTTAAAGCGTTTTGTTGGAGGCGGCATCATACAGGCCGAGTAATCTGTATGTTCAGGACTTTCTCCTTTACCGTCCATCATAAATGCCACATCTACACATGCAGGATTTCCTAATCAACATAAGGAAAGCAAAGAATCAAGCTAAGTTCTTTTTTTTTTTTTTTTTTTTTTTACAAATATAAACCTATCTGTAGAGGTTACAACATACTACCAACTACTCAGTTGTCGCCAACATAAAGCATGTATTTGAAAGCATAAGCAACTCAATTTAATTGACCAACACCAATATTGCTACATATGGGATTTGCTACAAAGCAATCATAAATTTATGTCAATATAGTAAAAGGTCTGTCTCCAAAAACAGAGACTTTTAGTGATTTCTTTGTAAGTGCAATCTCAATTGCTATCTATCACTACCAAACTACTCTGCCATACAAAGGTTACAACCAAATTTTGTATCACATGGGAAAAAACTGAGGACCAAATTACTTTTCTGTTACAAAAGAAAGTAATCTTAAAGTACCAAAGAGTACATTATCTGCTGACATTTGCCCAAAGAAAAAAAAAGCCCACATGATTGAAAACTACATCTGTTGTCCTCAAAATAGGATTAATTTCCCACTGGAAGTTCATCACTGAACCCTACTAGAAATCCATGATCGAATTGATAGATCAAACCTCTACAGTAGATGTAAATGACCACTGCCAGGCAAATAACAATTACAGCACAATGTAACCATCCAAGCATGGGTTAATCTTTTGCTTTTTTTTTTTGTCCTTTTTTTTTTTTGAGACGTAAGGATTGCCATCCAAAATTTGAAGAAATGAGTAATAAACTTGGAATAACCACCCAGACGAGCAGGCGCAATAAAGAGGCATTTTGCGTAAAACACAAGAAATGTTTTTTAGGTGGATTAAGAGGTATAGTTCCAGTAAGTGTGTACTCAAAGATCAAGGTTGGTATCATCAAGGGCACCTGCCTCAGTATCAAGGTAGAACAGAGGATCTCAAAATATTAAATATGACTTAGACTCAACAGTCAACACAATGACAACTGACAACAGCATCAACTCAAGGAAAGTGACATCATTATTATGCCAACCAAGGAGAAATCTATCCACTTAACTAAAGAGTCACAATACAGGAGAAATGGGGGAAAAACACATCATTGATAAAGAATAGGCCAGACTCTAGGCAAATCAAATTAAGAGTGACATGCACATACTCTTTGTATCCATGGAGAATGAAGATGACCTTCTGGGTCGCCCATCCAACTGAGACTCAGAGGCAGCCATATCTTCTGCATCTATAGATACAGACCTTCCTTGCTCTGCAACAGGTGTAGCTTGGTCTAATGTAAGTTAAGAACCAAAAGGAAAATATCACTGCCATCAAAACACACTAGCCTGTATAAAGAACCAGAAATAAGAGTTTGTTTAAAATGATATGCAAAACTCAAAAGATCAAAATATGATCATATACATAGGGCTGAGCAGAATTTGGTTCAAACCGAAAAACCGAACCAAACCGAGTCAATTCGGTTCAATCGGTTCGGTTTTAAAATTCAAACGGTTTGATTCGCTTTTACATTATAAAAATTTCGGTTATTTCGGTTCGGTTCGGTTCGGTTTTGAAGAGAAAAAATAGTTAAACCGAACCGAACCGAATAGTAATTTATATATTAAAATCGAACCAAATCAAACCGAATCGATTTTTGAATTGATTTATTTTTATGAAAAATTTATGAATTATATTTAATTTTATATATATTAATTGTTTAATTTCATTGATTAATGGTTATTAGGTTCAAACCAAAGTCAAAATTAGACCAAATAACTTGAAAATCAAGTCTAAATTAAAAAATCAATAAAAAATAAAACCGATCGGTTTAAACCAAACCGAACCGAAATAGAGCGGTTCGGTTCGATTCGGTTTTTCACCCATTTCGGTTCGGTTCGGTTCGGTTCGGTTTCTAAAATTTAAAATTCGATTTTATAATTTAATTCGGTTCGGTTTGGTTCGATTCGAACCCAATGCTCACCCCTACATATACATGATTCTAGCTCTTTGCACCAAACCACAGTTAGGTTCAAAATAATAATGAAATATGAACAAGGCAAATATACTAATGAAAGAAAAGCAGGAATTTAAACCAGTGTTTAAAGTCCAATACCAAATCCAAATGAAAACCTTTAAAAAAACAAGGATACTAATATGAGAAGTTAATAACTTTTTCCTCTCCTTCCTTGGAGGTTTCCTGTGCCCTACATTACCATCAAGCTCCAATGTCGTTTCTTCTGCAGAATTTAAGGATCTACAAAGTTCTGGAAAAAATGAGG
Organism: Hevea brasiliensis; assembly: GCF_030052815.1. Classification (NCBI taxonomy): domain Eukaryota; kingdom Viridiplantae; phylum Streptophyta; class Magnoliopsida; order Malpighiales; family Euphorbiaceae; genus Hevea; species Hevea brasiliensis. The sequence goes on along the minus strand of NC_079507.1, from coordinate 74,479,844 downwards.
AAAAAGAAAACAACCCAACTCAGAGCAGCACAAGCACCACTGAATTTGAAGAGAGAGTAAAACTAGGTAAGCAATTCGCATATAGCCCATTATGTAAATGTGGTCGCCCCAAAAAACACACATGCATGCCTACAAGGTTTCAAGATTGGACAACCAATAAGGCAACACCATCCATACTTCATTGGTTTCTAGTCTGGATCAAAAAATTATAATTATTGTTGATAAATGCTTATCTAGCCTTATCTAGAGAAGACTGAAAATTTCAGTAAACTCATCCTAAGATTAAAAATTTTGTTGACAAACAATTATCAAAAGCCACATTAACTCTCATTGCCATAACAGAAAGACGAGCTTGAAAGAAAAGGCAAAGGGGATGGGAGGAAAAAAAAGAAAAGAAAACCTCAAAACCTGCATGAGCTGCATACTGACTGGTCTTCACTGGTTTCTTGCAAGCATTACAACAAACCTTCACCATTATGTTACCCAATCAGATAAATTATGTAAAGTTGAAATTTGTTAATGTAGATGCAAAAGACAAACTTCCATACAATGACCAAATGAATAACCAAGACGTTATCATTAACATAAAGAGTTTCATAGCATTGCTCAACCTTACCAAATCCAAAGGATCAGTCATAGGTTTCAAACCAAAAACATGCATATCTGCAGAAGGAAATCAACATGCAGATAAAGAACTTGACATTACGGCAAAACTTAAAAACTGAGCAGAAATAACATGCAACAAAATTAACACTTAGAATTGCAGTTAATGTCACCATGACCTTGTACTTAAATTTAGGCGTTCCTGTTTGGGCAAGGCCATATAGGCTCACTCTTACCTGCATGGAAAACATCACCTGGCTAAGACCCAGGAACTTAGCTAGTCTTGGACCCTAGATCTCCCAAACAACGAAGGCATTCATTTCCCTATTCCCGCTGCAAATTCTTAAAGAAGGCCCCATCCATTATGGTTAAAACTTCCCAGTGTAATATTTGATGCTAAGAATATTACCTTCTTCATCAAGCAAATTTGCTTCATCTGCCTCATGTAATTCTCTGTAAATGCATTGATTAGCCAATTTCTGTTGGCCAATTTCCTCTGTCAAATTGCAGGACTAATATGAATACAAATTTGAAACAAAACAACCAATGAAATATCACTTAACATATAGAGTTTAATTGATTCCCCTTTTTTAAGAATTTAATTTTTGTAGGAAAAAATAATGTAGTTAAATCCTCAATATAAAATTATCTCATAAATCTTGAATACAAAATTCTCATGATACCTGCAATGGTTTGTGATAAACTTCCTGCAGCCAGAAGCCTAGCCATGACAGCCATTCTCCCAGTTCCTAGCGAACATACCATCGATACTAACTACTTGGGAATCTATACACTGCAATTACCAACATATGTATCAGCTACCACCATCAAAATATGTAAGCAACCTGATACTGACTTATCTCCACATGCATGGGCACAGAACAGCTCAAATTCAATCCTACTAGCATAGTGACAAACTAAGAGAAAGGAGGAGGGGGGGTGGGGTGTGAGGAGAGGGAAAAAGAGCCCTTTTTAACTAGATTAAATACGGAAAACAATTAAAAAGAAATATTTGGATTGGCATAATCAGGAATATTTCACAACCACAAATAAGTTCCAGTGCCATGCAATTCAAATCCATGGCAATATACAAACTAACAAAAACAAAAAAACATCATAAACCTACACAAGGAACGCAGCCCTAAGATCGAATTCAAAGAGATTATTGGAAGAAAGTGACTATTTAAAACGATCAAATCAGTACGAAAAGAATCTAAAAGCAAAAGAAAGCTCACCTCAAATCTATAAAAGACAAATATCTCCTAAAATTATCCTATAAGAACAAAAACCTTTGAGTCAACGACAAATCAATAAAAAAAATGCCGATCTCGTGCAATGCGCGTGCGAAGAAGAGGTGGACGAGAGAAGCAGATAGAGCAGCAATGGAAGAGCAGTGTAGAGGGAGATTAGGAGAGAATTTACAATAGCCAAAAACACAGTATCTAGGGGTTCTTCCTTCTTCTTCTCTCTCCTCGCGCAGAGGGAGTGAAGAAGAGGTGGCAGATTGACGAAGCTAAAATTGGCAAGCTGTTTTCTACTGGGTTGGGTTTTGGCCGCTTGCAAGTTATCATGTCACGAGCGTTTGCTTGCGAAACCGATTCTATTGTCCTCATGTGATACGCAGCGCACCACATTTCAAACTTCTCGTAACTTTTCTAATTTTGGGTTATGAGTGGAGCCCATCTTATCCTGCCAGTTCCATGTACAACGAACTGGGCTTTGACCCTTCAAGCCTAAGCATGATTAATATATGTGGTTGGGCCGAAGACCAGCTCCTACAATTGCTTTTGCCCAACTGTTAAAAATATTAAAAATAAATTATACATGAATATAAAAAAAATAAATTATGCCTTGAAAGAGTAGATAAAAGTTTTATTTTTTTAATACTTAATATTTTAAAATAAAATGAATTTACCAATATTTATTTAATCTAATGAAAATTTTTAAAATAAAAATATAAATATAATCTCATCATAGTCATCAAATTGCCTACAATGATACAATCAGCTATAATTTTCTTTATAAATTGAGAAATTAAAAAAATTGGCTCGGCTCTTTCAATCTTTATTCAAACGATCCAACCACAAACAAAATTCCTCACTTTCGGACCCCCCCCTTTTGTTTCATGATTACACAACCAAACGTGAAATCTTCATCACGAAACGACATAGTCAGAGTAATCAAACGTGTTAAAACGACATGGTGGACAATACAATATGGCCAACATCCACGCGATAGTGGACTTAGCAAACAAAGTTAGTATACCAAGGTTCATGATTTTACCTGAGAGGAAGATCATGGTCAAATGGGGGACCCGACAAGGCAATGGAGCCACGTGGCACAACAGAAGGAGATGATGTAGGGCTTGGGGTTCATCATATGATCCTCGAAGCATAAATAGAAATTGATGTGGTTTGTCGGGATTAAGGTAGGCCAGCAATGATAGCATGCTGGCCAAAATATGCATTAAGGGTGCTCGTAGTCAGTTTTATAGTGAAAAGGTGGCCATCATCCGTACAACTCTATTTCCAGTTGCTCAACAGCTATCGGTGAGACGCATGGGTCCGTACAGATCTGCCATCGACCATCCAGAGTGGGAAACCATTTGGTTTTGACTTTGGGCTGAAAAAAATTTTAATTAATATAATATTTTATTATTATAAATAAAAAATCTTTATAAAAAAAATTACAATAATGAAAATGATAAAGAGGGTGTATGATTTAGTTATTGTATTTAATTTGATTTATAAATTAATATAATTATTTAAAATAATTTTAAATTCATAAGTAAATATATTTTATTATTTATTTATTTATTTAATTAAATAAGTGATTATATTATTATATTAATTTTTAAAAATATTAATATTATTCTTAATTAATGATTATAATACTTAATTATATATATATATTTTTTTTAATTTTAAAAATTAAATTAATTTTAAATCTTTTTAATAAAATTTTTAAATTATTTAAAAGTTATTTTAAAATAATTTTATAAGACAATTAATTATATGTTTTTAATTTAGTTCATAAGTTAAAAAATTATTTTTAAGTTAAAAATTAAAAATAAATAGTTAAATCAAACATTTTAAAATATACTACAAAATAAAATTGGAAGAGCGAATTTGATTTAGTTTGAAAAACCTTAAAATAAAAAAAAATCAAATGTTTAAATTAAAATAAATAAATTAAACTAAATCAAATCAAATAATTTTAATTTAATTTTTTTTATTTATTTTCAGTTTCTTTATGAGATTATTTTTTATAAATTAAAAAGAGACATTATAATTCTAATTTATAAATTATAGAACACCATATTTTGAAGAAATTTGATTCATTTTAATTTTTTTAATAATTTTAAAAAATTAAATTATTACTAAATAAATTAAAATTCTGAATTAAGATTATTCAATTTAAAATTTCAATTCAAAATAAACAGTCACATGAAAAAAAAAAAGGAAAAATCTGTGCATAGATTCTATATTTCTGGATGAATTAAAAATATTAATACCTTAAAATAAATAAAAAAAGAAAAGTATCTGTGAGTTTAGACGACAAAATCATTCTCAACGGCCCCTTTCTTTAATCTTCCTTTTCTTTTTCCTTACCTTTTTTTTTTATTTTTTTCCCTCTATTTCCTTTTACCTGGAAATGTTACGCTACATCCAATACTATAATTATTAACCTCAATCGGGACCGTTGATGTACCATATATTTTCTATTAACGACCGTCGCGATGTAAAAATTTAAACTTTTGACTCCGGTCTTCGTTTTAAAGTTGTATATATTAATTTCTTTCGCGGCCTCTGCTATTCCATGTCGTATTCTCCTCCTCTGCTTCTCCCTTTCTCTCTTTCTCTCTCTCTCTATTTGCTTAGGCTTTACTGGATTGCTTAAAATCAGAGAATTTCTACGAAGCTTTTTGGCTTTCTATTGATACTTTGATCAGTTAAAGTTTCAAAAGCATCGAAGTTGCGTTTTGTTTTGTTTGAATTTTGCTTTCCTTAGCTTTTGAATTTGAAATAGCCAGAAATGCTCGAGCTTCGCGGTGAGCAAAAGTGAGTAAGTATGCGAGTCTCTGAATCGGTTTTTGTATGATAAATATTTGGATTGCTATGTGTTTTAGTAATCTCTGTTTGGACGGCGAGAAAAGAGCCGAGAAAATCTTAATGAAAAGTTTTTCTTTTTTTGGAAGAGGAATATAAATTTTTATTTTCAGATCGGTTGACTTAAATCATGCTATTTTCTATACTCGCAGGACTATGTTAACATAAAGCTAACCGCCATTGAAATGTCAGCTTACGGATTCAAGTTACAGGATTTGAAGGAAAGTTGAAAGCTTATAATCGAATCGTTTATTTTATATTATATCAGTTTCAGGATTTTCTTATCATATACGATTGTTTATGCTACAATGGCGCTCACTTTAGCTTCTGTTTTGTCGAAATCGGAGGAAATAGTAGGATCGGATCACTCATCAGTGGTATCGATAAATCTTTTTGTGGCACTTCTTTGCGCCTGTATTATAATCGGTCATTTACTAGAGGAGAACCGATGGATGAACGAGTCCATCACGGCCCTTGCTATTGTCAGTAATATCTTCCTTTGCTTACATTCAAGTTTGGATGTATAAAAGGCATAATTTGTAATAGGTTTGTGGTGAGTTAATGCAGGGTCTGTGCACTGGGGTGGTTATTTTGCTTACAACTGGAGGAAAGAGCTCACGTCTTTTAGTGTTTAGTGAAGATCTATTCTTTATTTATCTTCTTCCACCTATTATTTTTAATGCTGGGTAAGTTGGGTACTTCTGATATTCCCCAATTTTTTAATACTGAGTTTGTTCATTCATTGGTTTTAAGTGTTTATTTGTTTGATATTGGAGTTTAGTATGCATCTGCGGCACTTGATCATCGGTCTTATTGAGTTTTTGGTAGAATCGATCTTATTACTGTCTGGTGCTTGCTAATGATGTACATATTTTGCTGCTTTCCATGATATTACTTGATATGAAATGGTTCCGCTGTGCTTGGTTTCTCTTAAGTTTTAATTATAGTTTATCTTGATTGCTTTCCTGTTTGTTGCTTATTGATTTCTCATTATCAGACTTCTCATTAATTCTAGTTTAGAGGTAGTTTGCTGAAGTTAGAACAGAAATCTTGTCTGATTTATATAATTTCACTAAAAAAAAAAAAATACTGGAGACTGCTAAACTATCCTAGTACTGATGGCCTTTATCTTTTCAATAGAAGTGAAAAATTCAAAATCCTGGAAAGCATATCATGTTTTTAATTAGCTTTGAATTGGTGGGCAATGCATAAACATGTCAATAGTTTTGATGGAAATTACCGAAAGTAGAATAATGAAGGTACTTCCAGTACACTATTTTAAAATGTTACATTAAGGGAAAGCAACCTAGTGTGGAATCAGTTGTAATTGGGTTCAAGCCAAAAATGAAAAAGAATCATCTAATTATTCAACTGCCATACCTATTATCATAAGAATCTGTATTTTGCTGCTGTTGCAAAATCGGCTGATCTAATTCAAATAAGTCCAAGGGATAGAAGTGATTCCATTTGCCTTTTAGAAATTAGCGACTGTAGAAACTAGATTTGTTTGGATGGTATTAGCAGCCTTATAATTGAAGTGATGCCTACATCATTCACCAACACAAATGCTTTTCTTCTTTTGATTTTTTTATTGCTATTAGAGAATGTGTTTTAGGATACTCAATTTTCCAGACCACTGTTGGTGCTTCCTCTGTTCTCATTATTGATTTTGGTTGTTGCCTACCAGGTTTCAGGTGAAGAAGAAGCAATTTTTCCGCAATTTCATGACTATCATTCTCTTTGGTGCAGTTGGTACTCTGATATCCACTGTTGTCATATCAATAGGTACACTAAAACTGTCGAATGTAAGAGTAGATAATTTCCCATGGTGTCGTTTGTAGATGCTGCTGTGGATGATTGATTCTGTCCTATATTGTATTTTTATATCATGAAGAGGATACAAAAAACATTCATAAACGTCTAATGGTCAAATGAATTCTAAGGTTTTTCATATTTCTAATGCATGTTTTGCCATGTTTAGAACGAGAATAATTAAGTAGAGATTGAAAATAAATGCAAGACTTTGTATAGAAAATCATAAAGTTTGATTATAAAGTTTGAAAGGCAAACTGATTAAATTTTTTTCTTCTGAGAACTGGTCTTAGTTATGCTGTTCTCATGATTAATTTTTTTGTTTTTACTCAGGTGCTATGCACTTCTTCAAGAAAATGAACATTGGTTCCCTTGACATAGGAGACTATCTTGGTATGCTCAATTTCATTTATAGTTTGTTTTTCTTTTCCCCTAGTTTTCCTCCATTTTATGTATGCTTATCTCCTTTCATTGCAGCTATTGGAGCAATATTCTCTGCCACAGATTCTGTTTGTACCTTACAGGTATAAATGGCCTAGTGAAGCTAAAATCTTGTCACAGCTTTTGGGGAACAACATCCATAATTAATTAATTTTATGCTGCTGCAGGTGCTTAATCAGGATGAGACGCCTTTACTATACAGTCTGGTATTTGGAGAAGGTGTGGTAAATGATGCCACATCGGTGGTGTTTTTCAATGCAATCCAGAGCTTTGATCTCTCCCACATCAATTCAAGTGCCGCAATGCAATTTGTTGGGAACTTTCTAAATCTGTTTATCTCAAGCACCATTTTGGGAGTTTTAGTAAGTCTCCCTCTCTCTATATCTGTGTGTGTGTGTGTGTGTGTGTGTTTGTGTGGTTTGCATGCACTTCTTTGCTATGCACTTTCATGATATTATATTATATTTTTAATCTCTTCAGGCTGGACTACTCAGTGCATACATTATTAAGAAGCTTTACTTTGGCAGGTTTGTAAACATTGCGCTGCTCTTTAGCTTTTCATGTCATCTTAATGGTAGATAGAACATAGGAAAAACATAATGATCACAGCAGTTCAGTTGCAAGTGGCATAAAAAGAACAAAAAGATTTTGAATTTATGTGTGTATTATTGCTGTCAAATTTATTTGATTTACTTGCTGTTAGTACCTTCTAATCTCGTACTGACCTCAAGTTGCTTCTTGTTCACTTAATCTGATGGCAATTCATAATTATATGTTGTCACAGTTACATGAAAGGAATTTCAGTGCAGTGACTCAGTAATGTTCTTATAATTTCTGTTTTATTGCAAAATCCAGGCACTCTACTGACCGTGAGGTTGCTCTAATGATTCTCATGGCTTACCTTTCATATATGCTGGCTGAAGTAAGTTTCTAACAAACAGTAAAAGTCACCTCACCTGGGACCCTTGTTTTCTGCTTCCTTCTACTAGTAGATTTATTTGGGGACAAAAGGCATTCTAACCTTGTTGAAATTTTGGTTTTTCTTGCAGCTATTCTATTTAAGTGCAATTCTCACTGTATTCTTTTGTGGGATTGTTATGTCTCACTATACATGGCATAATGTGACTGAAAGTTCAAGAGTGACAACTAAGTATGTTAAGCTATATCTGCTTAAATGTTACTGTGGAAGTTTCAATAACAATCTTCCCTTCTGTTTTCTTTAGAGATGTTGGCTTAGTTGTTGCGTTACTAATATTTTGGTTTCTTATCAACCATTTCAGGCATGCTTTTGCTACTTTGTCATTTGTTGCTGAGATATTCATTTTCCTGTACGTTGGCATGGATGCCTTGGACATTGAGAAATGGAAGTTTGTAAGCCATAGGTAAGGCTACTGTGAGATTAGGGAAACAAATTCCAAGATTGCATAAACAAGTCAAATGCAGATAAGTGTACCATTTTCTGAGTGTGGGGTTAATTACTCTTGTTTTTCTCAGCCCTGGGATGTCGGTTGGCGTGAGTGCAATACTCTTGGGATTGGTTCTGGTTGGAAGAGCAGCCTTTGTTTTCCCCTTATCCTTTCTATCCAACTTGACTAAGAATGAGAAAATTGACATAAAGCAACAGGTGCTGCATTCAAGCTATTCTAATTTCTAACATTAATTTTCATGAATAATGAGCTAAATGTCTCTGTGGAATTTTGCTTGGCAGGTAACAATTTGGTGGGCTGGTCTTATGCGTGGTGCTGTTTCAATGGCTCTTGCTTATAATCAGGTAAAGAAGATTGAATGTGCTTACTTTTGTTACAGGAAGTGAACTGAAATTTTCCTTTTTAGCTATAATCCTTTGATACTAGTTCCCTTTGTTCCACCTCCAGCAGCAATATAGTCCTGCTACACACAGGGATGTCTTTCGGTGTGCAACATAGGGGTTTTGGAAATGGTTCCGGTAGACTTTCTGTTAAGGGATTTACATTCCCTTAATGGAGTATGTTCACGTCCACTGAATGATGTACTTGTTTTTATCTGTGCAGTTTACCAATTCAGGCTATACGCAGTTGCGTGGGAGTGCAATCATGATCACCAGTACCATTACAGTTGTCCTTTTCAGCACAGTGGTAAAACACTATCTTATTTGTGTGCAAATTAGTATGAGAGGCAACCTGCTATAAACAAACTCTGCCCAATCTAAAATGGGCTTGGCCAGATGTAGAACCTCATGCCCATGTCCTGAAACACCGAAGACGCTGTTAGCTAATTGTGAGCTCTGTGCAGGTGTTCGGGTTGATGACAAAGCCACTAGTGAGGATCTTGCTTCCATCTCCAAAACACACTTCCAGCATGTTGTCTTCTGAACCGTCTAGTCCTAAATCCTTCACTGCGCCACTTCTCAATGGGCAAGATTTAGAGGACAACAAATGCAGCTACAATGTTTCCCGCCCAACCAGTTTAAGAATGCTCTTGAGCACCTCTTCTCACACTGTCCACCATTATTGGCGAAAATTTGATGACGCCTTCATGCGGCCTGTTTTTGGTGGCCGGGGTTTTGTGCCTTTTATACCTGGCTCCCCAACTGACGAAAGTCTTCTCCAGTGGCAGCATTGAGGAGAGAGAAACTTTCAACAAATATGTGACTACTAATTTATGTAGATAGGTCATGAAATCGGCTTTCGGTGTGAAATTTGTCAATAGCAATGGAGATTTCAGAGTGAGGTTGTGACGCCATTTTTATACTCAACACAGGCAGCTTGTAGTTTGTTTCAATTTTGGGGGGTTTTTGTTTTTGCCTTGTGTATATGGTTTGTCAAGTGAGATTGTGTTTCAGAGAGCATGTAGCTACGTAAGCGTTCCCACTTCCCACATTGGATTTCGTAAATTGACCACTTACTGTATTTTTACTGTTTTATTTGATGCATTGAAGGGAACATGATCACCGTTTTGATTTTTTTTTTAAAAAAAAAAGTAAAAACAATTGAGTGTTAAATAACTATAAAATTAATTTAAATTTAATTGAAGTTAAATAAGTCTTCATTTAATAAAATATTACTTTAATTTGTAAATATTAAAAATAATTAAAAATTATTAATTATTTTTAATTAAAATAAAATAAAATAATATGATGAATAAAATTTATTTAATATTAAAATTATTACTTTTAATGTGAGAATTTATTTGCCTTAATTAGAAATCACACAATTTATTTAGCCCAAAATTTGATTTTAGACTTGAGACCCTTGATAGCTTATTTGATTTTTTTTTATTTTTAAAGTGCAATATTATATTTTTCTTGGGAAACAGGACAAGACACAATTCAAAAAATATATATAGATTAAGGATTCACATGCATTTTGTAGCTGGGAATTAAAAAAAATATATTTATTTTATCTTCTCAGTATGAAATTAACAATTCAACATTCACCCTCTATTATGGCTTACATGGACTATCAGATAAACTGAGATCTGTTATATTATTAATATTATCTCCTAACGATAGTCCAGTCCTAACGTCTAAGTTAACAGACGAAGAATTAAAAGCATGCCAACTAATGAAGAAAAGGCCTGTTCATGATTAAGAATGCAATCCTACTAGCTAAAACAGCAATTCATCCACATTGTTTACTTTGCGAGTGCACGCTTTTGGCATTTAGGTGCTGAATTTGTAAATTATCATCTTTCAAACCAATACAATTTATGGTCTCACGTATGAAATAATGCAAAGCTTCTCACCATAAAGCTGTCAATTTTGTTACTTTAAGTTCTTTTATTACAAGAGATCAGCTCTCTTTACATGCACAATTTCAAGAACTACAGCATATATCACACATCAAATATGAACCCCAAAAAAAAATCTATTTTGACAATCAGATCCTCTTCTGCCTATAGATGAAGAAGGTATCCAAATGCCAGACTGATGAGAGCAACCGTACAAACATACAGAAGAGGAAAACCCACCTGAACTCTTTTCATGCTTTTTCTCCTTAACAACTCCTACAAAGGGGAAATAGCATATATCAGAAGCACCGTACACCAGGAAGATTTTTTACTTCTCTTAAACTTAAGCAAAAAACAAACGTACAAGATGGTTGGCCATCATCTGATCCAAGTTACATCTGCCCTACTCTCCTAAGCGTCCCAAGGATTAAAAACATGATTCAAGTTGTGACAGTAAAACATGACCGAGTTTGATTGGAATTTAGAAGCACAAAATTATTGAATAAAAAGAACTGCTGGAGTTCCGAAGTGGATATGAAAGAATAAGGCTTGTGTGTTAAAGAAAGTAGAGGCACCAAACGGTCCTCTGACAAGAAGTGCTCAGTTAATGTTAGTTATGTGAACTGTGAAGGCTATCTTCTGATTTGTCTATTTTGTAAAATATAACTACGCCTTTTCATCAAGCAAAAGTCATGATATATTATGCTATATAATGACATAATAAATATGAATACCCACTGGTAATCCCTTAGAGGATAAGTTTATCAGTTACTAGAATTTTGCTTTCACTGCCATCTCTTGAGTGAGGAGTGTTATGATATAGCTTTGTATTTGAATATGTTTTTTTTTAGGTCCAAATTATGTCTCAATCCAAAAAGTCCATTGCGCAACCACAATTGGACATTTTGTGAGATCAATAGCGGGCTCTAGTCCTAAGCTAAACGAAGAGTTTGGGTGGAGGCAATGTCTCTGCAGTATGAAACAATATAAATATAGTAAATTTTGTCTATTGTTAGAGTGTGAAATTTGGTTAAACCTACTGGGATTAGTGTTTAAAGAGTTAGAAGAGATTGTAACTTGTTCCTTTTATCATAGTAGAATTATTTGCTTGTTTGTGTATCCATTTTTCTTATTGTCTATATACCGTAATTGTGTGTGTCTTAAATTTATGAGAACCTTGGATTTGAACACCTAGTTTAACAAATAGCTTTTTCCTTTGGCATTAGTAAGGCATAATGGCAGAAAACTTCTCCTAGTTTTTATCTGGATTATTACTTATTAGCCTTAACAATAGGGAAAAATGCAGAGTGATAAATTACTCACTACTTCATGCTTGAGAAGATCCTTCTCTCTGATGGCTGCACTCCTCTCATCAATCAGCTTTGTGATAGTATGATCAGCCTGCAGAAACAAACAAATCAATAAGGATGAACTTGATAACAAGAGGTGTATATCATCATAAAAAAATTTCCCCAAAAATTTTTCACACTAATGTTTTTCAAAGATGAAATTTAAGTTATTATTACAATATAAATGGTATGATTTATGACAGCAGAGGCGTTTCCTCTGAACAGGACAAATGAATTCAAGGTTACTGTGCCACTAAGTTGAAGCCACAACGGTAGAGAACAGACCTCTCTTAGTTTTGAATCCATTAGATGTAGCTTTGATTTTAACTCCTCAAAATCCTTAATTAACTTTGGTTCCACTAGCTCCTTTGCTGATTCCAAGTTCATTTTATCATCAGCTTGTCTTGATTCAGCATCCTTAGCTGCCTTTAACACCTCTATATCCTTGGCAGGACAGCCTGCAACATCCTCCTCTAACTGATACAATAGACATAGCAATTATGTCAGGTATCAAGAGTGCTTGCTAAAAATGAATAAGCCTATTTTCTGATGCCACCTTTTAGTGGGCTAGATCTAGCATCCTAAGCTTTTCTTCCATTGAAAGTTGAAACAGAATTACAAACTATCAAAAACACAATGCCTAGACAACTACCAACATAAAGCAGCTACATTCATGACAACAGATCAAGCAATTGCACATGTAGGCCATGAGAATGCTCCTAGAACTAGACAAAAACAGATGAGTCAACATGCAACAAAGAAGAAACTTGAGGGAATGGGGGAGAGGAAGAGGAGGCACTGGAGCTTTGTTGAGACGATCTTACAACATTATATAATCCTTCTTACCCTTTGAGGTGGAGGTATGTTCTCAATGCCATTCTGTGCTATATCTTTGTGCAATGCAGCATCATAAGATGGATCTTTCTTCAACTCTCCATTATTTGGAAGCAGAACTGGTGAATGGGGTGGACTAATGAGAACCACCCTCAGCTTCTTCTCATCAATGTATTTCCCACTTTCTTTAGAAAACTGTCAAATAAGACAAGAAGAAAGTACTAAAGGGAAAATACAAAACAAAATACCATCTCATATTCTTAGTATAAAAATATCATAAACTGATAGGAAACAGCAAATACATACCATCCCAGATGTAATTTCCTCATCAGTTGTTCCAAAGGGCACATATGTGCTTTGAATAAGGAACTTGTCTTTGCACAGAAAATCAGGTGGAGCTACCTTCTGAGCTTGCATGGTAACTAAAAAAGCAAAAATGTGAACAGCAATCGATCTATTATATTTCCTGATAACGTAAGAAAATGGCAGTAACTTACTGGTTCCATTTCTACGGAAGTTATCTTATACCCTTGGTTCCAATTCCAATTATGACATGGCGTATTAGCCATAAATGCACAAAGTTCATTTTCCATTTTATCTAAGAAGTCATCTATCGTCATGCTTAACAATGTCCTTATGGGTATCAGAGCTTTCTTCATAATTGAGAATAAAAGCTTGTTTACTTTCATAAAAAGCAGATTTCTCACCCAAATCATTATAACTGAGCTTAAAATACGTGCTATCATTTTGTTCTCCTTTCTAAATGGCATAGTATAGAGGAGTAATGTTACGAACATATATTCAAGAAAAAAAATTCAGCTAATTTAAGAGAGAATATGGTCATAAACCTGTGAATTCACTAGTTGCTTTTGGCTTAATAATGCCTATGTTAGGCCGCACGCAATATTTTTTTGGAGATGTAGTCTTCACCTGCCAATAATTTTTGTGATTTAGTTGAGTTTTATTTGGTTATTCCAAGTATTCTTTTCAACAAAGCAATTTTCTCTATTTTCAAATAATATTCATAAGCATTAAACATTTGCACAGCTATTGCATTGCAGTCAAAATGTGAGGAATATAGAGGCCGCACCTTGAATGCAACATACTGATCAGACCTGTTACCCAGTTGAACTGAACACGAGCTTTGTTTCTTCAATTCAACTATATACGCCAAATTCGTTATTTCAGCAATTCATTTGACATATAATTCACGAGGAACAAAAAATGCACTATGTAGATTGAGCATAAATTATAAGTTTCCATGTAGGCGATTGCTCTTATATGAAAGAATGATAAATTTGTAAACTTAGAGATTGATGTAAGCCATTTCTAAGCTGGTTTCATTGTTAAGCAATCAATTTTATGGAAAAATGAGATGCCAATTTTAAACATATAATACAAGCAATGAAATTAACAGTGCCATCACAGTGAGCGACCTCCAAAAGCAGAGCAAATCATACTCACAGGTAAACTTGAGTTCCCGGGGCTGGATTTCCAATAGCTCCGAAGTCATGACTAAAAACAAAACCCAAAAAGAAAGAAAAAGAGAAAGCAAAATAGTTAATTAACCAATAAAAATTGAATACAGCATTAGAGAACGCAATTAAAATCCACTAACTAGATTAAGCATATAATTAACTACTTAATCAAAACTTATTATCCTATAACACACAAAACAGTAGTACAAGGCATACTGCTAGTTGGGAGAAAATGCAGATCCAAACAAGAAGAAGCTTCGAAATCGTCGAGAGAGGGATGCGTGCAGGTTGTGCAGGCGATAAAAATGATGTTTGGTGACTTGGGTGATAAACACTGCAATTTGAAATGGAGAGAGAGAGAGAGAGAGAGAGATAAAGTGTAAGAGAAGGAAGAATGTTACTGGAGAATGTGAGAGACAGTGAGCGTTTGGTCCCTGACACAGACGCTGAAGAGATGAGATAGGGAGAGAGAGAGAGAGCGGTTGTACCGGCTGCCTTCCACTTTCTTGTTTCGCTTCTTTGTTTCTATCAAAACTAACAACGCCTTTCCTGTCTCTCCAACGGCTCACTCGGCTTGCGCTCTTCTTTTTAACTACACGGACCCTAAGCTGGCACTCAAACCGCATCTGCGGGTGTTTGACGGAAAAAATTTATTTAAATTTAAAATATAAATATGTAAATTTTATTTATTTTATATATTTTTTTTATTACATATTATATTTTAAATTTATAATATTTTGAGTTTAGTATTTCATTTGAGTTAATTTATTTTAATTTCATTTAAATTTATTTAATTTGATTTATTTTAATTAAATTAATATTTCATTATTATTTAATAATTTTTAATATGTAAATTAAAAAAAAGATAATTAACTTTTGATTTTTATCTTTTAATATTTATTTTTCACCAAATAAAATTAATGAATCTTAATCCCATAATATTAAAATTACACTAAGATATTAAAGTTAAATGAAAAAAAAAAAAAACTTAATTCTCAATAGGCAAATTATAAGCGAAATCCAAGTCATACTAACACCAGCGCGGGACGTATGTTTAAAGCAAACAACGGACGAGCCACAACAGGAGTCAGTCGGAAGAGACGAGCCACCGATGCATGGCTAATGGCTCTAACTGCTTAAATTACCAAAGGCTAGGGTTTGATTTGAAATGCTTTTTTTTTTTTTTTTTTTACGAGAGTCAAATATTTAGGTTATGTTTAATGTTATTGTCATATTTACCATTAAAAAATAATAAAATTATTTAAAACTAAATTTAACAATAAAGTAGTAAAATTATTTAAAATAATATCTATTTGAAAAGGCTATTTTTTAAAAAAAGCTTTGAACACCAATGCTAAAGGAGACTTGAATTTGCCGACAAATGAAAAAGAAACCCGTAAAAGTAAAAAAAGAAAGGCACATTTCCATTATGGTAATAGTAGTCGCTAAAAAGAATAAGAAGAAGAAGATGAAGGAAAGGTTGGCCATCCCATTTTTAATCTTTTGGTGTTTCCTTTAGGTCAAAAAAGTGGTGGAAAAGGGCAAAAGTAAATCAATTGCTTCCTTTCTATCTATCTCCTAATTCTAAGCAATTTCAAAAGTATATTCCGTTGCAGCTAATTGGGGTTTCATGGGTTCAACCATGAACATCCAACAATTCAACATTTGGATCCATGCCTGACTTGGCCCAACTTTGATCAAAGCCCAGTTGCAGGAGGCTATATGATTATGATCCATGTCATTGTCCACACTCATTCCTTTAGCTGGGCGCCTGACTGGTAGGGGATTTGCTTCGGAATTTATGGGGGCACATGGCGAACTTGGGTTAGGCCACATAGCCATCGAATTGAGAAGGGTGCCAACTAAGCCTCCGGGGGGTCGCCGCCGGTTCCAGTATCTGGAATTAAGTGTTCGGTATTGGTATTTTCAGATTTAATTTAATTTAATTTAATTTAATTATATGATTATTTTTTAAAATAATCAAGCATCTAACGAGTGATAAATATGCATGTGGTGTTAAGTGAGCAAGGGTTGGTAAAGAAGTTAGTCCATATAATAGAATAAATAGTGGAACACAAGATAGACATATAAAATAATAGAAGATATCATAGAAGGAGACCAATTAGGAAGGAGCGGGATAGGAGGAGGATCGTTGGTACTTGGAATGTTGGATCACTTACAAAATTAATGGAGCTTGTGGATACCTTGGAAAGGAGAAGGGTGAATATTGCTTGCATTCGGAGACTAAATGGGTAGGAGAGAAAAGTAAGGAAGTGGGTAATTCAGGTACAAATTGTGATTTACCGAAAGGAGAGAAACAAGAACTGAGTGGGTATAATCATAGACAGACATTGAAAGAAAAAGAGTAGGAGATAGAATTATACTAGTAAAGCTAGTACTAGACGGAGAAACAATAAATATAGTTAGTGCTTATGCCCCACAAATAGGACTAGAGAGTAAACAAAGATTTTAGGAAGATATGGATGATTTAATGCAAAGCATAATGAAGAAAATGTTTTCAATGGTGGAGATTTGAAAGGACATGTAGGAAGTGATAGGCAAGGTTATGAGAATGTTAATGGAGGATTTGGTTTTGGCATTCGAAAAGAGGAGGGAAAAAGCATCCAGGATATTGCTATGGAATACGACCTAATACTAGCAAATACCTACATTATAAAAAGAGAGTCACATTTAGTGACTTTCAAAAGTCTTCAAAATAGAAGCCAAATCGACTTCATATTAACCAGAAGACAATAGAGCTCTATGCAAGGATTGCAAGGTCATTCCAGGAGAGGCTTTAACAAGTCAACATAGGTTGGTGGTCTTGAATGTCAAGTTTAGGAACAATTCAAGTAAGGTCAGAAGAAATAGTGTAGCTCAAACAAAGTGGTGGGAGTTCAAAGGAGTAAAGCAAGTGAAGTTCAAAAATGAGCTTCTTGAGTCCGAAGTATGGAAGCTAGATATGGAGACCAATGATATGTGGATACAGATGGCATCAAAGATTAGAGAAGTAGCTAGAAAAGTACTTGGGGAGTCTAAAGGACATGGACCACCCTCAAATGAGAGATGGTGGTGGAATGAGGAAGTACAAAAGCGAAGAGAAAAAGGGAATGGTATAAGAAATTACCTAAATGTGATAATAATGAGGCATATGAACAGTACAAGATAGCAAAGAAAGAGGCAAAAAAGGCAGTTAGCTAAGCAAGAGCACAGGCCTTTGAAAAGTTATATGAGAAACTTGGAACTAAAGAAGGGGAGAAAGATATTTATAGATTAGCAAGGAGTAGAGAAAGGAAATGTCAAGATCTCAATCAAGTTAGGTGCATTAAGGATAAAGAAGGAAAAGTGTTGGTGAAAGATGAGGACATTAAAGAAAGATGGAGACATTATTTTAATGATCTCTTTAATAATAGTCAAAATGGAAATAGCGTGAATATAGATTATAGAACAATAGAAAAGAATGTAAATTATACTAGAAGGATTAGATCTTTAGAAGTAAAGGAAGCACTTAAGAGAATGAAAGTAGGTAAAGCCTGTGGACCCGATGAAATACCAATTGAAGTGTGGAAGTATTTGGGAGATATGGGAGTGGCATGGTTAACTAAATTATTTAATAAGATTCTAAACTCAAAGAAAATGCCTGATGAATGGAGGAAGAGTATTTTAGTACCTATTTTTAAAAATAAGGGAGACATACAGAGTTGCTCAAACTATAGGAATTAAACTCATGAGCCATACTATGAAGTTGTGGGAGAGTTGTGGAGCATCGACTACGCCATGATACTTCTATCTCTCTCAATCAATTTGGTTTCATGCCAACTATGGAAGCGATCTTTCTCATTAGAAGCTTGATGGAGAAATATAGAGATGGGAAGAAAGATCTACATATGGTTTTTATTGATTTGGAGAAGGCTTATGATAGTGTTCCAAGAGAGGTCTTATGGAATGCGTTAGAACAAAAGAGGGTATCTATTAGGTACATACAAGTATTGAAAGATATGTATGAAGGAGCAACTACTATTAGGGGACACAAGAGATTTTCCGATTTCAATTGGATTACACCAAGGATCACATAAGCCCTTACCTTTTACATTAGTTTTAGATGAAAAACATATACAAGAGAGTATTCCTTGGTGCATGATGTTTGCGGATGATATTGTTCGATAGATGAGACACGAGAAGGAGTCAATAGGAAGCTAGAACTTTGGAGAAGTACTCTAGAGTCAAAGGGTTTTAAGTTAAGTAGAATACATGCATTGCAAGTTCGAAGGCCAAACGGTGATAGGGAAGGAGTTAGTTTGAATGGAGTGGCACTGTCCCAAAGTAATCACTTTAAATATCTAGGCTTAGTCATTCAAGTAGATGGGGATGTGAGGAGGATGTTAGTCATAGGATTAAAGGATG
This sequence comes from Hevea brasiliensis, assembly GCF_030052815.1. Classification (NCBI taxonomy): domain Eukaryota; kingdom Viridiplantae; phylum Streptophyta; class Magnoliopsida; order Malpighiales; family Euphorbiaceae; genus Hevea; species Hevea brasiliensis. Next base: position 74,461,106 of record NC_079507.1, on the reverse strand, counting down.
GTTGAAGTGGAGACGTGGAGTTCTATGTGATCGTAATATTCTCAATAAATTAAAAGGAAAATTTTTCGTGGCAGTGAGTGTTGGGCACTGAAAGAGTCGTATGCATCTAAGATAAGAGTTGCAGAGATGAGAATGTTAAGGTGGATGAGTGGCCATACTAGACTAGATAAAGTCCGTAATGAAAGTACTAGAGAAAAGGTAGGAGTGGTGCCAATTGAAGATAAGTTGAGAGAAGGGAGATTGAGGTGGTTTGGTCATGTGCAAGTAGAGTACATTAGGCTAGAGGATAGAAAGAAAAAGGGGTAGACCTAAATTGACTTGGAGGAGAGAATTACACATTTCTGAGGATTTAACTCAAAATCGTTCAGAGTGGAAAAAGCGAATCCATATAGCCGACCCCAAATTTTTGGGATAAAGGCTTAGTTGAGTTGAGTTGAGTTGAGTTGTATAAAATGAAAAATAAATGAGAGAAAAAAAAGTGTAAAATCAAATGAAAAATTTTAAATATTTTTATTTATTTTTGAAAATAAAAATGACTGAATTTTTAATTGTCGGTGCGGTTGGCCACCAATACAAGAGAATCCAAATCCGGTTGTTATGTTTGATAAGTTAACCCTGAAGCCAAACACTTTAGAAAACAAAACGGAGAACCAAACAGTCGGAATTTCGATAGAAACAAAGCCACCAAATCTTTAATTTCAACAAACAGGAACGGCAGAAGATGGTAACACGACTATAAAACATCAAGATCAGTGTAGTAGTCTAGCACTTGAGCACTTGCCCTTTCACGCACACACGCTCCTCGTGCTCATTCTCTCTCTCTCTCTCTCTCTCTCCCCCTCTTTCTTTGTGTGTGCGTGTTCTTTCTTCTTGTTAACCACCAGCCATGGCCTCTATTTCAGGAGCTTCAATCTCCATGTCCTCTTTCTCAAGGTCCCTTAAGCTTACCTCCCGGGTAACCTACAATCTTGATCTACTTTCCCTCTTTTTTGTACTGATTTATTTGTTTATTCTGATGCTATTGGTGCTTGTTTATTCTTGTTTTCTTATTGCCCTGATTGAAAAGTCTGGGCATTTCAAGTGATCTAGATCTTGAACTTGTAAAGATTCTTTCTGTATTATTATTATTATTATTATTATTATTGGGAAGAGGGAGGGAGGTTGATGGGTTGTTTTTAGATTTACTACCCAATTCATATAGACTCAAATTCTTCCAATAGAATTTCAAGTTATAAGTTTTTCTTCGAAATCTGTTGAGGCTTTTGTTATGTTACTGATTGCCAGCTAATAAAAACATTTCCAACTATTTTACCACTCGAATGTGAAAATTATCTGGCAAAAGCTAATCTGGCCATGGGTTTGATGTTAGATTCTGAAATACTTTTACCTATGTAAATGATAAATTCATCAAGCTTTGATCCCTGTTGTTTTTTACTTGGTCAGTATGATTGTAGTGTGAGGATCATTTTAATGTCATATTTATATATACTATTTTTAAAAATAGGATGCTTTTGGTGATGTACTAAATCTTTAATTGTATTATCACACCTGGATTTATATGGTTTTTCTGTTTAAACTTTTGGGCAGACGCCAAGCAATGGTATCTCTAGTCTCAGGTCGGTTTCACTTCCTATTAGTGGAAGAAGCTTCCCCTCTCTTAGGTTGCAAAAGGGAGCATCTCATTTCCGTGTTTCCTGTGCGGTGTGTATTTTTAGCCTATATTTAGACTACAGAGATATTTCAGTATTTGCGTTTATCATTGAATCTGTATAAGCATGGTCTTTATCGTTGGTTCTGTAACAGTAGTCATACACATGTTCCTCTGCATTCTATTGGAAAGTCGGTGATGTTGTTTGTCAAATAAATTTTGGCTAATCTGAACTGAATGTTATCATATTGTATGTTTTTCTGGTCATATTGTATTTTTTAACATAATAAGATGTTAAGTTTGACCACACATTGCCCATGATCCCGGGTTTCTAAGCTTCTGTATCTATATCATCATTTGGCATGAAAATGAAAGTGAGGACTCGTTTTTGGTAATTTAGTTCATATCTGTCTTTGTAATTCAAAAGGATGATTATGGTTGATTGAATGAGTGTACTCTTAAGGTATATCAATTTCAGTACTTGGTTGATAGGTACACTTAAAATGTAGTTTGTAATGGGAAGATAACTGGTATATATCTATATGCACATGGCATCCACCATATACGCATGTTTTTTAGTCTAAATGAAATACAACCAGCAAATGATGCTGATTTTTTCAAGCAGGCTAAACCAGAGACTCTGGACAAAGTATGTGAAATTGTGAGAAATCAGCTAGCACTAGCACCTGACTCTGTTGTCAATGGAGAGTCAAAGTTTGTTGCGCTGGGAGCTGATTCTCTTGACACGGTACTTCAATGTTTAACCTTACATTTTAAACCTATCTCTTTGCCCAACACTATATGAGTAATGTTGTATCATTGTTCATCTTATGTTATCTACTTCAATTCAGCAGCATGATTTGTTTTCTTTTCAGTGTTTTACATAGTTATCAAAAGCTTAAGGCGCACCAAGTACCAAGGGGACTTGGAGCCTAGGCACAAGGTGCAGGCGTGTGCATACGAGCGATGTTAGGCGTAAAATAAAAAAAAAAAACATAAAAATAAATTATATTATAAGTGCTACAAATCTAATTAAGATAATGTTAATTACATATAAAAGTATATATAATATATCATTTATTTCATTACTTATTTTTATTTTATTAGACCACTATCATTATCAATTAAATTACATATATGAGTAAGAATTATCATTAAAATGCATAATATGAATTTATTTTTAATCAAATATAATATTAAAATGATAATTTTAATTTTTGCTATATGTTTAATTTAATAATACCTTACTAAACATAGCTTAAAATAATTTAAATTAAATTTTATAAATTCGTTAAGAATAGCTATGTATTTATTTTACTCATGTATGTAATTTAATTAATTATGATATGAATAATCAATCAAATTTCTAATATAAATACGCAATGGTTCCTATTGATAATCTGTTAAAAAAAAAGTTCCTATTGATAAAGATTGCTTTGGCCTATTAGATTAGAATTAGAAAAGGGTACTTTCTGAACACAGCAGCCAGAGAAAAAAAAATGGCAAGCATGAAGCCATGAACTCTTGCAGATTTGAGATTCTGAAAGGGAACGAAGGAGGAAAAGAAAGCATAGAAGGGAGATCTGAGATTCTGAAAGGGAAAGGAGGAGGAAAAGAAAGCATAGAAGAGAGAGGGAAATGAAAACCCAAAGGGGTCTTGTGGAAATGGGTCTGTTGGAGAGAGAGAGAGAGAAGAGGAGGAAGAAAGGAAAAAAAAAAAAAAAGGCATACCTGTAGTTCTAGATCAGAAATTAGATAAGTGCAGAGAGGATACAATCAAGTCAGGTTTTTCAGATCTTCTTTTTCTTCTTCTTCTTTCTCTTTTTTTCCAGTTTGCATTCTGTGATTGCATGGGTGTGGATGGCCTTCATGAGGTGCGTTCCCCGGGCCTAGGTGCACCGGGGTGCGCCTCCTTGAGGTCGTGTGGCTTTGGGTTCCTCAGGCACTATGGGCTATGCCTCAGGGGCGCCTTTGATAACAGTGGTGTTTTATACTTTCTCCTTCTGGTTACAGGTTTTATTGAATATCCATAAAACAAAGAACAACCCCAGTTATTTTGATGATGGAATTGTGGGGCTTTGTCATGAAAAGTTCCTGAGGCTTATATCATATGATGTTTATGAAAAAAGTTTCAAGGATATGCACATGTACTTATTCTGTATGTTTTATCATTTCAACTTCTGTTATTCTCCTTCTCCCACCTTTATTCCAAGAAATTAGAGCTGACAGCTGCTCTGCTTACTAGCCCACGTTCCAGAATTCAAGACTGTTTAGCTACCAGAGAGTTAGCAAAGATTTCTAGATCTAGAATTAATTCTCTTAACAGAAAATTAGATGACATGTGAAGAGAAAGTAGGTCTGCCTTAATCACTTTCAGTTGTGAAGTTACAAAGGAGATCTCCTTGGGAAACAATACTCGGTTGTTTAGATTGTAATCAGCGTTATCCTCATTAACTTACAATTTCTGTTATTCTTATGAACTTATGTAATCTTCTTTTATTCAGGTTGAGATCGTAATGGGACTCGAGGAGGAATTTGGAATCAGCGTGGAAGAAGAAACAGCCCAGAGTATTATCACTGTTCAAGATGCGGCAGATCTGATTGAGAAGCTTCTTGAGAAAAAATAGAAGTGATTAAAGTGGTATAAGGACATGGTAGTTCTATATTTTATTGTCTTTTTTCTTTTTTTTAAGTTATCTGCCTTTCATGGAGAACTTGCAAATCAGGCCTCGATTTTGCGGAAGTATCACTTTCTTTCCCCTTTTAATGTTGGACCTTGTAATGCAAAAACAGCATAATTCTGAAGGATTCTGCTTGATGTTTGGTGGGAGAATGCTATTCTGACCTGAATGTGTGATTCTCCTATATCAAGTTTTTTATGTCAAATCTTAAATAAAAACATGATATTTATACTCTTTTTTAACCTTAAAAGTAACTATTGGGTGATGTCCAATTACTTGTTCAATCCACTACCATTCTTGTTTAATGTAATGTAACTAAATAAACCAATACCCGTTAAAATAATGTAATGGTTTCTGGTTTCTAAACAACTTAAGTAGGTAAACAACATTGGCTTTGTTTTGTTTACTATGGATATGGGGACCAGAATTCCCTAACCCTTCAATTGGAATTGACAATTCTGGTCCCCAATAGTTTAACAGCACTCGCTCTGGGCTGGAGAATCGTCTCCTAGTAGACTAGTGATGGGCAAAATTGAGCGCCAATCTCTCTGCCCGTTAGAGGACTCTATACTGAAGACAGATTTTAGTTAAAAGTGATTAGAATCAGTTGCAATTCTAAATTAGATTGCCTGCATACATGCATTGACTCTGATCTAGTCACTTATAAGTTCCAAGCCAATTCTGAAGAAAAAAAAATCATTTCATTTGAGTTTTTATAATGATACAAAACATACAAGGATTATACAGAAGGAAGCCCATAAGAGGACTCTACTGTATTATGAATTAAAAATTGAATTGACCTTGGTACTGGGGCATTCACTCCTTGCTCAGAATTCAGGAACCGTCTTTCGGCCCTTCAATAAGCTAACATCCATAATATCTGCAAATAAAAGAGTAACCAATGATTCTTAAAAATTATAGATTTTTTATGAAACGATATAAGAGTGATGACAGATAAACCAACCTCCTGGGCTTCAAATGCAACGAGGCAGCCGGTGCAACTCCGAGGCCACAACCAATGCGGCATTGGCTAAATCAGCTATGCTTGAATTTTTGAGCTCCAAAATAATGGCTTCAATCCTTGACACCTCAGGTATAGATATTGATAATATCATTGCATGTGACAAATACCGTCTACAAGAATAGCCAAGACCGTGCAGTATCCGCCGCAAAAGCAAGTGAGGCACACCCTTGCGCCAAGACTCAAGGATTGAACTAACCTTTGGAAGGTTAGTTAGAAATCCAGTTGTAGCTTCCCTTGGAGCTGCCTTGAGCAACAATACTACACATTCAGAAGCTATATCGGCCACATTTGATTCAAAGGACCCACTCAACTCAAGCAAGACACCCAAATTGCCACCAAATTCCATTATATCTCTTATGCATTGTTGCTGATCAACCAGACCACTCGCCTCAGAAGAAACATCATTTAGGAGTGCTGGTTCTTGTCTGTAGGCTAATCCTCTTTTCCGACCTACTGAGCAGAGAAGGAAAGCCCTACACAAGCCAAGAGTTGGCTCAAGAAAATCTTCCATATCTTTTGCATACACAAACTCCAAAAGATTTCCAACCTTCCTAACGACTTTTAACTGTGAAAGTAACTTGGAATCCATTTCAGGTGCAGATGCCAAAGCGAGACATAGCTTAACATTGTTTACATTTGCACTCGAAAAATCACCAAGTAAAAATTCGAAGCACTGTGAGACTGTCTTCAGATGTAAAATGTCTGAGATTTTTATGTAGTCAAACTCAATGAGCATCACAAGAAGCTTCTGCGCATACATGGGAATGGGGTCTTCATCTTCAATCAACGTCGGGTAGAGAGGTAGGAAATGAATATTGGATATTGCCTTCAAAGCCTGTGATCTTTGTTCATCATCAAACGGTTCATTTAAGAAGATGACCATGACATCAAACAGGATTTTCAGGCATAAAAATCTGGCATCACCATCCTTATTTCCCTTATACAGGATGGCAAGACTTGGGAGAATTTCACCAATAAAGATATCACAGCTTTCAAGAATTAAAGGCGACTCCTCTGCAACAGACTCCAGAACTCGAAGAAGAGTTATCTGGAAGTCATCTCTTCCCTGAAGAATACAGGAAAACATTGATCAGTATATAAACCCATTTGTCCCTCCTTCCTAGAAAGAAATGCACCATCTGGACAACTAATACTTAAGAGGTTTTATGCAACAAATAAAAAGATGTTGTGGCATTGTCAATCCACAAAAGAACTAGAAAGCCTACTACATGTGAACATATGCATAGTTAGTGACTTATTTAGCAAAGAAATTTTTACGTAGGGCCTATGACTTGCCCAGGCACTTTACCAGTAAAAACACTAATTTGCACTACCAAAGATAAATATTTTCCTACTCAGATAAGGTTGTCCTAAATAAGCACTAAATTCATAAAAATATATATATTTATACACTGTATGTGCCATGTGCAACAGATTGCCACCTGAGTAGACCATAATAACTGCCTCAAAACCATAATTTTACCTGGCCAAAATTAATCACACATCATAAGCCTGGTTTCAATTGACTGCCAGGTTGGGAAATCCAGCCAAGTAACTAATTTTACCAATTATTAAATACTCAAATGCAGCTCAAAAGAACCAACCAATAAACCATGAAGCCAAATATTTGAGATGAATTAAGATCACAAAAGTCATTCGCATGCAGTTATTCACCTGGAATGGTGTCTCCAGAACCTTCACCAAATTTGCCAGTTGCTGCAGAATTTGATGATTCACCACCTTGCGCTTAAAAGATGAGCTCCCAAGAAGATGAAGAACTGGGAACAAATGAATATTGGTCTTTGGAGCAACACGACTGCTAATGGCAGAGATCTGCCCATGGCGCCTTCCTCCCATCATCTGCTGAATATCTGCAGTTATAATATCCAGTAAGCTTGGGACAGTAGCTGCCACAATGCGCACAAATGCACCTAAACACTGCTGCAAATAGCTGTCCTTCTCTTTTGCCAGCCTGTCCACAGAAGAAAGTAGTCTTGGATTGCAAAAAAAGTGTGGTACCCATCTCCGACCATTCTTGCAAAGAAGAGCCATAAAAAGAAGTGCCTTTCCCCTCAAAATTTCGCTACCTTGCTCAGTGAGAGATAAAAGATTTGGAACCAGATTCTTATCCTCTGCCAACGATAAGAGGTGTCGCCCAATATTTGTGAACACATGGCTTCCAACCATAGCCATATTTAAGAGGTTCAAACATATTTGCTGCTCACGTGGACTGCCCTTAACAAGGGCAGCTGCTGTGTCTTTGAAAGAAAGTTTTTCTAGAATTGACTGGATGGTAGGAGGATTGAATCGCGCCAAACGAACCAAACATGATCCTGCAGTAAGCCTGATGCTCTCTTGTTTCCCTGTTGCTCTATATATATAACACAGGTTATTGATCACATCTGAACTGGTGAAACGAGCTGCCCAATGTCCTCCTTGACTGCAAATGTTTTCAATTGTCCTCAATGCATAAAGTTGAGTTATATCATCTTCTCCTTTCCGTAGGACAGATGATACCAATGAAATCAACGAGTTTGGAACCTGCATCCATTAAAAAGATTTTATATGATAATGAACATGAATCAAGTCAAAGAAGAGCATGAAAAAATGTTTAAAGGACTCAATGCTATCCTACAAGCATTACTTTTGAAATTCAATTGATGGCTGCAATTAAAAAAAAAGTTTCACTTAACAGACTCTACTGAAAGATTTTAACAGATAATTTATAGAATTTAGAAAGATGAATCAATCATCAAATAATCTGGTACACAGACAACTGTGACATCTAGTTAGAAAGCCAACCTGCCATCCATATGTGGAACGATTATCCTTTGATGGAGATTCAGGTGGATTGTTGTCTCTGCTCTGCTCATTCTGGGTGGATATATAAAACAGCAACTCACCTAAAGCAGCCATGGAAAACCTCCTTACTTTTTCCTGCTTGTCCCTGAGGCCATCAGTAAGCGACCCTAAAATTCCAGAATTGGCCAAATCATCTTCAATAAAAGTAGAGTGACGAATCAACAAGCCAATAAGTGAAGCAAGTTGAGCACGCAAAGCTGAAGCCTTGGACATCCGGAGCATTTTAACGACCATAAGCATTATTGGACCATTTGTTAGGATATTGGCTGCATCAGCATTACTGCTCAACATCTCAAGGTATCTAATCAGATTCTGCTTCTCCCCAATGCTAGTGTTCCCACTAAAAATGGATATAATTCTATTGTTGAGTGCATCCAGCTGCTCCTTAGACATTTTCCCAAAATCAGATGGTTGCAGTGCTTCAAATGGAAGAGAAGGAATTACCTCTGACGCTTTATCAGCTTTTCTGCTGGGCATCACAGGTCTGACTGAAAGATCAGATGGATGCCAAAGGACTTCTGAAAGGTTATTGGGTGATTTTGAAGAATCAAAATCAGTGGCTCCTAGACCTTCCTTAGCTCTCTGAGTTTTGACCTGATGACTGGCACTGAGTGGGGTAGCGGTCATGTCAACATGCTCCGAAGATGATTCTTGATCATTTGCTCTCAATTCATCTGAGGCAGGCATGTTAACCACAGGTAAGGTCTCCAATTGATGTATGTTATTGTCCACATCTTCAGGTAGACTGCCAGGGTTTTCAGTTCCATCAGGTTCATCATCTTCGGTGTTCTCATTGAAATCAAGTTCCATATCGGTGTTCTCAATTTTAACCTCAGCGTCATTTTCAGAACTATTAGGCATGGGTCTCCTGTAGTTTTCCTTTTCATTCTCTCTCTTTAAGTTTGATTTTGCTATTCTTGACAGCCTTAAGAGATTAACACCCCTACTAGCACTAGAAGGATCTCTCAGCTTCTCTTCAACCACTCTGCCCGAGGCCTTTGTTTGAACTTTTCTGCCACTCAGCATACCCTTTACAGGGGTCTCATGACCTTTTGATCCTAATATTGAATTATCATCAGGTTTTGGTGTCCCTTTCGAATCCTTTTCACGATGTTTAGGAGGGGTTTTGTTTTGTAAAGATCCATCTCCATTACGTTCTGAGAGGCATGGCTTAGTATGAAGTTCTATCATATTATCAAAAGCAGGTTGAGGAGGCAAGGACACTGGAGCGAATTTAGTTCTCCAGAAAGCATGTCCACAAAGCTCAGACCATTGTATTCTTTCAGCTGGATCTTTCACCAAGAGAGAATTGATTAGGTTGGCAAAAGGATTGCTTGGATTGCCAGGAAGGGGTGGGGTTGGATCTGATAGGATAGATTTCACTAGCTGAGTGAACTCCCTACCCACAAAGGGTGGCCTCCCTGCATAGCACTCATACAGTACACAACCTAGGGCCCAAAAATCAGATGCATAGGAATGGACACCTCCATCCTCAAATAGTTCAGGAGCCATATAACAGGGTGTTCCACGTTTTGCTTGGGGCAACTAAAAAAGTACATAAAAGCAAAGTTACTGTTGTAAACAATTTTAATCATAGAAAGAATAACATGATAAACTTAACAAGTGATCACTAATTTAAAAAGTCATGATTATGGTGTGAAAAATACTGCAACAGTTAGAACAACTTACCTTGGATGAAGGAGTTTTAGATATCTCACTCAATTTTCTTGCCAATCCAAAATCACATAGCTGCATTGCATAAGCATACAAGAAAACTAGTTCATATAGATAGGAAAAAAAATTACAATAACAAGACCATACATGAAACTGAAAAATTGCATAAGTACCTTTGTGCGTCCATTCTCATCTAAGAGAATGTTTGATGGTTTCAGATCACAGTAAATGATTCCCTTTGAGTGTAGAAACCTAAAAATAGTGATCTCGTCAGTATAAAAACTGAAAAAAATAAGACTATTGACATTATGTAGAAATAGATAAATAAAACTGAAAAAGTATTTCTTACTGCAAAGCTCTAACTAAATCACGTGCAAGATCATGAATGGAGTCTTCAGGTAGCTGACTGTCCTGCAATTTAACCATGAATTATCATTGTGCAATCATAAACATGCATCAGATGTGCACAGCAGTGACTACTTTGCTCAATTTCTGTACAAGTAAATCTGAAGCAGAATCTTAAGATGGGAAAGTAACATGTACACAGAATATACAACCACTATCTTTTGCAACAATGACAACTACAACTTCAATATTTTGTCACCAAGGATTTTTGTATATGATATCCAAATGATTCTAGAGGGACAAGGCTTTTTGCTTTTAGCAAATTAGCTTGAGTGCCAGTTCAAAGTTTGAAGAAGGTTATACCAATCTCACAGGAAATGTCATGTTGCCAATGAAAATTGCAGCATATTTTGAAACCTTAAGGGCTAATGGAGGAAAACAATATTCAGCAAAAAATTCACATTCGAGTTTTGACAAATGACTGTTGATTATGCAACTAGTTTGGTGACAAGCAGAATAAAGTCAGACCAGAAAATATTTTTAAAAGACTAATTAGCAGTTGCTCCAGAAGCAAAATTTTACAATGTCCTATTCAGGATGGACAACAATAATGTTGCAATCCATTCACGTTTACATCGCATTTTAAAATTCAAAAAGCTGTTGCACACTAGCACTGGACAACACATCGCAGTCTTGGAAACACTGATGCAGTGACTCATGGCAATATCCACTCTCTGCATTATATATCTAAACAGAGCCACAAATGAAATTACCCATTACATCATTACATGTTTCACAACAATGAACTTGGTAAAAAAAATATTCCACAGTTCACTTCCAGCAAAAGAATGATACACAGTTATCAAATAAAAGCAAGGCTACCATAAGTATTAAGAGGTTGTTACCTGTCTCAATAAGGTCATAAGATCTCCACCAACACAATATTCCAAAACTAACCACAAGTGAGCTGAAGTTTCGTACCTAGTGTACACAGCAGGGATGTAAGCAAACCAATAAAGCGAGCCAGAAGAAGAATAAGGTCTTCAACTGTAGTTTTAAGAATGCACATCTGAACAACAATACCAGATATTGCAACACTTACCAGGAGTAAAATTTTAATACATTTGGATGATCTAAGGAGTGAAGAATCCTAACCTGCAATTAATGACAATAAAAGGTAATCAATAGATAAAATACTAATTAATATTCTTTTTAAAGCATGTTTCCTAAAAGAATGCATGCAGTTGGTTCATTGCTCTATTTCCCAACAATCGGTGAAAGTAAAAGAGCACACACACACACATATATACATATGAAAAGGTTTCTTCTTTGTGCAACCCAAGCTAAAAGTCATTGTCCTATGACCTTTCGGGACCAAACTACAGTATAGTAGAGAATGTTTCTGAAAAATGGGTAACGGTACCAAACTCATTCATACTGCAAGTAACTCATAGAGCTAAAGGTATACGCTCACTAACTATTTCCTGTTTAGTGTTTAGGCAACTGAAACATGAATATACTACTATTCCAAACGTACCAAATATTTCTCTCCTGTTCATGTGCTGATCACTAAAAAAAATTAGTCATATGTCTGTGGTACCTAAGATCCCAAGTTCAAAATTATTTTGAGTAGGAAAGAAAACACGCAATATAAAATCTCATGCTTAATTGAAAACACGCAGCAAATTGAAATGTGAACTTAACCCACTGATTAACCCGTTAAATAATCAATTCCGCCATCAGAAATGAAATCACGTCGAGTAACATGAATCAAATCACCAAGCACAACAAGAGATCCTTACTTCTTGTAGAACCTTGCTCTTCTGCGACTTATCAACACTCTTAATAGCGAAATACTCAATGGTCTTCTTCTTCCTCCCTTTATACACAGCCTGAGCATAAACTCCACAATAGAAATCAAGGATTAAAAAGAAAGAGAATTAACGTTTGCATATTTGAAAATTGAAGCAAGCTCCAGTGAAGTTGTTACCGAGCATTTGCCACGGCCAATTACTTCGTATATGTGGAAATGATTCATGGTGACCGAGTTGGCTCCCTAGGGTGTCGATTTGGATAAAAAGTCGAAGATCAGGCTGCGTTTTGAGAGGTCACCAGCCGAGAGAGAGAAGGAGAGAGGTGGTCTTAGTTTGGATTTGATTACAGTGAGGAAGAGAAAGTTTGATTGGTCAAAAATGAGGCGGAGAGATAGAGCATGAGATGGGCGGGAATAGAGTTTGATTGAAAATCAAACCTGAAATTAAGAGGAACCTGTCGGGTTTAAGGTTCTCCTTGTATCCAAACAATTCGTACAAGGACAAGCAAATTTTGAATTTGATTCTACATAACATTCGCAGTCGCGAACCGTTAAATGCTGACAAAAATTTTATAAAAGTCACGTGAGTACCGCGTGCGAGGATTTTCTTTCTCGTTAAATATAAAATTTTAATTTGATTGATTTCAAGCTCAGCCAAGCTCCACCGGCCCAGAAGCAATTGAGGATAATTCAAGCTTTCTGTGTTAGGAGTACACCTGATCATGGCCCCCGGTCTCAACCTGGCTGGTATGAATTGGGCTTAAGTACAGAGATCGGTCCAACTCAATTTTATTAAATATATAATAAAAAATCCTTTTAATTATTCTTATAATAAATCGAACCATATTTGAATTATGCTAAACTTTATGAATTACAATGGTTTTCGAATCTAATCTGATTTATCATGCACCGAATTAATATTTCTCGACACTAACTTGATATGATATTATGCAAATTCGGTTATGAATAATGTCTCCCAATCTTAATCTCTAAATCTAACATCCACTCTAATAATAATATATTATTATTATTTATTAAAATTAATTTATATTATATTCTTAAGTATTTAAATTATAAATTTAATAAAAATATGCTTATAATATTAAAAATATATTTAAAACTTAGAATTTTAACTTATAATTTATCTTACTAAATAAATTTATATTGTGTAATGATCAGCTAAAATAAAAAATAAAAAAAAAAGGTAGACTCGTTAGAAAATTCGTCTTCTTGTGGTCTTTAATGAGAAAGTCTTTGCTTTGGACCTAATCTTTTGTGGGATGGGAATCGATGGATTGATTACAGCTAATTTGCCCCATTATAGTTCTTGCCAATTTTTGGCTTTACCTGCTCATTAATTTGATTTAGCTATTAAATATAATTAATTATTAATTTATATTAAATATTTAATAAAATTTTATCAAATTACTATTATTAATATGTACAATGATTAATAAAAATATATGTTTATATATATACATTAAAATTAATGTATAATTATTAATTTATTATATTATATTTTAATTAATTATTCAAATAAATATATAATTTTTTATTTATTACATCATATTTATTTTATTATTAAAATAGATAATAAAATTTAAATAATATAAAAATATGAATAATATATATTCCTAGTAATATATAAATATATTATAAAAAATGGTAAATTGGTATTTTTATTTTCAAACAATAATAATTGATTGAGAATAACTCTAATTTCGCATTTTTTTCAAATGCAACAATCAAAATGTGTCAGTTGAATAGTAATTGTTTGGTACATTTACTAAATGAGTTTAGAGTAGCTATTGGATATGAAACCTCCATCAACTATCCGAACCTCTAATATAAATACCACCTAAGCAAGTTTAATTTTGTTGTTATTTGATTTAACCAATTGATTTTGGCATTTATCACAAACATCTATTACGTACAAAATTAATTTAAGTCATGTTTGATAATATTAGCTACTCCATTAACTATTAGCTATTATATAACTGTTAGTTATTAGTGATTAGTTATTTATATAATGATTTAAAATATAAATATTTTATAAAAATGGTTATTCAATTAACTGTTAAATATAAAAATAATGGTAATATGATAATATTTTGCTGGCTATAGTAAAAATGCTTCATTGACTTCTAAAAGCTAGGAAGGTAAAAACACTAAATATTACCTTATTGCCTAACATGGCTTGGTGTGTGAAATTCATACTCTTCCTTCCCTATTATTATTTCATTTGATATTCTATGACATGATTAAAATTTAATATACACAAAATAATAATTAGAAATTGATATTATCCATGTTCTTGGGATAATAAAATAGCACCACAATGGTGCATTTGTCACGACCCAACTTATGGGCCAGACCGGCACTAGGACCTGGGCCAGCCTAAAGCTCCCGAAACCCGTAGTAAGCCTAACTATTCCTCAACTCATTACCAGGCCCACAATTTTAGGCCAAATATGCATATAAAATAATTTAAATTAAACTGTTATGATTTTATTTCATGTCAACTTAACCCAGTAATTATCATAAACTAAAATTATGAGAGCCCAGTTCAACCCTGTTACATCATTTACAAACTATTTAAAACTCATAAAAAATTTTCATTTGTTAATACAAGAACTTAAATTCATGCAGTCTCTTACAGGATTAATACTACTACTAGTACTTGCGGGGTTCTAAATTACAAATTTATATAATAATAATAATACAGTTAATAAATTTTTATTTTCATAACCTGCGAGGAAAGGAACAGGTTATTCGAAAAAAGATATTCTCTTATAATCTGGAAAAATATGGTGAACAGAAGTGAGCGTTCGACTCAGAGAGTAAAATATCAATTTTAACTATAATCTCTATAACTATCTAAAGCTGATGCACCCTGTAGAGTGAAATGCAACATTGTCAACATTTTCACGTCATAACAGCAAAAAGGTAATCTGGAGCACTCACACACTCAATAAGGTCAAACAATACATATATGGGAGCTGATCCCCTATACAACCCTCTTAATCCAACCTGTGCCAGCGAATAACTCAAGCCAAACTTTCGCTTAATAAACCAAATCGGAGTCCCAGCGAAGAACTCAAGCCGTGTCTATCCCGAAGGACCGAGTCCCAGCGAAGATCTCAAGTCGTGTCTACCAGTCCTGTCCATAGCCAACACCATACCACACGCACGCCAACTCAAGTACACTGCTCTAAATTACCACAACAACATCCATGGCACTTTAACAATTATAAATGCAACATAAAATGTGCCTAGTATTTAACTATATAAATACATATTTATAAGTGATGCATGGGCATACTTGAACATATAATAATATCGAAATTATAATTAAAATTAATATTTTAGTCACAGTACACCGATGACTATTGTGGCTGCTGGATGCAGGAAAATAGCTGACATCGATCACCTAATAATTAAATTATAAATTTATTAGTACTAAGTCAAAATAAAACTCTAAAGAGGTAACAGACAGCCTAATTCATGCCGGAAATCTAGTAGAGTTTCTCCTATACCTGAGACCTACCTAACCTGCCAAAAATGGTTCAAATAGCACTTCTAAACTCAATCCATATCTCATCATCATTATATGACCCCTCCTAGGCCCTCCAAACCAAACAATACTCAAAATCTTAAAATTTGCGTTTTAGTTTCTATAATTGACATTTTGCAAAAATCCACTCAAACAAACTCTAAAAATTCTAAAATCTCGCCCCGCGGTCCTTAATAAAGTTATAAAGCTATTGCAAAAGTAATGTAATTTTTAAATCACCCAATAATATTTTATTCAATAATATTACTCAATTCCATAAGTTTCCAACAGATAACATATTCTTAGTTCAACCCAATTCAATATTCACATATTTAAACCTCCATCTTCAAGCTTCAACAAATCATATAAAATTTAAATAGCATAATTTCAAATAATCTTATATGCCCATATGCTAAAAATTTAACTAAAATCCATCTATATTTTTCAAAAATATTTTACAATCACTCAAAAATTCAATAAACACCATAGAATATCTCCAAATAATTTTACTTTCATCATATATTTTTCTTACAATTTTTCTCAAAATTTTCCTATTTAAGGAACACTGCATTTATGCTCCACAGACAGAGAAATAATGAAAATAATCTTACCCAAAGCTTATCTGTGTCTCAAAAATTCCAAAAATTTATGAGGAAGTATTTGGAAGTTTAATCATCCCCAAAGCTTGCCGGAGCCACTGCCGGAACCACCGCGCACGGTGGCCTTCCCCAGGTCGCCAGCGACATCTGTGGGAACTGGTTACACCAAAATATTCCTCTCCTCTTCCTAAGTCCATAAGTGGTCTTGGATTGTCGATCCATTGGTCGAATTGTCAGAAATCTCATCGAAAAGTAAAAAAAAAAAATCAATTTTCTTTCTCCTCGCCGGCATCGGAAACGGCCACCAAATTCGGCGAGGCTGGTCTCATATGAAAGGGCTTGCATTTAGGAGTCCATAGCAGCTGGAATCACTCCAATCGGACGTTGGGATCGCCGGATACGAGCATTCAAAGTTTGGGACCTCTCTCTCTCTCTCTCTCTCTCTCTCCATTATTGGCCGGATTCCGGGCTGCTGCCACTGCTTGGGAGGTCACCGGGCGGGTGGGGAGCCACTTGGGAGGTTGCCAGCCAGTCACCAAAGAAGGAAAGAAGAAGAAGAAAGGGGAGGAGAGGATAGGAGAGGAGAGAAATTGGGGGCGAGGGGGAGGGCCTCCTCACGATTTTTGTTTTGATAAAGTAATTTTTTTTTTTTAAGGTGACTGGCAGTCACAGTGGAATCCACTGTCACACGCCAAGTCCCATCCCTCTTTCCCCCTTTTTTTTTTTAGGTTGTTACATTCTTCCCCCCTTAAGAAAAATTCTTCCTCGAATTTTCGAATAAACAAGAGATAAGGAAAAGAATATTATTAGAACAAGTGTAATCATTACTCCTCCAGCTATGCAGAGATTGGTAAAACATTTATTCTTCAAACTCCTCGTATATTATATATGACATTCTACTGCTCTCTGATTCTATTATAGTGTCCTATTTGTTATCATCTCTTTCTAGAAGGCTCTTATCTTGTAACTATTCATTGACTATTTTTCTAATATTTCAAGTATTCGCTATACCTCACTGCTATTGACTAATGTCTCATAACTTTAATCAACTTTGGTGCTTACCTCACCTTTTATTATGCCCTAACGTGTCTCTTGGTGACTTCAGTCCTCATTCCTTTGTTTCAATAATCTCTGTTTTCCCAAAACATGACTTATGTTCCTTATCCTAAGGCATCCTATGAGTAGCTTTCCTGTAGCACCTATCATAAACATCTCGTTCGAAACCTTTGCTTATCCTTTGACCTTAACGGTTAGCACCAATGAATCTTCTCACTTTCTTAATACTTCAAATTTCTAATCTATTTATGTATTTACTAAGGTACTTAGACTAACCTCCGTCCATCTTGTGTAACCAGTCAGGTAGAGTCCCCTCTAAGGGCCAAGTGTATCATTTATCAACATTGGAAAGTGAACTGGGTCTCTCCTTCTAGGTGACAAAAGTATTTATATTCCCTGACAACTCAGTCTATGCGACTTTATCGTTTCCCACTCCTTCTCTGGAATGGAAATATCTAGACTTCTTCCTAAAGTTTCTTAGTATGTGTCCTACTTCTGATACATTGGCACTTAGATCGAGGCTACACTACTCCTTTAATATATCATCTCATAATAACTGATTTTAAACATCTTTTAATATGTTTGTAACATACCTATTCCTTATTATCCTCATCATTTTAATTAGCTCTACCGAGCTTTATTCCTGTCCTTTTGATCTTATCTACTTCCTTTTTCCTATTTCTGGTATTGTTGATATCTTTTCAACCTGCTGTACGTATTCTTTAATTTTAGTCCTATCTCACCCTTACACCTTTTTCTTCAAAGATGTTTATCCCATCATCAACTTTAGCTTTCTTTTTATTTCTTAGTCTTATCTTGATTACTAGTTCAATTACTTCGAGAATTCTAACCTTACGATTTACTCCTACCAGCACATTATTCACCTTATGTAACACTTGTAATTAACCATAAAAAATTCTTTTTGTATCCCCTTTTCCCAACTTAACTATTAAAACATTATCATTCCCTACCTCTCTTAGTAGGAAATTGTACATCCTGGATGGAAAGGAGCCCTATAAACTATAAGTTTCATTTGAACTCACACGGCTATGGGAAATGTGTGCCATGCCTTAATTATAAACAAGATACTTCACGTGTTTATTCTCCTTAATATAATCACATATACTGCCTACAACTTTTCAAACTTCAGCCTCAAATTACCCATCAACAATAATTTCATCTATTGAAACTCATCCACAATTAGAATTTCCTCTAGCTCATAGTTTAAAATAGTTGCAAGCCTTAGTAGCTAACTCAATTTAACTCCTATCATTACTCTGATCGTCCTTTCATACTCAACACTAGGTATGCACTTACTGTCATTCTCATATCAGGAAATTATGTATGAATTGGTGCCTACCAAACTCTCAAATAACTAGGTCTCCTTGACTCAGTCTCTATTCCTTATATAACCCTCTAGAACCAATAGCACGAGCTAAACTTGAAAAGAAAGAAAATATCTTCTTATATTCAACTACGGCCGATTGTCCATATAATAACTTTTAACCTATGTTTCTTGGTATTTCTCTTCAAATTTCATCATCTCCAAGCATAATTGTGCTCTACCTATAAGGTATCATCTGCATGAACCCTTTACCGTGCCATTGTCCTTCCTGACATAATATTTTATAATTTATTAACTTTACTTATACTCGACTCATGATTCATATCTATCATCATTTATATTGTGCCCTTAACTTTTGTTGAATCCTGAAAGATTTCTCTTACTAATAGATTCTTCCAGCACTAATTCCACCCTTATCTATGGTCATTAATTTGATCCTTGAACTTTCTAGTGATTTATAACCACTCATACTTGTCACTTTTTGTTATACCCCTACTGTTGTTCTATCGTTATTGCTTCACAGCAAAGTGATTCTGTTGATCACACTAAAAATGTTTGCCTGACATTCATAACGAACCTCTAACTACTTTCTTACTACCTCAAAAATCTAACCTAAAGCCTATGTGTCATTTTCTATCATTCTTTTCCTCTCATCATACCTATTTGATCCCTTAGATTGACTTTTATTCAACTTACTACTTACTAACTTCTTTTTCTCTGCCTAATTAGATAGTCCACAATACCATAGCACACCTTCTAGCTTTTGCTCATTATATTGTATTCCTCGTCTAATCTTCTTGATACCGTTAACAAGTTAAAAGAATCTTGCCCCATTATTATCCACTTCATTTTAGGAATAGGGAATAGATAGAGTATGATCCAATCATGCAACTCCAAGCACTATATTTTAGCCCCTGGCACTACCTTAACTACATCATGCTTTGAGTATTACATTACTAGATTCCATACCTCCATCACTATTCTCACTAATGTGGTTCCATTTTGGGTTCTCCATCATTGTCATTTGCCTTGCTAAGAATAACACTTAGCCTACCCTATATCTTAACTTTGTTCCTTTTATTATGCATCATTCAGGTTGTCCTTTCATTTATTTCCTTTATTTTACCCAAAATAGAACTTGACTATTCTATCCCTGGTTCCATTCTTTTTCCTAACATGACAGCTGTGAAGGAACGGAAGCGTGAAAAACACAAGATTATACCATTGAATTCAAAAATTTTCACCTAGGGTCACATGCACCATGCAAGATTTATTTTTATCTATTTGATTTCAATAATAAACAACATATTAAAACTCTTTTAATATGTTTTTGGATCTGTATTTGCCATTTAAGATTTTAAAATTAATCAGATTAATTTTAGAACCCTAGATTAAATCAAGAACGATTACACTAACCTCTTGATGTGCTGCAGCGTGTCTGCGCCTTTGAGATTCGTCTTCAGGACACCAGATGTTGTCCCTCTAGCTTGTCCACACCAAGAACACCTATGGCAGCCCTTGAACAGCTTCTAAAGCCTTTTATATTAATTAGAAATTCAAGTTCTGCCTTTTAAGAGATTAGAGATGTAAACAGGACACTAGAAACAATTTCTAGTGTTCTTAATTCAAGAGATTGATGGCTAATCTCTTTGAATTGATGAGAGATGAAGAGAAATAGCTGGAGAGGCTCAAAGTGGCGTGACAATTGAGAGGAGAGGCTGCTGGTTATGTTTTCTTTTCATAACCACACTTAAATAGCTAGGTTAACACATTAAACCCTAGCCACATGTCACCTTTTGATTAGCTCTAGGTTTAAGTGACCCAATCACATTGTGCCAAGTGTCAAACCTATATTTAATTTTGATTTTAATCATCTTACATGATTAAAAAACATTTGGCAAGCTTATGTGTTATGTCTTGTGTCACCATCTCATGGTGCCACGTGTCACACTGTGAAATGACCAAAATGCCCATGTGTCTTAATTTTGAGTTCTTAACCCAAAATAATTATTTTCTTCTTCTAATTAATTTATATCAAATATAAATTAATTAATTAATCTCTATTAATTAATTTCTCATCAATTAAATTCATATTTAAACACTTTAAATATAAATTTAATTTATACTACACATCCAATAATCTAGATTTGGTTTCAAGTCATGCTAGGGACTTTGCAATTTAATTGCAAACCAAATCTATTTAATTAATCAATTAAACTCTTTAATTAATTAATTAAATCATATTTAAATAGGTGATAACTTGTGTATGTGTGTGACTTACTAGGCTCATCACTAATTGGCAATGAGACATGATATCAACTCTTAATATCATCAGAACTCTTTCTTACCATAAATGATTTCTCTAAATCATTTTATGAACCTCATAGACCATGGTTAACACCTAGCATAGCATGCCATGGCCACCCAATTAGTAATAAGGTTTACCTTAAATGAACCTATAATCATATGTTACCATGCACTAGAATCTCTCTGCTACAAAATCCCAACTCAAGTTGAGTCATGGTTTATGTCAAACTCCATTTGCTATGAATATTATGTTCTCTTTTAATTCCAGTTCTTGATTAAAAGATTTTCTCATCGAAACTCTTTCGAATAAATCTATCTGTCTCTGCCAGAACTTGAAACATCAAGAACAATTAAATGAACATAGGATTTTATCTCTATTTACTTAGAGGAACAGATTCCATCTTGATCAACACCTACCTCCATATATAACTAGTAGGAGCCAACACATGCCCATATACCCATACATAGTACAAGTATGAAAGCAGTATCAAACTCAAACTACCTATATACAAGATAAGCGTGCTATCTCGGGTTTAAAGATTATATGCATCGATATGATTTATGACAAAACATTGACAAGAGTAAACTCCATGTGCTTGTCATAAGTGTCACCAGTTCGCCTACTTATCATTTATAAGTGCCTATCATGTTTGTTATATGGCATGAGACTCACCATTCCATCTTATTTATATCTCATATAAATAACTTGGGAACAAACATGAATACAATCTTTCTGGATAAGTCATGTCCTTATTATGAAGTATCCTCGATTGTGAACCTATTTATGATACTTTGTGCTAGAAATATTGTCACTCATATTCTTAACAACTTAAGAATAATATTTCTAACAAAATATCAATGGACCTTTTCTATTACACATAAATATATTATGTAAACGGAAAAGTGTAAATGCCTTTATTAATAAAAATATGTACAAGATACATACTAAATGATATGCTCTAGGGCATACTACTAACAATCTCCCAATAGCACTAGAGCCATTCATTACAATATATTAGACCTATCTTCTCAAGATGTCGGTCTAATCGAGTCTGTGACATAGGCTTAGTGAATGGATCACTGGATTTTCACCGATGCTATTTTCTCGCATAGCTACATCGCCTCGCCCAACTATTTCTCCGATAATGTGGTAGCGCTTTCTATGTGTTTGGATTTACGGTGAGACCTTGGTTCCTTAGCTCAGATGATCGCTCCATTGTTGTCACAAAGGTAATGGAACCGCTGACTCAATGGAAGGAACTACTGTAAGTTCTCACACGAACTTCTTTATCCAAACGACTTCCTTTGCAGATCCGATGCAAAGAATATACTCGACCTCGATAGTGGAATCTGCAATGTGCTCGCTTGGAACTTTTCCAACCGATCGCACCTCCATTACAAATGAACACATATCCAGAGGTAGACTTTCTATCATCGATATCCGATTGGAAATCGAATCGTGATAACCATCCAATTGCAAGTCTCCACCTCCATAAATCAAGAATAAATCCTTAGTTCTTCTCAAGTACTTAAGGATATTCTTGATACTATCCAGATGTTCCAAACTGGATTGGATTGATACCGCTAGTTAAACTAACGAGATATGCGATATCCGCCTAGTACACAACATTGCATACATTAAACTTCCAATAGCCAAGCATATGGAATCTCAGCCATCTTATCTCTTTCTTCAGGTGTCTTTGGAGACATCTCTTTAGAAAGGTGGATACCATGTCTCACTGGTAACAATCCTCTCTTGGAATCAAGCATGTTAAACCTCTTTAACACCTTTTCCAAGTATAAACTTTGGGATAAACTAATTATTCTTTTCGCTCTATCTCTATAGATGTGAATCCCAAGAATATAGGTTGCCTCTCCTAAGTCTTTCATGGAGAATGTATTTGACAACCATACTTTTATAGTCGTCAACATACCTGTATCATTACCCATCAACAGTATGTCATCCACATATAAGACAAGGAAAGTGATAGCACTGTCACTAACCTTCTTATATACACATGGCTCATCCTCATTTTTGATAAAACCAAAAGATTTAATGGCTTCATCAAAACGGATGTTCCAACTCCTCGAAGCTTGTTTCAACCCATAAATGGATCGCTTTAGCTTGCATACCTTGGAACCATCTTGGGATTCAAATCCCCTAGGTTGTTCCATGAAAATGTTTTCTTCAATGTATCCATTGAGAAAAGTCGCTTTGACATCCATCCGCCAAATCTCATAATCATAGTATGCACTATTGCTAATAAAATCCTAATTGATTTAAGCATGGCAACAAAGCAGAAAGTCTCCTCATAGTCTATTCCTTGCCTTTGGCGAAACCCTTTCGCTACTAACCTTGCCTTATAGGTCTCTACCTTTCCATCGAACCAATTTTCTTCTTGAAAACCCATTTGTTCCCTATAGGTACAATACCTTGGTGGGTCAACAAGATCCCAAACTTGATTCTTATACATGGAATCAATCTCGATTTCATAACATCAATCCATTTTGAAGAGTCTATATCCGATATAGCTTCTTCATAGGTAAGTGGATCATCTCCATGATCTACTTCTTCATGAGTAGACAACTCTTGTTCTTCTTCATGAAGAAAACCATATCTCACCGTGGGTGAGATACCCGGTTGTTCTACGAGGAACAGTGTAGATGTTTCATCAATGGGTATAGGTTGACTAGATGGATCTATATCCATCCGATGCATTGGTTGGTCGAATTCTCCAATTCTAACTCTATTTGCCTTCCTTTGCCTCCTTCTTGAACAAACCGTTGTTCAAGAAATGTGGCATCTCTACTTATCACAACCTTTTGTGAAGTAGGCAAATAAAAATAATATCCAAAACTATCTTTTGGATATCCAACAAATCGACCTCTTTACGATCCGTCTCCAATTTATCGTGTTCACTTTTTGATATAAGTGGACAACCCCAAATCTTAACATGCTTAAGACTTGGTTTTCTTCCATGCCATATCTCATAAGGTGTGGAAGAAACGATTTTGATGGAATCCTATTCGGAATATATAAAGTGATTCTAATGCAAATCCCAAAAGGAGATTGGCATATCAAGATAGCTCATCATACTACGTACCATATCTAATAGGGTACGATTTCTCCTTTCGGATACACCATTCACCGTGGCGTTCTGGAGGAGTCACCGAGAAACAATGCCATGCTCTCTCAAGTATTCATCAAATTCGATTTCAAATATTCACCTCCACGATATGATCGAAGAGCTTTAATACTTTTTCCTGTTTGATTATCTACTTCAGATTTAAATTCCTTAAACTATTCAAGGTATTCATGTTTGTATTTCATAAAATACAAATACACAAACCTTGATTTATCATCGAAAGGTAATAAAATAATGAAAGCCCTCTAGCCATTTCTTTAAACGGACCACATACATCACTATGTATTAGTTCCAAAAAATTTTCAGCTCTTAGCCCTTGTCCAACAAAGGGTGATCTAGTCATTTTGCCTTGAAGGCAAGATTCACAAGTTGAGTAGGCTCAAAGCCCAATGAGGATAGAATCCCCATTTTCTCCAATTTTGCAATCCTATCTTCTGCAACATGACATAACCTTAAGTGCCAAATATATTTTGAACTTGAGTTGGTTTTCACCATGGCATTGTATTCTTTTAGATCACTTGCATTCAATTTGTGTTTGTCATTATTATCCAAATAATAAAGGCCATCATTCATATAACCTGAACCAACATATTTATTTCCAAAATAAATATTGCAAACATCATCTGTGAACTGAAATTCATAGCCATTTCTAGTCAAACTAGATATAGAAATGATGTTCTTAAAAGCATCAGGTACATATAAAATATTATCCAAACACAAAACATGTCCAAACATGTAAAAGATTTAGATCCTATGGCTAAAGCTTCAACAGATTGAGCCATTGCCAATCCGACTCTAATATCTTTAGAACGCAAGTCGCCATCGTTTGCTAATTCCTGCATATCATTAGAAATGTGAGAACGCACCAGATCTAAAACCCAAGTCAGATGAACTATGAGTATCATCAGAATCTAAATAACAAGATATGGACATACCTTCCGAAGGTGTATCCTTCTTGTCCTTCAGAGAAACAAGATACTCAGGCGCTCCTATTCCAAAGGCCCATCCTTTTGGCGTGGAAACACTTTCCTTTGCCTCCATCGCCTTTAGTCTTCCTTTCTGTTTAGCTATTTTCTTGGAAGGACCAGAATGAGGTTTCTTTTTCTTATTGCCCTTCTTCTTGTTGGACTTTCCAGCAGAGGAAGATGCAACCAAAGCTACCTCTTTTCCTTTATTGCCTGGCATATTCTTTTGGGCAATAACCAGCATGTTGAGTAATTCAGCTAAAGTGCATTCCTGTTTAGTCATATGGAAATTTGTCACAAAATTCCCAAAAGACTCGTGAAGGGATCAAGGATCAAATCCGTTTGTAGTTGGAAATCCATGTTGAAGTCAAGATGTTCCAACTGCTCAATCACCGAATCATCTTATGGACATGATCCCCAACATTCTCCCTCGGACATCCTCATACGGAATAATCTGTTTAGATATCTCATGCCTAGCATTCTCTTTGTGCTCACCATACAACTCTTGTAGGTGAAGGAGGATCTCACTCGCACTCTGCATGTTCTTATGTTGCTTCTGTAACTCATTACTCATAGAAGCAAGCATGTAACACTTAGCTCTCATATCATGCTCCTTCCACTTGTCCAAAGTTTCATGTTCCTCTTGTGTGGCCTCTGGAGGTAAGGGACCAGAACATTTGAATCTAGAACATATCCTATATGTTCAAGGTTCAGACAAGTTTCAAATTTCTTAGCCAATCGCATGATTAGGTCCTGTCAACTCTGTGATCAAGTATGCTTCCAAGGATATTGGATGGTGGTGGTTGTTTTGTGCTCATTTTTATCGTAAAATTAACTGCAGAAAATAACCAGATTAATTAGTAAATGTATCATGTAATTAACCAAAATGATTATGGTCTTTTAATCAAATTGGTCCTCCCACTAACTTTGCGAATCCTACACTTCCAAAGTAGAAAACTAAATCCTAGTTGGATGGATTTCTAGTGGGTGATTGAATTCTTATAATTCTATTGATCATCCTCGTACATCCATTATTGGAATTACAATAAACTATAAGTGAGCAACTCCTTGCCCATCACATCTCATGTGAGGTTCAATCCTTTACCTAGCCCCTAATGCTCAAAATCTCGGTACATCCATTATTGACTTATCTTGCATTAGTTAAGTTGATCCCATTGAGCCAAGAATTATGCAAATAATTTTAATGTCCTCAGGTACATCCAATATTGGCCACCAAACCATTTACATATTTACAACATCTCATGCTTAACAATTATTCTTAAGAAAATCTCTTAAATTAATTGCATCTCATGCAACTATTTAAAATTTCTTAAAATAATTGCCCCAATGGAGGGCTTATGTTATAATTACTTTAATTATAGCATTTCCAACTTAATCATTTGTTTGGAAGATTTTATAGCCATCCTAAATACTATTAAGGTCTCACTTTGCACATTATCCATTTAGCATGCATATATCATATAATTGCATACATTCCCATACATCTCATGCATTCATGGATAAGCAGTAAATATGGTATGATCATGGACTTTCTAAGGGATTCAATTCTGAGCCACCAAGAATTGAATCAGGGAATTCCTAGGTGCATTTCATTCATTCATTTTACAAGAGTTGCTGAAGGAGTACATAATCAACACTTGATATTGAATTCCTCCCACTGGTCCCACCAATGCCCTTGACCTCCTTGAACTTCTTGCAATCCAATATTACATAGTAATCCTTGGCATACCAAGGCGAATTTACAAAAACTTAAATAAATGAAATTACAACCCAAAAATATTACAAACTTAATAATACATACCCAAAATAAATTAAAATAAATTAATTAATTTACAATCCCAAAGAAACATAAAAGAAATAAATCCAATCACATTGGTCTTTTATAGTCCATGATCATCCATCATGCATATCACTATTTAACAATTAAATAAAACATACATACTTAAATTAAATTGAATATCTCATATTCAACTTAAAAATACAGATTTGAATATGATTCAAATAAATTTAAAAATTCAGATTTGAATCTCATTCAAACAAATTTAAAAATTTAGATTTGAATCACATTCAAACAACTTCAAAAATTCAGATTTGAATCACTTTCAAACATTTTTTAAAAAATCAGATTTGAATCACATTCAAATATTTTTTAAAAAATCAGATCTGAATTTTATTGAATCAATTTTAAAAAATCAGATTTAAATATGATTCAAACAACTTTAAAAATTCAGATTTGAATCACATTCAAACAACTTTTAAAATTCAGATTTGAATCACATTCAAACAATTTTTAAAATTCTGATTTGAATCATAATTTAATTGTGTGATTAAAACAACTAATTAAACACTTTAATTAGTCAAAGAATAGGCCTTAGATCATACAACAATTGCAGAATTAAAAGCCAAACCTTGAACCACCCAAGGAACCATTGTTGCCGCCACCAATGGTGGCTTCACCATGTGTGCCGCCACACCTCATGATCCAACCAGCAATGAATCTCTTGATCTCATGATCAAACACACAATTAAATTATATAATCAACAATCTAAATGGCAAATATAGTGGCTCGAATCACAATTGAAGGAACGGAAGCGTGAAAAACACAAGATTATACCATTGAATTCAAAAATTTTCACCTAGGGTCACATGCACCATGCAAGATTTATTTTTATCTATTTGATTTCAATAATAAACAACATATTAAAACTCTTTTAATATGTTTTTGGATCTGTATTTGCCATTTAAGATTTTAAAATTAATCAGATTAATTTTAGAACCCTAGATTAAATCAAGAACGATTACACTAACCTCTTGATGTGCATGTCTTTGCGGCGCCTTTGAGATTCGTCTTGAGACACCGGATGTTGTCCCTCTAGCTTGTCCACACCAAGAACACCTATGGCAGCCCTTGAACAGCTTCTAAAGCCTTTTATATTAATTAGAAATTCAAGTTCTGCCTTTTAAGAGATTAGAGATAAACAGGACACTAGAAACAATTTCTAGTGTTCTTAATTCAAGAGATTGATGGCTAATCTCTTTGAATTGATGAGAGATGAAGAGAAATAGCTGGAGAGGCTCAAAGTGGCGTGACAATTGAGAGGAGAGGCTGCTGGTTATGTTTTCTTTTCATAACCACACTTAAATAGCTAGGTTAACACATTAAACCCTAGCCACATGTCACCTTTTGATTAGCTCTAGGTTTAAGTGACCCAATCACATTGTGCCAAGTGTCAAACCTATATTTAATTTTGATTTTAATCATCTTACATGATTAAAAATATTTGGCAAGCTTATGTGTTATGCCATGTGTCACCATCTCATGGTGCCACGTGTCACACTGTGAAATGACCAAAATGCCCATGTGTCTTAATTTTGAGTTCTTAACCCAAAATAATTATTTTCTTCTTCTAATTAATTTATATCAAATATAAATTAATTAATTAATCTCTATTAATTAATTTCTCATCAATTAAATTCATATTTAAACACTTTAAATATAAATTTAATTTATACTACACATCCAATAATCTAGATTTGGTTTCAAGTCATGCTAGGGACTTTGCAATTTAATTGCAAACCAAATCTATTTAATTAATCAATTAAACTCTTTAATTAATTAATTAAATCATATTTAAATAGGTGATAACTTGTGTATGTGTGTGACTTACTAGGTTCATCACTAATTGGCAATGAGACATGATATCAACTCTTAATATCATCAGAACTCTTTCTTACCATAAATGATTTCTCTAAATCATTTTATGAACCTCATAGACCATGGTTAACACCTAGCATAGCATGCCATGGCCACCCAATTAGTAATAAGGTTTACCTTAAATGAACCTATAATCATATGTTACCATGCACTAGAATCTCTCTGTTACAAAATCCCAACTCAAGCTGGAGTCATGGTTTATGTCAAACTCCATTTGCTATGAATATTATGTTCTCTTTTAATTCCAGTTCTTGATTAAAAAGATTTTCTCATCAGAAACTCTTTTCTGAATAAATCTATCTGTCCTGGCCAGGAACTTGAAACATCAAGAACAATTAAATGAACATAGGATTTTATCTCTATTTACTTAGAGGAACAGATTCCATCTTGATCAACACCTACCTCCATATATAACTAGTAGGAGCCAATACATGCCCATATACCCATACATAGTACAAGTATGAAAGCAGTATCAAACTCAAACTACCTATATACAAGATAATCTGTATATCTCAGGTCTAAAGATTATATGCACTGATATGATTTATGACAAAACATTGACAAGAGTAAACTCCATGTGCTTGTCATAAGTGTCACTGATTCGGCCTACTTATCATTTATAAGTGCCTATCATGTTTGTTATATGGCATGAGACTCACCATTCCATCTTATTTATATCTCATATAAATAACTTGGGAACAAACATGAATACAATCTTTCTGGATAAGTCATGTCCTTATTATGAAGTATCCTCGATTGTGAACCTATTTATGATACTTTGTGCTAGAAATATTGTCACTCATATTCTTAACAACTTAAGAATAATATTTCTAACAAAATATCAATGGACCTTTTCTATTACACATAAATATATTATGTAAACGGAAAAGTGTAAATGCCTTTTATTATTAAAAATATGTACAAGATACATACTAAATGATATGCTCTAGGGCATACTACTAACAAGCTGTACTTGCTAACTATATCTTTCAGAGTCTCTATCGCGTTATCATATGTCTGTGCTACTCAGATTTGGTCCTTTGACCACTCTAGCTGGTACTTTTACTGGCATTTAGATTATATTGCATCTACAATCAATTGTCCAAACTTTCAATCTGCACTTTCTCTATCCATTGGCCTTCTATGATTTATCTTCGCTAATTTATTACTCTTAACACTATTATAATTAGATTATGCTATTGTTTTGAACAATATGAAGTTAGAAAGGAACTCAAGAAATTGCAGTCATACTTTTATCGTATGATATCTATTCTTATCATTTAGCTTACATAATACCCTTACTACCTCGAGAACTGATTCTGCAGCAATTTTATTTATTTGTTATTATTATTTTTTTTTCCATGTTTACTCAATTAGCCAAAACTTAAGATACCGGGCACCTAAACCCGTCATCCAATTCAAAGGATTTACATCCATCATTATCTGATTATATATGATTCCTATAATGGAACTTGTATCCTCTCCGGGATACCCAAGCCAACTACTTTCTGCCACACTCTACAGTCCCATCTGGGACACTATTCCATAAGTTATCATTATCAGTAGTAACCTTCGATCCCTTCTGAAAAGATAGGACTATACCCTAACTTACTGCAACAAAGGTACCACTTTTACCACCTTGCCAAAACCATGTCAAATTAATGACTCTCTTATCATATCATAGCTCTATAAATCATCAATTCATAGTTTTGACCTTCTATAGGTAGTAGGGTTGTACTTTACACCTTACTGATACACACAAGGTATATTATTCTCACTAAGCTCTAAGTAAAACGTCTGTCGTACTGCAAAAATTATCTAAAATTCTATACTAAAGACCAGATGGTCTCACTCTATATATGTCACCTTTAATTTATGACTATACCGAAATCGCTAGTCTTTCAGCAATTCTATATGTAACTGTAGCTCATGTTAGGGTAACTGAGTCACTAACTCTAGTTATCACCCAACTATGACCTTTCAATATTCTAACTCTAGACCCCTAACCAGGAGTTCCCAGCTCCTCTGCAGATATAGAACTTTGTTTTGGCATAACTGTACCAAAACAGAGGCCATCCCTCATTATGGAGCACCACGGAGATACATGCAGCTCTACACAATAATCTCATGTCGGTACTGTAATCTGCAGCTTACAGAGCAGACATCGAGAACATTGTATAGTTACTACGATACGTCCTGACAGACTAGGTCTCCTAATCTCTTATCTCTCTTGAATCTACTATTGTCATAAACTTATTCTGACTGGGTCATCCACTTATGACTGCCAGCAGTGGTATCCTCATCCTTATCTAGGGCAACTGTACTTTCAAGACTCACCTTTATGTACTCGTGCCTTGTATGAAATGGGCACACCATCTAAACCCATACTGACAAAAATATAGTATTTATTGGAGTACGTGTTTCCATGGTAGACCTCAATACGTCTGCTAAATCTATTTCACGTTTCTATGTACTCCATGAAAATCAAGACACTAACTGAGGTACTCTTATATTTCCCGAGGTATAACGCAGAATCTAGAAACAAAGAATTACAGAAAAAGACAAAACAGAATCCTATACTCTGCATGTAACATCCTAACAAGACTCCTTTTACACTCCCAAGTATAGCATTTCCCATGAATCTAGAGCCTAAGCTCTGATACCACTTTTGTCACGACCCAACCTATGGGCTGGACAGGCACTAGGACTTGGGCCAGCCTAAAGTCCCCGAGGCCCGTAGTAAGCCTAACTATTCCTCAACCCATGATCAGGCCCACAATTTTAGGCCCAATATGCATATAAAATAATTTAAATTAAACTGTTATGATTTTATTTCGGGTCAACTTAACCCAATAATTATTAGAAACTAAAATTAGGAGAGCTCAGCTCAACCCTGTTACATCATTTACAAACTATTTAAAACTCATAAAAATTTTTCATTTGTTAATACAAGAACTTAAATTCATGCAGTCCCTGACAGGAATAATGCTACTACTAGTATATGTGGGGTTCTAAATTATAAATTTAGATAATAATAATACAGTTAAGAAATTTTTATTTTCATAATCTGCGAGGAAAGGAATAGGTTATTCGAAAAAAGGTCTTCTCCTGTAGCTTGGAAAAATATGGTGAACAGGAGTGAGCATTCGCCTCAGAGAGTAAAATATCAATTTTAACCATAATCTCTATAACTATCTAAAGCTATGCACCCTGTAGAGTGAAATGCAACATCGTCAATATTTTCACTTCATAACAGCAAAAAGGTAATCTGGAGCACTCACACACCCAATAAGATCAAATAATACATATATGGGAGCAGATCCCCTATACAGCCCTTTTAATCCAACCTGTGCCAGCGAAGAACTTAAGCCGGACTTTCGCTTAATAAACCAAATCGGGGTCCCAGCGAAGAACTCAAGTCGTGTCTACCCCGAAGGACCGGATCCCAGCGAAGATCTTAAGCCGTGTCTACCCGTCTTGTCCATAGCCAATACTATACCACACGCACGCCAACTCACGCACACATCTCCAAATTACCACAATAACATCCATGACACTTTAACAATTATGAATGCAACATAAAACGTGCCTAGTGTTTAACTACATAAATACATATTTATAAGTGATACATAAGCATACTTGAACATATAATAGTATCAAAATTATAATTAAAATTAATATTTTACTCACAGTATATCGAGGACTATTGTGGCTGCTGGATGCAAGAAAATAGCTAACATCGATCACCTAATAATTAAATTATAAATTTATTAGTACTAAGTCAAAATAAAACTCTAAAGAGGCAACAGACAGCCTAATTCATGCAGGAAATCCGACAGAGTTTTTCCTATACCTGGGACCTACCCAACCTGCCAAAAATGGTTCAAATAGCACTTCTAAACTCAATCCATATCTCATCATCATTATATGGCCCCTCCTAGGCCCTCCAAACCAAATAATACTCAAAATCTTAAAAATTACGTTTTAGTTTCTATAATTGACATTTTGCAAAAATCCACTCAAACAAGCTCTAAAAATTCTAAAATCTCACCCCGCGGTCCTTAATAAAGTTATAAAGCTATCGCAAAAGTAATGGTAATTTTCTAATCACCCATGAATATTTTATTCAAGAATATTACTCAATTCCATAAGTTTCCAGCAGCTAACATATTCTTAATTCAACCCAATTCAATATTCACATATTTAAACCTCCATCTTCAAGCTTCAACCAATCATATAAAATTTAAATATCATAATTTCAAATAATCTTATATGCCCATATGCTAAAAATCTAACTAAAATCCATCTATATTTTTTAAAAATATTATACAATTACTCAAAAATTCAATAAACACCATAGAATATCTCCAAATAATTTTACTTTCATCATATATTTTTCTTAGAATTTTTCTCAAATTTTTCCTGTTTAAGGAATACTGCATTTATGATCCACGAACAGAAAAATAATGAAAATAATCTTATCCAAAGCTTATCTGTGTCTCAAAAATTTCAAAAATTTATGAGGAAGCATCTGGAAGTTGAATCATCCCCAAAGCTCGCTGGAGCCACCCCAGAACCACCGAGCACGGTGGCCGGCCGCCGATCGCCAGCAACATCTACAGGAACTGGTTACACCAAAATGTTTTTATCCTCCTCTTGAGTCCATAGGTGGTCTTGGATCGTCGATCCATCTGTCGGATTGTCGGAAAATAAAAAAAAAATCGATTTTCTCTCTCATCACTGGCACCAGAAACGGCCACCAAATTCGGTCAGGCTGGTCTCATCTGAAAAGGCTTGCTCTTAGGAGTCCATAGCTGCTGGAATCACTCCAATCAGACGTCAGGATCGCCGGATACGAGCATTCAAAGTTTGGGACCTTTTTTTTTCTCTCTCTCTTTCTCTACTATTGGCTGGATTCCGGGCTACCGCTGCCGCTTGGGAGGTCGCCGGTCGGGTGGGGAGCCACTTGGGAGGTCGCCGGTTAGGTGGGGAGCCGCTTGGGAGGTCGCCGGCCTGTCATCAGAGAAGGAAAGAAGAAAAAGAGAGGGGAGGAGAGGAGAGGAGAGGAGAGAAATTGTGGGGGGAGGGGGTCCTCCTCCCGATATTTGTTTTGATAAGATAATTTTTTTTTTTTAAGGTGACTGGCAGTGACAGTGGAATCCACTGTCACACGCCAAGTCGCATCCCCCTTTCCCCCTTTTTGTTTTTTTTTTTTTTAGGTTGTTACAGCATTATTAACAAATTATTTTTTAAAGAAAATATATGAATTCATTATATAGAAAATGAGTTAAAAAAATGTTTAGGTGAGGGGCTCCTTAATTTAAAATAAAGGCATATGATAAAATTCGAATTCTCAACATAATAAAAGTGCTTAATGAATTTTATTAATTAAACCAACCATAGTGATTTTAATAGCTCTTAATTGAATATTTATATTAAAATTTATGTTTAATTAATATATTCATTATTTAATTATGTATATATTTTCATTAATTATGTATAAATTTTGCTAAATATTTAATATAACAGCTATTAGAGCTATTCCTGTATAAGCCCAGTTACTTGCATTCTTATTTTTAATTAAATTGGGGATATAAGTTATTTAATTTGTGTGTGTATTTTATCTCTAAACAAAAAAGAAATATAAGTTATAAAAAATAAGATATAAATAATTTATTAAGCTAGTAATCAAGTTTTTTTTTTTGTTTTATCAGAGTTGGATATCGGAAGTGTAGTACAACCAATTACAAAAACTGATTTGAATCAATTGTGTGTGTGTATATATATAGCCAAATATTATATAAAAAAAAATTCACAATCTTACATGTTTTTATAATTATAATCATTTTTTTTTATTTTGACATAATTTGAAAGTTTAGTATTTGTTATGGATTAGTTAAAATTAAGAATTTGTGGCTATTGATATGACAAATTATTTTTAATATATTATTACTGATGTATCAGATGACATAGCATAAACTTTTATGTTATTGCTAACATTGCAATTAACTTGACAAAATGTTATTATTTTATATATTACTGCTGACAAAGTATAATTTTAATAATTTAAAAAAATCTAGAATTTTTTGAGTTATGTTAATTATAGCCAATTCTATAATTTTGTTTTATTTATAATCAATTGACTAATTTTTATTTAATTTGGTTAAAATTAATATTTTATTACTTAATATAATTATCAAAAATAAATATTTATGTAACACCTCAAAATTTTAAATTTTATTATTTTATGAGTATTATTGATCTTTTAATTTTATTTAAATTTTAAGAAATTATTTGAGATTTTTCGGATTTTAAAAATCAGGTTCGATTTTTCAAAAATATAAACTTTGATGATTTTTAAAAATTTATTTAAAGACCACATCCTAAATCGAACCGACTGAATCGAACCGGACCGGATCGGACCGGTCGAATTGGACCGGTCGAATCTTTTTCTTCCACCTCCCCGCGCACGTCCTGACCTCCCTCCCCTTCTCTCTCGTTTTCTCTCTCCTCCCTCCTCCCCTTGCTGCGCCGCCGCCTCCCCTGCCACCCCAGCTCGCCGGCGCCCATCCCCAGCCGTCCCAGCCCACCGGCCGCCGCCTGGAACGCCGGAAAACGGCGCCCGAAGTGACGCGACGCGCAAGCGCGCTGCTTCGTCTTCCCGGCCAAAATTCGGCCAATCCGGCCACCAATCGGACCGGGTCTTGTGTCTAAATCCATCTACTCATCGAGAGCTTTCCATAGACACCAAGAACACAGAAATCCATTGAGCGGTTTGTCCAATTTTTGCCCGGGAAGTTTTAGCCCATTTTGATGTTTGGACTAGATTTCTCGCAAACCGTGAACCCCACGAGAAAACTGAGAGTACCAGAGCGCTCCACTCGTCGAGAGCTTCGCGGCGACATAAATTTTGAATTTTTCCGACACCATTTTTCGGTGAGTCTCACGGAACTTCGCAGTGTTTTTCCGAGCATTAAATGAGCTTAGAAAATTCCGTAAAATTTATGTACTAACCCCCGTGTTGTGGGCTTCGTGTAGGTATCCTCAATTCGCGAAAATTCGACAGTTGTCCAGGTCTGTGAATTTCCGGCCAGACAGACCCGCTACCAGAAAAGTCTCCGAACTGGATCGAGGTTTTAGCTACCCCACCATTGTTAGACATCCCGAGCATGTTCCCGAAGTCAGAATCGGCAAAGGTAAACCCGAACCTTGCTTTTTCGTAATTTTATAGTGCTTAAATAGGATTAAAAATCCATAAAATATTCTTGGTAGCTCAGAAAATTATGATTCTTTTTGCAATAGCCTAGTAATATTGCTAAGGACCGCGGGACAAAGCTTTAGAATTTTTAGAGCTTGTTTGGGTAATTTTTGCAGAGAACCATCGACATGATGGCGCAGTATATGGTTCACCCTCCACAGCAGCAGCAGTCTACCGCACCAAGAGGGGAACCTTACAAACAGATAATTAATTTCAAGAAGTTGGTGCCTGGAACTTATGATGTGTCAGATGATGCATATCGGTTTTTGGATTCCTGCATGACGGCGAGAACGAGTTCTGATTGGTGATAGAAGACTTATAGAGTGTATACAACATGTCATGGGGCCTATGCCTAGACAATGGATGAATGACTACATATTACCTCGAATGGAGGGTTTGTCGTGGACTCAGTTTGTGGAACTGTTCATCAATCGGTTTGTGCCATAAAGCTTCAGGGATCAAAAGCAATGGGCCTTTGAGGACTTAAGACAGAATGGCAGGTCTGTAGATGAGTATGCTACAGAATTTCTGGAATTGAGCAGGTATGCCCCTACAGCAGTATCTACAGAAACTATGAAGGTGAAGAAATTCCTAAAGGGGCTGGACAGGAGGTATGCAAACCTGGCCATGATGTCTGATCAATCTTTTGATGTGGTAGTTGATCGAGCCAGACAGATAGAGATTAACTATGCTGTGGATGACAGCGAAAGAGCAAAGAAAAACAGAGCAGAGGTGTCACGACCCAACCTATGGGCCGGACCGGCACTAGGACCTGGGCCAGCCTAAAACTCCCGAGGCTCGTCGTAAGCCTAACTATTCACTAACCCAACTCTAAGGCCCATTTGGGCCCAATATCAAGAAATCAACCGGACGGAGTCCGGCCATAAAGTGGACCTTTCAACGGGGAGTTTTTGACTCACCCGACCTGTAAACAAAATATATCATCAATTGGGGAGCTCAGCTCACCCTCCACATTCTCATATCAACATAAAGATAGATGGGAGCTCAGCTCCCTCACCCAGTCCATCAAACATATATATAGTAATTTTACAGGTCCACATAACAATTTATATTATAGACCCGAATCAATTAATATTTCTAACACATGCGGAAAATTCTAGGAGTAAATAAAATTACACAAATATTGATAAACAACTTGCGAAAGAGAAAAGCAGGTTAACCATAATAAAATCCTCCTATAGCCTGAAAAAATATTGAACAGGAGTAAGCGTTCGACTCAGAGAGTAAAATATCAATTTTAACCATAATCTCTATAACTATCTAAAACTAATGCACCCTGTAGAGTGAAATGCAACAGCAGCAATAATTTCACATCATAACATCAAAAAGGTAATTTAGAGCACTCACGCACCCGGTAATATCAATCATAATATATATGGGAGCTGATCCCCTATACAGCTCTCTTAATTCCAACTGTGCCGGCGAAGAACTCAGCTCGAACTTCCACTTAATAACCAAATCGGGGTCCCAGCGAAGAACTCAAGCTGTGTCTACCCCGAAGGACCGGGTCCCAACGAAAATCTCAAGCCGTGTCTACCCGTCCTATCCATAGTCCACACCACATCACACGCACGCCAAAGCACGCACACTGCTCCAAATTACCACAACAACATACATGGCACTTTCACAGTTATGAATGCAACATAAATCGTGCCTAAAGTTTATCGACATATATATATGCATACAAGTGATGCATGGGCATGCTTGAACATATAATAATAGTGAAATTACAATTAAAATTAATATTTTACTCATAGACTTGACAACGGTCCTTTGTGGCGGTGAGCGGAGGAGAAAGGTCATCGGCTCACCTGACAATTACATTACAATTATTTAATACAAATACTCAATACAAATCAAGAAAAGACCAAATACGTCCTAAGTCGTGCCGAAAATCCGGCAGAGTCTCCCCTATACCTAGGACCTTCCCAACCTGCAAAAGGGCTCAAAACACACTTCTATATTCGCAACTCATATATCCACAATTCAATCACATCACACAGCCCCTCCTGGGCCCATCAAATCAGTCATCCATCACAATATATAAAA
This sequence comes from Hevea brasiliensis, assembly GCF_030052815.1. NCBI lineage: Eukaryota > Viridiplantae > Streptophyta > Magnoliopsida > Malpighiales > Euphorbiaceae > Hevea > Hevea brasiliensis. Next base: position 74,423,023 of record NC_079507.1, on the reverse strand, counting down.
TTTCAATTTAGTCCTTATAATTGATCATTTTTGCAAAAACTACCCAATCAAGCTCTAAAACTTCTAAAACTTTGCCCCGCGGTCCTTAGCAATATTACTAGGCTATTGCAAAAAGAATCATAATTTTCTGAGCTACCACGAATATTTTATGGATTTTTAATCCTATTTAAGCACTAGAAAATTATGAAAAAATAAGGTTCGGGTTTACCTTTGCCGATTCCGACTTCAGGGACGCGCTCGGGACATCTGACAATGGGGGGGTTAGCCAAAACCTCGGTCTAATTTGGAGACTTTTCCTGTAACGGGTCTGTGTGGCCGGAAATTCACAGACCCGGATAACTGTTGAATTTTCCACGAATTGAGGATACCTACACGAAGCCCACAACAAGGGGGTTAGTACATAAATTTTACGGAATTTTCTAAGCTCATTTAACACTCGGAAAAACACTACGAAGTTCCGTGGGACCCATCGAAAAATAGTGTCGGAAAAATTCGAAATTTATGTCGCCGCGAAGCTCTCAACGAGTGGAGCGCTCTGGTACTCTCGGTTTTCTTGTGGGGTTTACGGTTTGTGAGAAATCTAGCCCAAAAGTCAAAATGGGCTAAAACTTCCCGGGCAAAAATTGGACAAACTGCTTGATGAATTTCGGTGTTCTTGGTGTCTATGGAAAGCTCTCGATGAGTAGATGAGTTTAGACACAAGACCCAGTCCAATTGGAGGCCAGATCGGCCAGATTTTGGCCGGGAAGACGAACGATCACGCGCGCGTGCGCATCGCTTCAGGATCCGTTTTTCGGCATTCCAGGCGGTGGCCGGCCATGGGGGAGGGGTGAGACGGCGCGTCGGCGAGCTGGGGTGGCAGGGGAGGTGGCGGCGCGGCAAGGGGAGGAGGGAGGAGAGAGAAAAAGAGAGAGAAAGGGAGAGGGGTCGGGACGAGCGGAGAGGAGAAAGGAAGAAAAAGAAAAGGCCGGTCTGATCCGACCGGTCCGATCCGGTTCGGTTCGATTCGACGGGTTCGATTCATGATATAAAATTTTGAATTTTTACTCTGCCTCGGGACCGAAAACAAGGTCCAAAAATTTAGAAAAATTTTCAGAAAACTCAGAAAAATTCGTAGACTCCAAATATATTTTTAGTTTTGCCACGTGGTCTTTAAATAAATTTTTAAAAATCATCAAAGTTTATATTTTCAAAAATCGAACCCGATTTTTAAAATCCGAAAAATCTCAAATAATTTCTTAAAATTTAAATAAAGTTAAAATATCAATAATACTCATAAAATAATAAAATTTAAAATTTTGGGGTGTTACAAGAGGGTTCTTCAGGTGTTCCCCACATGGGTACTCCAGATAGTGGTGGCCAGAGTAATTTCAGAGGAAGAAGTAGGAACAAGAAGAGTGGTTTTAGACACAAACCTCGAGGGTTCAAACCAGGGTACGGATCCAGCCGTGGTCACAGTTCAGGGTATAGCAGTTCTGGGTCTGGTTCAGGATCCTCCTTGGCACCTTGTGCACAGTGTGGAAGAGGACATTCAGGACCTTGTATGATGGGTTCAGGAGTATGCTTCAGGAGTGGTCAACCAGGTCACTTTGCTAGGGAATGCCCTATGTTCAGCGAGCCACAGATGGGGTCACAAAGTTCTATTGCAAATGTTCCTTGTCAGTTATATCCGGGTGCTTCCAGCATGGCAGGCAGTCAGTTCAGTGGCCAACAAGGCCGAGGACAAAGGGGACGTGGATTTGGAGGCAGATCAGGAGGTAGAAATCAGTATCAGGGTTCTGCCACTCAGGGTAGGGGTCAAGCAGGGGTTTTCACCCTGACCTATCAGGATGCTCAGGCATCAAATGCAGTTGTGGTAGGTATTTTTCTGGTTTGTTCCTATGAGGCTCGTGTTTTAATAGATCCGGGTGCTACGCACTCATTTGTCTCCCCTGTGTTTGCCATGAGGTTGGGTAGAAACCCTACAACTTTAGAATGCTTTTTATCGGTAGCTACCCCACTTAGTGACAACATAGATGTAGATATGGTTTTTCCGGATAGCCCAGTAGTGGTGGATGGAAAGATCCTCCCAGCAGACTTGGTTCTTCTACCAGTGATAGATTTTGATGTAATTTTGGGGATGGACTGGTTGGCAACTAATTATGCCACTTTAGACTACAGGAACAAAAAGGTGCATTTCCACATACCTGGTGTGGAAGAGTTTAGCTTTGATGGTGACAGGAGCGTGGCTCCATATAATTTGGTATCAGCAATTAGTGCTAGAAAAATGTTGAGGCGTGGATGTCAAGTATATTTGACATTGGTGAGAGATACATCCGTAGAAGGTGTTAACATGGAAAATGTTTCTGTTGTCAGAGAATTCATGGATGTCTTCCCTGAGGAGCTTCCAGGGTTACCACCAGGAAGGGAAATAGAGTTTTGCATTGATATTGTACCGGGTACAAACCCCATATCAATGCTGCCTTACAGGATGGCACCAGCAGAATTGAAAGAGTTAAAGGAGCAACTACAGGAGCTTTTGGACAAGGGTTTCATACGTCCGAGCACTTCACCCTGGGGTGCTCCTGTGCTATTTGTAAGAAAGAAAGATGGGTCATTGAGGTTGTGTATTGACTATAGACAGCTAAACAAGGTAACTGTGAAGAACAAGTATCCACTTCCTTGGATTGATGACCTGTTTGATCAGCTCCAAGGGGCTAGATTTTTTTTCAAGATAGACCTACGATCAGGCTACCATCAGTTGAGAATCAGGAATGAGGACGTGTCCAAAACAGCATTCAGGACAAGATATGGTCATTATGAGTTCTTGGTGATGTCTTTTGGACTCACTAATACACCAGCAGCCTTCATGGACTTGATGAACAGGGTGTTCAAGCCATTTTTGGACCGTTTTGTCATCGTATTCATGATGCCATTTTGGTATACTCTCGGACTGAGGAAGAACATGTGTGGCACTTGAGAATGGTGTTGCAGACTTTGAGGGAGCACCAGCTATATGTCAAATTTTCAAAATGTGAATTTTGGCTAGAAAGCATCTCATTCTTGGGACACGTGGTTTTTAGTGACGGCATTCAAGTGGATCCCAAGAAAATTGAAGCTGTAACTGATTGGCTTAGGCCTACAACAGTCACTGAGGTGCGAAGTTTTCTGGGTCTAGCTGGCTACTATAGGCGTTTTGTGCAAGATTTTTCCAGGATAGCGGCTCCCCTAACTAAGTTAACTCGGAAGAATGTTTCATTCATTTGGACAGATGACTGTCAGAATAGCTTCCAGAAGCTTAAGGAGTGTCTAACCACCGCCCCTGTGTTGACACTACCTATGAGTGGTGAAGGATACACCGTGTACTATGACGCCTCCAGAGTTGGCCTAGGGTGTGTTTTGATGCAGAATGGAAAGGTAGTAGCTTATGCTTCAAGACAGCTGAAGAGGCATGAGCAGAACTACCCCACCCATGATTTGGAAATGGCGGCTGTAGTCTTTGCACTAAAAATCTAGAGACACTACCTGTATGGTGAAGTGTGCGAGATATACACCGACCACAAGAGTTTGAAGTACATCTTCCAACAGAGGGATTTAAACTTGAGACAGAGGAGATGGATGGAGCTTCTGAAAGACTATGATTGCACTATCCAGTACCACCCTGGGAAGGCCAATGTAGTAGCAGATACTTTGAGCAGAAAATCTTCTTGCAGTTTGGCGCACATTTCAGCAGAGAAAAGATCGTTAATTCGGGAAGCACATGAGTTAATGGATCAAGGTTTAATCCTAGATCTTTCAGATGAGGGGGTATTATTGGCTCATTTTTCAGTGAAGCCAGACTTGCGGGACAGAGTTAGAGTATCCCAGCACAGAGACCAACAATTAATGAAGATCATAGAAAGAGTACAGCAAGGTGAAGGTGGTGAGTTCGGGTTTGCCAATGATGGTGCCCTTATGTAGGGTTCTAGGATATGTGTGCCCAATGTGGACAATCTTAGAAATGAAATCATGCAAGAGGCACACTATACACTGTACAATGTCCACCCCGGCTCCACCAAGATGTACCATGATGTGAAGGATAGCTATTGGTGGAATGGCATGAAGAGAGACATAGCAGACTTTGTGTTCAAGTGCTTGACTTGTCAGAAGGTGAAGTTTGAACACCAGAGACAGTCAAGGAAACTGCAAGAGCTCCCTATCCCAGAATGGAAGTAGGAAATGATCACTATAGATTTTGTGACTGGGTTGCCTCGTACCATGCGAGGATATGATTCGATATGGGTACTTGTAAACCGTCTAACCAAATCAGCTCACTTCTTGCCTGTGAAGACTACATATTATGTGGCACAGTACGCCCGACTCTACATTCGAGAAATAATCAGATTGCATAGAGTTCCGGCTTCCATAATATCTGATAGAGGGCCCCAGTTCACTTCTCGGTTTTAGAGAAGGTTACAGGAGGCACTTGACACACAGTTGAACTTTAGTGTGGCTTTCCACCCTCAGACAGACGGACAGTCCGAAAGGACAATCCAAACACTGGAAGACATGCTTCGCATGAGTGTTTTGGATTTTGGAGGTCAATGGGATGATCAGCTAGCTTTGGTGGAGTTTGCTTACAACAACAGTTACCATTCCAGCATAGGGATGGCACCCTATGAGGCACTATATGGAAGAAAGTGTAGGTCTCCTCTGTGTTGGACGAAAATGGGAGAAGCGAAGGTGCATGATGTAGATCTAGTGCAGTACACTTCAGAGATAGTTCCTTTAATCAGGGAACGATTGAAAACAGCTTTCAGTAGGCAGAAGAGTTATGCAGACCCCAGACAGAGGGATGTGGAGTTTGCAGTAGGCGACTATGTATTCCTGAAGGTTTCTCCAATGAAGGGAGTCATGAGATTTGGAAAGAAGGGCAAGTTGGCACCTCGGTATATCGAACCTTTTGAGGTTACTGATAGAGTTGGAGCAGTTGCCTACCGGTTGGAGCTACCACCCAACCTTTCTCATGTTCATCCTGTGTTTCACATCTCCATGCTCAGGAAATACATTCCAGATCTTTCTCATGTACTACAGCCGGATGTAATAGAGCTAAAAGAGAACTTGACATTTAAGGAGCAACATGTAGCCATAGTGGACTACCAAGTGAGACAGCTAAGATCAAAACAGATCCCTATGGTTAAGGTTTTGTGGAGAAGTCAGTCAGTGGAAGAGTGCACCTGGGAGTCAGAACGGGATATGAGTAGCAAGTACCCTTATCTGTTCAATGTGTAATCATGTACTTTATTCTGCCTTGTGTAAAATTCGAGGACGAATTTTCTGTAAGGGGGGAAGAATGTAACACCCCAAAATTTTAAATTTTATTATTTTATGAGTATTATTGATATTTTAATTTTATTTAAATTTTAAGAAATTATTTGAGATTTTTTGGATTTTAAAAATCGGGTTCGATTTTCCGAAAATATAAACTTTGATGATTTTTAAAAATTTATTTAAAGACCACGTGGCAAAACTAAAAATATATTTGGAGTCTACAAATTTTTCTGAGTTTTTTAGAATTTTTTCGGAATTTTTGGACCTCGTTTTCGGTCCTAAGGCAGAGTAAAAATTTAAAATTTTGTATCCTAAATCGAACCGGCCGAATCAAACCAAACCGGATCGGACTGGTCTTCTTCTTTTTCTTCCTCCTCCCCGCGCGCTTCCCGACCTCCCTCCCCTTCTCTCCCGTTTTCTCTCTCCTCCCTCCTCCCCTTGCCACGCCGCCGCCTCCGGCGCCCATCCCCAGCCATCCCAGCCCACCAGCCGCTGCCTGGAACGCCGGAAAACGGCGCCCGAAGCGACGCGACGTGCAAGCACACCGCTTTGTCTTCCCGGTCAAAATCCGGCTGATCCGGCTACCAATCGGACCAGGTCTTGTGTCTAAATCCATCTACTTGTCAAGAGCTTTCCATAGACACCAAGAACACCGAAATCCATTGAGCAGTTTGTCCAATTTTTGCCCAGGAAGTTTTAGCCCATTTTGAATTTTGGGCTAGATTTCTCGCAAACCGTGAACCCCACGAGAAAACTGAGAGTACCAGAGCCCTCCACTCGTCAAGAGCTTCGCGGCGACATAAATTTTGAATTTTTCCGACACCGTTTTTCGGTGGGTCCCACGAAACTTTGTAGTGTTTTTCCGAGCATTAAATGAGCTTAGAAAATTTAGTAAAATTTATGTACTAACCCCCGTGTTGTGGGCTTCGTGTAGGCATCCTCAATTCGCGGAAATTCGACAGTTGTCCGGGTTTGTGAATTTCCGGCCAGACAGACCCGCTACCGAAAAAGTCTCCGAACTGGATCGAGGTTTTGGCTACCCCACCATTGTCAGACATCCCGAGCACGTTCCTGAAGTCGGAATCGGCAAAGGTAAACCCGAACCTTGCTTTTTCGTAATTTTCTAGTGCTTAAATAGGATTAAAAATCCATAAAATATTGTTGGTAACTCAGAAAATTATGATTCCTTTTGCAATAGCCTAGTAATATTGCTAAGGACCTCGGGGCAAAGCTTTAGAATTTTTAGAGCTTGTTTGGGTAGTTTTTGCAAAAATGATCAATTATAAGGACTAAATTAAAATTTTACATATTGCGATTGATGACTGATTTGATGGGCCCAGGAGGGGCTGTGTGATGTGATTGAATTGTGGATATATGAGTTGCGAATATAGAAGTGTGTTTTGAGCCCTTTTGCAGGTTGGGTAGGTCATAGGTATAGGGGAGACTCTGCCGGATTTTCGGCACGACTTAGGATGTATTTGGTCTTTTCATGATTTGTATTGAGTCAATTGTGTTAAATAATTTTAATGTAATTATCAGGTGAGCCGGGACAGCCTTCTTCCTCCACCCAGCTGCCACAGTGACCGCTATCAGGTCTGTGAGTAAAATATTAATTTTAATTGTAATTTCAATATTATTATATGTTTAAGCATGCCCATACATTACTTATATGTATGTATCTATGTAGTTAAACTCTAGGCACATTTTATGTTGCATTCATAACTGTTAAAGTGCCATGGATATTATTGTGGTAATTTGGAGCAGTGTGTGTGCGTTGGCGTGCGTGTGATGTGGTGTGTACTATGGATAGGACGGGTAGTCACGGCTTGAGATCTTCGCTGGGACCTGATCCTTCGGGGGTAGTCACAGCTTGAGTTCTTCGTTGGGACCCCGATTTGGTTTATTAAGCAAAAGTCCGGCTTGAGTTCTTCGCTGGCACCAAGTTGGATTTAAGAGAGCTGTATAGGGATCAGCTCCCATATATTATGATTGATATTACTGGGTGTGTGAGTGCTCCAAATTACCTTTTTACTGTTATGATGTGAATTTATTGCTGATGTTGCATTTCACTCTACAGGGTGCATTAGTTTCAGATAGTTATAGAGATTATGGTAAAAATTGATATTTTACTCTCTGAGTCGAACGCTCACTCCTGTTCAATATTTTTCCAGGCTACAAGATGATATTTTTGAGGTTAACCTGCTTTCTCCCTCGCAGGTTTTTTATTCATGTTTGTGTAATTTTATAAATTTCTAGAATTTCCGCATGTGTTAGAAATATTTAATTGATTTGGGTATGTAATATAAATTGTTATTTTGGACTTGTAAAATTATTATCACATGCATGTTTGATGGACTGGATGAGGGAGCTAAGCTCTCATTTATTTTTATGTTGATATGAGTATGTGGAGGGTGAGCTGAATTTATTTTGTTTACAGGTCAGGTGAGTCAAAAACTCCCCGTTGAAAGGTCCATTTTGTGGCCGGGCTCTGTCCGGTTGAATTCTTGAAATTGGGCCCAAATGGGCCTTAGAGTTGGATTAATGAATAGTTAGGTTTACTACGGGCCTCGGGGGCTTTAGGCTGGCCCAGGTCCTAGTGCCAGTCAGGCCCATAGGTTGGGTTGTGACAATTTATATTATTTAATATAACAAAAAAATAATATTATCTTATCTCTCTTTTTTTTATATTTAAGGAACTTATTTATAAAAATAAATAAATTTTTATTTATTTAAAATTAAAAATATCCCTCCATCAATTTCTCTCTCTTTTTACTCATTGTCATATATATATATATATATATACATACATACAATATTCACCCATTTTTCTCCCTCTAAATAATATTTCTATATCTACTTCTCTCTTTCTTTCCTTCTTCCTCTCTCTTCCCCTCTTTCCCCTCCCACCCACTATCATCCAATAGTCTATTCAATCATATAATAATAATAATAATAATAATAATAATATTATTATTATTATTATTTTATATTTTCTAAAATAATGAATATGGTTATTATTAACATTTTTTTCATGAATTTTTAAATTTTAAATAAATAAAAAATACAAAGGGAAAGAGAAGGGAAAATTAATTTTGTTTATTATACTAAGTAATATGAATATTTATTTTTATAATTTTATTAGGTAATAAAATATTAAATTTTGATAAAGTTATATCAAAATTAGTTATAAATGAAATAAAATTATAGAATTGATAATAATTGATAAAAGTTTTAATTATTAAAGTTATGCCACATCAGCAATAATATATATAATAATAATGTTTTTTGCCACGTCAATAAGAATATAAAAATTTTCATTAAAAAAATAATATTTTTTATCATGTTAGTGCCTTAAATTTCTAATTTTGATCGGCGCCATAATAAATTTAAACTTTTAAATTAGATAAAAATTGACAAAAAAAAATCTTGACTATAATTATAAAAACACATAACATTTTTTTTTATTTTATAATATTAGGCCATATATATATATATATATATATGTATATATAATCTTAAACTACATATATATCTATATTAAGGAGTTAGATATGTTGGCTCGTATCACATCATACAAACAAATAATAGATTAAAATAATAATAAATAAACCATGAAAATAATATATTCAATTTCAAAGGATAAGGTTGGAATCGCAGTTAAGGGCTAAAAAGTTTATTTAAAGTACTTAAGAAAAGAGTTTGAAATTGATTTTAAAAGAGAAGATTTTTAATATAATTTTAAATATTATTAAAAAAATAATTTAAAAAATTATTTTTTATAGAAATAGAATAAATATTTCAATAATTAGAAATGGAGTATAAAATATAAGTACAAATCAAAAGTTGTTTTACCATTTTATAGTTATTATAATTAAATTATATTAAAATAAAATTTATTTTTTTTAATTAGCAACAACTTAAATAATGACGTCAAACATATTTTCAATTTTTTTTTATGATGAAAGAAAAAATAATTTTATAGACATAGAGTTTGAAGAAAGTAAAAAAGAAAACTCAGTTATGGTGTAGTTCAGATTGAATTTTTATGAATTCAAAACAAATTGAAATTATTTCTATTGTACCAAATAATTTTAATCGACTAGATGCAGTAAAAATATTTAACTATCAAATTTATACAAATCATATTAAATAAAAATTAATCAAAATAAAAAATTTTAATTAAAATTGAAATAAACATAGAACTCAATTTAAGGTAATTAATTTCATAAACTAAAATCATTGATCTTTATTCAAAATTATATTAATTAGCTTAAAACAATATTATAACCAATCAACAACAGTGGAGACTCTTTATAAATTTAATTATTGAACATTTTTTAATAAAATATAAAGTTAGTTGAGATAAATATATATATATATATATATTATGCATTAAAAGTTTTTTGTGCTTTTAAAATTTTATTATAATATTTTTATAATAAATTTTTTTAAGACGAAAAAAGAATAATGTTCAATTTGTTCGCTATATTTATTGGGGAGGTTCAATTTAACTTATTTTTAATTTTTGGTCTAATTTAATCTATAAATTTTGATTTATGTTCAAATTAGTCAAATTAACAAAAATATGTAATTATTTAATTATTTTTTTTAAATATTAAAATATTATTTTATATTGTATAATTAATTAATAAAAATAAAAATATTATTTTTATTATTCAATATTATTAATTAAACTGAAAATATGAAAAAATTGTAACACCCCAAAAAAATTTTAAAATTTATTATTTTATGAGTAATATTGGTATTTTAATTTTTATTTAAATTTTAAGAAATTATTTGAGATTTTTCGGATTTTAAAAATCGGGTTCGATTTTCCGAAAATATAAACTTTGATGATTTTTAAAAATTAATTTAAAGACCACGTGGCAAAACTAAAAATATATTTGGAGTCTACGAATTTTTCTGAGTTTTCTGAAATTTTTTTGGAATTTTTGGATCTCGTTTTCGATCCCGAGACAGAGTAAAAATTTAAAATTTTGTATTTCGAATCAAACCGGACTGAATCGGACCGGTCGAATCGGACCGGCTCCCTCCCCTTTTTCTTCCTCCTGCCCGCGTCTCCTCCTCCTTCTCTCTTTCTCCCGTTTTCTCTCTCCTCCCGCCCCAGCCCACCGGCCAGCCACCTCCCCCGCCACCCCAGCTCACCAGCGCGCCGTCCCACCTCCTTCCCCCGGCTGGCCGCCGCCCCAAACAGCCGGAAAACGCGCGCGAACTCCCTTCCCTCGCGCGCGCGACATTTCGACTGATCCGGCCAAAATCTGGCTGATCCGGCCACCAATCGGACCGGGTCTTGTGTCTAAAATCATCTAATCGTCGAGAGCTTTCCATAGACACCAAGAACGCCGAAATCCATCGAGCAATTTGTCAAATTTTTACCAGGGAAGTTTTAGCCCATTTTGACTTTCGGGCTAGATTTCTCGCAAACCGTGAATCCCACGAGAAAACTGAGAGTACCAGAGCACTCCACTCGTTGAGAGCTTCGCGGCGACATAAATTTCGAATTTTTCCGACATCGTTTTTCGGTGGGTCCTACGGAACTTCGCAGTATTTTTCCGAGCATTAAATGAGCTTAGAAAATTCTGAAAAATTTATATACTAACCCCCGTATTGTGGGCTTCGTGTAGATATCCTCAATTCGCGGAAATTCGACAGTTGACCGGGTATGCAAATTTCGGGCCAGACAGACCCGTTACCGGAAAAGTCTCCGAATTGGACCAAGGTTTTGGCTACCCCCTGTTGTCAGATGTCCCGAGCGCGTTCCCGAAGTCAGAATCGGCAAAGGTAAACCCGAACCTTACTTTTTCGTAATTTTCTAGTGCTTAAATAGGATTAAAAATCCATAAAATATTCATGGTAGCTCATAAAATTATAATTTTTTTGCAATAGCCTAGTAATATTGCTAAGGACCGCGGGGCAAAGTTTTAGAATTTTTAGAGCTTGTTTGGGTAATTTTTTCAAAAATGATCAATTATAAGGACTAAATTGAAATTTTACATATTGTGATGAATGATTGATTTGATGGGCCCAGGAGGGGCTGTGTGATGTGATTGAATTGTTGATATATGGATTGTGAATATAGAAGTGTGTTTTGAGCCCTTTTGCAGGTTGGGTAGATCCTAGGTATAGGGGAAACTCTGCCGGTTTTTCGGCACGACTTAGGACGTATTTGGTCTTTTCTTGATTGTATTGAGTCATTTATATTAAAAATTGTAATATAATTGTCAGATGAGCCGGGACAGCCTTCTTCCTCCGCCTAGCCGCCACAGTGACCGTTGTCAAATCTGTGAGTAAAATATTAATTTTTATTATAATTTCACTATTATTATATGTTCAAGCATGCCCATGCATCACTTATATGTATATATCTATGTAGATAAACTTTAGGCACGATTTATGTTGCCTTCATAACTGTGAAAGTGCCATGTATGTTGCTGTGGTAATTTGGAGCAGTGTGCGTGCGTTGGCGTGCGTGTGATGTGGTGTGGACTATGGATAGGACGGGTAGACACGGCTTGAGATCTTCATTGGGACCCGGTCCTTCGGGGTAGTCACGGCTTGAGTTCTTCACTGGGACCCCCGATTTGGTTTATTAAGCGAAAGTCCGGCTTGAGTTCTTCGCTGGCACCAGGTTGGATTTAAGAGAGCTGCATAAGGGATCAGCTCCCATATGTTATGATTGATATTACAGGGTGTGTGAGTGCTCCAAATTACTTTTTTGATGTTATGATGTGAAAACGTTGTTGATGTTGCATTTCACTCTACAGGGTGCATTAGTTTTATATAGTTATAGAGATTATGGTTAAAATTGATATTTTACTCTTTGAGTCGAACGCTCACTCCTGTTCAATATTTTTTCAGGTCACATGAGGATATTTTTGATATTAACCTGCTTTCTTCCTCGCAGGTCGATTATTAACGTTTGTATAAACTTGTTAAATCTTAGAATTTCCGCATGTGTTAGAAATATTTAAATGATTCGGGTCTGTAATATAATTATTATGTGGACCTGTAAAATTATTATATGCATGTTTGATGGACTGGATGAGGGAGCTGAGCTCCCATTTATCTTTATGTTGATTTGAGTATGTGGAGGGTGAGCTGAGCTCCCCAAGTAATGATATATTTTGATTACAGGTCGGGTGAGTCAAAAACTCCCCGTTGAAATGTTCACTTTATGGCCGGACTTCGTCCGGTTGATTTCTTGAAATTGGGCCCAAATGGGCCTTAGAGTTGGGTTAAGTGAATAGTTAGGCTTACTACGGGCCTCGGGGGCTTTAGGCTGACCCAGGTCCTAGTGCCGGTCCGGCCCATAGGTTGGGTAGTGACAAAAATATTTTTATATTTTCATATAATTAATTAAAATAAAAAATTATTACTATTCCAATTAATAATATTGAATAATAAAAATAATATTTTATTTAATTAATTATACAATATAAAAAATAATATTTTAATATTAAAAAATAATTAAATATAAAATAATTTATTTAATTAAATTATTTGATATATAAACAAATTAATTAATTAATTATACAATATAAAAATAATAATTTAATATTAACAAAAGTCATTTTTTAATATTATTTAAACAAAATAATTAAATATTTTAAAAATGATATTAAAATATTATTTTTATATTGTATAATTTATATAATTAAAATATTAAATAAATTATTTTTGTATTATATTTTAATATTAAAAAATAATATTTTTGATAATTTAATTAATTTGAGCATAAATTAAAATTTATAGATTAAATTAAATCAAAAGTTAAAAATGGATAAAATTAAACTTCTCTAATAAATATAGAGAATAAATTAAATCTTATTACAGATAAAAGGTATATAATTATACATATAATAAATTGATAAATGACCTTTAATTATTTAAATGGAGAGACATGCATTTAATTTGTTATTTATGTTTTATATATTAACCCTTATTTTTTTTCTGCATTTGCCACTGTCACTGAATGTTAATGAGGATTAGACTCGTGAATGAGAGAAAGTTTAGAATGGTCTAGCTATTCCACGTGGGCAAGTGATATAAAATGGCAAGTCAAACATAAATGGAAACACATACAATTACTTTTTTTTTTTTTTTATAAATAAAAAACTGTTTAATAAATATAATTTTTTGAAAATTGATCATATACACTTGTGTTTTTACTTATTATTGATTTATCATTTTATATAGATTATGCTATACATAATATCTAATGTAGTATTTTCACCTATTAATAATAAAAAACAATTTTTAATTTATTTTTTTTAATAATTATTCATATATTTCAAAATTAAAAAATAAATTATTATGGATATGTTTAAAATTTTATTTTACTTTTATAATTTATAATATGAGTTATTATTTTTTATAATATAATCAAATTTTTATAATTATAATAAATATTTTTATAAATAATTATTAATTTTAACTATAAAAAATTATAATATAATTTTATTTTTTAAAATATTGCTTATATGTAAATAATAGTTGAAAAATATAAATTTTTATAAATAAAAATAGTAAAAAATAACTTATATTTGTCCTTATTATTAATTAAAAATTAAAAAATTAAAAAATTGAGTTTTTCAACTATCAATTTTGAAAATTAATAAAGTTTAAATATAAAAAACATCTTTTAAAATTTTTAATAAAGAATTACTCTATGTTTTTGTAAGTGAATATGCCCTAATTTTTCCGGTGAGTACTTTCTAAAAGAAATGTAAAAAAGGAAAAGGTAGAAAGTGAGGGGTGATGGCATTTTAGTAATTTGATGAGCCGTAAACAAGCAGAGACGTCTTCGCACTTGCCGAATAAAAGGAGTGAGAGGGGGTCCTAAACCGGTTACTCATTGCAAGAAGGAACTCATTTTCCTCTCGAGGGTTTACGTCTGCGGTCGCAGTTCTCTGTCTATGTAAGCCCAGTTACTGAAACCAGCATTTCCTGCAATTTCCCGGTCGATCTCCGATCAGGTATTTAAATCCCGCTTCCTTTGCTGATCTTCTTTCCATGCGCTGAGCTCTTGTCTTATCCCTCGAAAATAGTTTTTCCGGAAAAAATCCCCTAGAAAATTGAATTGTCTGGAAAGGTTCCATCAAGCTGAATTTGCTTCATTATCCGTGTTTTCTTGGTAAGAATTTGACTTTAAGTCGATTATTGTTAGTATTAAGATAATCTCCTCCCCCTCTTTGTATGTATGAAAGTTTTTGTGTGTGCTTGGGCGTGGAGGGTTACAAATATTAGAGTTGCGTTACATAGATTCTGTTAATCACGCCGATCTTCACCTAAATTAATGCTTTTCTGTTTCCTTTTTTGTTTAATAACAATATTAATTGGATAAGATGATTTATAGTAGTTTTTTCAGCGCAAAATGAAATATTCTGGTTGCAGAAACCGTGAAATCTAATGTCTATTTGCTTTGATTATCTATAATATCTATTTTGGAGTTGAGCTGAAAGAAATTAACAGGATTATAAGTTTTTTTGGATATTTTTGATAATGCTTTATTTTGAGCTAAAAACTATCATAGGCGGGGGCGAATTTTTTATGTTTGATATACAGGAAGTAGTTTGTTTGCTAATTTATTCATAGAATTTTTTAGGTGAGATGAGATGGCGTCTTCACAACCCTCACATAACGTTGAGTTTGAGGCTGCAAAGTTTCTGCAGAAACTCATTCAGGATTCTAAAGACGAGCCAGCAAAATTGGCTACAAAACTCTATGTGGTTGGTGTACTTTTCATTTGACAAATATTTTTTACTGTTTCCACTGCTTGTAAATTCTAACATCCTTCTGTTTTGTATTTGTTAGCTATTATGTATGTGTGTACTAATTGTGAATTCAAATTCAATTTATGCTTCTAATGGTTATGCATGTGCAATTCAGATATTACAACACATGAAAGCAAGTGGGAAGGAGCATTCAATGCCATATCAAGTAATATCAAGGTGAATGTTTTCATTAGATATTTATAATCTGTTTGCGTTAATGAGAGAATGTGAGGCATCCAAGTGACATAAATATGAGAGATGATTCTTGAACTACTAGATTTAAGTCTCCTCTCATGTGAGGTAGATTTACTGCATTGTGCTAAATGAGATAATAATGAAGCATTTAATTATGGCTGAATTTAGGGAAAACATGTTTTTACTCTTTTTCATGTAATGAACTAAAACATGGTATTATTTTGGTCCGATTCAGGTGGATATTAATGTGGGACTATTTTGACTCTTGGTATGATCTCATCATTTTATCAGGATTTGAAGACTGCGGTAGTTCATGCACAGTGGAAAAAAAATAAGATTCATTTTAGTTATGATGATTTGTTTAGTTCCAGAGCCTCTGACTGAAGAATGCAGTTAGTTTATATCCTGCACTGACTGCGAAAATGTCATTAGGCTTAAATAGAGAATTGAAGCTGGGGACTGTTGCTTTTGTAAATGTATCATTTGCTGCATAATTGATAACCTTTTGAGTAGCATATAGTGCCCATGCAATCTTTCCATTGTAATTTGATTAATAACCAAATGCAGGATGTCCAGACTATTTTATAATATTTGTTCTCAGTTTACCATCTGGTTTAGTTACTTATAATGCTTTATATGGGTTATTATCTTGCTCTTAATTGCCCACTTGTCACTGTTACTTCAATTTTCTTCTATACCATTTAAGTTGATGATCTTATCTTCTCAACTTATTAACGTGTATATTTTCCCTCTGGTAGTTTATCTGATCTAATTTCCTTTATTGAAGGGCCATGGAGACTGTTATCAACCAACATGGTCTTGATATTGAGGCATTGATGTCATCACGCCTTCCTTTGACAGGTGGATCTCAAATGGGGGATTCTGCGGGTAAAAATGATATTCTTCAACTGTTTTTGGTTCTTTTGTTTATTTATGGTGACAGAATTGAGCTTGTGAGTTTGTATCATACATTCATTAATTGTAAATAAATGGCAATACCTTTATGCAGGATCTTCACAGGCAGTTGGAGTTACAAAAGATTCTAAAGTGGGTTTGGCTGAAAATGAAATATCCAAAATTGACCCATTTGTTTCTAGCAGGCCACCTGTTGGCCCGAGTGGTGCTGGACATGATTATTATCAAGGATCTGGAATTCACAAGAACAGTCAGTCTTTTGATCATGAAAGCCCTTCTAGTTTGGACACTAGGTCTGCCAACTCTCAATCCCAAGAAAGAGGGGTGAATCAAAAGGATGGAAAAAAGGCTGCTGCTAAGAGGAAAAGGGGTGATTCGTCCTTTCCCTCAGAACCGCATATTGACAGCCCACAACAGCTTGATGCTCGTAATGCTGTTGTTAATCAGAGGAAGGCCAAAACAAATAAGATTGATTCACCAGGAGGTTTTCCAGCGAGGGGTAGTGAAAATAACAATTCTATGGTTCCCAGTGGTGGCCAGCTGGAACTTTCTTCTTCTCATGTGTCAGCAGGGCAACAACAAGGTGGTTCCCTACCTTCTCCTCATGAAACTCTTTCTTCCAGGAGTGCATGGAATCAAAATAAAACAGGGTTACCCCTTGAAAGATCTCAAGTTCCCAGGTTTTCTTCTAATTCTGTGCCTGGTAATATGACAGCGGAGATTCCAGTGCAGCAGTCAATGACTTCATCTATTGGAGCTGGTGAGTGTTGATTGTAGTGTTATAATCAAATTATGGATTCTTAAAATCTGTTTTTATGATTTTTTAGTTAGGTGGTGTTTGGTAAAGCTGCAAATTTAATAGCTAAATTTAAATGTTAGATAAGTTAAATGTTGAAAATTTTAATTGCTAAGTTGTTCGGTATGTGCTAAAATTAAAGTGATAAGTTAAGTATTTGTGACTTTTTATTTTAAGTTAAAAAAATTTGAATAACCATTTTAAGAGAATTTTAACTTACTTGAAACTTGTAAATAATACATAGATAGTCATTATTAAACAACATAAAGTGAAAAAGTTCTTAAAATTTTAATTTGAAGTGCTTAATTGTGTTATCAAACAACCTCTTAGTGGCAAATATTCAGATGTTCTAATCCATGACACAAAGTTAGGTGTCAGAAGAACATAGAATTGAATCATGCAAGAACATCTGAATGATGAGATTTCTTTTTTAGTTTATTTTCTCTGTTCCACAAGGAAAAATAAGAAATTGTTTCTCCTCAGTTTAAACATTACTTATAAAAATGTCTGGAGAAATGCCTGGAATATCTTCCCATTCAGCTATAGTGATCTTGTTGTTTGCATCACTGGTTGTTCAGGTCATATTAGCAAGGTTCATGGAGGTGTGCATGTCACTTCTAGTTCATACCCAATGGGGGAGCTAGGATTTTCAGGTCAAGCCCATTTCAGTGGTTCTGAACTTCAGAAGCATGGATTAGCTAAAGGTGTGGATGACTTGCCAGCATCACTTTCCACTGTAAGGGTTTTGGAAAATGAAGGAGGAAGTTCAAATATGTTTGGAGATGTAAAGATGATTATTCAGGTACTTTTTCCCCCCCTTTTTTTAATATTTCTACTAAAACCTTCGATGCTTTCCTGCATTTTCTCTAGGCAAAACAATATATTCTTCATTTAGTTTTCATTAGCATTATCAGATAGCATAGGTGGAATGTTTGTATTCCGCCCAACTGTAGGTCAGCAATGGTCTTACACTAATTGTTTCTTATGTTATATTTTGTTGAATCTTTGGTTTTCCTAGCTGTTTTTGCTCTATTTCTCATTACATCTCATTAATTAAAGAGAGAATGAATTGCCTCACCATTCTTTCCTGGTGTAACGTATATTTTCTTATTTGCCTTTCTGCAATGTTAATGATCAGGTTTTTGAGCTTCATTTGTCTAATAGGATTGCCCCTATTTTTAGTGCACTTCCAAATTGCGTGTGTTCATAGAAGTATCATTTGTTTGTCAATTAAGCAATTTATCCTATTAATCCATTTTTATCATGTAGGGTGTTTTTTGGATGCTCTCCCTAGTTGTTGTCAATTAGGGGTAATGTGATAATTATTCTGATCAATCTTTAATATTGGGCAATGATTTTTTGGACATTAAAAATTGAAATATGGACTGCAATCAAGGGATGGATGGAGTAAAGTCATTGGGTGGAAATCTTGTTTGGTTTGATAAATAGAAGTGTTGCTGATTATTCAGCAAGTTAGTAATGACTTCATGATGGAAAGTAATGTTGATATTACTTCCGGTTGCTATGTGCTTGTTGTAATTTCAGGAGGTTGCATTGATATAAAAAAAATCTGAAATGCTTTTTGTGTTCATTTCATTTATGTGATGTTCAGAGCTGGCTTTTTTTTACGTTGCCTAAACTTACCTAGAAAATGGGTAAAAACCTGCATGAACCTACACTAAACCTGAAACTTGCCCAAAATAATCACAAAAAGATGTGAACAACCCAAATTGAATCCCAAAAGTTGGTCTGTTGGGTAACTTGGGCCTTTCAAAAACCTGGATCAAACCCAAACCTGGAACAGCTTGAAAAGGTTGGTATCTAAAATTATTAGAAGCTGAAGCTACATGAATCAACATTGTCACTTCTAGTGATGTTAAATTTAATAAACGAGCAATTGTGTGGTATGCTGTTAGAAATTCTGGGCCTCTAAGACCAAGCATATCCATCCCTGATGACTGACCTGTTCATGCCAATTATAGACAGTTATGACTACTTCCGTAATAAGCAAATCAGGAGCCCACTTAATTGAACTGAATACTGTATAGTGCATAGAATGACAATACAAAGAATTCTGATATAGGAGAGATTTATGTTTGGGAAAAGTGTTTTAATCCTTTTGGTTGTTTGGAATATGCTCTCAGATTGTGCATGGTATTAGGGTAAAATTGTATACAGTAAGGCAATTTATTAATTTATTAGCTCTTGTTCATTTTTATTTTTTTAATATATACATTTGGATAGAACTATTTATTGAAAAAAAAAAAATACTATATATCTATATAGGTCTCCATTCCTTCTCATTGCGTATTTTACTCGTTGGTGTCCCTTTGTCTTGGTTTGGAGGAATGAGGAGTCTACTTTTTGGTTGTCAACTTGTCATATCCTGGATGTTCTTAGGGTTGGCAGGGGAAGGATATTGATTGAATTAAGGTCCTCTTACATAGGCTAGATTCTAGAGCTTACCACTGCTATGTATGAAATTTGCTTTTGGTTATATCATGTGACTAATGCCTGTTAGCTATTGTTGAGGATTAGACTTCTATTTTGGCTTGCTCTTATTGCTATATAAATATAATCTAGTTTGTGATTAGATCTGTTTTTTGTGTTATGAACTTTTTCCCCACCCTTCCACCCTTTTGGGAAGGACATATGAAGCGAGAGGAAGAAGACAATAGCAGAAAAAAAAAAAAAAGATGGAAGGGCAGTCTCTGTGAAGAATAAAGACTACTGGCTATGTGCTTAGTATTAATGTTTTCTTCCTCAAAATAGGTTAATGCTGAGAATTCATTTTGAGAACAATTGATGTACTTTCTCTCTATATTTTACATGTCTGGTGTCTCTCATCATGCTTTATTACTTTTCTTGATTATGTTACATTCTGTTCTGCATATGGCTTCTCTGATTTTTTATGCATTGTGTGATAAGCATCCTTGTTTTATATGGTCTTTTATCACCAGGGTGGCCGGCAAAACAGTAATTCTGAAATGACAATGATTAGACCAACAGTTCCCAGAGATGTGGGAAAATCTCCTGCTCCTCAGTCTAGCAATCCTTTCAAGGATCAACAATTAAAACAGCTTAGGGCTCAATGCCTCGTCTTTTTAGCATTCAGGTGGAGAGCACTGCTTCTTCAGCATCCAACTTTTCTTTTGATCCCCCTTTCCTTTGCAGTCTGCTGGTTCTAGTTAATGGTTTTCTAATTACTGCTTGCAGAAATGGTTTGGTGCCAAAGAAACTGCATCTGGAGCTAGCACTTGGAAATATCTTTCCTAAAGATGGTAAGAACTCCTAATAAAAGCTTACTATAGGTTGGGCATACTGCATATCCTAATAGGCCTCTCCCAATTTTGGAATGGATCCTCATCAGCCAGATCAGGTTGGCTGGTTTTAGTGATGAGTCTGTACTTAACAAACTCTTCAAAAGCAGGCCTGATTTTGCAGACTCAGTCTTTGACATAGTTTATTTGGGGCTGGCCTTGGGTAAGCTGGTGCATGTGGGCTTGGGCCAAGATGTAAGACCTTAGTCCAGGTTCAAAGCCCCAATTTGGCCCATGATTTGCTCTTCTTTTTTATCCATTTATTGTAAATATCCATGTACATGTTCTCCTTGTCGTTCTTTGTGGTTATTCTTTTCTTGGTGATCATCAGGTGGTAATTCAGATGGTCCTCGCAAAGAGCTGGTTGATCATAAAGGAAAGGCACAATCTTCTCATGAGCCAAGTAGCATCCCTGAAGCTTCAATGCAATTTGGTAGGTTGAATAACGTGAAGGAAAGTGAGGGAATTCCTCCAGGTGCCTCTTCCGCTGGTAGATTCTTGGATGGCAACTTCTTGTCTAAAGAAGCTGATAAAGTGAAAATGATGGAAGACAAAAGCGGTCCACCTTCAGACCTCACAGTACTTGCAGAAGAAAGGAAACATCCTTTTGCTACTAGAAAACTGGAGGCTGAAGTGCAGAGCCTGGAAAAGGTGGAATCACAGGCATTGTTCAACACTGTGAATGTGATGCAGCCGCCTGATTCAGCAAGGGCTTCTTTAGCCTCTCGTAACCCTGTGGACAGCACAGAGAATGGCCATCTGCATGTAGGAAGGACTGACCTAGCTTCATCTCTAATGAGCATAAATAAACAAGTGAACCCTGAGGCAGTCAGCTGGACTGGAATAGGCAGTCATAATGAAGTTTCTCGGGGATCCTTACCATCCATTGCTGTTCAGCATGAATTGATGCCTGACAGAAAAGATAATGGTCCTAGTCATTTTCAAAGTCTTGGGAACAGCAGTGTTTCAGGTAATTGCTGATAGTCATTCTTCTTGCTTTTCATTATTAAAGGTATCAAAGCCTATTTAGGAGTTGATTGTGATAGTGACTCTTGTGGCTTTAACGGATGCTTTTGTAATGATGAATCTGGTGTCTCAGAGGGACAAAACTCTCTAAGCAAAATATATCACTACCTGTAGCTTTTATGGTTCTTCCTCGGCTTAAGTTAAATGTGGTACTAATGATCCAATATTTTCTGAATTTGAAACAAGATGCATTCCTGAAGGGTGCATTCTTATTGTTGTTAATGAAACACTTCCTGGCAACAGAACAAGATGATGAAGACAAGTCAGCTTCTACAGATTCTCCACCTTCTCCAAAGTGTACCATGTCCGAGAAGTGGATCATGGATTATCAGAAGAAGAGACTTTTAGCTGAGCGAAATTGGGCTCTAAAACAGCAAAAGACAAAACAAAGAATGGTCACTTGTTTTGACAAATTAAAGGTTTGTTGTGAAATTTTTACTCGATTGGTTGATGTTTAGTTTTCATTTTGTCACTGCCGCCCATTCATTTCTTCCCTCCTCCATCTCTGACTGAGTTGCTGCATACAAGCTTTTTGTTGACAAATTAATTCCGGCTAGTACTAGTAATGTTTGATGTGAGATCATTTAAAAAATGTTCAGTTTCTTTTAAATGGTTTGACCAGGAAGCACAATGGGAGAGAATAATATAAGATCTCATGGGCAAATTGGCTCAGATGAAGTCGCATGGTTTCTGAGAGAAGAATGTAGTGTATAGTGAAATGATTTGAGAACCGTTTTGATGCTGTCATATTTTGCTTGATTTATTATTCTGTTATATATGTTGAAGATTTGCCCTTTGCTGGACTTGATTGTGTTCTTATATTGCCATGCAAGGTACACTAGAGGACTGATGGTTTTATCAAATTTTGGGTACAGGAAACAGTGAATTCATCTGAAGACATATCTGCAAAAACTAAAAGTGTTATAGAATTGAAAAAGCTTCAGTTATTGGGGCTCCAACGCCGTTTAAGGAGGTGATTAGTTTTCTCAATTTTCACAATAACTTGAGTTTTTGTGCAGTAAAAACATGTTTTACTTCATTTCTTGCTAAATTTGGTTGCTTTTTCCTTATTTAGTAATAGTTTTGTCTTGACACTGTTTTTGGTGTAAATTTTTGGCAGTGATTTTCTGAGTGATTTTTTTAAGCCAATCACTGCTGACATGGATCGTTTGAAATCATATAAGAAACATAAACATGGTAGAAGGATAAAACAACTTGAAAAATTTGAGCTGAAAATGAAGGAAGAACGACAAAAGAGGATTCGTGAGAGGCAGAAGGAGTTCTTTGCTGAGATAGAAGTTCACAAGTATGTATTTAATGCCCTCCTTTCTCTCTACACACAAATCCCCAAGTGTACACACCTTATTTATTTATTTATTTTTAAATGTTTTAGTTGCATCATAGTTGCTATTGATTTATGTGTCCAAAGGGTTTCATCAAACACAGTTTTACTTTTTTTTTAATCTGCTTGTTATCCTCAACTTTAGGGAAAGACTGGATGATGTATTTAAGATTAAGAGAGAACGCTGGAAGGGTTTCAATAAGTATGTGAAGGAGTTCCATAAAAGGAAGGAGCGTATCCATCGGGAGAAGATTGACAGAATTCAGCGTGAGAAGATTAATTTATTAAAGATTAATGATGTAGAGGGGTATCTGCGAATGGTGCAGGTTAGTTTTGGGTCACTAAATTTTGTGGTGTGAGGCTGGGCATCTTACATTCATTCCCATAACAATTTTTGGCAATTGCACAGGATGCAAAATCGGATCGTGTGAAGCAACTGCTGAAGGAGACTGAGAAATATCTTCAAAAGCTGGGATCCAAGTTACAACAAGCAAAGCCTATGGCAAGGCACTTTGAAAATGATATGGATGAAACACAAACTGCTACTGTTTTTGAGAAGAATGAAACTGTTTTTGAGAATGAAGATGAAAGTGACCAAGCAAAGGCAAGTTTGTTCCATGAGTTCTCTATTGGGTTCACTTTGAACTTTTTGCTAATATCATTATTGTTCAATTAATTTGCAGCATTACATGGAAAGCAATGAGAAGTACTATATGATGGCTCATAGGTATCAATCTGTTCTCATTAAGATTGGTTTATTGTTTTTTTGTTTACTATTCTAAATTGCTGTTTTTACTTGTCTATCTTGCTGGTTATCATTGGGATAGAATGTGCCAGCTGTGCGCACTCTTTTTTCCCCTTTTTTATTTTTATTTTTTTCTTAAGATTTTGTTATTTATGGAAAAGGGTTGGATCACATCTGCCTTTGAGGTATTCCTATGGAGTTCTGACTGCAATGAGTTTTTGTTCTTATTCTATGTTTATTTCTTTCCAGGATGCTATGCCTTTTGAAACTGAATGTGTCACTTGCTCACCTCCCCCCCTGTCTCTCTCACTCTCCCCCTGCCCCTTTTTTTTTCCCTTCTTGTTTTTAAATTTCATGTTATATTGTTATTGCAAATATTTAACCAAGTAACATTGTCTTGTGCAGCATAAAAGAGAGCATTGCAGAGCAGCCGGCTTGTCTTCGGGGTGGAAAATTAAGGGAGTAAGTATGATGTGTTACTGTAATATTGCATTTGTGTTCCAATCCAGGTGTTTTGAATTCTAAATTCAGTGTATGACAAGTTCTTGAGGTGTGGGTGTGGGTGATGGGATTTTTCTTTTCTACTACTTAACTGTTTATGTATTATTTATCTATTCTGGAGGCTTGGTTTAAGCTTTATGCTTTACTTCTTCAGTTTGAAAGTTTCTTAAATTGCAGTTTTTGACCTTCAGGTACCAGATGAATGGATTAAGATGGTTGGTTTCATTATACAACAATCATTTGAATGGCATTCTTGCTGATGAAATGGGCCTTGGAAAAACTGTTCAGGTATGGATTTGATGTGAATGTGCTATTATCTAACTAAACTACTTGAGTATATTTCCTAAAGTTGTTGCATTTTTGTTATATTTGTAAGAAAACAAAAATCTTTTTGCTTTTTTATTTTTCATTTTTAAAGAATTCTTCTAATTTTTGTTCTTCTTCTTGCCTTTTTGTAAGGTTATCTCTCTTATTTGTTACCTGATGGAAACCAAAAATGATAGAGGCCCTTTCTTGGTGGTTGTACCTTCTTCAGTTCTACCAGGATGGGAGTCAGAAATCAATTTCTGGGCCCCAGGTGTACATAAAATTGTTTATTCTGGGCCTCCAGAGGAGAGGCGTAGGCTATTCAAGTAATTGCAGATTAACCCAAGAGACCGTTCTTTTCTTTTAATTCCTTTTTGTTTTTCTGTGTTGATAAGTATGATTGCTCATTTGTATTTCAGGGAACAAATTGTGCATCAGAAATTCAACGTCCTTCTAACAACATATGAGTATCTGATGAACAAGCACGACAGACCAAAATTGAGTAAAATACATTGGCATTATATTATAATTGATGAAGGTCATCGCATAAAGAATGCTTCTTGCAAATTGAATGCCGACTTGAAACACTATCAGAGTGCACACAGATTGCTATTAACTGGAACACCACTACAGGTGACAGTTTTTCCTCATTGGTCTAACCATCTAAGGTTCTGTCTTCCTGTGTCTCATTCTTTATGGTTATTCAACCCATTTAATGTTTTTATTTTGGCATGGATTTGATTTACTGACTTGTTTTAATTTCTCTCTGATGCAGAATAATCTTGAGGAATTGTGGGCACTACTTAACTTTCTGTTGCCTAACATTTTTAATTCGTCAGAGGATTTTTCTCAGTGGTTCAACAAACCATTTCAGAGTAATGGTGATAATTCACCTGATGAAGTGAGCTTTTTCACTTATTCTACATTCAAGAATGGTGTTTCACTCTATTATGCCTTCTTTTTATTCTTGCTTCATCATACTGAATGCTTTTATTTCTCATCTCTGGCTATGTGTGTCTAGGCTTTACTATCTGAAGAGGAGAATTTGTTGATCATAAACCGTCTTCATCAAGTTCTTCGGCCATTTGTACTTCGTAGACTGAAACATAAGGTCCTTTAAATGATCTTTTATTGCTATTGGGAAATATTTTTTTGCTCTATGGATGGCTGAAGCAAAACTTATGCTTTAGCAAAGGCCTATTAAATATTTATAGGTTTCCTTATTCCTGTTCAATATTTTGTCATAAAACATTTGATATTGGGAATTACTCTTACATGTTTCTTGTATTCTCAAATTCATTTTTTAGGTTGAGAATCAGCTGCCTGAAAAGATAGAGAGACTTGTAAGGTGTGATGCTTCTGCATATCAGAAGCTTTTGATGAAGAGGGTAGAAGAAAATCTTGGTTCAATTGGAAACTCAAAGGTTGGTATTGTGCATTGCATTTTCACTTTATTGGCATTCCTACATGGGAAAGGACTTTCCCCAAAAAAAAAAAAAAAAAAAAAATATATATATATATATATATATATATACGTGTCAGGTAGTTACACTGTTTAGCCTTACAAAACTCATTTTTCACAGGCTCGGTCAGTGCACAACTCGGTTATGGAACTCCGTAATATCTGCAACCATCCATATCTTAGCCAGCTTCATGTGGATGAGGCATGCTTTCTTCCCATTTAATCAGGCTTACTTTGAATCTTGAAATTTATTATCAAAGATATTCAAACTTTGTGAAACACTTTCATCTCTTTTTTTCTCATTTATTATTTTGGGAGCTGAATCTTGTGATTTCACTCCATTTTCTTTGATTTTTTTTCCCTCTTTTAATATAAGTCTTGTTTTGGGTTAACCTATTGTAGGTTGATAATTTGATACCTAAGCATTTTCTACCACCAATTATTAGGCTTTGTGGAAAGCTCGAGATGTTAGATCGATTACTTCCTAAACTGAAAGCAACAGACCATAGGGTATGAATTTCCTCATTTGCATTTTTCCATTTGATGTTTGCTAGAAGTTGATATGTGTTGTATTGTTCTAATGCCTGGCAGGATTGCGCATTGCAGTACATCTTTAATATTTTGGTGCTGCTATTCAAAGTAGGATAGAAATAGAATATGAATGTTAGGTTGTTTTCCCTTTTGTTACTATTTAATTTGTTTACAATGTTATTAAAGGATTGACGTGTGGTTAGTTTCACATGGTGCTTAATTTGTTCAGTGGATGGTTCCTTTCTCTTTGAGGTGGTGGTGCTACTTGCCTCGTGCAGTTAGGAAGTCCTAGATTTTTTCTTATTACATCTTTCTTCATCCTATTGAATGCTTGCTAAGAATCGTACTTGGTTTTCTTCATTTATGCGAGTACTTTGGCTCTTATGTCTACTTTCATTGTCCATTATTTTTGGAAGTCTGGCATCATTCTATTGCTATGAAAATTTCTAGTATTTCTGGGACCATGCAGGTTCTTTTCTTTTCGACAATGACTAGGCTGCTTGATGTAATGGAGGAGTATCTCACAATGAAGAAGTATCGGTACCTCCGCTTGGATGGTCATACTTCGGGGAATGATCGTGGTTCCCTTATTGAACAATTTAACCAAACAGATTCTCCCTATTTTATATTTCTGCTCAGGTAATCTGTTTGTTATGTATGCTTGATGGTTGGATTAGTCAAGGAACAGTTGAACAGGTACGGAGGCCACATTGCAGGCTTATGACATTGTAGAGCTTGAGATTGAAAAGGGAAAATTCTCTGTTTTTGTTGCTAGGCATGTTGTCTGGCTATTTATGCATTTTCATGATTGCGGAAGTGGAATATGCATACTAGAGGGGGCAGGTGGGAAACTCTCAATATGGATGTTTGATGAGTTCTGGGACTTTTTTCCCCCAATATTTCTTTCCAAATAATAGAGTACACTATGAGATTGGATATTAAGGAATGAAATCTGCATTTAATATAACCATTGGCACATCGGAGATTCTGCATTTAAGAAATTGTGTGCTTTTATGCTGTTTTATGCAATTAGCTGATGATATGATTAGACATGATAATCTCTAAAAGCTATGTACATTTTGTTATTGTTTCAATTTTGTAATATTGATATTGTTGATAATGATAATGGTAGATGATGAAAACTTTGTAATGTGCTGTGTGTGTGAATATTAACTGCAACATGCTTATAGTTGATTAATTTCCATAAGACTGATGTTTAATATGTGGTGTTAGCATTCGGGCTGGTGGCGTTGGAGTGAATCTGCAAGCTGCTGATACTGTGATCATATTTGATACTGACTGGAACCCTCAGGTTTCAAATGAAATTTCAACTTCTTGATTTGTGCGCAACGTTAGTTTCTCATTCTAAAGTTGCCCTAACTTTTATGCTGGTGGGTTTTCAGGTGGATCTTCAAGCACAAGCAAGGGCCCATAGGATTGGTCAGAAGAGGGATGTGCTTGTTCTTCGATTTGAAACTGTATTTTTCTTCCATTTTCTTTTTCCTTGGTTGTCTTATGGGAAAATGCTTTTTGATTTTTTGAAGTTGGAAATACAGAAGCATGAACTTTTGGTTCCTGCTTATATTATTTCCAATCTCATCAAATTAATATTTCCAACTGGATGTGGCTGCGCGGTATGCACATTAACCCATGAATCTTGACATGATCAGCGATAGCATATTTTTTTTTTCAGTGGCAGCTGAGGGTTTGAACTTTTAAGTGATATATGTCACTTTATGCCACTCCTTTTGCTTAATGGCACATATAGAATCTGTCTATGTTGGTGTTAAACGATTGGCACTTCATAACGTTTTACTTATTTTCGGGGAACTATTTTTGTATTCCATTTCACTTTTATTCTAAGAAGTATGGGTTTGTTTGGTATTGTTGTTGGAGGTGCTGTCGAGAAAAGCATCTCCTTAAATATGTTAAGAGGGTATTAAAAATTGATTTATAGTTAAATTTGAAATGTTTTAGTTATAAGAGCTCCAAAAAAACTAAACATCTTTTCTTAACAGTATTGAAAATAGTGCTTTTCCAAAAAGCACTCTTTTGGCCTCCTAATATATTATTTTAATTTGCTTTTAGCTGTTCTGGAAATAGAAAGCAAAAGGTCATTTTTGGTTAGACAGTAAGAAATGAGCTTTAAAGATCAAATCTTGAATTCTAGATTACAATTCAGCATTTTGAATAAATGGAAGAGGAAGTAACTACTAAGATTGGTGAAGGATATAAATTTGTGGTACTGAGATAGTTCATTAGATGCAGTGCTGTTTCATTCTGTTATGATCTGTGAACCTAAATTTTTGCTTAATCTGTGATGCATGTTTTTTTGATGTTTTATTGTGAGTTTATTTTTAATAATTAAATTCTTTTTCAGGTCCAAACCGTTGAAGAACAAGTCAGAGCTTCAGCTGAGCATAAATTGGGAGTTGCTAATCAGAGCATTACTGCTGGTTTCTTTGACAATAATACAAGGTGACCTGGAGTATTAAGCAAAATGTTGCTATAAAAATTATCAGAGTTCCAAAGAGTTTGGACTAATACTGTTGAGAAAATTTGTATTGCCTTTTTACAGTGCGGAAGACCGGAGGGAATACTTGGAGGCGCTTCTACGGGAGTGTAAGAAAGAGGAAGCTGCCCCTGTATTAGATGATGATGCACTAAATGATTTATTAGCCCGCAGGTATTCTTGTTTGAAGTTTGTTGTTATTGTTAGAAATTTGAAACCTATTGTTGGTACTTCGTCTGCAAGCATGCACTGTAAGTAATGCCATTGAACCTCTTTGATCACATGGTCCAAAGATTAAATCTTTGTTGTCTCCATGTTATTAATGTCAGCTCAGGGAAAAGGTGAGAATGTGCTTATCCATTTTTGAAGCCAATGGACTTTGGCAAGAGGTGGCATTCTTGGACTTTCACCTATGAGCTTGAGCTTTAGGTTGAGTGGTTTTTCAATTCTTATTTTTCATGGTTGGAAAATAATGATTTAGTTGGTGTGGTAGGAATTCTTCTAGAAGCAAACTATTTCTTGACTATTAATTTGTTATTTCTTTTCATTCTTGATCGAATAAAGCTGGACATTGATATAAGCAATAAATTAACCATGCATAAACTTGAGCAACTTCTAAATCAAAGAAAACTTTTTGCTGTGCCTTTGCTCCTGATCCAACTGAGAGACTGCTCGTTGCTTTACTCATGTGAATATGAGCTTGATTGGCAATTTTAGTGAAAAAGAGAGGAAAAAAAAAAAAGAAGAGGTTGATAAATCAGCTATCACACTCATTTTATGTGGACAAAGCAGTCACCCAACTGTACTAGTTGATTTGTTATTGATGATGTGGGCTGACTTAAAAAGGTTAAGTCATCCCAAAATGAGGATAACTTCTTGTTGCAAATATTCTGAGTACTCTCATTTAGATGAATGCATCATTCTGAATATTTTTAGTACCTGTCGACTTCTGTGGGAGGGGGGACCCTTGCATCAATGGATTATTCTTATCATTTTGCTTCATCTAAGGATGTGTTTCATAGAAAGTTAAAAAATCAATGGTTGAATGTTACCCTTGTAAATTCTAACTTTTAAACAGGGTAATTTTAACCTAGGCTCGCCAAAGTTAGCATTTAACCTCTTAAGAATATATAAATATTAATGAGCTGAAAAGCTAACCTATTCTCTTTAGATATCTAGACAACATTAATGAAGGGATAAAAGTTACAAGGGTAATAATTACCCCTTGTTAACCTTGTACCGAACACCCCCTAGGGCCATATTTAGCCACTACACTAGTCACTAAATATGGGCTTGTTTCTTTTGTAGGCTGAAAATTTTTCTCGGGTTTGAATTTTGATGGCCTTAATGATTTTTCTTCTTTGATGTTTCCCTTAATATGCTATCCTAATTTGCCATGAGAAATGATGTCTTTAACTCTTTATTTTTGTTTAGACTGGATTCCCCATGGATTTTATTGACAAGTTGAAATTTTCGTTATATTTAACCTATGCTGGCAGTGAGTCAGAGATTGATGTGTTTGAATTGGTTGACAAACAGAGAAGGGAAAAAGAGATGGTATGGACTAATATGCAATACATTTGTGACTTGAATACTTCTCTGTTGGATCTGCTTTCTAAAGTTTCTAGTTCTGCAGGCAACATGGAAGAGTTTGCTATTGGGACAGGGGTTGAATGCTACTGAGCCTCTACCACCCCTGCCTTCTCGCCTTGTAACAGATGATGACTTGAAATCATTCTATGAAGTGATGAAGTTGTATGATGTACCAAAGGCAGAGGTAGTATCTAATGTTGGGGTGAAGCGGAAGGGACAGAAGCTTGGGGGCCTTGATACTCAGCAATATGGAAGGGGAAAACGAGCAAGAGAGGTTTGTTGATTATACTTGATTCTTATGGCTCGTGCATATGCTTTGTGCAGTGTTTTATCCCCAATGAGTTCTTCTAATTTATTTATTTATTTATATATTACTTAAGGTGCGTTCCTATGAAGAGCAATGGACAGAAGAGGAATTTGAAAAGATGTGTCAGGTTGACTCTCCTGAATCACCTAAAGTGAAGGAAGAAATAATAGAGAAGAACATGCCAAAGGATGCTAGTGTGCCTTTGGTGGCTATTCATACCACAGAAGCTCAGGCCATACTCCCACCACTCCCTTCACCACAATCTGTGGAGCCTCCACTGTTGCAACAAAGCAAAGAGGTTACTCCACCATCAAAGCGGGGACGTGGAAGGCCGAGAAGAACAATTTCAGATAAATCTCCAACTGCCATGGCACTTCCAGCACCTTCTGGAAATGGGAAAGTGGATGTGGGGTTGCAGAAAAGGATCGAGTCTAGCTCATTAAAATCCTTTGCTCCTAATTCTTCAATTGGTTCTTCTAATTTAGGGGGAACTAGTGGAGTGACACCTCAATCTAGTATAGGGATTACTCCTAGTCCTCAGCCTACAACCCCTTCAGTTTCTGTTACACCCAGTTCACAATCTATTCCTGTGGCAGTTGTCACAGCTGGCTCACAATCTAGTTCTGCTGCTGTTGTCACACCTGTCTTGCAATCTATTCCTGCTGTTGTCACACCTGGCTTGCAATCTATTCCTGCTGCTGTTGTCACTCCTGGCTTGCAGTCTATTCCTGCTACTGCTGTTAAACCTGGCTTACAATCTATTCCTGTTGCTGTCACACCTGGCTCACAACCTATGCCTTCTGCTGTCACACCTGTGTCACAATCTATTCCTGCTGCTGTTGTCACACCTGTGTCACAATCTATTACTGCTGGCCCTTCTGCACCTATCCAATCAAGAGGACGAGGTCGGAAGGTTCAGAGTGGAGTACAAGCACCACGACGCAGGGGAAAGAAACAGGGGTCTATACTGTCTGCTTCTGGGAATTTAGCAGCTCCTGATCCAAGTACAAATGAACAATCACAGACTATATCTGTTAATCCATTGCTTAGTGCAACAAGTGGAACCATTTCTAGTGTTCCTGTTGCTCATTGTCATAGTAATTTACCTGGCTCTGCTGCTGTAGAAGTTATTAGTGGACCCAATTATTCTGTACCAGGGATTGCTTTGGATTCTAAGTCAGCTCCTCCTATCTCTTCTATCGCTCCTGCCGCTGAATGCCTCCCTCCTGGCCCTTCAGCTCCTATAAAAGGGCCAAGCAGCAATGCTCAAACTGGAGCCGGAACACCACGGCGTAGAGGGAGGAAACAAGCACCATTATCATCTGCTGTTTCAGATGCTTTTCTCAGTCAGTTTTCCATATCAGATCAAGTCTCGAAGAATAAATCTGAGGAATCAGGAAGTAAAGCCATTGTCCTGACAAGTAACCAAAAGAGTTATGATTGTGAACCTAGAGATGTTAACCAGGAGCAAGCAACCAGAGTAGCTGGTCAGGATAAAAAATCAGCAGAACATTTGGATGATGCAACCCGAAATCAGCAGCCACTCTGCTCATCAACGTCAAATGATGGTGTTGCGAGACCCATGGGTAAGTTGTATGCACATACAAATTCCGTTGGAAATCATGCACTTCTACTAGCAATGGTTAATATGTTGCTTACTGATTGAAAGAACTCAAAACTTTTGCAGGCTCATCTCCTGGACAAATTCTATGTGCTGATATGCATGATGTGGCTGCTGTTGCAAAGGAATTATCAGCTGAAAATAGCTCTCCAAAAGCTAATTTTGGTGAACAAGGTAATGATGGTGGGGTTGCCCAAAATGTACCTGTATTAAGTAAAACATTTATGGAGGTGGCTCAAAGCCAAAGCTCTGAAGACAAAGTATCCTCTGTTGTTGGCCATCCAACTGAGTCATCTCCAAGTTCTGCTGCTGTAGAAGCTATTGGAAAATCTGTTCATGAGGTTGCTGTAAAGATTGCTTCCGATTCTCAGCCTACTGCATCTTATCCTTCTCTCTCTCCAGCCTCACAATCTATCCCTTCCGAATCCATGCTTGTTAAAAGGCAAGGTCGAAAGGCTCCAAATAGAGCAGAAACACCTAGGCGTAGGGGAAGGAAGCAGGGTCCAGTTTCACCTGCTGCTGATGCTTTGGTTGTTCAGGATCAGAAAGTGAATCCACAATCACAGAATAAATCAAGGGATTCATCAGGGAGTAAGGTGATGAACTTGAGAAGTAAACAAGAGGGTGATCTTAATGAACCCGCAAATATCACTCAGGTATTTCAGTTTGTTTACCTGTATACATTGAAGTTATCATTTTTCTTCAAGGCCTAATGAGAAAAAAATTCCATACTTTTAACCTTGTGTCAATCTTATAATTTTTTAATTTTTAATAGATTAATCCACAATACGTGACACACTTTAAGTTTTGGGTTTTTTTTTTGGACATTTTTCCTTTATATTTTTAATTCTTTTAATAATATTTATATTCTAAATTTTTAGGAGGCACATTTATCCAGTGGTTTAGTTGGCCTAGATCCAAAAAGAAAAGAGACTAGTGGAATTCCTGGTTTTGACCGAATTCAGACTGCTGCTATTACTGATGTTGCTCGTGTGATGAAGGAGATTTTCTCTGAAACTTGCTCATCAAAAAATAAAATGGGAGAGTCTTCTAGGATTGAATGTAAAAATGCCCCAATTGTACCTGTAGTAAGACAGACTCCTATGGAGGTTCCAAAAAGCCAAAGCGCAGAGGAAAAAATCCTGTCAACTGTGCCAACTTCGGATGCTGAAACTACGGTTTTGGGGATTTCAGTTGACAGTTGTAGACAGTCTGACCCTGGAGTTGGTGTCATGGTGGAAGAGGGCCATGCACCTGCTTTGGGTAAGCCAAAACTTACAGAAAATGTAGTAGATTCAGGACAGGTTTCTCAGAAAAACTCGATTGCAGGTGTCAATAAGGAGGTCGCTTGTACTGTTCCAGTTAGCATTGGTGAAAAGGAGATTGTTTCATCTTCTAGACCTGCTCCTCATGAACTCCCTGGTCCTAGTCCAGTGTCCTCTGGGAATGAGGTTGATTCAACACTTTCATCTCAAGGCCCGGAAGAGCCTTCTGGGATGACACAGGATGAATTAGGAAATGAAAAAGTTCCATCTTCAAATGAGCTACCAAAATCTTCTCCCTTTGATGTTGGCAGCCTTGAGCATCCCAAGATTTCGGTGGGGGCTGCTGATGATGGTAATTTTTCCACAGCGACTCTATCTTCTCCAATGGAGATTTGTGATAACAATTCAATGAAGAAAACAGAGGTTTCAGCAAAAGCACCACTTCCTTGTGTAATTGGCATAGAAAGCCCAACAATTTCTGCAAATCCTGATGGTGTGAGTTTTGATTCTGGTGTAAGTACACAAATGCTTCCTAGTCCTGTTACAGATTCTGTTTCCAGAAGAATTCCTGTTTTGGCCAAGACTTCGTCTGGAAACATTATTGAGCCTTCTTCACAAGAGTCACTAGATGCCAGAAGCATTCAGGGTTCGACAAGTTGTGTAAAGCCTAGTGGTGTTGGTGGTCATCCTTCAGAGTCTGGATCAGTTTCAGCGAGTTCCTGCCATTCAGACAATGTGCAATTGCCTGTCATAACTCTAAATGATTCTAAAGATGAAATACAGCCTTCTTCAAAAGAGTCTCCAGAACCTGGTGCTCAGCTGCCTTCTAAAGAATCTCCAGAACTTTGTGCTCTTGGTATTAAAAGCTCTTCAACTTCTGGAACACCTAATGCTTTGGGTGATCATCCTCCAGTACCTAGGTCTATTTCTGGAAATCAAGATAATTTAAGTAATGTTGAGGTTGAAGGTATTTCTGACAGGTCTGACATACATGCTACGGCAGACAAAGCTGCGGTTTTCATAGGTGAAACTGGTGTTGAATTTCCAGAAGCTTCCAAGAAGACCAACAATCTTGGAGCTGATCTCCTGCATGGTGTTGTAACTACTGGTTGTAATACTGATACTTTTTGCAAGGCTTTCACTGACCATGATAAATCTGAAGATCTATCCATCCAGATTAAAGATAAAAGGGATCCTTTGTCAGAACCTTCGCAGTCAGTCACTTCTGAGTGTAATTATGTGGAGGTTATTGCACAAGATCATGGTGTGATGCAACTACCGCTAGCTGTTAAAAGTAGTGAGGGTGATCATGTAGAGGTTTGCAATATGGAAGTAGATCCCTCAAAAATACAAGAGCTGCCTCCAAAAGATTTTGTTACGACATCTTCCAGCGTACAAGGTGTTTCAGAAGGCACTAGTGGAATGCAACTGCCTCGTGGAAGCACCGAGGGTGGTCGCCTTGAGGTTAGTAATGTGGAAGAGCAAATATCTTTGCCAGAATTTACTGTTTCTGAATCTGCAGATGTAGGGAAAGATAATAGTGGAGCTGAGGTACAGCCAGAGGTTGGAAGTAGTAAGGGTGAATGTGTAGCTGGTTGCAATGCAGAAGCAAACTTGTCTGAAGCACTTGCATCATTGCCAAATGATATTGCCGCCAAATCTACCGATGCAGAGGACATTCATCAAATGGAGGTTTTGCAGTTTGACAGGGTTGTACTGCAAAATATTTCTGAAAGTACTCTTCCTTCATCTTACCTGGTGGTAGAGGAAGAGAAAGTAGATGACAAACGTGAGAAGAGCTCACTAGCAGAGGGGGAAACACGAGGATCTGAAGCAAAAATGGTTAATGAGGGGGATGTCTCTCGAGTTGGTGGGATTTTTCCTGGAGATGTACTAGAAAATATGGTTTTATCTTCTTCTCCATTGACAATGGAGGAAGAAAAGAGCAAAGTATTCTTTGAGCAGGGTTTATCTGGCAACGCAATAACACCAGAAGAATCAAAAAGTTCTGAAACCGAAATTATTCATCAAATGGATGTATCCCATGATATTGTTGAGCAACTGATTACACCACCAAATTTCATTTTATCTTCGGCTTCCTTGGCTAGTGAAGAGGAAAAGATGAAAAGCATATGTGAGAAGGGTCTAGTTCTCAGCCCAGTACTAGAGGAATTAAAAGGATCTGAAGCTGAAAATTGTTATCAAATGGGTGTATCTGAGGTTGGTTCAAGTGTGCCTGAATATACATCGGCAAAAATGAATGTTCCATCATCTTCTTTGGCAATGGAGGAAGACAAGGCTGATGACTTATCTGACAAGGGTCTATTTTGCAGCTTAGTAGTACCAGCAGAATCAAAAGGATCTGATATTGAAAAGAACAATGAAATAAATGTTTCTCAGGTTGGTGAGGTTGTGCCTGAAAATATATCAGCAAATATGGTTTTGTCTTTGTCTTCCTGTGCCCCAGAGGGTGACAAAATTGAAGGCTTATCTGAAATGAACAAAAGTGGCAGCTCGGCAGCTGGGGAACCAAAAGGATCTGAAACTGAGAAAAGCAATGCCCTGGAGGATGACAAATGCGAAGGCTTAACTGAGATGAACAGAAGTAGCATATCTGCAGCTGAGGAACCAAAACTATCTGAAACTGAGAAAAGCAATGCTCTGGAGGATGACAATTGCGAAGGCTTATCTGAGATGAACAAAAGTAGCAGCTCAGCAGCAGAGGAATGTGAAGGCTTATCTGAGATGAACAAAAGTAGCAGCTCAGCAGCAGAGGAACAAGGATCTGAAACTGAGATAGGCAATGCCCTGGAGGATGACAAAAGCAAAGGCTTATCTGAGATGAATAAAAGTGGCGGCTCAGCACCAGAGGAAGCAAAAGGATCTGAAACTGAGAAAAGCGAAGAAATGGTTGTATCCCAAGTTGTTGGTATTGTGTCTAAAACTGCATTGGATAGTGATGGTCTGCCTACAACTTTGTCAGTGACGGAGGATGATAAGATTGAAGGTGTTTCTGAGAAGAGCACTCATAGCATGTTGGGAGCAGTGGGTGAATCTAGGTCTGAAATAGAAGACAATCATCCGTTGGCTGAATCTCAGGTTGATATGATAGGGCCCGAATCTTCTCAGGTTGATGGGATAGAGCCAGAAGATTCCCAGGTTGGTGGTATTGTGCCTGATGATAAATCCGGAAACGTCATCATACCTACATTGTCTATATCAATGATGCATGAAGAGGATATTGAGGATACTCCATGCAAGGTTCCAGAGGGATCAAAAATGTCTGAATCTGAAATAGATGGACAAACAAAGCATGGTGGGATGGCTGAAAAGTTAGACCTGCCTTATTCTCTAGTGACAGAGGGGGCAGGAGTACCCTTCTCATCTGAGAAGGGTACAGTCGACAGCTTAATAGCATCCATGGATTCAAAAGGATCTGAAATTGAAGTGGGTGATCAAGTATCTCATTCTGAGGATGGTGGAAGTGTGCCAGAGAAAGTATCTGCGGATATGGGCTTGCCTTCATCTTCATTAGTGATACTGGATGATAAGACTGAGGAACCATCTGGAAAAGATACAGTTGGCACCTCAGTAGCTCGGGAGAAATCACAAGAATCTCTAGCTGAGTAAGTTCTATGAATTAAGAAATTTGTTGTATAGCTGTATTGTAATTTCCTAATATCTATAAGCTGACAGTCATGGAGTTGAATTGACACATTTAGTTCCCAAGTATTGCAGTTCCCTGTAAAACTAATTTAATTGCATTGGTTACAGAGTTGCTGTATTCAAATTATCTAAATTCTGCTGGAATTTCTGCTTGGTTTTGTAATTACAGTTTTTGCCGTGATTGCAGCCATTACGAAGCACCTTTTTAGTGCAGGACAGGATTCCCAAGGCATCGATTCAATCTGGATTGACTTGGGATATGAAGAAACTTGTTATATTGAAATTTGGATACGTGTATGTATGAATTTAATCTACTCAATGTTGTTATTTCCATCCTTTTGCAGACTTAAAGAACCTGTATGGTGCTTGTGATATTTCTAATATGGCAAAGAAGTTTGGGCAGCGAAGATGGTGTTAACCTGGAATGGTTTATACTGTTTGAACACATGAGGGGAGTCTGAGAAACTAAAATCTTCACATTTGACCACAAGAATTTTGGTTTGCCCGGCATCCATGCAAGCATGGCTCGTCTATATTTTTCTTTGATGTGTGTATATGTATTCCTTTTTCTCTCTTAACTATTAACATCAATACATCGAGTTGAATTGGCCTCCTCTAACTGCATAGGCGGATGGAGTTGTGTTTTTAGCCATTGCATTGAGCAAGATCACGATCTTCATCTTCTATTGAAATGAGACAGACAGATGGTGAGTTTTCAGTCATCTTTAATTTTCATGTCATCTCTTCTAACTTTGTGGTTCTATGTTACTGTTTTAACTATTGCTCCCGTTTCTCTTTCTAGCTC
This sequence comes from Hevea brasiliensis, assembly GCF_030052815.1. Classification (NCBI taxonomy): domain Eukaryota; kingdom Viridiplantae; phylum Streptophyta; class Magnoliopsida; order Malpighiales; family Euphorbiaceae; genus Hevea; species Hevea brasiliensis. The sequence goes on along the minus strand of NC_079507.1, from coordinate 74,385,032 downwards.
TTGGTTTCGTTTGTTTTTAAAAATAGATCTTGTTATCATCGACTTCTCTATACAACACTCTGATAAATGTTTTGATTATCTTTAATTCATTATTTTGAGTTGGATTTAAATTGAATTGAATTGAAATTGAAATATCAAAAATTGAATTAAAATTAGTATTGAAACGTGGAAGAATCAAATTAAAATGCTATATGATTTTAATTTCTAAGCAAACTCCAAATTGAAGCCTCACACAAGCGGAGTAAAATAGATAATTGCAATTGCAATGCCTTGGATATTACAGGCGTTTCACTCGTTTCCTGTATTACTGTCTACTCACAGGTAAGCAAAGTACGTAATATGATGTTTTGCTGAATTTAAGTGGTGTGTATGATTTCTACCTGTCATGAATTAACACTATGTGGCGAGTGCCTTGTAATGTAAGTGATAGGAATCAAGGTTAAGTGACTGTATATAAATAACATTTAGAGACAAGGAGTTGCAAAAAAGGGAAAAAAAAAAAAGTTTCTGTGGATTCACTTCCATTTCGGTTATCATAACTGATCACCTAATCTTGGTTAATTTGATTAATCAATAGTATGTTTTGGCCTTTGACAATGAGGCATTTTTATTTCTTGTGTTCCTTTTCTTTCTATCACATTTCCTTGAGCAAATGACTCTAAATATGCCTAGTTTGACTTGGTTTAGGCAAATCATTCCCTTCAGTTTTAGTCGAGTCTTACTCCCCCAGTTTTCTACTTAAAAAATCGAAATATGGAACCATTTGGAAATATTCAAAAGTTCGTATCCCACTTTGTATGCAACCGCAAGCATTTGTTATTAGGCGTCAGGTAAACGACATGCTATTTACATATTATCTAATGTATGCTTCTAAGTTTATCGTGAATAGTGTTTTGTTGGATAAACGCTCTTCACATTTTAAGAGTTTAAAGGTTTGAAATTTAATATTAGTGGTATATATATAAATATTAAAGCTGAGCGTGTCACCTATATTAATAACGAGGTTTAAAAAATTATAATGTGGTAAAATCTTCTCTTTTTTTTAATTTTTTTTATATAAAAATTATTTTATCATATTAGATATCAATTTCTTATTTAAATGTTTTCAAATATCAATTATTAAAATTTTATTTTATAAAAAAAATAATTATCTAATTTTTTTATTATATTTTTTTAAGAATTTTAAAATTATTAAGGTTACAATCTCACATATTATAAAATTATGTTTATCATATTAATTATATATCTCTAAAAAATAATAATTGTTTGGGTGAATTTTTAGTTAGACTTAGGAAAATGGTGAATTGTTTTAAAAAAAAATTATATATATATATATAATAAAAAATTATTCATAAATTTAAAAAATTAACTTTAAAAACATTTCTCATAATTAAAGTCTAAAAATTTTAATAATGATATTTTAATAAATCGTCATGACATAATTTTTTTTTCTATGTTATTGATTATTTTGTTGATATATGACTATGTTAATTAAGTTAAAAAAATAATAAATTATTTATTTATCAACACTTTAAACAAAACTATAATTAATTAAAAATTTTATCATAATAAAATTTTATAATATGATTATGAAAATAAAAAATATTAAAATGTATGATAAATTATTTAAAAAATAAAATAATGCGGGCAAAATGACTAGCTCCTAGTAATTCAATAAGCCCTTTTCACATTTTAGGAATTTAAGGGTTTAAAATTTAACATTTTCTTCTTTTGAAACATTTTGGATGCATCAAATTGAAATCTCTAATTAGCAGTCTTTATGCATGGATTTGAGGGCTTGAATAGTAGACTCCATTTTGTTTTGCTCAAAACACGCAGTTAAGATGAAGTGAGATTTGGGATTTACATTTATTTAATGTTTTTTTTTTCCAAGATAGAACTTCATTTCAAAGCCAATAATCATGGCAAACGCAAGGAGACATGATTGTGTTACCAATACGGATTGCATCAGAAAGTTACATCATTTAAAAATCTCTTAGCAAAATAATGTGTTGTTTGATTAGATGGCCTTCGAACATGATGGAAAGAAATCTCCTCCACGGAGTTAGCTATCTCCAAAATATCTTTAATTATTACTTGTATCATTGATGGCGTGCGATTCCCCTAAAGTGCAGCAATGACAATAGAAGAGTCACCCTCAATAATCACCTTGGATAAGCCTTTCTTCTTTACAAAAAGGACAGCCTCTCTGCAGGCCATGCTTTCCAAGATTAGCGGGTTAGAAATAGTTGGCCATATCTTTGCTCTCCAGTCTAACAGATGGCCCCTCTCATTGCGACTTACAAACGCTGTGGCTCCCTTCCCAGTGATATAATCTACAGCTGCATCGAAATTCAATTTGAGTACTAAAGGAGGCGGTGGTTGCCAAGACAGGACTTGTGGTATTTTCTTCTGTGGGGAAGCTCTATCCTGCTCATTAGCTCTTCGAAATTCTTCCCAATGTCGACCTGCTAGCAAGATTACATCAGCGAAATTTTGATCTTCCTGTCTAAAGATTAGAGCATGCCGACTCTTCCAAATGTGCCATAGAATGAATGCTGATTGTTGTATGAACTCCTGCCCATTCGGATCTTGTAATAACCAAGAGCAAAGTTCATTCCAACAATCAATCAAAGGCAGATGGGCAAACATAGCTGATCTGAGTCATAATGGAGAATGAATCCAAATAGCCCGTGCTTTTCGACATGAGAAAAAAATATGCTGTAAGGTCTCCCTATTCCCACAAGCTTTACACTCCGGATCAATGTGTGATAGTCGTTTATGGAGATTATCATTGGATGGAAGCTTCTCTTTAAATAAACTCCATAAAAACACCAAAATTTTGCTTGGCAGCTTTAACTTCCAGAACTCAACATTCCTAGCTTACGGAGACGGCCCAGGATCTCCAAGATTCCCAATGCTATCCCTTCTTTTTATTTTGTAAGCCACCTTATAGCCTGATCTTACAGAATAGCACCCACGAACATCATAATGCCAAACTAACGTATCCTCCCACGAAAACATGGAAATTGGCAAGGCAAGAATGCGATTTGCATCTTCCTCTAAAAAATTTGCTCTTACAACATGAGTGTTCCAACCATGCTCTGCTTGATTGATTAACTGAGATACCCATACCACATTAGTATTATGATCTTGCTTCAGTCTTGGTGGGTGGGGATGAATTGACGGCACCCAATTGTCCTCCTTACACATTATAGATACTCCATTCCCTACTTGCCATCTTAAGCCTTATTGAAGAATACTTCTACCCCATAAGATGCTTTGCCAACCCCAAGAAGCTCTACTTCCTTGTCTAGCCTGCAAAAAGGAGGTAAAAGGAAAATATTTCCCTTTTAACAGTCTAGTTACTAAGGAGTTTGGGTTGGTTAGGATATTCCAACCTTATTTTGTTAACAAGGCCATATTAAAGCATTCCATGTCTCGGAATCCCAGACCTCCTTCACTTTTGGAATTACACATGCTTGACCATCCTACCCAATGTAGCTTTCTTTCCTCTTATTGTTGCCCCCACCAAAATTTGGATATAATATAATTTATTTTTTTACAGAGAGACCTTGGAAATTTGAAGCATGACATGGCATAGACAGGAATTGCTGATGTAACTGCCTTAATAAGCACCTCTTTACCTCCCTTCGATAATTGTTTTCCTTTTCAACCCGCTACTTTTTGGGCAATTCTTCCTTTTATGAACTCAAAGTCCTGATGCTTAGAGTGAGGAATATCTGCCGAAAACCCCAAGAATTTATCATGAACATCAATGTTTGAAATTTGCAGCAAGGTTGCAATGGACATCCGGATGTGGTGTGGGGTGTTCGGGCTGAATACAATTGATGATTTGGCCAAGTTGATGAACTGTCCACTAGCTTTAGAATACTTCTATAAAGTATTCCTAATGATTGCTGCATTCCTTTTAGAGGCATTAGCAAACATAATTGAATCATCTGCAAAAAGTAAGTGTGTTATCTTGGGGCTATATCTGGAAATAGAAAGACCCTGTAAAGGGGACTGCTTGATGGCATATGAGAGCCCCTCCGCACAAAGCAAGAATAGGTATGGTGATAGAGGATCGCCCTGTCTAATGCCTCTAGAAGGAGTGAAGAATTCTGATTTGAGGCCATTTATCCTTAGGGAGAAGGATACTGTGGTGACACATTACATGATCCAGTTAGTCCAAACAGGATGGAACCCAAAGGATTGAAGCATATGCTGTAAGAAGGCCCATTCTATGCATTCATAAGCTTTACTCACATCTAGCTTCACTGCCATTCCATATTTACCTCCCTTCTTTCGCATTTTAAGACTATGTAAAATCTCATGACTGATGATAATGTTGTCAGAAATCATTCTACCTTTAGTAAAGGCACTTTGTTCATCATCAATAATAGCATTCATGAAAGGAGCAAGTTTGTACGTTAAAATCTTTGCAATGATTTTATAAATAACATTACACTTCCCTATAGGTCTCAGGTCTTTTATAGAATTCACCTGCTTAACCTTAGGGATAAGAGTAATTACAGTGTGGTTAATATTTCTAAGCATTCTCCCTCCCTCAAAAAAACTTTTAACAGCCATACATATGTCTTCCCCAATTATGTGCCAGTATGTTTGATAAAACAATGCTGTTAGACGACCCTCTCCTAGCGCCTTTGATGGGTTGATAGAGAAAACAACACTTTTAATCTAGTGCTATCAACTTGGAATTCATATCTTCAGATATCCTGTTAGCAAACCCTGTTGTAATTGAGTTGAAGTCCGAGGGGATTGGGTGGTATAGATGTGTAGAAAGTAATTCCTTGCAATGTTCTGAATGTCTGATAAAGATGATTTCCAAGCACCCTGTGAGTCCTGAAGATCTATAGTAAAGTTCCTCTTTCGCCTGTGAACCACCTTTGCATGAAAGAAAGCTGTATTCTTATCCCCAGCCTTGAGCCAGTGCAATCTTGCCTTTTGCTCCCAGTACTTTTCCTCATTTCTAATTTCCCCAATCAGCTCATTCTCAATATCCCTGATCAGAGTAGCATTCCACTCCCCCATCTGTAATTTTGCATCATCCAAAGCTTTCTATAGCTCAAAAATTCTATTTCTTGAATTGTAGTGATGTTGTTTACTCCATGACATCAAGGCATGTTTACTTGACTTTAACTTAGAGAACACCTTATACATTGGAGATCCCCCACTATTTGGCCCCCATGCTGATCTAATAATATTTTCCACTTCTGGCACAGTTATCCATCGAGAGTCAAAAAGGAATTGTTTCCTGGCTTGTGTCTGTTTGCTGGTTTTATGACCCCGTAAATGCACGGATCGCTAACAAGTAATAAACCAGTAGTAGAGTATCATTCCACGAGGAATTTAATTAGAAAGTACCAAGTTACACGGTAATTATGACTATCTAGGCTGACGAATATAATAGGAGAGTGAATCTAATTTATCTTGAGTGCTAAAAACTAAGAGAACAATGAACTTAAAATGAAACAATCTATTAAAACAATTCCAGAATTAAGATTTCACACTTTAATCTTATTATAGATTTGATCTTGTCTATTCATTGGATTGAGGATTCTTGCTTTGATGGAAATTAATCCTAGGATATCCTAGGTCCTCTCTCAAGGCACCTAAGATGTATTTTAATTAGAGTTAAACCCTACTTTCGTTGGCGATTAGTCCTAATAAAAACCCTTTAAGATCTATGATTAATTATGGAATTCCACGAAGGATTTTAGCCTATCCTTAGGTCAGATTTCCTAAGTTTAATATTCTGATTTTCCAATACTAACCTTCACCTTTCAGTTTTTTAATTAGTATCTCATATCATGTCTAAGTAGGTACCGGCACATAGCATACATTAAGAACACAAAACATTAAATCAAAGAACAAAACTCGAATCCAATAGATAAAACTCAATATTTGTCCATAATAATGATTACGAGCGTTACTCTCCTAATTCCAGAATAAAGAAATTACTCACTCATAATGAGTTTAGCAAACATAACAAAAGTAAAGTAAAAGAACATAAAAGCAGCCTAAAGAAATAGAACAAAAGAACCAAAGAGAATTCTCTATAGCCTTGAACTTGTGGGACTTCGATTGAGGGCTCCTCTTTGATGCTAATGCACTGTTATTCAAGATGGCTTGAAGGGAATGATGAAGATGTGTGTATGAAGATCGGTGATCGGATTCGGGGATTCTTTCTCTATTTTTTGCTGCTTCTATTTATATTCAATGTCCTAGGGTTAGGTTCTTAGAGTCCCAAAGGCATCAGAAGTTCTGAGTGTAAAAACTGGTCTTGGCTAGTTACATGGGTCCAATTATACGGCCCGTGTTCTGTTTTTCTTCTGAGAATTCTTCAAACTTTGCTAGGCAGAATCTTACACTGGTCTCCACAGGTTACACAGGTAGTGTTACACGACCCATGTACTATGCTTCCTCTTTGACTTCTTTGATTTTCTCCTGGCAGCAAGTTACACGAATCTATGATATGTTTACACGACCCGTGTAAAGTGTATCAGCAACAATGCTCTTCTTCTTGAGTTTTTCCAAGTTTACTTCTTTACTCATATATTTTGGAACTCCCTCAAAACACCCGAAAATAACATAGAATTCAGTACAGAGTAATAAAATTTACAAAAGTAAATGAATTTGATGATTATGCCTGAAATTACCTATCTAAATGCTATGAAATGTTGTACAAATGTGCTTAAAAATATCTATATAATACAGGTGTATCAGTGTCATCTGAGGAGAAATTAAGACTAGGATGGGCCTATGGTCCGATCCTCTGTCCTCTAAGTGATCAACCCGAGCATTTGGATACCAGACCAGCCATTGATAAGAAGAGAGAGACCTGTCCAATCTTTCTTGGATGTTGCTATGACCATTTCTACGATTGTTCCATGTAAACATTGGACCATAAAAACCCATGTCTATTAACCCAAAATCATCCATAAAATTTCTGAAGCAAACAACTCTATTATCATGAATTCTGTCTCCCCCCCTCTTCTCAGATTCTCTAAGAACCGAGTTAAAATCCCCAACAACTAGACAAACATCTTTTACTTCTCGTTGATACTGTAGCAAGAAGTCAAACTGGTCTCTACGGATATCCTCATCTGAATTAGCATGAGCTAACAATGCATCCCAAACATATCCAGATGTAGGATCTACAATCATTACATGCACAAAAAAGTTGGCCAATTTAATCACTGTTATATCAAAATTGGATCTCCAAGCAAAACATAAGCCACTAGCTATTCCAACTGGATCTACTGTGATTAGATCATAAAACCCACACTTATGAAGCTTTTGCTATACCACTTGTGTCTTGTTTTTTATTTTCATTAAGAAGACAAAATTTGGGGAATGGGAAGAACATATCCCTTTTAAGTTGTGGATTGTCAAGGGGTTCCCCACACCCTGACAATTCCAGCTTAGTAGCTTCATTGATCCCGGTGGGGCCATTCTGGGCTGGTTTCCTCCACCCTATCAGAAAAGAACTCAACTACGCATTACTTCTTATAACTTGCCTCAGTCTGCTCTTCGTTCCTTCTCTGTTTCTCCAAAACTTCCAACATAGCATTCCCTTCATTTCCTTCCTCCTTCTCTAAGTCTGATTGCATTTCCTGAATTACAACACTCGTTCCAAACCCTAACTTGGTTCTCGCCTGTCACTTCCATTTTCTATTACCTTTGACTGACACCTCCTGAGATGGGATATTAGTAATTTGTTGGCTCGTATTTTCATTCACGTGCTCTTTTGGCTTATGGAAAAGCTTGGAAGCTATCAGAACGAGCTGATCAAAGGATAACAATTCATTGAGACCCTAGGGTAGATGCTGAAATTCTAGAGGGTTATAATTTTGGGGCATTTTAGTTTCTTCCTTATTCCATGAAGGCAATGAGGTTGAAGGCCTTAGACTCATCTATGAGCTTGGACTGGTTTGAGGTTTTAGGTCTTATAGGTTGGTGGGTTGGGAGGTCAATGTAATTGGTGGGCTTATTATAATTCTTGATGATAGGTGAGAAGTGTTAGGGATGGGCTTGGGTTGAGTGTTTAAATGTGTTGAGTTCGGAAGTGGGCCCAAATGGCTTAGTTTCAGAATCTCAGTTTCTTCACAGGTGTGACTCACATCGCCTCGGGGCTATTGATCAGTGGACAATAGATTCTTATTTGTAGGCATGGTGGTTAGAACTTTTAAAGTAGCAATTTGGAAATAGTTGATGAGAAAGGGGAAATTTGTAAAGAAATCCTCTGTGTCTACATAATGGATCCCCATCATTGCCAGGTAGTGCTGGAATAATGTAGGAAGCCTTTTTGGGGGAAAGAGCTCATCAGCGTAGATTTGGGCCTGCGATTTCTGCGGCACACCGCTCAATGTATCGCTAAAAAGCTAAGAGACTATAGATGGTGTTTTGTAAGTAAGGATTTCCTTTTTTGGAAGGTGCATTGAGGTGATGTTGCGGTGTACTTGTGGTTTCAGGCTCTAAACTTAGGTTGGTGGTTTTGGATGTCTGTAAGGTGGTATTGAATGTTTGAGTGGTGGTATTGGGACAGGGTATGGTGGTTTGTGTTTCAAATATTTCGGTTCCAGTCTTTTGAGGTGTCTGGGTTGATTCATTTGAGATTTATTTTCCATCCCCCATTAATTGCAAGGTTTGGGTGGGTGCTAGTAGCTGATCAAGAGCTATTGGGTTAGTGTAACTTGCTAACAAATCCTTATGTCTTCCTTCCATAGCTTTCTTTTTAGGAGAAACAGCTTTTAACCATGGCCCAAAGGAGGAGCATTGCCCTTCCATCGGATTAGCTTGAGAGACCAAATTCAATTGCCCATCATCAACGCACCCTCGACTCAAATGACCCAGCTTCCCACGTTTGAAGCATAAATTCGAATAGTCTTTCAAACTTGGAAGTTAACCCAATGGATTGTACCATCTTCCTTTTTCCTATGGAAACTAGTGACAAACGGCTTATCAATGGAAATCATCGATCTGATTCTCCACATATTAGGGTAGCCAAAAAATCCCTCTTGACTAAAATCCACCTCCAGGAACTGTCCTAGAAAATTCCCTATCGTTTGAGCATTGTTCTTTGTGATCTTGTTAGGTGGCAGCCCATAGACTTGCACCCAGAATGGTGATAGAGAGAATTCTAATTCTTGTAAAGTTAGATTCGGTGGCCACTCTCTAACTACTAGCAATTGATTATGAATGGACCAAGGCCTATTTTGCATCACCATATTCACATCAAAAACATTGTTAAAGGACAACAGATAGAGATTACTTCCCTTCTAGGTTACTTTAAAATTCATCTGTGTCTGCCATGCTTTGGTGAGCATTGCTTTTACTACATTAGCACTGAAGTTTTAATCTGAGATCAATTTGCCAACCAAGACCCTTTTTTGCATGTGCTCGCCTTTTTGGTGGTCATCCTCGAGTTGTAGAACCACTTCGTTACAATTAAAATTTCGTGTTAAACTAACTACTTCAGCCAAATTGTGGTCCAGGTCTTTCGTGGTAGCTGGAGATAGTATAAGAACAAGTTTAGAAATAAAAGCAAAGGAAACCCAGAGATCAAGGAAGGAAAAAACAAAGCATATGAATAACTACACCAAGTCGAAAACCTGGTTAAGGCCTTTTGTCAAACTCCAAATGAGTCAAATAATAGGAGAGCATTTCCCAGGGAGTAGAGAGCATTACTCTTAAAGAAAGAGTTATTTCTCTCAAAGAAAGAGGTTTTCTTTTTAATGTTTTACCTAATAGAACTTGATTTGTCTGATAATTTTATTTTTGAAAGAAGATTAAATAAATCTCTATATTTTCAGTTGAAAGTTAAATAATTTGAAAAATAAATTTTAGACCAAATAAGTAATTGAACTTTTTAAATAAGACTAAATAAGTTATCACTTATTCAAATATTATTTTTTTAATAATAAAATATTGTTTTTTCTTAATTTTAAATATTAAAAAATATTTATTATTTTAATCAAAATAAAATTTAAAAAATTGAAGAATATGATAAGCAAAAAATTATTAAATATTAAAATTTGTTTTTAATATTTTATTATTAAAAATAAAGAAAATAATATTTTATTTAGCTATGACTTATTTGACATTAATTAAAAAGTACAGCTTATTTGGTCCAAACTTAATTTTAGACTTATTTAATATCGAATAAAAGTATAAGGGTTTATTTATTTATTATAGTTAAAGACATTGTCGTAAGGGTTTTACGATCGTCAGACGATACTTAACGAAGTTGAAAGTGAGGAGTCGCTATTTTAATTTTAAGAAAAATAAAAGAAAATAATTTATTGTTAAAAAAAATAATTTTACCATTTATAAGACAGAGATTCTGGGTTCGGGGTTCGTAAACGTGTGGGAAAGGTATTAGGCACCCTACATTGTTCCTCAACAAGGGTACGTGGATTTAAGGATGTGCTCTTTATAACTTAAAACCAATAATTTTGGAGTTTAAATTACAATGTTAGTTCCCAATTTACTATAGGAACGTTTGATGTTTTACCATTCGGGATTGTCCTAAGAACATGAGTGGATGGAATGACTCTAGGGTGAATTGTAACTTTGACTTTTATTATGATTTTTATTAAATTCCTCCCTCTGCAAAATTAGAACTCTAATTCCAAAAAGGCATTATTTGGTTCCTAGAGATTCATGATGAGTGAGGAGGACTCTCGGCTCACTCATCATTCATCTCATCATTAGTGTCCAAACAATTGAGGGTGTGGTGTGTAAAGTAAATTCTATAATTGAACTGATATGAGTAAAGATTTTCATTCCTTTTATTTGGGACTCCAATTCAAAAGAAATATGTTAATTAAAGCCTAGAGAGTTTTCTTCATCAATGAGAACTCTCAGTTAACGAATCAAAGTCCCATCATCGACAATAACAATCGTAAAATCTTTACCCATATTAATCAACGAATTTGCAATTTGGAGATTATAAGTCGAATTGTGCAAGCTTTAATTATCAAATTTAGGAAGGACTCTCCCTCAATAAAAAATATAATCCAAGGAAAGACTCTCCCTTGTGCTCGAAAGGTTAAGAGCGTAAGGACTCCAAGAAGGACTCTCTATTAGATCCCAACTATAAGAAAATTTGGCGTAAGAATTTAGGGTTCGTGGAACGACTCTCCCGTGAGCCTAACATTGAAATACATTTATAAAAATATTATTTTTTTTTTTTAATTCAAAGGAAGGACTCTCCCTTTTGGCACAAAGATCATAAATTTAGTGAAATGCAAAATAGAAAAACTTTTCTCCGAACTTTAAGAGACGTAAAAAAAATGCTTTTCATAAATATGAAAGGGGGTTCAAGGAAAGGACTCTCTGCCAAGCTCCCATATTTTGTAAAGAGATTGTGGTTTTTATAAAAGACGTAAAAAAAAAATTATGAAAGGGAGTTCAAGGAAAGGAATGTCTCCCCAACTCCCAATGTTCTGTAAAGAGATTATGGTTTTTATAGAAGACATAAAAAAAATTACTTTTCTTATGTATGAAAGGGGGTTCAAGGAAATGACTCTTTCCCTAACTCCTAATATTTTATAAAGAGAAAGATTCGCCTTCAAAATATTAAAAAAATATAAGGCAACGTTACTCTCAAACTTTTATTATTTCCTGAACTATAAAATGACAAAAATGCCATAAAATGACAAAAATACACTATTCCATAACTCCCTGTTATGCATAAATGCAAGCATGTAAAAGATAGCTATACGTGCGTTATTTCCGATCTCTCGGATTTGCTAACCACACAATATCCAAACTCATCCTATCACATGCATCTTGCTTTTATTATTTCCAATATGTTACAATCATATCCGAACTCTCTTCATTCTATTTATTACATTCGAACTCTAACTACAACCTATTATTTTATCCAAACTCAAACGATTATTCCTATACTACTCCGAAATAAGAAACATGCTTTTAATACAGCCTATTATTTTATCCTAACCCAAACTATGATTCCTACACTACTTTAAAATTAAAAAACATGCTTTTAATATAAAGTAAAATGATAAAAATGATATTTTCTATTATCGCAACAACATAATAGTAATATTTGCAAAACAAGCATAAATCAATTTTAATCTTATTTCTCTAAGAGTTCGGCATGACTAAATATTTACAGAGCTCAGATTTTAGCTTACATAACATTGTGGATGCAACTTAAATTATCCCCTCAAAAAGAAACATGTGGACGTCAAAAGTTTTACCTGCGAAGGGGCTCTAGCAATGATGGGGTAAGTGAGTTTTGACGTATGAAGCTCAGAAACAGAGCCAAAGCACTATCAAATTGATTTTTAGAAGTGATGGGTTAGGGTTGTAACACCTTCACTGTAGCAATTCCGTACATTCTACTGTTTCGGTAACCAGTGTCGGTCCGAACAACTAAAATGTCTATAAAAATATTTAGACTAGAGTGAGGAGTCATAAATAACTCAAAAAATAATAAGAAAAATTTAGAAAAAATTTTAGAAATAAAATACAACCAAGTTAAATGAGCCGGTGCCCTAGCGATGGGTAACCTAGTGGGAAATTACGATTTTCGCAGCTAGGAGCCCTAAACCCAAGAGAAAATTTATAAAATAATTTTTGGGACTCCAGAGAAGAGTCATTGAGGTTTCGATGGCATTAGAATGTCAAGAAAATGCTTAGGAAAATTTTTAGATTGGTACAGACGGTTTTGGCTTAATAAGCCAAACGGATGACATTTTGGCCATTTCGTCTTCAGAGATGATTTTTTGCCAACTTGTCCAGTTAAGTAAATAAATTATATGACATAAAATATAAATAAATATTGAATAAAATTTAACTAAAAATAAGTAGAGAAAAGAAAGAAAATAAAACAAATGAAAATTTAAATTTACATAATGACATCATGAATGATGTAATTAAAAATTTGTTGACCAATCAAATTCTAACAAGCTTAAGCATAAAAGGCACAAGAAAAAGACTTAAAATAAAAAAAAAATCCCATCTTCTTCTTCAAATTGCTGCTGGCCGAACCAGCTCTCCGTTTTTTTTTTCTCTCCGTAGCCCTCCATTTTTTTTTTCTTTGCCTTCAAGCTCATATCTCCTTATTTCTTGCCCAAAACCATAAGGCCCCAACACTAAAAATACTCCTTAGCTCCTTTTTAAGAGTATGGCAGCCAAGAATTGAAGGAATTCTTGAAGTTTCACAAGACCAAGTTTGGTTCCAAGGAGGTTAGTGCCAAATTCTTCCATTCTTCTTCTAAATTTCTTGTTTAGGTACTTGATTTAAGCTAGAAATTGCAAGAAAATGAACTAAAATCTTCATGTATGTATAATCCTAAATTTGGTCAGCCTTAGTGTGTGGTTGGGCTGATGTGTTTCATAGGCTTAAACATGTTATAGATGATGGAGATTGCACATAAATGAGTTAGAATGGAAGAATTAAATCAATAACATTTGATATTCGCAATTGAGAATTTGTGGTTAGGGTTTTGAACTCAAAAATTGAGGGTTTATGTAATTAATGAGGGATTGATATTTTAATGGTCAATTAGTGACCATTTGGCTATGTATGATGAGGAATTGAAGTGAATTGTAACTTCAGATTTGAGGTTAGGTGTGCTGCCTTGAGTGCCCTATAGGTCTAGATGTGAGTCCAGCATGTTTGAGCAGCTATAACTTGAGTTGTGTAGGTTCAATTGGTGCAAGGCCAATTGGACATGAAATTAGACACATAATGGCACAACTTTGATGAAGGAAACCTATCCAGAAAACAAACTTAGGATGCCCTAAAAATTGATCAAATCTGGGTAGCACTAATTCTGCCTGTGCAAAATGACCAAATAAACAGTGTTCATTCATTTGGTCATAACTCAGTGTAGAAAGGTCTAATTGACTTGAAATTTATATCAATGGAAATATTAGGCAAATTAGAACAACTTTCATGTAGAACACAAACTCAAATTCTAGACTTAACTAAATGAAATTGCTAGCCAAAGTTGAACTATCAAATCTGGCAGAACCAAAATTGCCCAGAAATTCTGGGTAAAGGCAATCCAACCAGTTTTGGTGAAATAGCCATAACTTAAGTTAGAAAACTCAAAATGGGGTAATTCAAAAAGTGAAATGTAACTAGACACAATAAAGAACAACTTTGATCAAGAACACTTGGCCAAATTCTCACTGTAGAATGGCTTAATGGAGCAGTGAACTCTAGCACCCAAAACTAAAATTTTGATTTATTCTCCATTGGTTAGAAGTATGGATTGGCAACTAATGCCAACACTTTTGAAAAACAAAATGTGATAAATCTATGTGATTAAAACTGATGTAACTATTATATATGAGAAAATCAATATTTTGACTTAAAATGACCAAATGAATAGTAACCTTATATGTTAAGTATAAATATTCATGAAATAACTTTATAATATGCCCTAGTAGACCTAGTGTGATTAGTTTGGATAGGTTGGCATGCCAATAGGGTTCTGATAGCAGTACTGCGTATGGCTTCATGCCATTCTGTGATATGATTGTCACACCTTACCCCTCTGTAAGGCATAACATGATCCCGTAGAATACTTAATGAACTACCGAACTTCACCTACCGATAACTCATTAAGTACCCTACAATGGATTTTAAAACAATTTTCTTACATTTTGAAAGTGGTGAGCATTTTGGTAGGAATTAAAAACCATTTATTCAAAGTTTAAATACTAGTAAAAATTTTTGTCCATTTTAATTTTGCCGCAAATTTTATAAAAATTTTTACAGAGTTCCGTTTGTAATTGGAGAAAACAATTCTTCAAATACCTAAGAAAAATACTTCCAAAAATTTTTCACAACTCCCAACCTCCAATAAATCTCAATCAACTCAATTCAAATCACTTCAAAGTAATTCCACAATACAAATCAAAATTCATCATCTCAAAATATTTAATACTTCATTCACAAGGCATAAAACATGAAATTCATATGTACAAATATTAAATTTATAGAAGGAAGTCCAAAATAATATTATTACAATTTATTTACAACTGCTCATCTTACATTGATACATACAACATTTCTATATTTACATCAAAATTATCTACAAGGGTATAAAATAATACCCATACAAAATGATCGATGTGGTCCACAATTCGATAGCAGCTCACTCTGCTGCTTTCTCCTTGCTCTTATCTGCGACAGCAAAATAAGCTATCGCTGAGTATAAAAATACTCAGTGGTGCACAATAAAAATTTAAAATGCAATACATAAATTATTCATTGATGAAATACAATTTGAATACTTCACAATCACATTTCACAAATATCAAAGCTCATAATAACACCATTTAGTTAAATAATTTATTAAACACAGTGTTACCAAAATCATATACACTTAAGTCATGACACAAAATTTCCAATCAATGCCGTGTTGTACACCACGACAAAGCAATCTACAACCCCATTAATCGAAATCAATGAGGGAGGCGGCTAGCTAGCTACTCATCCGATCTCAACCTCAACTGCTAAGCCAGAGAGGGAGGAAAATAAACGATCTCAACCCCATAAATAGAGGAGGAATAATGTGATATTGTCATGCTAAGTGTGAACATAAAATCAATTCAAAATAATTTATTTAAATAATTTATTGGAAATCTGATAAATTTTCAAAGTCATATTCACAATCATAAATGGCAACACAATTTGTAATTAACTCAAGAAAAATCAAATTTTCAAAAATCATATATTTAAACAAAAATTATTGTGCACAGACCTGACGTGAGTCGCCTCTAGGCCTTGACTCAGTCTCTCAGAGCTTCCAAGTCTTGTTCAGCTGAAACACATAATTTCACAGTGTTTCAGTACCATAACTTAGCATAAGTCCAAAAATAAATTTCACTTCATTTTTACCTAGCTTTAATGTGCTAATTTCGATGTTCTAGAAGTTTTTGTGTTTCGAGTTACTATTCACTACACTATTCAAGTCAAATTGTTGACTTTTTAAGGCTTAATAGGTATGGGAACTCCAACTTCACCCACATACCACATTTTGGTCATTAAATTTGTTGGTTTTGGTCATTTTCTCAAAGCTTAAGTCCTTTTGGCAAAATTGTCAAATTTTCAGTTTTGGTGTCCCTAATTGCACTGTTCCATTGGTCAGTCTACTGTTGGAATTTGACAAAACTTCCTTCACAGAAAATGTTCCTTATTGTCTTAAGTTTATTCTCATTTTTGGATCACTCCAATTAGAGTTTTGTAGCTCAAGTTATGGCCATTTGAACCAGGGTTGCCGGATGGAAAACAACCCAGATTTTCTGGGCAATTTTGGTGCTGGTAGATTTGGGTCACCAACTTGGGGTGGCCAAATGGCTTGGTTGCTGGCAGAATTTGGACTTGTGTTCTTCATAAAAGTTTTAGGTCTATATCTCATATAACCACTGGTAAAATTTCAGGTCAATTTGACCTGCCTAGCTCGAGTTATGACCAAATGAACAAACACTGTTCATTTGGTCAGTTTGTACAGTGGCAGACTACACTTATCCAACTTTGGTCAATTTGTTCACTAGGTTTTGGTCAGTTTTTAGACATGGTTCCTAAATGAAAATTGTGTCATTTTATGTCTATTTTCATCCCCAATTTGTGCCATATCAATTGGACTTGTAAAATTTCAGTTTTGGTCCTTCAAAGTTGACTTGGTCATACTGCCAGCAGCATGACCATACACCCTCCAAATTTAGCTTCAATTCCAATAATTCAAACACAACTCATTTGGTCACAATTGATCATTTTTCACTTCACAATAGGTCAAACACACCATTTACTCATTTCTCCAAATTTTGCCTCAAAACCCTAAGCCTCCAAACCCTAATCACACTAAATTGTTACATTTTACTAATTCTAACCATACAAACACAATTCCTCAACTTATTCAAGCTTTCTAACATATTTTATTCAATCAAACTCATGCAATACTCACCCCTACATAGGCTGGACGAAAATTCAGTTTGGTCCTCCCCCCATATTTTTATTTATTTCATTAGTTTCTAAGCTCATTTCAACAACTAAATATGCATTTAAAGTAGAAATTTGCAAGTTAGCATACTAACCTTTCTTAGATCTTCAAATCTCTATCTTTTGTTCTTCTTTCTTCTTGTAATCTTCTTCTTAAGTTGCAATAACAAGCTCTAGTGAGATTTTTATGAGAGTTATTAAGGTTGAGTGAAGGAAAATTAAGCTTAAGTGTAAGCTTAAATGAAGAATTTTCATGGAGGATTTTGGGAGAAGGTGAGGCGGCAACAAAGGAAGAAGAAGAGGTTTTTGTTTTTTTTTTCTTTTCTTTCCTTTTATCTATTTTGCTTATGGAAGACCATAAAAAAAATCTAATTAATTAATTTATTAATTATACACTTATGGCATCATGCATGATGTCATGCATGATGTCATCACCCTTACATTTTCATTTTCCTCTTTTTTTTTTTATATTTTTCTATTAGTTCTTTAATTTAATTCTAGATTCCAAAATTTTCTTTTCTCTGATTTTATTTGACAGTTAGGTCAGGAGTCAGCTTTCGGGGTCAATTGACCAAATTGCCCCTCGTCGGTTCATCCCGGTTTACAAATAATTCCATATTTCTTCCGGCTCCCTGACCTGACCTAATTATTTGACTGGCTTAACAGTTCTTTTTCGTGATTTTCTCTTTTCCACTGTGTTCATAAGGGTCCTAAGGACGGCAGCGTCACATTTTACGGTTCGAAATTTGAGTTTAAAATGACTTCGCAGTCGTTCCCGAGGAGGTCACCCATCGCTGTGACTCTCGGCTCGTTTAACTTCTTATGTTCTGTTTTTCTTATTTATACTTAACTAATTGAATACTACTAATTATTTGTTTTTATGGTTTTTCTAGTTGTCTTAAATATGGTTCTAATCTCCTTAATTATCCGGACCGACACCAGTCACCGGAACAGTGAAATATACCAGGCTATACAAATAGGGGTGTTACAATGATAGCCTATGGCTATACTGATTATGATGTTATACTTGGCTTTATGCCTTATTACTTTTATGGCTTATTAGCCACTCTATCTGCACATTGGGAGACACATTGTGATAGATGGTATGACTGCCCGAGGTACCTGGTACCCAGTGCTAATTTACCCCTTTATCCAGTCCGGTCAATTTGTATATGTTACTTGGGCATGGAAAAATATAATGTAATTGAATTGATTAATAAAGGAAGTAAGGAGATTAAATATCAAGATAAAGAATAAGAATAATTACAATAAAAAGAGGCTCAAAAATCATCAAGAAAACAATTAAGAAAATGTTAGAAAGAGTTAATATCATAAGATGTAATTAGCCTTCGACTAAATAATAAGTTAGTAATTATTTATTTCTTATAAGCACAATAACTAAAAAATTTTTATTTTTATTTGCATTTTATATTTTCTTGTATTATTGGCACCACTAAACTTTATGCTTAGCGCGTCGCTTTTGCAACGCGTAGGTACTGAAGATTTGGCCAGAGAGCCTAGCAAACCACAAACTGGGTGAGGCTTGTATACAGATCTACATAGTAACCGTGTCACCTCACAGACTACAGTGCATTGGTAGAACACTAGGTCCCATTTTGGTATTTTGTACTGTTTGTATTTTGTAATTAAACTTTTATTTTATTATGTACAATTGAAACTCATGTAATATATTTTGGTATTAATGCAAATATTTGTAATTTGTGTTTATAAATGAAAATTTAGTATTTATTTATGATTTGTACATGATTATCATGTGAAATGAATGAATGACAAATAGAAGAATTTTTGAAATATGGTTGAGAAATATTGAGATTATGTTGATATAATGGAGTTTGAGAATGATTGAAAATATATTAGAAGTGTTTTTCAGAGGTTCCAAAGAACTATTTTATTTATTTTTAGCTGGTACTCTGCCGGATTTTTTATAAAATTTTCGGAATCTCAAATGAATTTATAATTTCAATAAATGACTTAAATGAGTTAAATTTCACAAATTACACTTCATAACCATGAAGAAATAAATTAAGGAAGGATAAAAAAATAATTGAGATAAAATATGGTATTCCGGTATACTGCGTGGCATATCTTGCTCGGCTATACTGTAGATGGGTAAGGGGTGTCACAAGGGTACTCTGGAGAAAGTGAGCTGTCTAATGTTGATGCTACAATGAAGATTCTTTAGAAAAATTAACGTTTCTAAAGCCTCCTCCTTATATTTTTTAGGCTCTTTTTTTCAGGAAAAGGACCCCTTTAACAGTGAAAATTTTGGGTATAGGGAACAGGGGCCTTAAAATGGAGAGCCAAGATTTAAGATGAAAAAAGAAAATGAAAGGTCTAAATTTAAAAGAGCAACATCCGCGGGTCAAGAAT
Source organism: Hevea brasiliensis (assembly GCF_030052815.1). Taxonomy (NCBI): domain Eukaryota; kingdom Viridiplantae; phylum Streptophyta; class Magnoliopsida; order Malpighiales; family Euphorbiaceae; genus Hevea; species Hevea brasiliensis. The sequence goes on along the minus strand of NC_079507.1, from coordinate 74,365,627 downwards.
TAAAGTGACCAAGGATTTAAGGGCAGCGATCAATTTAGGACTCCTCCATCCTTTTTTTCTTTGATCCAATGGTTGGGAGTTATACCTTACAAATCATATTAAGGGTTGGGATTGGAAGGTACCAGATTTGTATTTATCACTTTAATCCGAGGGCCTGAGATTTATCCTTACAAATAAAATCAACAGTGGAGATTGGAGCATACTAAAATGCTTTAACTACCTCCAATCAATGGCCCAGATTTATCCTTACAAGTAGGATTAATGGTGAAGATTGAATCATACCCTAATCACTTGAACTAACTCAAATCTGATGGTAAAAATTTGATCTTGCAAACCAAGGGCTAGGATTCAAAGTGATGTCTTTGAAATCCTTACACAACCTTCTTACCCTGATCTTAGTTTGACATCTTTCCAATTTGGTGGTTTCCTGTGACATCCTTACTTTAGATAGTCTGTACATTCTACTATTCCGGTAATAAATGTCTGTCTGGACAGCCAAAATGTCTGGAACTATATTTAGAGTAGAGTGAGGAGTCATAAATAACTCAAATAATGGTAAGAAAAATCTAGAACAAATTTAAGAAATAAAAAATAATAAAGTTAAATGAGCCGGTATCCCAGCGATAGGTAACCCTAATGGGAAGCGACTGTAAAGACAGTTAGTAATCCTAGACCCGTGGGGAAACCTTATGAAATAATTTTTGGGACTCCAGGGAAGAGTTATTGATTTTGTGTTAGTAGCATGAATTATGCTAGGAAATTGAGAAATTGAACAAATATGTGCATGTTAGGGCAACTCTCCATTTTTGGTAGCCATGAAGAATTTTAGGATATGATGATTTTGATTGAATTTAACATGTATAATAATGCTCAATTGTCACGACCCAACCTATGGGCCGGACCGGCACTAGGACCTGGGCCAGCCTAAAGCCCCCGAGGCCCGTAGTAAGCCTTAACTATTCATTAACCCAACTCTAAGGCCCATTTGGGCCCAATATCAAGAAAACAAACGGACAGAGTCCGGCCATAAAATGGACTTTCCAACGGGGAGTTTTCGACTCACCCGACCTGTAAACACAATAAACAATCCATTGGGGAGCTCAGCTCACCCTCCACATACTCATCAACATAATAATAAATGGGAGCTCAGCTCCCTCATCCAATCCATCAAACAGACTTAAAATATTAAGTTTACAGGTCCAACATGAATATAATATTACAGACCAATTTCAAATAATTACTGCTAACACATGCGGAAATTCTAGGAGTAATTAAAATTACACAATATTGATAAACAACCTGCGAGGTAAAAAGGCAGGTTAACCCAGAACAAAATATCCTCCTGTGGCCTGTAAAAATTTTTGAACAGGAGTGAGCGTTCACTCGAGAGTAAAATATCAATCTTAACTATAATCTCTATAACTATCTGAAACTAATGCAACCTGTAGAGTGAAATGCAACATACACAACATTTTCACATCATAACATCAAAAAGGTAATTTGGAGCACTCACACACCCTGTAGTATCAATCATAACATATGGGAGCTGATCCCCTATACAGCTCTCTTAAATCCAACACAGTGCCGGGAATTACTCAAGCTCGGACTTCCACTTAATAACCAAATCGAGGGTCCCACAATTACTCAAGCCGTGACTACCCCTCGAAGGAACGGGTCCCAGCGAATTACTCAAGCCGTGACTACCCCGTCCTATCCATAGTCCACACCACATCACACGCACGCCAACGCACGCACACTGCTCCAAATTACCACAACAACATCCATGGTACATCAACAGTTATGAATGCAACATAAATCGTGACTAGAGTTTAACTAAATAAATATATGCATATAAGTGATGCATGGGCATGTGAACATATAATAATATCGAAATTATAATTAAAATTAATATTTTACTCACGGACTTGACGACAAATTACCGTGGCGGTGGGCGGAGGAAGAAGGCTGTCGCTCACGACAATCATATTACATTTATTTAATACAATCGACTCAATACAAATAAAGAAAAAGACCAATTACGCCCTAAGTCGTGTAAAATCGCAGTCTCCCTATACCTAGGACCTACCCAACCCGCAAAGGGCTAAAAACGCACTTCTATACTCACAATCCATACATCAGCTCAATCATATCACACAGCCCCTCCCGCCCATCAAATCAATCATCCATCACAATACGCAAAATTTCAATTTAGTCCTTATTATTGATCATTTTTGCAAAAAATGCGCAAAGAAGCTCTAATAATTATAAACCTTTTCACCGCGGTACTTAGCAATATTACTAAGCTATTGCATAAATACTATTATTTTTCTAAGCTACCACGAATATTTTATGGATTTTTAATCCTATTTAAGCACTAGAAAATTACGTAAAAACTAGGTTCGGGTTTACCTTTGCCGATTCCGACTTCGGGACGCTGGGGACGTCGACAATGGGGCTAGCCAAAACCTCGCCCAATTCGGAGACTTTTCCGGCCACGGTCCGTTCGCCCAAATTTGCGCATCTTGGCCAATCGCCGAATTTCCGCGAATCGAGGATACCTACACGAAGCCCATAACACGGGGTTAGCACATAAATTTTTCAGAATTTTCTAAGCTCATTTAATGCTCGAAATTACACCGCGGTTCGTGGGACCCACCAAAAACGGTGTCGGAAAAATTCAAATTTATGTCGTTGCGGCTCTCGACGAATGGAGCGCGTCCTGGTGGCCTCGGTTTCCTCGTGGATTCACGGTTAGAAATCTAGCCCAAAAGTCGAAATGGGCTAAAATCTTCCCGAGCAAAATTCGACAAACCGCTCGATGGATGTCGGCGTTCTTGGTGTCTATGGAAAGCTCGCGCCGAGTAGATGATTTGAGAGACAAGACCCTGCCCAATCGGTGCGGATCGCGGATTTGGCCGAGAAATCGGAACGACGCTGCGCAGGGAGGGGAGGAGAGAGAAAAGAAAGAGAAAAGAGAGGGACGACGCGCACGGGAGAAGAAAAAGGAAAGGGAGCCGGTTCGATTCGACCGGTCCGATCCGGTCCGGTTCGATTCGCCGGTTCGATTCGAATACAAAATTTTGAATTTTTACTCGCCTCGGACCAAAACGAGGTCCAAAAATTCTCAAAAATTTCAGAAACTCGTAAAAATACGTAGACTCCAAATATATTTTTAGTTTTGCCACGTGGTCTTTAAATTAATTTTTAAAATCATCAAAGTTTATATTTTCGGAAAATCGAACCCGATTTTTAAAATCCGAAAAATCTCAAAAAATTCCTAAAATTTAAATAAAATTAAAATATCAAAAATACTCATAAATAATAAAATTTGGGGTGTTACATCAATGAAGTGTATGTTGGAGTTGAAGTGGGAAATCACATGGATTGTATGTGTGTTGTACAATTGGAAATTTAGGTTTAGGGTTTTATACCAAAAATTAGGGGGTTTATGCAATTAAGGATGGATTGATGTTTTAATGGTCAATTAGTGACCATTTGGTGTAGTTTGAACTAAATTTGGAGTGAATTGTGACATTAAATAGGGGAATGATTAGGCTGCCTCATGGTTTGAATTCTAGACCCTTTGAGTTCAGTGTGTTCATGGGGTTATATCTTGAGCTATGTTGCCCTAATTTGTGCAAGGCCAATTGGAGGTGAAATTAGACACATAATGCAACAGTTTTGGTGAAGAAACCCTGCCCAGAAAACCCACCTAAGTTGACAAAAAAATTGCCTCAATCCGGGTAACACACAAGCTGTCTCTGGAAAATGACTGAATGAATAGTCTTTGTTCAAATGGTCATAACTCAGTGTAGAAATGTCCAATTGACTTGATCTTTATATCAATGAAAATCTTAGACAATGTAGAACAACTTTCATGAAGAACAGAAACTCAAATTCTGACCCTAACCAATTTAAATTGCTAGTCCAAGTTATGACACTAAATCTAACAGAACCAAATTTGCCCAGAAAATCTGGGTCAAGACCAATTCAGCCAATTATGGTAGAATTATCCAATGGAATAGAAAACTTAGGTAATCAAAACTGAAAATTTGGAAATGCATCTAGGGGACTTTAAATTGCAATTGGCAATTCATACTAATAAATGTAAAACTCAAAATGTGGGATCTTGGTGTAATTAGAATTAATATGTCCATTAAGTATGAAAAAGTCAACATTTTGATTAACTAGTAAGGTGAATGGTAATCAAAATAATTGGCAAATTAAGATGAAGACGTAGAACCAATTCTAAGCTTAAATGCTTAGAATTGTATGACAAATGTGGACTATGCATCTTAGTCAAAATTGTTAGAGGAAAATTAAGGCCATAAATTTGAAATCCATGAAATATTCATGGATTGCTTGAAACATGAAAAGTAAGTCACCTAATTGATGTGAATAGGTAGTTAGGGCTTATAAGCTGATCACAAATAAAATTCATAAAATATTAATAATTCAATTTAAAATATAAAATTTGTAATTACATAAGTAGATTTTCAAATGTATAAATGAGAAAAGAAAAGTGTTTTGAATACAATGGTACATGAGAACTATTGTTTTGAATTGTGATATATATGGATAATATAATGAATATGTAAATTATGATGAATGCATAAATTAGGTAAATATTAGACTTGGAGATTTATGTTTCTATTATGAAAAAGATTATAATGCTAGAAATTATAATTAGAACATATAAGGAAATAATGAAATTTATGAACACTTAATGGTACTATGTGCCCATGTATTGTCTAGACACGTGTATCAGATTGGATAGATTGACATGCCAATAGGATATTATTTTAGCAGTACTGCATAAGGCTTTATGCCTATATTTTTGGCTTTATGCCTGCATTCATGGCTTATATGCCCGATTATCTGATTATCTGTTACCATGGCTTTTTAGCCATACTGATTGCATACGTGGTTGACGTTCCGTGTTTCATGTCTCATGGTATGACGGCCCGAGACACCACAGTGTCCAGTGCCCAGTGACCCGCTTATCTAGTTTAGTCAGCCTGTCATAGGTTACTTAGGCAATGAAAAAAATTAAGAATATTAAAAATTAAAAATATTAGAAATTAAATAAATGAGTTAGAAAGACTTGAAAAGAATTAGTTAGAATTAAGAATATTAGTTATTATGAAATGATCCAAACCACATAAAAATTGTTAAGTGATGAAAGATTAGCAAAAATAGGTATAACTTAAATAAATATTACAAATGTACCTTCTATAACCATATGAATATAAACTTAGTATTTTAATTAATTTTATATATTGTATATTATTACGGTAAATTTATGAACTAAGCACGTTCAAAAGGAATAAATTAGGATAAAAGATAGTAAATATTAGAAGTTTTATACGAATTAAATTAATTCTTAATTATCCAAATTAGGCTTTATTGCTATCTTTATTTGTATATTATTTTCTTGTTATATTATTACACCACTAAGCAGAAATGCTTAGCGTGATGGATTATTTCCTGTACTGAAGCTAAAACCCAGTGGACATTAGACTGGGATTTTTGGAGTCCAAATCTGTAGAAGTGTCAGAAGTGTATAAGGTTGTCACCTCCTTAGCAATGCATATAGATAGGGCTCACAAAAGTCATATTATGTGTTATGTGTATTATAATTAGTTATTATGTTGTAAAATAAATTATGGAAATGTAATTAACTTGTATATCTTGTAAATTATGAATTTATGTAATCAGTTTGTAAATAATGTAAATTAATAAAGATTGAGAATTTTTGTATATGAATTCAGCATGTATGAATTTGAATAAAAATATATGGAAATGAATGTGAAATTGAAATATATAGATTATATTCGAAATGATGAAATGATTATGATAAGCATGAATGAGATTTTTATTTGGAAATATTATTAAAATTTTCAAGCAGGTAAATAGTGAAATACGCCAATTAATCATAAAATAGGGGAAACTATGTCAGTTTCTCCTTAGAACATGAATGATTTTAAAATATAACGAGTACAAGAACAGATTATTAAAGGAATAAAGTAAGATAAGATAGGGTGCTCCGACACCAAGTGTGACATGCCTTATTCGGTTACACTGTAGATAGATGAGAGGTGTCACATTTCCAATCTCTTTATTAGGTCCCTCCGTCTGAACTGATCTTCAGTCATCTAAAACATCCTCATCCGATCCCTATTGATCTGTCCTGTTTCTCTTTTTATGAAGTCACTTTCTTCGATCTCTTAAAAACCTGCAGTCTCTCCACATCACCCTTTATTCAAATTCTTTCAATCCAATCTCTGTGATAACTCAACAGCCCTTCATCCGATCTCTTTTATCCAATCTATCCTTATTCGGTCTTTTTTAGTGTGCATTGAATATCGAGAAAACATTAAATATTTTTGTTAACCGAGATATCGCTTTGGGTCTCACAAGCATTAAATGCCCATGGCTATATATATAGGTGGGGGAGGCTGTCACTCTCACATTTCGCATTTCTGCATTGTCTCTCTTCTCTCAAATTTTTGGTGAATTCTCTTCCTAGTTCTTGATCTCTAACAACATTTTTCATCGAAGGTATAGTATTTGATACTTTTTCATCGCATATTTTTCTTTCTTCACCTAAAAATGAGCGGCACTGATGGTCAGAGAGCTGCGAGCCCACCGTTAGTACACGTTTCATGGACCTCTGATGAGGGTGAAGAGGTCGGACCAAGTGGTGACCTAAGATTGAAGTAGCAGTCCATCCAATCTCTAACCTACCCACCAAGCCAAGCTAGTGACAAGCTTTGATCCCAAGGAAAGAAGCTCTCCCAGTGGATGAGGTGGGGTCAGTTCTTAAACTCTCTGAGCTGGCACAGATCAGTCAGGAGTATAATCTCTCGATTGATGCTTTCGAGCTCATTAGATGTCACGGGGATCTCCGGACCAATCACTTTTTCGAGAAAGGAGATCAAATTATGGTTTATGAAGAGCAGTTCAAAGCCAGACTGCGATTTCCCTTGGATCAGTTTCATAAGGATGTCTTGAGATAGCATCAAGTCTGCATGGTTCAACTGTATCCAAACTCATGCGCGAACTCTAGTGGCCTTTTGAGGTTTATATCAAGCTAAAGGCTTGGAGCCCATGATGAAAGTCTTTGCCAAACTACATTAACTCGCCTGACGAAAGAATGATGAATATTGGTTCTTCCAGAAGAAGCTAAGCTGTGGGCTCTTTGCCAATCTCCTCTCCTCCCTAAAGAACTAGAAAGATCAGTTCTTTATCCTATGGAGTCAAGATCTCTGTGGCTTCAAAGGCATCTCACGAAGCTGGAATTACTTGGTCGAGAGGCTAGAAAAGATCATCAATCTCAATGAGGTCGAGAAGGCTATTGTCACACCCTACCCCTCTGTAAGGTATAACATGATCCCGTAGAATACCTAATGAACTACCGAACTTCACCTACCGATAACTCATTAAGTACCCTACAAGGGATTTTAAAACAATTTTCTTACTTTTGATAAGTGGTGAGCATTTTCTAATAAGTACTTAAAACATTTAATTGAAATTAAAAACTAGTTAAAGCTTTTGGCTCATTTTCTTTTTCCGCAAATTTATGAAAATTTTGACAGAGTTCTGTCTGTATTTTGGGAAACCAGTTCTTCAAATACCTGAAATAAAAGCACTTCCAATAATTTTCTAACCACTGCTTCAAATTCATACTCAATCTCAACCAATTTCTCAAATTCACAAGTTCAATAATTCTCAAAATACTGTCAATCAATATCATCCATATTTCCTTAGAAATAAAACAATTTAGATACATCATTACAAGAAATTTTCATTAAGAAAATCCAACTAAAATTTATTACAACTTTATACAAACTTTGTACAAGTTGCTCAAGACCGATTTTACATGTCCATACAATTACGTGCAATATATACATCAAAATGAATATTTATAGTCAGGGTATAAATTATACCAGATAACTTCTAGCAGGTGGCTCCCCTGTCCTCAGCAGCTCAATCTGCTGTTCCTCTAGTCTCTATATTTGCGACAGCATAACAAGCTATCGCTGAGTGGTGAACTCAATGGTGCACAAACTAATAATTTAAAACTTAATACAATTTATGCTTGACAATTCATAACAAATATAATTTTAAAATTTCTAGATTCTTCAAAATCCATGACCTTCAGAAATCAACATTTTCATTCATGCAAATTATTCATTCGAATAACATTTTGATCAAATAGTAACTATTTATTTACATTTCTTTTAAATTCCGAGACAATGCAAAAAATTTTGAATCATTAACAAATTATTTATTTCAATCACAATTTATCAAATTATACATAATTTAAAGGGCGTTGCCAACAATACACACAGTCGAACCCATGACCCAAAATTCGAATAGATGCCGTGTTGTACACCACGACATTTCACATACTCCAAATAACCGAGGCTAAAAGGGAGAAACAAAGACTAGCTAGTATATATGAGTACTCATTCACATCATTCCCCAACTGGCAAGCCAGAGAGGAAGAAACTCGCCCCATCAAGTGGAGGAGTTATCTCACTAGACAAGCTAATGAGAATTCACAACATATTTTGTCATGTCAACTGTGGTTTCAAATCATATTCAAAACAATTTATATTTATAAAGTATTTACAAATCAACATATTTAATCATCATAAATTCATGCTCAAGGTTGGCAACACATCAAACTTAAAATTTACAATCCTCAAAACAATGCAATAAATCCTATTCAAATTATATAATTTCATTCAATAAGTTAAAATTCTCAACACAACAAAATCATAAATCATACAATAAATTTATTTCAAATCAATTTGGAATTGAAAAGTAACAAAAGTGTTAGTTGTGCACAAACCTCAAACGAGTCGCCTGTTGGCCTTGACTCGACTCCTCGGGTTCTGTCCCGGTATTCTTTTCCACTGAAACACACAATTTCACAGTGTTTCAGTACCATAACTTAGCATAAATCCAATAATAAATTTAACTTCACTTTTACCTAGCTCTAACGTGCTAAATTCGATGTTTTTGAAATTTTGTGTTTCGGATTACTATTCACTACACTATTCAAGTCAAATTGTTGACTTTTTAAGGCTTAATAGGTATGGGAACTCCAACTTCACCCACATACCACATTTTGGCCATTAAACTTGTTGGCTTTGGTCATTTTCTCAAAGCTTAAGTCATTTTGGCAAAATTGCCAATTTTCGGTTTTGGTGCTCCGAAGTTGCACTGTTCCATTGATCAATCTACTGTTGGAATTTGGCAAAAGTTCCTTCATAGAAAATGTTCCTTATTATCTTAAGTGTATTCTCTTTTTGGATCACCCCAATCGGAGTTTTGTAGCTCAAGTTATGGCCAAAATACAATTACTGTTCACGTGCACTGTTCATGCTGAGATTTTGATTCTGGCAAATTTTTGATCCAATTTTGTTCAGTAATTTGATCAAGTTAAGTTCATAATTTGGTCTAACTTTCTTCATATGAAATGTTCTACTATGTCTTAGGTTTCCATCGGTTTAAGAATCGCCTAAATCGGAGTTTTCTAGAGAGAGTTATAGCCATTGGAACTTTACTGCTCAATGGCAATTCTGCAGAATCACAGGTACAGTAACTCCAATTTGCTCAATAATTTGACTAGGTTAATGGCATAATTTGGGATGGTATTCTTCATGAAAGTTTTAGGTCTATATCTTATCTAATTGCTGATAAAATTTCAGGTCAATTTGACCTTCCTAGCCCAAGTTATGACCAAATGAACAGTTACTATTCATTTGGTCAGTTTGTGCAGTGGCAGACTGCTCTCACTCAACTTTGGTCAATTGGTTCACCCAGTTTTAGTCAGTTTTTGGCCATGGTTCCTTAATGAAAATTGTGCTATTTTATGTCTATTTTCATCTTCAATTGGTGGTATATCAATTGGACTTGTAAAATTTCCGTTTTGGTCATTCAAAGTTGGTTTGGTCATGCTGCATTGGACCTACGAATTTGGTTTTCGTTTTCACAATTTCCACACATCTCTTTTGGTCATTATTGACCATTTTTCATCTCACAATAGACCAAAGTCATCATTTAAGCATTTCTCCAAAATTTGGTTCACAAACCCTAGCATCCAAACCCTAACTCATACATTTCATGCAATTAACTACATCTAATGGTTTTAATGCTAATCAATCAACTAAGTAAGGTTCCTAAACTCATTCAAAACCCTCAAGCCATACAAAATCATACTCCCTCTAAGCTGGATGAAATTTCAGCAATGGTCCTTCCCTATATTTGTTTTATTTAATCAAGTTCTAAGCTCACTTAAATACCTAAACATGCATTTGAAGTAGAAAATTGAAAGTTAGCACACTAACCTTTCTTAAATCCTCTAAACCCTATCTTTAACTCCTCTTTCTTCTTGTAATCCTTGTGCTTAAGTTGAGATTGCAAGTTCTAACAAGGTTTTTAGGGGATTTATAAAGATTAAGTGGAGCAAATTAAGCTTAAGTGTAAGCTTAATGGAAGAAACTTTCATGACGAAGAGAGGGAGAAGGTGGGGCGGCACAACAAGGAAGAAGGAAGCTAAAAAAATTTTTGTTTTTCTTTTTTTTTTTCTTTAATCTTATCCCTTTTGAAGACCAAAAATCCCAAATAAATAAAATAAGTTAATTAATCTTTTGTGACATCATTCATGATGTCATCACCTTTGACTTTTCTAACTTCTTTCTTTTTTTTTTTTCTATTTATTTTTTTCTATTAGTTCTTTAATTTAATTCTCGATTCTGAAATTTTCTTTTCTCCTTTTTTATTTGACAGTTAGGTCAGGAGTCAGCTCTCGGGGTCAATTGACCAAATTGCCCCTCGCCGGTTCATCCCGGTTTGTAAATAATCCAATATTTCTTCCGGCATCCTGACCTAATTATTTGACTAGCTTAACAGTTTTTTTTTGTGATTTTCTCTTTTCCACTGTGTTCATGAGGGTCCTAAGGACCGCAGCGTCACTTTTTACGGTTCGAAATTTGAGTTTAAAACGACTTCGCAGTCGTTCCCGAGACGGTCACCTATCGTTGTGACTCTCGGCTTGTTTAACTTCTTATGTTCTGTTTTTCTTATTTATACTTAACTAATTGGCCATTACTAATTATTTGTGTTTATGGCTTATTTAGTTGTCTTAAGTATGGTTCTAATTCTCTTAATTGTCCGGACCGACACCGGTCACCGGAACAGTGAAATATACCAGGCTATGCAAATGGGGGTGTTACAGCTATGGTAAAAGAGCTCAAGAGCCAGGCGAATTCTCACAGATACCTATGCTCGGACATTATTGGGGCTAAGCTTAAATGGTGGATGATGAACGTGATTGCCCAAGAAGACATCCTACTCTAGGTTTTTGACCTCGGGCCCAGGAAGGGTAAAGCTTCTCATCTCAAGTCCTATGATTATTATGAACTCACTAACTTCTTTTTGTGTGCAGACATGGCAAGAGGTGAGGTGGGCAAAGCAGCTTGGAAGAGGAAAAGAAAGCTCGCTAAAAATGTTTTGGAGAAAAAGGAAGCTATTGTAGCTGCCCGCAAGGGCCAAGCTTGAGGCCTAAAAATGAGCCAGAGTGAAAGGGACAAGTTCCCCAACTCCAGCTCAAGCGGAACCTATTATTGAGGGGCTAGTCCCTGCCCCGGAACAACCCACTACTCAACCTTCGGTCTCTGCTACTTCAGAAAGTGGATCCTCAGGGCAAACAGTCCCATCCGAGCGATCACTCTCTCGAGGTGCTCAAATACTAATTAGCTCATTAGAGAGGAATTGCACCATGCGAGGCAACACAGACCTAGCCTGAGTCACTAGTGCTTTAAATTGCCTCCCTGAAAACTGAGCTCAAATGGCCCCATAGAGCATCGATGAACTCCTCAACCACTCAATGAGCCTAAGTTTAGAAGCGGTCGCTACCCAGCACATGGTCAGGGAGTAGGTCAACTTTCTGAAGAGGGAGATCTCTAAGGTGGTTCAGGAGGCCATGGCTTCTAAGAGCTAGCTCTCAGTTACAAATGCCCGGATTATAGAATTAGAGTGGCGAAGTCTTCTGAAGAGCTAACAGCTTGACTACAGAAGAAACTCAAAGATGCCTAGGCCAGTCGAGCTACCGACCTGGCTAAGTTTGTTGAGGAGATAAAAGCGAAGGAGAACAAAGCCTTAGAGAGGGAAGCCGACACCTATGTGCAGGCCTATGGCGATCTCCTAGCCAAGCTCATCAAGCACTATCCTGAAGAGGAGTTCACCTGGCTCGAAAAGCTCGCTTCGAGTGTTGGGGCTGAGAGCGAGAGCGAACCGGAGGGAGAGGATGTAACTGATGAGTGGGCTAGGGAGGACCCACCTGCGAAGTGATGTAATATCAAATATTTTTAATAAAAGATTTCTTTAAGATCGGTCTTTCTCATTTTTTTTTATCGAGATCGGATAATCACATGACTGGTATTAAATTACAAGTTCAATTATATGCAATGAGCTTTAGAGATCGAACTAATAGCATAAAAATTGGAAATAAAACATAATACTGAACTTCAATCGAGAACCAAATTGAAATTTAAGCAAGTATATCAAATTGAACTTTATTGAGATTGGATGGTCTGAGGACTAGACTATAAAACAAAATAAAAACAATTATTTAGATCAGGTTATTTGCAGACGGAAATTGGACCTAAACTAGGAAATCAAACTTCAATTAAAACTAAAACAAGAATGAGCTTGGAGATCGAATAATTAGCAGTCAAACTTCTGAGAAATTAAAGCTCGAACAAATATATAGGATTGAGCTTAATGAAACTTAAAACCAATATTATTGAGTTCAAGAAATCCCAAGATCGGATTATAATTGAATTGTAATCCTTATCAAGATCGAATAATGTTGGAATCGGACCCCGATTTAGAAACTAACTACATGAAATTGTTGAACATTAAAACTTTAACAGATGAAAACCAATTGTATATTAATTAAACTGGAATTATCATTTTTGCTAGATAATGAATTTATTGACTGGCTAAAATATAATGTCTTTAGACATTTTTAAATAACTTTGAAATGAAGCCTATTTTTAAAAGATTTAAAGGTGCATTCTATATCAATTTGATGTGTTAATGATGAATAATCTTAGAATGTTAACTCTAATCAATAAAGAAAAAGAATTTCCATCATAAACGACTAAATAAACTTTATTGACTTAAAAAAATAATATAATATCTAAATTTTTATGTATGGACTAAGTTTAGACAAATGAGCACTATACAACTTGAATTGAAAATTTAAATTATATCACATCAATTTAAAAATTTTGTTTGATTTATTTAGTAATTTGATTTGATTTGATTTGATTTAAACTGTATAAAAGTTTGATTATTTGATTCGGTTCAATTTAAAAAAAAATTCAAAATTAAATGAAATTAAAAATTTTCAAAACATTACATTATATAGAATCTTTTTCTAAAAATTAAACTAAATTGAAATTCTTCAAAACACTACATTATATAATTTAGAGATTAAATTACAATATATCTATGAATCAAATTTAAAATCAATGAATCGAATAGAATAAAATAAAATAAAATAAATTTAATTTGATTTTATTTATTTATTTATTTCAATTCAATTCAAATTCATATTGAATTTGATTTATTTAATTTTAAAGTTTTTCAGATCAAATTGAACTCCTAGTAATTTGGTCTTCTAGGAATGATACTCTTACAATTTTGAAAATTTGAAGACCCTATTTATGAAAATTAAAAATGTAATAGGGGTATGTTAGCAAATTAAAAATTTTATATCCTGAAAGAGCCCCTCAAGTTTAGAATATTCACAATGTATTTTGGCATGGAACGCAAAATACTGGAGTGGCAAATAGAGAAATTGGGTCAAAATTTAGATAGTTATTGATTTAAATCCGTAAACCCTCATTCATTCCGAGTCAAGTTCTCTTTCAGTATCCCTCTCTCATTCGTATTGTGTTTTCTATTTGTTCTTTGTTTTCTCTTATGATCTCATAGCAAGTAAGCTTTATTTCTCTTTCGCTTTTGCTTAAATTTGCCTTATAATTTGTTTGGGTGTTGTTCATATTTTTTTGGCTCCTGAATTTTCATTATTTGAATCGATGGACTGACCTGGTTTACACCTTAAGTTGATTATGGTTGCATTTTTCTGGGTTTTCTCCTTCTGCGTGTATTGTAATTTTTTTACGTATTGTTTTGAGCTTGGTTGTTGAGTTCAAAAATTTCATGTTTGAATTGGCTTTTTCCTTATTTGGGTTGAGGTTGTGTATCATTAGGGTTTTGGACCTCAAATTTGTTCATTTTACTTCATCCCATGACTTGTGAGGTTATTTACTTCTTCCCATGTCTTGTCAGGTTCTGTTTGAAATGGAATGGTATATAGTGTAGGGAATGGGTTTCTCCTATAAAATTAATAGCATTCTTTTGTTAGTACGTCTACACTTTGAAGTGTTTATTTAATGTAACCGATGGGTTTATTTGTGTTTGGACAATGACGATGCTAGTTAGGATGACCCATTCCAGCTGTTGGGGATGTTTGTTTTTTCTTGTAGTATACTATTATTTACTGAATGTTCTTTCAATAGATTTCTTGTTGATGCAGTCTAATTTTGGTGAGGCGTGCTCTTTTATGATTTCTTATCTTTTTCCTTTTTTTTTTGTTGCCTCATTTTTCTTGTTATTGTTAATAATTTCTGTTGTGAATTTCTCAATGTAATTCATTCTTGATTTGGTGTTTGCTTTTTGTAGCTACTAAGTTTATTCTAATTGGCTTAGGCATTGCAGGAATTGTTTTATTTCCCTTTTTATGTTATTCATTAATGAGGTTTTGCTGCTAAACTGGGTAGGATTCCTTTCCTGGTTTTCTCTGTTAGCATTATGTTTTGGATTTTTCAAGTTTAGATGTATAAGGTGAACCTTTTTGGAAAAATAAAATGTAATGTCTTTATTGTAGCACGTTTCATGCTGGTAATATAGTGCTGAGCAAGTAAAGTGCGTGCAAAGCATATGGACTTGTAATACATATAATTACATAGTGATCAGGAGCATATTTCTCATTTTAGATCCAGCTGACTTTTTTTTCCCCTAGTCAATGGTAAGCTCTTAATTAAAATTTATTTGTACAAATCTGCAGGGCCCATGTGAATGTGAAAGTTGATAAGTGGAGAATTCTGGAGTTTTGTGGAGGCTTAGCATTTTAACTTGGCAGGTTTATATTTTGAAAGAAAGAATGACACTTTGATAATAGCTTCTTGGTTCTGTGCACTTGAAGCAATTTGGAATCAGGTTGTTTGGGGATTTGTTTAGTGATGGAGTGCAATAGAGAAGAGGCAATCAGGGCCAAGGGGATGGCTGAGAGTAAGATGCAAAACAAGGATTTTGGTACTGCTCGTAAAATTGCACTCAAAGCCCAACAGCTTTACAAAGATTTGGATAATATTTCCCATATGCTGATGGTTTGTGATGTGCATTGTGCTGCTGATAAGAAACTGCATGGGAATGAGATGGACTGGTATGGCATCCTTCAGATTGAGCAGACAGCTGATGAGGTTACAATCAAGAAGCAGTACAAGAAGTTTGCTCTCTTACTTCATCCCGACAAAAATAAGTGCCCTGGTGCAGAGGCTGCTTTCAAGTTGATTGGTGAAGCTCAAAGGGTGCTTTTGGACAAAGAAAAAAGGTCCTTGCTTGACATTAAACGAAAAGCTTTTGTAAGTAGACCAGCACCAACATACAGGCCCCAGCACCAAATGCAAAACAATTACAGAAGCAACTTTATGGGCTTCAATTCCCAACACCAGTACATGCAGCAGCTAGCGGCTCAAAATGGCCGCAAAACTTTCTGGACAGCTTGTCCATTTTGTAATATGAAGTACCAGTATTATGTGGAAGTTATGAACAAGTCTCTTATTTGTCAAAATTGTACTAAGCCCTTTACTGCATATGAGAGGAGTATGCATGGGCCCCCAACAGCAACTAACTTGAATCAGTCAGCATTTCCTGAAAGGAATGATATGCCCAATCGGGCTTTTAGCAAAGTGGAACTTACTCGTCAGGGCAATTTAAGTGCTGAGCAATCTAGAACAGAGTTCTTTCAGAAGAAAGGTTTCAGTGGCGAGTTAGGTTCACAAAAGGTAAATAGCAAGAGACGGAGGACAAGGGATCCAGAATCAAGTGAAAGTTGTGACACTGATAGCAGCATTGACACTGAAGAAGATATGCTAGTTGATGAAGATGGTGAGTTTAAGGCAAGAGTGAATTCAGGATGCTATGGAGAGTGCCCAAGGAGATCTGGTCGGCATAAGCAGCAGGTTTCTTATAAGGAAAATTTGAGTGAAGATGAAGACTTTGTGACCCAATCAAAGAAGGCCAAGGGGAGTGGATCATCCTATGCCAGTGAAGAGCTGTGCAGAAATGGATTGAAGCACAGTTTCTTTCAAACAAATAAGCATTCTGGACTAGCTTCTGGTGTGAAAGATCTGAATGAGGAGAAACAAAAGAAAGGTCCAGAGAGCTTTCCAATGAAGGACATCAAGGATGTAAAGGAAAAAGTAAAAGCAGAAGAAAATGGGTGTAAGAAAAGTTCTGAGGCTCATGGCAATTTTGCAACAGATTCAAGCTCCAAATCCACATCAGATCCAGAGTTCTATGAGTATCCTGACCCAGATTTCAGTGACTTTGATGAGGGCCGGAATGAAGGGTGTTTTTCAATAGGACAGATCTGGGCTGTTTATGATACCTTTGATGCCATGCCTAGGTTTTATGCTCGAATTAGGAAAGTTTTCTCTCCTGAGTTCAAACTGCGCATAACCTGGCTGGAGCCAGACCCAGATGATGAAGATGAAATTGCATGGGCCAATGAGGGCTGGCCAACTCCTTGTGGTACGTTCAGAAATGGACACTCTGAAAATACTGAATACCGTCTTATGTTCTCCCATATGGTTAACTGGGAAAAAGGTAGCCAAAGGGACACTTATAAGATATTTCCAAGAAAAGGGGAAACTTGGGCTGTCTTCAAGAACTGGGATATTAAATGGAAGTCTGATGCAGACCCTAGCAGGAAGTTTGAATATGAATTTGTTGAAATCTTGTCAGAATATACTGAGGATGGCGGTGCATGTGTTGCGTATTTAGGCAAGTTGAAGGGCTTTGCATGTCTTTTCTGTCGAACTAGCAAGAAAGGAAATGACACATTTCAAATTCCTCCTGATGAATTATTCCGCTTTTCCCACATGATTCCATCATTTAAATTGACTGGCAAGGAAGGAGAAGGTGTTCCAAAGGGATCTTTTGAACTTGATCCAGCTTCTTTGCCCAAAAATATCGAAGAAATTGTTGTCCCTGAATATATGGTGGTTGACACTGGTAATAGTTGTCCCAGTGATTCGTGTACAGGATCTTCAGATGAAGTGAAACTGGAAGTGGAGCCTGAAGCAAGCACTTCTATGCACCTGGCTGATCTGAAGGGTGCTCATCTAGAACCTGAAGTTGCCAATGTCAATGAGGATCGTAGTACTCCCCCAGATTCAACCCTGGAACCTATTGAAATTCCGGAAGCAGAGTTCTTCAACTTTGAAGCTGAGAAGTCCATTGGAAAGTTTGAGGTTGGTCAGCTCTGGTCATTGTACAGCAACGAGGATGGCTTGCCGAAGTGCTATGCTCAGATCACAAAAATTGCTTCTGGCCAGGATTTCAAATTGCAGCTTAGGTGGCTTGTTCCATGTGCACTGCGTAATGATGTGATTCAATGGCATGATAAGGGTATGCCTATTTCTTGTGGAAGATTTAGGACTCAAAAGGGTGAATCACAATCTTATCCTTCTGCTAAATTCTCTCATAAATTAAGTATAGTACCTGCTGGCAAGAAAAATGAATATATCATTTTGCCTAGAAAAGGTCAGGTTTGGGCATTGTATAAGAACTGGTCTGCTGAAATTAAATCTTCTGACTTGGGAAAATGTGAATATGAGATTGTGGAAGTCCTCGAGGAAAATGACTTGGGGATCAAAGTTTCCTTTTTGGAACAAGTTGATGGTTTTATCTCAGTTTTCAAGGCTCAGTTAAAGGAAGGATCAGCTGTTACAATGGAGGTTCTTCATGTTGAGCTGCTTAGATTCTCCTATCGGATCCCTGCTTTTCAACTAACAGAAGAGAGGGATGGCAGCCTAAGAGGCTTCTGGGAACTTGACCCTTCAGCCCTACCAGGTTATTATTTTGCTATGAAGTGACATGGCAGGTTTATTCTAATGCCCATCTTTTTGCTGTTGAACTTTATAGTATCAACCAGAGTGGGCATGTTTCGTGAATGCTGATTTAGAAACAGATTTTGATTCCCAGTTACTGCAACGGTGCGTAGATGCTAAGCCTGTTCTCGGTTACATCATCGCATCATCTGTGCTCTGGAGTTGCCTTTGGAAGTTGGATTTGTTCATTTTTGTTTCCGATGGTATGCAGTTCTATTTCATTTGACATTTTCTTGTAAAATCTCGTCTTCTAAGATACTTATATTAGCTCTTTTCTTTTTTTTTTTTTTTTTTTTTTTTTTTATAGAGATGAAATGCAAGCGGACCCACTTTCTTTTTATTTATTTAAATAGTTTTATTTTAGGGGAATTATGGTGGGCGAAGTTCAGCTCTATCATTTGTGAAATTGCAAATGCATTGGTGGGCGAAGTAGCTCTTATGAGGTTGCTTGTGTTATCTTCTATGTGTGTTATACTTTCTTGCTTTTGTTCAATGCTTGTTATGCTTTTGATTTACAGGGTTGGAAAAGGACTGTTGGAGCTAGAATTTTCAAGATCTTGGTATGCCAAGTGAAAAAATCAATCTCTAATCCAAAGTGAAATTTAAATTATGAATGAATTACAAATTACATATTTCAACCTAGAAGAGGGTTTTTTTTTTTTTTTTTTTTCAACATAACAAGATAGTATTCCACTAAATTTTTAGAGGAGCCTACGTATCACGTGTATTCCCAGAAGCTTGCTCCTAAAATCAATGAATGTAAACCATTAAGGAGGAATGGACCGAAGGAAAAATTTCCTTACAAGTTTGTTTTACATAGCTACTGCTAAGAAAAACACATCTTTTTATTGGAAGATGTTAAAAATTAATTCAAAAATAAATTTTATATATTTTAAATATAAAAATTCGAAAATTATTAAATAATTCTTTTTAATTTCAAATATGTTTTTAGGATGTAAAATAAATTTTATTTTAATCAATTTTATAATAATATAAAGTTTTCAGATTTAAGTGTTAATTGAAATTAGTGGTAAATTAAATAAGGAAGTGAAATATTTATTTTAATCAATTTTTGTAATAATATATCTGTAAAACTGTGAGGTTTTCAGATTTCAGTGCTCATTGAAATTAATGGTAAATTAAATAAGGAAGTGAAATATAATGTGGAGCATTAAAAGTATAGGGGCATTCCGAGAATTGAACTCGGGACCTCTCGCACCCTAAGCGAGAATCATACCACTAGACCAAATGCCCTCTGCGGTTTTTTGGTCAATGTAGCAAATATATATATATATCAAACCGAAAGAAACTAGGGTTCAGTCACGCAATCAATTTTCCCTCCAAAAATCTACCTATTTTCTCCATCCTCTTAGCCCTAGGCCTAGCCAACTCTCTCGCTCTTTTTGTCAGTCGTGTGTCTCTGTTCCTTTTACTCCAATTTCGCTCAAGTCTATCTCTAAAGTTCATTGATTTTGTAGAGTGTTAATAGCTTGGATTTTGACTTCGTATTTGGATGATGGGTTCTCTCGGAGACGCTGATACCCAAATTAAACCAATGCAAGATAACCAAAATCCCCATTCCTCCTATACCGATACTCAGCCCTTTGACTCTCAGATTTTTCCCTCTTCCTTGCCTGGTAATCAACTGCTACTTCTTCAATTTGTGTTTTTGTATACCTTATAGCTCTGTTTTTAATCGTCATTTTCGTCTGTTTTCAGATCAGTTTATTAAGTCTCTGCTTTAGGCATTCTATTTTTGGGTTAATAGAGAGTGGTAAAGCTTTTATTGAATTGACGTAGATGAGCATACAGTAATTGGTTATGATAACATGACACTTGTCCCTAGCTGGGGAGAATTTGAAGTGTGCAGGTGATTATGTGTGAGTCCTAGCATTACTCGTATGTCCTGCATGTCTAGGATGAGTTTTTGTGTTAGTTTAATTTTTTTCTTCTTCTTCTTTTCCGAATTGTTAATGCAAATAAGTATATAAAATTTGGCTGTACATTCACATTGTAAGTGGTTTGATTGCAGTAGTCTATGCTTGCAAATTTCATAATTGTGATATGGTTCAAAATCTTCAGTTATATCTAATATAATTTTGGTATTCTTTAAAAATTATAAATAGGTGAAAAAGGTAGCAACGCTAATGAGGTACAATTGGTGCAAAGTACTGTACCCTTTGATGACACTATTCCAATAGAAGATGCATTTGAGACTCAAGTAGTTGATCTTGGAGATGAAACACAAGTACCGGATGATCCTCTTTGCCTTGAACACATGGATACTCAATTAATAGATGATTTTAATAGTGATGGTGAAGGAACGGATAAAACTCAAGTTTTGGATTATAGTGATGGGTTTTCTGATGATGAATCTCAAGGAAGAGGCAAATGTGAATCATTGGATGGTGAGAGGAGTAGGCATACTTCTCTTGAACACAGTGAGAACATATTGGTGGAGAAACCTGATGAAAACTGTAGTTCCAGTGAGTTGTTCTTCTGAACCTTTTGTGATAAATGAAATTCTGAATAAGGCTCTAATGTATAAATTCTTTATGGTTAGATTGTCATCAATTTAAAAGATGGGTTATTCTGCGGAATGAAATGATAGTTCTTTAGTCAGTTGGTTTTGTATATCTAATTCCAATTTTGTATTGATACACTTGTGAAACTGTAAGAATTGAACTGAAATGTTTACTTGGAACTTCTGCTTGTACTGAAGCTGGTCAGTTTTGAAAATTAAAATTATGACATCCTCCATGCATTTCAGGACTCAATGTTTCTCCTGAAACACCAACTGTTCAAGTCAGGCAAGAACCAAAACCTGGTTTGTGTTCTTTCTTCTTGTTTCTAGTTGTTTATCATACTTTTTCTGGTGCTCTACTCCAATGATCATTTATATTGCATGGAGCAACACCTAAGAAATCCTCTCTCTCTCTTTGACTTGACTTTTAAAGTGGGTCAAATTTAATATTGCATGTGAGATCCTGAAGTCCAAATGACTGATATTGATAGTGTGCAATTTATATTGGTCACTTTAATGAGGAAGGTTGTAATTTGTATTTGTTCTTGTGCAATTTATTCTTCATTTCTGCTAATAACAACCATATTGATGTGGGAACCTCATTTTTTTTGCTCCCCCTCAGGTTCTATTGCAAGATTTACTTCAGTCCGTGCAGCGTCTTTGCGGGCATCTGGTCTAGCAGCTTGCAGAATTTCTTTGGAGGGAACCACCAGGGGTTCTTGCTCTCTCCAGACTAATAATCAGCATTTGGAAGAACTTGCTATGGAAAATAATGGGTCTAATATAGAAGCATGGAAGGAAGTTGATCAGGTGTGTGGTGCAGGAAGATACAACAATGAAGTGAAGGGATTGATAAATGTGCATGACTGTAAGATTGGCCGTTCTACAGTGAGAAAACTCTTTGATGAGGGTTGCTTTGTTGAAAATGAAGAATTTGCTTCCAGAAATGATAATACTGCAGGGGGCAAAGAAATACATCAGTTTCCCACTTGTTATGATGGGTTGGCTGGGTTGAGCTATATTGACTCCCAAGAACCTGGAGAATTGTCACAAGCCAATGCATTTGCCTGCGTGCGAAGGTTGATTGAGGAGAACAAGGCATTGTTTGATAAGGAATTTGACCTGGGAAAGGGTAGTAAGGGAAAATTAAATTTTGTTTCAGCCACAAAAGGGCCACAAAGTTTAGCCAAGAAAACCAGCGATAGAGGCACCAAAAAGAAAACAGGAATTTTTGACTGGGATGATGAACAAGAAGATGAGGGAGGGGGAGATATTTTCTGTAGAAGGAAGGAA
Source organism: Hevea brasiliensis (assembly GCF_030052815.1). Lineage (NCBI taxonomy): Eukaryota > Viridiplantae > Streptophyta > Magnoliopsida > Malpighiales > Euphorbiaceae > Hevea > Hevea brasiliensis. The sequence goes on along the minus strand of NC_079507.1, from coordinate 74,343,547 downwards.
GAATTCCTTGGTTGTGCATATCTTGGGCAAAGATCTTTTATGAAAACCCAGAAGGCCAACGGAAAACAACTGGACAGATACACAGAAAATAAAGGCAAATCAGATGTCCAGAATGAAATAGTTTTTCAGTCTGATTCTAAAATAGTGTTGCATAATACAGAACTAAATAACAAGACAGCACCAGAAGCAGAAATGAATTTTGGAAAGAATCTTGTCAGTGAGTTTGATGAACAGTCTGATATAGCAACTTCAGCAGGGCAATTGGAAGCTGGTCTTGCCAGGAATCAGATGCCGCAAGTGCTTGATGTAGGTTTGGACACTCAAATGGCTGCTGAAGCCATGGAAGTCTTATTGTATGGGAATCGAATTGCTAAAATTGATGCGAATAATGTGCCAGGAAATTCAGTTTCTCAAAAAGGATCTCCAGGAAGAAAAGTTAATAAGAGGATGCCACAAGTTATTGGGGTTGCCACAAGACAATCTAAGAAATCAAAGAGGTTTGGTGCTAAATCAAACAAACAAACTTCAATTTCATCAGAGAAACATTCTGAGATTGTCAGAAATGGGTCTGATATGGATCTATTAAAGACAAGAAGGAAGACGGCTAAATCCAATTTTGAAGTCTCCATGACCAATGGGATAAAAGGGGCAGACAAAACGCCATCTAAAATAGCAGGAGTACCTATTGAAAGAAGCCTACATGATATGCTTGATGGATGTCATGAATCTGCTTTAACTGGTAGTGGCTCAGTTAAGAAACGGAACTTACCAGAGGAATTTGCTACTTTGGTACCCATTGCTCGTAGAACTAGGCTTTCTTTGGTCGCCTCTCAATTGAAAAGTGCTGAGAATGTGTGTAGTGGTACTGGAGAAACAAACTGTACAATTGAGATCAGTGCCCTCAGACGAAATAAAGCTGGTGCCAGTGTTAAGGCTGCTAAGTTGTTGGATGCTAAAGGGAAATCTTCAGAATTGGTTTCCAGAAAATTCGGGCAACGCAAAAATTTCAAATCAAAATTGACAACTATGAGTAATGGCATCAGTTGCCCAAGACTAAGATCTTGTCGACAAAAATCAGGTCAACTTAATGAACCAGACAACTTGGATGCTCAGTCCAAGGCATCTACCAGTCTTGCTGAGTTAAACACAAAGAGGAAAACACGATCCTCCAAATCAATTTGTTCACACTCCTCTTCCTTATACCAAAATTTCAAAGAAAAATCATCACCAAGAAGTGTAGATAAATCAGGTTCAGTTGATGCTGCTCTTAGTTTTACTTCCATTGGGAATGGGAAGAAGAATTTTGTAGATAAAATGGGAGCAAAGGAAAAATTACCTGACAGAAAGAATAATGCATATTTATCGCCATCTGCGAAACATGAAGTAATGTCAGATCATTTACCAAATGAGGCAACTGAACCATCAACTTCAATGTGTTCTTCCCCAGCTAACTATACAACCCCTGTGAATTCTGCATCACCTGTCTGTATTGGTAATGAATATTTTAAGCAATCATGCAAAAAGAGGCTGTCAAGATCATGCCTCATGAGAGAAGTTGGTAACTTATGTGCCACAGGGCGAGAACCTATTTCTGCACTAAAAGATTCAAGGAAGAGAAGAGATTTGGCTAATGTTAGAGTCTTGTTCAGCCACCACTTGGATGAGAATACAATTAAGCAGCAGAAAAAGGTAGTCCTTTGGTTTTCATGAGCTCCTTTGCATAAAATTTTATGCTTTTTTAACTCTATATTGCCTGTTATTTGTTTTTTACAGATTGTGGACCGGCTTAGAGTTTCCATAGCGTCCTCTATTACAGATGCAACACACTTCATTACTGATAAGTTTGTGCGTACAAGGAATATGTTAGAAGCCATTGCTTCTGGCAAACCGGTGGTGACACATTTATGGCTTGAGAATGTTGGACGGGCTAACTATTATATTGATGAGCAAAAATACATACTCAGGGACATGAAGAAGGAAAAGGAGCTTGGATTTAACATGCCAGTTTCATTGGCACATGCACGTCAGCATCCACTTCTGCGGGTAAGTGTTTTCTTATGTTGGTTTATCTTGTTACATTGGCTGAACTTGTTACTAAATAACGTTTCTGCAGGGTCGAAGAGTTTTTATCACGCCCAGCATAAAGCCAGGCAAAGATATAATTTCAAACTTGATTAAAACAGTTTGTGGTCAGGTATGTACTGTAATCTGTATAATCTGATTTGACTTCTACAATTGTCAATGAGTCTAGTTTCTTTTGCATTGAAATTGTCATTATTGATGGCCCTTGATGGTTTCATAAAGATTTGGATTAATATTCTTGCCTGGGATCTCTGTAACTCTGTCACTCATCCATGGAAAGACCTCTTAATTTCTCCTGTTTTACATTGATCTGCTGGTTGTTGGAAGTTTGGTCACTACATTTCGCTTTTTTTTTTTTTTAATTGTATACTGCATTTTATGTAATGTCTGGTGGAAATGCTTTTCAGGCAGTGGAGAGAGTTGGCAGATCAACTCTTAAGGATGATGTGGTCCCAGAGGATCTGTTGGTTTTATCTTGTGAGGAGGATTATGAAGTTTGTGTACCTTTCCTCGAAAAAGGTTTGGATATTTATTTATGCTTTTTGTATCTCTTTAGAGAGTCCATTAAATGTAGACTCATGAGAAATTTGCATCCACGCCTTGTACTCCCAGGGGCAGCTATTTACAGTTCAGAACTGCTGCTGAATGGGATTGTTACTCAGAAGCTGGAATATGAAAGGTAAGCTCCATTATTATTAGGATTATTACTTCCATGATGGGTACTGGAATTAAATGTTTTGCTCGCTGGTAGGCAGTCGTCATCAGCACATCCATGCTGTCAAAATTGGATGTTTATAATTGGCCTAACTAGTAATTGTGTGTTTGTTTCTTGTGCTGAAGAATGCCTTAATTGGTCGGTTGTAATGGCTACTTTTAAGCCTTGGCTTTAATTGGGGCTTAATCGATAGCTGTGGATGACATGGATCCTGCATCAGAGGGCTGATTAAAGCGTGCATGTTTGTGATACATAATAAATCTGCTGTTTGTTTTTTCTGACAGACTATTACCTGATGACAGGTATCAGCTCTTTGCAGATCATGTGAAGAGAACTCGTTCTACAATATGGCTAAAAAAAGGTGGTGATGATTTCATCCCCGTCACAAAACATAAATAGCGTCATTTTTTATCTTTTATTTTTTTCCCCCTTGGTGGGGTATAGGTTGTTTTCTTTTATTTATTTATTTATTTTCCCGTTTCTCTCGACTCATGCATTTTGGTGTTGAGTGATATCATGTATATAAATAAAATGGTTTATCTTCTTGTATGTTTAAACACTTGAAATGTAGAATTCTGTTTCTTTCATCTTTTTCCCATCTTTCTTTGTATGTAAGTCGCTATCATTCCAAAATTACTAAATGATCTCTCTCTCTCTCTCCACATGATCCCCCAAGCATGATGAATTACAATTATTCAAGCTCTTATACAAGTAAAAGAACAGTCTTAACATATCTCCTATAAAAATTAATTATATTATTTATGGCCATGAGTATGCGCATGTTATGATAAACAAACACGAAACTAAAATTTAAAGAAAAAAAAGTCGACTTTTGTGAGTTGGCACTACATGAAGAAATGGGAATTTCTTGTCTACATCCACCAGCAAACGAGTATCATAGATGGTGGACCTCGTCTCTCTGTAGTAACTGTTCACACCGGACTAGGGTTCTGGGCAGCCTGAACTCGCGAAGCATAATATTGACTATACAATGAGTTGAGGGTCACAGCTACCCCAAAACCCAAAACTGATGAAACCAATATAGCATAAATGGCCTTCAGATGAAGCTGCAACAAAATTGCATGAGGCTTTAATCAATGCAATGGGTTAATGTACATCTTAAGTTCTGAATTCAAGCACGTAAGATTCAGAAGTATCTTAATATAAAAGTTGGCATCTTTCACTAGTTTTCGTGTTGTGCCAAGGAAAGGTCACCAATACAACTTGCCCTAGTGTTTTCTTGAAAGGTGTGGTTGCACGGCTGCAGATGGATAGAGTGGAAAGATGGTATAGAAATCCCAAAGATCAATGGTACTGGAATATTGTATCAGAGCTAGTTAGATAAGCTATTTAAAAAATAATCCTTAAAAGTATACATATGGTAGTTCAATTGTTTCTGAGCCAAATCATGCATCTTAAAATACTGAATAATTAGCAGTTTCTCCTTTACCCTTCAACACATTCCATGTATTGATCAATAATAGACAGAAAACCAACAACCTTCCTTCCACATTAACAATTACCACATAAATCCAGTAGCAAACACCACATTGATTCATCATTCCTCTACTGAAAGCAGAACACAGCCACTTTGGAGGGTGATTTTCTTTCTTTGTTGTTGTTGTTGGGATTAGGGGAGGGGAGGGGGAGAGAGAGAGAGAGAGAGAGAGAGAGAGAATAAAAACCAGATATGTTACGTTACTTACCAAGCTATAGAATAAGTGGACAAAAACGGCTATGAGTGCAAATTCAAGAGCAGCATATGTCCATATATACTCTCTGATTGCTGCAAGTGATGCAAGCACACATCAAGACAAATTCAGTCCAAAAAAGAAATTTCTTGTGGATTTTGAGGATTAGGTATACCTAAAATCACAGCAAAGATAGATGCCAAAAGGCCCAAAGTAAACGCAAATGGCGCAGCAATTATGACTGCTTGTGTCTTCATGTCACGAATCTACAAAATTCTAATAACAGAGTTAACATTGTTATGCCAACATTATGGGAAGAATGTAATTTCTGTGCCTTAACAGCAAGATCCATAATCAACATTCTATCATTGTAGATATGCTTCAGTCGTTTCTAGAACATACACTGGCCTAGAGACAATAATTTTAAGCAATTTGGCCAGTGCATAATCGTGACAAAACCTAACCCCTACAAGTGAAACTAAACATTCAAGTCAATTATGCTTCACTCAGATTTATTATGCCACTGGACTTCAGTTCAAATATAACTAGGGGATTGTGCCCCATCTACTCAGATTTATTATGCCACTTTATAGGGAAGTAACTGGTAAGACTGGCATGACCATTTACAAATTTTGTGGCAATTAATAGAATAATAGGGTCTTTATTTACAGGTATTATTCAACCCAAGTATTTTTACATGGTACTAGCAAACTCCTCAAATAAGAGATATAATATGCAATAGACAACCAACCAACTCGTTCATTGCAGCATTTATATTTTGGCAAATGTATCAGAAAACTTTAGTTATCAGAATGAGCTAAATTACAAGTTTATAAGTTAATTTTATGCTCCCTAGCTGCTAAAAACATACCAATAATTGCTCCAGAAAGAAGAAATAGCATATGGTGCTAATTAAGACAAGCACTACAAAGTCGTGCCATGCACTGCACAAAGCATCAATATATCAAAAGATCAAAATTAGCAGACTGGAAAATATACATTTGACAAGCAATTGATTGTCACTCGAATCTAAGAACACTATTCAGCTAAGTTGATGTAAAAAGATAACGAACAGAAAAAAGATTTGGTTATGCTGATTGTTCAAATAACCAAATTCAGACATTTGCTCAACAGTTAGAACATGATTAAACTCATATTAAGATACCTTATTGATTGTGTCCTCGAATGGTTACTCTGTTCTGGTCTGTTATAGCTTTGAGCAGCGCTTGTCACTCGAAGCAAAGTTACAGGTAAGTTCTTAACCTCTTGCCCACATACATCACAGTTCTTATTTCCTTTTGTGCTAAACCACTTGACTGCACATTCTTCATGTACCAGTCGAAGGGCACCTTTGCAACTGCACTCCATTTTGAGTGTATTTCCTTCTTCACATACATCAAGACAGATCCTACATACAGCTTCCTCTTCAGGAATTTCTTCATCATCAACTTCTACGGGAACAGCAGATATTTGATCTGTTTTTCCAAGAAGAAAAGTTACATAGGCATACGGTTCAGGATACCAGTGCAAGAATGACACATACAGCTCCTTCATTATTGATTGTTCTGCAATTATCTTAATGGCATGCAAGAAAAATAGATAAGAACCTGTTATCCCACCAAATCAAGAAAAACCTGCGAGTTTAGTCAATTTCCACATCCACAAATACTAGGTTCAACAGCTTAAAGTTTTAAAAAGTAGACTGCCAGTATATTATCATTGTGAAAAACACATAAAACTTTTGTTGTGATTATTACATCCTAGGCAAGCATCCAAAAACTAGAACCACCTAGAATTTTTACAATCATAGTAACTTCACCCAATTCTATTTACTGAGAATTTCTAAAACCATGAACATGTAACTTCACCCAACTCAATAAGTAGAATGAACAATATAAATAAAGAACTTGAATAATGGATGATGTGCCACTTTATACCATTGCTTGTAGTTGTCTGGTCATTCTCATTGTGACCAGCAAAAGATGAAGATCGCACAATTACAATATTCTGCCCAGGCACTGAGAGGGACCTAGAAACAACTCCCTGAGCTGCTCCTTTCTGAATAAGGATTACCATAATTAATTTAGAAGTTTGTCTTCTATAAAATTTGCATTCCACAACCTTGATTTCAAATAATACTGATGATCAGGCATCATACATTGTTTGAAAGATATATATAATGGGCCAATGTTACTGAACAATTAACTTGTCCAAATCAGAGAATAATTCAGGAAGACCTCTTTGAGAAAATCAAAGTGAATTGAAACTTTGCTTATCAAAAAAAAAAAAAAAGAAAAGAAAAGTGAATTGAAACTTATGCTTAAAATCTTTAACAGGCAGCAGAAAAGTAATAATGTAGCTTACATGTGTTTTATGAGATTCACCAGGCATTCTTGCAGAAATGGGGGTGGAAACTGAAGGTGACAAATTTGATGTAGGTGTAACAGGAAGAGACGTGCATCTTTTCCAAGCAGACCTGAGACTAGCCATAACAGGACTATCTGGAGCTGTTGTAGGATCTGACTTGAGGAGAAAGCTCCTCTCACCATCAGGTACAACACCTTTTTTCTTAAAACTTAAACCCCGCAACAAACCTCCTGATGATGAACTGCCTTTACATGAATTTTTGGAGTGGATTAAACCGTTTCCACTCCTACTAGTGCCAAAGCCTATAGGTTTAGGGGGTATTTGAACTGAAAGATCCAAGCGTCTTCCGCCTGGCTCTGGATTTGAAGCTTCTTCATTGGAGGGTTCCCCATGTTTCAGAACAGCCTGCAAGTAACAAGCATTAACCATCAGTTGTTTGGTCTATGAGTTTTTAAAAGGATATGGCATGCCAAAACAGAATATGACCCATGTGACCAAGTGGTATACCAACCCTGAATCCTGTAGCATGTGATGGACAGGATGCAAGCATCTTGTTCGATTATTTCAAACTTAAATGACACTAATGTGAAAGGTTTTATACGTAATTAAAAAAAGGAATGGGTGTAATTGCAAATTAGACCAAAGATTTGAAATTTTATTGTCATTAACCTAAAAAAGAAACATTATCATTCTCAGGAAAGGGAAAATGATTTCTTAAACGAGTTTTATTCTTTTAATCTAAAGGTTGGCCTACTTGGCAAGGGTGTGCGCTCTCCGCATTATTGACCAATGTTTTTTCCTTGCAAATTCCAAAGGGCCTGCCTGCCTTTGACACTCAACAAGATCATTCCTAACCATAATTATTTCACACCAAACTGCTACACTTCCAGGGAAAAAGGGATGGTGTTCAAACTAGTCTAAATTTAGAAATGCAAAATATAGAACATAAATATGGCAGTGCATTATAACACAGCAAATGTGTACATTCCACGGATTTCCTTTACTATTCCAAGGGCAAAATCATGATTATCTCCCTAGCCCTGTCATCTCTAGGATGCTAAGAAGCCAAAAGTAAATCCTTCTCCAATGGTGTCTTAGGAGAATGCGTTGCAAGTGCTAAATAGTATACGCTGGATATATAATCTACATAGTCAGTAAAAAATTTACATCGGTCTCATTGACATTTAGTTGCCAACAATCAATCTAATTTCAGTTTCTGCTACCATAACTGAAGTGAATAATTCATTTATGCAGGCCCTGAAAAACCTCGATTATTAGAGACTTCAGACCTGATAATCTACATAGTTAAAAAATTACACGTATTGAAATACAAAAATAGACAAAGTAGGAAGATTTAACCTTCCTTATAGTAAAGCAGGAGAATCTCACTAACCCAGGAAAAAAAAAAAAGAAGCAAGCCAATCTATGAAATATAAAAGAATGGGCAGATGCAGAAAAAGAGATGGAGGGCCTTAACAACTAACCTGTTAAGACACCTCTGCAACTCCATAGGTGGCTGCTTGAGTTGCTTGCATAATTGGTGGCAAATCAAAAGGAGATTATCAAGAAACAACTATACATACAATAGAAGAAGAAGAAGAAGAAGAATGGGTAAATAAATAGAAACCCAGAAAAGATAGAATCTGGAAACAGAAAGAAAGGTGAAAGTTGGTCTTTGGTACTAAGAGCAGTTGGTGTGGTGGTCAAGACAGGTCCGCTTGGAAGACGACGACGTGCTTTTTCTTCTTTCACTCTTGTCCACTGCACCACTTGAGCATTTGCTTCACTCCGTCCCACTTACAACCTACCTTACCCCTCTTTCTCGTTTCCACACAATGACACCTCTTTATTTTATTTATTTATTTATTTATAATATATTTGCCGACAAGCACAATTATTTTAAATCATAAATTCACTAAAAAAATTAAAAAATATTTCGGTGACGCTAATGTTTGGAATCGCTAAATACATTAACGACGAAACTCTTTACGCCGAGAAAAAATGAATCCAGAAAATGCAGTTGGGACCAATCAATTTTGCAGCGTAACAGATACCGTTGCCAAACACATCCAGAACATTTAGCGACGATTTGTTTTGCGGTGCCACAACTATCAGAAAAATAATGAATTTATCTTGTCGACGGAATAGCTAAGTGCCGTCGCTAAATACTAACACCGTTGCCAAATAAAAATTACCGTTGAATGTAATTGGTACTCACAAAATTTCATTTACTCCTTAAAGTACAATTGAGGAGGAGTACATACTGGAAGAGCATGATCTCATTAAACAAAATTTAAAAATATTAACATTTTATATGGTTCCTTACAATAAATTTATTTTTACGTGATTGTAAACGAGTTTCACAATAATTAATAATTAAAATTTTCCTTTTTTACCTTTTATTAAAATAAATAAATAAATAAATACTCAAGCCAAAAAGCCTTTATGGGCACATACTATAATCCAAGAAAACTAAAAAAATAAAAAATAAAAAAAATTCGAAATCAATAAATATATTTATTTTAAATTCTCTTTAATTGTTTAAAATAATAACTTATTAAAAGCACATAAAATAAAATAAAAAATTCAAGTCAATAAACGATAATAAAATTGTTTTAATTAGTAATTCTTGATCTTTATATAACTTTTAATTTTAACAACTTGAATTTTAAATAAACAACGAGCGATAAAAAATGTAAAATTAATGGAGTGTTGAGACATCCGGATCAAGAGATTACTCAATTAGACTATTCTACGAAAATTGTTGGTGGGTTGATGAGATTCAAAGGATTCGTCAAAGAAGCCCCTCTTAAAGTTTCTCATTTTGATTAATGTCAACAAAGAATGCATTTAAATTTATATAAGACAATTATTAGACATTAAACCAGTAATTACAGGTGATTTTCTCCCATCCATTCTTTTCAAAAGATACTTTTTTTTTCTTAGTTGGAGATTAGGAAAATAAGAGATTAGAAAAGTAGAGAGAGTTTGAGTGACGTACCTTTAGCCACTAACTGATCCTTCCATGTTTCAACAGAAGATGGTTGTGCGGGTCTTGTGAGGGTATATTTACAAAGAAGCCGACTTTGGTTTCACCTCTGTAATTACTGAAAATTAGACTTGGAATTCAATCAATTACAACCATCACTAAAGCATGGATTTCTCATTTCAAACTCCAGGAAGTATAATATCTTACACAACTCTTCCATGTGTGGATGTAGTTTCCTGCTACAAAAGACGTCACCTTATTTCCCACTTCAATCCAACTGCAACCAGGCATTTTTTTCAACCCTTCATCTACCATTGCCTTTCTAACCATCGCTGCTTCCTTCCATTGCCCTCTAGCACAGTATAAATTTGATTGCAGCACATAGCTCATCTCTTTGTCAGGTTCTAAAACCTTCAAAGCCTCCCCAAAACAGGTCCCCATTTCTACTTCACTATGTGCAAAACATGCTCCCAGCAAAGCCTCACATGAATTGGCCTCAATATAACCTGTTTTTGAATACTTATTAGCCAACTCTTTTGCTTCTGCTAAGTAGCCACCTCGTCCAAGCATATCCACCATGCATGCCACATGATCTGCCTCGTAGGAAAGCCCATGAACTGACCTCATTGACTCGAAAAGCTCACGACCATCTTCTATAAGCCCTGAGTGACTACAAGTCACTAACAAGCCAATGAAAGTCATTTTATCAGGTTTTTTCCCAGATGCCATCATATCTTCATATAACTGCAAAGCTTGGTTAGCCTTTCCATGCAACCCAAATGCAAACAACATAGCATTAAAAGAGACCAAATCTTTTTCATAAATATCATCAAATGCCAGAATTGACCCATCTAAATCTCCACACTTAGCATACATGTTAACTAAGCCATTGCCAACATACACATAATTATTGAAACCACGGCGAAAGGCAGATCCATGGATCATTCTTCCATTTCCTAGTACTGCCAAATTTGAGCACGCATGAAGGACAGCTCCAAACGTAAAATCATCTGGAAGCAAGTGATTGCTCACCATACCAGCAAAGAAGCTAAGAGCTTCTTCTCCGTACCCATTTTTGGCATACCCAGTAATCATAGATGTCCATGAAACAATGTTCTTTTCCAGCAGGCGCTGAAACATGAGAAATGCTTCATGGATGTTTCCTCCTTTCATATGAGCATCAATGATAGCATTCCAAGACACCTGCGTTAGTATTCCAGTGAGTTCAAAAACTTTCATAGCATCATTCAAGGAACCAAGTTTAGCATAAAAGCTCAGAATTGAATTCTTTGCCTCCACTGCAGAGCTCCAACCATTCTTAATAATGACACTATGCAACATACAACCGCATAAGAATTCCGATGATTCAGTGCAAGCACTTACAAGGGCGCTGTAAGTCCACTGATCAGGCTCACACAAACTTTGTCGCATCTTTTTAAACAGATCCAAACAAAATTCAATTTCACCATATCGGCTAAGACCAGCAATCATTGTATTCCAAGCAATATCGACCTTTGTAGGCATCAAATTAAAAACCTCCCTTGCCGCATTAAACTGACCAGAATTTGTGTATGCAAACAAAAGCGAACACCATGTTACTTCATTAATATCATCCAATTCTTGAAAAACTTCACCAGCACTAAAAGCATTCAAACACTTCCCATACATATCTATAAGGGAGTTATTGACTGCCAATGAAGACTGGTATCCTGAAACGATGACTAGAGCATGCATTTTGGTTCCGTTTAGTAGGGAGCCTGAACCCGCGCATGCACTTAAAATTGCAGTGAAAGTGAAGTGATCAGGTTTTTCATTGCTGGTTCTCATATGTTGGAAGAGAGAGAGAGCCTCTTGATGAAGACCCAGATGAGAATAGTTAGTAAGCATTGAATTCCAAGCAACCGTATCTCTGTATGGCATTTCATCGAACAGTTTGCGAGCGTGTACGATACAACCTGATCTTGCTAGAGTATTAATCCTGGAGGTGATTTGAAACAAATTAGAGTGCATCTCATTCCATTTGAAGCCTGTAAAAATCCTTCATGGATTGATGATATTGAAGATATTTTCCAAAATTCAATCATGAGTTCGTCAGACCGATGAGGTGCATGCTTGACATTGTTCCTTAATAACGACACGCCGTTAGCATGTCGCCTCGAATTTGATAATTAACAGCTCCCAATGGCATCGTTTGGCTAAAACGCAAATGTTTAATGTCGTTAATTAACGAAATTCGATTATTTAAGTGTCATTAAAACGACATGGCGTTGATAACTTTAAAGGCATCTAGCCTGATGTGGATCATGGCCCATCTAGTTAATTTCTTTTGCCATATTCAGTCCGCTCATTATTGTTGGGCCTTTCATTGATCCGAATTAATATATGCTATAAAACCCTTTTATATTGAAATGCAACCAATTTTATGTTTTTTTTTTTTAAAGGGAAAAAACCAAACATTTTTATTGAATAATTATATTTAAATGTTCTAATTTTAGCTTATATAGCTCAATCTTTAATATTGAGAGTAATTATAATCAAAATCTCAAAAAACCGAATTTTAAGATTTTGAATTTTGCTCATCTGAAATATTGATTGATAAAAAAAAGTCAAAAAATAATTTACAGTTAATTATAATTTTTTTAGCACAATTACTTTTAATATTAAAAATTAAAATATGTAATTCAAAATTATAATATTTAAATATAATTATCAATCAAAAAATATTTAATTTTTTTTTGTCCAATTGATTTTTTTTTTTTTTCTTTAGCTTCTAAAACATAAGCAGTGTTGTCAAAGATAATGTTGTTCATGACATGGATATGACAACATTAGTATAATGATGGATATGCATTAGGTGAGTTTAATGGAGCAGAGACAACATTAGTGGCTAGTCCACACTTGATATCAAGCATATTGCTGGTGGAGTCACCAATGAACATCATTTTACCTTAGAATGAGTGATTTATAGCACGCGTCGGTATAACCTAGGCTAACCCTGCCCATGATGAACCATTTCGGTGAAACAACACAATTGAGCTAATGGCAACTTTATAATTATCCCACTCTTCTAAGGTGCCTACTGGGTCAGAAATTTCTTTTATTTTCTTTCTTAAAGTAAAAAACAAAAATTGATTTTTTAGCCCATTGAATTAAATCTACTCGTACTAAAAATGCTTATCATGGAGGTAAAGTGCTTATAGCGAAAATTTTATTCATTAATAAGGATTGAATACTCGACTTTACTTAAAAGATATAAAATCATTTACCAATCTTATCAACTAGTTGAGAAAAAGTATTTTTTTTTTTAAATACACCTGAAATTTTTAAAAGTATAAATTTAAACTTTTAATCTTATTATTAATTATAAATTAAACGCTCAACTATTAAATTATTAACCTAATGACAGATATGTGATCTTACATCATTAGTAACTTGTACGCATATACAATATAGTTTTTCTACTATTGAGATAATGACTAAATTAGAGAATTAGGTATGGCATCACAAAAATGGTGCTTATTAAATGTGAATAACAATACATGGAGACCTTAATCAGAGTTTAATCTTTCTTAACAAGTCGATGAACTTGAGTCACAATTGCTCAGCATCCGAGAGGGATCACCTACCAATTCCCACGTCTTGAAGCTACTTTGCATCTTATATATGTACAAGTCAAAATACATTAGAAAAAGAGCGAGTAAGCAGTATCCACATATAGTCGCAAACATTAAGTCATCCTAGCATCAGGGAGGTTGGTCTTGGTCTAAACACAACAACTCGTCATCTTATCAAACTTGGATTTTAATGAAGCACAAGTTAAAATTAGGTGGGGACTGTACAGTCACACATCTCCTTTTTCTAATTCATAGCTGAGAAATATGGTTATGGACATAGTCATTCATATACTTGACTTTAATGATGGTTTCTAGAATCCAATACTAACACATGGTTTTGCTGCTGCTGCGTTGGAGTAACGTTGATTTACATGATGATAAGCAATAAGAAATAAAGAGGGGGAAAACCAATATTATATGACTTAGCGTCCACCAAAAAAGGTCTAGTTGCTCTCTAAAGAAGACCAAGACTAGAAGATGACATGAAACCCACCAATAAATTGGAGTCTTAAGCAAGAACCTACCACCTTTTAACCCAAAAGGTGAAATTAGTCGGTGTAGTCTCAACACTATTTAACAGGGAACTTGCTAACAAAGTATTTAATAAACAACAAGCAATAAAGATAGCATGATATTCACCTAAGCAAAGGCTAATAATAGAACCGTAATGGACAAGAACAAGAATGGATCAATGGTGGATGTCTCCTCTTTTCTTCTGGTCGAGGGCAGCGCAGACTCTGAGGCAGATTGTGAACTCTTGAAGCTGTGCGAGGATGTGATTATGGCCTGTGATTATGATGATGAAGATGCCGAGTCATGCAGCTGTGACGATGCAGAAGGTTTGGTTGAAGTTTTTGATTGTGATGGTGTTGATGATCAAGACTGTAGTGATTTTGACGAAGCTAATAAAGATTGCCATGACGAGCCAAATTGGTGCAGGTGCAAGATGTGGTTGGGAGTTAAGGGCTTGGAGTATACGTCCGCTGAGAATGGAGAAGAGGAGTCGAAGGCTGGTACTAAGTGGAGTAAGGAGGTCATGGATCAAATGGAGGACAGGCTCTTTTGGGAAACTTGCCTAGCAGTAGGTTACCCATAGATTTTATTTTCTCTATTAATTGTTTAGTCTTTTGATTACTTTTCTTTATTATTAGTACTATTTTACTTGCTTTCTGGTAGATTTTAGAACCAATTAGGATACAAGTTTGCTAAAGATTTTCCTAAATTCTTCAATTATTTCTAGCAATTAATGTTTTTTTTTGCTTGCTAATTAATTCCCACCTCTTTTTATAATGACCCTGAGTCGAATATCAAGTGTTAGAAAATATTTATTTTATATAGTAATTATTATATATTTTTAGATTTAGTAAAATTAAAATTAATATTTCAAATTATTTTGTTCCTCATGCCTTCAGACTTCTGGCCTTTTCTTCACTTTTTCGTTCTTTACTCAAGCTCTCCATCTGCCCTTCACTTCTTTCTTCGTTCTTCATTCTTCAATAAAAAAATTACCACTTGGATTTGCGAATAACTGGGTAGGCCTCTTAACTCAAATTTTTCATCTGTTCCAAAAGAATGATACGGTATAATTAACTCAAAATATACAGATTACGACCTCCGTTGCTTTGCCAAAACAAAGGGAAGGAAGCAGCGAGGAATAATACCATAACTGAGTATCTTCATCATTTGATGATCAATTCAGATTCGCGTATATATCAAAGAAGTATGCTGGTTCCTCGTCTTGATGGCCCTCCAGGAAAAAGCTTCATTATCCACCTCACCCCAAAACCCTTTCAACCACGTCATCACCCTCATCTGCATGTGTAATATATATATATATATAAGCTAAAATTTATTGAAAGAGCGAAGAAGAACAATCTGCATATTTATTATTGGCCGGTGTGATCAGGTGACCTTTGCCATACTCAGAGACTCAGACATTCTCCTTTGCCATACTTTTGAGCAGCCAAAAGCTCTATTCTCTGAGTCTGAGCCTCGAGTTTGAGTGACAACTCGTTATTTAACTATGCTTATGTATTTTGTTGAATTGCTTTGGTGAGATTTGATCTTAGTTGGAAACATGAACGGTTGTGTATATATATATATATATATATATATATATATATATATATATATATATATATATATATAACTTATTATTATTATATAGTTGAGTTTAAAATAATTTCATGAATTTTTTTCTACCAAATTTTATCTATCATAATTTAATATATAAGATATATAGTGAGATTCATATATTAAATATATAAATCTCATAAATATATACAAAAATTTCCCTAATTTTATAATCTTACCTGAAATCCTCATAAATGCATGAAAAAAGGGGGAGACAATAATTCATCAAGTTAGCAATTTCTCTATTCAGACATGAAATGCAATATTATCCAACGATAGCTTGCCTAGTAGCCTTCTATATTATCATGTCTTTCTTTGAACGTGATCACAGGGCGGTGGGTTTATAAATCAATAGAATAGGTGTTAAGGATATAATTAAGGTGATGATAAATATATATAATTTGCATGAATTGCACAATTCCTATATGTATAAGAACAGCTGACTTTGACAAAAATTGTGTTCTCTCCCTTTTTTTTAACAATAAACTACGGTCACTAGGGTTCATGCATATGTATAATATCATCCGGTGGAATCAAGAGTCTATAATATGGAGATTAGTTCAACAAGTCCATGTGTTTGTTCCTTTAATTAAGTTATTAATTCTAAAATTAGCCTCCCATGCATGTGATTAATGACAAACCATATATTATATTAAATTAAAAAGTACCAACCAAGAGTCCCAAAATTAATTAGCTTTTCTCTACATCTATGTTGCCTAAATTAATCACAAATGTCGGTTCGTGGGGACCTCAGAAATTGTAACTATTTGGTATGAATGATTGATTCCAGCTATGGATGCCAACCTTGCAATTCTTAATTTAATCAAGTGATTTCATTAATTTGTTCTAAGCATTGTTTCTACATAAATGATAGTAATGGAGCAACCACACTTAATGGATTTAAACCATATATTAGCTCTGGAACGGTACAGTGAGCATCTTCTTTTGTATAGCAAGCCACATTGGAGCAATATAAAAAAAAGGGGGTAAGTTTATTAATTAATTAGATCGTGTCATCCATGCATATTTATAAAACTGATTTATGCAATTTATATCATCAAAATCCTAATTATTTAAACTACACTATTCATCAAACCCTAATGGATTCACACCTTTTTTTACAGTAAGATAAGAAACACAAGTCAACCAAAATCTTTTAATTTAAATGTTGCTTGCATGGCACCAAGCAAGGAAGGACTAGTATATTGCTAGTTGGTAAAAGACAACTTGATCTCAGTGTCTATATAAGGAAGCCTAGACCTATGTTAGCTTTGCAGTAGTGCAAAACAAAAGAGATAGCTTAGTGAAAGAAAAATGAGGACTATCTCAATTTTCTGCTTGATCACTATTGCATTAGCTTTTGAAATAGGAGTTTGCCATGGAGGGAAATTGAGGAAAAATTTTTACAAGGATACTTGTCCACAGGCTGAGAACACTGTGAGGAGTATCATTTGGAAGCGTGTTGCAAGCAATTCAACATTGCCTGCCAAGTTCCTAAGGATGCATTTCCACGACTGTTTTGTTAGAGTAAATAAATATTTCTTTTCAATATTCTAAGACTTGAATTCACGTCTTTCAATTATTATTTTGTGTTATTATTTTGTGCTGTTCTGGCAGGGTTGTGATGCTTCTATATTGCTGGATTCCACGCCAAATAATACAGCAGAAAAGGCAGCAACTCCAAACCTATCTCTAGGAGGTTTTGAAGTGATAGATGAGGTAAAGGCCCAGCTAGAGAAGACATGCCCTGGAGTGGTTTCTTGCGCAGATATTGTTGCTTTAGCCGCTAGAGATTCTGTTTCCTTCCAAGTAAGTGTGATCATTCCAGGAATTAGTATTACCATTAATTGGTTTCGTTGGCCCTAACAACTAATACAATTTATTGCTTTTTGTTACTGTGGTCGATCAATGCGCCCAGTTTAAAAAGCCAATTTGGGAAGTGCCTACCGGTAGAAGAGATGGAAAAATTTCTCGAGTGTCAGAGGCTCTCTCCAACATCCCTTCACCTTTCTTCAACTTCACCCTTCTCAAACAATCGTTTGCCAACAAAAGCCTAACAGTGCATGACCTTGTCGTCTTATCAGGTAATATTTAATGTTTTGATATTTTTCGATCTATGCATTCAAAATTAACTTTTTAGGGTACTATCAGATATCTAAAACTATTTTTATGATGACCTACAAATTTAAGCAGTTGAGAGATTTTTTTATTATGATATTAGAATGTCTTAGGCCAAAAGATCTAAAAGGTTTATGATCGATGGTGCTCATTTATTAATTAAACATTCTAGTGCAAGGCATATATAGCTTGTTCTCACTTCAAGTCCTGAAAATATTCGTTTGCCAACAAAAGCCTAACCGTGCATGACCTTGTCGTCTTATCAGGTAATATTTAATGTTTTGATATTTTTCGATCTATGCATTCAAAATTAACTTTTTAGGGTACTATCAGATATCTAAAACTATTTTTATGATGACCTACAAATTTAAGCAGTTGAGAGATTTTTTTATTATGATATTAGAATGTCTTAGGCCAAAAGATCTAAAAGGTTTATGATCGATGGTGCTCATTTATTAATTAAACATTCTAGTGCAAGGCATATATAGCTTGTTCTCACTTCAAGTCCTGAAAATATTCATGTATGAGCGGGTGTTAGAGACATAAATTTTTTTTTTTTTTTATTTGAAGCTTTTGCCTATAAGCTTGATACTCACTTTTGTTTAAGGTTTTTCACTTAGCATGTATTGCTCAAGATTGAGATTTTGGAGAGACCTATTGACTAGAGTGTCATTGGGCGAATCATGCTAAATTTTTCTTGGCATCTTAGTATTAATAAAAATCATTTTTCTTATAAAAAAATAACTCCTTTTTTAAGTTAATTTGTGGATTGATTATTTAATCCTTGATTTCTTTCCTAAGACAAACATTTTTTTGGTTAAAAATTTGACATTAAATATATATTAATTATGTTTGGTAAGGTGGACACACCATTGGGGTAGGACACTGCAACTTCTTCAGCAACAGGCTATACAACTTCACAGGAAAAGGTGACGCAGACCCTTCTCTGAACTCAACCTATGCTTCTTTCTTGAAAACAAAATGCCGAAGTCTAGCAGATAACACAACAATAGTTCCAATGGACCCCTCGACCCCCTTGTCTTTCAACAACAATTACTACAAAATCCTCAAGTTGAAAGAAGGCCTTTTCCAATCAGATACTGCACTTCTCACTGACAAGGGCTCTAGCAGTATCGTCGATCAATTGCTAGACTCAGGCAAGTTCTTCACTGAATTTTCTCAATCCATGAAGAGGATGGGATCCATCCAAGTGCTTACTGGAAGTGCTGGAGAGATCAGGAAGAACTGTAGGGTGGTGAATTCTTGAGGGTGTTGCCTTTATATATGAAGAAAACATCTTCAAATTCAATATCTCTTTTGTTTTATGTGAGTTTACGTATTCTATCGTATCAAACGTTTAGCGATCTTCATCAATAATATGCTTGCTCAAGACTGGAATGTTGAGCTTGATCATGTCTTCCGAGAGGCCAATGTTAAGCTAGTTGTTTTCTTTCCTCCCTTTTGTAACCAAAAATATATTTATTCCTTTTACATATATATCATGTGAAATAAAGATGGTCATTTAATTTGTTTGATTTGATTTGTGTAACAAAATTATCTTATTTGAAGAGTAATTCAAGCTATTTTTTTAGCCAAAATGTTACTTTATCACGCTCTAATTATACTTTCATTTAAATATTGTGGGTGTAAAATCATATATATATATATATAAAAAAAAAAAAAAAAAATTTTTTTTTTTTTTTTTATTAAAAAAAAAAAAAAAAAAAAAAAAAAAAAAAAAAAAAAAATGGAAATTTTTTTTTTTTTTTTTTTTTCCTTATATATTATATATATATTCCTTTTTCCCTTTTTTTTATTTTAATTAAAGGGTGAAGTATATTTATTTTTTTTTTTTTTTTTTTTTTTTTTTTTTTTTTTTTTTTAAAAAAAAATTTAAAATATATTTTTTCTTTCAAACAAAACAAAAAAAAAATTATTTATATTTATATAAATATAAATACAAAAAGAAAAAAAAAAAAAAAAAAAATTATATTATTATATATTTTTTTATTATTTAAATTTAACACAACACACTTAGAACTCAATCACTCAACATCAATTGTGCACGTGCAATGGCAATCATCATAAAAAAAAATAAATTTAATTATTTTTTTATTTTTTTAAATTTAATATTTAATGAAAAAAAAAAAAAAAAAAAAAAAGTACTTTCTTCTTTAAAAAATATAAAATATAAAAAAAAATTAAAAAAAAAAAAAAAAAAAATAAAATATATATATATATATATATATATATATATATATATATATATATATATATATATATATATATATATATATATATTTAATATTTAATAATTTTTTTTTAATTTTTATTTTTTTTTTTTTAAATTTATTATATAAAATATATGATAATTTTTACTTTTTAAAATATATAAATTTTATATATTTATATTTTAAATATAAAAAATTGAATTTGAATAAAAATTTTTCATTAATTAGAAGCCTGTGCCAATGATACATCACAAAAAAGAATTAATTAATTAAACAACCTGACAATTATTATTATTATTATTATTTTATTTTAGTCTTCAAAATGAGAGATTGTGGTGTGGTCCTCTTAAGTACCTTCATCTTTCAGCAATTATTAGAAGCCTGTGCCAAATGAGACCTCGCGTCGGAATTTATTAATTAATTAATTTAACACCCTGGCAATTATTATTATTTTAATTTTAGTCTTCAAAATGAGAGATGGGTTTCTTTATTGCATTTGTAGAGGATTTTTCAAGATAAACCCTGATGTCTAATTATATGCTTATCTTGACAAATTATAAAGAAAGTTGTCTAAGTCGTCAGATTGAAGTCAATAATTAAGCCGACCAATTAATGAACAATAAAAGAGTAGAGAATTAGAGATAATTAAGAACCTCATTGTCAATTTTTGCATTTAATTTTTTCCTTTTTTTTCTCTTTTTTAATTATTTAGCCTTCATTTTCTCAAAAAATCTAGTTAATTTACATATTTTCTTATATAAAATATGGAGAGTTCAAATCCTAACAGCTCATTCCTCTTAAAAATTTTTGAAGTTTTATAAAAAAAAAAAAAAAAAGTATAATTCAATGAATAGATTTCAGTGATTAATTATTGGGTTCATTCATGTTAAAGTAGTTGACTTTCATCATTAATCTTCAATTATTTCTTCATGAAGATAACAAAATATATGTTTATATATATATTTTTATTGCCTATAGCTCCAAGAATCAAGGTGGATAATTATTGGCTGTTTCAGGTTAACTATATAAACGGTATTTTGGAGGATTCAGGTCAGCCAGAAGAACTTAAGTTTTTCCCATAGCATCTGATTCAATCTGGTTTCTGTTAGCAAAGATGAAGCCCAATAACTTCATTCTCCTATTCATTTCTCTCTTACTGCTCACTGCTTTCAAGGTTTCCAATGGAAAGGATCATGGCGACAAGGGTGGGAATCATGATCATAATAATAATGGTCAGAAACATGGTAATGGACATAAGGATGGAAAAATAAATAGTTGCCCTCAACTTGAAACAATTTCAAGGGACATTACATGGAGGAGAGTTGCAGCTAACCCTGCCTTGCCAGCCAAACTATTAAGGATGCATTTCCACGATTGTTTTGTGAGGGTATATATTTATACACAAAAACTTAATTACTTATATTTCATTCTCATTAATTTCAATTTGATTTTTCATCAAAATTGGTGCATGCAGGGATGTGATGCCTCAATACTGTTGGATTCAACTGGTGGCACAGAGGCTGAGAAAGAAGCAGTACCAAATCGATCGCTAGCAGGATTTGATGTCATCGATGAAATAAAAGCTAAATCAGAAGAAGAATGCCCTGGACTTGTCTCATGTGCTGATATCCTTGCCTTGGCTGCAAGAGATGCTGTCGCTTTCCAAGTAAGACAATCTAGTGAATGGAAGTGTAATGTAATGTAATGAAATATAAGACTAGGAGGATTAGAATTAAATTAACCAAATATATGTATACCCTTGTGACTAAATATGCAGTTTCCAAGACCTCTATGGCCTGTTTCATTTGGGAGGAAAGATGGTAGAGTTTCTTTGGCCTCTGAAGCCAATGCATCTTTACCATCCCCAGCAGCAAACTTCGCCACACTCCGACAACAATTTCAAAGCCATGGGCTAGACGTTGTTGATCTTGTTGCTTTGTCAGGTAATTTCCTTTCTTTCTTCTGTTTAAAACTCTCTCTTTCATACGCACGGAGCTGTATCAACCGAGTCCTGTATTGTTTCGCAGGGGCTCACACCATTGGACTAGGACACTGCACAGCATTTTCGGATAGGCTTTTCAATTTTACAGGGAAAGGAGACACAGATCCTTCACTTGATCCGGACTACGCAAATTTCTTGAAACAGAAATGCTCCAACCCTCCCAGTCCCACTACCACAGTAGAGATGGACCCTGGAAGCTCACTCTCCTTTGACAGCCATTACTTTGAAGTTCTATTCCAGAACAAGGGCCTATTTCAATCAGATGCTGCTTTGCTCACTGACCCAGAAGCAGCTCGACTAAGCAGGACTTTCCAAAATCCAGGGGCTTTCTTTGCTCGCTTTGCTCAGTCAATGGTGAAAATGGGTTCAATAGGAGTACTTAAGGGAGAACAAGGAGAGATTAGGAAGAACTGTCACGTCGTTAATTAATAAACAAGTGATGGTAAATGGTGATTTTCTTGTTCGTTAATTAGCAAGCAAAGCTAATTGATACAATACATAAATTACATTTAATTCAACAATTAAAAAAAATATATGTATTTAATATTAGCAAGAGAATCTTGCTAATTTATATGTAATAAAATGTCTGTATCTTTCCTATTTACAAATTTCTAAATTTGCATTATAAAAGTTAAAAAAAATTAATTTAAGTTTATCTAAATAAATGATATAAGAATTCTAGTAGATAAGATGAGATGACGGGGTCCTTTCTACCTTAATAAATGGTCTCAGGTTAAATTCTGAATATAGAACACTTTTAAAATTTAGAAGGGAGTACTTTATCTTCTTTTATAGGCTTATTCGACGCGAATATAGATTAGTCAGGCTAGTGAGCGTCAAATGCCGTGTGATTTTTTTTAAAAAAAAATCTTTAAAAAAAATTAAATGGTATAAGAAATTAAATAAATGTGAAGAATTAAGTAAAAAAATTGTTCAAGCAGAGAATTGCAATGCCCAAGCGAGTAACCTTTGGCTTTTAATCTACGCTATTTATGTTTGATTAAAATTTTTTTTTTTAAGGTCAAACGACGGTGGATTTATTTTCTGTTCCTCACAACTTCCATGACGTTTATTTTTTCAGTTCGATCAAAATTAAAGTAAATTCAAAATTTGAGTTTTAGACTCCATTTGTTCTGAGGAATATTTTCTTGTGATCGGAGCATTTAAAAAAGAAAATATTTTTTAGATCTTGATAATCTTATTAAAATGTGAAATCACTTATATAAGAATAATATAAACACACTTATTAATTTAATGTTGTAATTAAATAATTAAAAATATTTTCATGAAAAATATTTTTATATATAAATTATTTTTCATAAAACAAATGAAATATTAGTCAATATATAAAATGAAAATCAAAGCTCCTTTTGTTTCTTAGAAAATTTTTTTTAAAAAAACATTTTTCATATTTTCTGATATTTAGAACATTCAAGAATGTTGATTAACGAAAAAATATTTTTCTAATCAAAGTGAAAACTAAATTATTTTTAAAAAAGATAACTTTTATTTTTTAAAAGAGTAAGTCATTTTTTATTTTTTAAATTTTAATAATTTTATTAAAATATAAACATACTTATATATACATAAAATAAACATACATTATTAATTTAACATTATAACTAAATAATAAAAAATATTTTAAAAAAAATATTTTTTAAAAAATACTTTTTATGTAAAATATTTTTTTTAAAAATACTTTTTATATAAAATATTTTCCATATACAAATTATTTTTCCTGAAATAAACGGAGTCCAAATTAATATAATTTTTCTTTAAAAAAAATTATATTCATGCTTGTCGAATATGTTCAAAGTCAAAATTACCACAAATGAAGGCACCGCGTGCCAACTTTGTTACAGTTAGGACGCTTAAAAACCTATCAAATTCAACTTCGTTTGTATTTGTTGATCCAATCCAATTTTAAATGCCATTGCAGTCACCAGATCGAAGAGAACTAACCCGGCCGCCTCCCTGTCACTTGAATATCAAGCCATCACCATCTTTGACAATTATATTCACGCTATATATCCTCTCATTGCTTGTCCACAGATTAAGTTTCATCTCCAGGTTGTGTATATGGTTTACGCACTATCTTGTAAAAATTGAACCATACCAACAACATTGCTTTCTTGCTAGTTACTATCTGATCCCTGGATAAATACTCGTAAATTACTTCTTCATTAATCAATCGGTGGCTCTAATGATTATTAATTCAACACCCCAAGACTTTTAAGTAGTTGATGAAATGGACAAGTTGACAAACCATGAATCTGAGATAGTTTATGGACAAGTTGGTGTATTTTTTTTATTCTTCAATTATCGAGCAAGTCTTGGGGTTGCCTATAAAACCAAAAGCTTGTGAGCTTTTTTCATTCTCATTCTACAGCAAAACTGAAAATATTTTGCATTCTGTTGTTTGTTTCTCTTTTTAACTTATTCTTGAACTAGAGCGAAAGAAACGATGGGTAGAGATGGCGTACTCATTATACTATCACTTCTTGTTTTTGGAGCTGTCACGGTGTGTAATGCTGATGGGTTGGGGCAGCATTTCTACCGCACAAGTTGCCCACAAGCTGAGCTGACGGTGAGGACAATCACAAGAAATAGGGCTCAAAGTAACTCCGCTCTGGCTGCTAAACTCTTAAGGATGCACTTTCATGACTGTTTTGTTAGGGTATGCCTTGTATATCTCCTCATGCACGAAGTTGCATATATATTAACCTCTTTTTTTTTTTCTTTTTCAAGGCAATTTATGAATCAAACACTCAATTATTATACATTTTAAGAGTCTAATTATGATTTTACGTGTTAGGGATGCGATGCATCGATACTGTTAGATGCAGTTGGAACCACTGAAGCTGAAAAAGATGCAATTCCAAATGGATCATTGTCAGGTTATGATGTGATTGATGAAATTAAAACTGAACTCGAGCAAATTTGCCCTGGAATAGTTTCATGTGCAGACATTCTTGCCTTGGCTGCTCGTGATGCTGTTTCCTTACCGGTAATATATAGTTTTGTCATAATATATATATAATCAATTACTAATAATCATATATATTCAAGAGATGGTCTGTCGAAATTAAATTAAATATTAGTTTTAATAAATATTTTTTATCTTGATACAATTTTGGACATTTAATAAAAAAAAATTACTCTATTGATCGGCAGTTTAATAGGCCTTTATGGGAAGTCTTAACTGGAAGAAGAGATGGCAATGTTTCTCTCGCATCTGATATCGATACAAACCTGCCCTCCCCCTTCTCAGACTTCACCACTCTTTTGCAACTATTTACCAACAAGGGTCTTGATCTTAATGATCTTGTGGTTCTATCAGGTATAAATTTCATCAATATTTAATGGATGGAGAACGTTTCAAACTCCAAATCTCGTAATGCCCACAAGAAATTTTGAGTGTTACTAATTTCATTGAATTATATTTACACTGGAGCAGGTGGACACACAATAGGAGTTGCTCACTGTGCTACTTTCTCAAACAGGCTGTATAACTTCAATGGTACTAATGGAAGTGATCCTTCCTTAGATCCACAATATGCAGAATTCTTGAAAACCCAATGCCCTAATCTAGTCGATCCAGCAACAACTGTGGAGATGGATCCTCAAAGCTCACTAATATTTGATAATAATTACTTCAAAATCCTTCTCCAAAACGAAGGTCTTTTCCAGTCTGATGCTGCACTGCTCCAAAATGAACAATCGGCCGGGATAGTCAGACGGCTGATGATATCCAATGCCTTCTTCGCCAAGTTTGCCATCTCAATGAAGAAAATGGGAGCCATTGAAGTGCTTACAGGAGCTGCTGGACAGATTAGGAAGAATTGCCATGTAGTAAATCCTCAAGGATAAAATAATAATACAAAAAAGAAATTCAACTATAATAAACAATGATGAATTGTATTTTACTGTTAATTAATCATTTTTTATTAATGAATTAATGAAATGAAAATGTTGAATTTTATTATTTTTATCCATATCTCTCGTTCGACCTATCAATCCAATCTTTTTTTTTTTTTTCATGAAATATCTTCTCTTGCGTATTGATTTAAAAAGAAGAGGAAAATTAAAACACAAACGAACAGTTAACTTTTTATGCCTGTTTAGTATTATGTTTAGATGTTCAATACAATTTTTTGAATAAAAATATTATTTTAAATGTTATTAAAAAATTAATTTAAAAATAATTATTTTATTATTTTAATATTTTTATAATTAAAATTTATTAAATTTAATTTTAAATTATTTTTTAATATTTTTTAATTAATATATTTAAAAAAATAATTTCCTTATAGTAATGCCAAATAATCCCTCTGTCCGACTGTTGACAGGAATTATGGGCAATATTCTTTGTTCAACCAGTGCATGTATTAATTAATTCTCGTTCAACTTGACTCTTGAGCCTGACAGTATTAGAAAATATATATATATATATATATATATATATATATATATATATATATATATATATATATATATATATATATATAAAATAGGTAATAATGGTGGAACTCAAAGTCTCCATGTACTGTAATGCACGTGATAGACCATAGCCAAAACAATATTTTAATATTTGATTTTGGGATTTTCCTTTAGTATTTATTTTCAAGTCAATTTTTGCACATTAATATTAAGTCTTCTCCTCAAATGATTTTAATGGCAGTGCTCTCTTATATTAAATATATTCAAAATAAATAATTTTAAAATACTTTCACAACAAAATTTATAAAAAAAAAGACATACGCTTTATTTTTTTTCCATAATATTTGCATTTAATTTATGTCATAGCCTCATCTTGTTCAAACAAGGAATAATTATGTAGTTTATTAAAAAGGGATAATTATAAAAAAAATCTAAACTTTTTAATTTTATAATTCTACCTTAAATTTTAAAAATTATCAATTTCCCTAATCTCCTACTAAAAAAATAATTAAAAATTTTAATTATAGATATGATCTCACTTGAATAAATTAAAAAAATAAAAAAATTGCTAAAAAATTTGAGAAATCCTCATCAGTGTTATTAAATTTGAATGGCACTGAGCTGGTGTTCTACATGGCATGCCGTTACCCCTTTTAACAGTGCAAAAAATGATAAGAATGCAATTGTAACTCATTTCAAAGTTTAGGATTTAATAGGTAATTTTCAAATTTTTTGAATTTTTTTATAATTATCCTTTTAAAAAATAATAATTATCAAACCAAGTTATCAGACCGACTTTTTTTTTTTTTTTTTTCCCCTTTTATCATCACCTTCAACTTCACCTTTTCCTTTTATTGCTGTTTGGTGGGGTAAGGGATCAAAGAGAAATTCTAAGGTTGAAAGTGGCTTTAGGAATCTTTTGTCCTGCTCTCTTAGAGAATTTCAGCTTGATTGGACAACAAAAGCTTAGCCACTTGATAAATATGCTACAAATTGGAGCACGTTGCTTCAGTCCCTCGTCCATATCCAACTTTCATCCTTGAATGGGACTTTTAAGAAGGAAAGAAACAAAGTGGCTCTCATCTCTGCTTAAATTCATGCTTGCTTTAATGTACCAACTACCGACTCTTGAATTAATATGTGCCTGTTTTATGGTTGACTTCCTACTTTGAGGAAAAGGATATGAACCCATCTCTAAGGACCTAACCAAATGACAAATTGCACAAATCAAACCCAATATTATTGGATTTCACAGTAGAACTTGCTCTATTAGTGGACATAGTATCAAAGCAGATCCTTATAATTCAACATCCTTTTCCAGTCCTTTTGTGTTGGCACTTAGGCATAATCCCACATATGGCTATAAAGGTACATTTTTGCAGCACCGCCCCAACTTTATTTTTGTGGATTGAAAGATTCATAATGGAAGGATCCAAAAAGCTTGTATTTGCATAACTCTATAGCTAAAGTTGATATGACCTGTTCCCCTACAAGCATTACACTGGGTTGGCCACTCTTATCAGATTTATAACAGCAAAGTTCAAGTTCTGAGGAAGGTAATTAAGTTCCCCTTTTCCTATTCAAGTATAGAGTAAGGGAAATTTGGCCTTTCTCTCTCTTATTCGTTCATTAATATAATTCAAATAGGCACAAGTGGATAAAAATGAATGGAATTGTAAGTGTTGGAAAGCATACCCATTTGTGGATACATATATATCATATTAAAAGCTCCAAGAACTTTTATGTTTAGGAACCAATGATTCTGGAGTTTTTAAAAAAAAAAAAATTGAAATTTTTATTAATTCTAACTGAAGTTGGTGCT
The DNA here is from genome assembly GCF_030052815.1 of Hevea brasiliensis. NCBI lineage: Eukaryota > Viridiplantae > Streptophyta > Magnoliopsida > Malpighiales > Euphorbiaceae > Hevea > Hevea brasiliensis. Next base: position 74,315,343 of record NC_079507.1, on the reverse strand, counting down.
GTTACATGATGCTGTACTGATTCTAAAATTACATTTTATACATAAATAGAAGATGACAACAAATGTTGCAGTTATTCTATTTTACAATGTTATAAAGTGCAAAACTGGTATGTTTCCACTTTCTCTATGATGACAATATCTGCAGAGCTTCCCTTTTATTTCCGAGTATGTTGAATAGTGCTGCTGCAATGTGAGATGGTGTTAGACCTGCCTGCACCAACTGGTCAGCTGGCGATCCATGGTCGATATACCTATCAGGAAGAACAAGTGGTCGCCACTGCCATAGAGTTTTTTACCAAACAGTAAGTAGAAATACATATGCAGTTTGAAATTTAAAACAAATAAATTTAGAGAGAATCATTATAAGAAAAATATTTATGTATTCATAAGTAAAATGCTTACTGTTGAACTTGAAAATGGCATTCAACAAACAAAAACTGTTAAGTAAATTTTAAGGGATTTAGTTATTTGGAGTTTCAATTTCAATGCCATGATAATAACCAATTGCTTAAATGGTATGTGGAAAAGTCATTTAGATCAGTACCTTCAGTTTGCCATCAAGAAGACCATCAAGGGCCAGAAAATGGGCAACATGAGATCCAAAGCCCCCAATTGATCCTTCTTCAACCGTTATCAAAACTTCATGTGATTTTGCTAGGCTTCGAATGAGGGCGTGATCTAAAGGTTTACAGAATCTAGCATCAGCTACTGTTACACGAAAGCCGTGGGGTTCCACTAAAGAGGCAGCAGCCAAACATCTCTGAACTGCCGTCCCATAACCCAAGAGTGCCACTCTTTCCCCTTCAATCAATATCCTGCCTTTTCCAACCTATGAGAAATTTATTAAAGTTAAATTGTTAATTGGTTTTGAAATTTTCCTCCACTAGAATGACAAATAATAAAGACTTGGTTGGACTTACCTTAAGAGGAATGCCTTTGTTTCCTGGTGGCAGCTGAACACCAACACCATTACCTCTTGGGTATCGGAAACAGCTAGGACGATCATCTATGACAGCAGCAGTGGCAACCATGTGAAAAAGTTCTGCCTCATCAGAAGGAGCCATCACCACCATGTTAGGGAGGCATGCCATAAAAGTGACATCAAATGCTCCACAATGTGTGGGACCATCTGCTCCAACCAGCCCAGCTCTGTCCATTGCAAATCTTACAGGCAGTTTCTGCAAATCCACATCATGTACTACCTGTGGTATTCATGCAGAAAATGCTATTAATAGAACTTAAGTAGACGACTGACCCAATATACTAATTTAATACCTTTTATGATTAGGAATGGTATTGAAGCAAATGAACAAAAAGTAAGAATATTTATTGACTTGCCTGGTCATAAGCCCTCTGCATGAAAGATGAGTAGATTGCACAAAAAGGTTTAATGCCTTCACAGGCTAATCCTGCAGCAAATGTAACTGCATGCTGTTCTGCTATTCCAACATCAAAGCATCTTGTTGGGAAATGGCGAAGGAAGTGATTTAAGCCTGTTCCACCTCCCATTGCAGCATGAATTGCAACAATATCCTTGTCTGCTTCTGCTTCTGCAATCAAAGCCTCTGCAAAGTATGTTGTATAAGACTGTGTGCTAGCACTGGCCTTGAATTGCTTTCCAGTTGCAGGATCAAACTTGGTCACACCTGCAAAATGAAAACCAGTTACTTCTTTCTAATAATAAAAGTTCAGATGAAATTTCTATAAATCCACGACATAATTTTTTTCCAAGGCACTAGTGGCTAGCCAATATTATTATTTTTTTTTTCAAAATAAACATAATCACAATATAGCCACTCAAATTTTGCATGCTTTTTATTTTCTCTACAAATGTTATCAGTTCTAATTACCGTGGTACTTATCTGCAGCTTTCTCAGCATATGGATATCCCCGACCTTTCTCAGTGACAACGTGGATCAAGACTGGACCAGTTGTTTTAGTACTCTTAACCTCTTTGAGAATAGCTATAAGATCATCTATGTTGTGGCCATCAACAGGACCAATATAATATAATCCAAGCTCTTCAAAGAGGGTTGATCCAGAACCACTGATCATCCCACGAGCATATTCATCAACCTTTGCTGCCCATTCATGCATGGGTCCACCAATCTGCTTTGTAACACCCTGCAATAATTTCAGTTACAACAATATCAGTTTCCAGATTTAGGTAGTTTATCAAATAAAACCCTCTGTCTCCTTTGTATATTTACCTTAGCAACCTCTCTTAGTTCCCTGAGAGGCCTATTTGATTGCAACCTACTAAGAGCACTGCTCAAAGCTCCCACTGGTGGTATGGGTCCATCAAGAGTAGCAGTCGGTAAAGAAACTTGTTTGTTGTCATTAAGAATAACAATCATATCAGAGTCAAGATACCCTGCATTGTTCATAGCTTCATAAGCTTGTCCTGCTGTCATGGCACCATCACCTATAACAGCAACTACGTTGTTCTTTTTTCCTTTTAAATCTCTCCCAACTGCCATCCCTGTCCACCAAAAGCACCCAAAGTTTATACCCTGAAAGATATATTGGACCTAAAAAGGGAAAGGGGAGAAGATTGTTAAGGTTTGAACCCCTAACTTCCTTCAATAAGGTGGATTCCCCACCGGTCAACTACTAGACCAGTAGCATGCAAGCTCGATTCTTTCATTTCAGTTGAAAATAAAAATTATGGTTATCAATTAGAATAAGTATGGATCAAAGGCCCCTACCAAATATTATGTCTTATTAAATGATAGGTAGCTGTACTAGTCTGCCAACATAGGGAAGCTAATATAAGCTAACCAAATAGAAAATTACATTAGCAATCCACTTTTAGGTCATTTTGAATAATTACATAACTTTATCACAAAAACAATCCACACAAGGAATTATTAAAATAGCTAGTTTTTCTATAACCAATCAAATAGTTTGGGAATAACAGTTAGTTGAGTTGAGTTGATAAACACTCCATAGTCTCCAAGAATAAAATGCATAGCAGGCTTTGAGCTCTGAAAATAGTCCAATTTCTTCTTTTTTGTGGAAAAAATAGTTAGAATTTCATGATGTTTGGAGTATTACCCAAGCCTGCAGAAATAGTGGTAGAGCTATGACCAGTCCCAAAGCAATCATATTCACTCTCTGATCGCTTCGTGAAACCAGAAAGTCCATTTGTCTGTCTGATTGTGTACATCTTTTCTCTTCTCCCAGTCAGGATTTTGTGAGGGTAGGACTGCAAACCAGTAGTGGAAGATTCAAATTCTGAACAGTTTATCATAGTACTATGACTACAGTAATAAATTTCCATTCATTAGCAATGACAAAAAGGAGAAATAAACCAAATAAGATTTAGAGCAGATACCTGATGGCCAACATCCCACAGTATCTTGTCTCGAGGAGCACTGAAAACATAGTGAAGAGCCACAGTGAGCTCAACAACACCAAGGCTTGATCCTAAGTGACCCCCAGTTCTAGAAACATTGAAAATAACATCGGACCGCAGCTCGTCTGCTAGTTGCTTTAGTTCCTGTATTGATAAATATTCATATACAAATTCTGTATGATGATATAAGAAGTCTTTTTTTGTTCGTTCTTGAATATGGTCTTAGTTATATACCTTGATTGATAGATTTTTCATATGAATTGGATAGTTTGTGGTATCCAAGAGAGGTGTTGGTGGTCTCTGAGAGTGATATTCTCCTCTCTCTGACAGTGATGCACAAATCCCACCCGGCCCTTTCTTGCTCTTTGCCTAAACAGAACAAAACAGCCGTTTCTTTCAATGGTTCTTTTTTTTTTTCCCGCTTGAAAAAAATAACTGAAATTTCATACAGAAACCAAAGGAGGAAAAAACAAAGAAGAAGAAAAATATAAAAATAATTAATTAAAAAAAAATCTTGGTGGGCTCTTCCACACCCGTTAAACACGATTAAAATAACAGAAATTTTGACAACATGAACAAGAGCCAGCACTGTTTAACTCAATTCTGCAACATGGGTATTATCACGTAAAGAGCATTTAAACATATTAAACCTGATTGAGTCTGCGAAGAGACTGGGCCAACAGATCTGTTCTCCATAAGGAACGAGAAGGGACATAACCGTACTTTTGAAGATCTGAGATTGTGGCCTTATCTATATGAGCAGGAAATGAACACGCAGAGAGAGCCATCACAGATAGAGAACCAACAGAAGCAAGCAAGCAACAAAAAGAGTTCAAAAACAGTTCGAAATTGTGAATAGAGATAAAAAGAAGAGGAAGAAGAACCCAGAAACAAAAACACAATGGAGATTGTGATTATGGGTCCGAATGCACCACTATTGAGGAGGTGATTCAGTATTAAAATCAGCTTGTGGTGGCCAACAAAGAAGATGTCGAGAGGGGTTTTAGGAGCGGGACCAAGGTGGAACATTTTAACTCTGGCTTTCATATTTATAGTCTTAGCTATGGCAAGAAGCAGAACAAAGTGTTTCAAGACAGAGCCAGAGTAGCTGGTCTGGTTAACTCCCATTGGACCACGTCGTCAGAAATCACAAATGGATGGAGAGAATAGCGGTCCATGAATTTAATATAAATATTTAAAATTTATATATTTAATTATATAATATTTTGTTATGTCCGTGTATTTTACGTTCAAATAGAAGAAAAAAAACCTCGTAAGGAGTAAGCCGATGTATGTACCTGAGTTATGGTCCGTGTAAGTGGGCGAGCACGTGTGTAGTACTTATATTAAATAAAAGATCTTAATAAATTTATTATGATTTTATTAAAATATCATATTTAGTATCTAAGTAATTTGTGTACATATTTTATTTTTAAACAAAAAAAATTATATAATGTCTTAAATTTATGTTATAATTAATTTAAATACGAAAAATTTTATAATAATATATTTTTTCTTTCAATGGAAAATGCGGGGTATTCTTCAATATGGAAAAAAATATATATATATATATATATATATTTATTTTCTTTATTCTTATTTGAGAATGAAAAAAAATAATGAGAAGAAGGGAAAAATAATTATTTTTCTTATTTGAAAAAAAATAAGAGAAGATAGAAAATAATATAATTTTTTTTAAATTAATTATTTTATTCCTAATTTTATAAATTATTTAAAAATTAAAATGAGTAAATAACTGTATATATAGATAATTTTCTTCAATGAAGTATACTTTTTTTTCTTAATTAATTTATTTTCTCTTCAAATTAGAGAGAATAACAAGTGAAAAATAAATACTATTTTTCTTTCCCTGGTTAATTTCCTTCCATTTTGAATCAAAGAAAAATAATAATTTCACTATATTTTTCATCATCTATTTTCTTTCCTCTCCCCTTACTACATATTAAAAAAAAAAAAGCTTAAATAAATAATGGGTAGTTATAAAAAAAAATTAGATGATTACCCCTCGATAAATATCTTGTTTTCTATTTTTTTTCTCTTAACTTTAATTTATTATTAAAATCCTTAAATTTTAATTTTATTTCACAATAAATCTCTTTGACTTGAAATAGCATATTTCTATATTAAAAAATTTATATAAGCTACAAACATCTATAAATAAAATTTCAGCACTTTTTTGTGGAGGTAAATCTTTCGGCACTTTTTAGTTTAAATGGCTGATTTTTTTGAGTGAAAGAAAATGAGGTAAAGAGGTAATTAATTTTTTTTTTTTAATTTAGAACTATAGCATGATAGAAAGATTTTTGTGAAAATAAAATTAAAGTTTAAAAATTTTTTAATAACAAATGAAAGTCAAGGGACTGAAATGAAAAATTAATAAAATTTAAGGATTAATTGTAAAATTACCCAAAAAAAATTACACGCCCGTTTTTAAGTAAATTCTGAAGTCAAGTTTGTAATAAGATAGTAGCCGTGGTTTCGTACTTTTTTTTTTTTTTTAACACAATTAATATTTATCGTGTGGTATTTAATTATTTAATTAAAAATAATTGTTGTCTTATTTAACATGACAAGCAGCTCTTTGTCCATGCAACCCAATGCCAAGAGAGGATAGCAACGGTGAAACTGCAAATCGTATCGTAGACATACAATACATATCATGTGCCCGACATCAGATATGGTGACTGTTGATAATAGCTACCTTATGAAGACAGAAAACAGTTGTATAATAACTTACACGTACATTGATGCCTTTGAATTACAGTTTCCTCCTCCTGCCTGCTGGTACGATCGTCAATTCTTCCATATTGAAACCTGCACAATCTGTTGCTCTTGCCACAAGCTTTTCTAACAGAAATTTTGCGGGATCACCAGCGGGGTTGCGCAAGATATAAGAATGGACAAGATTTACTGCCTCATCATTGCTGAAGAAATAAAATAATCCATCACTCTCAACTATGATAAAGTGATCAGATTTTGATATTTTATGCACATTCATTGATGGTTGGGTAGAAATATAGGGAGGGCTTATGAGATTACGAACTGGAAGAATACCCATCAAAGCATCATTTAGCTTTTTCTTTTTCAAGTGACCAACTCCAAAAGTTCAAGTGACCTTAAATTTTTCTTTCACTTGTCCAAAAGTAATTGTTGCAGGGTCATCAGGATGGTCATAAATAGCATGGTTCTTTCAAGTTCATTGTCAACAGTGTGGCAATCACTAAGCTGGACAGCTTTTAATTGTTTATGCCTATTTTCACCACTAGATGCACAGCTATAACAATGGTTTCTACTCTGGTTTGCGTTATGTGGCGTTCGGGTTTGTGAAAGGAGAGGAAGGAGAGAAAGAGAAGGAGGAGAGAGTGAATTTGAGAGATTAAAATTTTTTTTTTAAAATAAATTAATTTTTATTTACTATTTTTAAAAAATAAAAGAAAACTAATTTTTTTAACTTATCATTATTTATTATTATTCTCAATATATTTATCTTTTTTTAATAATTTTTTATATTTCAATAATATTATATAAATATTATAGTAAATTATTAATATTATTTTTTTCTAAAAATAATGTTATCCGATAATTTCCTTAATATTTACCCTAATTAACTATCGAAATGGGACATATCCCGATAAATGAATTGATTAGTAATGGTAGTTATTTATTTGTTTTTTAATTTTCTCATCTTATGTTTAAGAAAGAAAAATAAAAGAGATCAATAAATTTTAATTTGGTAGTGTTGAAATCACCTCTAAATTTGTGAGGTTGACTATTTAACTTAAATAAAAATTAAATGCAAAAATAAAATAGAGAGAAAAATACTTTTCGTGTGGAAAATAAGTAATTATGATAAGCATGGTTGTTAGGTGAACGATCACTGCAGAGCTAGGCAACTTGCGAGGTGCATTCGGATCATTTACCCAATATTTATAAAAAACAATAATAATAATAATAATAATAATAAAAGTTAAGGCTTTGTTTATTTTATAAAAAATAATTTATATATAAAAAATAAAAATTATATTTTATAAAAATATTTTTTTTATTTAATTATAATATTAAATTAATGATATATATATATATAATATTTTCACATTTTGATAAAATTATTAAAATTTAAAAAATAAAAAATAATTAAAAAAATTATTTTCATTAAAAATAATTTAATTTTTTATTTAAAAAAATTTATTTTCATTGAAAATAATTTAATTTTTTCTTTAATAAAAAAATATTTTCTATTAGTTTGTTTTTTTTAAGTGTCCAAACATTAGAAAATGTATAAAATATTTTTCATTAAACAAATATAGCATCACAGAAGATAATTTATATAAATTATTTTTTTTATAAAAATATGAAAATATTTTATATGTTTATATTATTTATGTATAATTTATTTTTATATTTTAATAAAATTATTAAAGTTTAGAAAATAACTTTATCTTTTGAATAAAAAAATTATTTTTTTAAAAATAATTTTTCTAAGTATTCTAAACATTAAAAAATATATAAAAAATTTATAGAAAAATATTTTAGTTTTATTTATTTCATAAAAAATAAATTATATATGAAAAATATTTTTCATGTAAAATATCATGAAAATATTTTTATTATTTAGTTATAATATTAAATTAATAATTTACCATGTATGCATAAATATTTTTATAAAATTATTAAATTATAAAAAATAAAAAATAATTTTACTTTTTCTTTTATTAGTAAAATATTTTTCATTGATTTAATTTTTTTAAACGTCTTAAATGTTAAAAAATATAAAAAAATTATTTTTTAAAAAATTATTTCTACTAAACAAGTGGAGCTAAAGTCTTAAATTTATGAAAATGATATGCACGAATATTCTTAGTGCTCTCAATAATTTGTGAAAGTTTGGGGGAGAGGGTGGGGATGCGAACCAGCCGGCTGGGGAAAGCAGAAATTTCAATGTACGTTTCTTGACAAGTTGCTCAATTCGCGATCATGTCCTTTCTGTTGTGTGGATACATATGCAGCTTACAGGAAAATTTTGATGTCTATTCTAGTACTGCATCAGCATTAATACCCATCAACCAGAAACTAACTATCATGATTCACGCATGCAGAAAATGAAACCTGGCAAACGTGAAAAATGCAGCATCCTCTTCATCTGTGACATTAGATTCTGGAACAAGCACTTCACCATCATTGTTGGCGTTCCAATATTTTGTGGCCAGATGCAGGAATTTGCACAAGAGCATCAGCTAGCTACATGTCATCAATGGAGAGGGGACTGTTATGGATGCACGGATCCATAACTGCAAGTATGTAACACAGGAACCTCCAAGTCAAAAAATGCAAAGATCTACATGCCCATTATCACAATACAAAATAAAAACCCATTCGCAACCACGTCCAAAAAGTCTCCACTTCAGGTTAGGGACAATGCAATGTGTCCAAATGATTTGGGACATTTTTTCCTTTTAATATTTAGAAAGAATATGAAACTTTTTTCTCTCGACAAAGAAATTTTAAGGCTGAGATTCAAGAAATCCCAAGATTGATAATATAGAAACTCACAGGAATCATTCCATGATATTCAAGAACCACATCAGTGCAATATGGATCACGCTAAGCTGCTAACAATTAATGAAAAAAAGTGGTCAATTAAGAGTGGCTTGGTCGGTCTTTTTAGAGGCACTATTCAAATGGAGTGAGGGAACGGGTGAAGGGTAAGAAAAGATAAGGTGAGAAAAGGATAAAGAGAGATAATAAATATTTTTTATGCTTGAATAGAGGCAAAGAAAGACTAAATTTAAGTGATGTAAGAAATTAAATAATCATAACTCTCACTTCTCCTTCGTTATCGCTTATTACAAGAAAAATTACTCTCCTTCATTATCCCTACTTACAAGAAAATTAAAATTTAAGAGATAAAAAAGGTTGTGATTCTTACCCTCCATTAAGCCACCCATTAAGAGGAGCATGACTAAAAATTTTGGACTGGGCTAAATCATCAAACAGCATGAACAAGTTCTTATTCATCTCTACTTAATTTCAAAATTGTCCATAGAAGCAGTATATTGATCCAAAATAAAGTAATAACAACAAAGATCGATCACATATGCTTCCACCTCATTTCATTTTGGCCTCTGTGAACAGAACATGGCGATTCACCCTAGGGTCATACTTGCGAAACTCGAGCTTCTCAGCAATTTTCTTAGAACTCTTTCTCTTCACATAGAAGAATCCAGTCCCAGCAGCTGAAACAAGCCGGATGAACATGAATGTCTTCTTCTTCTTGTCGCCCATTCCTAATTGCAGACACAACACATAGCCATCAAAACAGTATAAACACATGTGTCAAAGAAAGAAAACATTTTTTTTTCTTACAGTCAGAAACAATAGATCACAGACAAGCATATGCATAATCCAAATCCATTGTAGACAATATATAACAAATGCTCTCATCTCTAACCTAAAACTTTGCCAACCGGCACAGATGCTCTCATCTCTAACCTAAAACCTTGCCAACCGGCACAGGTCTTAAATCTTGAAAGAAAATATCAAAATAGTAAAGACAATAAATTTGCTAGACTAGACGGAATTTCAATTCCTGACATCATATAAACCACGTCTACAGCAACGAATCTCAGTTGGTCATTTTATCGAGCACCTTTTGAGCAACTTTCATGGGTCGAACCAGAATCAATTATGAAGGTCAAAACTCAAAGTTGCATATTGCCCTAATTATCACAAAAAAAAAAAAGGGTACCTAATCATAATAAGAAATAACGAATTGCAAGTTCTGCGAGTCTGCCAGAATCTGAAAACAAAACCTAATGTTATTTTAGCAGCAAGAGAATAAATTTAACCAGTGGAAACAAAGCAGAGAAAGCGAGAAAATTATCATCAATGAATCGATTCAGAAAGAAAAACTGAACTCAACTGCCAATCTTCTTCCAAACAGTCAAGAAAAAGGTACGCTATAGACCAGGAAATGCAATGTAAGAAAGATCACAGCAACGAGAACCCAAAACCCTAGAAGAAGTGAAGCGAGCCAAGGTGACAAATTTTTTATCATGTGAAATGACATAAGTGCCCTTGTTTAGGCGTATTCTCCTGAATAGGTGTTATCCTATTCCTCTACCCCTTAGCGCACACTAGGATTGTCCATTCCCTTTCCCTGATTTCCTAGCACCTGAACGATCTCGTTTCCTTTCTCTTCTCCATCACTCGAGAGGCTGTTTCTCCGTCTCTCAGTAGCGACGAGGAGGTACAGTTAATCTAGGAAAGGAAAAAAAGAGAAAAAATTTCTATCAATTTGATTTTATTTTTGAAACCTTTTATATTTTCTGTTTGTTTACTGATAAAATGGGGAAATGTTGAGAAGTCAATTAAATTTATGTTTTTTCCTCCATTAGAGTTTCTAGAATCGGTTAGAGATGGCGAGTGCGGTGGACGCTACGGGTAATCCGATCCCCACATCGGCGGTGTTGACGGCGTCATCAAAGCACATATCGACGAGATGCTTACAGGAAAATGTGGCTTTTCTCAAGTGCAAGAAGAAGGATGCGAACCCGGAGAAATGCCTTGATAAAGGCCAGGAAGTCACTCGCTGCGTCCTTGGCCTGTAAGCAATCTAATATTTTTGTGCTATTTTTTCCTTTTCTTTTTTCTTTCAGATTATGCAGCTCATTTTGCATTATTAATTGTTATACATTTTAATTATATGGTGTCTAAAGTAAATTTCAGTATTTCAAGAATTGAATGATTACTTTTCGATTGTTTTATAGATTTTTTTGTGCATTTCTGTTTGGCTGGCCTCAAGAAGTGTTGTACTGCAAGCTCAAATGAAAATCCTTTTTGTTAGATTGTGAAGTTTTCTTCTTTTCTTTCTGCTTTTTGGGTTCTATTCAGTTGCTGAAACTGTGGTGCGATTCCGACCAATAAGTAAAACCAGGTCTTTGATTCGTTCACTTGAGATTTTTTCTGCTTTAGGGGTGACTTAACAGTTAACATTCATTTTCTCTTATCTCTTGGTTTTCTTTTTCCAATTTGCCCATTCAGACATAAATGTCTTGTTCATGATTCTGATTTGATGAGTTGATTCTTATCTTAAAAAAGGTGTCAGCTTTTCAAGGTTGCTTTTATTTATACAGACATCACATAAGAATGATCACTTCATTTAACATTGACTATTTGGCTGGCTGATAATTGTTCCTGGAGCTAAAATTGCAGCTATTTGATTGTTTCTTTCAAATTAGTTTTTTTTCCCCTTAGAACATCAAAATTCACACATGATCATATATCTATTGATACATTGAATTTATTGTCATCATTACTGCAGTAGAGCAAACACATTGTTGTTAAATCTTAAATTTGAGCCATAGAATTCATGAGTTTTAAGTGTTTACCATTGATAACTTAAAGATTCCTAGTTTTGCAAAATCATACTTGACATTCCCTAAGATCATCAAATCGTTAAGTCATGTCTATGTAGTCTTTTTGCTTGCAGCATCTCTATTGGAAAAATGCTGCCATAATGAATTTAACATCCATTTTAATCTAGTTGTAGTGGCTGTGAGAAAGATAGCACTAAACAATATGCTCTCATAATCTAGACTATTGCTGGACTATTAATTATATAATATATTATGTAGTGACAAGGTTCAGCTGCCGCCTCACACTCACATCCTTGGACGTTGGACCTTAAATGATGTTTAACCTGATGGCCAAGTACCAACAATTTTGAATGTATGGATTTGATGAGCTTTTTGGGTTGCTGATTTTGGGATCCTCAGCGTAGTTACTCAAGGCAATCATATCAATTATTCATTTTCTTAAGGATTTAGAAACCTTAACATTCTGATAATTGAATTAACATTTAAAGCCAACTTGATAGAGTCTATGTTTAATAAGTCATAAGAACTAGAGTTTTTATTTGTAGCTTTTTGAAGTCCATGATCCACACTGTTTTAAGCAATACATCCAATTGATGAATTCCTCTCTTTTGGGTCCATCAGAATTTTTTATTGGCCTTCGACTGCACACACAGTAACATAAGTTTCTATGTCACATTAACCCTCCCCAATAACGCGCCCCTTCCAAATTCCAATGCAATGTGAACTTAATGCAAAATTAGGGACTTGTGAATTACACTTCATTCTTTCTTCATAAGTTACCTCCATGCATATGCTAGCAGGTTAAAACTACTTACAAATTGTATTTTCTCCACACTTTCTTATAAAGAGTGGGGGGAAATTCTCTCATCCCTAGTGTTTGTTTAGTATATTATCATTCTTGAATACCTTGGCCATTTATCCTGGCCATCCTGTGGAACAGCAGATACTCCGAACAGCATGCTTCTTCCTGTATATGTAGTTTGGTTGAACAATATTTCTGCATGAGAGTAGATACTCCAAATGTCATTCTGTTCCTGTATATGAAGTTGTTGAGCAATTTGTACTGCAAAGTTTTTTCCTTCTCCATTTTCTGGTTGTCTTTTATGTTTCCTTCGTAGTCTACAGTAAATTTACATGATTTATGGTTGTGATCATGTGCCAACTCCAACCAATTTAAGATTGAACTTTGGTTGGGTTGTAATGAGTTAAAATTCTAAATGCACATGTTAATCAACTATACATCTCAACTCAACTCAACTCAACCTTTATCCCAAGAATTTGGGGTCGGCTATATGGATTCTCTTTCTCTATTCTAAACGATTTTGGGTTAAATTCTCGGAAATGTGTAATGCAATCAACTATACATTTGTGAACTAAAAATTTTTTATATAATATTTCTATTAAATTAAGCTTGCACAGGAATCCAATAACTTTTTGCATCACACAAGGTCACAACCACACACATGCACAAAAGAATAGTTGCTTGCATTTTCTGAATTCGGAGATGTTTGGTGCTGCAGGATGAAAGATCTTCACCAGAGGTGCACAAAAGAGATGGATGCTTACGTTGGTTGCATGTATTACCATACAAATGAATTTGATTTGTGTCGCAAAGAGCAGCAAGCATTTGAGAAAGTATGCCCTTTGGAATGATTGGCAAACTGAACTTGTAAAGCCGTAATTGCAATAATTAGAGCAGTTTGCAATGAGCAAATACTGTTGTTGCATACATTTTTCTTGTGTCTTGAAATGAATCATCTCCCTTTTGTACGGCTTAGATCGTTCTTCGAAGATTGCTTCAAATCAAGAAAGATGGGACCTTGCCTCCATTTAAGCATAAGGATGTTGATTACATTATTTGCTTTTACAGTATTCAGTTTGAATTTATGGGTAAGTGGGCAAATGAATGTCTGGAGTACTAGAACTTTGTGACAGCGGGTGTACTAAGGTTAGGATTTGACTTGCCCTTAGCGAGCAAATTATAGAAAGATGTAGAAGATTATCTAAAAGATTCCGCAAGTGCATTTGTTTTCCATAAAAATCTTGAATTACGTGAGCCATGTTTATTCAGCAGCTAGTTCATGGAAAGTTTTATGCAAAACTCAGGACGAAAGTAAAATTTCTGAGGCCAGAGAATCGCAGAATTACTCAGTTGCACTCAGTCACAATTTCCCGTCTTTTGCAGGATAAATGAAGTTTTTTGTCTTGCTCGTGGCTGAAAGCAAATATCAAGATGAGTTTTCTCTGAATTGTCTTATAAAATATAAACTGTTAGATTTGAAACAGCGCTTGGACTTTTCCATCAAAAAAAAGGAACAGCACTTGGGGTTGAATCTGGATGCGCAATTCTGAGCTGGTTCAGTAATTATTTTAAATTTCAATAACTGTTTCTGAACTTATATAGTTATAACATTATAGTCATTTAACTTTAAAATATAACATAAAATTTTCTAAATTTTTAAATTTTGTATAATAAAATTTTTTTGACTTTAAATTACTGATTTTTCAGCTAGAAAATAACGTAAATAGCTTCCGCATAGTACTTAGTCAATATTTCTCTTTCCTCTCTCATATAAAGTGTAAAATTATTCTTTTTACACATGAAAAATTATTATGTCTATAAAGGAAAAAATGATTCAATTTATACATGGCTTGAGAAAGAAAAGAGAAATACTGACTAAGCTTCATGTTGAAACTGTTCAGGCCAGCATTCAAGTGAAAAATTGATAATTGAAAGTTAGAGAGATTTTACTATATAAAATTTAAAAATTGACGAGATTTTATGTTAAATTTTTAAATTGAGATATTATAATATTACAATTAAATAAATTCAGGAACTATTGTCAAAATTTATCCCTTCTATATAACACATGTTAATGTTATAGTTACTGGCGTTGTAACAAGTCTATAATTGTGAACATTAGCGAGCACACAGAACACTGAGGAGATTGAGTAACGTCTACTGCACCCACGTATGCAGCAGAAGATTGTACAGTTTAAATGACTAGAAAATCCTTTGATTTACAGTACCAAATCATGATTCTCAACATCCAAACGGGCAAGTAAGGCGCAACTTGAGCCTTAGATACAGCAAATTCCCATTTCACCGGTCAAACTAAAAGAGTAAATTAAGGAACACAAAAAGAGCTGCATCGTGATATCTGACTGATGCATGCATTTTAGATCATCATTTAGGTATAATTTTTGCACATAATTTACCCTTGTTCATAGCTATTATTATAGATATTAGTATATATTTAGTCAATTTTACAATTTTCACATTTTTTAGTCTAATTTTTAAAATTTATTTGTTTTGTAGGTTAAATTTGGAGAAATTTGATGTATTTTGATCAAAGTAGCCATTTGGAGGAGATTAGAGTTAAATTGCAAAAATTTTTGAAGTTGAGTAAAAAAATGGCCGAGAGCGACACAACCTGCAGCACAACCGATTTAGCTTATGTCGCAGGTTGTGTCGAATCGTCAGATATTCAGGCAGATTGTTGCACAACCTGCAGCACAACCGAATTAGCTTATGTCGCAGGTTGTGTCGATCGTCAGATATTCAGGCCGAGAGCTATACAACCCGCGACACAACCGATTCAGCTTATGTCGTTTTTACTGGAAATGGCTGACGTGGCATTTCCGTTACTCTGATTTTATACCTCACTTTCTCTGGAATCTTCCACCTTTTTACCCATTCTAGGGCAGTCCCCTCACCTATATAAAGTCCCCTTTATCATTTTCTTTCCATAAGAAGGAAGGGAGGCAATTTTGGCAAGAAAGAAAGGGAGAAAGAGGGATCACGTGAAGCCATCTTTTCCAGCAGCTGTAGGAGCTCGTTCTGCACTCATCCAGCAGCAGATTCTGCAGCACTCTTATGGGTTTTTCTATTCCTTAACTTAGATTTCCATTATTTCTTCATTTATACATTTGGGTTTGTCTTGAAACTATGATTAGTGAGTAGTTGTTTGAGATTCTAGAGATGGGTTTGTAAATATTGCTTTGTATTGTGGTTTTGAACTGATTTAGCTATTTAAATGAGTATTGTTACATTTTGATTTATTGCTTGTGAGCTTATTGCCTTGCTTGATGAATGGGCCCTCATTAAGTTAAGCTTTAATACTTAATAGATGGACTGAAAAGTGAATATTAGGGATAGATAATCTTGCAATAAACTTTATTTTCTTAGTGTTAGAGATAAGCTAAGAGGATTAAGGGGAATTTTCCAAAATCAATTAGAGCTTTAATTGGGTTTTTGTTAGGTTTGAAATACCGTGAAAACAGGGTTTGATTTAATGAAAACCAACTTTGAAATGCTTGAAAAAGGTTTCAAAAATTTAAGAATTGATTTCCCTCAAAATTGCAATTCTCATGTGTTTGGCTAAATTAGGGATAAATCACATGCAAACAATATTGAAAATCCAATCTCTAGAATCACTTTAATTTTTATTGAATTTAGATTTAATTCCTCCAAATTTCATAAATAGCAAATTTCAATTTAAATCTTGGTAATCTAGTTTAATTAATTTAGTTAATTGTTTGATTTAGTTTAAATTCCTCAAATACCAATTTTAATTTTTAGATTTCATTTTTAATATCTTTTAAATTTTGTCATTCTAATTAGCTTATACTTTTATTTCCAATTTAAGCACAATTTCCTGTGAGATCGATATCATTTTTAAAACTATACTACTGTGACCCGTGCACTTGCGGACACACCGTATCAAGTTTTTGGCGCCGTTGCCGGGGAATTGTTTGTTTTTAAGTTGGATTTTAATTATTTTAAGCTGATTAGAATTTTTATTTTCTTTTATTTTCACTATTGTTCCTTGTGTTTTTCAGGTACTTTTCTTGTTTATGAGACGATCGAAAAGTACAAGTGATACTGAATTGTTGTTCAATCCAGAAATTGAAAAATTCTGTCGAGCCAACAAAAAGGAATACAAGATAAGAAAAGAAGCAGAAAAAGAAGAACAACAAAGATTTGAGCAAGAGGAGACAATTGAAAATATGGAAAATCAAAATAGAGCTATTGGTAGAAATAATGGAGGAAATGAGCAAAATAGGCAGAATGAAGTTGTTAATCAAAATGATCCTCAGAGAAGATCCATGTTAGATTATGCTTTTCCTAGATGTGCAGATGTGAGAGATAACAGACCTATTATTGGAGCTAATCAATTTGAGTTAAAGACTGGTCTCATTCAAATGGTTCAGAATTCACAATTTGGAGGTAGTCCACTTGAAAATCCTCATTCTCATTTGAAGAAATTTTTGATGATATGTGGTACACAAAGGCAGCCTGGAGTTTCAGATGAAGTGATTCGGCTCACCTTATTTCCATTCTCTCTTCGGGATTCAGCATTGGAGTGGTATGACTCACTTCCACAAGCTACTATAGCTACTTGGGAACAGCTATCTCAAGCTTTTCTATCTCAAATTTTCCCACCTGGGAAGACCACTTATTTGAGGAATTTGATGGTAGCTTTTAAACCAAGGGACGATGAAACTTTGTATGAATCTTGGATGAGATTTAAGGAGCTTGAAAGGCAATGTCCTCATCATGAAATACCGAAATTGATGATTGTTCAGAATTTCTACACCAGAGTTACTCCAGCCATAAGAAACACAATTGATTCACAAGCAGGAGGAGATTTCATGAGAATGACAAGTGAAGAATGCTATGATTTATTAGAGAAGATTGCTCATAATACCCATTTGTGGGGAAATCCTAGAGCACTTGAGCCAAAGAAGGCTGGGATTTATGAAATTGACTCAGTTAGCTACATGAATGCAAGATTTGACCAGTTGACTCAGCTTTTTAGTGATTTTTGCACAAAGGCAACAACCTCAACTCCTACAACTATGCAACAAGTTGCCTTCACAGATGGAACCCAAAGTTGTGGAGTTGATTACTCTTCTTATGGTGATGATTATTTGCAAGAACAAGCTGCTTATGCAGGAGGTTATCAATAGAAACCTATGGGAAATTCTTACTCTAATGTGAACAACTCAACATGGAGACCACAAGCAACTTTTGCTCAACAAGGTCAAAGCTCAAATTATGCTCATAACCAACAGTATATGCAGCAAAATAGGCCTCAATTTCAGCCCACAAGGCAACCACAACCTGGATATCAAGCAAGAGCACAACAATCCCTTCCACCTCATGAACCGAAGCCAACCTTGGAAAGCATGATGGAAAAATTTTTTGCTGAACAAAGCAAGATGAATAGCAAATTGGAGGAAGAAATGCAACACATGAGACAAACCATGGATCAATTACAAGTCCACAACCGCATGTTGGAGACTCAATTGGCTCAACAAGCAAGCTCATCAGGAAGCAACTCCTATGGGAAACTACCTAGCCAACCACAAAACCCTCATGAACAATGTAAGGTTGTAACCTTGAGAAGTGGTAAGAAAGTTGGTCAAGAGAATGAAAACAAGAGAGAAGAAAAAGAGAGCACAAAAGAAGAAAATTCAATTGAGAGCAAGAAAAATGAAAAAGAAGAAGAAAGCAAAAATGAGCAAGATGAGGGAGAGAAACCAAACATCCCACCTGAACCTTACAAGCCCACCCTTCCCTACCCTCAAAGATTCATCAAGCATAAGCTAGACAAACAATTTGGCAAATTCCTTGAAGTGCTAAAGAAGTTGTATATCAATGTGCCATTCACTGAGGCACTATCCCAAATGCCAAGTTTTTGAAGGAGATTCTTTCCAACAAGAGAAGGCTAGAAGATTATGACACCATCAACTTGGGAGAGCAATGCAGTGCTATAATTCAGAAGAAGTTACCTCCCAAACTCAAAGATCCGGGTGTGTTTTCCATTCCTTGTCATATAGGTGATAATTGTGTGGCAAATGCCTTATGTGACCTTGGAGCTAGTGTCAGCCTAATGCCTCTTTCAATATATGAGAAGTTGAATATGGGAGAGTTGAAGTCCACAAACATGTATCTTTCATTGGCTGACCATTCAATTAAGTATCCAGAAGGCATTCTAGAAAATGTGCCTATCAAGGTTGAGAAATTCTACATTCCGGTGGACTTTGTCATTTTAGATATGGAAGAAGACACAAAAGTTCCTATCTTATTGGGAAGACCCTTTTTGGCAACAGCTGGTGTATTAATTGATGTAAAGGGTGAGAAATTGACACTTAGAGTGGGAGATGATCAAATGATATTCAACATCAATCCTGCCATGAAAAGGAAACATGAAGAAGTTGAGTCTTGTTTGCGGGTAGACATTATTGATGAGATTGTTCAAGAGCATTTCAGAAAAAGCTATCCACAAGACCCTCTTGAAAATTGCTTAGTCCATGGTGGGAGCATTGATGATGACAATCACAACATAGCTGCTTTTGCACAACACTTGGAGAGCTCTCCACCACATCCTGAAGCCACAATTTTTCAGCTTGAAGAAGTGCAAAATTTGGAGATTAAACCACCATCATTAAAGGTAGAGGATGCCCCAAAGGTAGATCTTAAACCTCTTCCTTCCAACCTCAGGTATGCTTTTCTTAGACCCAATGGAACATATCCTGTTATAATTAATGCATCTTTGACTGATATTGAGAATGAAAAATTGTTGAGAGTTTTGAGAGAATATAGAAGAGTTTTGGGTTATGCAATTGATGATATAAAGGGAATTAGTCCAACAGTTTGTATGCATAGGATTTTCCTAGAGCCAAATAGTAAACCTTCCATTGAACACCAAAGAAGATTAAATCCTACAATGAAGGATGTTGTGAAAAAGGAAATCCTAAAATTACTAGCTGCTGGAATTATTTACCCCATTTCTGACAGTGAGTGGGTGAGTCCTGTGCATGTTGTACCAAAAAAAGGTGGGGTGACAGTTGTTAAAAATGAGAATAATGAGTTGATACCCACTAGAACTGTTACAGGTTGGAGAATGTGCATAGACTATAGGAAGTTGAACAATGCTACAAGAAAAGACCATTTTCCCCTTCCTTTTATGGATCAAATGTTAGAGAGATTAGCCAAGCATTCATTCTTTTGTTATTTAGATGGATATTCTGGTTTCTTTCAAATTCTAATCCATCCTGATGACCAAGAAAAAACTACCTTTACCTGTCCCTATGGCACCTTTGCCTATCGAAGGATGCCATTTGGATTGTGTAATGCGCCTGGAACCTTTCAAAGGTGCATGATGGCCATTTTTTCTGATTTTATTGAAGAAATTATGGAGGTCTTCATGAATGACTTTTCAGTATATGGCACTAATTTTGATTCATGCTTGACTAATT
Source organism: Hevea brasiliensis (assembly GCF_030052815.1). Classification (NCBI taxonomy): domain Eukaryota; kingdom Viridiplantae; phylum Streptophyta; class Magnoliopsida; order Malpighiales; family Euphorbiaceae; genus Hevea; species Hevea brasiliensis. The sequence goes on along the minus strand of NC_079507.1, from coordinate 74,295,321 downwards.
TGTCTAAAATCTTGCAAAGATGTGTTGAAAATGATCTAGTGTTGAATTGGGAGAAATGCCACTTTATGGTCCAAGAGGGGATCATTTTAAGGCATCTGATCTCAAATAGGGGAATTGAAGTGGATAGAGCTAAAATAGAAATTATTGAAAAAATGCCCCCTCCAACCACTGTCAAAGGAGTGCGGAGTTTTCTTGGACATGCCGGGTTTTACCGGTGATTTATTCAGGATTTTTCTAAACTTGCTAAACCCTTAACAAATCTTTTGAATCATGATGTTAAATTTGATTTTAATCAAGATTGTATGGTTGCTTTTTGCAGGTTGAAAACGGCATTAACAACAGCTCCTATCATGAACCCCCGGATTGGACTTTGCCATTCGAAATCATGTGTGATGCAAGCGAGTTTGCTGTTGGAGCTGTCCTTGGCCAACGAAAAGATAGAAAACCTTATGCCATTTACTATGCAAGCCGAACCCTTGATGAATCTCAAGTCAATTATGCTACAACTGAAAAGGAGTTCCTTGCGGTAGTATTTGCACTCAATAAATTTCGTTCTTATTTGGTCAACTCAAAGGTAATAGTTTTCACTGATCATGCAGCAATAAGATATTTGATGAGCAAGAAAGAAGCTAAATCTAGGTTGATTAGATGGATTTTGTTACTTCAAGAATTTGATTTGGAAATAAGAGATAAAAAAGGTGTTGAGAATGTGGTGGCTGATCACCTTTCTAGGATAAAAACTGAAAATAAAGATGATGAAATTGTGCCAATTGATGAATTTTTTATGAATGAGCAGTTGTATGTGTTGAAATCTGCACTTCCATGGTTTGCTGATATTGTGAATTTCTTATCTTGTGGTGTCTTGCCACCTGATCTATCTTGGCAGCAAAAGAAAAGATTCTTGCATGATGTTAAATTTTATTCTTGGGAAGAACCTCTTTTGTTTAGGAGATGTAATGATGGAATAATTAGGAGATGTATACCAGAGGAAGAAATACATGATGTTATTTACCATTGTCATTCCTCTGAATATGGTGGTCATTTTAGTGTCTCAAAAACTGTTGAAAAAGTCTTGACATCAGGTTTCTACTGGCCTAATATGTTTAAACATGTGAGAGACCTTGTAAGCAAGTGTGATAGGTGCCAAAGGGTAGGCAACATTTCCAAGAGAGATGAGATGCCCCAACAGTCCATATTAGAAGTTGAATTGTTTGATGTGTGGGGAATTGATTTCATGGGGCCATTTCCATCTTCTTATGGGAATAAATATATCTTGGTAGGGGTGGACTATGTATCTAAATGGGTAGAAGCTATTGCTACACCTACCAATAATGCAAAAGTTGTGATGAAATTTCTGAAAAAATTTGTTTTAACTAGATTTGGTGCCCCACGTGCCATAATCAGTGATGGTGGTAGCCATTTTTGCAACCACCAATTTGAAAAATTGATGAGAAAGTATGGGGTAAAGCATAGGATTGCCACACCATATCACCCTCAAACAAATGGCCAAGTATAAATCACAAATAGAGAAATCAAGCAAATCTTGGAGAAAACTGTCAATAAGTCCAGAAAAGATTGGTCCCTTAAATTAGATGACACTCTTTGGGCATATAGAACAGCCTTTAAAACGCCCATAGGAACTACACCTTATAGGTTAGTTTTTGGGAAATCATGCCATTTGCCCGTAGAGTTAGAACATAAAGCTTATTGGGCCATTAGAGCAATCAATTTTGATTTACAAGCTGCTGGACACAAAAGACTTTTACAACTTGATGAGTTAGAAGAATTGAGACTTGATACTTATGAAAATGCTAGGATCTATAAAGAAAGAACTAAAAAATGGCATGATAAGCATATCAAGAAAAAGGACTTTAAAGAAGGAGATTTGGTTCTCTTATTCAATTCAAGGTTAAAATTTTTTCCAGGAAAATTAAAATCAAGGTGGTCAGGTCCATTCAAAATTGTGAAAGTTTTACCTCATGGTGCTGTGGAAATTTTTTGTGAAAAATCTGGTAATTTCAAGGTAAATGGGCAAAAGTTGAGGCACTATTCAGTTGGTGAGCCAATTGAGAAGATAGCAACTTGCTATCTCTCTCATTCTCTATAAAATCTTGAGTGAGTATGGTCAAGATAAAGACCTAAACTTAGCATTTTTTGGCATAACTCACAATTTTTCATTGATTCTCTATTTCTTTCATATATATATTTGTTTTAGTTTTTTTTTTTTTTATATACTCCTTATTCAGAGTTTAACATTGTTCTAATTTCCTTGTGCAGATGGGATGCAATGCATTGCAAGCAAATGAGCATAAAAATTTTATTTTAGTGTTAGCTTTAAATTTTTAGCTTTAAATTTTAGTTTCAAATTTGTTTACTTATAATTTTTATCTTTCTTTTGTTGAGTATTTGCTGGTGGATCTTGCTGGATTCATTGCCCTTTTTTTTAATTTTAAGAGAAAATTTTTCCAAACCTTGACATCTTGGTTTAAAAGGAAAATTATTTGAATTTGGATGTGTGAATTGGTGCTTTGAAAAATTATTTTTTATGAGTATTTGATGAACATGACAAATTGAACAATTAGAATTCATGTTATGAAGGTTTAATCATTTGAAATCTAATTTGTTTCAAATTTTTAGGTGCTATGAAATTTGGTCAAATTTGTGCAGCAGATTACATAACCTGCGACATAACCGGTTTTGCTTGTGTCACCGCTTATGTTCACTGGGCACATTTTTGGGCAGATTGTTACACAACCTGCGACATAACCGGTTTTGCTTGTGTCACCGCTTATGTTCGCTAGGCACATTTTTGGGCAAATTGTTACACAACTTCCGACATAACCGGTATCCTTTGTTCTAACTTGTGTCGCCTGTTTGTTTTGCAGGATAAAAACTTCCTTCACCAGAATGGGCCAGCAGCTACCCAAAGCCCTAAAAATCATACCCCATAAGCCCAAGCCCGAAACCAAACCTAAAACCCATAACCCATAGCCCAACTGACTAAACCCCATACCCCAAGCCCATAACCCGTAAACCCATAACCCTCCTTCTTCCTCTCGGCTTAGCCCCGACACTCCCCCCCTCTCTCTTCGCCGTAATCTTCATCCTCATCGTCACCTCCACAACCCCCTTCTAAACCACCATTTTCTTTCTTTCCTTTTCTACTTCTCTGCATTATCCTTCTTTTTCGATCAAGCCCCTCCATTTCACCATGCCCGACTCCCCACTATCTTTCGAAAACTCACCTCCCCACTCCCCACAGCCGCCGCAGCCCCAAACCACCCCACCCCTGAATGCCGACTCACCGGCGGCCCATTCTGGTGATGCACCGATCGCCACATACAAGAAGAAAAAGGCAAAGAGCATTAAGGCACACAAATCAACAGGCGGCGTCAAGAGGAAGCGATCGAACCGGCCACACAGCAACTCCCAGTTCCGCCCCCAATGTCTGCTGCACCTGCTGTCCGCCGTGGAATCCCGAAATCGGTGGTCAAGCGCCTCGGTACATCTAAAGGTAACTTTGCAATTCCTTCCTCTTTGCCTGCTACTCGACATTGGGTATTACCTACTACCGAAATGAAAAGAAACAAGGCAAGAGTCGAAGCTCGAAAAATGGTTCAAACTCGGTATTTGGATGTGTCTACACTTAAATCTTTGAAGATATATGATGAAATGCAGACTCTGTTAGATGCTTTAGGTTGGGTGCGATTTGCACATAAACAGGAACTGGTTTACCCCATTCTAGTGCAGGAATTTATGGCCTCCCTGTCCACTAGTGAGCATAAAAATGCCTTGGATAATGACTTGACAATCAATTTTAGATGCCTTGGTCAAGATAGGGTGCTGTCTATGGATAATTTTCACCATATATTCGGCTTTCCACCTGATGGTTTGTTCAAAATACCTACTAGCCAAAGGGACTATAATGGGTATGAATTTTGGCAGCAAATTGCACCTTCAGCAGGTACCTTCAAACCGAGGCATAGTAAGGCCTCCAAGATTGAGAATCATGCCTTGAGATTGCTTCAGAGATTAATTGCAAATACAATTTTAGGAAGGGGAACTAGTGTTGCCACAATGTCTCAGTATGATTTATTCTTTTTGTGGTGTGCAAAAACTGGTAAAAAAGCTTCACCTGGTTACTATTTTTGCCGTCATGTGATCCGCCAGACTACTAGGGGTACTGGCAACATTGTGTTTGGAGGTTTGGTCACACCCATTGCACATTATTTTGGCTTTAATCCTCAAGTTCACAAGTGTGCTGCTGTTCCAACTGGTTTGCTATTTTTGGATGGACCTCATTTGGCCAACCAAAAATTTTGTATCAAAAATGAGGCTACCCAGCTGTATGAGATTCCTGCACTAACAGAACCACCACCTAGTTCTCCCACTGCAATTAGCTCCTCCTCAGAATCTGAGAGACCATCTGAGCAGCCTTTTTCACAACCTTCACGCTAGGCTCCACCAGCTGCCCAACCTGCTTCATCAACAGCTTCTGGACCATCCATAGCAACTCTTCTGACATTCATGGAGAATCTCAGTGATGAGATCTATTCTTTTCGGCAAATGACGGATGTCTCTTTTCAGACATTACGAGATTTAGCTGACATATATTTGGATAGAAGTGCTGAAATGCAAGACGAGTTGAAAGTCATGTGAGCTAAGCTGGAGAAGATCGAAACGAACCAGGCAATGATTTTGAGCATCATCTCTCCACAGCAACCACCAAATGCACCACCACCTCCTCAAGATGGCAAGGGCAAAGGAGTTCTCATACCTGACTGACCAGCTTTTATTCTCCATTTACATTTCATGTCTTTAATTTCGTTGCTTAATTAATTAATGTTTTGAACTTATTTAGTTAATATTTTGCTTGTGTTGTCTTTATTTTACTTGAACCATTTACTTCTTCAGTATTTTTTTTTAGTTCCTCATAAAGTATATTTGTCTTTTGAATCTTTAGCACTTTGCTCACTTGCTTTGATTTACTATTTCGGATTTACACTTCATGGTTATATTTTTTAGCTTAACTTCCCTATTTCAACTTTTTGAGTTTAATTGATTTAATGGATTCCATTACACTGTTTCTTTTGCAATGAGTGCAGCAGCTGTCCAAATTTTACTTAATTAAATTGGCTGCACTTCAATGAGGTAACAATTCTCATCTCAGCTTGTGTCACTTTCACCACAAGTTGTGCTATCGCTTATGCAACAGGGTAATAATTCTTTATGCACATATGAGCCACCCATTTTCTGCACATATAGCCAAATTATCCCATTCCTTGCACTCTTTTAACATTGAGGACAATGTTCATTCTGAGTATGGGGGAGAGGGTAAATTTTTTGCAAAATTATTTTTCCTTTTTTACTTGTATATAGTGACATACTCATTCATTACTTCATACTTGTACATATTCACATACATACACTTGCATATAGCTTCATACATTTAGTTATGCATACTTAGTTACATATAGGTTGACTATACATTTACACACTCATGCATTTCATTTATTCACTTAAAATTTTTGGATTTTTAAACCAGTCTTTGAATTCCATAAGCCACTTATTCAAGCAATCCAACTTGCCTTTAGATGGTTAGTGGAATGAAAGTTTCAGCTGGGTACAAAGTCTTAAGCATTATTCTTTCTCTTACTTAATAGCTGAAAATTAATACATTCATCTAGGTATGCAGATTCTGATTAGTTATTTTGAGTTTTGAGTGTCCGAATAAGCCTTTAAGGAAGAAAATGGTCATTGTCGTCTCACCATTCCTAGAACAAGTATCTTAGATCTTTCAAAGCAAAATTTTTAACTTGCATTTGATAAGAATATGATTTAGGCATTTCTTCATATTTTAAACCTCACATTTAGCCTTAACCTACCTTAATCTCATTTCAACCCTTGCAAACCCCCTTGAACCTTAATTCCCTAATTTCTTTGGAACCCAAATCATTTACCTAGCCATTAAACCTAAACACTACCACCTATTATGAGAATAATATTTTAGCAATTAAGTGCATAAAAAAAAATAAATAATGATATAAAAAAAAATTGGAGGATTGAAACATCTTGAATAGTGCTAGAGTAATTGTGGAAAGTTGATAAAAAAAAATGGTCACCAAAATATCCCAAAGGTAATTTTGGGTGTGACATGAAATAGGGACGCATACAAAAAAATATATATTATAAAAGTAGTCCCTTTATTGTGATAGCACTTGAGGTTCATTGTGAATTTCTTTCCTCTTGATAAAAAAAAAAAAGGATGCACTTTGAGTTTCATGATTAATATTATTCTCATATTTTGTTTTCCTTATTCCCTTTCTTTGTTAACACAATTTTACCCTATTTTGACCCCATTACAACCCTTAAAAAGACCTAATGATTCTTTGAAAAATGCTTGTTACATTAGTAGAGTTAGATCTTTTATGCTTGCATATGGGTTTGGCAATATAATCTTCCATACATTACTCACCATCTATTTGAGACACATTGGCTATCTATTTCATTTAGGTTTGTTTTGGCACAATTGACTCTTGTAGCTGGTTGGTATTTGTTGCTTGGGTTGATTGGTTAACTCTTAACTATTTTGTAATTGTTGAGAGTGATTGCTTCATTCTTTGTGCTTCGCTGGTGGGAATTTGGAATGTTGGTGGCTAGGGGTAAGTTGGTGGTTTGGATTTGTGATTTTTGTATTTTCAAAGACTGATTTTATTCCCTTCCAAATGAGTTTTAATGAAATTTTGCTTGGGGACAAGCAAGAGTTTGAGTATGGGGGAATTTGATGCATGCATTTTAGATCATCATTTAGGTATAATTTTTGCACATAATTTACCCTTGTTCATAGCTATTATTATAGATATTAGTATATATTTAGTCAATTTTACAATTTTCACATTTCTTAGTTTAATTTTTGGAATTTATTTTTTTTGTAGGTTAAATTTAGAGAAATTTGATGTATTTTGATTAGAGTAGCCATTTGGAGGAGATTAGAGTTGAATTGCAAAAATTTTTGAAGTTGAGTAAAAAAATGGCCGAGAGCGACACAACCTGCAGCACAACCGATTTAGCTTATGTCGCAGGTTGTGTCGAATCGTCAGATATTCAGGCAGATTGTTGCACAACCTGTAGCACAACCGAATTAGCTTATGTCGCAGGTTGTGTCGATCGTCAGATATTCAGGCTGAGAGCTACACAACCCGCGACACAACCCTCGACACAACCGATTCAGCTTATGTCGTTTTTACTGGAAATGGCTGATGTGGCATTTCTATTACTCTGATTTTATACCTCACTTTCTCTGGAATCTTCCACCTTTTTACCCATTCTAGGGCAGTCCCCTCACCTATATAAAGTCCCCTTTATCATTTTCTTTCCATAAGAAGGAAGGGAGGCAATTTTGGCAAGAAAGAAAGGGAGAAAGAGGGATCACGTGAAGCCATCTTTTCCAGCAGCTGCAGGAGCTCGTTCTGCACTCATCCAGCAGCAGATTCTGCAGCACTCTTCTGAGTTTTTCTATTCCTTAACTTAGATTTCCATTATTTCTTCATTTATATATTTGGGTTTGTCTTGAAACTATGATTAGTGAGTAGTTGTTTGAGATTCTAGAGATGGGTTTGTAAATATTGCTTTGTATTGTGGTTTTGAACTGATTTAGCCATTTAAATGAGTATTGTTACATTTTGATTTATTGCTTGTGAGCTTGTTGCCTTGCTTGATGAATGGGCCCTCATTAAGTTAAGCTTTAATCCTTAATAGATGGACTGAAAAGTGAATATTAGAGATAGATAATCTTGCAATAAACTTTGTTTTCTTAGTGTTAGAGATAAGCTAAGAGGATTAAGGGGAATTTTCCAAAATCAATTAGAGCTTTAATTGGGTTTTTGTTAGGTTTGAAATACCGTGAAAACAGGGTTTGATTTAATGAAAACCAACTTTGAAATGCTTGAAAAAGGTTTCAAAAATTTAAGAATTGATTTCCTTCAAAATTGCAATTATCATGTGTTTGGCTAAATTAGGGATAAATCACATGCAAACAATATTGAAAATCCAATCTCTAGAATCACTTTAATTTTTATTGAATTTAGATTTAATTCCTCCAAATTTCATAAATAGCAAATTTCAATTTAAATCTTGGTAATCTAGTTTAATTAATTTAGTTAATTGTTTGATTTAGTTTAAATTCCTCAAATACCAATTTTAATTTTTAGATTTCATTTTTAATATCTTTTAAATTTTGTCATTCTAATTAGCTTATACTTTTATTTTCAATTTAAGCACAATTCCTTGTGGGATCGATATCATTTTTAAAACTATACTACTGTGACCCATGCACTTGCGGACACACCGTATCACTGACAGAATAGACAACAAAATAAAAAGGGGCGATCCATGAGCGAGAACCAAATAGACAATACATCTTCTTGCTCAACTTGTGCCCAAGGTACACTTTCTGATGCAAACCCCATGAACAGGGCAAGATAGCAACATTATTGTCAGTGAGAACGGCAACGAAAAGTATCAAATGTGATCAGCATCTTCAACTACAAAATTATTACAAAGAATGCACAAGGCTCGTCAGCAAACTTTCACTTACAGCACAAATTACGATTATCCAAAGTCAAAATGCCAATAATCCAAAGGAAATTAGGAACCACAAGAACCTTTTCTTCATTATGGTGTTTCTATATGATAGGCTTGAGAGGCAGAGAGCAGAATTCCTCATCCTCCCATAGGCCATAACATAGTCAATATACGAAGGCATAATGGGAACATTTGAAATTATGCAACACATTCAAATTTGAACTTTGAGGGTCAAGGGTTCAGACTAGACAGTATTTCAAACTTCATTATCAGAAACTTCATTTTTTTATATTTATTAATTAATTATTAAAAAATAATACAATATTATTAATGTAAAGTTTGGTTAATGTTGGGATTTATTTATTTATTTTATATTTATATGTATATAATTCTACATAATATAAGTAAAAAAATAATAAATTGAAATATTGATAATAAAAAGTGTACATCATTGATGATAACTTAAATTATAAAAATAAAAATATATTAGTATAATTATCTATTAATTATTTAACAAAACTTTAAATATTTATATATCTAAATAATTAGATAATAATAAAAAATATTTAATAAATAAATTTTCAAATGAACGAGTATGTAAATTTGATATTATAATATTTTATTATATTTTAATATAAAATCTTTATTTTAAAAGATTATTAGATGACACTAAATTTAAATTTTTATTTAAAATAAATGTAGTTAAAAAAAATTTAAGCATTTTTTTAATTTTATTTAAACTTTTAGTTTTATTAATTTTATCAATATTGTAAAATTATTGTTACTTTTTTGAAAAAAAAAATGTTAGTTTTACTATACTTACCCAAATTAGTTCAAATTAAAATGAAATTCTAATAAATTTATTGATATTTTTAAAATAAAAATTAATTTTTAATTTAATATAGCTAATAATAATTTGAGAATATAACACTATTTTATTTTATTTTTAATAAAAATAAAAGAAAATAAAAAATTATATATATATATATATATTTTTTTTTTAAATTTGGTTTAAGCTATATTTATATGAATGCCAATAATTTTTTTTAATAATTTATAATCAATAAAATAGTTATTATATTTGAATTGAAATAAAAATAAAAATTTTTAATTTTAATATTTAATTTAAACATATCCGTTATTAATATTTTTTGAAAAAAATAATATAAATTTATACAACATGTATAATTGTCATTTTATATATATTGATATAAACATAAATATTTTGTTCAATAAAATAATTAATTTATTTAATAGTAGCTTTATAATTTAGTACTATTATTTTGCAAATATCTAAACAATTAAAAAAAAAATAGTAAAAGTGAAATTGTGTTTAAAATATAATACGGGTAAAATCTGATAAATTATTACAAGAAAAACATGGGAGTGGAAAATGGGTTCTACTGCTTCTCGTTATAATAAAGCTTTTGAAGTGGGCGAAAGACCGTGCGCGATTCCAGCTGTGAATATGTTGTCCGCTATTGTTGGAGGTAGGGAAAGAACCCATCATTTCTTCTTGACAATGATGCTTCATCCGCCTCCTTCACTCGCCACACCTACGCGCCACCTCCGCCAACCTCCCATTTTTCCATGCCGCTCCCCACTGTTTAAGAAGCAAATGGATTACCCTTCACTTTAGTATTGTTCCAGTTATTTAATAATATCCTCAATATGAAGACAAATTAACCCAGTAATAAAAAATTAAAATTACACTTTCGATAACACATCTGTCCTTTTTCGTCAATTTTTATATAAAAATATATATATATATATATATTTTATATTATTTGTTTCTGTGAATAGCGGCTGCGCGTGTTTTGAAAAGCGCGTGGACTTACTTTTTTTGAGCAACATTCGAGTATTGTGTCACTACGATAACCTCATTTTTTATTAATCATTCGACGACGACTTCGCGTCTCCACCCACCACCGGCTGACCCCTGGCCCAAAAACCAACCGAACTTTACCCACCCGTTCAACCACTGGACGAATCTTTCTCTGTTTCGTATCGTAAAAGCTACGTTTTCAATCCTAAAAAATCTAGGGCTTTCACATCCATGACGGAACCATCCTCTTCACCTTCTCCTGACTCTCGTCGGTCTAAGCTTGACGATATGGATATTCACCTACCGGTGGCTGAAGATCCTTCGTCTTCAATCTGGGACTGGGGAGATCTACTGGACTTCACCGTAGACGATCAATTCCCAATATCTTTCGATTCTGTCGACACCGCAAGTACTATCGTTTCGCAAGTCGATCCTATTGAGGCAACTCCAGTTCCAGATCGGGTTAGGAAGCGGGACCCGAGGTTGACCTGCTCCAATTTTCGGGCAGGCAGGGTCCCCTGCGAGTGCCCGGAGCTCGACGAGAAGTTAGAGGAAGAGGGTATGCCGGGGAAGAAGCGGGTCCGAACGACTAGGTCCAGTACTGGTGTTACTCGGTGTCAGGTGCCTGGCTGCGAGGCTGATATTAGCGAGCTTAAGGGGTATCATAAGAGGCACAGGGTTTGTTTACGATGCGCGAATGCTAGTACTGTTGTACTTGATGGAGAGAACAAGAGATACTGTCAACAGTGTGGCAAGTAAGCTCTTATCCGATGTTTTCCCTCAAAATTTTTTAAAATCTATTTTGAATTAGATGCATTGTGTTTTGTTCATTTGGGCTTGTGTTATTGGGCAGGTTTCACTTGCTGTCAGATTTTGACGAAGGTAAACGGAGTTGTAGGAGAAAATTAGAGCGTCACAACAATAGACGACGAAGACAGCCCCATGATTCCAAGGGAGCGGTAGACAAGGAACCTCAAGGGGAGTTGCTTAGTGAAGATACTGCTTGTGATGGTGAAGCTGAAAAAGGTATCATGACTTCAAACTTTTTAATTTGTTTCGATAAATGTGCTTTTTGGCTGTGGCTTTAGGTGATCTTCTATGATGTAGACTGTCAGATAGTTGAGAAAGAAGCATTGGTTGAATCTGAAGATGGAAAAGTTTCCGGCCTTCACTCGGCTCCCAATTCCCAAAATCTCAATAGCGATAGTGGTGTATCTGTCGGAACCCCAAAGGATAGCGGAAAAGACGATTCCAGATTTGCGCTTTCTCCTTTCAATTGTGAGAATAAGAGTTTTTACTCATCTGCGGTGGGTTTCCATTGAGTCGCTCTATGCTTTATGTTGTGCATTGCACATTTCTTCATATTTATTATGAATATATAAGAACCAAGCACTATGTGTAAAATTGAAATTAAGTTTTGTTGTAGTGCCCAACAGGTCGGATCTCATTCAAGCTTTACGATTGGAATCCAGCAGAATTCCCTAGAAGGCTTCGACACCAAGTATTTTAAAGAATTTTTACAGTTTAGTATTTGAAGGGTAATGAATTTTTGGATGGTCAAGGATATTAGGAATTGGTTAACATGTGGTTAACTTTATTTACAGATATTCGAATGGTTGGCCAGTATGCCAGTTGAGTTGGAGGGATATATTCGCCCTGGTTGTACCATCTTGACTGCATTTCTTACAATGCCAACATTTATGTGGGCAAAGGTAATAATTTAATTTCATTCCATTTATTTTATAACTTCTAATGTTAAAAGAATACAGTGCTGTTGATGAAGTGTGCATCTTTCTCATGATACTACTGAACCTGAGATTTTGTAATATTCATTCTATTTGTGGGTCTCACTCTGAAAATACTTTTTTTTTTTCATTTGACCTATTTATCATGGTTTTCATTACTTATTGAATCAACAAAACTACTACTGCAGCTAATTAAAACGCATTTATTTTTAAATATACAAATTTGAAAACAAGTGTAGATATCAATGAATGTGCTATTTATCAAAAGTATTATTCCTTGACAATTTCTATTTATTTTCACCTTGCTCCGTAAACCTTTTGTCATTATTATATTAGCAGAATCTACATAATTGAATTCAATCTTTTGTCACATCATGTAGTTATTGGAAGACCCTGTGTCATACTTGCATGATTTTGTTATCGTTCCTGGAAAAATGCTGTCCAAGAGGAGCCCAATGCTAATTTATCTGAACAACATGATCTTCCATGTTATGAAGGGTAAGATATCATTGAATGTGTAACTTCATCTTTTTGCGTCTCACAATGCTGTGTTTCTTTGTTTTAAGTAGCTCATTAACTATTGATTGCTGTCATTCTATTTTTTAAAATAAGTAGGTTTCATTTGGTCCTCTTTCTTGATGCATATTGCTGTTATAAGAATTCTGCCTTTTAAAGGATTGCTGTATGGAACCTTGTGGTTGAAGTGGGGAAGTAAAAAGACTTTCAGAATTATTTCTGGAAGGTTTTTGAAATTATGTGTTGTTTGATGTAAATGACATTGACTTTATGCTGTCCTTTTCTTGCTCATTCATTATTCTTTAGTTTTACTAATGGCTTTAAACTGGCAGAATTTCGCAATTGTCGAGCCATACACTTCTGTGGTCATTTACACACTTGTGGAAAAGGTGTTTTTTTTAGTGTGTGTGTGTTTATGGTCCATAGGAGGTCTAATGGACCTAGGTTACGTTAGAGAATGGAGATAGCCTTCTCATCCCAATGAAACTTGAACCTAATATTTCCGATAAGGAATTGCTTATCTCAAACAAACAGTATCTCCTTGGAGCATTGACAGTGATGTGCTATATTGAAGAAAGCTACGAAATCATGTTTATCCCAATCATATCAACAATGGAAAGGCCTTACTGCTATTATCTTATATTGTCTGAGTCTTCAAACTTAGATTATTTCTAACCTGCTTTGGTTTGTGATCTCAATTGGCTTGTATGCGTTTCCTTTGAATTGATGGGACTTCAAATTTGCTAACCATTTCAATTTACAGTTGAAATCATTTTCTTTTTATTTGTTTTGATTTTAAGTAGCAAATTAACTCAATTTAGATAATGGCTCAATCAAGTACACTGAAATCTATATGTGTGGATGTTACAAACTGCTCCCTGGTGGGAAAATTTGATTCCAAGTTCTGCTAGGTCAAGTTACTAAGATGGTTAACCTGAAACCTTCATAAATAATTAACTCTTTAATCTTCTCAATTATTTTATCAAACATTTTCTTTAATCCTTCAATTTTTCATTAAAATAGATGGAAATTCAGTAACAAAAGTAAACATGGAACGGCGTGCCCCAAGACTGCACTATGTTCATCCAACATGCTTTGAGGCTGGGAAGCCCATAGAGTTTGTTGCTTGTGGAAGTAATCTGTTGCAACCCAAATTCAGGTATGGAATAACACCTCTAAGCTTGCTAAGTCCAAATCCTATCTCTTTTATTTATCTTATTTGTTTTAGATTTGCTTAGTGCCTTGTTTGTAAATGGTGTTAAGTAATTCCTTTTTTTTTTTTTCTTGAAAAATTATAGAATTTGTTTTGCTGAATTCAGTTCAAGGGAAAATGTGATTAATGAGTTGGGGATTTCTAGCATGTTATCTTGCATCATAGAACAGCATGAAGTATGGTAAAAATCTTTGTGATGGCAGGCTTCTGGTATCATTTGCTGGGAAATATCTTGCATATGATTACTGCATAGTATTACCACATGATCGCACTGAAGGATGTTCCAGCCTTGACCATCAGTTGTGCAAGATATTTATTCCTCATGTTGAACCGAATCTCTTTGGTCCTGCATTTATTGAGGTAGTTCTCCAGCTTCATTTTCAATGTTTCGTTGGCTGTCCTGTCAGTTTTGCGCAATGATTGCATTTAGCAATGACTCTGTAGTTATGCAGGACCATTTAACCTACGTGTCTCTTTAAACAGTTTTATGTCCCAAATTAAAAAAAAAAAAAAAAAGAAAAAAAAAATTCTTGTGTTGTTAGTGCAGACCTTTTTCTTTTTTCACTTGTGAGATGCCAAATTATATCTAGTGCGTGATACTCTGGCTGTTGCTGATAACATTGGTCTATATTCTGAATCTGTGGAACCTCTAATTAGATGCTGCTAATTTTGTACAAACATAAGATTTCTAGTTAGCCATGTAAATTTTGACGTGCTAGAAATGATTTTTCACCTGTAAATGTCTTTTGCAGGTTGAAAATGAGAGGGGATTATCAAACTTCATTCCTGTACTTGTTGGGAATGGAGAAATTTGTTCTGAAATGAAAATAATTCAGCAGAGGTTTGCTTCATCTCATCTGTCAAGCGGTTCACAGTGTGAGTTTTCTGCACATAGACAAATGGCTTTTTCAGAATTAGTTGTGGATATAGGATGGTTATTAAAGAAGCCTTCGTCAGAAAGCTTTCACCAAATCACGAGGTCTTCACAGATTCAAAGGCTCAATTCTTTGTTGAATTTTTTGGTACACCATGAATCAACTGCCACATTGGATAAAATTTTACAAAATCTGAAAATCATATTGGATGAAATGGAGAAAAACAGGGTAGCTTATGGCATTAGTGATTCTGAAATGTTTTTATTACAGAAATATATGGATAGTGCCAGTGATATTCTTCTTCAAAAGGTTAAGAAGAGTGATGATTTAGCTATCCACTGGGAATATACTGTGGACGAAAGTGATGTTAGAAGATGTTATGAAAGTAGCATGCCATCAGTTGCTGCCATTTTCACCAGTGAGGTGAGTTATTTGTTTATTTTTATTTTTACATCCAGGGGATAAATGAGAAGATTTAGGTGGTTGATACTGTTATCTTTGTGAAATGATGTGGAAACATTATCTGACACAGCAAGACTCATAAGGAACTCTGGTTATTCTTTAAGCTTTCAGCCAACTAGACATTTTCGTTTAAAGTTCAACCCCTGGATCATTTATCAGTGTGACTCTGTTGATTTCTTTGAGCATCATGAATTTTCTTGTTATTTGGAAAACGGTTCGGTTTTCTGAAATCAAGAAGTTGTTTTCCATGGTCTGGCTTCTTTTTATATAGGTTTTCTTTTTCATTCTCTCTTTTTCTCCCCTTTTCTTCTAGCTAAATTAGCAACACTGCTGCTGCTGCTTTCTAGAATCTTTGTGTTGTCTTTTTTGTACCATGCGTGTTCTGTTTAGGAGATTTTTAGTGGTCTGCGTTCTTAGTATCTGAAAATTTGTGTTTCCTCTCCATATTGTTTTAACAGCTGGTACTTATTCCTCATTTCCAGGAGGGTTCATAATGTTATTTTCTTTTGCAGGATCTTGAAAGAAGCTCAAATGGTAAGTTGGGAGTGATTTCAAACTTATATGCTGTTGTTAGAAGTGACAAGGTTCCACTTTTGAGTAAAGAGGTTGTTATGGATGTGAGGCTCAGCAAAGAATGTCCAAACAAGTCATCTAGTCTCTGTTTTTCTAACAGAGTCCTGAAGTCGCGCCCCACAGTATTTTTAATTGCCACTTTTGCACTTTGTTTGGGAGTATGTGCCATCCTCTTCCACCCTAACCAGGTGAGCAAATTTGCAATATCTATACGCAGATGTTTGACAGAGAGATTTTAGATGCTAAAGCTAGTTAAATTGAATCACCGATTGGTTTGAATGCGGTTCAGTTTAAGGAGGTAAGTTTCTCTCAAGATGGTTGGTGTAAATTATTGATGAGTTTTGGTTTTGAATTTGATGGAGCCAATTATAGACCCAACTTGAAAATTGAGCGGGTATAGTTGGTGGCAGCCTGGCAGGAGGAAATCAGAAGGATACTACTATTCGGCTATCAAGGACTCTGTTTCATATCAAGGTAAATTACATCAACTTGACAGCGTTGTGTTTTAAGAAGAAGATTAAAATTCCAATTGTAGAGTTCCTGAAAGCTTTATGGGAGGGCCAGTGAATCGGTGCTCCAGTTCAGGGACACCATTGAATAGATTGAAACAGAGGATTGGTAGGAGCCCCATCTGATCTGTGCATATCATATGATTTTGTAGATGGGAAGCGACAGGATTTTCTCCGTCTTGTTTCTGTATAGAATTTCTATACAGTTGATAGTCGAGGTTTTCGGAGGATGCCTTTGAACTTCACACAACGATTTCTGATGACGAAAGAAACTGGCATAAGAAAATCTTCAACTCATTCATGAAAATTTTAGCTATTGCTTTTAGATTGTGGTGTTGTTTAATAAAAAAAAAAAATTTGAGTTTTTATTTACTGTGTACTTGCACATAGACCAGGAAACGTCCAGTTTCGAAGTGGATCAACTTAATTTGAAAGTAAAACTGATCAACTGCAATAGGTGGATTCAATCCAGTTCAGTAAATTAAAGAACGAGAAAAATAACGAAAACTTTCCTGCGGCCTCCTTAGCAAAACGCGGCCGCCCTTAAACTCCTCTTTTTCTTTGGTTTTTAATTAATTAAATAGTTATTTTGAATTCATGGACTGTTTATAACTTTTATTTCTGTTCTCTCAATCAGATTTCTAAGAATAAAAGAAGAGTTTTCTTCATAATTTCTTTAATATCTTTGCCTCACTTTACTAATAAGATGATTTTCAAATAAATATCTGATATGGTGTCAGCAGTTTATAGATATTATTAGGAACCTCTCTATTGATATATGTAGATATCAAGACAGCACAATTAATTACTCGTGTAGTACAATCCGTGCAGTGGTTTCTGATCAAGGGGCTATGTGGGGGTGTTTGGTTGATGTGATTTTTATTAAGAATCAGAATCCACCTTTCAATTCTTTAACTTTTAAAATACAAACTTAAAACTAAACATTAATTTTAATTTTAGTTAGATTCTAAATAATTTTGATACGATTTTGATTTTGATTTTGATTTTGATTTTGATTTTAATTTTTAATTTTATTTTAAATCTTATTTTCTATACCTAAAAATGTAATATTAATATCTGTGTTCATTTTAAAATAGAAAATATAATCTTAAAAGTAACAATAAAAATAATGATACTAGTATTAAAATAATACTTCGACTCAATATAATTTCAGTTCAATTATTAATAAAAAATAAGAATTAAATCAAATAAAATAAATTCAAATCAATACGATTCAGTTTGATTTTTATAGTAACAATTTTTTTTTCAATTCTGATTTGGTTTAATATAAATTTTCAATTCAATTAGAAACCCTCAAAAATCATGCACAGCCTTAGTAGCTATACTAAAAATTAATTGTAATTACAAACAAAATTGTAGATTAAAAATTCACTTTAATGACTAAATTATAAAATTAGAAGTTTAGTGAAGAATAAATCACATTAATTTGAGATAATTAAAATGTTTAATTTGGTATCTATTTATAATAGAGGAGTTGTCCATAATATAAGTGGTATAAATTGAATTTTATATATATATATATATATATATATATATATATATATATATATATATATATATGTAAATTTATATAATAATTTTACATAAAAAGGCAAGAGCTGTTAGTTTTTTTTTTTTTCGACTGCGAGTTGTTAGTTCCTCAATACAAAAATCAACTTTTCTTGCACGTCTTGACCATCTCACCCTCTCTTCGGTCAAGGTTTGATGAACGTCATGTGGAGGAGAATGTAAATTAATTAAAGATACGTAATAATTATTTATTGATCAAATATAAACTACGTAAAAATATATATTTATTCATTAATTTTGTGTAACATCTAAGTATTTCTCTCAATTTTAAATTACTAGCTCAATATTCAACGGGGTTAGTTTGGACGATAAGGGTGAAAATTTTTATTCTTTATTAATTAAGATTCAATGAGGATTTTCAAAAATTATTTATTTTAATTGGACCGACTTTAACTACTTGTAATTAGATCTACCTCTAGAATGAGACTAAATCCCATATTCAACGTATGCTAATCAAAATTAGACCATTAAATTAACGATGGAAAATATCAAATTAAGTTGATATCATCCTGATTTTCAACTATGCACTAATTAGTAGAGATGCACAAGATGGCATGCAAATGCTAATTAAAATTCAATACGTGACGTTTTTGAATTTTCCCATCAATTTAATTTAATTTAATAACATTGGATCGGATAGTATTTGACCACTTGCCTATACAATATTAATTAGTTTTTAATTATATATTTTAAGGGATAGGAGCAAGTTGTGATTATATATTAATTAATTAATTAATGCAATCACAAACTATAATTTCATATTCTGAACAAAGTAAGAAGCTTCGTCCACCACCTTCTTCCAATTTGGAAGAGACCAATGCACATGTTTTTCATATTCTTTTGTCATTGTCAAATGAATTATACCAATATGGTAATGTTTTGTATGGTATAATAAAATACAATATTGTGCTTTTCACACTCGGTAGCAGATATAATTAAGGAAATGAAGGGTCAGATGAACTCTTATATATTTAATTATTAAATCTTTTTTTTTTTGATAAATTTTAAAATTAATTGGGATTTAAAAATTATGTGCTTTCAAAATTTTATTATAACTTTTTAAATAATAAATTTATCAGGATAAAATAATATAATTATACATATAATAAATTAATAAATGACTTTTAATTATTTATATAAAAAAATATGTATTTGATTTATTATTTATTTTTTATATGTCAATCCAAAATTTTATTTTTCTAAATATGCCACTGTTCTTGTCCATATTAATAAATTGATCACACATTCAACAGAAAATATTGTGATCCCCAGATATCTCAACCAGCGAAGTAGTCTTTTAGTTATATTCAACCACAAACTGTTAATTCTAATAGAAATTTACGTCAAAACATAAATATGATTATCAAGTATACACAGTAATCAGGTTTATCTATCCTATTCTAGCCCAATTCTCGTTACTAAGGAGCGTCGGTTAATTAACCTATTTGGTGGTCTTATTTGTTGTGGATAGGGCTGAGCATTCGGTTCGAACCGAACCGAACCGAACCGAACCAAAAAAACCGAATAAACCGAATTACATAATATTATGAACCGAACCGAACCGAAATATATAATAAACCGAACTGAACCGAATCGAAAAATTTCGGTTCGGTTCGGTTCGGTTCAATCGGTTTGGGCTCTAAATGGGCTTATGTTTTGGGCCCGATTTCACCTTACTTTAACTTGATTTTTGCTTTTTTGATTTGATTTTTACCCCTTACTTGAACCTGATTTTTGCTTTTTTGATTTGATTTTTACCCTACTTAGACCTAATTTCACATTAATCAATAAAATTAAACATATAGTACTCAAAATCTCTATAAAAATAAAATAATTAAAAAAAAAATTCATCATAAAGCAAATGGATAAGTCCTTGACAATCTAAATACATAAAATGAAAGCCATCCAAACCAATAAAATAAAAGTTCTTATACAGTCCACATTAAACAAACTCCATAAAATACATCAAACATGAAAGCAAATAAGCAAGTGTCCAACATAAAAAATCATTCAATTACAAATTAAAATATTACAATAGTTCCATCACTTTGTCTCCAACTAGCAAGCCTGAATGCTTCAAATACCAATTGATGGATATGCAAACATGAAAAGGATTAGAATTGGTAAAAAAAATTTAAAAAAATAAACAAAATAAACAATTATAGCCATATTTACCTGTAATATCAAGTATCCCGGTTCACAGTGTTATCATTGATGCTATTTATTTCACAAAGTGAAAATGCTGAAAAATAAATAAAAAATAATTTAGCAAATAAATTAGAAACAAATAAAAGTAAATTAATCGAAACACATACCCTCTTCAAGCCTTTCAAGGTCAGCAATTTGCTCTTCAATGGATTTGCAGCAATGGGACTTCCGCAACCAATCTTGTGCACATATTAATGCTTCAACAATTTTAGGAGTTAAAGAACTTCTAAAAGGATCAAGTACTCTACCTCCAGTACTAAAGGCTGATTCCGAAGCAACTGTAGATATAGGCATTGCTAATATATCTCTTACCATGATTGAAAGGATGGGAAACCTACCAGAATTAAGTTGCCACCACTTTAATATATCAAATTCTTCTTTTTCATCCACCACTTTAATGCCCTCATTCAAATAGCAATCTAAGTCAGACTTGCTATTAGCTTCTCCAGTCTCTATTTTATGTTTCAAGAATTGATCCCCCAAATTCAACCGTGATTTCTTTTTTGCTCCTTCACTTTCATTGTTTTCACTTGTATTCCCAGCTACATTGCTACCACGTTCATGTTCAGCTTGATATGTTTTCTTGTATTCATCAAACAACTCATATACAGTCAATTTAATTTTCTTTGCCAATTCCATACCCTTTTCTTTCCCATACACAGTTGAAAGAGCAAATTCCATAAATTCCAACTTATATCGAGGATCAACCACCACTGCAATATAAACTATTTTATTCATCTTATCAGGATCCCCCCAATATTTATCAAATTTTACCTTCATCCTTTCACCCATACATGCCAATTCTACGTCATTACTCCCTTGCCACTCTTGCAATAAACAATCAACTGAACTGATCTCATTAAAAAATATATTAGAAGTGACATATCGAGATCCTGATATTCTCAAGGTAAGATCATAAAAGTGGCCCAAAAAATCTACAAGTCTCCTAACATTTTCCCAATCCAAACTATCTGGCAAACCATCACTTGACTGAAGATCAAATTTAAAGCATGGATCTATAGTAGCATATCTATCAAATGCATTTTCAAACTTTTGTGCAACATTTAACATCAAATAAGTAGAATTCCACCTAGTGCACACGTCTAAGCATAAAGAACTTTTACTTTCAATCCCCTCCATCTCACAACATGATTTAAACTTTTGCAACCTAGCAGGAGATTGCCTAATATATCTCAACGCTTCCTAACCCTTTTCACTGAAACATTAGTTTCCTTCAATCCATCAACAACAACCAAGTTAATTATGTGTGCAATGCATCTCATGTGAAGGTACTTGCAATTTAAAATGCTAAACCCCCAACCAACTATTTTCTTTTTCAAATAGGCAATAGCAACATCATTTGAACTTGCATTATCAACAGTTACTGTAAACACTCTCTTAATTCCCCAATTTAGCAAACAACTCTCAACTGCCATGCCAATATCATCACCCTTGTGACTAGTAATTGGACAAAAATTAAGAATTTTTTTATGCAATGTCCAATTATCATCAACATAATGTATAGTGATACACATATAATTGATTCTTTGCAATGAAGTCCATGTATCTGTGGTAATGCAAACCCTTTGATTAGAATTTTGAAAGTAATTCTTCAATTTTTTTCTCTCTTCCATGTACAAGTCATAACAATCCCTTGAAACTGTCCAACGGGATGGAATTCGAAACTTAGGTTGCGTAACTTCCATAAATTCCTTAAACCCTTCCCCTTCCACAAACATAAATGGGAGCTCATCAACAATTATCATTTTAGCTAGGTTCCGCCTTGACCTCTCTTGATTAAAATTCCAAGTATTTAGTGTACCACAATGACTTCCCCCTCCCTCTTGTATACTAGAAGATGGTTGTAAATACAATTGTGATTGCCTAGTAGTCATAACATGTGGGTTCTTTATGCATGCAAACATGTGATTTCTAAGTGCAGTAGTTCCATTTTTTTTTGGGTCACAGAAAAATTCTTTATAGCAGTAATTGCACTTGCCTTTTTGTGTGCCACTACCATCAACAAACTTTGAAAAGTGATCCCAAACAGCTGATCTTGGCTTCATGCCCTTCCTCTTCATTTTAGAAGTTGCTTCATCAACTTCGGTTTGACTTGAAGCAACTGGAGGTGGATGAGAAGGTTCCACAAGAAGATCATTTGTTGTTTCTTGTTGTGCCATCTTTGAAATTTAAAAATTAACCTGCATATGAAATCAAAATATATAATTACATATAATATACAATTACATGTCATTTAATATGTTTTATGAAGGATTGAAACTTAAACATAATACATCTACTTATATATATATTAGCTCATTAATCTAATCAAAGACAAATAATTAATTGAATTTCAGCATTCCTACTCCTTAGATTAAACATAGAAGTGGCATGAGTTTTGCAACCACAAGGGTATAGGTTCAATTCTTAAGAGCAGCAACCACTTCATGCAAAAATGCTGAAGTAGGATCATAATTCAATATTGGAATTTTATATGACTTATTTTTAACCACTTCTATATGAACGTGCTTTTGGTTTACATGCTGCTCTATCTAAATGTTGTTTGTACTATCAGTCATTTTAAATCAGTTATGCATTGCCTTCTGATCTTGTAGGTCTTAGGGGCATCGTGGTATTTGTTGTCAATTGAGCGTCATGCAACATGCTGGAAATCTGTTTGCACACATGAATTTAGTCCTGTAAAGTGCAAACTTCCTTTGTTGCATTGTAGTAGTTTGACCAAAGATGAATGCAAGCGTGGCAAAGACTCAGTCTTTAGCAATGCGATCCGGATCTTGTTTTACGGATTTATTACTAAAGACACGATTAAGCTATCTTATTTTTATTATGGGATATTTGCAAATGCTGTGACACAGAATGTTGTCTCCTCTGAATTTCTAGAGAAGTATTTCTATTGTCTCTGGTGGGGCTTACAGAACCTACGGTACAAATTCATGAAAATGTGCCTCAATGTTTATTTATTTTCCAATGATAATAAACGACACAATATTGTTATGTTTAACTGAATGCTTGGAAATTATCTGAAGCGTTTGCTTCCTTAGTGCTAATGCTATACGTATAATATGAATATTTTCACATTCATCATTCTGCCCTTAAATTTCACAAGTGATATTCCAAATAAAGCAAGAATTTTCCATGTCTTTCACACACAGAGGGATGGAAGGAAGATATATAATCATAGAGAAATTTTAGTATAAATCAAGCATTTAATTAAACATGCAGTAGATATAAATTTATAATATCATGTATCAAACATTCAAACTACTCAATTGTATTTCAGATTGAAAGTAAGAAAAGAACTAAGGAGAGTTGAACCTACCGTGGACTGGAGAATGAGAGCGAGAGACCAAGCACTCCAAGACAGTGACGAATCGACAGCCTCAAGTTGCAAGAAGAATGAGTCGAGAGAGAAGAGAGGAGAGGAATGAGCAGAGTGAGAAGTGTGAAGACTGACGAGACGACAGACTAGTCGCGCAGCGAGTGAGAATCGAATGACTGGCTGCTATGTTCTCCAGAATCGCGCGGCGAGCAAGTTTGGAGGACTGACGAGGCGAGTCGCGCAGTGAGAATCGAATGACTATGTTCTCGCTAGCAAGTTTGGAGGAAGGGACTGAAGAAGTTAACGACACCTAACCCTAAATCTCAAGGCCAAAATGATGTGTTTTAATAAATTTCGGTTCGGTTCGGTTCAACCGAACTTTTTGGTCAGTGAAACCGAACCGAACCGAGATAACCGAAATTTTTTAAAAATAAAACCGAACCGAATTGAACCACTCCTAAAACCGAACCGAAATATCGAAATAGGACGGTTTGGTTCGGTTAATTCGGTTTAAACCGAATAGTGCTCTGCCCTAGTTGTGGATCTATTTCTGAACCTAACAGCCATACTTGCAAAGGAGGAGAACAGCATCACACATCCAGACTGATAATCAATAATTCATTTATTAATCGGATAAGTTAATACATGTACAGCTAGCTAGCAGGAAGAAATAACTCTCGTGGTTGATAAATATCATTTTCGAAATAACAATGATTAGGATTGCTAGACAAATAATATATTAAAGAAGAGATCACATGTTGAAGGACTGAAATTGCAAGGTACATATCGAGGGTACCCAAGTAGCAATGAAGAGCTGAAATTGTCAAATGCTGGGCTCACCACACCGAAATTTTAGATTTGTGTGCGTTGGTTCTGACTCAGATTGATGTCCCAATCAACATTCTACCAAATTTACAGTGCATTTGGAAGCTGTTTTCTATACTTCAATAATGCCAAAACGCTATCAAACAAGTAGAGGGCAGAGAAGAGAATAATAATTAAATACAACAATGATATAAAAACATGGGTGGCTGAGTCAGGCACAGCTCGTTCCTGATAATATCTTTTGATTGGAATTTGTCATTTTTTGCGTACAAGTTATTCTTCTTCTTTTTCCTCTTCCTACCTATTTCAAATGAAGCTCTGGGAAGTATAAAGGTGGAAACAAACGCCATCTAATGATGGCTATGGTTGTCCTATATATGGGATGCTATCTGGAGTATTAATTATTGTGTTGGCTCTCTTTTGCTCATAAAACAATAGTAATTAACAGGGATAAAGAACAAAGGGAAATGGAAAAACACAGCTTTGGTTGATTCTGATTCTTGTGTTCTTGAGATTGCTATTTATTTCATGCTTACATTTCAACTTTTTGTTTAGAGTATATTATTATTTAATTTTTATATTTTAAAAAAATTAATTATTTAATTTTTATATTTTAAAAAATATATTATTTAATTTTTACTAAACTATTTAGTCTCTCCATTAATTTTTAATTCTTAAATTACATAGCTCATATATTCTAATTCTTGATAATTAATTAGATATGGGTAAGAACCTCTTTTAGTAACCTATTTACCACCAATGTAGGATGGCTATTACAATTACAATTGATATTTGAGGCACTAAATTACAGTGGCTGTGCAATATTGAAAGAAATCAAATGATCCTACTAGAATTTTTTTTTTTCTTACAAATTATGTGTTGTTGGCCTATTTTTGATCCCACAATAGAGGATAAAAATTTCAAAAGAGTGTTCAAGAAACTATTATTAAAACATATTCAAGAAGCTATAAAAATAAAGGTATTATTTTAATTTTATTGATTTTAATTGAAAATTAGTTTTTAATTTGTAAATTGAGTAAATGATTGAAATTCCTCTTTACCTCATTGTATGAATATCATTTTGTGTCCTTGATTTAATTTGCATAAGTTTGTAGACATTATTTAAATTCATTTAGTTTGATATCAATCTAATGCATCAAATTTTCCACTTTGTTTCAATACATTTAGTTTAATATTATTTTAATACAATTGCATCTTTTTTTTTTTCATAATTGAATTTAATTACAAAATATTTTTAATTTTTAGGTAATGAATAAATTTCTTATAAAAAGAAAACCAACAAATTGTTAAAAAACTAATGGGCAACAAA